>NC_083329.1:59223515-60515908 GCF_963455315.2 Globicephala melas | reverse complement strand
GTCAGGGAGCCAGGCCAGGATCACCCAGGGGAGGCCAGGCCACTTTGGAGTGGGGGGCAGACAAGCCCTGCTTCAGCCCCGGCGCCCGCTCTGACTGGTTTCTTCTCCATTTTGATCCAGGGCCTGAACAGCATGTTCGAGGTGTACCTGGTGGGGAACAACTCTCACCACTTCATCATCTCCCCCACCTCCGTCCAAGGGAAGGCGGACATTCGCATCCGGGTGGCCATCCCCCTGGACTATGAGACTGTGGACCGTTACGACTTCGACGTAAGGCCCGCTCACCCTCTCCTTGGCCGGGTGCAGGATTTCAGGGGAGGGAGGGGGGTGGCACCGTCCCCTTGAATCCCCCCTTCCACCTCTTCCCATTCTTCCCTCGTGGATCTGACCCAGAGAAGCCCACTGAGCTATGGCAGGGGCTAGGCTGGGCCTCCTCTTTTCCAGGAGGACGAGGAAATGTCCAAGAATTGAGTGGAATTTCATTAGGTACCATCAGAGCCTCAGAAGCCCATCAGGAGCCTCTACTGCCCAGCATCAGCCAGCACGGCCCCCGTTAGCCCCTTCCTCCCCAGCAGATTCTGTGGCCACCCTAACCCTATGAGTACTGATGGAGGGATTCACAGTAGCGTACATCTGGGATGGGCAATGACTCAGACTGGTGCTCTGGGTTGGAATGGGCAGAGGCCCCGGGGGGACTTACGGGAACGAGGGCTCCAGCAGCGTGTGAGAGCTCACCTGGTCCCTGCTCTACGCATCCAGCTCTTTGCCAATGAGAGTGTGCCTGACCACGTGGGCTATGCCAAGGTGAAGATCACCCTCATCAACGAGAATGACAACCGGCCCATCTTCAGCCAGCCACTGTACAACGTCAGCCTATACGAGAATGTCACCGTGGGGACCTCTGTGCTGACAGTCCTGGTGAGTCCCCGCTCTCCTGCAGGGCAGCTGAGCTCTGGGGTGGACCATCAGGAGGCTTCCAGAGGGATCCAGGGAGTCTGAGCAGTCAGGGAACAGGGTGCCCCAAGCCCTCAGAGGCTGCGATGTTAGTATACTGGGGCATCTGGACTCTTCATGATGGGCTTCCTTGGCCAGGGCAGCACTGTGGAGAAGGGACCAACCTGGGGAAGAATGAGGTTGGGCCCAGGATACTTTGGTTTTCTGCCTTGTCCCTGAGAGATACTGAGCCTGGATGGGCCAGGAGCCCTGGACCTGCCCTCTAATGGGGACAAGTGCCAGCCATCTCTCAGGAAGGTGATCCTCTCTCTCTGAGCACAGACGCTGGGGAAGAATGGGCTCCTTGAAGATACATGGACATCCCCAGCTGTCTTTGGCTGGGACTTTGACAGGGGACTCCTGCCAGTGTCCATTTGTATCCGTTAGTACTCGTGGTCACAAGGGACAGAAACCCTTAAGTGGCTCAAGCAAAAAAGGATTGGCTCATGTAACTCAAAAGTGTAAGTGATTTCAGGCATGGCTCTATCCAGGCACTCAGCTGAGCAGGAGTCTGACTTCAGCACTGGGCTCTGCTTTTTTGTATTGGCAGAGAGGGACACCAGCACCCTTAGGCTCACTTCTCACCAATTTATCAACCCCAGTGGGGGAAAAATATTCTTTTTCAATAGTTCCAGCAAAAGTCCCAGGGCTGATTCTCATTGACCCAGCTTTTTGGGCCACCCTGGAACCAATCATCATAATTCTGATATACCAGAGATGGGTCATACTCCCCTAGTGGAACGGGGCGTTGGGTCAACTCCATTCAAATTATATGGGCTGAAAATGGGACAGGATATTCTATAGCGGCTTCTAGTATCAGAACAAAGAGGGTTGCTGAGCAGACCAAAGTGGTAGATGTGTGCTACACAAGCTCAGGGGCTTGCCCATAGTAGGTGCTCAATAAACGTTATGGCGTTTACCTCGCTGCTGCCCCTCCCTGCCCACTGAGGCCCCCAGAGTCCTTCCACTTCTTGCTCCATTCTCACTCCAAGCACAGAGATTGCCCGCCGATCTCAGGCCCCTACTCCGCAGTGCGTTTACTCTACAGAAAGATGGTATGAAACTGTTTTGAGCCCCCAGGCCCTTCGCATCTGACAGTTATTAATATTTCAAACAGATGTTTGGGTAGGCAGGCCGTCAGATGTAAACAGTAAGTCTGCTGCGGCTGTTTTCCTCCCACCTGCTTCCCCAGCCCGTGGCTCTGCCGGCTTTCACCAAGTTGCTCATTGCAATCAGTCACCTGGTGCCTGAGGCCCCTTGGGCCCTCCTGCAGCCTCTAGGGGCCCAGCCAGAGAGCAAGTGCCAGAGGTTCTGGCCTCTGGACCCAAAGAGAACCTCTTCGGCCCCCCAGCCACCTTCCACTGTCAGGATGAAGGACACCCAAGCAGCCTGTCCCCCACAGGGCCTGGAGCCACGTGGCAAAGAATTCTGATGTTAAGCCCAGGCTTGGCGGGTGGCTGGCGATTCCTTCGTGTCGTTCTTGCTGGGGATGGAGGGTCTCACTTTGCAGTCCCCAGTTCCTGTGGCCCTGGCAAGGGTTGAGGGGAGCCTAGGGTGTAGGGTGTGGGGGGGTGAAGTGTGGAATGTCACACCTCTTGGTTGATGGCCGGCTGCAGGTGCCAAGGATGATGTGTGAAGCCCAATCCCATCTGGGGTTGGCGCTGGAGAGCAGCTTCTCAAGCTGGGTTTCCTCAAGCACTGGAGCAGTTCCTGGGCCTGCGTGGACCCCGGCCCGCTGCCTATGACCCCTTTTCCAGTCCCTCTCCCAATGTTTAGCAGATGTGTTCATCCTCCTCTGTGGCTACCTGAGGGTCTCTGTCCAGGGCTGGCTCATCTGGGCAGCCTCTAGTTCCTCAGTGTGTCTGTCCACTCAGTGTGTCTAGTTCCTCAATTGTGTCTGCACAGTTGTGGAATTGTGCAGCTCTGAAGGGGCTGTTTGACCCAATGATAAGCTCTAGCAGCAGGGCTGTGTGTCTGAAGGAGCTCAGGTCCTGAAGTGAAACAGTGGGCCCTGCATCTCTGCCTTCTGTGTGTGCTGGTCTAACTGTATTACCTCTAAGAATCTTCATTTCCCATCCGCGGAATGGGCATGAGTTCCCCCCACCACTCCCGCCGCCACCAAGGCTGCTAGGTGTGAATGACAGATGTGAAAGCATCCCCTGGTGACCCCCACTCACCGTCATCTCCCCGTCTCCCCAGGGTACTTCCAGAGCTCCTAGCAGGGGGCAAGTTTCCCGGCCACACCTGCCACACCCACTGCCCTGGCCTCTCCCACGCTGCCCTTCTCCACTCAGACCCAGGGTTAGCCCAGTCTCTCTACCTCCTTTGCTCCAGGAGGGGCTGAAATTATAGCTATCTGCTCAGGGACTGTGAAATTCCTTCTCCCTGACCTTTTGTGGGATGTTATTAAAACGTTTCATGGGCAGTTGTGTCAGAAAAAATAATTATGAAGAAAAGGAAAATGTTTCAGTTTGCACCGAAGGCCAGGGCAGAGGCTGCTGCAAGGGGCCTCCCCACCCCACCCCACCCCTTTATGTGTGTGTGCAACTACATGCACTCAGATACGCGTATATAACACGTGCACGTGTGTGTGTGTGTGTGTGCAGCTTCCTGTATGATGCTGGTGGCTCCCCATCCTCTAGGTTGTATGGTTTCTTTCCCTCTCATATCCCCAGGCTGCTCTGATTCTCCTTCCAATCCTGCCTCCTGACCTGATAATAGGGGTTGGGTGGGAAGGCTGTGGGGTAACTTCCTAGGATTCTGCTGGGCTTCGGGCAGCCCTGTAGCCTGGCCGATGGCTACCTGGGGCCTGGTGGGGTTTGTGGGTGCTGCTGGACAGGAGGAGAGCAATCTGAACGTTCAACAAATGTTCTTTTGAACACCCACCACTGTGTCAGGCACATGGCCCTGAGGATACAATGGTGAAGTGAGTCTTGCCCTCATGAAGTTTATAGTCTCTTGGGAAAGCCTGATGTTAGTACTAAGAAGTGAATCTTTACATTAAGCGTTACTTGCTGGGATGGAGAGATCAGGGAGCTATGAAAACCGGTAACAGGGCATCTGACCTTGACTGGGGTCAGGGAAGCCTTCCCTGAGGAAGTGGCGATTGAGTAGGCATTAACAGGTAAGCGAATGGAGAGAAGCACATTGGAGAAAGAGGGAATGGCATGTGCAAAGGCCCTGTGACTGGAATGCAGTGGTGGGGGTGTGATGTGCAAGGAGGCGGCGGGGGTTGGGGGTGGGTTCAACTGTCTCTCCTGAATTGCGCCCACCCCAAACATAACCACTGGGCTGCTGTTCTGATAGTGGAGAAGTCTTGTATCAGCCCGTCCACATTCTCTTACCTATTCCATCCTGGTGGCCCATGGCCAGCATTTGGACAACAGCTGGCAGAAGCTGTTCCTGGGATGTGCAAGGAGCCAGCCTGGCATCCTGCAGTATGGAGCTCGTGTCCCCAGATTTATTAGCTCCATGTCCCCTGGGCAGTGAGAGAGGGACACAGGAGTAGCAGCCAGGAGGGCAGGTCTTCCCGCACTCCAAGAGGCCTTCCCTCCCTGCTCCAGGGGCGTGGGGCACAGCAAGGATGGGCAGAAGATGGAGTGCTGGCCAAGACAGGATTCTTCCCCAGGCAGGAATCAAAGGAAGCAGGAGAGGTACACAAGAGCCCTGATGGGGCAGGTGCAGGGCCCAGGACCAGCTCCGTTTGCTCAGCCCAGGGATGGGCTGCCTCAACTCCAAGCAGACAGAGTGGCCTGTGGGGGCTGAAGGGCATGGCTCCTCCCTCCCCTCCGTGCCCCTCTTCCTAGCCAGTCCTTGAGAGGCTGGTACCATCTTGGGCAGGGCCCTGAATCCTGTTCTGTTGTGGACCGGTCACTCCTCCGGGACTTGGTTTTCTTCCCATCACGTGAGGAAAATAGTGCCTGCCCAGCCTGCATTGGCTGGGCTGTTGGGAGGCTCCAGTGCGGTGATGTGGATGTAAACAGGTTACGGGATTACAGACCTAAGCTGTGGTCCTTATTATCTTCAGCCTTAAAGGGCCCCATCTGGCCGCCCTTCAGCCTGTGTGTAAGCCCAGCTCTTCGAGGTGGGCCTCTTTCCTCCTCTGTTACCTGGGGAGGTACCCTGACGGGATCCTACCTGAGAGGGTTGACGTGAGAGTTCAGTGGAATGGTTGGTTGAAGGCACTCGGTGCCGAGCCTGGCCGGGGACACTCAGAAAATGTCAGCAAGTCATGCCAGCCTCCAGCCTGAGCTTTGATGTAGCCAGGACTCGCTCGGAGTCGTGTAAGCTGAGCATGTCCCTGAGCCTCTGGGGCCCCATCGTCCTCATTATAAAGCTAGATGGTTGGGCCGATGCTGCTTCAGCGCCTTCTGGCTCCACGCAGCTTAATTCCAGTGCACTCTGCCCAAGAGGAAAAGTTGATTTCTGCTGTTTAGTTTCACTCCTGGCAACACAAACATGCTTCCTGTCCTTTGAGGGTCTAGAGCTCCCTTGCCTGCCCTGCCCTCCCTCTCCCAGCCCCCATCTGGAAGTTCGGTGAAGGTTCCAAGGTGGTCACGTCCCTGCTCCTGGAGCTCACTAGCTGTTCCTGGTCGTCCAGCCTGGCCTCCCTCCCCAGGGGCATCAACAGAGGCAGCCGTGCTCCTGCTGGTCCCCTTCACTCCCTCCTCCCCTGCCCGCTGACACCAAAGGCAAAGGTGTGTGTGATGTCACTGCCCCAGGCTGACCCTGGTGAAGGCCATCCTCAGTCCTGGAAGAACCGAAATGCAGCGTGCCTCTTCCATCAGCTGTCAGGCTGCGGGGCCTCTTCCCCAGCCCTGAGAGCCTGCAGGCTCAGGGCACACCGCCCACCCCCCTCCCCTCCGTGTTGCTGAATCCAAGGAATGTAACACGGACCTCACCCCGGGTGCTGGGAACTCGATGGCCCAGCCAGGTGGTCTGGGAAGGCCAGTCCCCTGCCTCGGCCTCAGATGGTGCTCCCTGGTCCCTCTGGCCCCTTGCAGAAGGACTTGCTGCTCTACAAGTGGGTGGACACCTCCCAGCTGCTTCAGCACCTGCAGGAGGGAACTTTAGGAGCAAAGCTTTGAAACCAGGGAGACTCAGGTTGAAATTCTGCCCCTACCTTTGCTGTCTCTGTGACCCTGGACAGATGCCTGGCTGTGTCTGATCCTAAGTCCCCAAGGTTTGCTGTGGGGATGATAGTAATTATATCTATCCCATGATTAAAAGAGATGTATTTTAGACTGCTTACACCCAGAAAGCGCTGGGTGACCGACAGCTGTGCTCGCTAGTGCTGTTGTTGTTTTTCTTCTCCACCATCATATCTGGGGGTCAGTGGAGCTTCAGAGAACACTGGCTCTTAAACCTAGGTCTCTGGGTACTCAGGCCCCAGCGTCAAGAAGCAGAAGAGAGAGGTTAAATGAGGATGCGGCCGGAGGGCTAAGACTCAGAGGAGGCAGGCAGCAGGTGCGACAGGAGGACTGGCTTCATGCATGTGCGGCCTGGGCATTTGCGTGGGAAGCTGGAAGTAGGAGGGCCTCACCTTGGGTTTGATGCTCTACTGTCGCCGTCTTGAGATTCTTAATTTTTGAACAAGGGGCGCTGCATGTTCATTTTGCACTGGAAAATTGTGCAGATTATGTAGCCTATCCTGGCTATAGGAGCTCCGTAATTCTGTGCCCAAAGGAGCTCTGTGGTTGTCCGTTGTTTTCGTCTATTCCCACATTCCATCGGCACTGGCTCAGTAATCGCTTGCCTTGTGCCACGCTCCAAGCAAGGACCCACCGAGCTTGTTTCGGTTCCAAACGCTGCGTGAGAAACCATCCCACACTTAGTGGCATAAAGCAACAACCATTTTGTTATGTTTGTGGATCGGGTGGGTCAGGAGTATGGAAAGGGCCCAGCAGGGGAGCCTTTCTCTGCTCCAAGTCTGGGGGTGACTCTAGCCACTGGTGGCTCCTCCCTCTGTCTGGCGCCTGGGCTGCTCTGGCTGAAGGACTGGCTCAGCCCGACACTGTGTTCTGAGCCCCTGCTTGTGGCCTCTCCACGTGGTACAGGCATCTCAGACATGGCTTGTAGAGAGAGCTCCTCAGAGGAAGCCTCTGGGAAACGGGTGTCCCAAGAGAACCAGGCAGAAGCTGCGTGGCCTTTTGTGATCTAGCCTAGGGGTCACGCTGCATTTCCGCTGAGTGCTGTCGGTTACAGTGAGTCACCGAGGCAGGTTCACGTTTAAGAAGAGGGGCTATAGACTCTCCCCAGCTCTCAATGCTCCTTTCCTGAGATGCCGCACATGAGCGTGGGGCCGGGAGACAGCGGATTCCCGCTCCTCCTGGGTGTTGTGCAAACATAAGCAGAAGAACAGAAGGGGGAACCCTTCAGACCCCGTTATCAGCCTGGAAGTGTTCTCTGCCAGTAGTGGGAAGAGGGGAGAGAAAAGAGTAATCCCAGGCGCTCCCTGGCCGGTAAGCTCCAGCGCCCTGGGCCTGGGTTGGCAGTCAAGGTCCCCACACCCTGGCCCTGAGCCGCCTTCCAGCCGTCTGCCCGCTACGCCTCTCACACCCCTTCTCTCCTGCCTGACCAGAGTCCCTGGCTTCCCTGCACACCCTCTGCGCTTCCTCACACTCCTCCCCTACCTAGCTCTCCCTCCCTCCCGTCTGAGACCATCAAAAGCCTGCTGACCCTCAGAGCCAGCCCAGTTGGCAGCCTCCCCATAAGAAGCCATCTCCCTCTGGTAACGGGCACGTGCCCACCTCCCCCGAGGCCCTCCCCCCCTCTCCAGCGCCCCTGCATGCCCGCACCTCGCTTTCCCTGGCTGCTCTCACCACTCCTGTTGGGGCAGCAGGGCTCATGTCCTCTTCTCCCCACTCCACAGAGAACCTCCTGAAGGCAGGTTCTCTCTGTCTGGGTGCCCCCATCCCTGGGCTGTGTGGCACAGAGGAGGTTTCACTCCGGTGGTCTGGAGTGTCTAGGGCATCTTCCTCGAAGGAGGGATAGAGGCAGAGGTCTCATGGGGAAACTGAGGCATGGAAAGGGTAAATTATACACCCAAGTTCACCCAGAGAGTCAAGGGCAGAGATGTTTGTCTGGCTCCAAAGCCTCGTACCCCCATGTTTCACTGTGTGAGCCAGGCTCCCAAGCACCCGCTCTGGCGATGGGCACAGGGGGAAGGCTGCTGGACAGGGAGCCCCAAGGCCTGGGCTCTAGATCACTGACTCGCTCTGTGACCCTGTGCCAGTCTCATTCCATCTCTGGACCTTGGCTTCCTGCTCAGTCCAAGGAGAGGGTAAACTGGATGCCCTCTGATTATCCTTCCTAGGTCAGGGGAGGTCTGGGGATGCAGACCCCAGGCCAGGAACAAAGGCAAGCGTCCGGAAGGTGCAGTGGCCACCAGATTCCAGGATCCCTGCGGCCTCCTAGCCCTGATCAGGGCATGTGATTGCAAGGCCAAGGCTGAGATGTGCCCAGGCTTCAGCCTGCCTCTGCAGACAGGTGTGCAGGAGCTGACCTTGCTTCCTTGGCTACTGCTGGCAGGGCCGGGTGCCCCGTGAGCCCCTGTGTCTCCCCTATAGAAGCCTCCCCTCTGCCCCTCCCAGAACAGGACTCTGCACCCTCTGGGGGAAGGGGGTCTCCCAGATGCAACCACCATACTCCTTCATTCCGTGACTGTTTATCGAGGGCTTGGAATGATGGCAGTGAACAAGACAGACAAACATCCGTGTATGTACCAGGGGTGGAGACAGATATAAGGAATAAGGAAATACAGAGCATGTCAGAGGGGGATGCATGCCTTGGGGGAAAGTATAGCTGGGGGCAGTAAGGGAGGAGTGCTGGGGGTGGCATTGTTACTGTCTTCTACCAGGTGGTCAAGGAAGGTGGGCCTCTCACAGAAGGTGACCTTAGAGCCCTGAAGGAAGGCAGGGGAGTCTGAGTTGGGGATTCTGCAAAGAGCTGCCCCAGGCTGAGGGAGCTGCAGGTGAGAGGCTTCAGACAAGAGCCTGGTGGTGGGTGGATATGCAGAGAGGAAGAGGGAGGACCAGAGGAGGTCAGGACGTGACTGTGCTGAAGGGGAACCAGATGGATCACGGAGGATGCTGTGTGGAGAGTAGGCCAGCGGGAGGGGCCGAGGACGCCCAGGTGGAAGCGGGGCGACTAGGTGAGAGACGATGGCCCCAACCACCCAGGTGACAGTGGAGGTGGGGAGAGCTCTCCTAGCCTGTGCTCAGGTCTGAACAGCGGCTCCACCATTCTCCTCCCCAGACCCAGCAAGGCACACCCATCTTCCTCCCCACCTGACTGCCAGGTGTGCCCTGTACCTTCACAAACACTGAGGTGGGTGGACAGCCCCGGGTTGGAGTTCTGCCTCAGCTTCTCACCAGCAGGTTGGCTTTGGGCAGGTTATTCACTGTCCCTGAGTTTCGGTTTCCTCCTGTATAAAATGGGCAGAGTGATTCCATCTCAGCAACGTTGTAGGGTGACGTGTGGAAAGATAGTCATCTGGAGCCTGCGCACAGCAGATGCTCTGGTTGCGGTCCCAGCCCCTGCTGCAGGCCAAGTGTCCAGTGTTATCCGTGCTGCTCTGCAACAGTGTCCTCTCCCTGTTTCTGATAGTATTGCTTCAGCTCGATTCTGTCACTGTGTAAAGCTGGTGACAGAAATTGCCAACGTGAATTATTAGCAAGTTTAGGAGATAATAGCACCCAATGGGCAGGCCCCATCCAGACACTTTAGCAAAACCCAACAGAGGTGGGCAGGTCAACACAGGAAAGAGTGGAAGCAGGGCTCCTGGCAACTGGGTCCCCTCAGCTGTTCTTCCCCTTCCTCCTGCCTCCCTACCTCTGCTGTCTTTCCCCACCCCCTCCTGACACCCCTCACCACAGGCATCTTAATTGATCTCATTGTTCTCCAATCCCTAGAGACCTGAGACTCCAGCTGTGCTTAAACAGAACAAAATCTCTTCCAATTTCCCCACCTTTTAAAAGAAAATTGAATTCTTTATCTGCAGCCTGGGGAAGGGAAGAGAGAGGCTAGAGACACACACTCGCGCGCACATGCGCGCGCACACACAGCACACGTAAATAGTAGTCACCCTAGCCCTGCTCCCAAGCTGGCCTGGAAGGCCTTTGTGGACACACCGTCCCCCATTTGGGGCCCCTTGAATCTGCTCTCTGGTTCATCTCGTCAGAGGGGCCAGGCACCGGGAGGAAGCTGAGCTGGTTGATGGTGATTGACCGGTCAAGTTCCTCTGTCTGTCAGGCCTCAGTGCTCCTCGGATGTGTTTATCTCTTTAATCTAAATATCAATCCGTAAAACCAAAATGGGATGGAATTAGAGGTAGGACAGGTGCTAAGGAGAGAGAGGGAGAACAGAGCTGCCCACTGCCACCCTGGGCTTCTGGAAGGACCTCGGCGGGGCCTGTGGGTCGGAGGCCGCAGGGGGCCGCCTGAGACTGGCTAGAGCCTGGGTCAGAATGGAGAGCAGGGCTCCCCCAGCTCTGCCCCTGAAGTGGATTGTCCCAGACTTTGTTCACGGTCCAACAGTTTCCCGCCATTTAGGCGCTTGACTACTGGATTTTTGGCAAATTGATCTAAACCCTCGTTTCCTGTCAAGCCTTTGATGCCTCCCTCATTGGCGCCTCCAGAATCCCCCATCCTTGACAGGAGCGGATCTGTCTGCTACTGACCTTTGCCCCTTTGCAAAAAAAACCGGAAGGATGCTGTTGTTTATCATCATAGGCCTGGTGAGCGGGTGATGTGAGCTTAGTAAATGGCAGGTACTTTACAGAATGTTACTTATCTCTTCTGTACCCATTGTGCAGAAGAAAGAAACAGAGGCCCAGAGTGGTAAGTAACCTGTCTGGGGCCAGCCAACAGCGAGTGACCAAGCCAGGATTCCAACCTGGGTCTGCCTGATTCCAAAGCCCCTGGGTCCCCCTCCCGTTTGCCGGTCACCACCAGGCGCCCATTCCCACGCTGGGCTCCAGCCTATTGTTGGAATCAGCTGTCTCCAGGGTCCAGGGAGATGGGCCCAGCGCTGGCCTCAGAGGCCGGAGTCACCCCGTCACTGGGTGACCTTGAGCAGGTGCCCGGCTCCCAGGCCCTGGTGTCCTCTTCTGTAAAATGAAGGGATCGTGCTGGCTTCCCTCTAAGGCCCCCTGTGCCAACAACGTGTGACCACCGGCCCCCGACAGCCCCTCCTGCCCTGAGAGCTGTGACTCCCTGCCCTCTGCGCCTGTCGGAGTCCCCCTTCAGTAGGGCTGCTGCTGATTGCTCCTCTCAGGCAGTCGCTCAGAGGACATGAGAGGGAAGAAAATATACCCCCGGGTGAGGGGACAGTGGGTAGCTGTAAGCGTGGCCAGGGCCAGAATGAGTTCATCAGTGCAGTAAAGCCAATGGCTGTACAAAGTCCACCTGTGCCTTGTGCCAGGAGGGTCAGGAGCCCTGGGATCAGCCGACAGGGGTGGGGCCCAGGCCTGAGAGCTTGTCCTGGGAGCAGGTGGGAGAAAGGCTGAGGGAGCAGGGAGAGGGACCCGCAGAGGTTTAGGGAGAAGTTGAGCAGGGCCTGTGGGTTTGGGGTGGCTTAATCTTGCTGCATAATTCTTGTCAGAGGGGATGACACCTGTGGTTCCTGTCACCTTGTTTCCCTACTGGCTCAAAGTCCCGTATGCCCATTGGTTTGGTTAGTATTTTTCAAACTTTTTCTTACCATGGTCCGTAATAAAAACCACATTTAACTTCATGACCCAGAATACACACTCAAACACACATCCACGTGTAGAACAAAACAGTACTTCCCTACTAAGTGTGATAATACACCCTAGTTGTATTTTATTCTGCTAGGTTGCATTTTTTTATGAGAACCTTGAAGATCTACTATCTTAGCAACTTTCAAATATACAATAAATTATCATTAACTACAGTCACCATGCTGTACGTTACATTCCCAGGACTTATTTTATAATAAGTTTGTACCATTTGACCTCCTTCACTTATTTCGCCCACCCCCACCCCTGCCTTTGGCAACCAACAATTTGTTCTCTGTAGCTATGAGCTCAGTTTTGGTGGTGGTGTTTGTTTAAATTCTATATATAAGTAAGAGCATATGATATTTGTCTTTCTCTGTCTGACTTATTCCACTCAGCATAATGTCCTCAAGGATGTCCATCCATGTTGTCACAAATGGCAAGGTTTCCTTTTTTATGACTGAGTAATATTCCATTGTATGTATGTGTACTGCATCTTCTTTATGCATTCTCCATCAATGAACACTTAGATTGTTTCCATATCTGGGCTATTGTATATATAAAAAAAAAAAGTGTTGCCATCAACATGGGAGTTCAGATGTCTTTTCAAGTTAGTGTTTTCATTTTCTTCAGATAAATATCCAGAAATGGAATTGCTGGATCATATGGTAGCTCTATTTTTAATTTTTGAGGAATCTCTATACTGTCTTCCACAGTGGCTGCACCAATTTACATACCCACCAACAGTGCACGAGGGTTCTCTAGCCACATTCTCATCAACACTTGTTATTTGTTATCTTTCTGATAATAGCCATTCTAATAGGTATGAGGTGATATCTCATTGTGGTTTTGATTTTCATTTCCCTCATGATTAGTAACGTTGAACACCTTTTCAAGTACCGGTTGGCCATCTGTACATCATCATTGGAAAAATTCCTATTCAGATCCTCTGCTCTTTTTTAAAATATTTATTTATTTATTTATTTGGTTGTACCAGATCTTAGTTGTGGCTCACCTGCTCCTTAGTTGCGGGCAGGTGAGCTCCTTAGTTGTGGCATGTGTGTGGGATCTAGTTCCCTGACCAGGGATCGAACCCAGGCCCCCTGCATTGGGAGCGTGGAATCTTAACCACTGTGCCACCAGGGAAGTCCCCCTCTGCCCATTTTTTAATCAGATTGGGTTTTTGCTAGTGAGTTGTATGTGTTCTATAGACATGGATATGAACCACTTATCAGATATGTGATTTGCAAATATGTTCCCCCATTCAGTAGGTTATCTTTTCGTCTTGTTTGTTTCTTTGAAGTTTGGAAGCTTTTTAGTTTGATGTACTCCATCTGTTTATTTTTTAATTGGTTGCTTTCCCTTTAAATGTCAAATCCAAAAAAATCATCACCAAGACTGATGTCAAAGAGCTTCCCGCCTGAGGGCTTCCCTGGTGGCGCAGTGGTTGAGAGTCCACCGCTGATGGCGGGTTCGTGCCCCGGTCTGGGAAGATCCCACATGCCGCAGAGCGGCTGGGCCTGTGAGCCATGGCCCTGAGCCTTCCCGTCCGGAGCCTGTGCTCCGCAATGGGAGAGGCCACAACAGTGAGAGGCCTGCGTACTGCAAAAAATAAATAATTAATTAATTAAAAAAGAGCTTCCCACCTATGTTTTCTTATGGCTTGAGGTCTTATAAGTCTCTCATCCATTTTGAGTTCATTTTTTTAAATTTTATTATAGTTGATTTACAATGTTGTGTTAGTTTCAGGTGTACAGCAAAGTGATTGTTATACATATATTCATTCTTTTTCAGATTCCATTCTCATATAGGTTATCACAGAATATTGAGTAGAGTTCCCTGTGCTATACAGTAGGTCCTTGTTGGTTATCTACCTTATATATAGTAGTGTGTATATGTTAATCCTAAACTCCTGATTTATCCCTCCCTGCCACATTTCCCCTTTGGTAACCATAAGTTTGTTTTCGATATCTGAAAGTCTGTTTCAGTTTTGTGAATAAGTTCATTTGCATCATTTTTAAAATGAGATTCCACATATAAGCGTTATCATGTGATATTTCCTTTCTGTGTCTGACTTACTTCACTTAGTATGATAATCTCTAGGTCCATCCATGTTTCCACATATGGCATTATTTTGTTCTTTTTTATGGCTGAGTAATATTCCATTGTATATATGTACCACATCTTCTTTAACCATTCCTCTGTTGATGGATATTTAGGTTGCTTCCATGTCTTGGCTATTGTAAATAGTGCTGCAATGAACATTGCTGTGCATGTATCCTTTTGAACTATGGTTTTCTCCAGATGTATGCCCAAGAATGGGATTGATGGATCATATGATAGTTCTATTTTTAGTTTTTAAAGGAATCCCCATACTGTTCTCCATAGTGGTTGTACCAATTTACATTCCCACCAATAGTGTAGGAGGGTGCCCTTTTCTCCACACCCACTCCAGCATTTGTTTGTAGACTTTTTGATGATGGCCATTCTCACTGTTGTGAGGTGATATGTCCCTGTAGTTTTGATTTACAGTTCTCTGATAATTAGTGATGTTGAGCACCTTTTCATGTGCTTTTTGGCCATCTGTATGTCTTCTTTGGAGAAATGTCTATATAGATCTTCTGCCCGTTTTTTGATTGGGTTGTTTGTTTTTTTGATATAGAGCTGTGTGAGCTGTTTGTATATTTTGGAGATTAATCCTTTGTCAGTCGCTTCATTTGCAATTATTTTCTCCCACTCTGTGGATTGTCTTTTCATTTTGTTTATGGTTTCATGTGCTGTGCAGAAGCTTTTAAGTTTAACTAGGTCCCATTTGTTTATTTTTGTTTTTATTTTTATTACTCTAAGAGGTGGATCAAAGAAGATATCGCTGCAATTTATGTCAAAGAATGTTCTGCCTATGTTTTCCTCTAAGGGTTTTATAGTGTCCAGCCTTACATTTAGGTCTTTGATCCATTTTGAGTTTATTTTTGTATATGGTATTAGGGAATGTTTTAATTTCATTCTTTTACATGTAGCTTTCCAGTTTTCCCAGCACTGCTTACTGAAGATACTGTCTTTTCTCCATTGTGTTGTCTAGCCTCCTTTGTCATAGATTAATTGACCATAGGTGCGTGGGTTTATTTCTGGGCTTTGTATCCTTTTCTGTTTATCTATATTTCTGTCGTTGCGCCAGTACCATACTGTTTTGATGACTGTAGCTTTGTAGTATAGTCTGAAGTCAGGGAGCCTGATTCCTCTAGCTCCGTTTTTTCTTTCTCAGGATTGCTTTGGTTATTCGGGGTCTTTTGTGTCTCCATACAGAATTTTAAAATGTTTGATCTAGTTCTGTGAAAAAAAATGCCATTGGTAATTTGATACGGATTGCACTGAGTCTGTAGATTGCCTTGGGTAGTATAACCATTTTGAAAATATTGATTCTTCCAATCCAAGAATGTGGTATATCTTTCTATCCGTTTGTGTCATCTTCAGTTTCTTTCATCAGCATTCTATAGTTTTTCAGAGTATAGATCTTTTGTCTTCTTAGGTAGGTTTATTCCTAGGTATTTTATTCTTTTTGATGCCATGGGAAAAGGGATTGTTTCCTTAATTTCTCTTTCTGATCTTTCATTGGTAGTGTATAGGAAAGCAGGAGATTTCCGTGTATTAATTTTGTATCCTGGAAATTTACTGAATTCATTGATGAGTTCTAGTGGTTTTCTGGTAACATCTTTAGGATTTTCTATGTATAGTATCATGTCATCTGCAAACAGTGGCCCTTCTTTTCCAATTTAGATTCTTTTTGTTTCTTCTCTGATTGCCATGGACTTCCAAAACTATGTTGAATAAAAGTGGCAACAGTGGACAACCTTGTCTTCTTCCTGATCTTAGAGGGAATGCTTTCAGCTTTTCACTGTTGAGAATGTTAGCTGTGGGTTTGTCATATATGGCCTTTATTATGTTGAGGTTTTTGGGTTTTTTTTTTTTTTTTTGCTTTTTCTGCGTTTATTGATATGATCATGTATTAAGAGAATAAAAGGAAAAATTAACTTAGTTAATTTTTTAATGTTAAGTCAAACCTGCATACCTGGGATAAAACCTAGTATGTGATGTATTGTTGAATTTGATTTGCTATTATTTTATTAAGAATTTTGGAGTTTATATTCATGAAGGATATTGGTCTATAATCTTTTTTATGGTAATGCCTTTCTCAGGTTTTGGTATTACATTTATCCTTGTCTCATAAAACGAGTTTATTAGTAATCCCTTCGGTATGTTTTAAAAAGTTTGCATGAGATGGGTCTTATTTCTTCTTGGATATTTTGATGGGATTCACTGGGGTTACCATCTGGGCCTGGAATTTTCTTTGGGGGAAGCTTTAGATTCATTTTCCTTAATAGATATAGGTGTATTCAGATTTTTTTGTTATTTTTCATGTGAATTTTGGTAACTTTCGGGGGGGGATTTGTCCTTTCATCTCAGTTGTTGAAATTTTTAGCATAAAGTTGTTCATAGCATTCTTTTTATTATCCTCTAATGTCTGTGGGGTCTGTGTTGATAATCTCTTTTTCATTCCTCCTTTTGGGGTTTTCTCTTTTTCCTTGATTAGATAGAAGTTTGTCATTTTTGTTTATAAGTTCAAAGAATCAACTTTTGTCTTTGTTAATTTTCTCTATTATTTATTTTCTATTTTATTGACTTTCCTCTTATTATAATTTATTTCTTTTTTACTTTGTTTTTTTTAGTTTCTTAAGATGGAATCTTAGGTCATTGATTTTAGATTTTTCTTCTAATATAAGTATTTAAAGTGCTGGATTTTCATCTAAGCATTCATAAGTTGTATCAAGAAAAATTGATATTCAGTACATTCTTTGTCATTTAGTTTAAAATTTTTTCATTTTATTCTTTATTGAAGTATAGTTGAATTACAATATTGTGTTAATTACTGCTGTACAAAGTGACTCAGTTATACGTATAGATATATTCATTTTTCATATTCTTTTCCATTATGGTTTATCACAAGATATTGAATACAGTTCCCTGTGTTATACAATAGGACCTTGTTGTTTATCCATTCTGTATATACCAGTATGCATCTGCTAATCCCAAGCTCCCAATCCAACCGTCTCCCATCCCCCTCCCCCTCGGCAACCACCAGTCTATTCTCTATTCTGTTTCTGTTTCATAGATAGGTTCATTTGTGTCATCTTTCAGATTCCACATAAAAATGATATCTTATGTATTTGTCTTTCTCTTTCTGACTTGCTTCGCTTAGTATGATACTCTCTAGTTGCATCCGTGTTGCTGCAAATGGCATTATTTCATTTTTTATGGCTGAGTAATATTCCATTGTATATATGTACCACATCTTCTTTATCCATTCATCTGTCAGTGGGCATTTAGGTTGTTTCCATGTCTTGGCTATTGTGAACAGTGCTGCTATGAACATAGGGGTGCATGTATCTTTTTGAAGTACAGTTTTGTCTGGATATAAGTATGGCCTTTATTGTATTAAGGTAAGTTCCCTCTATGCCTACTTTCTGGAGAGTTTTTTTTTTATCATAAATGGGTGTTAAATTTTATCAAAAGCTTTTTCTGCATCTACTGAGATGATCGTGTGGTTTTTATTCTTCAGTTTGTTAATGTGGTGTATCATACTGATTGATTTGAGTATACTGAAGAATCCTTGCATGCCTGGGATAAATCCCAGTTGATCATGGTGTATGATCCTTTTAGAGTACTGTTGGATTAGGTTTGCTAGTATTTCATTGAGTTTTTTCTGTGTCTATGTTCATCAGTGATATTGGCCTGTAATTTTCTTTTTTCATGATATCTTTGTCTGGTTTTGGTATCAGGGTGATGGTGGCCTCATAGAATGAGCTTGGGAGTGTTCCTTCCTCTGCAGTTTTTTGGAAGAGTTTAAGAAGGCCAGGTGTTAACTCTATGTTTGATAGAATTCGCCTGTGAAGTCATCTGGTCCTGGATTTTTGTTTGTTGGAAGTTTTTAAATCACAGTTTCAATTTCATTCCTTGTGATTGGTCTGTTCATATTTTCTATTTCTTCCTGGTTCAGTCTTGGAAGGTTGTAGCTTTCTAAGAATTTGCCCATTTCTTCTAGGTTTTCCATTTCATTGGCATATAGTGGCCTGCAGTAGTCTTTTATGATCCTTTGTACTTCTGTGGTGTCCATTGTAACTTCTCCTTTTTCATTTCAAATTTTATTGATTTGAGCCCTCTCTTTTTTTTCTTGATGAGTCTGGCTAAATGTTTATCAATTTTGTTTATCTATTCAAAGATACTTTTGAATAGCTTTTAGTTTCATTGATCTTTTCTATTGTTTTCTTTATCTCTATTTCATTTATTTCTGCTCTGATCTTTATGATTTCTTTCCTTCTACTAACTTTGGGTTTTCATTGTTCTTCTTTCTCCAGTTGCTTTAGCTGTAAGGTTAGGTTGTTTATTTGAGATCTGTCTTGTTTCCTGAGGTAAGATTGTCTTGCTACAAACTTCCCACTTAGAACTGCTTTTGCTGTGTCCCAAGGTTTTGGATCATCGTGTTTTCGTTGTCAGTTGTCTCTAGGTATTTTTTGATTTCCTCTTTGAGTCCTTCAGTGATCCATTGGTTGTTTAGTAACTTATTGTTTAGCCTCCATGTGTTGGTGTTTTTTATAGTTTTTTTTTTTTTGTAGTTTATTTCTAATCTCATAGCATTGTGGTCTGAAAGGATGCTTGATATGATTTCAGTTTTCTTAAATTTACCAAGGCTTGATTTGTGGCCCAAGATGTGATCTATCCTGGAGAATGTTCCATGTGCACTTGAGAAGAAAGTGTATTCTGCTGCTTTGGGATAGAATCTTCTATAAATATCAGTTAAGGCCATCTGGTCTAATGTGTCATTTAAGGCCTGTGTTTCCTTATTGATTTTCTGTCTGGATGATCTGTCCATTGATGAAAGTGGGATGTTAGAGTCCCCCATTTTTATTGTGTTACTACTGATTTCTCCTTTTATGGCTGTTAGCATTTGCCTTATATATTGAGGTGCTCCTATGTTGGGTACATATATATTTCCAATTGTTATGTCTTCTTCTTGGATTGATCCCTCAATCATTATGTAGTGCCCTTCTTTGTCTCTTGTAATAGTCTTTATTTTAAAGTCTATTTTGTCTGATGTGAATATTGCTCCTCCAGCTTTCTTTTGATTTCCATTTGCATGGTATACCTTTTTCCATTCCCTCACTTTCAGTCTGTATGTGTCCCTAGATCTAAAGTGGGTCTCTGGTAGACAGCATATATCCGGGTCTTGTTTTTGTATCCATTCAGCCAGTCTATGTCTTCTGGTTGGAACATTTTATTTAAGGTAATTATTGATATATATGTTCTTATTGCCATTTTGTTAACTGTTTGGGATTTTCTTTTTTTCTTTGGTGCGGTACGCGGGCCTCTCACCGTTGTGGTCTCTCCCGTTGCGGAGCACAGGCTCTGGGTGCGCAGGCTCAGCGGCCAGGGCTCACGGGCCCAGCCATTCCGTGGCATGTGGGATCCTCCCAGACCAGGGCACAAACCCGCGTCCCCTGCATCGGCAGGCGGACTCTCAACCACCGCACCACCAGGGAAGCCCCCTGGATTTGTTTTTGAAGGTCTTTTTTTTCCCTTCCTCTTTTGTTCTTTTGTGATTTGATGTGTATCTTTAGTGTTGTTTGGAGTGGTTTTTCTTTTGTGTGTGTGTAGATTTTTGGGGGGGATTGTAGATTTTTGCTTTGTGGTTCCCATGAGGTTTTGATATAACAGTCTATATATGTACAAGATTGTTTCAAGGTGCTGGTCTCTTAATTTACAGTGCATTTCCAATATCCTGTATTTGTACTCTCCTTTTCTCACAGTTGCTGGTTTTGATATCATATTTGTATGTGTGTGATTTCTTACCTTTGCATTATACTTGCCTTTACCAGTGAGATTTCCCATTCATAATTTTCTTGATTCTAGTTGTGGCCTTTTCTTTTGCACCTAGAAAAGTTCCTTTAACACTGAGGGGACAGTGTCCTTGTCCCCTCAGTGAATCAGAGCTGACCCCCACTTCCCCAAGAGACTCTCCAAGGTTCATAGGTAGAACTAGCCCAGGCTCCTATAGAGTCACTGCTTTGTGCTGGGTCCCAGTGTATGTGAAACCTTGTGTGAGCCCTCCAAGAGTGGAGTGTCTTTTTACCCCAGTCCTGTGGAGCTCCTGCACTCAAGCCCAGCTGGCCTTCAAAGCCAAATGCTCTGGGGAATTCCCTGGCAGTCCAGTCGTTAGGACTCGGCACTCTCACTGCCAGGGCCCTGGGTTTGATCCCTGGTCATGGAATTAAGATCCTGCAAACCATACAGCACAGCCCCCCCCCCCCAAGAAAAAAGCCAAATGCTCTGGGGATTCCTCCTCCTGATGCCAGACCCTCAGGCAGGACTTTAACTCTTGTGGGAGAACCTCTGTGATATAATTATTCTCCAGTTTGTGGGTTGCCCACCTGGGCAGTATGGGATTTGATTGTCACAAAAGTGCCCCTCCTGCCGTCTCATTGTGACTTTGTCTTTGAATGTAAAATATCTTTTTTGTTAGGTTCGAGTCTTTTTTGTTGATGGTTGTTCAGCAGTTAGTTGTGATTTTGATGTTTTCATGAGAGGAGGTGAGCTCAAGTCCTTCTACTCTGCCACCTTTTTCAGAATTGAGGGGCTGCTTTTAGTTTTGATGCTCGCTGTCTCTTTCCGCAGTGTGTGTTGGCCGTTATCCCTTTGATATGGGGTGTGCAGGTGCAGTGGTCCCCGAACACTCCTGGGACAGTGGGGCAGCCCTTGGCACCTGCTCATGGGTCTCCTAGGGGTGGCTGCTCTCTGCGCACTCCCAGGATAGCAGTGCAGCGCTTGGTGCCTGCTTGCAGGTCTCATACCGGTGGCCCGTGCCCACTTCTGGAGCCCAGAATAGAAGCAACAACTCACGCACACCCCCCAGAGGTCCTGTAGGTGGTGTCCTGTTGCCTGGGAATACTCACAGGGAAAGAAACTCTTACAGTCGTCCTGCCCCTCTCCTCATGCACCCTCCCAATAATGGCACCTCTCTGGTGGGCCCTGGCTTCTTCCAAGTACCCCCTTAGTTGCCACAGTCCAGCCTCTTAAGGCTGTCTTGGTGAAGCCAACGCCAGCCCTCTCCCTGGGTCTGACCTCTGAAGCCTGCACTTCAGCACCCAGCCCCCACCTACACCGACAGATGAGCGTCTGAGGCTGGGGAGTGCAGGGCGGCAAGTTACAGTGCAGGTTACTCTCTGTTTTGCCTTCTGCAAACTGGTCGCTGTGCTCTCCTCCTAGGCTCCGAAGTTCCCCTCTATCCAGGCTGATCTACCTGCTGATGCAGGGACTCTCCAGGGTGCAGGAACCTTTCCTCCTTCACAGCTCTCTGCCTGGGGCACAAGCCCTGTCACCGATTCCTTTCTTTTTCTTTTTCCTCTTATCCTACTTGGTTACATGGAGGTTTTCTTACCCTTTCAGAAGTCTGAGGTCTTCTGCTGTCATACAGTAGATGTTCTGTGTGAATCGTTCCACTTGTAGATGTGTGTTTTCTTTTTTTACATCTTTATTGGAGTATAATTGCTTTACAATGGTGTGTTAGTTTCTGCTTTATAACAAAGTGAATCAGTTATACATATACATATGTTCCCATATCTCTTTCCTCTTGCATCTCCCTCCCTCCCACCCTCCCTATCCCACCCCTCCAGGTGGTCACAAAGCACCGAGCTGATCTCCCTGTGCTATGCACCAAACGTAAGGTAGATAGCTAGTGGGAAGCTATGTTTGGTAGTGTATATATGTCTATGCCTCTCTCTTGCTTTGTCACCCTGAGAAAACCATAATTCAAAAAGAGTCATGTACCAAAATGTTCATTGCAGCTCTATTTACAATAGCCCAGAGATGGAAACAACCTAAGTGTCCATCATCGGATGAATGGATAAAGAAGATGTGGCACATATATACAATGGAATATTACTCAGCCATAAAAAGAAATGAAATTGAGCTATTTGTAATGAGGTGGATAGACCGAGAGTCTGTCATACAGAGTGAAGTAAGTCAGAAAGAGAAAGACAAATACCGTATGCTAACACATATATATGGGATTTAAGAAAAAAAATGTGATGTAGATGTGTTTTTAATGTTTCCGCGGGAGAAGGTGAGCTCCCCATCCTACTCCTCCACCATCTTGATCCCTATCCCCATTTTGAGTTAATTTTGTGTATGGTATAAGATAGTGGTCCAGTTTCATTCTTTTTCACATGGCTGTCCAGTTTTCCCAGCACAATTTACTGAAGAGATTGTCCTTTCCCATTTGTATAGTCTTAGCTCCTTGTCATGAATTAATTGACCATATATACGTGGGTTTATTTCTGGGCTCTTTATTTCGTTCCATCGATCTGTGTCTGTTTTTTTGCCAGTACCGTACTGTTTCGATTCCTATAGTTTTGTAGTTTGAAATCGGGGAACATGATGCCTCCAGCTTTGTTCTTCTTTCTCAAGGTTGCTTTGGCTATTGGGGGTTTGTTGTGGTTCCACACAAATTTTAGGATTGTCTGCTGTGTTTCTGTGAAAAATTCCATTGGAATTTTTTTTTTTTTTTTGCGGTACGCGGGCCTCTCACTATTGTGGCCTCTCCGTTTGCGGAGCACAGGCTCCGGATGCGCAGGCTCAGCGGCCATGGCTCACAGGCCCAGCCACTCCGCGGCATATGGGATCTTCCCAGACCGGGGCACGAACCCGTGTCCCCTGCATCGGCAGGCGGACTCTCAACCACTGCGCCACCAGGGAAACCCTCCATTGGAATTTTGATAGGGATTGCATTGAATCTGTAGATTGCTTTGGGCAGTATGGAAATTTTAACAATATTAATTTTTCAGTGCATGACCGTGGAATATCTTTCCATTTATTTGTGTCGTTTTCAGTTTCTTTCATCAATGTCTTACAGTTTTCACCCTAGTATTTTCTGTTTCATTCTACTAGATTTCTTTTTTATTTTTTCAATGATAGTCATGACCCACTAAGTTGATTTTATGACCAGTTAATGTATGGTAACCTAAGAAGGAAACTTCTCCCCTAATGTAATGATGATGATAATGATATCTCATGTTTCTCAAGTGCTCACTACAGGGGGCAGAGTGGTAAAGACCCCAGCCTCCAGACTTACATGATCCAGGTTTATTCTGATTCACCCATTTCTGAGTCCTATGACTTTGAATAGGTTACTTGTATCGGCAATGACTCAATACAGCTACCACTAACACAAACCCCCCAAATCTTTTCTTAAACAAAATCAAAGTGCATTTCTCTCACATTTAAAAGCTGTTTAGAGGTAAGCAGCCTTGGTTGCTTCTTTCAGTTTCTCTCCTTCACCATTCCTAGAGTATGGCCCTCATCTCCATGATCCAAAATGGTTGCTAGAGCTCCAGCCTTCACATCCAGATTCCAAGCTGCAGAATGGAGAAAATGAGGCCAAGCACTCTCATTTCCTTTTAAGGAGACTTCCAAAGGAAATGCCTTGCAAACTTCTGCTTTCATCTCGTTGGCCAGAACTTAGTTGTGTGGCTGTGCTTAGCTGCAAAGGAAGGTGGGAAATGTAGTATTTTAGCCAGGTAGTGTTCTACCCCCTAAAAAGCATGGTTTCTATTCAGCTGAGAAAGGGAGTATAGATGTTTAAGTCTCTGCCAAATAACCTGTGTGTGCCTCAGTTTCCTCTCTTGGAAAACGGTGATCATGATAGCTCCATATGGACTTGTTGTGGGGATTCAAGGGGATAATGTAAAGGACTTGGCAAAGCACCTAATGTGGAGTAGGTGCTACACAAGTAACAGGCACTAGTATTGAGTGCCTGGTGCCAAACTGACCCCCTTCTGTGTGTTATCTCATCGAATCCCCATGACAGCCCGGTGAGGTAGAAATTAGTGTCCTTATCTTATAGATGAGAGCCCTGAGATTCAGAGTACTTAGCTGCTTGCCAAAGGTCACACCTGTGGAGGGGGCAGAGCGGAGGCGTGAACCCTTGTCTCTAGGATACCAACGTCCTTCCCCTTCACCATGAGGCAACACAGCCTCCTCATGAAGACGGAAACCCTCCCTGAGACTCCCCTGGTGAAACTATGGGACCAAGAGGTATGACAGGTTGGAAACTGAACTTGACTGACTGACGTCCAAGCTGAACCCAAGGCCCAGACCCCCCTCTGTCTGCCCAGCCACCTGTAGGGGGTACCCCCTGCCCAAAGGAGAAACAGGACCAGGACACACACACACACACACACACCAAAAAAAAAGCCCTTTAGGCTCCCATTGTAACAAGACCTGCAACCTTCAGGTCAGAAGGTCAGGGACTTCAAGTTGCTGAAGGACCCTGGGCAAACCCCTTTCCTCCATGAACCTCAGTTTCTCTATGGAGAGAAGGCTGCTGGACCCTCTCCCTATTCTGGGACATTTTTAGAACAACGTGGCTAGAATGTTTTGAACTCCTTGGGAAGCAAGTCTTTATAAATGAGATATGCTGCTCTCCTGTCAGGGCATTTCTCAGTCTGAGTTAGAACATTCTAAATACCGGAGGCGGGATGGGCAGAGGAGTGAGTGAATCCAAATGTCTGTGGACAGAGGCTGCTTCTCGGGCGTGAATGCTCCCAGCACGCCCTCGCCAGCCTGCGCTGATACACAAAATCTGATTGTCTTACCGTCAAGCCCTGGGCTGGACGGGCCCATGTGAGTGAGGGCCTGGGGCTGTAGCCCTCTGCTGGTCTCAGGATCACGGGTGATTTATAGTTCCTTTGTCTGACTTTGACCTTAATTTCTTCTGTCGTTGTGGGGCTGTAAAATTCTTTAGGGACCTGCAGGCGGAGTGATGGAGATGTCAGGCGGGCAACTGTGTGGGTATTTAATCTATCAGATGTGTGGCTTGCCATTTAGGGAGACAACAGGAGGATGTGGAATCAATATGGTTCATTAGTGAGCTGCGCGTGATGGCCCAATCGGAGCCCGCCAATGGCAGCAGGCACGGGGGCCGTGTCACCCGGCTCCAAGTCACCTTGAGTGAGGATGTGTCCTGGCACATGGGTGGGGACCAGTCCCCACCCAGGTACCTCTCCTCACCTTTCCACTAGGCCTGGAGCTGCCTGTTGCACCCCATGGGGGCAGGGAAGAAGAGGGAGAGGGTCAGACTCCAGGCAAGGATACAGTGGTGAGGTCCAGCAGTGGGGGGAGGTATTCCCAGCCATGGTTTGGCTACATCCCCAGGGGGCTGATTGGACTGTCTTTTCTTCCTCCTTCCATCTCCTCTGCACACAAGGCCCCACTTAACTGAGGCTCGGCTGCAGTGTCTGTCCCCACATCTCTCTGGCACCCTCCCCTTCTCATCCTCTACCACATAATCCCAGCCTGATAACTGGCCCCAGAGAGGCCTCAAGACCCTTCTGACTGTGAACGTCTCGTTCACCCCCGGCCACCCTCCTGCATCCCCGGGAAAATGGCTTTCTGCATCCCGCTCTTCTTTGTTTGATGGTCAGATGTGATTTTTCTTTTTTTAAAGGCACTCAGTTGAGTCTTCCTCAAATCCAATGGCATAAAAGAAGGGGCAGCATTGAAGAAGGGCTAGGAGCGGGATTTTTTTCCTCTTTGATTTGTGTGTGTGAGTGTCAGACAGACGAGGGTTCGAGTCCCAGCTCTGCCGGTGACCAACTGCAGGACCCTGAGCCCGCTAACAGCCATCCCTGAGCCACTGGCCACTCTGAGTGCCTTGAGGGCTGGGAACATACTGCCAGGCTCACCGTTGCGTGTCCAGTGTCCAGCCTGAGGCTTGTGTCTAAGGTCTGGCTCTCCAGAAGCAGACCCTGAGACAAGGACTCAAGGACCGGCAGTTTACTTGGGAGGTGACCCCAGGAAACTCAGGTGGGAGCGGGAGGTGAGACGAGGTCACTCAAGGGGGCGCCGTGAAGCCGGCTACCACGGGGGCTTCTGGAGCTCTGTCCGCTGGGAAATCAACGGGAAGGCTGTGTCTGAGCTATCCAAGCTCAGGGCGAGGAGGCTGGGGTATTGGTCCATCGACTCCTAGCCCCCATTGAGTGGGGACAGCTTCTGGGGATGTGGACACCCCATCATTCCAACTGCTCCTTTGAGAAGGAAGCTCACAGGCCAAGAGAGGCATGGACGCTTCCACTAAAGCAGCCCCTGGTGTGTGGAGGTGGGCACGGGGGGGGCGTGTGTGGCACCAGTAGCTTCTGCCCCAGCCGGGAACTTTGCACGCTCATAAGACAAAGGTGGTATTAGTACTTATCTCATGGAGTGGGAGTGGAAATGAAATGTGCTAATACATGTAGATTTCTTGGAATAAATCCTGGGACCCAGTAAGGACTAAACAAGAGTGAGCTGTGTTACTCGTTTTGCAGTCATATCAGCTGGAGTTGCTTATCTGTAAAATGGGGCTGTGACCCCATCTTGCTGGTTGCTTGCAGGATTAGGGACAAATCGTGTCACGTTTCTCACACAGTGCCAGGCCAGGCCCATAGCTTGACTCTCAGCAAGGCAGTGGTTGCACTTATCCCCCTGCCTCCGGGGGACCCCATGCTCGTCCTGCAAGCCGGCCTGGGGACCACCAGGCAGTGCCAGGCATGGGACGCAGGCAGCTGCGGCCACCTCGACAGCCCTTGACATCCCGTAATTGCTTTCCCGTGACAACTCCTTTAAGCACAGAGCCGCTGGCCAGAGCAATTTGCTCCCCATCAATTTTTATTTCCAGGTTTTAAAATAAGGTAGAAATAAAGAAGGGGGTGGAGGAGCCCAAGAACAACACTGTATCTGCAATAACAAGCAAGCCGGGGACCCCACACCTTGAGTGCACCTGTCAGCCCAATTCTCATCCCTCCCCAGCCACAGAAGGACATGTTAATAGGCGGGGCTCAGGTCTGGCCCCCATTGGAGCACCCTCTCCGGTAGGGCTCAGGGCCACTTCTCCTCCCCCTCCACCCGGCCAGCTGCTGGCACAGCCCAGGCGGGAGGGCCAGGCTGAGAGAGGGCTCAGCAGGAGCATGTCTGCGGAGGACTGGAAACAGTGAGTGGTTAGAATCAGGGGTGGAAAGACAAGTACTGGCTCCACTTAGACAGCGGCTCCTATGTGCCAGGCACTGGTCTAAGGCACGTTGCTTCAGTACCTTCTAAAATCCCCACTCCAACTCCATGAGACAGGTACTATTATTAGCCCCATTTTACAGATGAGGAAACTGAGGGTTGGAGTGGATGTTAACTGTAGTTGTTGGCAGATGGGCCAGGAGAGGAGGTCAGGGGCCAAAGAGGCTGGCCCACATCAGGCCTCAGGGGCATGGCAAGCAGTTTGGGCTTTGTCTTCAATGCCCCGGGAGGCTTCTAAGCTGGAGAATGGTGTCTCGTGTGGTCAGACATCCCCTCTGGCCCTGGTGGAGGAGGGGCTGCTAGCACCAGAGGAGGAGCGGGCAGATGGGTCAGGAGGCTGTGCACATAGGCCGTGAAGCCCAGTGTCTTCCTCAAAGTCCCACAGCTGGATGGTTGGACAGAAGCTGGACCAGCACCCAGATCTCACGCTCCCATTTTGAAGGGATTTTCATGACCCTACACAGAGCCACACATCCTTTTGAGGCCCTTGGTGCCTGGTCTTGCACTGTGCCTCCCAGGGAGAAGCAGGTTTCTGACCCTCCGGGGGCAGAGAGCCCAACAGACATAGCAGAGAGACTTTACTCACATCCCACTGTTTGCTGACTCCCATAGGGAAGGTGGGGCTGAGAGATCCTGAGGCCTTCTCTGCACTCAGTACTATGACAGATGAGTGATGCGGCATGGGCATGTGTGATGGCGTGGTGGCCATCCACCCCAGGTCCACGATGGAACGTGAGGGAGCCCCACCACCCACCGAGTCCCCACCCTTTCCTAACTGCCCTCCGACTCAGCGACTCACCTGACCGTGTGCTCTGAGTCTCTGTCCCCAGCCTCCCCAGTAGCACCCTTTTGTCCTAAGGCCTTCTGCACACTCAGAAGGCCGAGAGCAGGACCAAGGGCTTTCCAGAATGCACCTTTCTTCCTATGACCCGCAGCCTCCCCGGGATCCCTCCTGTACCCTCTGCTTCACTCCCTGGTCCCACTGCCCACCTGGAGCACTCCTCTTCTTATCCCTACACGAAGTCCAATGGGAGACATTTCCTTACAGATGCTATCATTTCTTCTCCCAGGAGTGTGACATCCCCCCTGACCAGGGATCCCCAGGAAGGTGCTCAGAGCAGCAGCTTCCAACCAAACCTTATTTTACGCACCCAGCACTCACCATGCCCTCACCCATCAGCCCTGGCTTCCTACTCAGATTAGATAGCTTCCTTCTGAGACGGCGAGGGAAACTGACACACCGAGCATTTGCCCGGAAGTGTGGGGCAGTCCAGATGATACTTCCTGGCCATTGGCTTCTACCTCACATCCTAGAGAGAAGCTGAAATACTCGTCCACAGCATGGGAGGGAGTGCGGGAACAGGGGAGAAGACCGGGCCCCATGGGCCTAATCAGGCCAAGTGGAGGTCACCCCAGCCTCTGGGCTACCAGGTTCCTCCAGAGGAGTACCTCCTGCCTCCCACCAGCCTCCCCAGAGCTTGCAAGAGGGCAGTTAATCTCACGTAGTTTAAGGAGTTATTCAGAGGAGCTCAGCGAATGATGAATGTGGAAATCACTACCAGTGAAGCACTGGGGCTCCGTGGAGCTGTTTAAAAATGCATTCTCCCATGTAAATTTCTGCTCCATCAATCCTTACGACATGTCAAACATTGCTATTGTTTCCTGAACAAATTGTACCGTGTGCCCTTCTCTGCAGATTTGTGCACGGGAGCAGAACTGCTCGCCGGTGCCCGCTGCCTGCCACGTTTGCTTGGGACCCAGGGCTGCTGGGAAGGCAGCTGGGTCCGCCTTGCTTCAGAGCAGAAGCCCCGTGCGGGGCATCCGGGGGAGCGTGCGTGACGGGGGTGTGGACGCCGGTGGGGAGTGACTGAGTGCGTGCCTGCCAGCTGCCAGCCTGCAGGGAGAGGTGCACAGGTGGCTGGGGAAGGGGCGTGGAGGGGCCCCCGGGGCTGAGGCTCGGGTGGGCATGGGGGCTGCTTGAGACTGAGGGTGGGTGCAGATGTGCATGAGTTTCTGCGTGTGAGTACGTAGCAGGTTGGGGTCCACCTGAGACAGAGGAAAAGAGAGAAGGTTTCTGTGAGAGTATGTGAGGGTGGGGGTGGGACAGGGAGGTATTGGGGGCTGCCTGAGACACAGAGAGGAAGAGAGAGAGAGAGAGAGGGGTGTGTGTGTGTGTGTGTGTGTGTGTGTGTGTGTGTGTGTGTGTGTGTGTGTGTGAGAAGAGAGAGAGAGAAGTAGGTAGGGAAGCGAGAGGGCACAGGTAGACAAAAGAAGACACAGGGCAGGACTTTCTAGCTATAAAGAAGGGTACAGGTGTTTAGAAACCTGAGAGAGGAGGGCGTCTGGCCCAGGGAGGGGATCAGGGAGCCAGAGTGCAGCAGCGGCATCCGAGGAGCAGCAGTTGGAGGCAGACCCAGCAGGAGGCCAGAGCAGGTGGGGGTCAGGTCAGGGCATAAGGCCCAACGTCAGCAGATGGGCGTCTGCAAGGCCATGACGAGGGACAACAGGGAGGTGCAGGGATCCATGGGGATGGTGTGTCGGCAAGGCAGATAGCCTGTAAGGGAGGCCCCTGGTTCAGGGCAAATGAATGGAAGACGGTGAGAGATGGCCACTGTTCATTGTCAGAACAGGCTGGGTCAGAAGGGGGCTCTTGGGAGGAGCAAAGAGACAAGAGGACCTGATCGCTGTTGAAATGGTGGGTTCCTGGGAGTGGGCATGAGATGTTGTGATGAGCATCAGAGGGCAGGGAGCTGGGCTGAGCATAGAGCCCTGGCATCCAAGTTGAAGGAAGAGCTATATCCACAGGGTGCTGGGTGAAGAGCCCTGCAAGGGTCAGACGGGTGCCCACAGCCAGCCAGCCTGCCCCGGCCTTTAGCAGGTGACAGCCTCCCCCAGTCTAGGCCCTGAGCCACCAACACACACCATGACCAAGCTTGGGTGGGATGGGATTGGGGGGAACCTTTGAGGATGAAGGATCTTGGCTAAGGGCCTGCGTCCTGGGAAATGACATCCAGCGACCCCTCCGTCCTCTGCTTACGGGCACAAGCAGAATCGCTGGAGCCCACCCACTCAAGGCAGAGGCTGGGGGCAGAGCCTGTGACGAGAAGGAAAAGACTGCCTGTTGGGGCCTCATCTACGGGGTGAGTACAGTGACCTGGTAGGAGCATCCTGGATCCCATGGCTGAGCTCTCAAACTGCAGGAGGACGCCCCTCCTCCAGCCCCACCAATGGGGAAGGGGAGTGTTTGAGAGCACCTGCCTTGCAGTTGACTGTATTGGGTTCATGTCCTGGTACCATGGCTGTTTGACCTTGGGCAAGTTGATTGACCTTTCTGAGCCTCCGTTCCCTCCATCTGTAAAATAGAAATAATACTGGTGCTTCCCAGAGGGAAGGACTTCCCGAAAGTCCTTCCCGTAGGACTTTTGGGAAGATAGAGTGAACTAAAGCATGAGAAATGCTGGGCAGAGTGCCTGACACTGTGAGAAGTGCTCAAAGGGAAATGGCAGGGGGTCATTTGAGCCCCTCCCACCCTGTATAGCCAGGGGAAAGTCGGACGTTTCTGACATGAGCCTGGCTGGTCTGGGGATCTGCCTATTCCTCCACTGCAGGCTCACCTTGTCTTAACCTTTGGAATTTTCCCCCCCGCCGTGTGTATTTATTTTTTTCTTTTTTGTCAGCAGAAGAAAATTACACTTTTGCCGGCATTGTCCATCACAGAAATAAGCACTCGCGGATGCAATCATAAAGGCCCAAATGAGGGAATTAGTTTTGCTGGTAATGCCAGTGTTGAGGAGAATCGGAGGAGAGGCCTTATAAATCAGGCGCTGGGCAGCAGCCAGTCCCGGCGGCACCCTCTCCCATGAGCTGACCGCGGGGACAGATGCTGACCCGCCGGCTGGTCTTCCTGGGCTGCAGACGCTTCCACTGGGGGGAGACAGAGACGTTCTGAGCCGCCTCCGGGCCTCAGGGAGAGCGGTTCTCACCAGGACCTCCCAGGCTTCTCGGTGTCCAGCCAGTGACTGTCCTGTAGACCCAGATACACTGTGCCAAAGATCTTCTCCAGGGCTAGTCAACCTAAGATAGCAACCCGGTCACCTGCTAGCCCATTTTCTGCTGTGTTTCCCCACAGTTCTTACCACTGTCTGAAATTGTTACTTAGCTATTTCTCTCCTCCATTATTGTCTGTCTCCCCTTTCTGATTGTAAGTCACATTCCAGCAAGGGCATTGTCATGCTGATGGCTGTGGCTTCAGAGCCAGGCACAGTAGCTGGCACATTGGAAAAGCTCAGAAAGTATTTACTGAGCACGTGACTGAGCGCGAGTCTGATCATCATCTTGGTGAAGGTTCTTTCTGTGGTGTGCCAGGCGCCCCCCATCTGCCCCTCCACGCCCACGCTGCCCTTCTCACCTGCTCTGCACCTGCCTGCGGGCTGACCGTGAGGGCTGTTCAGTGAGTGTTCCCCCCACCCCCCATCCCACCTGCCTCTACCTGAGCTTGGGAGACTTTCTGGAGATGCTTTAGAAACCCCAGCCCTGCCTCCTGGGCAACCTAAGGAGCCCCACTCTGGCTGCTCACGGCCCACCAAGGTGTTTGCTGATGGGAGCACTAGCCCCCCAGAAGGAAGGTCATGCTGGCCCTCAGTGTCTGGCAATGGAAATCCCAGATTTTACTAAATTTGGCGAAGATTTTGAGCCCTGTGCCAAGCACAACACAGTATACAAAAATAAGTTAGGTACAGGCTTGTCCGTCAAGGGGAGGGAACGGGGCATACGCAAGCAGGTTTCAGGGACAGCAGACTGCTGAGTATTCTAAAACAGGTCCAGCCAGGGGCTCTCAGGTCAAGAACAGGAAGCAGCCAGGGAGCTCCCTAAGGGAGGGGGCATTTGGAGGGGTGGGCAGCAGTTACGGAATGAAGGGATGATGCAACCAGGCAATGAGGGGGCAGTTTGGGTGCATCAGGGAGAGATGGGTACAAAATCGCCAAGGCCAGCCAGGCTCTGCAGAGCCTTGACGACAGGCGCCGGTCTGAAGTTAATTCAGCAGCAGTGGGGAGCCATTGAAGGTCTTTGAGCAGAGGAAGATCATTGTAGCCGTTGGTTTTGACTTCTTACACCTGGGCATCTTATGAGAGTCATGGCAAGTGGCAAAATGTGCTAGTGTGTACCTGTGGGTGAGATTCTAGCCCAGGTGGAGTAGTAACGGGGACACAGAGGCATCAGAGAGGGGGCCAGCAGCAGCGAGATCCCGGAAGTGACCCTGCACGGAGACAGAACGTCCCAGAACGTGGCAGGAGGAAGGGTGTTCATGGCCTGAGGAGGACATTTGTTCTCTCTGCACAGGTCACTTCTCAAACCCTCCTTCCTAAAGTGGGCCCGAGGGTCACTGTCTGTTTGGCACGTGATTCATCTGTTGATTTTTCAGTTGCTTAGGAGCAAAGCAGGTCCTGGGAAGGAGGTTGTTGTGAAAAGTGCTGTAACAAGCAGAGTGGGGCTGGGACAGAGACCTGCCTGGGTGGGACAGGTTGCAGGGTGGGTAGTGGAGCAGGCCCCAGCAGCGCTCCCTACTGGGCTGGCCAGCATGGCCAAGCGGCTCCTAGGCCTCCACAGGACGCTGCTCCAAGGGCGTGTGTCACAAGCTGCTAAACGGTTTTCAACACAGGGATCTGGAGGCCAGCTCTGGCTCTTACCAGCTGTGAAATCTTGGGAGAGTTCCTTATCATCCTGCCTCTGATTCCTTGTTTGTTACAGACAGGGAGGAGAGGGTTCTAACAGTACTTGCCACGTATGCGTGTGGTCGAAATGAAACAGTATACGTACCTATGTGGTGTGGATGTGGACGCAGGTGTACCTGTAGATGACGGATATAGGAGCTTTCCTGAGCCACCCTGATGTCCAGGCCCCGTGTCCCACCCTGGCCTCCGGGATCCGCAGCCTCCTGGGGTGGGAAACACATCAGCCCACAGCTCCAGCTCCACAGAGCGGTCACAGCTGGGAATATCTCCAGCAGGGTGGAGCCCTAACCCCACCTTGGGGAGCCAGGAGGACAGGAGTGGGTGAGCCAGGTGGGAGAGGAAGGAGGCGATCCGGCAGAGGGCGCAGCGTGAGCAGAGCCGGTCAGGCCCGGGAGCCGCACACGGTCCAGCCTGCACGTGGTTGGAGATGAGGCCGGAGCTGGCAGCAGAGGCCCAAGTACAGGGCTGAGAATGCATGTAAAGGAGGAGGGCCTTCAGCAGGGCCGCCTAGTGGGCAGATTTGCTGCCTTCTCTGGGCGCAGGGCCCTATGAGGCCCCGCAGCAGCCTGGCGCTGGCCGGAGCGCCTGACCGGGCCCTTTGTGTTGTGCTGGCCGCTCCCACCCTGGCAGGCGCACAGCCTGCCATATTATTCTGCTTCGTGCACGTGAAAAATGAAAGTTCTCCCTCTCCTCTTCACCAGGCATACATATGTCATACGGTCATTAGACGGTGGCACTAAAGGACTCACAAATCTTCCCCGGTTAGCATCGGCGGCCTGGGCGGGCAGCAGCAAGAGGCCCCCGGGGAGAGGGGTCACCGTGGGAACCATGGCTGTGCTCAGTCCACTCGGGGAGGGAGTGGGGACTCAGCGGGGGTGGTAGAGGCCAGCATCTGCCTGGAGAGAGAAGACAGTTCTGTCTTGTTCCCAGGGGCTCGTCACCTAACTTCCCTGAGCCTCAGGGCGAAGAGGACTGGACAGGGGGACCTCGGGGGTCCTTCCCACCCTAAGAGTCCGAGTGCAATTCCATAGGGCACATAGACGTGGAGGGCTTGTCCCCAGGGTCCCGATGCGACCTTCAGGGGCAGGAACCCCCCTTGTGGCTTGGCGCAGCCCACTCTGCTGACCCCTCTGTCCCTCCTAGCCTCTCCCCTCCTTTTCCCTCGCTCCTTCTTTTCGCCCCTCCCTTTCCCTTAGAATCCGCTCTCCTCGCTTTTGCCCCCATCTCTCCACCACCCCCTTCTTACTAGAATTGGTTCCTTCGTTTTCCAAGCATTTTTGAAGCACCTGCCACGTGTCAGGCACTGTCCAGGCTGGGAGGTGAGCCTGGCAGATGCGGCCCTACCCTCTTTGCTTCCCCAAACCCTTTCCTTGGACAAATGAGGATGCCGAGGCCCCAGGAGGTTGCTGTCTGGTCACACGGTGACCTGGGCTGCTGACTCTGACCTGGAGCTAGGGTCTTTACATTACACTCACCCCTCACCAAGGGGCTTGATGACATCTGGTCAGCTGCTCCCCAGACTGAGCTGCAGTTATTATAGTCTAGTAATACCATGTGTGGTGGTGATCATTTCTTGGTGGAATGAAAGGGGACTTATGGGTGCCTCCCCGCCTTCTCTGGTCCCTGAAAGGGGAGGAGAGAGGTGGGCTTATTATGAGAAGTTTTGGTCTCCTCTGCCCTGGAATAACCATTCCTTCTGAGAACAAGTTCTCTTCTTGGTTTAGAAGCAAGAACACGTTGAGGCGAAGGATGTGACTAGCCGGCACTGGGTTCAAATCCTAACTTTGCCGCTCTTTCAGCTGTGAAGCCTTGGGTGAGCTGTTCACTCTCTGTGCCTCAGTTTCCCCATCTGTAAATTGGGGGTGGTAGTAATAATAGCACCTACGTCATAGGGTCATTATGAAGATACAATACGTGATAAGTGTGAGGAGTCGATAAATGCAGGTGTCGGGAGGAGTGGCTCAGGGCACGGGGGACGGTCTGCCCTGGAATCGGTCCTGGGTTAGAGGGTGGGTTACATAGCTCGGCGTTTACCTTTCCATTTATTATACACGCGTCCCCCGACAACCTGTGATGCTCTTGGAGCCTGGCCAGGGCGGTGAGAAGACAGAGGTCCACACACAGTCTGCTGAACACAGTGGGGACTGAATGGAACAGTGTGTACAAGAGCCCGTCCTTAAAAGCAGGCTGCCACAGCCCCTGGAATTGGCTTCCTTCTGGATAACCAAGTTTTCTGGATAACAGATCTTAACCCTTTGGGTATAAACACTTTTTTTCATTTAAATCATTTGGAATATATCATTTACTTCTCTGCCTTCCTGAATTCAAAATACTGGACTTAAATTGGCGTTTTCTTGAAATTCGGGTTTATCGTAAAGAACACAGAACGGAATAGATTTCACAGAATCCAAGAACTTTAAAAGGAACCTCAAAAAATACCTAGTACCAAGGTATTGAGCAGGGGGAAATAGGGAGAGGCTGATCAACGGGTACAAACTTTGTTATAAGATGAATAAGGTCTGAGGATCTAATGTATAACATGGTGACTATAGTTGATAACACTGTACCGTACCATTGAAATTTGCTGAGAGAGCAGAACTTAAGTGTTCTCACCAGACAAGTAACAAAAGAGTAAATCTGTGAGGTGATGGGTGGTTAATTAACTCAATAGTGGGAATCCTTTCCATTGTCAAGTATACCTCAATATGATATATTATCATAATAATTTTATTGTATAATAAAGTTATAAAATAATTTGTCAATTATACCTCAAAGCTAAAAAATAAACAAAAGTAGGTATTGAAACATATTTTTAGCAGCAGAACCTTTATCCAGTTGTGATCTTAGAGAAGCCCTGAGTGTCAAACACCCCAAGGTCAGCCCAAGGCCTTTCCCTCCAGGCTCTGGTGGCAGGTAGCAGTTTGCCCAGCTCTAGGGCATGGCCTGGGAGGGAGCAGAGGTCACAGTGCCTGGCACAGAGTACATGCTTACTGAGTAACTATTGAATGAATGCATGAATGGTGTCACTTAGTCTGCACTGTGGACTGTAACCATGCCAGCGACAATGCAGAAGCCCAGAGGTTCCAGCGGCAAAAGCCAAGCCTCTACTATAACTACTAATGTCCTGGACAAGGGAGGGGTTGGAGAGGGGCCCCACGTAGGTGGCCTAAAGGAAGGAACCCTGGGATGGCAGTAGGGATCGCAGGTTCTGCCCCGCTCTGCTTGAACCTGCTCATGACCTAGAGTGGCGACAGGGTCACACCAGACCTCACTGTGGTCTGGGCCTCAGTTTTGTGATCTGTGTGATGGGTAGAATTGTGTGCCTTCCTCATCACGTTGTGACAGTTGTGAGGATAAAATGAGGTCTTAATAGACCTGGATGCCCTTTGACAGTGTAAAATATATGATCGAGTGCAGGCTGGCAGTGGTCACCATCGTTGCCATCATCATCAGGCATGAGGCAGGCCACTCTCGCTCCAGTCTCTTCTTACTGTAGGTGATAGAAAGCCAACTTGGACCAGCCTGGATAAAAGAGATCTTGTTGAACTCACAAACCAAACTGAGGTGGGAAGGGATGTCAGATTCAGGACTAGAACTACCAAGATCAGCCCCTGTCTTCATCGTCCCTACACATCCAGCAGCTCCCACTTCACATCGTCCCAGCTTCACTGCCCCAGAGGAAAGCTTTTATCCCCAGCAACAATAAGAAGAATCCCAGGAAAGGATTCTAATAGGCCCCTGCTGAGGTCAGGGACCACTCCCAGCCTAGTCCCTGAGGTCACAGGACTAGGTCCCACTTGGACCACTTGTTCAAGCAGAGAGGGATGCCAAAAGATGGGTGGGGGTGGGCAGCAGACTGTTTCCAGCAGAAGAGGTTGCCAACCAGACGATAGTCCGCTTGGTACACGCAGTGGATTATTCCCCGGGTTAAAGAAGGGGGAACACTAGAAATCCACCCAAGAGGCCTCCCCTACCGGGTACCACATCTGACTTGGAGGCTTTGGGGACTGGAGGAGAGTCGCCGGAGGAGGCCACCAGACCCCAAGCCACAGGTCTAGGGTCTCTCCCCCAAGCCCTCTGAGCATCTACAGAGAATGTCTGACATGAGTCCAGGAAGGGAGATTTCGCAAAGTTGGAGATTTAGGTAGAAGACTGATCCTCCGGAACTGTGTGCTCCAGTATTAATTTAAATCGCCGTTTGTGACTGGTGAAAACCTTATTGAACAGCGTGGCTCTAGATAATTCGGCCTGGGCCTGAGGAGCTGTGTGGGGGGAAGCATGGGTTTGCTGTGGACATTTCCTGCTGAGATCGGGAGCCTCGGCTGGTTCTGGCAGTCATGACTTCTTTTTCTTAACTTTGCAGGCAACAGACGATGACGTGGGCACCTTCGGGGAAGTCAACTACTTCTTCAGCGATAACGCTGATCGGTGAGCCCCTGCCCCTGGCCTTCCGAGGTGGCCCTCTGCCACTCAGCAGGCCCAGGACACTTCTTGGTGCCCAGGAAAAGTGCTGTGCCCCTGTGGCTAGGGAACTGGACTGTGAGTCAGAACTCACGGTCATTGCTGCTCGTTTGGCCCTGATTGTGGTACAGTATTGCTCAAGTCCCCTAAACTCTGGGGCATAGTTTCTCTGACCCTCAAAAGATAGCTTTTAGTTTGGGGAATGAAGACGCTTTTTTTTTTTTTTTTTTTTTTTTTAACCTTGCCTAATGTCTTTATTTTACAGAGGGGACATTTAAGCCAAGGGAGGAAAATAACCATTTTTACAAACTTTTCCGTGTCCTTTTGTTCTGTTGTTGAAAAATGAAAATCAAATGACAGTAGATTTTCCCTTTTGCTTTAGTTTCTAAAAATATCAGAGTGAAATTGTCCACACATAGTTCTTTTTTTTTTTTTTAGCTCTTCAATACTTTGTTTTAATTTAATTTTTATCTTATATTGGAGTATAGTTGACTTACAATGTTGTGTTAGTTTCAGGTATATAGCAAAGTGATTCAGTTATACAAATATATGTATCCATTCTTTGTCAGATTCTTTTCCCATATAGGTTGTTACAGAATATTGAGTAGAGTTCCCTGTGCTATGCAGTAGGTCCTTGTTGATTATCTATTTTATATATACTGGTATATATCTGTTAATCCCAAACTCCTAATTTATCCCTCCCGCATCACCTTTCCCCTTTGGTAACCATGAGTATGTTTTTGAAGTCTGTGAGTCTGTTTCTATTTTGTAAATAAGTTCATTTGTATCATGTTTTAGATTCCACATATAAGTGATATCATATGAGATGTGTCTTTCTGTCTGACTTACTTCACTTAGTATGATGATCTCTAGGTCCATCCATGTTGCCACAAATGGCATTACTGCATTCTTGTTTATGGCTGAGGAGTATTCCACTGTATATATGTACCATATCGTCTTCATCCATTCTTCTGTCGATGGCTATTTAGGTTGCTTCCATGTCTTGGCCATTGCAAATAATTCTGCAATGAACACAGGGGTGCATGTATCTTTTTGAATTATGGTTTTCTTCGGATAGATGGCCAGGAGTAGGATTGCTGGATCATATGGTAGCTCTATTTTTAGTTTTTTAAGGATCCCCCATTCTGTTCTCCATAGTGGCTGCATCAATTTACATTCCCACCAACAGTGTAGTAGGGTTCCCTTTTCTCCACACCCTCCCCAGCATTTATTGTTTGTAGGCTTTTTGATGGCCATTCTAACTGGTGTGAGGTGCTACCTGATTGTAGTTTTGTTTCTTCGTTTTTTAAATTTATTTATTTATTTAATTTTTGGCTGCATTGGGTCTTCGTTGCTGCATGCGGGCTTTTTCTAGTTGCGGCGAGTGGGGGTTACTCTTCGCTGCAGTATGTGGGCTTCTCATTGCGGTGGCCTCTCTTGTTGGGGAGCGTGGGCTCTAGGCACGCGGGCTTCAGTAGTTGTGACATATGGACCCAGTAGTTGTGGCTTGCAGGCTCAGTAGTTGTGGCTCACGGGCCTAGCTCCTCCGCAGCATGTGGGATCTTCCCAGACCAGGGCTCGAACCTGTGTCCCCTGCATTGGCAGGCAAATTCTTAACCTCTGCACCATCAGGGAAGCCCCCTGATTGTAGCTTTGATTTGCATTTCTCTAATAATTAGAGATGTTGAGCACCTTTTCAAGTGCTTTTTGGCCATCTGTATTTCTTCTTTGGAGAAATGTCTGTCTGATATTCTGCCCATTTTTGATTCGGTTGTTTGGGGAGGTTTTTTTTTGTTTTGTTTTTTTAATATAGAGCTGCATGAGCTGTCTGTATATTTGGAAGGTTAATCCCTTCCCAGTGGCTTCATTTACAAATATTTTCTCCCATTCTGTGGGTTGTGTTTTTATTTTGTTTATGGTTTCCTTTGCTGTGCAAAAGTTCTTTAGTTTAATTAGGTCGCATTTGCTTATTTTTGTTTTTATTTTCATTGCTCTAGGAGGTGGATCAAAAAGGATCTTGCTGTAATTTATGTCAAAGAGTGTTCTCCCTATGTTTTCCTCTAAGAGTTTTATAGTGTCTGACCTTACCTTTAGGTCTTTGACCCATGTTGAATTTATCTTTGTGTATGGTGTTAGGGAGTGTTCTAATTTCATTCTTTTACATGTAGCTGTCCAGTTTTCCCAGCACCATTTGTTGAAGAGACTGTCATTTCTCCATTGTATATTCTTGCATCCTTTGTCATAGATTAATTGACCTTAGGTGCGTGGGTTTATTTCTGGGTTTTATATCCTGTTCCATTGATCTATATTTCTGTTTTTTTGTGCCAGAACCATACTATTTTGATGACTGTAACTTTGTAGTATAGTCTGAAGTCAGGGAGCCTGATTCCTCCAGCTTCGGTTTTCTTTCTCAGGATTGCCTTGGCTATTCGGGGTCTTTTGTGTTTCCATACAAATTTTTAAATTTTTGTTGTTGTTCTGTGACAAATGTCTTTGGTAGTTTGATAGGGATTGCATTGAATCTATAGATTGCCATGGGTAGTATAGGCATTTTGATAACATTGATTCTTCTAATCCAAGAACATGGTGGATCTTTCCATCAGTTTCTGTCATCTTCAATTTCTTTCATCAGTGTCTGTATAGTTTTCAGAGTACAGGTCTTTTTTCTCCTTAGGGAGGTTTATTCCTAGGTATTTTCTTCTTTTTGATGCAATGGTAAGTGGTATTTTTTCTTTAATTTCTCTATCTGAACTTCTGTTGTATAGGAACTTTAGTGTATAGGAATACAACAGATTTCTGTGCATTAATTTTGTATCCTGCAACTTTACCAAATTCACTGATGAGATCTAGTAGTTTTCTGGTAGCATCTTTAGGATTTTCTATGTAGAGTATCATGTCATCTGCAAACAGTGACAGTCTTACTTCTCCTTTTCCAATTTGGATTCCATTTATTTCTTTTTCTTCTCTGATTACCATGGCTAAGACTTCCAAAACTATGTTGAGTAAAAGTGGTGAGAGTGGGCGTCCTTGTCTTGTTCCTGATCTTAGAGGAAACGCTTTCAGCTTTTCACTGAGAGAATGTTGTTAGCTGTGGGTTTGTCATATATGGTCTTCATTATGTTGAGGTAAGTTCCCTCTATGCCCACTTTCTGGAGAGGTTTTTTTTGTGGTAAGCGGGCCTCTCACTGCTGTGGCCTCTTCCATTGTGGAGTACAGGCTCCGGACGCACAGGCTCAGCGGCCATGGCTCACGGGCCCAGCCACTCCACGGCACGTGGGATCTTCTCGGACCAGGGCACACACCCGTGTCCCCTGCATCAACAGGCGGACTCTCAACCGCTGTGCCACCAGGGAAGCCCTCTGGAGAGGTTTTATTTCGTATTTATTTTATTATTTATTTATTTATTTTGGCTGCACTGGGTCTTAGTTGTGGCACATGGGATCTTCATTGCAGCACGTGGGATCTTTGTTGCAGCATGTGGGATCTTTTTAGTTGCAGCAGTGGGACCTTCTTAGTTGTGGAATGCAGACTTCATAGTTGCAGCATGCAGGCTCTCAACTACGGCATGCAAACTCTTAATTGAGGCATGAGTGTGGGATCTAGTTCCCTGACCAGGGATTGAACCCCAGTCCCCTACATTGGGAGCACAGTGTCTTACCCACTGGACCACCAGGGAAGTCCCTGGAAAGTTTTTATCATAAATGGGTGTTGACTTTTATCAAAAGCTTTTTCTGCATCTATTGAGATGATCATATGGTTTTTATTCTTCAATTTCTTAATGTGGTGTATCACACTGATTGATTTGTGGATATTGAAAAATCCTTGCATCCCTGGGATAACTCCCACTTGATCATGGTGTATGATCCTTTTAATGTATCGTTGGATTCGGTTCACTAGTATTCTGTTGAGGATTTCTGTGTCTATGTTCATCAGTGATGTTGGCCTATAATTTTCTTTTTCTGTGGTATCTTTGTCTGGTTTTGGTATCAGGCTGATGGTAGGCTTATACAATGAGCTTGGGAGTGCTCCTTCCTCTGCAGTTTTTGGAAGAGTTTCAGAAGGATAGGTGTTAACTCTTCTCTAAATGTTTGATAGAATTCTCCTGTGAAGCCTGATCCTGGACTTTTCTTTGTTGGATTTTTTTTAAATTTATTTATTTTCTTAATGTTTTTGGCTGTGTTAGGCCTTAATTGTGGCACGTGGGATCTTTCATTGAGGCACGGGGTTTTCATTGCAGTACGCAGGCTTCTCTCTAGTTGTGGTGCATGGGCTTCTCTCTAGTTGTGGCATGCAGGCTTCTCTCTAGTTGTGATGTGCAGGTTTTCTCTCTCTAGTTGTGGCATGTGGGCTCCAGGGCATGTGGGCTCTGTAGCTGTGGCGTGCAGGCTCCAGAGCGCATGGGCTCTGTAGTTTGCAGCACGCAGGCTCTCTCACTGAGTTGCACAAGCTCAGTGTTTGTGGCATACGGGCTTACTTGCCCCATGGTATGTGGGACCTTAGTTCCCCAACCAGGGATCAAACCTGTGTCCCCTGCATTAGAAGGTGGATTCTTTACCACTGGACCACCAGGGAAGTCCCTTGTTGGATGTTTTAAATCACAATTTCAGTTCCAATACTTGTGATTGGTTTGTTCATATTTTCTGTTTCTTCCTAGTTCAGTCTTGAGAGATTACAGCTTTCTAAGAATTTGTCCATTTCTTCTAGCTTGTCCATCTTATTGCCATATAGTTGCCTGTAGTAGTCTCTTATGATCCTTTGTATTTCTGTGGTGTCCCTTGTAACTGCCCTTCTTCATTTCAAATTTTATTTTTTTCAGCCCTCTCTTTTTTTTCTTGATGAGTCTGGCTAAAGGTTTATCAATTTTGTTTATCTTTTCGAAGAACCAGCTTTTAGTTTCATCGATCTTTTCTATTGTTTTCTTCATGGCTATTTCATTTATTTCTGCTCTGATCTTTATGATTTCTATTAACTTTGGGTTTTGTTTGTTCTTCTTTCTCTAGTTGCTTTAGTTATAAGGCTAGGTTATTCATTTGAGATTTTTCTTTTTTCCTGAGGTGAGATTGTATTGCTCCAAACTTTCCTCTTAGAACTGCTTTTGCTGCATCCCATAGGTTTTGGATCATTGTGTTTTTGTTGTCATTAGTCTGTAGGTATTTTTTTATTCCCTCTTTGATTTCTTCAGTGATCCACTGGTTGATTGGTAGCATATTGTTTAGCCTCCATGTGTTTGTGTTCTTTTTACAGATTTTTTTCTTGTAGCTGATTTCTAATCTCATACCATTGTGGTCAGAAAAGATGCTTGATGTGATTTCAGTTTTCTTAAATTTACCAAGGCTTGATTTGTGGCCCAAGATGTGATCTATCCTGGAGAATGTTCCATATGCACTTGAGAAGAATGTGTATTCTGGTGCTTTGGGATGGAATGTTCTATAAATATCAATTAAGTCCATCTGGTCTAATGTGTCATTTAAGGCCTGCTTCCTTATTGATCTTCTGTCTGGATGATCTGTCCATTGATGAAAATGGGGTGTTATAGTCTCCCACCATTACTGTGTTACCGTAGATTTCTCCTTTTATGGCTGTTAGTGTTTGCCATATATATTTGGTGCTCCTATGTTGGGTGCATATATACTTACAATTGTTATATATTCTTCTTGGATTGATCCCTTGAACATTATGTAGTATATCCTTCTTTGTCTCTTGTTGTAACAGTCTTTATTTTAAAGTCTATTTTGTCTGATGTGAATATTGTTCCTCCAGCTTTCTTCTGATTTCCATTTGCATGGAATACCTTTTTCCATCCCCTCACTGTCAGTCTGTATGTGTCCCTAGGTCTGAAGTGGATCTCTTGTACACAGCATATATCCGGGTCTTGTTTTTGTATCCATTCAGCCAGTCTGTGTCTTTTGGTTGGAGCATTTAATCCATTTATATTTAAGGTAATTATTTATAAGTATGTTCTTATTGCCATTTTGTTAACTGTTCTGGATTTGCTTCTGTAGGTTTTTTTTCTTCCCTTTCTCTTTTGTTCTCTTGTGATTTCATGACAGTCTTTATTGTTGTGTTTAGATTGTTTTCTTTTGTGTGTGTGTATCTATTGTAGATTTTTGGTTTGCAGTTCCCATGAGGTTTTGATATAGCAGTCTACATATATACAAGATTATTTCAAGTTACTGCTCACTTAATTTTCAGTGCATTTCCAATTTGCTGCCTCTGTACTCTTCTCATGAATGCTGGTTTTGATATCATATTTGTGTGTGGATGATTTCCTACCTTTCCTGTATGTTTGCTTTTACCGGAGAGCTTCCCCATTCATAATTTTCTTTTTTCTAGTTGTGGCCTTTTCTTTTCTGTCTAGAGAAGTTCCTTTAGTATTTCTTGTAAAGCTGGTTTGGTGATGCTGAATTCTCTTAGCTTTTGCTTGTTTGTAAAGGTTTTGATCTCTCCACTGAATCTGAATGAGAACCTTGCTGAGTAGAGTATTCTTGGTTGTAGTTTTTCCCTTTCATCACGTTAAATATATCATGCCGCTCGCTTCTGGCCTGCAGAGTTTATGCTGAAAAATCACGATAACCTTATGGGAGTTTCCTTGCATGTTATTTGTTGCTTTCCTCTTGTTGCTTTTAATATATTTTCTTTGTCTTTAATTTTTGTCAGTTTGATTACTATGTGTCTTGGTGTGTTCCTCCTTGGATTTATCCTATATGGGACTCTGCATATCCTGGACCTGAGTGAATATTTCCTTTCCCATGTTAGGGAAGTTTTCAGGTATTATCTCTTCAAATATTTTCGCAGGCCCTTTTCTCTCTCATCTCCTTCTGGGATACCTATAATGTGAATGTTGGTGCATTTAATGTTGTACCACGGGTCTCTGAGACAGCTTATTTCTTTTCATTCTTTTTCTTTTATTCTGTTGCATAGTGGTGATTTCCACCCCTCTGTCTTCCAGCTCATTTATTGCTCTTCTGCCTCATTTGTTCTGCTATTGATTCTTCCTAGTGTATTTTTCATTTCAGTTATTCTGTTGTACATATCTGCTTGTTCTTTTTTTAAATTTATTTTTAACTGTGTTGGGTCTTCGTTTCTGTGCGAGGGCTTTCTCTAGTTGCGGCAAGCGGGGGCCACTCTTCATTGCGGTGCTCGGGCCTCTCACTATTGCGGCCTCTCTTGTTGCGGAGCACAGGCTCCAGACGCGCAGGCTCAGTAGTTGTGGCTCACGGGCCCAGTTGCTCCGCAGCATGTGGGATCTTCCTAGACCAGGGCTCGAACCCATGTCCCCTGCATTGGCAGGCAGATTCTCAACCACTGCGCCACCAGGGAAGCCCTCTGCTTGTTCTTTAAATGTTCTAGCTCTTTGTTAAACATTTCTTGTATCTTCTGAGTCTGTGCCTCCATTCTTCTTACGAGATCTTTGATATCTTTACTATCATTACTCTGAATTTTTTTTCAAGAAGATTGCCTATCTCCACTTCACTTAGTTGGTCTTCCAAAGTTTTATCTTGTTCCTCCATCTGGAATATGTTCCTTTGCCATCTCATTTTGTTTAACTTTCCGTGTTTGTGGCCTCCATTCCTCAGGTTGTAAGATCGTAGCTCCTCTAGCTACTGGTGTCTGCCCCCTGATAGGTAAGGTTGGTCCAGGGGCTTGTGCAGCCTTCCTAGTGGAAGTGGCTGGTGCCTGCCCACTAGCTGGTGGAGCTGGATCTTGTCCCTCTGGTGGGCAGGGCCATGTCAAGGGGTGTGTTTAGCAGGCAGCTGTAGGATCAGCAGCCTGTCTGCTGATGGGTGTGGCTGTGTTCCCACCCTGTTGGTTGTTTGGCCTGAGATGTCCCAGCACTGGAGCCTACAGGGTGTTGGGTGGGCCCAGGTCTTGATGCCAAAATGGTGATTTCCGGCAGAGCTCACACCAGTGAATATTCACTGAGGTTTCTACCCGCAGTGTCCTTTCCCACACAGTGAGCCACAGACAACCTCCACCTCCCCAGGAGGCCCTACAAGACCCTCAAGTATGTCTGCCTCAGGCTCCTGTGGAGTCACTGCTTTGCCCTGGTTCCCAGTACATGTGAAACCTTGTGTGTGCCCTCCAAGAATGGAGTCTCTGTTTCCCCCAGTCCCGTGGAACTCCTGCACTCAAGCCCCACTGGCCTTCAAAGCGAAATGCTCCAGGGGCTCCTCCTCTGGATGCCAGACCTCCAGGCTGAGAAGCCTGAAAGCAGGGCTCAGAACTCTCACTCCTGTGGGAGAATCTGTGTGATATAATTATTTTCCCATTTGTGGGTCACCCACCGACAGGTATAGGATTTGATTATATCATGAAAGCACCCCTCCTACCATTTTGTTGTGAGTTCTACTTTGGATGTAGAATGCCTTTTTTGGTACGTTTGGGTCTTTTGTTGATGGTTGTTCAGCAGTTTGGTACTTTCATGAGACAGGGTGAGCTTGAGTCCTTCCACTCTGCTATCTTCAGGAATGAGGAAACTTTGAAACGCTAAGGACAGCACACCAGCAGCAGCAGCAGCAGTGGCTGTATTTATGAAGCCCTCACTTTGTATCAAGCTCTTTGTCAACTGCTTTACCCATGTTATCTGATGTAATCCTCACAACTAAATGCTGCAGAACTCAGTGCTAAGTACACTTATCATCCCCACTTAGAGTCTCTGTTACTTGCCCAAAGTCACACAACTGGTAAACGCCAAGGCCAGGCCTCAGCATGTGGTCTTCACCACCTGGATACACAGCCTCCAGCAGGAAGGGGCTCTCAACCTGCCATAGCCATTAGGTGGGTTGGTGTGCTCACTGCCTGACCTGTGCCAGCTTTGCCATGTCACCCACCAAGGTTCTAGGCCATCTCTTTCCCTTGTCTTCAGTTAAACTGAGCCAAGTGGAAGCCCTCTCATTTTCAACGTGATCAAAGCCAGGTTGAATTCATGTCTGTTCCTGAAAACAAAGTATCTGATGCATCTGGAAGCCCAACAGGATGAGTAAGACGGTGTCTGTCAGCTTGGATTACCGGTCCCAAATCTGTGTAAATGACCAGGAAGAGACAGAGACTGTTAGGTGTACCTAGCAATTCTCAGCCACTCTCCAGTTGGGAGGAACAGGACAACAACAGGACCAATTCACAGAACACCCCTGTCCCTCGGGACACCCGTGTTCGTGTGGCCTTGTACTGATCATCTTGGATTTTTCTCATCCCTTCCCATCTACTGGGGTGGGGACTTTCCTGGTCTCAGAGCCAGAACCTTCCAGGCTCAGTGGCTGGCAGCTGTGGAACAGCTCAGAGCACACACGTCAACTGACAGCTCAGAGGAGGTTCCCAAGAAAGATGTTCATGGAGGGATGGTCTCACTGGACCTTACTCCTCCCCCAGAGACATTTGCCAGCCTCTTACTCAAGGTTCAGCCCCTTGAGTGGAAGACACGCTCCCAAGAAAGGACGAGTCACCCCTCCCATTGCTGGCTGCCCATTTAAAGCTTTTGATGCAAAACCATCTGGATGGAAGAATTTCTTTTTTTTAAATTGCCCCAATACGCTTTACTTTTTATTGAGATATAATTACATATAACATTATATTAGTTTCAGGTGTACAACATAGTGATTCAATATTTGTATCAATATATGTGGCAAAACGATCACCACAATAAGTCTAGTTAACATCCATCACCATTCATAGTTACAAAAATTTTTTTCCTGTGATAAGAAATTTTAAAATCTACTCCTTTAGCAACTTTCAAATATGCAGTACTGTACTATTAAAGATAGTCACCATGCTGTATATTACACCCACATGACACTTATTTTAGAGCTGTAAGTTTGTCCTTTTTTTTTTTTTAACATCTTTATTGGAGTATAATTTCTTTACAGTAGCATGATTCTGCTTTATAACAAAGTGAATCAGCTATAGCTATACATATATATATATATATATATATATATATCCCCATATCTCCTCCCTCTTGCATATCCCTCCCACCCTCCCTATCCCACCCCTCTAGGTGACCAGAAAGCACTGAGCTGATCTCCCTGTGCTATGCCGCTGCTTTCCACTAGCTATCTGTTTTACATTTGGTAGTGTATATAAGTCCATGTCACTTTCTCACTTCGTCCCAGCTTACTCTTCCCCCTCCCCATGTCCTCAAGTCCATTCTCTACATCTGCATCTTTATTCCTGTCCTGCCCCTAGGTTCTTCAGAACCTTTTTTTTTTTAGATTCCATATATGTGTGTTAGCATATGGTATTTATTTTTCTCTTTCTGACTTACTTTACTCCGTATGATAGTCTCTAAGTCCATCCACCTCACTACAAATAACTCAATTTCGTTTCTTTTTATGGCTGAGTAATATTTCATTGCATATATGTGCCATATCTTCTTTATCCATTCATCTGTTGATGGACATTTAGGTTGCTTCCACGTCCTGGCTATTGTAAATAGAGCTGCAGTGAACATTGTGGTCCATGACTCTTTTTGAATTATGGTTTTCTCAGGGTATATGCCCAGTAGTGGGATTGCTGGGTCATATGGTAATTCTATTTTTAGTTTTTTAGGGAACCTCCATACTGTTCTCCATTGTGGCTGTATAAATTTACATTCCTACTAACACTGCAAGAGGGTTCCCTTTTCTCCACACCCTCTCCAGCATTTATTGTTTGTAGATTTTTTGTTGATGGCCATTCTGACTGGTGTGAGGTGATACCTCATTGTAGTTTTGATTTGCATTTCTCTAATGATTAGTGATGTTCAGCATCCTTTCATGTGTTTGTTGGCAATCTGTATATCTTCTTTGGAGAAATGTCTATTTAGGCCTTCTGCCCATTTTTGGATTGGGTTGTTTTTTTGATACTGAGCTGCATGAGCTGCTTGTAAATTTTGGAGATTAATCTTTTGTCAGTTGCTTCATTTGCAAATATTTTCTCCCATTCTGAGGGCTGTCTTTTTGTCTTGTTTATGGTTTCCTTTGCTGTGCAAAAGCTTTTAAGTTTCATTAGGTCCCATTTGTTTTTGTTTTTATTTCCATTTCTCTAGGAGGTGTGTCAAAAAGGATCTTGCTGTGATTTATGTCATAGAGTGTTCTGCCTATGTTTTCCTCTAAGAGTTTTATAGTGTCTGGACTTACATTAAGGTCTTCAATCCATTTTGAGTTTATTTTTGTGTATGGTGTTAGAGAGTGTTCTCATTTCATTCTTTTACATGTAGCTGTCTAGTTTTCCCAGCACCACTCTTTGAAGAGGCTGTCTTTTTCCATTGTGTATTCTTGCCTCCTTTATCAAAAATAAGGTGACCATATGTGTGTGGGTTTATCTCTGGGCTTTCTATCCTGTTCCATTGATCTATATTTCTGTTTTTGTGCCGGTACCATACTGTCTTGATTACTGTAGCTTTGTAGTATAGTCTGAAGTCAGGGAGCCTGATTCCTCCAGCTCCGTTTTCCTTTCTCAAGATGGCTTTGGCTATTCGGGGCCCTTTGTATTTCCATACAAATTGTGAAATTTTTTGTTCTAGTTCTGTGAAAAATGCCATTGGTAGTTTGATAGCGATTACATTGAATCTGTAGATTGCTTTGGGTAGAATAGTCATTTTCACAATGTTGATTCTTCCTACCCAAGAACATGATCTATCTCTCCTCTGTTTGTATCATCATTAATTTCTTTCATCAGTGTCTTATAGTTTTCTGCATACAAGTCTTTTGTCTCCTTATGTAAGTTTATTCCTAGGTATTTTATTCTTTTTGTTGCTATGGTATATGGGAGTGTTTCCTTAATTTCTCTTTAAGATTTTTCATCGTTAGTGTCTAGGAACGCAAGGAATTTATGTGCACTGATTTTCTATCCTGCTACTTTACCAAATTCATTGATTAGTTCTAGTAGTTTTCTGGTAGCATCTTTAGGATTCTCTATGTATAGTATCATGTCATCTGTGAATAATGACAGTTTTACTTCTTCTTTTCTGATCTGGATTCCTTTTATTGCTTTTTCTTCTCTGATTGCTGTGGCTAAAACTTCCAAAACTATGTTGAATAATAGTGGTGAGAGTGGGCAACTTTGTCTTGTTCCTGATCTTAGTGGAAATGGTTTCAGTTTTTCACCATTGAGAATGATGTTGGCTGTGAGTTTGTCATATATGGCCTTTATTATGTTGAGGTAAGTTCTCTCTATGCCTACTTTCTGGAGGGTTTTTATCATAAACGGGTGTTGAATTTTGTCAAAAGCTTTTTCTGCATCTATTGAGATGATCATATGGTTTTTCTCCTTCAGTTTTTTAATATAGTTTATCACATTGATTGATTTGTGTATATTGAAGAATGCTTGCATTCCTGGGATAAACCCCATTTGATCATAGTGTATGATCCTTTTAATGTGCTGTTGAATTCTGTTTGCTAGTATTTTGCTGAGGATTTTTGCATCTATGTTCATCGGTGATATTGGCCTATGGTTTTCTTTCTTTGTGACATCTTTGTCTGGTTTTGATATCAGGGTGATGGTGGCCTCATAGAGTGAGTTTGGGAGTGTTCCTCCCTCTGTTATATTTTGGAAGAGTTTGAGAAGGATAGGTGTCAGCTCTTCTCTAAATGTTTGATAGAATTCGCCTGTGAAGCCATCTGGTCCTGGGCTGTTGTTTGTGGGAAGATTTTTAATCACAGTTTCAATTTCAGTTCTTTTGATCGGTCTGGTTATATTTTCTATTTCTTCCTATTTCAGTCTCAGAAGGTTATGCTTTTCTAAGAAATTGTCCATTTCTTCCAGGTTGTCCATTTTATTGGCATATAGTTGCTTGTAGAGTTTGTCCTTTTTGACCCTTTTCACCCATATTTCCCATCCACCTTCCACACCCTGCCTCTAGCAACCACCAATGTTCTCTGTATTTATGAACTCTGTTTTTGTTTGTTTGTTTGTTTTAGATTCCACATATAAGTAAGATCAGATTGTATTTTTCTTTCTCTGTCTGATTTATTTCACTTAGCATAATGCCCTCAGGAGATCCATTCATATTGTCACAAATGGCAGGATTTCCTTCTTTTTATGGCTGAATAATATTCCATTGTGTGTGTGTGATGTGTACACACACACCCCACATTTTCTTTATCCATTCATTCTTTGATGGACATTTACATTGTTTCCACACCTTGACTATTATATATAATGCTGCAGTGAACATGGGGGTACAGATACCTTTTCAAGTTAGTGTTTTTGTTTTCTTCAGATAAATGCCCAGAGGTGGAGTTGCTGGATGATATGGTAGCTCTATTTTTAGTTTTTTGAGGAACCTCCATACTCTTTACCACAGTGGCTGCTCCAATTTATTGATACATTCCCACCAACAGTGTGCAAGCATTTCCTTTTTTCACATTCTTGCCAACGCTTGTTACTTCTTGGTTTTTGATGATAACAATTCTGACAGGTGTGAGGTGATATCTCACTGTGGTTTTGCTTTGCAGTTCCCTGGTGATTAGTGATGTTGAGCATCTTTTTGTATGCCTGTTGGCCGTTTGTATGTCCCCTTTAGAAAAATGGCTATTCAGAGTCTCTGCCCATTTTTAAAATTGTTTTTTGTTTTATTTTGTCTTTTGTTTTTTGGGTTTTTTTGTTTCTTTTTTTTTTTTTGGCTATTGAGTTATATGAGATCTTTACATGCATATTTTGGATATGAACCCCTTATCTGATACATGATTTGCAAAAATATTCTCCTATTCCGTAGGCTGTCCTTTGATTTTGTTGATAGCTTCCTTTGCTGTTCACAAGCTTTTTAGTTTAATGTAGTCCCACTTCTTTGTTTTTTATTTTGTTGCCTTTGCTTTTGGTGTCAAGTCCAAGAAGTCATCGTTAAGAGTGATGGCAAGAAGATTACTGCCTAGCTCTCCTTCTAGTTTTGTGGTTTCAGGTCTTACATTAAAGTTTTTAATCAATTTGCAATTGATTTTTGTATATGATATAAAATAGTGGCCCAGTTTAATTCTTTTGGTGTTTCTTTTCTTTTTTTAATTTAATTTTTATTTTATACTGGAGTGTAGTTGATTTACAATGTTCTATTAGTTTCAGGTGTACAGCACAGTGATTTAGTTATACAAATACATATATCCATTCTTTGTCAGATTCTTTTCCCATATAGGTTATTACAGAATATTTAGTAGAGTTCCCTGTGCTATAGAGTAGGTCCTTGTTGATTATCTATTTTATATGTAGTAGTGTGTATATGTCAGTCCCACACTCCCAAATTATCCCTCCTCTCCCACAGCCTTTCCCCTTTGGAAAGAGGAAAGTTTGTTTTCTATGTCTCTGAGCCTCTTTCTGTTTTGGAAATAAGTTCATTTGTGTCATTCTTCTTTAGATTCTGCATATAAGTGATATCATATGGTATCTGTCTTCCTCTGTTTGACTTACTGCATTTAGGATGATAATCTCTAGGTCCATTCATGTTGCTGCAAATGGCATAATTTCGTTCTTTCTTATGGCTGGGTAATATTCCACTGTATATATGTACCACATCTTCTTTACCCATTCAGCTGTCAGAGGACATTTAGGTTTCTTCCCTTTCTTGGCTATCATAAATAGTGCTGCAGTGAACATTGGGGTGCATGTATCTTTTCGAATTATGGGTTTCTCCACATATATACCCAGGAGTAGGATTGCTGGATCATATGGTAGCTCTATTTTTATTTTTTCAAAGAACCTCCATGTAGTTCTCCATAGTGGTTGTACAAATTTGCATTCCCACCAGCAGTGTAGGAGCATTCCCTTTTCTCCATGCCCTCTCCAGCATTTATTGTTTTTAGACTTTTTGATGATGGTCATTCTGATGGGGGTGAGGTTTTACCTCATTGTAGTTTTGATTTCCATTTCTCTAATAATTAGCAGTGTTGAGCATCTTTTCATGTGCCTTTTGGCCATCTGTATGTCTTCTTTGGAGAAATGTCTGTTTAATCTGCTCATTTTTTGATTGAGTTGTCTGGTTGTTTGCTTGTTTGTTTTTGGATATTGAGCTGCATGAGTTGTTTGTAGATTTTGGAGATTAATCCCTTGTCAGTTGCATCATTTGCAAATATTTTCTCCCATTCAGTGGGTTGTCTTTTCATTTTGTTTATGGTTTCTTTTGCTGTGCCAAAGTTTTGAGTTTAATTATGTCGCATTTGTTTACTTTTGTTTTTATTTCCATTACTCTAGGAGATGGATTGAAAAAGAAATTGCGATTTATGTCAAAGAGTGTTCTGCCTGTGTTTCCAAGAGGTTTATAGTATCTGTCCTTACACTTGGGTCTTTAATCCATTTTGAGTTTATTTTTGTGTATGGTGTTAAAGGATGTTTTAATTTCATTCTTTTGCACATAGTTTTCCAGTTTTCCCAGCACCATTTGTTGAAGAGACTGTCTTTTCTCCATTGTATATTCTTGCATCCTTTGTCATAGATTAATTGACCTTAGGTGTGTGGGTTTATTTCTGGGCTTTATATCTTGTTTCATTGATCTATATTTCTGTTTTTGTGCCAGTAGCATACTGTTTAGATGATTTCAGCTTTGTAGTATAGTCCAAAGTCAGGGAGCCTGATTCTTCCAGCTCCATTTTTCTTTCTCAGCATTGTTTTGGCTATTAAGGGTCTTTTGTGTTTCCATGCAAATTAAAAATTTTTTTGTTCTAGACCTGTGAAAAAATGCCATTGGTAATTTGATAGGGATTGCACTGAATCTGTAGATTGCCTTGGATATTATAGTCATTTTGAAAATATTGATTCTTCCAAACCAAGAATATGGTATACCTTTCCATCTGTTTGTGTCATCTTTGATTTCTTTCATCAGTGTCTTATAGTTTTCAGAGTACAGGTCTTTGCCTCCTTAGGTGGGTTTATTCCTAAGTATTTTATTCATTTTGATGTGATGGTAAATGGGATTGTTTCTTTAATTTCTCTTCTGATCTTTCATTGTTAGTGTATAGGAATGTAAGAGATTTCTGTGTATTAATTTTGTATCCTGCAACTTTACCAAATTCATTGATGAGCTCTAGTAGTTTTCTGGTAGCATTTTTAGGATTTTCTATGTATAATGTCATCTGCAAACGTGATGGTTTTACTTCTCCTTTCCCAATTTGGATTCCTTTATTTCTTTTTGTTCTCTGTTGTGGCCAGGAGTTCCAAAACTATGTTGAATAAAACTGGTGAGAGTGGACATCTTGTCTTGTTCCTGATCTTAGAGGAAGTGCTTTCAGCTTTTCACCATTGAGAATGATGTTAACTGTGGCTTGTCATATATGGCCTTTATTATGTTCCCTCTATTCCCACTATCTGGAGAGTTTCTATAATAAACGGGTATTGAATTTGGTCAAAAGCTTTTTCTGCATCTATTGATATGATCATAAGGTTTTTATTCTTCAGTTTGTTGATGTGGTGTATCACACTGAATGATTTGCAGTTATTGAAAAGTCCTTTCATCCATGAGATAAATCCCACTTGATTATGGTGAATGATCCTTTTAATGTATTGTCAGATTTGTTTTGCTAGTATTTTGCTGAGAATTTTTACATTTATGTTCATTGGTGATATTGGACTGTAATTTTCTTTTTTTTTTTTTTTTTTGTGGTATCTTTGTCTGGTCTTGGTATCAGGGTGATGGTGGCCTTGTAGAAAGAGTTTGGGAATGTTCCTCCCTCTGCTATATTTTGGAAGAGTTTGAGAAGGATAGGTGTTAGCTCTTCTCTAAATGTTTGATAGAATTTGCCTGTGAAGCCATGTGGCCCTGGACTTTTGTTTGTTAGAAGTTTTTAAATCACAGGTTCAATTTCAGTACTTGTGACTGGTCTGTTCATATTTTCTATTTCTTCCTGGTTCAGTCTTGGGAGATTGTACCTTTCTAAGCATTTGTCCACTTCTTCTAGGTTGTCCATTTTATTGACATATAGTTGCTTATAGTAGTCTCTTATTATCCTTTGTATTTCTGAAGTCTGTTGTAACTTCTTTTTTATTACTAATTTTATTGATTTGAGCCTCTCCGTTTTTATCTTGACGAGTCTGGCTAAAGGTTTATCAATTTTGTTTATCTTTTCAAAGAACCGGCTTTTAGTTTCATTGATCTTTTCTATTGTTTTCTTTGTCTCTATTTCACTTATTTCTGCTCTCATCTTTATGATTTCTTTTCTTCTACTAACTTTGGGTTTTATTTGTTCTTCTTTCTCTAGTTGCTTTAGCTGTAGGGTTAGGTTGTTTATTTGAGATTTTTCTTGTTTCCTGAGGTAAGATTTTATTGCTACAAACTTCCCACTTAGAACTGCTTTTGCTGTGTCCCATAGGTTTTGGATCATTGTGTTCTTTTGTCATTTGTCTGTAGGTATTTCTTTATTTCCTCTTCGATTTCTTCAGTGATCCATTGGTTGTTTGGTAATATATTGTTTAGCCTCCACGTGTTTATGTTTTTTACAGTTTTTTTTCTTGTAATTGATTTCTAATGTCATAACATTGTGGTCTGAAAAGAGGCTTGATATGATTTCAATTTCCTTAAATTTACCAAGCCTTGTTTCATGGACCAGCATGTGACGTATCCTGAGAATGTTCCATGGGCACTTGAGAAGACTGTGTATTCTACTGCTTTTGGATGGAATGTTCTATAAATATCAAATAAGTCTATCTGGTCTAATGTGTCATTTAAGGCCCGTGGTTCCTTATTGATGTTCTGTCTGGATTATCTGTCCATTGATGTAAGTGGGGTGTTAAAGTCCCCTACTATTGTTATGTTACTGTCACTTTCTCCACTTGTGGCTGTTAGCGTTTGCCTTATATATTGAGGTCCTCCTATGTTGGGTGCATATATATTTACAATTGTTATGTCTTCTTCTCAGTCTTATCCCTTGATCATTATGTAGTGTCCTTTTTTGTCTCTTTTAAGTCTTTATTTTAAAGTCTATTTTGTCTGATATGAGTATTGCTACTCCAGCTTTCTTTTGATTTCTATTTGGTGAAAGTGGGGTGTTAAGAGTCTCCTACCATGATTGTGTTACTGTTGATTTCCTTTTTTACGTTTGTTAGCATTTGCCTTCTGTATTGAGGTGCTCCTATGTTGGGTGCATAAATATTTACAATTGTTATATCATCTTCTTGGATTGATCCCTTGATCATTATGCTGTGTCCTCCTTTGTCTCCTGTAATAGTCTTTATTCTAAAGTCTATTTTGTCTGATATGAGAACTGCTACTCCAGCTTTCTTTTGATTTCCATTTGCATGGAATACCTTTTACCATCCCCTCACTGTCAGTCTGTATGTGTCCCTAGATCTGAAGTGGATCTCTTATACACAGCATATATCTGGGTCTTGTTTTTGTATCCATTCAGCCAGTCTGTGTCTTTTGGTTGGAGCATTTAATCTATTTACATTTAAGGTAATTATCAATAAGTATATTCTTATTGCCATTTTGTTAACTCTTTTGGATTTGTTTCTGTGGATTTCTTTTTGTTCCTTTCCTCATTTGTTCTCTTCTCTTGTGATTTGATGATTATCATTAGTTTCATGTTTGGATTGCTTTCTTTTGTGTGTGTGTTTGTGTGTGCGTGTGTGTGTGCGTGTGTGTGTGTATCTATTGTAGACTTTTGGTTTGCAATTCCCATGAGGTTTTGATATAGCAGTCTATATATAAACGAGTTGCTGGCCTCTTAATTTCAAATGCATTTCCAGCATCCTGCATCTGTAGTCTCCTCTTCTCAACGAATGCTGGTTTTGATACATATTTGTGTGTGGATGATTTCTTACCTTTACTGTATGCTTGCCTTTACCGGTGAGCTTTCACATTCATAATTTTCTTGTTTCTAGTTGTGGCCTTTTCTTTTCTGCCTAAAGAAGTTCCCCTAGTATTTGTTGTAAAGCTGGTCTGGTGGTGCTGAATTCTCTTAGTTTTATTTTTTTTGCGGTACGCGGGCCTCTCACCGTTGTGGCCTCTCCCGTTGCGGTGCGCAGGCTCAGCGGCCATGGCTCATGGGCCCAGCCGCTCCACGGCATGTGGGATCTTCCCGGACCGGGGCATGAACCCGTGTCCCCTGCATCGGCAGGCGGACTCTCAACCACTGCGCCACCAGGGAAGCCCTTTTAGTTTTTACTTATCTGTAAAGATTTTGATTTATCCATCAAATCTATTTTTTTTAAGATTTTTTTTTTATATGGACCATTTTTAAAGTCTTTATTGGATTTGTTACAAAATTGCTTCTGCTGTTTGTTTTGGTTCTTTGGCCCCGAGGCATGTGGGATCTTAGCTCCCCGACCAGAGATTGAACCTGCAACCCCTGCACTGGAAGGCAAAGTCTTAACCACTGGACCACCAGGGAAGTCCCTCCCCATCTAATCTTAATGAGAGCCTTGCTGTGTAGGGTATTCTTGGTTGTAGGTTCTTCCCTTTCATCACTTTAAATATATCACGCCACTCCTTTCTGGCCTGCAGAATTGCTGCTGAGCAATCAGCTGATAAACTTATGGGAGTTCCCTTGTGTGTTATTTGTTGCTTTTCTCTTGTTACTTTTAATATTTTTTCTTTGTCTTTAGTTTTTGTCATTTTTAATATTTACTTTTAATATTTTTTCTTTGTCTTTAGTTTTTGTCATTTTGATTACTCTGTGTCTTGGCATGTTCCTCCTTGGGTTTATCCTGCCAGGGACTCTCCATGCTTCCTGGACTCAGGTGCCTATTTCCTTCCCCATGTTAGAGAAGTTTGCAGCTATTATCTATTCACATATTTTCTCAGGTCCTTTCTCTCTCTTCTTCTTCTCTGGGACCCCTATAATGCAAACGTTGGTGCATTTAATGTTGTCCCAGAGGTCTCTTAGACTGTCTTCATTTCTTTTCATTCTTTTTTCTTTATTCTGTTCTGTGGCAGTGATTTCCACGATTCTGTCTTCCAGGTCACTTATCAGTTTTCTGCCTCCGTTACTCTGCTATTGATTCCTTCTAGTGTATTTTTCATTTCATTTATTGTATTCATCTCTGTTTGTTTGTTCTGTAGTTCTTCTAGGTCTTTGTTAAATATTTCTTGTGTCTTTTTGATCTGTGCCGCCATTCTTTTTCTGAGATCTTGGAACATCTTTACTATCATTTCTCTGAATTCTTTTTTGAGTAGATTGCCTATCTCCTCTTCACTTAGTTGTTCTTCTGGGGTTTTGTGTTTTTCCTTCTGGAAACATATTCTTCTGCTGTCTTATTTTGTCTAACTTGCTATGATTACGGTTTCCGTCCCGCAGGCTGCGGTGCTGTAGTTCTTCTTGCTTCTGCTTTCTGCACCCTGGTGGATGAGGCATTCTGAGAGGCTTGTGCAGGTTTCCTGGTGGGAGCTACTGGTTCCTGCCCACTGGCAGGTGGAGCTGGATCTTGTCCCTCTGATGGGCAGAGCTTTGTCAGCGGTTGTGTTTAGCAGGCAGTTTTGTGGTCAGGAAGACTTTCAGGAGCCCGTCTGTTGATGGGTAAGGCTGTTTTCCCTCCTTGTTTGTTTTTTGGTCTGAGACATCCCAGCACTGGAGCCTACAGGCTGTTGGTTGGGGCCAGGTCTTTGTGAGAAAATGGCCACCTCCAGGAGGGCTTATGCCAATAAATACTCACCAGAACTGTGGCTTCCCATGTCTTTGTCCATGCAGTAAGCCACAACTGCCCCCACATTTGCAGTAGACGTGCCAATACCAGCAGGTAGGTGTGGTCCAGGCTCTTATGAGGTCACTGCTTTTTTCTAGGGTCCTGGTGTGCACAAGACCTTGTGTGCGCACTCCACAAGTGGAGTTTCTGTTTCCCCCAGTCCTTTGGAATTTCTGTGATCAAACCCTGCTGGTCTTCAAAGCCAGATTCTCTGGGGGCTCCCCCTCCCATTGCCAGACCCTCAGGCTGGGAACCCTGATGTGGGGCTCAGAACTTTCACTCCTGTGGGAGAATTTCTGTGATATAATTATTTTCCAGTTTATGGGCTGCCCACCCAGTGGGTATGGGATTTGATTTTTTCATGATTGCACCCCTCATATCATCTCGTTATGGTTTCTTCTTTGTTTCTGGATGTAGGATATCTTTTTTGGTAGGTTCCAGCATTTTTTTTGTTGATGGGTATTCAGTAGTTAGTTGTGATTTTGGTCTTTTCATAAGAAGAGGTCAGGTCACGTCCTTCTACTCTGCCATCTTGTCTCCCAACAAGAACATTTTTTTTTCCTTTCCTTTGTGCTTCATCTAGTTTCACTTGCTCATAGGGTACCACAGACAGAGGCCTCCACCCAGCACTTCAGGCCAGAATTCCTCTGATCTATGTGTTTGCTTTTATGCCACTACCATACTGTTTTGATTCCTATAACTTTGTGATATAGTTTGAAATCAGGGAGCATGATGCTTTATTCTTCTTTCTCAAGATTAGTTTGGCTACTGGGGGTCTGTTATGGTTCCACACAAAGTTTAGGATTGTTTGTTCTATTTCTGTGAAAAATGCCGTTGGAATTTTGATAGAGACTGCACTGAATCTGCAGATTGCTTTAGGTAGTATGGAAATTTTAGCAATATTAATTCTTCCAATCCATGAACATGGAATATCTTTCCATTTATTGGTCTTTTTCAATTTCTTTTATCAATGTCATATTCTTCAGTGTGCAGGTCTTTCACCTCCTTGGTTAAATTTATTCCTGGGTAGTATTTTATTGTTTTTTGATGCAACTGTAAATGGGATTTTTTTCTTAATTTTTCTTTCTGATAGTTCATTCTTAGTGTGTAGAAATGAAACAGATTTTTGTATATTGATTTTGTATACTGCAACTTTACCAAATTCCTTTTATTCTAACAGTTTTTTTGGTGGAGTCTTGGGGTTTCTTTATATAATATCATGTCATCTGCAAGTAGTGACAATTTTACTTCTTTTCAGATTTGAATGGCTTTTTTTTCTTGCTTAATTGTTCTAGCTAGGACTTCCAGTACTACGTTGAATAAAAGTGGTGAGAGTGGGCATCATTGTCTTGTTCTGATCTTAGAGATAAAGCTTTCAAATTTTCAGCATTGAGTATAATGCTAGCTTTGGGCTTGTCACATATGGCTTTTATTATCCTGAGGTATTTTCCCTCTATACCCAGTTTGTTGAGAATTGTTATCATAAATGGATATTGAAATTTGTCACATGCTTATTCTGTATTTATTGAAATGATCATATGATATTATCTTTCACTGTGTTAATGTAGTGTGTCACACTGATTTGCAGATGTTGAACCATCTTTGCATCCCTGGAATAAATCCCACTTGATCATGATATGATCCTCTTAATGTTCTGTTGAGTTTGGTTTGCTAATATTTTGTGAAGTTTTTACATCTTTGTCCATCAGGGATATTGGCCTATAATTTTCTTTTCTTGTGTTGTCCTTGTCTGGTTTTGGTATCAGGGTAATGCTGGAATCATAAAATGAGTTCGGAAGTACTCCTTACTCTTCAGTTTTTGGGAAGAGTTTGAGAAGGATTGGAATTGATTGTTCTTTAAATTTTTGATAGAATTCACCAGTGAAGCCACCTGGTCTTGGACTTTTGTTTGGGGGAGATTTTTTTTTAAACATATTTATTGGAGTATAATTGCTTTACAATGGTGTGTTAGTTTCTGCTTTATAACAAAGTGAATCAGCTATACATATCATATATCCCCATATCTCCTCCCTCTTGTGTCTCCCTCCCACCCTCCCTATCCCACCCCTCTCGGTGGTCACAAAGCACCAAGCTGATATCCCTGTGCTATGCAGCTGCTTCCCACTAGCTATCTATTTTACATTTGGTAGTGTATATATGTCCATGCCACTCTCTCACTTTGTCCCAACTTACCCTTCCCCCTCCCCATATCCTCAGTTCCATTCTCTAGTAGGTCTGTGTCTTTATTCCCGTCTTGCACCTAGGTTCTTCATGACTATTTATTTTTTGATTTTTAGATTCCATATATATGTGTTAGAATATGGTATTTGTTTTTCTCTTTCTGACTTACTTCACTCTGTATGACAGACTCTAGGTCCATCCACCTCACTACAAATAACTCAATTTCGTTTCTTTTTATGGCTGAGTAATATTCCATTGTATATATGTGCCACATCTTCTTTATCCATTCATCTGTCAATTGACACTAGGTTGCTTACATGTCCTGGCTATTGTAAACAGAGCTGCAGTGAATATTGTGGTACATGATTCTTTTTGAATTATGGTTTCTCAGGGTATATGCCCAGTAGTGGGATTGCTGGGTCATATGATATTTCTATTTTTAGTTTTTTAGGGAACCTTCATACTGTTCTCCATAGTGGCTCTATCAATTTACATTCCCACTAACACTGCAAAAGGGTTCCCTTTTCTCCACACCCTCTCCAGCATTTATTGCTTGTAGATTTTTTGATGATGGCCATTCTGACTGGTGTGAGATGATATCTCATTGTAGTTTTGATTTGCACTTCTCTAATGATTAATGATGTTGAGCATCCTTTCATGTGTTTGTTGGCAATCTGTATATCTTCTTTGGAGAAATGTCTATTTAGGTCTTCTGCCCATTTGTGGATTGGGTTGTTTGTTTGTTTTTTTTTGATATTGAGCTGCATGTAAATTTTGGAGATTAATCTTTTGTCAGTTGCTTCATTTGCAAATATTTTCTCCCATTCTGAGGGCTGTCTTTTTGTCTTGTTTATGGTTTCCTTTGCTGTGCAAAAGCTTTGAAGTTTCATTAGGTCCCATTTGTTTATTTTTGTTTTTATTTCCATTTCTCTAGGAGGTGTGTCAAAAAGGATCTTGCTGTGATTTATGTCATGGAGTGTTCTTCCTATGTTTTCCTCTAAGAGTTTTATAGTGTCTGGCCTTACATTTAGGTCTTTAATCCATTTTGAGTTTACTTTTGTGTATGGTGTTAGGGAGTGTTCTAATTTCATTCTTTTACATGTAGCTGTCCAGTTTTCCCAGCACCACTTTTTGAAGAGGCTGTCTTTTCTCCACTGTATATTCTTGCCTCCTTTATCAAAGATAAGGTGACCATATGTGCGTGGGTTTATCTCTGGGCTTTCTAACCTTTTCCATTGATCTATCTTTCTGGTTTTGTGCCAGTACCATACTGTCTTGATTACTGTAGCTTTGTAGTATAGTCTGAAGTCTGGGAGCCTGATTCCTCCAGCTCCATTTCTCTTTGTCAAGATTTGAATAGCTTTGGCTATTCGGGTCTTTTGTATTTCCATACAAATTGTGAAATTTTTAGTTCTAGTTCTGTGAAAAATGCCATTGGTAATTTGGTAGGTGTTGCATTGTATCTGTAGATTGCTTTGGGTAGTATAGTCATTTTCACAATGTTGATTGTTCCAGTCCAAGAACATGGTATATCTCACCATCTACTTGTATCATCTTTAATTTCTTTCATCAGTGTCTTATAGTTTTCTGCATACAAGTCTTTTGTCTCCTTAGGTAGGTTTATTCTTAGGTATTTTATTCTTTTTGTTGCAATGGTAAATGGGAGTGGTTACTTAATTTCACTTTCATATTTTTCATCATTAGTGTATAGGAATGCAAGAGATTTCTGTGCATTAATTTTGTATCCTGCTACTTTACCAAATTCATTGATTAGTTCTAGTAGTTTTCTGGTAGCATCTTTAGGATTCTCTATGTATAGTATAATGTCATCTGCAAACAGTGACAGCTTTACTTCTTCTTTTCCAATTTGGATTCCTTTTATTTCCTTTTCTTCTCTGATTGCTGTGGCTAAAACTTCCAAAACTTTGTTGAATAATAGTGGTGAGAGTGGACAACCTTGTCTTGTTCCTGATTTTAGTGGAAATGGTTTCAGTTTTTCACCATTGAGAATGATGTTGGCTGTGGGTTTGTCATATATGGCCTTTATTATGTTGATGTAAGTTCTCTCTATGCCTACTTTCTGGAGGGTTTTTATCATAAATGGGTGTTGAATTTTGTCAAAAGCTTTCTCTGCATCTATAGAGATGATCATATGGTTTTTCTTCTTCAGTTTGTTAATATGGTGTATCACATTGATTGATTTGTGTATATTGAAGAATCCTTGCATTCCTGGGATAAACCCCACTTGATCATGGTGTATGATCCTTTAATGTGCTGTTGGATTCTGTTTGCTAGTATTTTGTTGAGGATTTTTGCATCATTGTTCATCGGTGATATTGGCCTACAGTGTTCTTTCTTTGTGGCATCTTTGTCTGGTTTTGGTATCAGGGTGATGGTGGCCTCATAGAATGAGTTTGGGGGTGTTCCTCCCTCTGCTATATTTTGGAAGAGTTTGAGAAGGGTAGGTGTTAGCTCTTCTCTAAATGTTTGATGGAATTCTCCTGTGAAGCCCTCTGGTCCTGGGCTTTTGTTTGTTGGAAGATTTTAAATCACAGTTTCAATTTCAGTGCTTGTGATTGGTCTGTTCATATTTTCTGTTTCTTCCTGATTCAGTCTTGGCAGGTTGTGCATTTCTAAGCATTTGTCCATTTCTTCCAGGTTGTCCATTTTATTGTCATAGAGTTGCTTGTAGTAATCTCTCATGATCTTTTGTATTTCTGCAGTGTCAGTTGTTACTTCTCCTTTTTCATTTCTAATTCTATTGATTTGAGTCTTCTCCCTTTTTTTCTTAATGAGTCTGGCTAAGTGGTTTATCAATTTTGTTTATCTTCTCAAAGAACCAGCTTTTAGTTTTATTGATCTTTGCTATCATTTCCTTCATTTCTTTTTCATTTATTTCTTATCTGATATTTATGATTTCTTTCCTTTTGCTAACTTTGCAGTTTTGTTGTTCTTCTTTCTCTAATTGCTTTAGGTGTAAGGTTAGGTTTTTTATTTGAGATTTTTCTTGTTTCTTAAGGTAGGATTGTATTGCTATAAACTTCCCTCTTAGAAGTGCTTTTGCTTCATCTTGTAGGTTTTGGGTCGTTGTGTTTTCATTGTCATTTGTTTCTCTGTTTTTTTTTATTTCCTCTTTGATTTCTTCAGTAATCTCTTGGTTATTAAGTAGTGTATTGTTTAGCGTCCCTGTGTTTGTATTTTTTACAGAATTTTTCCTGTAATTGATATCTAGTCTCACAGCGTTGTTGTCAGAAAAGATACTTGATATGATTTGTTTTCTTAAATTTACCAAGGCTCGATTTGTGACCCAAGATATGATCTATCCTGGAGAATGTTCCATGAACACTTGAGAAGAAAGTGTATTCTGTTGTTTTTGAATGGAATGTCCTATAAATATCAATTAAGTCCATCTTGTTTAATGTATCATTTAAAGCTTGTGTTTCCTTATTTATTTTCATTTTGGATGATCTGTCCATTGGTGAAAGTGGGGTGTTAAAGTCCCCTACTATGACTGTGTTACTGTCGATTTCCCCTTTTGTGGCTCTTAGTATTTGCCTTATGTATTGAGGTGCTCCTATGTTGGGTGCATAAATATTTACAGTTGTTATATCTTCTTGTTTGATTGATCCCTTGATCATTATGTAGTGTCCTTTTTTGCCTCTTGTAATAGTCTTTGTTTTAAAGTCTATTTTGTCTGATATGAGAATTACTACTCCAGCTTTCTTTTGATTTCCATTTGCATGGAATATCTTTTTCCATCCCCTCACTTTCAGTCTGTATGTGTCCCTAGGTCTGAAGTGGGTCTCTTGTAGCCAGCATATATACGGGTCTTGTTTTTGTATCCATTCAGCCAGTCTATGTCTTTTGGTGGGAGCATTTAATCCATTTACGTTTAAGGTAATTATTGATATGTATGTTCCTATTATCATTTTCTTAATTGTTTTGCGTTTGTTATTGTAGGTCTTTTCCTTCTCTTGTGTTTCCTGCCTAGAGAAGTTCCTTTAGCATTTGTTGTAAAACTGGTTTGGTGGTGCTGAATTCTCTTAGCTTTTGCTCCGTCAAATGTGAATGAGATCCTTGCTGGGTAGAGTAATCTTGGTTGTAGGTTTTTCCCCTTCATCACTTTAAATATGTCCTGCCACTCTCTTCTGGCTTGCAGAGTTTCTGCTGAAAGATCAGCTGTTAACGTTATGGGGATTCCCTTGTATGTTATTTGTTGTTTTTCCCTTGCTGCTTTTAATACTTTTTCTCTGTATTTAATTTTTGATAATTTGATTAATATGTGTCTTGGTGCATTTCTCCTTGGATTTATCCTGTATGGAACTCTCTGTGCTTCCTGGAGTTGATTAACTATTTCCTTTCCCATATTAGGGAAGTTTTCCACTATAATCTCTTCCAATATTTTCTCAGTCCCTTTTTTTCTTTTCTTCTTCTGGGACAGCTATAATTCAAATATTAATGCGTTTAATGGTGTCCCAGAGTTCTCTGAGACTGTCCTCAATTCTTTTCATTGTTTTTTCTTTATTCTGCTCTGCAGTAGTTATTTCCACTATTTTATCTTCCAGGTCACTTATCTGTTCTTCTGCTTCAGTTATTCTGCTATTGATCCCTTTTGGCGAATATTTAATTTCATTTTTTGTGTTGTTCATCATTGTTTGTTTGCTCTTTAGTTCTTCTAGGTCCTTGTTAAACGTTTCTTGTATTTTCTCCATTCTATTTCCAAGATTTGGGATCATCTTTACTATCATTATTCTGAATTATTTTTCAGGTAGACTGCCTATTTCTTCTTCATTAGTTTGGTCTGGTGGGTTTTTACCTTGCTCCTTCATCTGCTGTGTGTTTCTCTGTCTTCTCATTTTGCTTAACTTATTGTGTTAGGGGTCTCCTTTTCACAGACTGCAAGTTAGTAGTTCCCATTGTTTTTGATTTCTGCCCCCAGTGGCTAAGGTTGGTTCAGTGGGTGGTGTAGGCTTCCTGGTGGAGGGGACTAGTGCCTGTGTTCTGGTGGATGAGGTTGGATGTTGTCTTTCTGGTGAGCAGGTCCACGTCTGGTGGTGTGTTTTCGGGTGTCTGTGGCCTTATTATGGTTTTAGGCATCCTCTTTGCTAATGGGTGGGGTTGTGTTCCTGTCTTTCTAGTTGTTTGGCATGGGGTGTCCAACACTGGAGTTTGCTGGTCATTGAGTGGAGCTGGGTCTTGGCGTTAAGATGGAGGTCTGTGGGGGGTTTTCGCCGTTTGATATTACGTGGAGCTGGGAGGTCTCTTGTGGACCAATGTCCTGAACTTGGCTCTCCCACCTTAGAGGTGCAGCCCTGACACCTGGCTGGAGCACCAAGAGCCTGTCATCCACACGGCTCAGAATAAAAGAGAGAAAAGAAAGAAAGAAAGAAGATAAAATAAAATAAAATTAAGAAGTTATTAAAAATAAAAAGTAATTATTAAAAAAATTTTAAGTAATAAAAAAGAGAGCAACCAAACCAGAAAACAAATCCACCAATGATAAATAACAAGTGCTAGAAACTATACTAAAACAAACAAACAAACAAAAAATCGGACAGACTGAACCCTAGGACAAATGGTAAAAGCAAAGCTATACAGACAAAATCACACACAGAAGCATACACATACACACTCACAAACTGAGAAAAAGGGGGAAAAAAAATATATATATATCGTTGCTCCCAAAGTCCACCTCCTCAATTTGGGATGATTCGTTGTCTTTTCAGGTATTCCACAGATGCAGGGTACATAAAGTTGATTGTGGAGATTTAATCCACTGCTCCTGAGGCTGCTGGGAGAGATTTCCCTTTCTTTTCTTTGTTCGCACAGCTCCTGGGGTTCAGCTTTGGATTTGGACCCGCCACTGCGTGTAGGCCGCCTGAGGGCGTCTGTTCCCGCCCAGACAGGATGGGGTTAAAGGAGCCGCTGACGGGGGCTCTGGCTCACTCAGGCCGGGGGTGGGGTGGGGAGGGGGGGTGGGGGGGTGGGGAGGGAGGGGCACGGAGGGCGGGGCGAGCCTGCGGCGGCAGAGGCCAGCTTGACGTTGCACCAGCGTGAGGCGCGCTGTGTGTTCTCCCGGGGAAGTTGTCCCTGGATCCCGGGACCCTAGCAGTGGCGGGTTGCACAGGCTCCCCAGAAGGGGGTGTGGATAGTGACCTGTGCTCGCACACAGGCTTCTTGGTGGCGGCAGCAGCTGCCTTAGCATCTCATGCCCGTCTCTGGGGTCCGCGCTTTTAGCCGCGGCTCGCGCCCGTCTCTGGAGCGCCTTTAAACAGCGCTCTTAATCCCCTCTCCTCGCGCACCAGGAAACAAAGAGGCAAGAAAAAGTCTCTTGCCTCTTCGGCAGCTCCAGACCTTTTCCCGGGACGGTCGGCACTGATCCTCCGTGCGGGAATCTCACCGCTTTGCCCTCCGCACCCCTGTGGCTGCACTCTCCTCCGTGGCTCCGATGCTTCCCCCTCCGCTACCCGCAGTCACCGCCTGCGAAGGGGGGCTTCCTAGTGTGTGGAAACCTTTCCTCCTTCACAGCTCCCTCCCACTGGTGCAGGTCCCGTCCCTATCCTTTTGTCTCTGTTCATTCTTTTTTCTTTTGCCCTACCCAGGTACGTGGGGAGTTTCTTGCCTTTTGGGAGGTCTGAGGTCTTCTGCCAGCGTTCAGTAGGTGCTCTGTAGGAGTTGTAGATGTATTTCTGGTGTATCTGTGGGGAGGAAGGTGATCTCCGCGTCTTACTCTTCTGCCATCTTGAAGATCCTCCTGGGGGGAGATTTCTGATTACTGGTTCAATCCCCTTACTAGTAATCCGTGTGTTCAGATTTTATATTTCTTCATGATTCAGTCTTGGCAGGTTGTATGTTTCCAGGAATTTATTCGTTTTGTCTAGATTGTTCAGTTTGTTGGCATATAATTTTTCTTAATAGTCACTAGTGATCCTTTGTATGTCTGTGGTATCAGTTTTAAGAATTTCTGGCCATCACAGTTCTTCAACATCTAAATGTCTCCAGTAGGCAGAAACTCTTGTTCACAGCAAGAAGAGGGTCATTCTGCCTGTCTCCTCTTTGATTAAATCAACATACTCCTGCCCTTTTAGTACCTGACCACCACGCCACCCCGCATGTGGCACTGATCCCTGCCCACCACATCCTGCCCCACCTCGTGTTAAACTTAGCTCTTCTTCTTATTTAGGGAAAATGAAATAGAAGGCAGATTTCAGACGTCATTAATTTCTCTCTGTTTAGCACCTTGGACAAGGACAGGCTGGTACATGCAGGCCCTTTTCTGCAAGCTGCTTGAAACCAAGGTGTCCTTTCCCTTCCTCCTTCCTGCCTGGCATAGGTTCTCTCTGGACAAGGACACGGGACTCATCATGCTGATTGCCAGGCTGGACTATGAACTCATCCAGCGCTTCACCTTGACAGTCATCGCCCGGGACGGGGGGGGTGAGGAAACCACAGGCCGGGTCAGGATCAACGTGTTGGACGTCAACGACAACGTGCCCACCTTCCAGAAGGACAGCTATGTGGGTGCCCTGAGAGAGAATGAGCCTTCCGTCACACAGCTGGTGCGGCTCCGGGTAAGATGCCGGGCTGCCCTTTGATCTGTCTGTTTACCTTGTCCTCCTCTCTCTGGTTTCCCCTTGACCGCCTGCTCAGGAAGCCACTGCAAGAAGTACTAAGTGCCCGTCCACAAAGAATTCTGCTCAGATCGGGGCTCACGATCTGTGTCAGGCCACCTCTGAGTGGTACTTCAGGTCCCTGGTTACTGAGTGAGGCTAGTGCGTGTCTCCATTCACCCCCCCATCTCCCTTGGTGAGTTCTGAGCAGGTCCCTGTGTAAGGCCCCCCATCCAAGCCCTTTAATGACTGCTTAGAATCAGATACTGCTGCAGCTGGAAGACACCAGAAACCATGGGTACAACCCAGTTCATGGAAGGGGAAACAGGAGGGGAGCGGCAGGCGCCATGAATTAGTAGAGGAGAGAGCCAGGACTAGAACTTGGGACTCTACGCTCCAAGCATCCTCCTGCAATGAGTCCCCACCGCGTGTTGGTGACCTCTGACCAGAAACTTCTTAATGTCCTCGTGCCCCTTCCCCACTCTGCCGACCCAGAATGACGGGACCCAGAGCCTCCATTTAGAACTTATTTCTGAAGGAGGCAGGGATGAAGGCGAGGTGGAGGAGGTGGGCACGGGGGATACACAGAAGACAGGACCACGTGCCCTCCGAACGTAGCCCTGGCTCCCTGGTGGACCCTGCCCTCCCTCACCGCCCGTGTCCTCTTACATGCAGAGTGGAGGGAGGCCCCTGGCGGCTCTCTAGGGTCAAAGACATCTGGAAGGAGCTAACTAATGCAGCCACCCCAGAGACAGTCAAGAGAAAGGAGGATCCCTGACCCAATTCCAAGTGCTACCTTCCCTTCTTGCATTCATGCAACGTGCATTTATTAGATGACCTACTGTGTTCCAAACACTGTGCTGGATTCCAGGTATCAGCTTCAGTCAGGAAGCAAAGTTCCCGCTTCCATGGAGCTGACAGGCAGGCAGAACGAGGAAGACAGAAATTAAACACGAAGTTCCAATCGGGAGGGGGGACGAATGGGGTGCCCAGCACAGGACCCTAACCCAGTCCAGAGGTCAGGGAAGGCCTCTGTGCATGAGGTGTTCCAGCTGGTACTGAGGGTGTAGGAGATGGCCGTGCCAGGTATGGTGGCGACCCTTTTCATCCTCTGGGTAAGGCTTGGCCTTCCTCTGTTCCCCCAGGCCTTCAGCCTGCCCTCTAGATTCCCCAGGTTACCTCCACACCCCAACATGAGGTATGTCTGCTGGGAGCCAGAGAGTAGCCTCCAGCTGAGGGACAAGGGGGGCCTGGATCACCCAGAAAAGGGGGCTCAGAGAGGGGCCAGCCCTCCCCTCCCACCTGCCCTCTTCTGGCCCCAGGGTCACTGAAAGCTCAAGGGCCCTGTCCGCCCTCTTCCTTCCAGGCAACAGATGAAGACTCTCCTCCCAACAACCAGATCACCTACAGCATAGTCAACGCCTCCGCCTTCGGCAGCTACTTCGACATCCGCGTGTATGAGGGCTATGCCGGTACGCGTGGGGCAGGGCTGAGGGCCCAGCCTGGGAGGGGGGTTGGCAGGTGGGGGCGGGGTTGCACATCACACCTGTCTCAGGAGGGAGCCCTTCTGTCTCCCGGACACCCTGGACCACTTGGGAAGCTGCCCCACGGCTCCCGTCGTCTGGAGCAGCACGTGGTATGGGGTCACCATTTCATAGGCTCAAGATCTGTGTCTCAGTTCAGCCAGATCTTTCTTTGAGTCTTAGGCCTGTGGCCAGTCAGGCATCTGAAGTTACCACAGTGTGTGGGGTTCCTATTCAGAAGGGCTGCTGGCCAGATCTGTGGCAGGGGACGAGGGGGAGGGGAGCCGGGTAGAGGCTTCTTAGCCAAGCTTCCCCATCCTTTGGGCATGCTGTGGCCACTTCCCAGATCTTCCGGGCTATGGCCTTTCCCTGCTTGGCCAGGCACAGTTCCGTACTCTGGACCTTGCCCTGCCTGCCGCGCTGTGAGTCCAGGAAGGGCATAGCAGCAACAACCTCAAGCTTCAAGATCCCAAGAGACCACCTGGTCTTTTTGTTGAAGCAACTGGGGCCCAGAGATGGGGCGTGACTTGCCCAAAGTCACACAGCAAAGCTGTCCAGGGAGGCCCTGGGATCTGGCTCTTGGTGGCTTTTCAGCACCTGCCTCCCCACCAGAATCCAACCTCCTTGAACTTCTTGACCCTCTCACCCCTTACAGGGGTCACTTCCATGTCTTTGAAGAGTCTTTTCCTTCTGCTGGGAAAGCCCTTCCTCCCTGTCCCTTTGCCCTGCTTCCCTTTAACCTCTGGCTTGCTTTAGGGCTCATTTGGACATCCTCTCCTCTGCGAAGCTTCCCTAATGCTTGGAGATGGTCTAGGTGTCCCCAAGGCAGAGCAGATGTGCACTGGGTGACTCTGAGTGCAGTGCTCACGCCTCCTCCCACCCCACACCTGTGTCAGAGAAATGCTCTTGTTGAAGCTGCAGTCCTGGGTCTGGGTGCTACAGCCCGATGGTCTCTGTAAAATCTGTGTCCCCCCTTTTAAAAACGTAACAGTCCCATGCCTCTGCCCACCCTCACACCTCACCACCTTCTCAGCTAGAGGAACCCTCCTTGGGTTTTCTATTACTAAAGCAACAATTTTGTTTCTGTTTTCCAAATAGAAAGTGGTGATTTAATATTGTGGTAATGCCTTTGCAGACTACCCGTGCCCCCCACTCCCAAGCCAATACATCTTCCCTCCCAAATTGAGAATCAATGGCCGAGCATGAAAGATATTCATGGTGAGAGTCCAGGCATGTGCAGTGTGCCTTTGGGGAAGACACTGAACCTCTCTGAGCCTGGTTTCCTCATCTGTAAAGTGGGGCTTACGTTACCACCCAAATAGTTACCACTTGCTGGACTCCACACTGTGCCTGGCACAGATCAGGCAGTCAGTAAACCTAAGTCAGGACCATGGGGCTCCGGGAGTTCAGAGGCAGGAGGGGAAAACAAGGCAGAGCTGGCTCAGCTGAGCCAGCCACACCCTCTCTGCCCAAAGGGGAGCCGTGGCTGGATGGACATGTAAAGTCTGCTCACAGAGGGCCTGGGGCCCTACCCTGTCATTTCAGTGATCAGCGTGAACCGCCCCCTGGATTATGAACAGATACCCAACGGGCTGATTTATCTGACGGTCATGGCCAAGGATGCTGGCAACCCGCCTCTGAACAGCACCGTCCCTGTCACCATCGAGGTGTTTGTAAGTACCCAGGGGTGCACTGGCCTTGCCCTTCCAGGATATGGGGTGGTGAGTGCTTCCCAGAGTATTGGGGCCCTGTCAGAACCCGCTGTCCCCACAGCTCAGAGAGTTACTCAGCAGACTGTCCCCAAGGCTGTCCGCTAGCAAACCGCCTCGCAGCTCAGCCATGGAAGGCACAGGGCCCTGGGACCCAAGAAGAGCCCAGTGGTCCTGCTCTAACTTCATTCAGGGACCTCAGGACACCCTCTGAGTGGGAACAGGAGCTGGGGCTCAAGCAGGGAGGAAATGTCATTGATTCCTTCATTTATAGCCATATTCGGTGAAGTTCAAGGGAATTGCTGGAAGGTCATCTTCTCTGTCTCTCTCTCTCTGGTCCCCTCTTTCTTCTTCACTTCCTTTTTCCATTCCTGTGAAGATCTAAAAGAGCCTGAAACCAAACCACAGCTTGTCTGACATGAATAGCAAGCACACCTTAGTGCTTTCCGTGTCTGAAATTATGTCGCTGAATCCAGCTCCACGCTGGTTCACTGACCCCATGCAGCTCCCCCAGCAATCCCGGGGATGCAGATCACGGTCTGACAGTAGCCCTGCCGCCCCGCAAGACACCCGCCCCCATCTCATAAAGGCTGCTGCCTGCGGAGAGGGTGAACACGTGTTGACGGAAGAGTTAGTGCATTACTGGCTCCAGAAGGATTCGATCAGATTGCCAGCTTAGGAGATACTCTGCGATTTGACAAACACTCAGCAAAGTCTTGCCCAGAGCAGGTTGATGGATGACTTTCCTGTCCCAGCTGGCTTTGGTAACAGCCTCTGGTGCTGCCTTACTTCTGGCTTTAATGAGTCTCATCCTTGCAACCCAAGTCCAAGGCTCCAGGGCCAGCTCTGGACGGGGACCCCACTTGCTTACGGAATAGGACAGGGCAGTGATGGAAAAGTCGAGGGTGATTCCTGCGGGGAGCCCTGCAGCTTGGGCCTGTGGGAGCAGCATTTCGGGGTAGGAGAGGATGGAGAGTCTCTGCAGAACCAGGTCCAGTAATGGAAAGTCAGAGTCTGGGACCCTAGATCTAGCACTTCAGGCTCCAGGGAGTGGCCAGGAGATCCACAGAAGCCCAAACGCATGCCTGCCTTTAACCTGCAACGTCCCACCTTGAAATGCCGAGAGTGATAGCAGAGAAGCAGAGTACGCTCCCTGCTAATCCTGGACGAGTCCTGGTATTCGTCCCCGCATGGCCCCAACCCTGACCACACCCCCCAGACCCCCCCTAACCCTGGCCACACTTATAACCCTGACCGACGCCCACCCCCATCCCCCATCACTTTCAACCAGAATCTTGCTCTACTCAAGCAAGCAGTGAATTCCTCCTGTGTGCGCGGTGCAGTAGAAGGTCCTGGGGGGATATGAAGGCGACTGTGAATCCTGCTCCCCCCAAAAAGGGACACTGTGAATAGAGGGAGGAGCACAGCTTGGGAGGCGTATGGCTTTGAAACCCAGCTCTGCCACCCTGTAGCCATGTGACCTGTGGTTCTTGTCCTCTCTGAGCCTCAGTGTCCTGATCTACAGAATGGGGACACTCATGGTACTGCCTCATGACATTGGGAAGATTAACTGAGATCCTGCAGGTGGTACCTGGCTCCGGTAAGGTGGGCCGTCGTCACAGCTGATAGGACAGATGTGCGTACGAGCGGCAGCACGCGTGCGCCGGGCTCTCTGGTGCAAGGGGAATTCCAGACAACTCAGCTGGGCAGAGAAGGACCCTCTCTAGGCTTTAGGGAAATGGAAGTGAAAGAGGATGAGAGTAGAGGAGGTTTGGGGAAATGAGTTGAGGTGTTCCACGCCACCCAGAGATGGGCAGGCAGAATGGACCAAACGGAAGTTAAAACGTCTCTAGCCCCATACTGTGCCAACTGCTTTCAGGTTACACAGTCTCTCTCAATCCCACTCAGCAGATGAGGCTCAGGGAGGGAACATAAGGTGGTACAAGGTCACCAGTGCCTTCCTCACTTTCTGGCTAGTAAGTGGCATTTGAATTTACTTCCAATCCTAATAAGCTAGGATTTGAATCCTGACCCGTGTGACTCCTAGGTTCACGTTCTTTCCACCACAGCCGAAGGCTTGGAGGCTTGGATATCCCAGTCTTCATGTGACTGAGACCAGTGTGCGTCAAAGTTCACATGGACTCCCTGGGCATCTTCTTAAAATGCAAATTCTTATTTGGTGCGTCTGGGGAAAGAGCTGAAGCTCTGCATTTCTAACGTGCTCCCAGGAGACGCTGATACTTCTGGTCAGGGGACCACACTTAGAGTAGCAAGGCCTTCAAAGATCCGGCCTCGTGGTATCTTGAAACCCAGGGACTGCCCCGAACCCCAGCCCATGTCCCAACCTGTGGTCACTTAAGGAAGGAACCTGGGGAGGGCCTCTTTCTCTTTTTGCCTCAACCCGTCACATGTAGCCAGAGCAGGAGGTGGATGGCCCAGGGACAGAACTAACCTTTTATCCGCTGGGAATAAGAGTGATGAGCAGCCTCCGCCTCCCCCGCTGATACCAGGGAGCGGGGGCTCCACGTGCAGAGGCAGGTGGGGGCAGGAGTCCACCTCGCTCCCCTCTCAGCAAAAGCCAGCAGGTGCCCTGGCCTGGAGCCACCTCAGCCCCACGGAAGGGGCGCCGTTTTCTGATTTCCTCAGAGCTGTCATGCGGGTCAGCAGGAGCCCTGCGCTGCCCTTGCAGGTCTGCCCTTGCCCGTGGCAGCAGGGTGGATCTGGCAACAAAGTGCCCCCTTGTCTGTGAGTGAGCATCACCTCTCGAGCAGCGCTTTGGGATGGTGTAGTCGCTTGTGTCTAAGGACCACACTTGAAAAGGCCAGCGGAGCCAGGTGATTCCTTTTCATCCACTGCTTGTTGGTTTTTAATAAAGAAGTCAAACTCGGTTTGTAGATTTCCCATTGGGGGACAATAAGCTTCTGTAGAGGGAGCCACTGAATTAGAACTAATAGTGGATGCAGCGCCAGGGTCCAGGGAAATATCACCGCTAATAAGTTTCTGCCTCATGCTCTGTCACTGACATTCTCCGCGCCGTTCCGTGCAGCCGAGCAGAAGGCTTAAATAGGTACATACGTGTATATATTTAAGGCACTTGTGCCCACACCAGGGATGCCCAGGCGTGCTGCTGGGGCATCAGACATGGGCTGGGGCCTCACGCTGCCAGTTCTCTGAGGCTGGAGAGAGGGACAGGTCAGCGGGGACCAGTGTTTGGTCCAGAGCCAGGGGCCAGATGAGAGAAGAAGAGCGTTCCTCCACCCACAGTCCCGGCACGATGGGATTCTCTAAAGTCCCACGGGGTGGGCAACCAGACACCAGGCCACCTCCTTCTTCTTTAAATTTTGTTTAAATTCGTTTTACTGAAGTATAGTTGATTTACAAGGTTGCGGTCAGGCCGCCTCCTTCTTCATACGTGCTCAGACAGAAGTGAGTGACTCGCTACAGGAACCTTCCTCTCAGGGGGCTCCCAGTGCTTGGGGGAGGGAGGCCCTGGGAGCCTGCATGGCTGAGAACTGACGCCTACAGGCTCCCCCGGAACCTGCGACCCAGTCTGACCTCTGAGCTCCGTGCTGGGCTTTTGGGGAAAGGGGAGGAGGTGCTGAGTCAGGTGGGCCAGCGAGGCTTCCTCCAAGAGGGGAGCAGGGAGGAACTCTTGCGGAGTGACGGCAAAAACAGTTGGTGAGGACGAGAGTCGTAAAGGGTAGGAAAGTCTCCTGACTGTGGAGCAGCTGCAGGTGCAGGCGGAGGCCATGTCCCGGGCCCACCCTGCTGGCTCGGCCCGTAGACCCAGCGGCATCCCCTGGCCACTTGTGAGGGCTGGGCCAGAGGAGGGGTTGCTCTAGAACCGCAGCTGGTTGTGGTGGGCTGGGTTTGCCCAGGCGGGTGGAGGAGCTGTTGTTCTTGTGTGTGTGCAGCAGGGTCTAGAATTCAGGCTCTGGGAGCCACCTGCCCCTGCCTGCCACTGCATACTTCAGGATTGAGGTACTCCTTTCTCCCTTCGTTTCTAGAAGGCAGAAGGTAGGAGGGTTCCTAGAACCTTCCACCGTCACCTTGGCGGAGCCGGATGGGAAGGTCCGAGTGTGGGTGCAAGTAATGGAGGGAGCTCGGAGTTCAGCCGAGAGACCGGCAGGGAGAACCGGGGGAGCTGGGAGTCCCAGCTGCTGTCTTCATTCTCCATCTCTCCGGCCATCACTGTCCCTTCCTGACCCCACGTTTCCCCAAAGTCTATCCTGCCACCTTGAACTGTAGCCCAGCTAGGGGGCCACCTGGCCACCCTGTGACACCCCACCTGGCTCTGGTTATACATTGAGGCCAGAGCTCCTCCGTGCCAGCCTGCGGTGCCGACCAGCCCCGAATGCCTCCCTGGCTCCTGCAACGTGTCTCTCTTCTGTTCCAGGATGAGAACGACAACCCTCCCACCTTCAGCAAGCCTGCCTACTTTGTCTCCGTGGTGGAGAACATCATGGCAGGTACGGCCTGGGCTGGGGAGGCACGAAGGCGGGAGGCCAGCAGGCATGGTGCCGACGGCATGAAAACCTGACCTTGCACACGATCGCCAGAGGCCCATGCCCTCCCTGTGTTTCCCAATGACAGGTGGAACCTCTGGAGATGTCCAGTTGTCTGTCAGCCCACAGTTCTTTACAGAGCACCTACTGTGTGCAGTTGCTCGGCTAGGCACTTGGTCCCTGCTCCCCTGCAGCTAGTTTTCCTGCAGGGAAGAGAATAATGACCAATGATTAATTCAGCAACCTTGGTTAAACAAGAGCATGCAGAGAGTTCTGAGTTTACGGGGCTATGAGGCCGGTCCCAGGGCCCATAGTGGCCGAAGGGGTCACCTTGGAGGATGGCATGTGTTCCTAGGTGAGGATGAGAATGGGAGGCTCCTCCCTGGGCTGTCTCAAGTGCCAGGGCCCAGCTTGCAGACCCAGGACCACCAGCTCCACACTCAGGTTCCAGGGGACCTGCTGTGTCCTCAGGGCAGGCCGGAAGCTTCACCCTTACACCCAGAGTGGACGTTCTGTGGGGGAAACTCTCATATCAGGAATTGCTGCAGCAGCTGGAGGAATCAGGGGCAGTGAAATCAGAGGTAACCTTCCCTGGCATCACAGGACCTTCTAAAGAGAACCTTCGGGTACCTTCCTGGTATCTGATGATTTGCTGGGCAGGTGCCAGACTGTGCCCAGCCCACCTTTACCCATCCCAGTCTCAGGCATCCCCTGGAGAATATCACTCTGAAGCAGCCCCCTGCACTCCCCATCACCCCCAGAGCCTCTGATAAGGAGAGACCTTCATCATGGCATTTAATCCTCTTCCAAGCTGAGTATGCTGGGATACAGGAGTGTGTCAGGGCAAAGGTACCTGTCCTGCTCAGGACAGGACTGAGAGTCAACTCAGAGGCCCCACGGCTACCTGGAGAGGCCCAGAATGACCTGACTGTCCACAGCCCCCTGCCTGGCCCCTCACGGCCCCTGGGACTATTGATTCATCAGCATAATGGTAACCACGGTCTGCGGTTCAGTGGGAGCCACCGCGGGCCAGGCCTGTGCCCCGCGTGTTTCATCCTTTGGGATCCTTGCCAACAACCCCACAAGCTGGGCTTTATAGTTAGACCCGTTTAACAGAGGAAGAAGCTAAAGCTCAGACAGGTTAAGGCAGTTGCCAGAGGTGCTACCAGATTCCAGCCTGGCTGTGGTGACTCTAGAAGGCCACACACTGCCCCTCCTCGCCACCCTGCCAGAGCTGGCAGCTGGGTGGCAGGCGGGGGCTGAGTGCCCTGGCAGGCACAGCTACAAGACACGCTGCCCTCAGAGCCTGGCCAGGCAGCTGGCAAGGCTGGCCCCCGACCCAGGATTTCACAGAGATGGAAATGAAGGAGAAAATAAAAACCCTGATAAGTTCTCCTTGTGATCAAGATAAAATAAGACCAAAACTGAATACAGTAAATGTAGAGTAATTTAATATGGAGCTTCATTTCTTTTTGAGTCAAGGTCAAAGCTGGTCCCTCTGAGCATGTTTAATATGGTGACCAGGCAGGGAGGGATGGGGTGGGGCAGTGGCGCACTCTCTGAGGCCGGGCCAGGACTGAGTTGGGGACGGAGGCGGAGGACTGGATCCATCCCAGGCTCCACCCACTCCCATGGAGCCTCGTCCCCACACAGCCCAGGAACCTGGGCCATGGGAACAGGCGGTTGAGCCCACTGTCATCCCTGGGTCTCCCCAGCGGCCGGCTTCCTACCTCCTGAGGGCTCCTTCCCCTGGGGCCTGTGCTCCCATCCTGCCCCCGGAGCCCGGGGCTGTGAGCCCCCAGTGAGCAGCACCCCACTGCTTTTGTCTCCCGGAAGGAGCCACGGTGCTGTTCCTGAACGCCACGGACCTGGACCGCTCCCGGGAGTACGGGCAGGAGTCCATCATCTACTCCTTGGAGGGCTCCTTCCAGTTTCGGATCAGCGCCCGCTCAGGTGAGCCCCCTGTGGCCCTCGTCCTCTGCACCTCAGGCTGACGCTCCGTCCTCAGCCTGGGGACCGGCCTCTGGGCCAGCGTCTCCTCCCTTTCACAGGAGGCCCGTGTTTCTGAGCAAGTCGGCTTTGAGCACCTGGTTTTATCCCTGAGATATGCATTTGTGTGAGATTACTGAGCTTACCCCCCACACAGCAACATTCATCCATTCACCAGAGAATGTCTTTCAGTGATGAAGAGCCCTGTCGTGTTTAAAATGTGTTCCATTTTACCCGTATCTGGCTAACCCACTGCTCTTCAGGGACACCTTTCTGCAAGCCTAAGTGTCTCCCTCCTCACCTGCAGACCTCATTCTTGAATCCTGGCTCCTCTTCCTAACATGGTGTGTGCCTCAGTTCCCCACCTACAGAGGATGCGCAGATCAGGGCTGTTGTGTGAATTCAGTGAGTCATTATAGAGAACTCAGAGTCAGGGTAGACTCTGGCACGTAGTAAGTGCTAACAAAGTTAGGTTATTATCATTATTTTCTTTGGTCTTTTCACCCTGGGGACCCCATCCCCAGCTCCCTGCTCAGCCTGTGTAACTCTCCTTTCTTTCTCATTTCTCCATATGCCTCCCTCTAGCTTTCTCTCCTCCTTGAGGCAGGGAGGGAAGAGGCGCAGAAAAAAGCAATAAGAAAACCCAGCCTTCTAAAAGAAGCTGGGAAGGAATGGGAGGCCCCCGATATTCATTCATACCTTCAGTCAGCTATCAGTGGGGGCCTGTTCCCCTCCAGGTGCTATGCTGGGCAACAGGATGGAGTAAGACATGGTGTCACCCTCACGGGGTTCCAAGTCAGCTTAGTGGGCATGCAAGGCTCCCCACTTCCAAGTACCCACTTGTGTATTGGGTAAGGGAACTTGTAGATGCCAAACAGGCAAACCCTGAAACCTCAGTGGCTTAGCACAATAGAAATTCTAACTTACACAGCAGTCCAGTGCTGTGTTCAGGGTACAGTCTTCCACATGATGATTCTGGGACCCAGGCCCCTTCCATGTTGTGGCTCCAAGGTCACTGCAGAAAGGAAAAGGGAATATGGGGTCTTGTGCAAGGAGATGTTTATGGGTCAGGCCTGGAGGTAACATACATCACTTGTGCCCACATCCTGTTGGCCAGAACCAAGCAATGGCCCCACCTAGATGCAAGGAAGCCTTGGGAACATCATAGTCCCTGGCCTGGCAGCCCCTCCCCAGCAATCATTCTGGCCTGGGAGGGGAGCAGGAATCTTTGACGAACACTGGCCATCCCTGCCACAGGTGATCGGTGGCCCAGCAGGGCATCGAGTCTTCCTGTTATTCATGCCTCCCTGCTCAAAGTCTGCCTGCAATCTCTCTCTCATCCCCCTTTCCTGGAAGCTTGGGGAGCAGGTGGCTGGTCCTGACGTGTACAAAGACTGAACACACCCAGGGCTATCCTGAGCCTCCCTTTCCACCTCTGACAAAACAGGTGCCTCCCTCCCTGCTCTCAGGAGCCTCCACCCTCAGCGAGCCAACGTTTCTAGGGAGCTCAGAGGAATATCGTTAACGAATATTAACTGCGTGCTCAGCACTGTTCTAAGTGCTCTGACCAGCATCACCGCCACTCTGAGGCAGGTACTAGCCCCACAGCATCCCCATTTTCCATACAAGGAAACTGAAGCATAGGAGAGGTTAAAGTCACTTGACTGAGGACTCGCAGAGCCTGAACTTCCAACTCCAGAGCCCACACTTTCAACGCTCCATTCTATAAAGCCGTGGAGAGCCGCGTGCCGCCCCCAGATACAGTGGCGGGCACACTGACCTTTCAGCACCTACCCAGCCTTCCCAGCCAGGGACGCCATCTCCACCCGGGGCCTTTAATAATGACATGGACATTTCCTTGCTGCCTTAACACGGCTCCTTCAGCTCCAAAGGTGCAAGCGTTTTCCTCTGAGCACCTTGGTCAAATTAGCCAGGCCTGCTCCACAAAGGTGGCCTTAACTGGATCTAATTTCCCAGACAGGAGGAGCCATCTATCATGCCAACAAGTTCATGTTTAAAACTTTTTAGAGCTTAATTTCTTTTTTTTTTTTTTTTTTTTTTTTTTTTTGCGGTATGCGGGCCTCTCACTGTTGTGGCCTCTCCCGTTGTGGGGCACAGGCTCCGGACGCGCAGGCTCAGCAGCCATGGCTCACGGGCCCAGCCGCTCCGCAGCATGTGGGATCTTCCCGGACTGGGGCACAAACCCGTGTCCCCTGCATCAGCAGGCAGACTCTCAACTACTGTGCCACCAGGGAAGCCCTTAGAGCTTAATTTCTTCCTCACGCTGCCAATTAACTGACACCACCCCAGCAAGGAGTGTGGCTCTGTGGGCAGACCTTTGTCAGGCTTTTGTTCCTGGCTTTAGCACCACCCCCAGCTCCCTTCTCAACCCTGCACAGGCCAGAGACAGGCCAGCATGGCAGGAAGGGAAATTTGAGAGTGAAAGAGTCCTAGGGACCACTGGCCCCACTCCCTTATTTTATAGTAGAATAAATCAAGCACAAAGAATTTAAGTAACCTGCCCCAGGTCACGCAGCTCAGGCAAGGGGGATAGCACACAGTCCCTGCCCTTGGAGAGCCCTCACTGTCCTTTGGAAGGAAATGAGCATTTTCTGAGTGTTGGGAACTTCACCTAGAGTTATTTAATCCTTCCAAAGCTCTAACTTGAAAGCATACTAATCTCTCTTTTACACATGAGAAAACTGAGGCTCAAAGATATTAAGTGACTTTTCCAAGGCCAAGCATCTGGAAAGGGCCATAATCAGAATTCAGATCTGGGCTTCACTGTCCTCAAAGCATCGGCTCTTTCCCGTGGCCCACGTGCGATGGTAGATGACCTGGCTACTGTACTGTACTGAAGCTGGCTTGTGCTGGCTCACACCTGCTCACGAGAGCCAACTGTATACATCTCTTCCCAACTCCAGGTTCAATGCCATCAAGTGGGCAGCTTAAAATGGGCCCTGGGGGCTTCCCTGGTGGCGCAGTGGTTGAGAGTCTGCCTGCCGATGCAGGGGACACGGGTTCGTGCCCCGGTCCGGGAAGATCCCACGTGCCGCGGAGCGGCTGGGCCCGTGAGCCATGGCTGCTGAGCCTGCGCGTCCGGAGCCTGTGCTCCGCAACGGGAGAGGCCACAACAGTGAGAGGCCCGCGTACCACAAAAAAAAAAAAAAAAAAAAAAGGCCCTGGTGGGAATATTTATAACTGTGGAAATCAGCAAATACCATTTTTTTTCCTTTGGGGAGCCAGTTGTCAAACATTTACCGTCACACCACTGCCAGATGACTTCCACACTTTAATTACACCAATATACAAAGAAAAGCCCAAAACAGGCTGACAGAGATTAAGGTCTATTTTAAATAGACCTTATTTAAATTTTAAATGTTTATATTTAATAGAATAACTTGTTTATACACTAAAGAAAATTCAAGGCATTATAATTATGTCACGTACAAGGTAATTAAGGCAATTATTTTATAACTTAAATCTCAGTGCGCTGTAGGTTGAGCTATCTAGAATGAGCCGCAAGTTGGAACATGCGTGAAGCACTTGGTGTGTTTCAGTCCTGTTGCTGTATTTCTGTGACCATGTGAATAAATAGTGCCAGGTGCCGCTCTAAGCTTTAGAACTAAATTAGGTGAATTAATCCCATAACAGCCCTATGAGGTAGGCCCTGTTATTGTTCCTTTTTAACCAGATGAGGAAACTGAAGCACAGGGAATTTAAGTAATTAGTTCCAGCTGATAAAGCCAGTGAGGTAGTGTCAGCAGTCTAAGTGAGAGGTCCTTTGTGAGTGAGCTTGAGGCCAAATGTCCCTCCTGCCCTGTTCTCCAGCCCCTAACTCCATAATCAACCTAGGTTTTCCCACATCTGAAAATACCTCCTCCCCACGGGGTTATACTGCCCAGCTCTGGGATTCGGGTTCCCAAGGCGTGGGTGCTATGCCCTCTCTCCTGTGAGCACCATCTCACCACCCCCCATGCACACCTGTACATTCACACATGTGCAGCGAGGTCACTGGATCTTGCAAGCGTCTCTCTTTTGCACACTTGCTCTTTCCCTCCTTCCCCAATCCCTCCCTGGCCCACCCAAACCCTCTCTCACGCACCCCTCTCTCCTGCAGGTGAAATTACCACCACCACCCTGCTGGACCGTGAAACCAAGTCTGAGTACATCCTCATCGTACGGGCAGTGGACGGGGGCGTGGGCCACAACCAGAAAACCGGCATCGCCACTGTGAGTGCCTGGCCCTCCCCTGCCCCCAGCTCCCCACTCGCCAGCCAGGCTGCTGCCCCCAGCTCATCTTCAGCTTGCACCACTTAGGCCCCTGGGTGCTTGTGTCCTGAGGCAGTGTGAGGCCTTGTGGGAGTGGAGGGAGGGTAGCAGGTACCAATTCATTGTCAGCCAAGGTCAGCCCTGGGGCCTCCACAGCTATGGGAAGAAAGACATTCCCAGGCATTCCCTGGTGGTCCAGTAGTTAGGACGCCATGCTTCCACTGCAGGGGGCACGGGTTTGATCCCTGGTGAGGAAAGATCCTGCAAGCCACACAGTGCGGCCAAAAAAAAAAAAGGCATTCCCACCTGGGACATGGGGGCATTCCGGAGGAGCAAATACTCTCTCTCCTGCCTCCAAAGACCAGCCGGGAAGAAGGCACGAGCCCCATAGTTCCCTCCCTGCCTTGGCACCTGCCAAGAAGCTGGAAGAGGTGTTCCTCTCAGAAGAGTGGCTCAGAGCAGGAAGCAGGGCCCTGGAGGGTTTCCGGGAGCCTGTTACCACCCCATCCCTACATTTGCAGCCTAGGTTTGCAAGAGATGATGAGAAATGATGCCTAGGTTTCCCTGCCATGAGCAAGTAGGACCCAGGAAGGCCCAGAGCCCCATCCAAGGCCTTGGTGCCTCTGAGAGTAGGAAGCTAGAGGAAAGCCATTTGAGGATCCTGACTGAGCTCTTAGCTGCAGAAGAGGGTGGGGGAGTGAGACACTCCCTCTGTGGGAGAGCAAACAGGAAGAGTAGCTGACAGGTCCCTTCCTTATCCTCATTTGCTCTCCACCTGGAGCCCTCTCCTGACCTCTCCTTTAGTCCTCATCCCCCCCACAGCAGCTACCCCCATCCTGACCCAGCCAGAGGAGCTGGGGTTGCTATCACTCGGCCAGGCACTTGGCTGAAAAACCCCCAGGGCCCTATTCAGTCATGGGAGGCCCCTGCTAATAAGACTCAGAGCTCTATAAATAATTTACCTCGGTGGCAGGTGAGCAGGGAAATTGCTTGGCTTGTAGCTGAGAGTGACGGGAGAAGCTCTAGGGATTCTATCAGGATCCCCACCCCAAACCTCCCGCATGCTGTCGGTCACCTTTAGCCAAGACTAGGGGTGGACAGAACAAGCCCCAAGTCACAGGAACGATTTCAGGGGTCATCTCATCCATTCCTCTGCCTCCTAATGGGACAGCACCTAAACCCTCTGAAGGGTCGTGGCTCCCTCCTGTCCTTGAAAGCCCAGGCCCTGCTCCGAGGCCCCCAAAGCGGGTGGACCTGGTGGAGTTAATGCCAAGGTGCCCCATAGGCATCTGAGTGTGTCCCCCAGCGTGGGCACTGTCCTCGCACAACTCAGCTAGGCGCGTCCCACAGCGCCCCTTGTGGCTTTGCAGGTGAACATCACCCTCCTGGACATCAACGACAACCCCCCCAGATGGAAGGACGCTCCCTACTACATCAACCTGGTGGAGATGACCCCTCCAGACTCTGACGTGACCACAGTAAGTGGCGGTGGGAGGCAGAGCGGCTAGGCGGCCCTTCGCGGGGTGTCTGCCATTCCCACGTGAGCCCTGAGGACCTGCCAGTGTGGTGCTGATGGACTTAATGTTTCCCTCGGAGCCAGCTCTAGGAGCAGAGTTCCAGAAGCTCTCTTGCATGGTGAAAGGCAGTCAGAGGTTGGGGGAAAGCCCTCACACAGTCCTCAGTGACAGCGGACTCCAGGCTTTGTCAAAAGGAGCACAGGCAGCCCAAGGACAGTGCCAGAGGAGCTAGGGCTGGTTCAGCTCATAGCCACCCTTAGGACTGAGACCCTAGGACTCCGGCCACCCCCTCAGGAGAGCCCCCAACCTCCCGTCCCCCTCTCAGATCGCGCAAGCTTCAGCTCTGCCCTCAGAGCCTTCCTTCACCACTTCCATCACTGCAGCCATCGGCCTGGGTCAGCTGGCCCAGGGCTGCCCCAGCAAGGGGTTCAGAGTTCAGGGACTTTCTGGCACGGGATGTTCCAGGTTTTCACAGGCTCCTATGTGTGCTGCGTGCAGGGAATTGACTCAGGGTAGGGGAGGGGAGACACAGCCAAAAACCTCAGGGCGTCCAGAAGGGAGAGCAGAGTCCTGAGGAAGCTGAGCAAAGACCCCACTCGATCCGCTCTGCTCTGGGATTCACATTTGTGAGGCTTTCTTTTCGCCCTCATATTGTGCCCCATTTGGCCTCATTCAGGGAGGCTTCTCCCCAGATGTCCGGCCCCACAGACGCCAGCCAGCCCTGTGATAGACATGAACCTGACAGATTACGGCAGCCTTGCTGGGACATGCCAGATGCTGTGCGTGTGTGGTCCCACGTGGCAGATGGATTCCTTGCTTCCGCTGTATGATGGAGAAAATGGAGAGTTAGCGTTTGAGGGGTTTGCCCAAGGTCGCAGAGCTAGTAAGATAGGAAGAGATAGTGTCAGGACTGAAACCCAGGTCCCACCTGGCCTTTATCCCTCTGTTGGCTCAGCGGTGCTCTGACAGGTGGCCCAGGTCCCGAAAAACTGGAGAACTCAGGTGGGATGAGAGAAGAGATGGTAACTTTCATATCCAGCTCTCCAGGAAGGCTGCCCCACACTGAGTGCAAGCAACCTTGGCGTGGTGATGCCTAGCCTCCCTGCCCCACACCACATCAACCACAGCCAGTAGTGACAAGGTCCACCTGGTCTAGATGGGAGAGGATGTCAGCCTGGAAGGAAGGACAGAGAGAGAGAGAGAGAGAGAGAGAGAGAGATGGCCATCACGTCTGTCCTGTCTTCCTTTGTACAAGTTCAAAATCCGAATGACTCTCGACTCGTGGGCGGGTCCCCCTTGCAAGGATTCCTGTAGGGTGGGGGTGGGGGGGCCGGGGTAGGGATCTGGAATCTGTGTTTTCTCAAAGCCCCAGACTGGGAGCGTCCTTCCAGCTCAGAGCCAGATTTGGCAACCACTCCCCTAGGCCCTTTCCTCTGTGCTCTCTAGGCTACAGATCCGATGGGCGCTCTCTGCTGCCACCTCATGTACACTAGGGGTCTAGACTAGGACAACCCCAGCCAGAGACCCCAAGAGCTGGGGCAGAATATTCACCTGTGAACATCTGTCTGGTCAACTCTTACCTTTGCTTTATGTGACTGAGAAATTCCTCCCAGAGGGAACTGAGGAGAGAATGTGGCTGCGTGGAACAGCAACCAGGGGTGCCATTATTAGAGAGTCCACCTGCCAGGCAAAAAGTAGTTCGGCCCGGCTGGGACTGCACTTGGCCTTGGGCAGTTCCCAGATCAGGTCCCCGGTAGCCTTCTCCGGGTCGCCAGCCTTTCCTCACATCCTCTGAGCCATGAGCAGGTAAGGACGGTGGGCCAGGGGCCTGCTGCCCAGTGCCCCCTCACTCTCCAGGAAACCTCCACAAACCTTCAGGGTCTGGCCCAGAGCTCCTACTAGGGGCCAGACCCTGTTCTTGGCAGGAGTACGGGAAGCAGCAAGTTTCCTCTCTGCCTGCAGGGAGCTTGGTGTCACTCCTAGGCTCAAACCCACCACTGGTTCCCACCTGAACCCTGTGTAAAAGCCAGAGTCCTTACTGGACCCACCCGGCCCACAGGATCTGCCCCACCTTAACTCTGCGGAGATGGACATGTGTGTCCACCCCTCAGTGTAGCGTGGACATGGCCGTTCCTCCCCCAGCTTGGGGCAGCCACAGGGATGGGGGACTTCAGCTTTTCAGTGACTCACGGTAGTGTTTGAGCCCTGAAAAAAAAAATGTTAATGACTCAGAATTTCAAAAAGAAAAGCGCAGAATCAGAATTAAAGCTTCTTATATTAAACATCTGCCAAACATGTTGTGACAACCTTAGAAATGACGCCATTTAATGTGCGTAAAAATTTCATTGCATGTGAGGACAAATTGTGGGTTTGATTTTCTGGAATTCCCAGTTATGTGTGATGATTGCTAGGATGGCAGAAATGAAGCCCACATTAACTGAGCTTGTCATAGCAAAATAATTTCAAAAGGAATAGTCATAAAAATTCTTTCAGATTTTATAGCCGTGAAATGTATGTACGCATATATACATGGGTACATTGTAATACCTTTGAGGGGGCCCCCTGGGGCCTTCTAAGGCCTCACAACGGCCCTGGGTGACGTAGGGGTTGTGGCTGAGGTGTGAGAAAAGTGGGCTTCAGGCAGGGAACAGCTAACCCAGAGGTGACATCAAGGGGGAGGTGATATTTGAACAGAAACTGGCCTACCTGCTAACTCATCTCCCACCCCCCTTCTCAGAGCCACCGCGCGCGCGCGCGCACGCACGCACACACGCGCGCGCACACACACACACACACACACACACACACACACACACACACACACACACACACACACACACACACACACACACACACACACACACACACACACACACACACACACACGCCTTTCAGTTTCCTAAACCTGCTGAACTCTTTCCCACCTTGGAGCCTCTGCGCAAGCTCTTCCTGCCCCCGCAGGGTGCCCTTCTTCCTCTACTCCCCACCCCTGCTCTTCCCATGGCTGGCTCATTCTCCTCCATCTGCCCCAGCTCAAAATGCCACCTCTCTACACTCCGTTTCTTTCAGAGCTGGCCACACAATCCGTGTTTATCTGTTAGTTAGGTTGCTTGCTTATTAAGAGGCAGTATAGCTCAGTGATTAAGTGGGCACCTCTGGTACTAAAATGTCTGGGCTCTAATTCCAGCCATACTACTTACCAGCTGTGTGACCTTGGGCAAGTTGCTTAACCTCTCTGTGCTCCCACCTTCTCAAGTAGAAAACGGGGATAAAGTCTTCACTTGGTAGAGTTGTAGTCATACTTAATGAGCCAAAATACACAAAGTACCCCGGCACACGGCGAGTGGTCAGCAAATGACAGCTGTTGTCGCCATCAGCTGCCCCCGCTGCTGGAATCACATCTGTCTTGTTCACTGTTGAGCCCCAGTGCCTAGCACAGTGCCAGGCACATTGTAAGCGCTCAGTATTTGTGAATGAGAGCTGTTGATGAACTTGTTCGCCTTTCATCCCCACCCTACCTGGCTCTCCACTCCACCAGGTGGGGTCGAGTCTTCCTTGTCAGAGGGAGACTAGGGTGTGTGACCAAGGGCCCCTCTAGAGGGAGCCCTGGCCACTGCCCCTGGTGTCTGAAGTGCAGGGTGAGTCCAGTGATTTTTTTCAGAGCTGTGTGCAGACGATCGTGTGCCATGTTCGTGTGCACCGGGAGCTGACCAGGGAGGTGTCTGTGTGCACGTGTGCACTGCGGGCGTCCAACCCGCACGGGCGCGAGCTTGCTGAGTGGCCGTTCTCTGTTTGCAAGTGAGATTTTGGCCCAACTCTCCCTCCCCGCTCCTGCAGCCTCCTTCCAGGACCTGGCTGATAGGCATTGATTTAGAGCCTTTCAGAGCCCTCCAGCAAAATAGAGGAGAGGGGAGAGGGAGAGAATTATTCCCCGTCAGGCCAGGAGAAAAATGACGAGCATGAAATGGGAAATAATGAGGGGAAAGTGGTGAGATTCTATACAATCGCCCAGCAGGGAGCTTGCAGGAGGGGTCCCAGCCCACTGCCTTCTCCTGTGCCCCCATGCCATGACCAGGGAGTGGGCCAAGGGGCCAAGAGTCAGTGCCCACCCCCAACCATGGTCACTTGGAAGCAGCTGCCCAAGGTACCCCCACCCCAGCACTCAGGGGTAGTGGAAGGTATCTCAGCACATTCAGCAACAGGCTGCTGCCCTGGAACGGGTGGTTTAACTGCTCTGTACCTCAGTTTCCCTATCCAGAGAAATGGGAATAAAAACTATCTCCCTCCTCTAACTTGAGAGGAGCATTGTAGAAACACAGGGCTTGCTGGTCTCCTCTGTCCATCAGTGGGATGACTTTGCCTGGCTGAAATGATACCAGGAGAGCCTTGTCCCCTGCTGTCGATACAGGGGTGATGGGGTCCCCATTATAGAGGCGGGGAAACTGAGCACCATGCCCACAGCACAGTGAGGGCTGCTCAGGCCTGGAAGGCTGGGGCCTGCCCCATCCCCATTGGCACAGCAAGGCTGGGAAGGGAGGAGATGGGCTGAGCAGCTGGGGTGGGACTAGAGCCATGTCCCACTCTCTGAAGCAGAAGAGGGGCCCAGAGTGGCTCGGAGTTCAGCGCCAACATTGGCCTCTCTCCCTGACCTCCCTGGGGCCCAGGGGCAGATGGGCACCCTGAGCAGGTGAACCATCTGTCTGTTCTGGTCTAATGGCCCCTGAGACACCGTGGGCTGAGGATTAAGCCAGAGGAGGGACAGATTCTGCCGCCAAAGCACAAAAGACCCCACATCAAGTAAGATGAAGGAGCTGACACGGCCAGGCTGTCATCGCCACGTGTTCTGGAGTTAAGAATGACACCGTCCTGATGCGGCCCCTGGGACTGCGGTCACCACCCGCCATTGATCTTGTCCCCCTCTGGTGCCGCAGTGGCCCCTGCAGCCAGGGTTGGGGGTGAGCGGAGGGGTGGGTGCCACTGCTGTCCGGGGTGGGAACTGAGTCAGCTCCGAGGCTGGTGTTGTCTGACACTGAGGCTGGCCCATGCCTCTCTGAGCTCTGCTTTCCCCTTGTGGGCGGTGGATGGTAGAGAAGGTCCTACAGAGCAGGGGATTGGTGGGCGTGAGGACCTGGGAGAGAATGCGCTGCAGGGTCTGTTGCTCTGGGTTAGGTCAGCAGTGAGGCTGATCCCTTCATGGGGAGGGGCTGGAAAGTTAAAGGGGCCAGAGTGTCTGGGCCCCCTGTCCTGAGACCCTCCCCCTTCTCGAGGATGGCGCTCCCCTTCAGGGAAACTCAGGCCTCTCCCTCCTCCAGCTTCCCCTATCCCCAGCCCCATGACTGGCCCACCCTCCAGACCAGGGGACCTATCCATGGCTCCCTTCCCATGCCCTGTCATCCCTGGTGTCCCAAGAGGCCCAGTTCTTTTCAAATTGCCTCACAATCTACAGCTCCAGAGGAAAGAAGAGAGGGTTTGATGAGGAACCCAGTTCCCAAAATCTGTGGTTTCAAAGCCTTTCAAAAGATCAGCCAAGGCTTTGGACTCCCCAACCCTTCCCAGCCCCCACCCTGAAGAGTTCCGTGGTCGTGAGCTACAGGGACTCCTCCCCCAAAAGCTCCATGAACATGTTACCCCGCATGTCTGAAAAGGAAGGATGCTGGCGGTGTTTCCTGCCGGAGGGACCTAGAGCCACTTCCTGGCTGGGAGACTTTGGGAGACTCACCGTGCCTCATCTGTGAAATGGGCTTAATCATAGGTGTCCTCCTCGTAAGACTGTTGACACAGCAGGTGGAGAAGGCCTGGTGTCTATGAGGTTCAGGGAGCCTCCTATATGCTATCGGGTGCTAAGTGTGGCTTTTACAGATCAGAAGCCGAGGCTTGAGTGGGGAAGGGGACTTACCTAAAGTCAGAACAGCGGATGGAGAAGCCAGGAAGCCCAGGACTTCCAGTGCTTGTTCATCTTCTGACCTCCTTCCTCCCCACCCCCAGAGATCCCCCTGCTGAAGCCAGGAGGGAGACCCACTTCCCAAGTTTGAGCGAGGATACCTGCTGCTCCCAGACAGTGGGGTGCCCAGGCCCGGTGTGTGAGCTCAGACAACCCGGGCGGGCAGCCCGGGCCACAGAGACCCCCTCCCTGGCCTGGCTCAGTGGAGGGGTCGGTTCCTCCCGGGCAGGTGGTGGCCATTGACCCGGACCTGGGGGAGAACGGCACTCTGGTGTACAGCATCCAGCCACCCAACAAGTTCTACCACATCAGCAGCAGCACAGGCAAGATCCGCACCACGCACATCATGCTGGACCGGGAGAACCCCGACCCCCACGAGGCGGAGCTGATGCGCAAGATCATCGTCTCTGTCACAGACTGTACGTGCCCCTCACGCCCGGGCTGTGGCCCCTGACACTCAGTGAACTGGGGACCTCCCCCCGTGGCATGTCCTCTGGGCGTCCTGGGACCTACCCAGGAGGGCTGTGTCTTGATGACTAAGAGTGGAGTGACACCCACTTCCCAGTTGTGACCCAGCCCTCGCAGAGGGCAGAGGGAGCTGGGGGTGCAAGGCCCAGGCTGCTTCGTGAAGGGGCCCCTGGGATGGAGGGCCACTGAATCGCCTTTCTCCACCCCTCTTCTTCTCCCACACCCCTCTTTCCCTCTCCTGTCCCCGGCCCCCCCCAGGTGGCACACCCCCTCTGAGCGCCACCAGCAGTGCCACGGTGTTTGTGAACCTCTTGGACCTCAATGACAATGACCCCACCTTTCAGAACCTGCCTTTTGTGGCCGAGGTGCTTGAAGGCACCCCTGCGGGGGTCTCCGTCTACCAGGTGAGTTTCCCTTTCCTGGCCCGGGAGCCTGCTCTCTGTCATCTCCCTCACCAGCCAGCCAGCAAGGGAGCAGTGGGTGCTGTGTGCCCAGCCTTGTGACAGACACTTGGCAGGGGCGGGACAGGGGAGGCCAGCCTGAGACCATCAGACGGGACACAATCCACACCAGACTTGGAGAGCCAGTGCTCTGAGAGATGGAAGTGGAAGGCTTCCTGGAGGAGGAGGGGCTTGAGCTGGGTCTGGAAAGGAAAGCACCACAGGAGATGATTAAAGGCGGAGGGAGGGAGGGGGACGAAGAATAGAATTCTAGGAAGCCAAATCAGTTTCTCAGGGCCCGATTGTGGAGGGCTGGCCCAAGACCCTCAGCACTTCATGCCTATAGGTGGTTCTAGAACACGAAGAAGGTCAGACGAGTGTAGCCCAGGCATCCCGCCTCCATGGGCAGCCCCCTCTCTCCTGTGCTCCCCTGTAAACCCCAAGGCAGTGCCACACAGTGGGTGGATTCCCCCACTTTTCAGGAGACTTACAGAGACTTTCCCAAGTCCCTGTAGCCGAGAAGGGGTAGGGCCTGAACTTGAACCTGGGTCCTCTGCCTCCTGCTTCATCACCCTTCTGGTCGGGGAGGCCCTGAAGGTCCAGGCTGAGGGGAGGTGATGCCCTCACAGGGGCTATTTAGAAACACTGGAAAGCCCTCAAAGTTGAGATGGGCTTTGGAGTACGACCGAGATGGGTGTGGGTCCCAACTCCACCACCTGTGTGCTGGGTGACTTGGAGCACACTATTTAACCTCTCTGGGCCTCAATTTTCTCACCTGTGAAATGGGGATCAGAAGAGTACCTGGCTGGCTGTGCTGTGGGGATTCGATCAGACACCTGTGTAAGCCACCTGGCGCTTGGATTGCAGGAGATACACAGTAGCCGATGTGCTCGTGATTTATGTGTCTATCGTGAGGGTTTATACCCTAGAGACAGCGGGAGCCCGTGGCACAGGGTTAGCCTGATCCCATTTGCTAAGGATGCCGGGATGGTTAACCTTGGCCATGCCCTGCAGGCCCACTGTGCTTCAGTTGCTTCGTCCATAAAAGGAGATTAAGGATCCAGGGAGCGTTCACTCTCTCCAACAGAACATTCTCCCCAAACCCCCAGCAGGGGGAGCTGTGATCCAGGGAACAGCAGCCAGTCCCTGAGAAGTCCCCCAAATAAGAGGGAGGTTGGCGAGAGAGCCGATGAGCCCCGAGACCTGGTTCTCCAGGGCTCAGAGACAGCAGAGGAAGGAAATGCCCACCAGCACAGCTTCTGAGTTCACAGAGGAACTGTCTCAGAGTCATGAGAAGATGGTGGGAGGAGCTGGGAGCATTTAACTGGGAAACTGTCTTCAGATACAGAAAGAGGGCTCTGACCCAAGCTCAGCGGTTCCCCAGGTGCCCTCTACAACCTCAACCAATAATGATTTCTGCTGAATGTGCAGAAGAACTTTCGCCAGGGATTAGAGCTGTGTGCAGACAAATTGGAAGTGGTGAGCCCCCCGTCATGGAAAGCATTCAAGCTGAGTCTGGATACCCTCTTATCCAACTTGTTGGATGTAAATTAGACCAGATGACTTTGACATTGTCTTTCAATCCTGAGAGTCTTGGCTTGATCCAAAGCTCTTATTTTAACTATTATTGTACATTTTTTCTCAAATGTCTTGAATCGTCTTCTGTAAAACTTTCAACATATCAGGGTCTTGAGTCAGGAGCGCTCGTCAGGACTAGAGGTGCAAATGGGAACAGTGTAGGGATTGGAAGGAGGTTTGCTTACACATGGCCTCGAATGGCCTGTTTAAAATAATAATCAAATCCTCAAGTGACTTTTAAAAACAAGTTCTTGATATCATCTTATTTTTGTTGTCCTACAAATGAAAACAAAGCAGGGAAGGGAGTCCTTTTGGTCAAACGTTCTGTGTAGTTGAGCTCCATGTAGTTGAAAGGGTCTGAGCTGTTAACAGCTGCTGCTAGCCAGCAGCACGAGGGCCGGGGGTGAGGGAGACAGCCGAGCTTGGAGGGTCCCGAGCCAGCTGGGGTGAGCCTGGGAGGGCTTCCTAACGAAGAGAGCAGGGTTTTGAAGGGGGGAGGGCTGTGGACCTGGACTCTTGTTCTGAAAAGCCCCTTTCCCGTGCCACCCCACTCCCGGCCGCACTTGTTACATCTGGATACCTTTCAGCTCTGACGTGCTGCCCCCTTAAAGAGCATCTGGGAGGCTGCGCTGGGGACAGTGGCCTGGCCTGAGGCTCTGGGTTGTGGTGGGGGCAGGTGTGTCTGCCGGAGCCAGGCGTGGGTCAGCGGGAAGGAGGGAGTACTTCTCAGGGGATGAGCGTCAGTGCTGGTGTCCTCACCCCTCACGCGGCCCCTCCTCTCCCTCAGGTGGTGGCCATCGACATGGACGAGGGCCTGAACGGGCTGGTGTCCTACCGCATGCCTGTGGGCATGCCCCGCATGGACTTCCTCATCAACAGCAGCAGCGGCGTGGTGGTCACCACCACCGAGTTGGACCGCGAGCGCATCGCCGAGTACCAGCTGCGCGTGGTGGCCAGCGACGCGGGCGCACCCCCCAAGACCTCCACCAGCACGCTAACCATCCGAGGTGAGGGGGCAAGGGTGCCTCCTGCTGCACTGAGCACATGGCACGGGTCCTGGGGCAGTGGCAGGCGGCTGGGAGCCCACGCTCACCACTGCTGTCCCCTGTCCAGGCGGCACAGGCTACCTTGCCGATGGGCGCCCTCTTCAGCTGGAGCCATTCGACACAGCAGAGCCCTCTCTGTCTCCACTAAGTCAGAAATGCTGGCAGGGCCTTCTTCCCACCTGGTCACTGCCTTCAGGGTCCCAGAGCCCAGGGGCAGTGGCCTGGACCCACTGCTAAGGTCCCCCTTTTTGATCCTGGCAGCAGCAGAGAGGGCTTGCTCAGGGGGTGGCGTCCTCGGATTCACGAGCAGGCAGGGGAGGTTCAAAACCCTTTGTCCTCGTCTTTGGAGGGACAGACTTTCTATTTGGAGATGTAAAGGGAAGCCTCCCCTCCCGTGTGTGGGGAATGCCTGGAATCGCAGTGGAAGGGCATCACCCCCGGAAGAGGGCAGCTGGGATTCCCAGGCTCCCTAGGATTCCTCATCGTCCTGGGGCCCTCTGGGTAATTCCCACCGTCTCCAACCTCTATCAGGGCGGGGCCAGGCCAAGGAGGGTGACTGTTGCTCATCTACTCTGGCTGTATCTTTAATTCTTAAGACAAAACTGGGATGTGGACATGAGCTGTTGACAGAGGGCCAGGAGTAACCCCAGGGAAGTAAGTTCAGAGTGTAATGGGCAGGATGTGGCCTGTTCTCTAGGACAGGCCTGGTCCCATCCTGGGTCCTGCCAGCCTCTGTGGGATGGGGGTTGGGTGGTGGTTGGCTCGGCACATTCACCCTCCTTAAGCGCGACCCAAGCTGATGACGACTAGAGAGCCGAGTGTTCTCTCTCCTGCTGGTCCAAGGCTTGTGGGCTCCTGGTGCCAGTGTGAGGACCCACATCTGTGCCCGTGATTGGCAGGGCAGGTGTCCAGTCCTCTTAGAGAGGACCCCAGATTTTTTTCCCAAGGCTCAGCAGAAGCCGTGTCATCAGATGAGCCTATCGTTTCTCCTGACGTTATCACAGAGAGGAGCCGGAGTGGCGCGGGGCTCATTTCACTGAAGGTCATCCCAAGCTCCATCTGCCCGAGGAATGGGGGCCTGGCATGCAGAGCTGAAAACACAGATCTATAAGGGAAATGAGACTTTCTTGGCTGGGGTGTGTGGGGCGCGGAAGGAAGGGTAGCTTTCAAAGCCAGCTACTTTCCCTGGGACAAACTGGGGACGGGCTTCCCCAGACCCCCACCCCACCACTCCCTCACCGTGTGACTTTGGACAAGTCATTCAGTTGCTCTGAGCTTCCTTGCCTATATAGTGTGTCTAATGACGGCTGCCTTGTGAGGATGATGTGAGGGGCCCGTGTGGTCCTGTAGAGGCAGCACTTAGCATCGCTTGGCACCTGGGGAGAGCTGAGAAATGGTGAGCGCCGTCATCGTCATCATAACTTATCGTCGTCGTTGTTAGGCGTGTATTGGAAAGAGGCTGTGGGGTCTGGACAGCATGAGCAGCAGCAAGTCCCCAGGGGAACGGGAGCTGTGGGAGGGTGTGGATCTCTGGTCAGCTCTGTCCCGGCCCCAGCGGCCATGGGGGCCCTCAGCTCATGACCCGCAGGTGTCGACTCCTAGGAAATGTGCTTCCATTGGTCTGTGGCACGAGCCACTGCCTTTAGAGCTGGTTGTTTAGAGCAGAAGCCAGGCCTAGCCCTGACCACCGACTCTGCCCACAGTGCTGGATGTGAATGACGAGACACCCACCTTCCACCCTGCCACATACAACGTCTCCGTGTCCGAGGACGTGCCGCGGGACTTCCGGGTGGTCTGGCTGAACTGCACCGACAACGACGTGGGCCTCAACGCTGAGCTCAGCTACTTCATCACAGGTCTGGCCCTGCCTCCACCCCCTCCCGGATGAGCAGCCTGCCGGGAGAGGGGAAGGGGCCTGAGTCAGCCATCAGGGTTTTGCTGCTGCTGGGGTCTCCCTGAGGATTTGCCCTTGACTTCTCCTCAGGGTTTTGCTCCTGGGTCCCTGTGGTCTGGCTCTCTGGGGGCCTCCTGAACCTGTAGGGGGATGGGGGTGGGGAGGTGGACTTCCTGAAGTTTATTCTAGAGGGTGGTGGAGCCAGTGACTCCTGGGGAGGAGCCCTGCCCCCCACTCCACCCCATATCAGGGTGACAAAGCAGTGACTAGAGGAATGTGGCCTTTTCCTTCCTTGGGGACCTTTCACCCATGAGGAGAATTTGCATCTGTTTAGAGGCAGATGGCTTAGACATCCCTGAGTGAAATGGTTTTCGCTTAAAAGTGTCAAGTGGCTACCACTTAGAGACCTGTGGAGAAATACTATGAGGCCATGTCTGGCTCAACAGTAGAAGGGGAGCCATGATCGATTAGTGATGTCTGCCACGACAGTAGGCTTGGTAGGTGGTGGCAAACATGCCACGTATTAGTCATTCCTGGATTAGAACAGTCTACCAGCATTCTTCAGTCCAGGACACACATGAGAGGTGCTGGAATGCATGGCAGGGAGCAGGGCAGTTCTTTCACATTCCTCAGCCCTCCCTCGGCCATTTTACTGGCTCAATCTTCCCTCTGTCCATGGCCTACCTGCAGCCACATTACATGTACACTCATATACACACATGCCGTGCACACACCAGCCTCCCTGATGCCTCTCCTCCGGAGCGAGGAATCCCAGACTACGGCCCGTCCACAGTTGCAGCCCAGGTGAACTCCCAGGCCTCTGCCTCCCTTTCCAGATCCTTTCCCTCCTTCCCCTCCCTAAAGGAGCCCCACACCCTCAGGCCAGCTCCTTACAGGCCGGTCCTCAAGACTGCTCTGGAAAAGGCTGTTATCAGGACCCCCACATGGCACGAGCCATGGTTTGGCCACCAGCGCTACTTGTGTCCTAGTTCCTTCCCTGCCCCTTGGAGTCAGATTGTGTCCCTTGTAGATGGTGCTTCAGGCACTGGGGAGCAGATACTGGAGGCTCGGGGAACGGGAGCAAACCATGTGAGGACAAGGGAACACCTGGCGGCAGCCCCTAGGATGACTTCCCAGTGCCTCAAAGTGGCCAGTTTCTGCTGACCTGAGAGCCCTCCCAGCCCTAGGTTTCTCGGATTTTAATTCTGCACATTCCGCCCAACGCTGTGCTGTGTCCTGAGCCAAGCTAGCCCAAGCCCGATGCAGTGGCGCCCTCTGCTGCCCAGAATGCCACACTGCCTCCCAGCTGGCGGGGGAAGGGTCTCCACACTGTTCTGATGGAGTCCTTTCCTGGCTTGTGTCTGCCTCAGGGAGGAGGCCCTCACCCTTCCCACCTGTCCCAGAACTCAGGAGGACTGTCTGAGGCATGTCTCCTGTCCACCTGCTTCTACTCTTTACCCTGTGGAGCCTCCAGGAGTCCCCACTCAGAGGGCCCAAGAACGCTCGGCTGACTCCAAAGTCCTTGGCCACATATAAAAGCCCCAGCCCAGGTCAACTGCTCAGACACTTCTACCCGACAGGCAGGTGGCAGAGTGGAGACGGACTCAGACTCGGGAATCAGACTGCTGAGTTGGGAGTCCTACACCCCGAATAGGTGACTGTACCCTGTAACCTCACTAAAGGACTGTTTTCCTTCTCTGCAAAGTAGTGATAGTGCAAATGAGAGGAAATGCTCCACGAAGTGGCTGGTACACAGTAGGTGCTCAATGAATGTTAGACCCTTATGATTTTCAGGCATTTGACAGTTCACCTAAGCCCACACAGGCCACGCCCTCATCAGAGTCCCCCAGGACCCCCTTCCCTGGCAAAGCCGAGTGAAAAGCACAGCCTTTCACCCCCGGACCACCCCTGGAGTGTCCTGGCTCAGAAGCAGAGCTGGGTGCCACTGCCCTTTCCCTGGCCGGGAGCTCTGTTTCCTGACCAGAGCTTCATTCTCTCTTGCCCACAGGTGGAAACGTGGATGGGAAGTTCAGCGTTGGCTACCGCGACGCCGTCGTGAGAACGGTGGTGAACCTGGACCGGGAGACCACAGCCTCATACACGCTCGTCCTGGAGGCCATCGGTAGGCACCAGTGGGTTCACGTGGGGTGGCCTTCCAGGAGCCAGGCCTTGAGCCAAAGGCTCTGCCCTGATGCCACTGGAGAAAGGGCAACCAGACCCTCAGTATACTACTGTGCCCTTGCGGGCCGTGAGGCTCGGCACGTGGCGCTACCTGCCAAGGTGGTGTGGCAGGGGCTGTGTGGGAGCCATACGGGAGAGCAGCACGTAGACAAATCACTGCAAAACCAGGAGGACAAAGCAGAAAGGGAAGAAGGTGTGGCCCAAGGGTAGCAAGCACAGAGGGTGGTGGAAACATGGGGAGGGGGGTGATCAAAGCAGGCTTCTCGGAGGAAGTGGCCTCTACAAGTGCCTTTCAATTAATTAGGACTCTTGGCGGCAAATTTTAAAATAAACTGACTTCAACCGTGTAGGCTCACAAAACCAGTCCACGGGGAGATGGAGCTTCAACTATGACTGGCTTTGGGGCTCAGGTGATGCCACCAGGCCTCAGTCTCTCTGCACTGGCTGGCTCTGCCCCCTGCGTGTTGGCTCCATCCTCTGGCTCACGTGGTGACAAATCCTTGCTGCAGCCCCAGCCTTAATCTGGGTTCAAGTGCAGCGGCAGCATTCCTCCCTAGGGTGACCATCCTTGCCTGGTCATGCAGCAACTGGGCACAAGCTCCCTCTCCCAGGGAAGATGATCCAACAGCTGCCCCTGGGGCTGAGCCCTGGGAGGGTCCTGCAAGGAACCGAAGGGGCAGAGCCCCTGGATACCTTAGGCTTAGAAATCAAGCCGAGCCACCATCCCTGAATGCAGGGATCCAATCCATCCTGTAGGTGGGTTTGACTCAACTCATGTTTCATAAGAAATGACAATTCACTGTGAATGTTTAAAAATCAGGAGATTTTATTTAAAAGCTCAGACGTTTGATTTCTCCTGAGAAATCAGAAGATCTAGTGTCACTGGGCCCCCTCCTGCCTGTCCAGTGTGGACCGGAGCAGAGGACAGCTGCCCCTTGAGGCAGGCATGCCCAGGTGTGGGGTCTTGCCTTCCTGGCCCTGACGGCAGTCAGGTTTGGCATCTCAGGACCTGTATCTGGCTCTTAGGGCTGCTGTAATGAAGTACCACAGCCTCGGTGGCTTAAAGAACAAATTTATTCCCTCACGGCTCTGGAGGCCGGAAGTTCAAAAGTAGTTGTCCACAGGGTTGCATTCCCTCCAGAGGCTCCAGGAGAGAATCCTTGCCTCTTCTGGTTTCTGGTGGCTCTAAGGGTTCCTTGCGCGTGGCTGCAGAACTCCAGTCTCTGCCTCCAACGTCACGTGGCCTTCTCCTCTCTGTGTCAAATCCCACCCGCCTTTCCCTCATAAGGACCCTTGGCATGGGGTTTATGGCCCACCCAGAAAATCCAGGATACCGGATACCTCATCTCAAGATCCTTAACTTAATTACATCTTCAAAGACCCTCCTTCCCAATAAGGTTACACGTACAGGTTCCCAGGTATTTGCCATGGCTGTATCTTTTGGGGGCCACCATTCAACCCACCTCATGCCTCAGTTACCTCCTTTGTAAAATGGGGGTGATGATAAGAGCGCCCGCTTGGCAGGCTTGCTGTGAGGATTGAATGAGTTAGAATAGCGTCTGGAACGTATTAGATACGGTCAGTGTTGTTCCTAATCTAAAGAGAAAAAGAGCCCCCCCCTTGCAAAGGCCAGAGCAGGTGGGGGAACAGGGCATACCTGTGGCTGGTGCCTGGGAACGTGCCCCTCAGGCAGCTGCTAACACCCATCCTCTTTCACCTCCCACAGACAATGGCCCCGTCGGCAAGCGGCGCACAGGCACGGCGACCGTGTTTGTCACGGTCCTGGATGTGAATGACAACCGGCCCATCTTTCTGCAGAGCAGCTATGAAGCCAGCGTCCCCGAGGACATCCCTGAGGGCCACAGCATCGTGCAGGCAGGTGGCGGCCGGGGCACAGGCAGGGCCACGCTCAGCTCAGCGCGCACGCGCCCAGTGGCCTCGCAGCAGAGCGGGCTGGAAATAGGAGAGGGTCCAGCTGCTGCTCCAAAAGTAGCCGGTGCTGTGGCCAAGGGGGGGCCCAGGCTCCCTTCTCCCTCCTGGGGAGAGTAGGCCCCGAGGTTATGTAGCCCAAGATGGGCCCTTGCTCCCTGCAAGACAGAAGGAGGGCCTCGGCCCTCCTCTCCTCCCTCCCTCCCCCACAGTCCTCTCCCATCCCCCACTGCACCCAGAAAGGCCTTTCAGAGCAGGGGGAGCTAGAGGTGTCACGTTTTCCCAGAAAGGAGTGAGGAGCGAAAGCCAGGGCCCAGTGAGGCCCGGAACAGAGCTGCTTTCACAGGGCTTTTGGCTGAAGCTCCCCTCTTGGGAAATAAACCGGCACAAAAAGAAAGGGCTCCTTTGCCCGGGGAGCAGGAACGACAGCCTTGGGCCTCGAGGGAGGAAGGGGGGGACCTGGAAAGGAGGCTGGGTGCCCTCCCCAGCCCTTCCTGGAGGCCTCAGTTGCTGCGTGGGGAGGGGGGCCGGGCATGAATCACCCTCTTCACCAGCTGAGCGCAGGGTTTCCCATTGGAGGCTGAGCCCAAGAGCGAATCTGGGCCTGCCCGCTGGGCCGGGCTCCGGGGCTTGGGAGGGGCAGGAGAGCAGGAAGCTGGGAGTGTGCCCCCTCCCTGCATCAGGGCCGGGCGTGGGGCAGGGCGCTGACTTCCAGAGGTGCCGAGAGAGAGTCCAGGAAGCCACGGGGGGTTGCTGGACTCTGGGGGCTGGTTCTAGAAAAGGGGTCTGTCCCTCTGAGCCTCAGCTCCTAGGGGTTTAGAGACACCCCACATGCACCAAGCTGTGGGGCCCCGCCTCTCCCCTAGCCCAAAACCTAACACCCGTCTCCCAGGACCAACCTGGGGACACAGCTGGGGGTCTGGCAGCCTTTGAGAGCCCCTCCTCCTCCCCAGCTTTTCGTCCTTCAGGCCGGGGGTAGCCTTACTGCCCACCCCGGTGACACCACGTGCTAGGCAGAGCACGCTGGCCAGCGGGGGTCGGGGGACCGGCTGCAGGCAGAGTTCAGCCTGGAATGCCTCAGGGAGAGCTGGCGGGAGGCAAAGCAGGGAGGCGTCACTAATCTGGAAGGGAGGGGAACACAGCGCTGCAGGAGGGGGCCTGCGCACTTTCTAAACCCCAAGAATTGGTTTCTATTTATACAAACTACTCAGACTGAAATCCTAGAGCTCTGTGAGTAATATAAGGCAGGCCTGATTCTTCCCATTTCTCAGGGAGAAATTGAGGCACTGGTGATTTCTCCAAGGCCCCCCTGGAAGTAAGTTTCTGGCCAAGGCGGGCTCGCTCTTTGATGTGATGTCAGGCTGACCCAAAAGGAAGGTACACTGGGCCTGTCCAAGAGGGCCTGCTTGGACAGAGAGCTTCTCCGTAGAAGCATCAGAAGGGAGAAGGGGATGCCCCCCGGGACTAGACGGGGCCACCCTTCACTCAGTCAACAGAGGCCCCATACTTCTGAGCCCAGAGCTGGTGAGGCAGAGTGAGAGGTTGGATGCGGTCTCGCTCTCTGGGAGCTCCCAGGCTTGTGGGAAGGCGGAGACACAGGGATGACCCACGCTGCCAAGAGCAAGTGTCCCTGCCCTCCCTTGGTTTCAGGTAGGAGGTGGTTTCAGGTGTAGAGCAAAGAGGGCTTCACAGAGGGCGCGCCAGGTAAGCCGTAGCCAGGGGAGGACAGGTATTTCAGTTTACCTGGAGTCTTGGGTCAAGCAGAGGCTAGAAGGATCGTTCACAGCCAGCTCCCAGTGGGCACCAAACACCAGACGAAGGAGCTCTGGCTTGATCTGGCAGTAGGGAGCCAGTGAAGGTTTTGGAGCCAGGGAGTGCCAAAATCGGAGCTCACCCTGTGAGGAGACTCGGCTGGCTGTGCTATGGGGCGTAGCACGGCGCGGTGGAGCAGTCCGTGGTGGGGTACCAGGTGGCCCCGGACAGATGACTCTCTGGGGCAGAAGCTGGGCAGTTCAGACCCCTCTGCCCACCCTCCAAATTTGGGACCCAACCAAAGTGTTTAACCCCAGCATCGTGACGAGAGGCTGAAGGTTTGGGATTCTGAGAAGCCCACCTTGGTGTGGGATTACTTTGACAGTAGCCAGTCAGTGAAGTAGTGGCCAAAAATACAGGTAGCACACGTTATGTGGTCCGAGCCGGAGGGCCCACAGCCGTCCTGGAGAGAGCTGGACCCTTCCCCTCGAAGGAAGGCCGCCTCCTTCCCTGGGTGACACATGGAGCCGCTATGTTGTGTCCTCAGAGCCCAGATAGCAACACCTCCAGCTGCTGGCAGTGCCTCCTCCCACTCTGACACAGGAGCAGTCCTGGCCTGTGCAAGGAGCTTCTTAACTCATTCTCAGCGCGTTCCTCATCCATCTTAGCAGAGGCGCATGGGGGCTGGGTGGGGGGGGGACACACCAAGATGACAGCCGAGATTGTGATTGGCTGGGTGGTGTTGAGCTCCTCCTGCTTGCCCCTCCTCCCAGCAGGGACCCAGCATCTGATCCACCCAAGGGTGCTGGCTGCTCCCGTGTATCACAGGCAAATGCTGGCAGGCCCAGGAAGTCCGAGGAGAAGACTCCCTGGGTTCCCCTTTGCCTTGGGCACTGAGTTGGCACAGAGGGCAGGACACTCCATTATCCCCAGCAGGGGCTGAGTATTTCACTTGGCTGGAGGGAACCTTTGGCCATTCAGCAACTCGCACTGGAATCTGAACTGGGTTTTGGCACCTGGAGGGCGGGCAGGGCTTCTGTTGGGAAGCAGGGGTGCTGCTTCCTGGAGACGGTTGGTGCCTGGTGGTCAGAGAGGGGCCCTGGGGGCCCCAGGTTTGTACCGTTCAGAGCCTTGGGCCAAGGGTCCACATGGCCGCAGGTGCTCAGCTTGGTCCAGAAGCCTTCCAGCAGGCAGCAGCTAGAGTGTCTGCAGGAAGGAAGGTGTTCTTGCAGGGGCCGTCTCTGGGAAAGGCCACGGGCCTGGGCACACAGGGAACCAGTGGGGGTGAGCGCGTGGCCCATGTTGTTTGGGCCACTGTCCTCTTGCAGCCTGTGGTGCCGGTTTCCGTCTGAGGCAGGAGGGCCCGCAGATGGACCCTGGAGTAGGGGGACACTCTCGTCACATCTTTGTAGATTCTATGCAGTCACAGTCGTCGTGGTCCTCTCTGCCCGGCAGGGGGCGCCTTGGGGCAGGCCAGCCACGGCGGAAGCTGTGCAGGGAGCGGCGCAGCGAGCCCAGGCGCTTCCAGAGCCGGAGCTGGGGCTCACTGGGGCTCCCCGGGTGGTGCGGCATGCACTCGCAGGCCCAGCGGCGCCTCGGCTCCAGCGCAGCGGGCTTGCAGAGGGTCATGAACAGCAGACAGGTGGCCAGCAGGAGGAAGATGCAGGCCAGGGCAATGAGCACGGGGATGGGGTCAACTGCCACTGAGAGCCTCCCCGGAGTGGCAGGAGCTGTGAGGAAGGCGAGGGGGCTGGGGCCCTCTGTGCTCATGGCTCCTGCAACAAGAATGGGACAGGAACAAATCAGGTGGACTTGGGACTGGAGAGGGAGGGGAACTTTGATGGACTCTAGACACAGCTAACCTAGCTGCAGATAGCATTACGGTCATTTTACAAGTTAGAACAATGAGGCTGGGAGAGGTAACAGGTCTCAGGTCACACACTGGGAAAGTGATAGAGCTGGATGTGAACTTATGGAGGAGGCACAAGGGTAGTGCCTTCCGGCATTTTAAAGTCAGTTTTCATGAATTACAATAGTCTTAGACTGAAAACTTGGGATCTAAGACCAACTCCATCACTAACGTGCTCTGTGACCAGGAACGATTCATCAATCATAGGAGGTTGCAGCAGGCAAGGACCCTAGCAGTTATCTAATGCCAAGACTGCAAACTGGGGACGCACCAGTGTGTTTTGTTGGGTTCTTGCAGTGGTTTTATAAATTTAAATTAATTGTGAATATTTTTTACAAACAAAAGGAAACCAAGATATTTCACATAAATATCTGAATGTCTGGCTTCTTCTCTTGAAATTTCAGAATTTCAACACTGGCAACATGGGGCCAGGCACCCAGTGGCCGCGGCTGAGCCGTAGCTGTCCCGTTTAGACAGGGTGCTGGCCCCCAGCCCATCGCACTCCCTGCCCTCAGGCCCCCTGCACACCTGTGTCACCTGCCTGGCCCTGGGGGAATTCCTATTGGTGCTTCCTGAGGAAGACCAACCTGCTCCCTTGACAAGTGAGGAAACTGAGGCCCAAATAAAGGACTGCCAAGGTCACACTGTAAGCCAGTGGGCAAGCAAGACCAGGACCAGGTTTCCTGACTCCTGGTCCAGTGGCCTTGCCACCCCGTTGGCTCCCAACTCTCTCCCAGGACTCCCTGAGCAGCTCTGAGAACAGGTGGGGAAGAACCCACAGAGAGCAACTGAGTTGACAAGATGGGGCTCAAAACCCTGACATAGTCACCTGTTATCACTTAGGATCATCCCACTAGAGGGAGGACGGCAGGTGGTCCTTGTAGCTGGAAAGTCAAGCTGAGCTTCTGGCTGCAAATTAAAATGCTTACAGAGCGCAGATGGTAGATAACGTGTGACCAGCGGGACAGGTGGGCAGGCCTACCTGGAGAGCAGAGGCCGAGGGGCCTCGGCCAGGCTGATGGAATGCCGGAAGGCAAGCCCCTGTGGTCCCCTTCCAGGTTCCCGAGAGAAACCAGAAATCTGGACTTTTTAGGCAAACGTTCCTGATGTTTAAATATTGGCAACTAATTCAAATCTGGTTGAGAGAGAGAGGGGGGAAAAAAAGACACTGCAAAGGACAAACAAACTTGATTTTTTAAAAAATCGAAATGAATTTTCAAATATTTAAAATACTACAACAGGCCAAACAAAATGCATAAGGAGGCTACATCTAGCTTCCAGGCCAGCGTTTGTGATCTGTGATTTCTACAAACACAGGACAGGAAATCCAAAAGGGGGGTCTAATAAGAAATAATCATCTATTTCTCTTTGACCTTGGAGACTTTCATGAGCCTGATGGGTAACAGATTTCCCTCCTTTTCCCAACTTGCAGCTTATGCTAACTCAGTCAAGGTCTAGCGCCAACACTAGACAGAAGGAAGGGCTTTAGGTCGTGCCCTGCCGAGGCTCTGCATGTGGGCTGCAGAGTCCAAATCAGCAGGCAGAGGGGAGTGGAGAGGGGCGGCCCAGCCCCACGCTGCCCAGGCACTCACCAGCAGCCACAGGACCTAACTCCCGGCTGCCTGTACACAGCCTCCTCCCGCCTGCAGCCTCCCCTGTGCCCGGCAGCGACTGAGGGCATCCAGTGCACCCCCACCCCCCACCCAGTTCCCACCACACTCCTTCCAGCATTTCCAGACAGGACATGACCTCTCCCAGCTCCCAGATGGAAACTCTCATGCCCAGCTAGCTGCCCAGGGCCTCTGCCTCTCGGGCATCAGGCCTAGAGAGTGCTCTGGCCGGGCCATACGTGGGTTGGCCCTTCCTTGAATCTGAGCAGGGAAGGAGGATGGGGTATGCCCACCACCATGTCCCATGAGGAGAAAACTGCCCGTCCGTCTGTCCTACCCAGGGCAGTGCTTGGCTGGGAGTAAGAAAAGGGCATTCGGAAGTGGGAAAAGTCTCAATCCTACTAGTCCTAATGTTATTTCAAGGCCTTCCCATGGATCTGGAGACCCTCTCAGGCCAGCAAAGCAGGTCCAGGCTTCAGTCCTTGGGGCAGCGCTTTAAAAAAAGATAAGTGAGGCTATAATTAGCATTTGAGTATTTTCCTTCAAAGCAAGAGGTTCCAAAGTGCTTGAAAACATCAAGCCATCCCCCCGGGACGCACAGCAAAGCCAGCTGCAGGCCCCCTTGATACCCTCTCTGAGCAGCCAGCAGGGACCCGTCGTTCTGGGGAAAGGAGACCTCCATCAGACCAAGGCTTGGAATGATTCTGAGAGCGGCTGAAGCCTCTCCCTGCCTGTTGGAGTCCAAGGCATGCCGGCAGGCCTTGCTCTGGACATATCTCTGCAAGCTTAGTCTAGAACCTTCTTTCTTCATTCAGAGCTCCATAGAGCAGGGCACGCTGTGAGCAGAGGGGACTGATGTCAGCACGGCTTTCTGTATAGCCTCGGACTAACCACTGCTCCTACTGGGCTTTTCCGCTCTCCAGAAGAGTGGAGGGATTCCCCAGGTCTGAGCACGCCCTCACATTCTCCCTAAAGTACCCCAGGAAGGGTGCAGCCCCACTTTCCTGCAGTCCCCCAGCACTGACCTCTGAGCCAGCCCTCAGCAGTCCCCAGCCGGGCGAAGAGTTCTTCTCAGCTGTCCAAGGGAGGCCCCAGGAGAACCGGGCACCACTGTGACCCAACCTGCCCTAGGCTCTGCCTTGCCCTGTGCCCCTCAGCCAGCCAGGCCGAGTGGCCTTCGCCCCTCACTCTCCAGTTAGACCTGGCTTTGTCTGGGAGAGCCTGGGCCCTGCCTTGAGGGAGGGGACAGCCAGGAGGGTAGGGATGGCAACTGGGCTGGGAGAGGGGAGCGTTGCAGAGGAGTTGGGAGCTCCCGAGCCTTCCCACGGCCTCACTCCAGCCTGTCTCCTTGGAGCCCTCTGGAGGGGCGGAGGCACTGGGGAGATGCAGGGGGAGGGTTTCCCTGCCTCTGCACCCACAGCTCTCACCTTCCTGTTGGATGTTTGAATAGTATGGTCAGGGGCAGCCAGCGGCTTGCTATTCAGTGCCTGCCAGCCTTCAGGTTACCAGGGAGAGGGGCTACAAGCCACACAGCGGGAGGGGAACAGGCAGAGAGATGGGCCCTGATAATCCCCAGGCCCCCCTCCCCTCAGCTTCCCAGCAAAGCACCTCCCTTTGAGGGCGTCTGGCTGCAGAAGTGAGGGAGAGAGGCATTTTCAAAGGTCAGAGAGATAACAGGGCAGAAAGCACCGGATTGAGAGACGGCCAGGGCTGTGGGGCTTGTAGTTTGGGTGGGCCCTTGGAGACCCTCCAGGTGGTGGCCGCACACACACACACACCTCCCCCTCCCCTCCCCCTCCCCCTCCTCTCCCCTCCCCTCCCCCTCCCCCAGCCTCCCTTCTTCCTGGAAGCCAGCACTTCCCTGGCAACCAGCTGCCTGCTTAGGAGCCTAAGTCTTAAGCAGCTTTCCCATCAAGGACCCCCAAGCTCCCAGAGATATAACACGGAGGTGGGGAGTTGTGGCTCTGCCCAAGACCTGAGCCTGGGCTCCACCTGCTTGTTTGGAGCCTCAGTTTTTGGCATTTAGCTCTTCCCTCCTGCCCTTAGCCCTTGACAACAAAAGAAGTATCCTCTGCATAGCCCCAAATGGATAGGATTGTCAAAGTCCATTAGACGACTGAGGGGTCATCTCATCCATCCCCCTGTCTCTCGGATAATGAAACTGAGATCTAAAGAGGTGTGGCCTGGCCAGGGTCACCCAGCAAGTTAGTGGTAGGATTTGGTGCTTTCCCTGAAAAGCGTGGGCAGGCGTGGGCACCAGGCATCTGGTGCTATGAGCTGCATCAGCCTAAGGATGTTCCCACTGCCCAGAGCTCCCACTGGGATTCCTGCATCTTACACCTCGCCCTTCAGTGAATCTCATTTTCCTTCACCTTCTCTTCCCAAGCTGACTGCACACCTCATCTATGGCCTTCATTCTTCTTAGATGGTAGGAGGCAACACTCCCAGGGTGGTGCAGGCTGCCAGGGGAAGTCCCAGCACAGATGGAAGACACCCAAGGACATCCACTGGACAGCTTGGCCCTCTCCCCTGTCCTGAGCCCTTCCAGATCCGGACTGTTGAAGTGCCCCACTACATCCCTCCACCTATTAGCTCTTAAGACTTCTCATGGGAGAGAAGAAGAACTCCACAGCAAGGGGCAACCCAGCCATACCACCTCCAGTATAAATCAAGAGGGCCTCCCAGGAAAAGGTGGCCTATCTCATAATGTCCAGCCTTCAACATCTATCTCTGCACCAGGCATCAGACCAGATGCTTTGCAGAGATTATTTCTAATCTTCCCATCAACCCCGCAAGGTTGGTTATCATTGTACCTACTGAGGCTCAGTGGGGTTACGTATCTATGGCCACATAGCCAGTAAGTGACAAAGTCAGGATTCACGCTTGGGTCTCCCTGACCCAGTCCCTCTGTTCCTTTCACACCAACAGACTTCCCCTTCTCCCCACCATCAACACACTTTTCAAAATCCTTAGACGCACAGCACAGGGTTGAAGTGATTGGCAGAGACAAGAGGGCAGATCCAGAAGAAGTGGGAGGGTCCCAGGCATTACAAAGCAAGTCACACGTACTGTGGCCCCATGGGAGCCTGCCCAGCCAGGCAGGCTCGGGCCTCTCTCTGTATCACTCTGCAGGGGAGTTCTCTGCTCCTTTCCGGTATGTGGCAGGTAGAGGAGGTGTTCAGCTCGCAGTTTGACAGGACACACCTCAGGGCCAGCTGTGACTGCCAACAGCCTCAAGGCCAGACTCCTTGTCAAAAGGGCTAAGCAGCGGGCATTCTCAGAGTGAGAACAGCATACCCCAAGTCCCCCTGGAGATAGTCCATAAGCCTGAGGTACAGCCGAGCAAGCTGGGTGGGCTGGAATGCACTGGAATGATCCTGGTGTGAATGGCCATGGAACCTTTGGGAGGTGGGATTTCTGGGTCTCCCCAGTGTGGCTGTTATAGTATACAGTGCCTGGTTGGGAGCCAGTGTGACTAGAATAGCTTCAGACCAAGGAAGTGTGGGCAAGGAGCAGTCATGCAATCCACCTACCCCAGGTGAGGCTCCTGGAATCTCAAAAGGCTGAAGGAGGGAACTGTGGAGGGCTGAGCTAGTCAAGCCTGGATCCAGAGAGCTGCAGTGCTGTCACCCACCTTCTCCTCCGTGCTCCCCGAGAACCTGGAGGAGGGTCAGGGAACAGAGCTGGCAGGTGCCTCGCCATGGACAGGGCAGCATGGGGCCACAACAGACAGGTTTCCTAGTGGGGGATGAGAAAGATGTGTCTCTCTCCTCTCCCACACCCCCAGCCTCGTGGGAAACCATGGGTTTAGGCAGGACGGGCTGGGAGTGGTGTGAGGGAAGGGGAGGGACTCCAGAAACACCTTCTCTGCCTGTGAGTGGAATTCAAGGAGTAACCACGTGTCTCATTCTCCCTCAGCTAACAGCCACGGATGCGGACGAGGGCGAGTTTGGGCGTGTATGGTACCGCATCCTTCACGGTGAGTGGGCTGACCTAGGATGGCGGGGAGGGGGCAGGCCCTCCTGCCTGGCGGGTAGCAGAGCTTCTCTAGGCTGCCAAGGGTTTGGGAGGTGCAGCCAGAGAGGCCCCAAGCGCTGTACACACAGGGCGGGCAGGTCAGAGGGAGGAACCAGGGATGTTCTACAGTCATCTGCGCCAAGTTTGTTGTATTCTAAGTGAGGATGCATTCGATTGCTATGCTCCCCAAGTTCCTCATGTCCCATGGCGGGATATCACCCTGACAGAGGGGGCCTTGGGGAACAAGGCAGCCCCTGGCAGTGAGCTCCCAAGAGACTGAGCCTCATTGGCCCAACATGTATCCTATGCCCATCCCTGAACCAATCACTATGGCCTGAGACACTAGGACAGCCCCCCAGTGAGCTCCCCAGAATGAGTCTCACTAGACCAACTGGAATCATGGGACCATGCCTGAACCAATCCCTATGGCCAGAGACTAAAATGTGCTGATCTGCTCACTTCTGCCGTCGGGTGAAATCACCCCTATGCAAAGCACACGGACTGAGAGTGGAGGTGGGTGGATCCCAAAGGAATAGCAGCGTCCACAAGATGAGGAAATGGGAGCTTCCCCACTAAACCCCCAACAGAGAATTAGATTTGGGTTCCTTTCTTTGTAATGCCTCAGAGTCCTCTGAAATATTGAATCTACTGACACCGCTGGGTGTGGGAGTCTCAGGGGACATGCACGCCTTCCATAGGGGTCACAGAGTGAGCTTCTGCCCCGTCCCTCAAATCCTGCTAGGCCAGGGCAGCATCAGGCAGAGGCTTCTTTGCCACTTCAGGCTTCAGCCAAGCTCCTAAGACCTCGGGGCAGGGTCTGCATTCTGTGGGTCTGGGGTCCCCAGCTTCTCTCCCACCACCACCACGATCCCACAAGCATCCTACTCCGGGGCAGAGCCCATGCTTATCATCTATCCCTCCACGCAGGTAACCATGGCAACAACTTCTGGATCCATGTCAGCAGTGGGCTTCTCATGCGAGGGCCGCGGCCCCTGGACCGGGAGCGGAACTCGTCCCACGTTCTTATAGTGGAGGCCTACAACCACGACCTGGGCCCCATGCGGAGCTCCGTCAGGGTGAGGCGGGGGGCGCTCGGGCTGGGCGTGTGGGTGGTGGGGATGCACACGGGGACAGCTCTCGGTGAAGCCCTGCGCCCTGTTCAGCGCCGACCTCAGGGCTGGGCCAAGGCCTCAGGTGGGCCAGAGCTGGCCACCAGGTGGAACCCGGTGGGGGCAGGGCCACCCCAGTTTAGGTGCCACATGACGCCTGGAGCTCAGGTACGGTGGGGGAGCCTGGGATCTTGGACGTGTCCTTTTGCTCTAAGCCTCAGTTTCTTCAGATGTAGAAAGGGATCAGTGATACTGATGTCTATCCTAAGGGATGAGGTGTCCTTACTATACTAACCCTCTGCATCCACACGGCTCTTTAGGGTGGGCCAAGGAAATCTCACATACGTGATCTTGGAGCTGTAGCTGTTGCCAACTTCATTTTCCAAATGAGGAGACTGAGGCACAGAAAAGTCACTCGTGATAGAACCAGGACCTGAGCCCAGGTCTTTGGGTCCAAGTTCGGTGTTCTTTCCATTGGAAGTGTCCCCCAGATATTCCAGTCAGCGCTCCCAACTGCCCCAGCAGATATATTCGTTTCTGCCCACCCTCACTCACCTCGGGCCTCTCCACTATGGAGCTAAAATCAAATCGACCTTAATCTTCCCGAATGGTCAAAAATACGCACCCAGATATTCCGCCGGCTGGGCTGGTTGATGTACTCTCCTGCCCTGTAACAAGGGGATGACTGAGATGAATGAGATCCTTCAAGTCACCCCCATCCTGCCCCCACTGCACACTCAGCAGCTCACAGCCCCTTCCCCTTAACCAGATGGAAAGTGAGTCAGACCCTAGAGGTGAAGAGTAGGAGGAAGATGGGAAAAGACGGGGTGGGGAGCAAGCAGGGACTTTCACCCAGAGCTGAGTGGGGCTGAATCAGCTCCTCTTATCGCCCCATCTCTGCCCCACTGTTTCCCTCAGGCTGGAAACAGTGAACAGAAGCCTGCCTCGGGCCACCATCGCGAAGGAGGTGCTGGGGAGCGGGTGACTCAGCGTTGGCCCGTCTTCTGACGTTGCCCCCGCAGCTCTGCCCCAGGAGGAGATGGGAAGGGAAACCTGGGTCCTTTTAGGCTGCCCCTCTAAGTGAGGTCTTCCCAGATGGAGATGGCTGAGGGGGTCAGATCCCTGGGTATTTATACCTTGGGACTGCTTGATTCCAGGGCCCTGGTGACTGAGGGTGAGACAGTTACCCAAATGTGCACCAGGGCAGCTCCACACAGCCACGCTCACCTGCATGACTGCGAGATATTAAATCAGCACGTGAATTACTTATTGAACTCATTTAAGCCTCATAAAAACCCCATGAGGTAGGCACTGTTATTATACCCATTTTATAGATGAGGAGACTGAGGCAAGGAGGGCTTCGCCAATGTGTTTAGAGTCCCATGGCAGTAAGGGTAGACAGAGCCAGCCTTCACACCCAGGCAGTCAGCTCAGGGCTGTTCTCTTAACCACGGTACTACGCTGCCTCACGGAAGGTTCCAGAGCACAGAGGCCACTGCTGCCTTATCCCCAAAGAGTCATTTTTAAGGTGGGAATTTGGTCGCTGGCCCTAGGGCCAGGACTTGATGGCCCTTACAGTAGCCAGCTCCCACACCCCTGAGCCCCAGGAAAGCTGGGGACCCTCCTGAAGACAGTATAGGGACTCTCTGGACTCATTTTCCCAGCAGCAGCAGACCTGGCTTGTAGGGACAATCCATATTCTCCTGTTCCTGCTTCAGAGACCAGGACAGCACAGATGAGGGGCCAGGGAGTGTGAAGTGAAACGGTCCTCGTAGAGACCGGGGCCTGACGCGCACACCGCGCAGGTGCACACGCACACGCATCTCCTGCCTCGTCGCCTTTGCGTGGCACAGCGTTGGACAGAGAGTGGGGCTGGGAACCCAGGGAGCCCGGCAGCTCAGTCGCTGAGCCTTGCTGCTCAGCAAGAACTTGGCAGACCTGGCTGTTTCCTGTACATCTGTGTCTCTCAGGTTTGCAAACCACACAGCGTTTTACCTCCTGTCTCTGCTGCTAAAAACAAGGCTGAGACCGGTTAGAGGACAGTGGCATGCAGCCAGTCTCATGGAGGGCCACACCCAGGCTCCATGCCACCTCCCTCTGTTTATTGCGCTGTCAGACTAGCTCTGTGTTTTCCCCGCCACCCTTGGAGTCAAGGCCATTTGGACAAGCAGACTTGGGAAGGGGAAGGTTCACAGTTTCAAAAGATGGATGGGCAGCTTCTGTTTACGGCAGGAGAGTTCCTGAAGTTCATCCATGCAAATCCCCCCAACACCCACCCGCCCCACCCAGGATCTCCCCAGCCAAGTTCTTGGTGAAGCCAGACTTAGAAGGTTCTGGCTTGTGAGCAGCTGTGCTCTGAAGTAGGCACGCTAGTTTGCATAGTGGGTTCTGGGTGTCTGGACATGAAAATTCGATGACATAGCAGGGCTACACGGGCCCCAAGAGCAGGGAAGTAGAGAAACCTTAACCCCCATAAACGTCTCCTCCCCGCTGGCTCTGCCACCCCACTCACCTCACAGTTCTCCACTGCTCAGGGCACCATTTCTACTTACACCAACAGAAGCCCCTTCCCTTCTGTCCAGCTAATTCCCAGCTAACCCTGGAAGAGAAGCTGGGGCTGATCTGAGAGGAGTGATCAGATCAGAAACCAAATATGTGTGCTCTCAGACGAGGCCTCGCGCCACCATCAGTGCTGGTGACCACACCTGTGAAATCCACGCCACGTGATTGCCCCTACCCCATTGACTCCCCACCTGCTCTGCTGACCAGTTCCTGCTGGCCCTGGCTCTTCTAGACTGGAAGTAGGGTATCTCTCCTGTTTCGGGGCCAGCTCATCCCCAGGATATAGTGAAGAGTGGTAAGGTTGCTAGACCCGGAAGCAGGAGAAGCCCCACTCTCTTTCCAGCTCTCGGTGACCATGAGGCCTCGGGCAAGTTCCCCCATCTTTGGGCCTCTGTTCCCTCATCTGGGAAAAGAGGCAGGAGCCCTGGGCCTCCTTGAGTGCCACCACTCTCTGGTCTCTGCCTATAACTCCCCTCCCCACCACACTGATCCTTCTAGACATAGCCCTGGTCCTGCTCATACCTGGACCAGACCCTCCCATGCTCCTGTGTTGGGGGGGGGGGCGGATGGAGGTGCACAGAAAGAAGGGTGGGGTGCTGATCTCTAGCTATAACATCTCTCTCCATAAACATCTTTTGAACTGTTTTTTGTTGTTGTGTAAGACATACATGTTCATTAAAGAGAAATTAGAAAATGTAAATAAGCAGTGATGAAAATTATGCATAATTCCACAATTCAGACATAGCCACTGTCTTGGGCAGGGTCTGCAGAAGCAAATCCTGAGACAAGGATTGGTGTGAAAGTGATGAGTGGGAAGTATAGGAAGTGTTCCCAGGAAAAGCCGGAAGGGGCTTGGGACCCAGGAAGGAGAGGCAGCTAGCAAAGTGGAACACAGGAAACTGTGACTCAGTCCCACAGGGAGCCCTGGAGAGAGTCATCTCAGCTGCCCCGTCAGTCAGTGGCTAAGGGCTGCCTTAGCCAGTGTGGGACGTAATTCCCAGGCACCTCCGGCTCTCTGGGTGTCTCTGGCTCCGGCAGCAGCGGGGGCTGGGGTTAGTCCCCAACAAAGAACCACAGTTCTGGCCGCTGGCAGTGAGAGCACCAGAGAAAGCACAGGAGAATCTAGAGTAGTCTGAGCACCAACGTCCTCTGCTACCGCCATACTTAACGTTTTCATTTCTGTTCTCCCAGATGTATCTTGATAGTTGAATGGGGTCCCTTTAAACTTTTCAGGCGCTTTTGCAAGACCCTGGCTCATTTTGTCTTCATAATCATCCTAGGAGTAGGACAGGGCGTGAACTGTTAAATTGATGTTACCCGTTTCATAGCTGAGAAATTGGACGGCCCAAGTTTCACTAGTTAGCCACAGGTTCCCACAGGATTTGCAGCAGAGCCAAGAGACAGACAAAGTTTGTTCTCTAACATGACATTTAAGCACCTGCCATGCGCCAGGTACTGTGCAGGGTGGGGGAACATGGTGACCAACCGGACAGCCCTAGGCCCTCCGTAGGGAGCTCACAGCTGGCCCAGGAGAGCAGTGACCAGACACGCAGGCTCGGGTGGGTGCAACCCTGGTCTTGCCCAACCCCACCCCCACCCCCCCGACCTTTCATCCCTGGCCCGGCTCGTGCAGGTGATAGTGTACGTGGAGGATGTCAACGACGAGGCCCCAGTGTTCACGCAGCAGCAGTACAGCCGCCTGGAGCTTCGCGAGACGGCAGGCATCGGCACGTCGGTCATCGTCGTCCGAGCCACGGACCGAGACACTGGTGAGGCTGGCAGGAGGAAGCCGGGGAGTCCATTCCCCAGAGTGACCCGCCCCAGCTCATGCCTCCCTCTCCCGCGGGGCCTGTCATCCTCAGGATGCCTCGGCTCCCCCACTGAGTGGCTCCCAGGTGGGGAGGGGCTCATGGGACAGTCTTGGTGGCATCCCCACCAGATTCCCAGTCCCAGGAGGATGGGAGTCATGGGGAGTTGCTCTGATTTCTGGGCAGAGAGAGGAGAGGTCACAAGCTTGGGAAGTCCGGATTTGTCGTCCCAGAACCTGGCAGCTCCTGGCTAACCTTTGGCTAAGGGCTAGGCAGGGCTGGGGGGGATAAAGGACTTGTCCAAAAGCTGGCTGAGGCCTGCTCCTCCAGCCAGCGCAGCCCAGGGCCTGGCACACACACATTTCACAAGAGGCAGCGTCCTGTTCTACAGGGCTGTGGCCATCCCTGAAGGCAGCCCGGACCTCGCCGAAGGCCCCGAGCCCTAGAGGTGGCTACCGTTAGCAGCACAAAATGAAGGAGAAAGATGACCACGTCACTGTGGGCCTCTTCACAGTGCCTGGCTGTCTGGGCCTGTGCCGCAGGCCAGGGATACAGCCAGAGAAAACCTCCTTCCTGTGCTTCTCATTTCCCAGCTCCTGCCCTTCTTTCATGTCAGCTGCTCTGGTGGCTCCCACCCCAGCCCCTGTCAGCACCCCCAGCTCACCTGGAGCACGGGATGGAGTAGAGGGAGAAATAGGCCTGAAAACTCCCGAGCGACTGTGCTCCCTTAATAAATGGCACCTTTATACAGTTCAGATCACGTACATGGCTGGAGGCTAATCGTTCAAGACATTTTCTGGGTCAGGAATCTGTCTGAGAAACTAGTGAAAGCTATGGGTCCCTTCCCAGCAAGAATGCATGCCCAGAGTTCTGCAAATAATTTCAAGGAAGTCTGGGATTTCCTGAGTGATTTTATAATCATTCTCTTTGAAGTATGTGGACTTCAGCTAAGGAATCCCAACTGTAGCTCCTGGTTGAAGCGTGTATTCCAAGGCACAGGAATTGGGGGTGGAGGGAGTGGGGAGAACAGAGAAAGGTGACCCTGGCACTGGAACCCTTTGGCTGTAGGGACCAGATGAAGGCTTAGCCACTTCTGAGGATGCTGCCCCGGTCGAACGCTTTCTAAATCAAAGCCTCCACTACAAGGGATCCCTAATTTCCCCACCCTCTCCTTGTGCAGATACCCAAGGGAGGTGCTCGAGCTTGAATTTTACAGCTCCAGGAGCAGAACCAACCCGCTCTGGCATATCTCTCATCTCAAGGCCAGGCCCCAGAGGGCGTCACCAGTGTGTGCTGGGCCTTGCCGTCCTTAACCTTGACCCCGTCCTTGACAGTTTCTCTTGGGACGATCGGACCCAGAGGCGGGGGGTGGTGCACGCCGGGTAGGTGAGCCAAGGCCTCTCACCCTGTCCCTCTGGGACAGCAGTGGGTGTGCTGGGGCAGCTTGTAAAGCCACAAGGCAGCCCACCCCCACCCGGGACTGCATAGCCTCTTGTGCCCTCCTGTAGGGGATGGTGGCCTGGTGAAGTACCGCATCCTGTCCGGCGCGGAGGGCAAGTTCGAGATTGATGAGAGCACGGGGCTTATCATCACCGTGGATTACCTGGACTACGAGACCAAGACCAGCTACCTGATGAACGTGTCCGCCACCGACCAGGCACCGCCCTTCAACCAGGGCTTCTGCACTGTCTACATCACTCTGCTCAACGAGCTGGACGAAGCCGTGCAATTCGCCAACGCCTCCTACGAGGTTGCCATCTTGGAGAACCTGGCACTGGGCACCGAGATCGTGCGGGTCCAGGCCTACTCCATTGACAACATCAACCAGATCACCTACCGCTTTGATGCCTACACCAGCGCCCAGGCCAAAGCCCTCTTCAAGATAGATTCCACCACGGTGAGGGATGGCACAGCAAGGGTTCTCTCTGAGGGCAGGAAGCTCAATTCCTGTAAAGCTAACCAGCATTCATTGAGCTCCTTCTCTATGCCCAGCACTCTTCTTTGTCATAAACATCCCCGTAATACATCCCTTTAATATGCAGGGATAAGGTAAAGTTTATACACAGGCAACCTGCTGTCTTCTTGTTACTAGATAACGAAAGCTGTGCGAGTCATGGTGTTTCCCTTTGTACCGTGGCTCAGATACAAATTTCATGCCTCACTGCAGTAGCTAGTAGTCTTCGTTAGGTGTCTGGTGCAGCGATGTCTTATCTACTGCCTGGATCTTACTCCTCCATCTTTGCGTTAGTGTGTTTTCTCTCAGAATCTCTTCATTGAAAATAAGCACAGTAATAATTGCTACAATGTGCCCCACCTTGTTCCGGGGCATGCTGGGGACACAGAGATGAACAAGACCCTTTGCAGCCCTCAGAGAGCTCTCAGGCTAGGAGTAGAAGTGGGAATAATCAAGGATGCAGGTCAGAGCATCACAAGGGAAGAGATGAAAAGATCTACAATAGAGGTGTAATGGAGCGCCTTCGGGGCCCAAATAAAGAGAGCGATCGTACCTGGGTGGGGAAGCGGGAAGCCTGCATGGAAGAGGTAATATCCGAGTGGGATTGAGAGAGAAGTAGGATTTCAGCGGACAGAGCTTCACGGAGAAGTTATGCCAGCAGAGGGAGTAATGTGAAGGTGGGAAAGTGGACAGAATGTCCCGGGTTGGCAAGGAGTCTAGTTTGGCCAGGGCACAGGACTGCTTGGGATACGATGTCACTGCCCATCTGACCCCCTCCCTGCAGGGTGTGATCACCGTCAAGGGCCTGGTGGACCGGGAGAAAAGCGACTTCTACACCTTGACGGTGGTGGCAGACGATGGCGGCCCCAAGGTGGACTCCACTGTGGTGAGTGGATCCCCGGCCGAGAGCCCCACGGGTACAGCCTGTCACCGCTCCAAGTTCCCCCAAACTGACATCTTCACCAGCCACCCAGCATGCAGGCAGGCAGTGGGTGAGGGTTTAGGTAGCCCAGGAACGGCACTGCAGCCGTCCATGCCACACCTTCCCGGGCAGCCTGGGCAGGGCTGAGACCTCAGGTGGGGGGAGGGGTGGCATCCTCCACAGACCACTGCTTGGAGTGGGGCTGGAAGAGCTGGGACTGCTAACCGTCTGCATCTTTGCCTTTTCTCTCCCTTGGCCACCTCCTGCCGCCTCTGCCTACAGAAGGTGAGTAGCCCATGGCCTGGTGCCCTCCCCTGTGAGTTGTCTGTGGCCAGTGCTGGCTTGGGCGCTGTGTGGCACTGGGCCTTCCTGCCTCTCCCGGGGGAGAGGGCACATGGACAGGACTGCAGCTGGTCCCTGCTCAGACCCCTCCCAAACTCCCCCACCCATCCACTCTCACGCCTGAGCCCAGGCCCCTCCCGAGCACGAACTCCACGTCCAGCTCTGTCCCCTCTGCCCTCCTTGTCCTGTCTAGCTCCCCCCCAGTGGGTCCTGGGGTGGGCACTGCACTAACAAGGAGTGTGTGGAACACACAATGGAGGGAACACTGAGGCCTCATCCCAGCTCTACTCCTCAGCGGCTGTGTGACAAGGCTAATTGCTCAACCTCTCTGTGCTTCCTTTCCTCGGGTCTAAAGTGGGTATCATACCAACTGCCCTGCCTTCCTCAGAGGATGTGACGGAGCTGGCCGATAGGAAGCCTTTGTAAACTAGGAGGGGTGATGGGAGCGGGGTCTGTAAGGGGGCCCCCTTCCCTCTCTTGGGGTCAGCGTTAGGAGTGTGTTACAGTAGTCGTGTGAAGTGGGGCGCCAGGGCCAGGGGAGTGTGGGCAAGGGCAGCAGTGGTCATATGGTGTGAGTCACTGCCCTTGAGGGCTCTAAGTAAAGGCACAGAGACCTTGTGAGCTTCGGGGAGGTTGACTGCTGAGGTCAGAGGTGCAGACAAGACTCCTAGAAGGGTAGAGAAGTGGTGACCTCAGGCTGGGGGTGGATATGAAGGTGGGCCCCAGGGCGGGTCATGGGGTGGAATCCTGCAGCGATAATGAGAACATTTAACCATCGATTCGGCTTGGGCCCCAGCCAGGCAGGTCTGAGGCCATCTGTAGACCACATGGGTGTCCAGCTCATCATCAGCCTTGGTTACAGCCACGTTTTCACCCCTGCTGAGTCCTTTTCACCTTAGCCGGAAGGGATAGACCAACCCGGTGTCCAGGCTAAGAGCCAAATGCAGCTGCTTGGCATCCTGTGCCCCATGGCTCCCTCAAGGTGCCGGCTCCAGTGGCCCTGGTTGTGGCTTGGCCGTACCCAAAAGGCCCCTCCATCCACGGGGCGAGCCGGGGGTGAGCGAGCAGCAGTGAGCCCCCACAGCTCCCCTCGACCCCCCCGGGTCCCTGAGGGCAGCCAGTGAGCAGGGCCCTCCGGTGGTAGATGGTGGGCACGTGCCCTGTGTCCCACAGCTCGTGGCGAGGCTCCTGGTCTTCCCCACCAGAGGGTCTAAGGCTCAGGGGGTTAAGTGGAGCCCTCTCGCAAGCCTCGACAGCCTCGTCCATAAAATGGGCCCAGTCTCCCCTCGCCCCTGTCGTGCGGAGTCGGGGGCTTGAGGCCAGGTAGAGCCTGGTGAGCAGTAGGGCCGTCCCTCCCCAGGCTGCCGAAGCCCCCCGTGGACCAGGCAGCCACTTCCTGTGCTGGGGCTGGCGAGGGCGTTTCAGAACACACACTCCTCCATGGGCCCCTGTATTGCCCCAGTCCCTTCACCCTCTTCCAGGAAGCAGGACCCACCCCCCTTTGTTCTGCCCTGGCTTCCTCTCAGAGGCTCCCAGGGGCCACTGCCCCAGATACACCAGCCCTGTCAGTCCCAAACTTGTTGGAGGTGCCAGGGTGGAGGCAAGCTGAGGGGCCTTTTAAAGGCACCACCATTTCCTCTGTGAGGCCGGAACCCCCAAACCACAGCTCACCTACACCTGATTCCTCCTCAGCGCCAGCAGCCCCCATGGCCCTGAGAGGGGTGGGGAGGCAGCAGAAGGGGCAGGCTGGGCGGGGGCGGCTGGGGGGTTACTCAGAGCCATAGGAGCTCTGAGTAACACCCCCGGGCTTTTGGGGGATCAGGGAGGGAGATTTGGGCCCTGAGACCCTGGGTGGGGACAAAGGCCCATAGCTCATTCCCGTAGATCTTGGTACCTGCCTTCCTAACGCACTCACTGATGCAGACTCCCCACTGTTGGGAATACCTCATCAGAGCAGCAAATGTGGAGGGAGCACCTACTGCGTGCCAGGCTCTGGGTTGGGCTCAGGGTACATACAATGGGAAACCAAAATCAGACGTGGCTTCTGCCTTCACAGGCATCAGATAGAGTAGGGGAAAGACACTGATCAAACTACCACACCAATAAATATATGCCACGAGAGAGTGGATAACAAGGCGTCGGGGAAATCAAGGAGGGCTTCCCGGAGGAAGTGACTCAAGCTGAGCTCCTCAGAAAGCATAGGAGTTTACACAGTAGAGAAGGAAGAGCATTTCAGGCAGAGGGAACAGCAGGTGCAGAGGCCCTGTGGTGGGAGGAAGCATGCGGAGTCCCAACAAGGCCTTGACCAGAGTGAGAGAGTTTGGGAGGGATCAGATTGCGGGGGGCTTGTTTGTTTTCTTCCTGAGAACAGGGTGGTAGACATTATTATGCCCATTTCACGGGTGAGCAGACTGGGGCTCCGGGACTCCACAGAACTCCCTGACCAAAATTTATGATGGGTGGGCAGCGTCTTGGCCGGTGAGATCCTGCCTGTCTGTCAGGCCAGAAGCAGGACAAGGACCACATTTGTTGGCTCATTTATTCCTTCCAGCCTCCTGATTCTGTAGGTGTTCTCGTTCCTACTTTCATCTGAGGAAATGGAAAATCAGAGAGGTTGAATAACTTTTGCCAAATCACACAGCTAGTAAGTGGTAAAGCTGGTCCTGCTGTGAAGCCTGGGTTTGTTGCCTACAGTTCTGACAGCTGCCTGAAATATGGAAGCGTGGCTAGAACTGAGAAGGGGATAGTCCTGATTAGGAAGGAGGGGGGATGAAGTGGAATTTTCTCTGAGTCGTGGTGAGGTTCCACAGGCTCCCCATGGAGTCCTGTGCACACCAGGAGGCAGGTAGCCCTGGGAGCCCCGGAGCCCCAGGCCTGGGGAAGGAGAGGATGGGATCTGGCCTGGAGCAGGGTGGTGGGAGAAGGCCTGGCTTGGGATTGCTAGAACCTGAGCCTCCTCCCCTCCCCCCACACTGCAATCCCCTCATCAGTGAACCCGAGGGGTACCTACGACTCTGGCTGTGTGGCCCATGGCCATCCATGGGCTGGAAGCTGCACCCCCAGCCAGGCCTTCTCTCCAGGCTTGCTATTCAAACCCTGCAGGAGAAGCCTGAGCTGCAGACACAAAACAATGTGTTCTTTGCGTGCAACTTGCATGTTCCCTGTTTTTATCTGGTAGTTGGAAATTCCCCTCTCTTCCCCATCTGCCCTCTCCCCACTGGGACCACCAAGCCACCTTGTGACCCCTCTCCTGCTCCTGAGCCCTGTTTCCTTTCCTCTGGTCTAAAGGTGAAAGAGAAGAGGCCTTTGGGCAATATCTAGTTGCCACATGTGTTTTAGCTGGCCCACAAAAAAATTGTTTTTACTATCACCACCTAATTCCACATAAAGATCTGGATTCCTAGTTCCTTTTGAAAAACAGGAAGCTCTGCCCATGCCAGGCTGACACACCCTCACGGATCTGGAGCCGAGTAGCCTCCGTTTCCTTTAGCCAGGGCCCATGCCTTCCGGTTCTCCAAGGCCCCACCACCTCTGAGTCCCCCCAGCAGGCCCCAGCACTTGAGTGTGTGCAGCCCTCCCCCACCAGACTTCCAGAAGAAATGCGCTCAGGGCCTCCGTGTAAAGTCAGGTTGGCCTAGGCAGGCTCTGAAAGCTTGCTGACCTTCTGGAACTGATTGGAGGTCCGGTCCCCACTGGGCCCACAGCGGGACCCTGTGTTTGGGGTCAGGGAGGGGAAGAAGGTGGGAGGTCTCTGGGCATGTTCACACGCAGGTCTACATCACTGTGCTGGACGAGAATGACAACAGCCCCCGGTTCGACGTCACGTCCGACTCGGCCATCAATGTGCCCGAGGACTGCCCCGTGGGCCAGCGCGTGGCCATTGTCAAGGCCCGGGACCCCGACGCCGGCAGCAACGGGCAGGTGGGCACCAAGTGAGATAGTCCAGATCTGCCCTGTCAGTAGGGGCTCCCACAGCCCCTCAGCCGGAGGGGACCTCCAAAGCCATCCCCTCCCTGAGCAGGAAGCAGAGTCATCCAGGCTCTGCCGGGCCCTGAGCAGGTCCGCCCTGCCCTCACCGCAGTCCATGGTCCAGGGAAGGAGACAGAGCTGTGCAAGCTGTCAGCCCTGCCTGTGTCCAGGGAACACGAGGCCCAAGGCTGGCCACGGCTCAGTCCCCGTGGCAGGCTGAGCACAGAGGGGGTTTAATTTCCCCAGTGACTCCTTGGTCACCTCATCCATGAACCACACAGCATCTCACCCCTGTGTGCCAGCCCTGGGCCGGCCCTCCCCACGAGGACCCAGGGCCCCAAGAGATCACACTCCTCCCCCTGCTTCTCAGGGCCCCCTCCCTGTCCCCTGGCAAGAAGTGCTCCCCACCACAGCAGGTTTGGGCACCCCCTGAGCACAAGGAAGAGGGGTGACAGAGCACACCAGTCTTCACACCACTTTGATCTGTCCTACAAATTGAGGTGTGTTTCAGGAGGTTTCCACTGGTTTTTATTTATTTATTTATTTATTTATTTTGCGGTACACGGGCCTCTCACTGCTGTGGCCTCTCCCGTTGCGGAGCACAGGCTCCGGCTGCGCAGGCTCAGCGGCCATGGCTCACGGGCCCAGCCGCTCCGCGGCACGCGGGACCCTCCCAGACTGGGGCACGAACCCCCGTCCCCCGCATCGGCAGGCGGCCTCTCAACCACTGCACCACCAGGGAAGCCCTCCACTGGTTTTTAAATGCTTGCACACCTCTAGGGGACCAAGAGATGCTGGCTCGGGAGTTGGAAGCCTATGGGTTCAAATCCTTGTTCTCTTGGGCCCTTGCAAGCTGTGTGACCTTGCCAGTGACTTCTTGTTCCTGAGCCTCCTCTCTGAGCTGAAGAGAACAGCTCCCTTTGACAGGGTCGCTGTGAGAGCCGAACAGAGCCCGTGTGACACCAGGGCCGCGCCTGCTCCCTGCAGGGGGGCTCAGTGCTTCCCTGCCCTGGGAAATCTCATGTGGGACTCGCACCTGGCCCCAGGCCAGTATGCTCGCATCCCCCCCACCCCTAGCCTGTCATAGGCCCTGCGCCCGCTCTGTGGACCTGCCACCCTCATTTTGAAGGATGTAAGCACTTCTGAATAAAACGCATTCTTCTCACTCTCCCAGGCTGAGCAGAGGGCTCAGGTGGGCGGAGAGGTGCTCCCTGGCCTGGCCAGCTGCTGGTCCTCCCCGCTTCTTCACCCCTCGCCCCTCATCCTCTCTCTTCCCTTACAGGTGGTCTTCTCCCTGGCCTCTGGCAACATTGCCGGGGCCTTTGAGATCATCACCACCAACGACTCCATTGGCGAAGTGTTTGTGGCCACACCCCTGGACAGAGAAGAGCTGGACCACTACATCCTCAAGGTGAGCGCCAACTGCCTTCCATCCCAAGAGAGCTCAGCCCATCAGCACGCCCTGGCTTTCAGCTTCCTGCTGTCACCAAGTGCCGTGGGCAGGCAGAACCCCTTAGGACCAAGAGCGTGAGTGAGGCTGACCTGGAAAGGGCATCCTGGAAGGGGTTTCTGGACCCAGAGCAGGAAACAGCAGAGGTGTCTGTGCCTGCTGCCAGAGCCAGGAGAGAAAGCCTGGCAGCTGATAGAGCGACTCCTCCACAGACACAGTGTGACCTTGGGCAGGTTGTTTACTCTGTCTGGGCCTCAGTTTCCCCTCTTGTGTAATGGGCAGAAAAACCTGGCTTCCTCTGCTGAGGTGAGGAATAACGAAGACCACCACTGTTGCTGAATTGCTGAGGCTACCGTGTTTCCTGAGGGGTCTCTGGGGACCCCAGGGCCATGCTTCTGCAGGCGTCTGAGCTCTAGAACACTTTCTACAGGCCTCCAGGAAACATCAGGGCTCCTAGGGACAGGCTCAGGCTATGGTTAGGACTTCAGCTCATTGCCCAAAAGATTATTTGAGACTGTTCCTCTATTGGCCAGAGACCAGGTCTGAGTGCATGGAACAGAGGCCTTGAAGCCAAAGGCAGGAGCCCTGGGTCTGGTTGCAGGCCCAGGGTCACAGTCAGCAGCAGGATGGGGAGGTAAAGACCGTGCAAATCAGAGTCAGATTGCAAAGGACGGTTACCAAACAGACAAGTATTGGGCAACGGTTGTTTGCAGCATGGAGCAGAAGGTGAAAGCCTTGGGGAGACCCCAGGGGGCAGGGGGCAGGGATGGGCCAGCAAGTCTCTCTTGCCTCTCAGTCCCCCCCACACCCACTGAACAGGCAGCCCATTTGGACTCCATATTGCTGATCCTTTTAGCCCTGACTCCAGTCATCCCCCTCCTCGCAGGTTGTGGCATCCGACCGTGGCACCCCTCCACGGAAGAAGGACCACATCCTGCAGGTGACCATCCTGGATGTCAATGACAACCCCCCGGTGATCGAGAGCCCCTTTGGATACAATGTCAGCGTCAACGAGGTGAGGGTGGCTCTGGTGCCCATATAGCTGGACGTCTGGAGTGGACAGTGGGTGTGAGCCGACCGTGAAGCACCTGTTTAAATATCTGCCTGGGGACTTCCCTGGCGGTCCAGTGGTTAAGACGCCATGCTTCCACTGCAGGGGGCACAGGTTCAATCCCTGGTTGGGGAACTAAGATCCCACGTGGTGTGGCCAAAAAAAAAAAAAAAAAAGCATAATTATCTGCCTGATCCATGGTTTGTCAGATCACAGAGATGGGGTCTTGGCTTACTCATTCATGATTCTATCCCTAACACCTAGGCCAGGTCCTGGAATGTGGTAACTTTTTGTGGTTCGGATGGAAAGGAGAGGGGAAGAAGAAAGTGGCCTTTCACCATCAACAGGAAACTGAGGTTTACCCTGGGAGAGCTGCTTTTAAATAAAACAGCTCATTTTTTAAAAATGGTATTGGAATATAGTTGATTTGCAATGTTGTGTTAGTTTCAGGTGTACAGCAAAGTGATTCAGTTATACATGTATTCATTCTTTTTCAGTTTCTTATATAGGTTATCACAGGATATTGAGACCCTGTGCTATACAGTGGGTCCTTGTTGATCATCTAGCTTATATAGAGTAGTGTGTACATGTTAATCCCAAGTTCCTGATTTATCCGTTACCCCACGTTTCCCCTTTGGCAACCATAAGTTTGTTTCCAGTATCTGTAAAAACAGCTCATTTTTTACTCATAGTAAGATTGAGTCATGTCAGGAGAATTTTTGCCCAGGCACTGCTGGGTGTCATGCCCGGTTGGACATTCATGAAGGCCTCCCTCAATTCAGACCCTGGCTGTCCACTGACTGGCTGTGTGATTTGCACGCATTCCGTCCTGGCGCCTCAGTTTTCTCATCTGTGAATGGAGTTGGCCTAATCTGTCGCATTATGGAGAGGATTTGATGCGCTCACTCAGGCCCCCGGCATGCAGCAGATACCCACCGAATGTTCGGCACCGTCATCTTTATCTTCCTCCTCGTTGCCCCAGGGTAGTCAGAGCAGAACTTTCTAGAGGTCCAGGTGCAGCCCTTGGGCTCTCAGGAACAGGAGCTAGACTTTGCCCCAAAGGCCTTGAATCTGGAATGACCGCTTTCCTGCTCTCCCCCCAGAATGTGGGCGGGGGTACCGCTGTGGTCCAGGTGAGAGCCACTGACCGTGACATCGGGATCAACAGCGTCCTGTCCTACTACATCACTGGGGGCAATGAGGACATGACCTTCCGCATGGACCGCATCAGTGGCGAGATTGCCACGCGGCCTGCACCACCCGACCGTGAGCGCCAGAGCTTCTACCACCTGGTGGTCACCGTGGAGGACGAGGGCACCCCTACCCTGTCGGTGAGTGATGGGGCGTGGCCTCGGGGAGAGAAGGGTGGGGGAGGGGCAGCTCCGCCTTCTGTGTGACAGGGACGAGATGGGTGGGAGTGGAATGCCACGCGCCGATGAGTCCTCCACAACTCCTTTATCGCGTCTTGAGTCCATCAGTCTACAAGTATTTATGGAGGGCCAGTGTGTGCCAAGCTAGGGTGTCGGTTCACCCACCTCTGCAGCCACTCAGCCTCTATTTAGCCGTGTTTGCTTGCCCAGTGCAGCTCTATGGGATGGTACAGATTAAGCCTGAACCTCAGGGCCTGGCCAGCCCCCACTCCGCCTGCCAAGCTGTGCCGTGTACCTGTGGGGCCTCTGTGCCAAATGGGAAAAGGTGCCCTCTGGCCTCTTCCCCTGCATCACGTTGGTGTGACACGCTGTGGCAACACATCAGGGTCGGAAAGCGCTGACGTCCGTGGTCCAGTCTGATGCGTGAATGGGTAGGGCCACTGCCCAAGGCAATGTGCAGGGTCCACAAAGTTGCAGAAGGAGGCGGGGCCTGCAGGGCTGGATGGTGACGCCGCTGTGTGGGGTGATGGGCTGGGGGATGACGATGTCTACTGTAAGCTGGCTTCGTGATTGTGAGCAAGTCAGAACCTCTCTGAATACTGGTTTTGTCATCTGTGAAAGAGAGATAATATCTCCTGCATAGGTGGTGTTTGGGGAATTGAGTTAGCTCTTGTCTGTGGAAGCGCTTGGTAAACCTCGAGGAAGAGGAGTGTATCAGCTACCTATCGCCACAATGACCCTGCATTATAAACCAAACAGAGAGGCATAAAACAACCATTGACTTAGCTCCAATTCTGCAGGCTGGCAATTGAGACCTGGCTTAGCGGGGTGGTTCTTCTGCTGTCAGCTGGGCTCCCACATGTGTGCATGGGCAGCTGTGTGTCGGTTGGATGGCTGTTCTTTTGGGGGTTGGCTGCCCATCAGTTGGGATAACAGGGCAACTGGTATAACAGTTGGGATAACAGGGCAACAGGTGCCCTGGGATAACAGGGCACCTGTCTGTCCCCTTTCAGAAGGCTGGTCAGTGCTGGTTCTCATGGAGCCAGGAAAGGTCCAGGGGAGAGAGCAGAGCATGCAAGGCCTCTCAAGGCCCAGGCTTGGAACTGGAACAGGGTTATTTCTGCCACACTCTGTTTGCCAAAGCAAGTCACAAGGCCAGTCCAGGTTCAAAATATGGGGAGATAAACTCTCTCTTTTGAAGGAATGAACTGCAAAGTCATGTTGCAAAGAGTATAGATACAGGGAGGTGTAAGGATTGGGGACATTTGTATAATCTGTCTACCCTAGGGACCCTGATTGTAAATGAGGCCTCAGCTCTATCCTTCTGCCCCCAAAAGGTGACTCTCTTGGACCCGGTCCTCTCCTTTGGCAGTGGCACTGTGGACTGTGGGATCAGAGCAGGCCTGGGCGGGGCTTTTTATCTGGAGTGACTCTGGGGAGGATGGTGGAATGGGGTCAATCCCAGAAAACCACATTCTGAAAAGCCCAGGATAATACTAATCACTTCAGCCAGTCATACCCAGTGGGCCAAACGGAGACACATTTACAGGGCACATGTAACTAACTGAGAGGAGGACAGGGGTATCGTTTATTGTGGCGACATGGAGGGACTCAGTTTTGACATAACCCCTCCCTGCCTGCACCTAGCTTCAGAGTGAATCATCTTCTTGGTCATCTCTCCAATAGCATTTACAGATGTGTTTGACTACAAGTAACAGAAACTTAACTATGGATTCGTAAATAAATGAGAATGCATTTTTCTCGCATAACAACAATCCCAGAGAGAATTACAAACGTTGATTTCATGCTCAGTGATGTCAGAGCTAACGTTTCTCGGCCTTTCCTTCATGGTTGCAAGATGGCTGCTATAGCTCCAGCCATCATGTCCGAGTTCAAGGCAGGAAATGACAAAAAATAATAAAGAGCTATGCAAGCCACCTCTGCCCTTTGGCTAATTACTTGGGGGCCACATATAACACTGCCTCAAATAAAAGCAGGGCTCTGTTAGTGAAGAAGAGGTGGGCAACTCATAGCATCCGCCATGCTGCTCTTTTTCATCCTGACCTAGGCCAGTGAACACACCACTCTTACCCCCACTCCCCACCCTCCTCTATAACACATAGTCCTAGAGTTTTCCAGGGAGGCAGATGGTGAGACCCATAATATTCTAAGACCCTGAGTTCGGGAGGCAACGTCTGGTTTCCTTTTGGTCCCCAGAAGAAATGAGAATTAGAGAAATGTGAAATCACCCTAGCCACACTTAGCCACCCTGAATGGTGGGCCACTCCCCAAGCAGTCCCTGCAGAACTTGGGACTAGTCCCCATGGCCAGAAGTTTCATCTGTTGACCAAACTCTCCTTAGAGATCCACCCTAGCCTGGTGGAGACCTGTGAACACTGCCTTCTCACACGCGGGCCGCTGACATTCTGGCCCTCCTTGAAGCAGGTCTTGGCCTGTTCCAGCTCCCTGGTAAGAGTGTGGGAAGTTGGGTGGTGAGAAATGCAGTCTCCCTTTGTCTACCTTCCTCATCTTGGTCATCACCGACTCTGCTCCAAGAAAACAACTTCAGGATGACCAAGATCAGGAATTGGGTATATGTATATGTGTGGATATGGTTCCTGGGCTGTACTATAATAACACAGACAAACAGCATCAGGTACCAGCTGGAAAAACATTTAAAGGAGAAAACTTTTAAGTCAAAAAGTATCCATCCTTGGGCTTCCCTGGTGGCGCAGTGGTTGAGAGTCCGCCTGCCGAGGCAGGGGACGCGGGTTCGTGCCCCGGTCCGGGAGGATCCCACGTGCCGCGGAGCGGCTGGGCCCGTGAGCCGTGGCCGCCGAGCCTGCACGTCCGGAGCCTGTGCTCCGCAACGGGAGAGGCCACAACAGTGAGAGGCCCGCGTACCGCAAAAAAAAAAAAAAAAAAGTATCCATCCTTTCCATTTTTTTTCTGCTTCTTCATGATGGGAAAAGATCACTTTTATTTGATTTTTGTGGTGTCACTGTGGTGACACCACAGTGAAGAATTACAGGGACCACAGGGGCGTTGTTGAGAACTTAGCACTGGACCATATTTGTTCATGTATTCATTTATTCATTCAGCCAGTGTTCCCTGAATACCCTCTATGTGCCAGGCCCCAGAGATACAGAGGTGAAGGCAGTGCGGGTCCTGCCACGATGAAGTGCAGCTGAGTAAGGAAGGCCATGAGGACATCCCTGTGCAGGGCCAAGGTGCAGATGGGGCACTGAGAAGGCCTCGAGGAAGACTTCCCGGGGCAGGTGATACCTGGGCTGTCTTGTCAGTCAGTCACAGTTAGCACAGCAAAGGGGGAAATCATATCCTGGAACTGGACATCGACCTGAGCAAAAGCCTAAGAGCAAGTGATAATCCGGGGTGGGTCCAGGGAGCTGCAGGTGGTCTAGACCCGTGGCAGCATTCAGCGCCCAGAGCAGGGCTCTGTACCTACATATCCTCACCACATTCTGTCTGTGGCAGGCCCCAGGGGCCGGTCCCAGTACTTTCCCAAGTGCCCCCTCCACTCCCTCCTGGCCCCGCTAAGCCAGGGCCCTACAGCCAGTGCCCCTCCATGATTGGCGTTTGTCTCCGAGGAGTGCTGGACCCTTGAAGGTTTGCTGCCACTGGCCAGGCTGTTACTTCTGGGCAGTGAACACTCTGGGGTCATGAGTGCCCCCAAGCCAGAGGGGACCAGAGGAGGGACCTTGTCTGCTACTGGGCAGATTTCACTGGCTGAGTGTTGAGGAGGTAGGATCACTCCAGCGTCTTCTAGACCAGCCAGAGCCCTGAGAAGCCTCAGACCAGCCATCTCGAGGTTCCAAGAAAGGTCACCGTGGTTTAATAGGGGTGCATACGTCTGTCCAGAGACGTCACACGCCGTCCTCTTGTTCCCACCTACAAGTACCTGCCTGGTTCAAGCAAGCCCTCACTGGCACAGGACCAGCCTTCCTGTTAGACAAGGGCAAGTAAGAGTTATTCATTCATTCATTCAACACCAAGTATGTGCCAGGCCTGTGCTAGAGGCCAGGAAGTCAGAAATGAGTTGGACACAGATCTGCCCTCAAGGAGCCTACAGTTAGTGGGGGAAGTGGACACATAACAGAGAGTTGACACTCTAGGATGTGATAGAATGCTAGGAGGTCAGAGCCAGGAGCTAGGGAAGGTTCTGGACAAGGCATTTGCATCATGTCTTAAAGGATGAGGCTTTCTAAGCAGCGGGGTGGGATTCGGCTACAAAGTCTCCCTAAAACCAAGAGAAATCCTATATCCGAGGCCTCCCATCTCTTCTTTTCTCCCTAGGGTCCCCTCCCCCACAGTTTCCTGAGAGCAGAACATTCCTGCAAGTAGCCCAGGCCATCCCCACCCAGCTCTCAGCCCCGTATCACCCAGAGCTCAGAACAGCTGTGCTGCAAGGGGCATCCGGGCCAGCCTAGGCCTGTCACACAATGGTGTGCGCCCAGCAGGGGAAGTCGTAGTACAGCCTCGGCCCTCTGCCTCACTCCAGGCCACAGACAGGGAGGGCAGGCTTGGGGGAGGGGTCCAAGTGGCCGTCAGGAGACCCCTGCAAGAGGAAGGGCTGGGCCCAGGGAGGAAGGACGGAAGGCAACTGGGAGGTCAGGAGCTGAGCCCCAGGCACAGAGGTACCTTGGCAGGGGGATGGGGAGACGGAGGTTCTCGAGGGGGGCCTCCCTGCCGTGCGAATCACAGCCAGAGGTTAGCAATCCCAGATAACCAGCCCTGGCTTCTCAGGCTGGTGGGGGCCTGCAGAAGACACCTGTCCAGGCAGAAAGACAGAAAATCTCCCACCAGCCGCTTCTGGTACAAGAGCCGCCAGCAACAGCCCCACGAAAGTCTGTGCGCAGGGGGTGCTGCTCTTGGCAGCTCACCTCATATTTTTAGAGCCGAGGCTCCTCTGTTGATTAAACTTGGACCCTGCTGCTGTTTGTGAAGCCCGCTTCCCCTGGCTCAAGCTCAGGAAACCCCAGCCCGGCCCCTTCCCTGTGCTGCACACCAAGTAAGCCGGCCTTCTCTGGCCCAGCAATGACTAAATTCAGACCCTTCCTGTAGCCCTGCTTCTTGAGAGTGTTCTGCAGCTGCTCAAATGCTACATATGCAACTGGTTCAGTTCCTCCAAGAGACCCTGGGGCTCTGCAGATAGATGAGTTTCTCCCTTCCCCATTCCCCTCCCGCAAGCAAGTGGGGTGCACGGGCCGCCATGCCCACCAGGAGTCCTGTGGTTTCAGGGCTGCCAGGCAGGAAGGGGAGTGAAAAGACTGATGTGGAAGGAGTAGAACCACGGGCTTGTGGGCACAGGTTCATCCCCCAGGGCCCGGTATGTACTGTGAGCAAGTCCAAGTCCTGGCCTGTGATGCCACTCGCTTCAGTGCAGAGGAAGGAGCGCAGACCTGGGAAGCAGGAGACCCAGGCTTCAGTCCCAGTTCCGCATTCAACTGTGACAAGACACAAACCTTTTGGAACCTCAGTTTCCCTATGCATTAAATGGGACAATAAAACCTTCCAGGGTTTTCCAGGGGAGGGGTGGGGAGGAGTAGGAACCAAAGAAGTAATAACACCTGGTAAAGCATTTTGGAAAGCACAGTATTATCACAGAAGAGGCAAAGATATGGAACATGTACTGCCCTTGCCTAGCCTGTGCCCAAGGCATGCATTGCTAGCGGATGTCAGCACTTTCTCATTAAACTATATTGATACTTCAGAATCCCTCTTAACATATATTCCAGGAAGCCATACCAAGAGATCAGAATTGCAAAACAAAATGAAACCCATGCCCGTTGGCCTGCAAAAGCTCAGGGCATCGTTGCTGTTGAGGAGAGAGCCCAGACGAAGCTGCTGGGAACTCGAGCTAGCCGAAAGGCAGAGGTGACCCTGCCGATCGTGCGTGGTCCAGAGGACAGAACCCTGGCATCCTGGTTCAGCCCCTCACCCAGTGGCTGTGTTTCAGTCCTCAGCTCTACAACCAGGTCCAAAGGGCAGGCTGTTATTGGATCCCTACCATAGAACTCACAGAATAGTTAGGGAGCCACAGCGTCCGTGCAGGAGAGGTGAGCATGCAAAGCGGGTACAGTGAATGCCCAGTGAAGGGGCTAGATGGTCAGTGCTCTCAGTGGGCTGGACAGGTGGTGATCAGGGCTGTGAGTGTCAGGTTCTCGAGAGGACTTTGCACCTAGCCTCCTGGCTGCCAGGCCCAGTTCCTCTTTCTGCCATTGTTATTCCCTCTGAGTTCCCTGAGCAAATCTTAGCCCGGCCCCCAGCACAGTTAGGCCAGCCCTGGAGAGCTCTAGCTGTCACCCAGGAAGGCCTCTTCAAGGAGGCAGGGCCGCAGAGCCCCAGCTGGGGTGGAGAGTGATAAGACCTCTGTAACCCCCAGCCCCACCTCGTCTTCCCAGTTCCCTCACCACAGAGCACTCCGTGAAGAAGGCGACGCATTAGCCCCTCTATCCCAGGCTGCCGCGGGTAGGAGGGAGCTCTGGCCAGGCAGGAGCCAGGGTATCCCCAGGGCTGGTCTTTACGACAAGTGGCCCGGGGGTTCCTGCACACCTACCCCAGTCCATCACCACAGACCCCCAGGCAGGGCCAGCCTGATCCAACAGCAGCATATCCAGTGGCCTCTGCAGTATGTTTTCAGAGAGGGTCAATTCCATCCCCTTAGTTTATCACTTGACGGAAATAAAGGCTGGAGATCTTTATTAAATGTGATCAGGAGATAGGTTACAGGTCCCAGAATTCCTGATACATCTCTTAACAATGACTTAGTGCCTAACAATGACTTAGTGCCTAAAAGCACAAATTTCCCTCCCACGGCCTCAGGCAGTGCCATGATCCGTGAGCTTCCTGCCTCAGTTGCACCCTGCCCAGAAGGCCCAGGGCTCCTCCCAGCCCCCTTGGAGGCAGGCACCGTGTTCTCGCTCCCCTATTCCGTGCCATGCACCCCAGCCCACAGGCACTGAGCCTGTAGGAACCGGCCACCAGAGCTGGCATCTCCAGAGGCGCCACCACCCTAGGGCGAGCACAGAGGGATACCCTAGTGCCCTGCCCCTCCCCACAGCATCAGGGAGGGTGCCTTTAGGGTTGCTAGGGGCAGGGCGTGTTGTCATGGATGAAGATGGAGCCTGGAGCTCAGAGTAAATTTCGCTGAAAACAGGAAACCACGAAGCGATACGTTCACTAGTAAAGGGTCCAGAGAAGGAGAACTCGAGGCCATGCAGGAGGAAGCTGGGGAGGAAGTGTGGTGTCTTTCTGCTGCGGGGCCTCCGCCCTCCTCCACACAGAGCAGCTGGCCCTAGGGTCTGGCAGCCAGTTTCTTAGAAGTTGTCTCTGCCTTGAGGTCAGAAGCTGAGGTTTGGGCCAGGCCAGCCTCCCCACTGGGCAGGAGCATTCTTTCTGCGCTGGGGCGTGAGGAATCTGGTCCATGGGCTTGTCCTTCAACCCTAGGGGTAGCCTGGCCCTGCCTCTAGCAGGTATCAGCCTACCCATCCCTGCTCCCTGGGCCCCCACAAGCTGTGAGAATAGCTCCCTCTTTCTGCGGCAGCTGGCACTAAGAGTCCACAGCAGCAGATGAAACCGAGGGGTAGATCCCCAGGGACAAAGCAGGAGCCAGGGTTTGGCATTCCGGCCACGGGAGGAGTCAGTGCAGAGTCCTGAGGCCCGAGGCCCGCGCCCACCTTCTCCTCAAGGCCCCCGGGCACAGCTAGAGGCCCACATTGACCTATGGTCTTGGGCCTGAGAAGGGAGCGTTAGGAGGCAACCAAGGGGCTCCCTGGCTTCAACTGCAGGCCCGGGGCTCACTGCTGCTGGAGAGCCTCGAGCTGTTCCCTTCTCCCACCCCAACTCCCATCCCCAACCAGGCCAGGCGGGCTTCTCCCTGCCTGCTGGGCCCTTAACCCTGGCCTGAAGCCCTGGCTCTCAGCACCCAGGCCTGGCTCAGCAGAGCCAGCGTAGGCTGCTGGCAGATGAATGCCCAGTTGAAATGACGCCCTCCACAGTGCAGTGCCCGGGGCTCCTGTCCAGCTCAAACTTCCTCCTCCCCTTCTCAGGCCCCACCACCCGTTTTCACCCCACAGTGTACAGAGACCCCTCCCCCACGCCTCTCCATGCTCTAAAACTCTTTAATCGAAATTCCACAAAGGATTCCCCTCATATACGTGTGTAAAAACAAACCTGGGTCATGCCCTGAAGCAGAAGATGGAGCAGAGGGTCCAGAGCAGAGCGGGCATAAGACTTTCTAGGGACACGCCTGCTCCTGCCACCCGGCAGGATCACACTGCAGGGAAGGCTCAGCACAGATTGACTGGAACAGAGGACCAAAGACTGGGCGGTGGGGGAAGAGGGCTCCCTGGGCCTCAGGCACCTCGGAAGCAGGGTAGGGATTTCAACCCAGCTCTTACGATCCACCCACAGGTTTTGCACTGTTGCACAAGTAGTTTTGAATAGCACCCCAAGAGTGTCAGAGGTTGAGCAGTACATTATGTGGTCACCATCTCTCTCGACCGCAGGGGGCAGGCGGTGGAGCCCTCTCCTCTCACCTTCCCAGCAGGCCCCTGGCTCTCCCCTCCACTCCCATCTGTGGTGGGTGGTGCAACCTCTGGCCTGGTTCCCATTGCCCAAGATGCCAGCTGGCTCACAGTGGCCACCGTGCCGCAGCATATACTTCCTGTTTTGGGGCTTCTGGCCAATGAATCCTGGGGACCAGAGTGCAGGCAGTGGGAGCCCCAGATTTGTGTAACCTGCTGACGGCTCCTCAGAGTTGGCTGCTAGAAGGCAGCTGGGGAAGGCTCCCATGGCCCAGGGTCATGCAGGCCCAGCCCCAGAGCCTCATGGTTACAAAGCGGTTTGACAGACGAGCAGTCTCAGGAGAGATGGGGGAGCTGGGTCCACCACAGTGCGGAGGAGTCTCTCCACATCTTGTCCTATCTTGTCCCTCATGCCTGGAGGGTGGCACTGGGGAGTCTGCCCAGTGCCCATCTCTGCTGTCAGGTCCCAAGGCTTAGGTCCCGGGAGAGAGGCTGCCACACAGCTGGCAGTTCTGGGGCTTCTAAGATGGAGGTCAGGTGGCATCAGTAGCTGGTGAATTTCAGGTCTCTGCGGCGGGATCCCAGCACCCCACCATCCTTGAGACAAGGGCTGAGCGATCCAACATCTTCTCCCTTCTGCCTCGTAGCATCCAGGGAGGCTGAGGGTCTGGCCATCAGGGGTATTTCAAAGAGTCTGAGCTTAGAGTAGGAGGAAAGAAACCAGGGCCAAGGCCGAGGGACCACTTAGAGGGCCAGCCCTAGCTCAGATGCACCTGCCCCAGGCCCAGCCACAACTGCCCACGGCCCCCAGCTGGTCTAGATGGCCTCAGAGTTTGGAGAGTCAGGGACAGGGTCTGCAAAGGAAAGGAGAAGCAGAGTGAAGTGGGGGTTCCTCTGTCCTTCATCCCCCCAACCCCACACCCTGAGGCTGTGAGGACTCCCCAGGGAGGGCGGGGAGTGAGGCTGATGGCCTGCACGCCATGGAGAGGTCATGACCTTGCGGGCCATAGAGCCGTGAGGGAAGAGAAGCACTTACCTAGGGAGGGGAAGAAGACATCCCCGGGGCCTGGTGGAGACAGAGGAGTGTTGGGCTCAGAGAGCAGATGCCGCCCAGACTCAGAAGGCTGCCTCCGGGCCATGTACGTCAGGGGTTGCCTGGGCTTGGTCTCTGGCATCCCGTGGGAAGGTGGAGAGGTCTCAAAGCCGGGGTTTTCGATTCCTTGAGTGTTGTTGCTAGAGAATCAGAATTGAAGGTCATCCGTGCTGCCTGGGGCTAGGCCTCTGCCCTCCCGCCTGCCTGCCTTCTCTGCTCCCTTCCCCTCACCTGCCTTCCCACCCCAGGCGTCAGCAGCCTCTCCTAGCAGGAAGGGAGGATCCAGGGCCAGAGAGAAAAGGCCATGGGCTGCCCTCGCCACCTGCCCTGAGCTGAGGGCATCTGACCCCAGCTCCACCCTGTGGTCTGACCATCTGCCCCAGGCCCAGGAAGGAAGCCCAGGGTCAGAGGCGCCTCAGGAATCTGGGGACAAGTCTCTCTTTGGTCAGTAGAGTTAATGGCATTAGCACTGAATGTCCCCACAGCTTGTCTTGAGCTGAAGGGAGGCGTTCTTCCTGCTTGGGAGTGGGACAACCTCTGAGGACCCCTCCAACTCTAAGATTCTAGCAGGACTTCCTGTGACCCGTCTTGAATATCATCCCTTTCAAACATCAGGGAGGAGCTCTGAATTTAGTGTTGCATGTACCGGGGCCAAATTTCTAAATGTGGCTCATTCCCAAGCACGCCCTCCGTGCCAGGCTCCATGCCAGCTTCCTGCCCAGAGTGCACCAACACACATTCCCTTTCTACTCTATCCCCAACCTGCCGCCTCCATCTGAGCCTGGTCAGCCTCTGCCCTTGTAGCCTGACAGCCTTCTCCTTGGGGTGCCCTGCAGGGAGGGGCCACAACTCCAGATGTGCTGGCCTCCTTTGCATGTTTCAGTGTCTGCCTGGGCTCAGCTGCTTCCTCCCCTCCCCCACCCTGGCCTGGCTGACCACTGAGGCCCGAAGGTGGGTGCGTAGTTCATCCAAGCATCCTGGAGCTCAGACTGCTGGGTGAGGGGTGGCAGGGAAAACAGCCAATCAGCACAGATGTGTAGGCCTCGGTGGCAGGTGGCAAATGCTCTTCTAACCAGCTGTGCCAGGCAGCTAAACAGGGGCCCTGCTGCCCAGAAATATCTCCTTCCTGACAGCTGGCCCAGAGCACAGAGAGGACCAGGGAGGCCACACCTGTGTTCTCAGCCCTGTCGTGGTATAAGCAGTGACCAGAGAGGAGAGGGGAAGAGATCCTGGTGAGGGTGGCAGAATCAGTCTGTCCTGGCTAAAAGATCCCCCTCCCCCTTAACTGCTGCAGAAGGAGTTTGGGTGTAGATGCTGCCCTTCAGAGATGACAGCCCAGGGAAGAGACACGGCCTGCCAAACTCTGAATCGGGGTGGCACAGCTGCCAGCAGTGTTCTCAGGAAGGTCTCCATGGGCCTTACCTGTCCATCCGCACCAGCTCCTGGGCACCTAGGGACAAACAGACAGAGAAGCTAGTCACAAAGGGAAGGCTTCCCTAGACAGCATCCCTGCCCTCGCTGGCCGATGGCCCTCGGGGAACAGGAGCAATCCTGGACAGGGCCGTGCTCAGCCCTGGATCCCACTTCTGTTCACTCAGGAAGCCCGTACGGCAGGCAGTGCTCTGCGTGTCTACCCAGCAGGTGAGGCCCCAGTGAGCGGCCCCTTTTGACCAGTGATAAATGAAATTTGGGCTGCATTTTACAAGTGTCTGGGACAACATTTGTTGCCAGGAAACGAAAGGCAGCCAGTGATTTCTCCCATGTCTTCACTTGGTGATGTTTGACATTCACGAGCAACCCAAGGCCTGGCTCCTGAACTTGCCGTTTCCTGTTTGGCCATTTGTCACGTTCTGGTCGTCAGCCATGATTTACTGGGCAGGGGTGTCGGAAGGTCAGCTCCCAATTAGAGTTCCTGGTCCTCTCTGTCCCGCCCTCTGCATTGCCTCATAGGGTGGCTTTCAAGGCAACATCTCTTAGAGGAAGCTCAGGGGGCCTGAGACCCTCTCACTTCCAGCCATGCTACTACTTTCTGCTCTGCAGCCAAGCTGCTGCCACCCTGCCCCGCTGCGCGGGTTCCCCACCCCCCAAACTGGCCACCAACCAGATGCAGTGACCCCAACTTCCCTCTTCCTTGCAGCTCCCCACGTACTCCCACAGATCTTTCTCGTCTTTTACGGGCTTTGCTGCTGATTACGATGGGGAAACAAGCGGGAGGGGAGGGGCACAACACCACCCACGGGAAGTTGCACACAAGTTCCTGAAATCTCTGAGGTATCAGAATCATGGCTCCTTGTTTACCGAGTGACTGCGTGGGGCTTCGTGCGGGTTTCTGCGTCCCCTCAGCTCATCCTCTCCTCTGCCCTGGGGACACCGAGGCCCTGATACTAGAGAGGTTGCAACACCCATTGGCCTCCGCAGCACGCTGCCTTCCTCAGTGCTCCCAACCCTTTCTCTTTCTTTTTTCCTGAGTTTGGCTCATTCCCAAGCATACTTTCTGTTCCAGGCTCTGTGCCAGGCTCCGTGCCATCATCCTGCCCAAAGTGCACCACACACGCTCCCGTCCACTCTGTCTCCGACCTGCCTCCCCGCTGCCCCGCTCTGGGCCACTCGGCCTCTGCCCTGTGGCCACACTCCTGGCATGTCCCAGGTGACTTCTGTTGCCATAATTCCAACAGCTGCTTCTCCAGAGTCTAGATCAAGAAGAATGACCTGAATCTGCACTCCCTCTCCATTTCGCACCTGGTTTCTCTAGCATCGTCCCCTCTGGCATCTCTTGTGTCTGTCTCTAAGCCTTCGACCATGCAAGTCATTTTTTTTTCTTTGTGGAGAGGACAGAGGACTGGCCTCAAAAATACTTTTTTTTTTTTTTTTTTTGCGGTACGCGGGCCTCTCACTGTTGTGGCCTCTCTCGTTGCGGAGCACAGGCTCCGGACGCACAGGCTCAGCGGCCATGGCTCACGGGCACAGCCGCTCCGTGGCATGTGGGATCTTCCCGGACCGGGGCACGAACCCGTGTGCCCTGCATCAGCAGGCAGACTCTCAACAACTGCGTCACCAGGGAAGCCCTCAAAAATACTTTTATTAGGAGATAGATGATTGATACCTTCCTGTTACTGCATATATTAAACCTGGGGAATGGTGCTATGAAGTGGCTTCCCATCACAGAAGTGGGGCTCGTTTAGAGTTTCAGAAGATGTGCTCAACAGCCCTAGCCGGCCCACCGCACCCCCTTGAGCCTTCTTTCAGTGCAATTCTTCAGCACCCAGCTCATCTGTCCCTTCCTCTGCGAAGCCCTCAGTCTGCAAGTGTCCCAGTGCGTGGAATAGGAGATACTGGGGGCTGACCCCGGCTCCCCGTGTCCTCAGGACACCCCACAGTGTTCTGGCCTGGGGATGTCCCCTCTCTGTTTTTCCTTCCTCCAGCCCGGGACAGGGGCAGAGCCTTGGCCAACCCCCTGGGGCCCTGTAAGGAAGGCTGTGAGGCGCCAGAACAGGGTCAGCAGTGCACCTCCTCCACCCAACGCCGTCCTCTGCCAGGAATTTGTTTCCCAGTTCCCGTTCCCTGACGGAGACAGCCCTGTGGTCTGGAGTAAGGGGGACAGAAAGCACCTCTTTTGCTGGGAGCCAAGCCTAGCTGAGCGTGGCCCCCTCCTCGTCCCCTTCCCACCTCCGTGGAAGTGCTCCACAGACGAGCAGGAGCTGAGGGCAGCTCTGCAATGATTTCTCTCCCTGGTTGACCCCCGGGGTTCCTCTTTCTACTCCAACCCCTTTACCCTCCCCCACCCCGGCGCCAACCCCAGGGTATCTGTGTAGATAGACTGTGGTGGATTTCATGAGAGGAATAAGGGCGTCCTGAGAGGAAGGGAGAGGTGGCCACAGCCTCTGAGTGACCCAGTGACAGAGGGACAGAGGGGTGTCAAGTCGTTACAGTCCAGCCGAAGGCAATCAGGTGTAAGCCAGAGCCTTCCTGCAGAGGACAAGAGGGGAAGAGGTGGGGGAGGCGAAGCGAGGGCCCACACCCTCCTGCTCTTGGAAGACTGAGACAGGACGAGGCTCATGGGTGGAGTCAGAGGAAGGGCAAGGTGCACTGTCACCCAAAGAGACGGGTGAAAAGGTATTTGTGGTCACAACTTGAAACCTGGCTCCACCACGTACTCGCTGTGTGGTTCCTTAAGGGAGTTACTGAACGGCTCTGTGTCTCAGTTTGCTCAGCTGTAACATGGGGCCAATGGTAGGAGCAAACTCTTAGAGGGGTTATGAGGAATATGTGAGAGAACGTATATAGCAAGCTTGGCGTGGTACCTGGCACAGCAGTCCTACTGGTTAGGGGTCGTCTGCTATGACACGCATGCTGACGAGTGTTTTTATTATGTGGTGGGACTATATTCCCTGAAAAGCGTGAGGTGAAAAGCTCTGAGTCTGAGTCTTAGCTCTTCTGCTTACTAAGTTATATAACATTGGGTTAGTTATTTAACCCTGCTGATCTTAGGTTTCTCACCTGTAAAACGAAAGAGCCGAATCAAGTTATCTCTAAGCTCCCTCGCAGTTCTGATAATCCAAAGGTCATTTTGTCCCAACAGTTGCTACCAAGACAAGCCTACCCATACATTAAAGCAGGGCCCCAAACAGTCTCCAGGCGGTAGCACTTTTATAAGCCAATTTCAGCTACTCCGTATGATTATTCATTCATTCAACAGTTATTCATTGAGCGCCAAGGGGCTAGTGGATCCCCTCCTCTCTCCACCATTGAGCCCAACTCCTTGCAAGACCTGTAGCAGCTCCTGTCTCTTGAAGAGCAGAATTGTGCCTGCCTTTAGCCTTTGCTAATCCCCGTGGCTGGGGGGGGGGGGGGGGCTGGGGCAGGTCACTCACACACCCACCTAGCCCAGGCGGGCAGGGATACTCACGGCGGTTGGAGGCCACCTGCCTTTGCTTGTAGACCAGGAGCAGGATGAGGGGGAGGCAGAGGATGCCCACGATGCAGGCGCTCGTAGCCAGGGCAGCAGCCGTGATGCCTGAAAGGACAGAGGCGGCCAAGGTGAGGCCCCGTTCCCACTGCACCTCCTGAGGGGAAACTGAGGCCCAGAGAGGGAAGGCCTGGCAACAGGGGGACCCACCTTTACCCACGCCCCACAGCCAGACCCTCACTGACTTGCAGAGGCACGGAAGGTCTGGGGACCCCGGGGGGGCCAGAGCACCAGAAAGCAGGCCAGGCGCTTACAGCTGAGGCAGCTCAAGCGGGGAAAGAGAAGGGTCCTCATCCCAGCCCACGGGGAACAGCTCGACCACGGGTGACAGGCTGTTCCCTGAAAAGGGAGAGCAGGCCCTTCACAGACCTCACGCCACAGAGTTCAAGGTCAGAAGGAGCCCGAGACATGAAAAACTTTTGGAAATAGTTAGTGGTGATAATTGCACAACACTGAGAGCATAATTAATGTCACTGAATCAAACACTTAAAAGTGGTTAAAATGGGGCTTCCCTGGTGGCTCAGTGGTTGAGAGTCCGCCTGCCGATGCAGGGGACGCGGGTTCGTGCCCCGGTCCGGGAAGAACCCACATGCCGCGGAGCGGCTGGGCCCGTGAGCCATGGCTGCTGAGCCTGCGCATCCGGAGCCTGTGCCCCGCAACGGGAGAGGCCACAACAGTGAGAGGCCCGCGTACCGCAAAAAAAAAAAAAAAAAAAAAAAAAAAGGTTAAAATGGCAAATTTTATATATGTTTTATCTCAATGAAAAATAAATGAATAAAAAGCCCTATTTATCCCCAGAGAGACTCCTTGGCTCCAGGATGGGGCCTCTGAACTGATCTCACATGTACAATTCACGGGGAAAACTCTTGGGGCAGGAACTAGGGAAATGGGAATCCTTGTCCAACATTTAAATTTTTTTTAAACTTTTGAAATTACACAGAAAAAAATTTACAAGTTAAAAAAAATTCAAAAGTTTCTTCCTCCCCCTCTACCCAGGTCCCCTCCAAAGACATAATCCCTGTCAGCAGTTTTTTTGTGTTTAGTCTAGATACATTCCCCGCATGCAGAGCATACATGGGATCACAGGACAGTTGCTTTGCCCACTTAGCACAGCTTAGACACCTCTCTGTATCGGCGCAGAGATCTACCTCATTCTGCCTAGGGCTTTACCACGTGGCTCACCCAAAATTTATCGAAACAGTCCCCTACTGGTGCGTAGGTAAGTTTCTTCCATTTTCAACATAACTAATAAAGCAGCAATGAACTTCTCGTGTAGGCATCTTTGCTCACTTGGGCAAGTACATCCGTACATAAAACCCTAGTAGTGAAAGTGCTGAGCCAAAGAGTAAGTGTATTTTCTTTGAGGCTATTGCTAAATTGCCCTCTAAAACAAACTCGTACTGCTTCACGACCCCATCAACAGCATGGGAGGTTTGGTTTATTTCAGTCCCTCTGCTGACTCCAGGAGTTTGGCTGGGAAAAGGCGTGCCCTCAGAACCACAACCAGTGTAAATGCATTTCCTTCCCAATTTCAGCCCTTCCCTCTGACAGAAAAGCCACGGGCTGGGATACCTCGTCACAGCGTCAGCTTGGCTTCAGGGAGCTTTGGGGAGGTGAACGGGCTCAATGTTGCCTTTGCACTACTTATTTGGGAATAAAGGCTGTTTTCATCTCATTGTATTGCTGAACAACCTGACGGTGTAAACAAGCTTTCAGGGAGTTTGTTCAGACCTCAGAAGAGAACAAGCTGTTTTCAGGCGCTTTAGAAGTACCCGCTGGTACAAGAACAGTCGCTGTGCTGTTACAAAGCAAGTTCGACTCCACATTAAAGCAGGTTCCCCACAGATCTTAGCGAGGCTGCACTTTGAGAGTACTGAAAGTTAAATGTTCTATAATTCAGACATTTGAGTATCTCTGAACCCCATCACAGGACCTTATTGTGGGCACTGAGAAACCGGCTGCACGGCGCTCTTTTCTGGTCGTCAAAGCAGGTCTCCTCCAGACTGGTACTAGGCAGCATTTGGTGTAGTCAGTCAGTGATCACTGAGTCCAGCTCCCTGTTGGCTGTGGGTGGCTTGGCCCAGCCTCTACCCGACTCCTGTCCCCAAGCAAAGACTCCCTCTCTTCGGCCCCTCTAGGGGATCAGGGCTTGGTTTACTTACAGCCTGGCCTGGGAGTTGAGGCTAGGGCCAGGGGGCAGGGTTTGGGGAGAGTTCTGTGGGCCAGTTGCCCTCCGACACCGTGGGCTCCTCTGCAGAGCACAGCCTCTCCACAGCTCCCCAGCCCTCCCGCTACGTGTGGTCAGTACCTGGGGGTGAGGTTGGGGGCTCCTGCTCTGTAGCCATCCAGAGCCAGACTCATGCTTAGGAGGTGATCAGGCACCGGCAGAGGCACCTGCCTGGCGAGCAGCAAACAGTGTGCCAGGCCCTTACACAGCGGGGTGGGATGGGAGGGGCCCAGCGAGTCTTTGTCCAGGGCCTGCCAGTAGTACCCCGAGGGTGTTTATGGAGGAAGGGGGAGTTCAGTAGAGCTGCCCGGTTCCAGGGACGGGCTGGATGAAAGCAAAACATACCTCCTGCTGTGTTGAGGGGGGGAGGTTGCTTCTTAGGGAGATGGGCTGCCCAGCCCCCTTCCGAAGGTTCAGTGAAAAACCACAGCCCCCAGCAACTCGGGGCTCCTGGGCTCCTTGGGTACCACCTTCCTCAGCCCCACTCCTCTCATCACCTCCCCTGCCACCTGAAGCTGCTGTGAGCATTCAGAAGATTTCATAGACCAACCACCCTCCTCCTCCCCAGAGATAACGCTAGGAGGCTGGGGCTGCAGTCAGAGCAGGGAAACTCAGAGAGCTGCTTGGCTGAAGCATCATTAACTGATCAGGTACCAAGACCGGCTGGGGGGCACCTGTCTTACAGCAGGGACTGGGATCTTTCCAAAGGCAAGTGGCAGTGGAGGGCAGTGCCCAGCAGTCAGCCCTGCGGCCTACTAGGCACATGGGTCACCAGGCAAATGTTTCGAACTGTTGGAAAACAGGATATGTGTCCACTGCTGCTGCCATCTACTCGCCATCCTGCCTTGGCACAGGGGAATGGATGAGATGACGGGAAGCCAGGCCTAGAAGTAATAGTAGCCAACACATACACAGCACTTACTCCGTGCCAGGCACGGTTCTTAGCGCTTTCTTTACACAGAGGACCTCATTTTAGCCTCATAACAACCTGGAAAGTATGATTGTAACTGTCATCTCCATTTTACAGATGAGAAAACTAAGGCACAGGGAGGTTAAGCAACTGGGCTGATTTCAGGATCTGTGCTCTTACCCACTTTACCACACTGCCTTTCACTAGAATGGACTCAGGTTGCAACTATGGCCGACACGGTACTTAATTTTTATTTAATTAGTTGCCAACATTTTAAAATTCAGGGAGTTCATGTAAATTCTGGACTTCTGACTTTGCTTGAAAATTCAGTGGCTCTGGCAACCCTGGGCCCCCTTCCTGGCATGTGGTGGTTGGAACTGCAAGTACAGACTGGCAGCTGGGTGCTCACCACAGTCTCTACCCCTCCCTACTGTCCTACCCACCAGCTCCCGGGCCCTGCGGGCATTTAGTTTTTGAGCCCTGACTCAGCACCTTAGATAACACAGGGGGCCTCCCTGTTAGTTGGAAAGGGACACAGTTGCTCATGTTGTTCAGTGGACACACGATACCCGGAGAACTGAAGTACTGTCCGAAGCCCGCACACCCCACCCAAAAGCAGAGCCGGGTTTCTCTTCATCTGAGACCACTTCCGCCTTAGCGCCAAAACTCCACCACAGCTGTAGTCTGCAGACCTCCAGAACCAAGGGCCTGGAAGGGGATCGAAAGGGGACTCCAGAGATCATTGACGCTATCCCCCTGCCCTTGATGCCGAGACAGAAGCAAACATGTCCCTTTGGCCTTTAGCCAATTCCCTGTAGATAGTAGTTCAGGGAAGCAGGGAGCAGAGTGAGCTGCACATCCCGCAAACTGGAGAGGAGGAAAATGTCAAAACCTGAGAGCAGAGGTGCCCGGCAAAGGAAGCCTGACCCTTAACAGTCAAGTTCAAGGTTCTGCCTCACTCTTGGGCGCTCCTCAGCCAGACTCCTGGGATTTCCCGGGTGACTCCTGTTCCCTTAATTCCAGCAGCTGCTTCTCGAGTGTAGATCAAGATAAACGACCCAGATCTGCACTCCCTCTCCATTTCACGCCTGGCTTCTCTAGCACCATCCCCTCTGGCATCTCTTGTCTCTGTCTCCAAGACTTAACTCATACAGCTAATTTTCAGGAAACGAGTGTTGACAGAGGGGAAGGCCCCAGTGCTCAGGCGGGGTTTGCACACTGAGAATCAGGCACTCTGGCTTCTCCTCTTGGCTCTGGGAGACTGGGAACAAGTCCCTTCACCCGTGTGAACCCTGGTTTCTCCATCTGTGAAATGGCGGCTGTGGCGGAGGTGTTTCTGCGGGAGCAGAAGTGGGACTAGGGGGTTGCTCAGAGTGGAAGGGGCGATGGGGAAGTAAACACTCAGGAACCCCACCACGTGAGGCTCACCCTGTCCTGTGCACAGCACACGTGTGCGCACACAGTCATGAGGCTGCTGCATGGGAAGGGAGGGGCTGCTCGGGGTGGGGGGCCGCCTTTCCACCCTCCCCAGGGAGCTGCCAGTGGAGGAAGTGAGGAGGGGCAGCGGCTTGGTACCGAGGCCACACACGAGCTCTGCGGTGTGCAGGAAGAGGGGCTTGTTCTTGGTTCCGTGTGGGTCTAACTCAGACCCAACTGTGCGTTCTAATTTTATTCCTGGCTGGTCCATTTGTTGCTTCAAAAAACATGAGTAGTTCGAATAGAAAGTCACCACAGCCTTTGAGTGGGGCCTTGGCCAGGGCCGTAGCTGAGCTGTTCCCATTCCTGGCTTCAGTTTTGGTGTATGTCCTCCTGGAGGGCAGGGAGGAGGCCTGCACTTTTGTGTCTCCAGGGCCTAGGCCGGGGCTGGTCCACACTGGATGCCTGATAAATACTAACAGAGAGAAGGCTGAGGAAGCCAAGACCCCTCCTCTCAGAAGAGGGGGGTGTCCCTAAGATGTCCTCCCTTTGCCTCCTGCTGTCTCCAAGCTGCTGGGCATTCTCGCCTGGCCTCCTAGTGCCCAGGCACCTCTTTTTTTTTTTTTAATTTAATTTATTTATTTTTGGCTGCATTGGGTCTTCGTTGCTGCGTGCGGGCTTTCTCTACTTGTGGTGAGCGGGGGCTACTCTTCGTTGCGGTGCGTGGGCTTATTGCGGGGGCTTCTCTTGTTGGAGAGCATGGGCCCTAGGCATGCAGGCTTCAGTAGTTGTGGCTCACGGGCTCAGTAGTTGTGGCTCGCGGGCACTAGAGCTCAGGCTCAGTAGTTGTGGTGCACGGGTTTAGTTGCTCCGCGGCACGTGGGATCTTCCTGGACCAGGGCTTGAACCCGTGTCCCCTGCATCGGCAGGCAGATTCTCAACCACTGCGCCACCAGGGAAGACCCGGGCACCTCTTGAAGCCGTGCCCCCGTCCCCTGTAGGGCACCTCTGGGCAAATACCAGGGGGCTGACTGACACCCACCACACTGTGTGTCCAGTCTCCTACCCCGACGTGGGAAAAAGGTGACGTGAGCACAGTCCTAGCTGCACTTCCCTTGTCATCTGTGTGAACTGAGGCAGTTATGTCACCTCTCTGGGCCTCCATTTCCATGCAGGTAAAGTGAAGTTGGTGACACCTATTTCACAGGGTTCTTATAAGAAGCCACTGAGATACCAGTACTTGGAAGGACTTAGCACAGTCCTGGCACATAGTAGGAGCTCTAGAAAAGGTGGTTCTGTTCCCCTTCCTGAGCCTCTCCTTCCTACCTCCCCACAGAGAACAAGGAGATTTTAAATAGTTGAGTCCAAGCCAGGAGGACCCCCACCACAGCGCTCCAACCTTCGCCTGTGGCAGAGGGCTACTGTGCAGGAGCCGTGCCCACTGGAAGCAAGCTCGGCAGCCTGTGGCACCCAGTACCTGTCGCGAGGTCACTTGGCCAAAGGTCACTGCCAGGGCACAGCCCCACTCAGAGAGTCAGGAGCTGGGACTCCAGGAGCCACCTTCCTCAGGCTTTGGGCCTTGGAAGGGACATGGGCTTCTGGGGGCTGCAGCCCAGTGGCTCAGGTGAAGGAGGAAACAAAAGGGAGAGGCAGCAGCAAAGGAGGAGGAATGGGGGTTCCGTGGGCTTGGGGTGATGAGGTCAGAGTTCAGAATGAGGTCTGGGTCCAGGATGAGGACAGAGGAGAACAGAGAACCCAGAAGAGCCAAGAAGCTGGTTCCTTACTTTCACTCTCCTTGGAGGAGGGCGGGTACACAGTGCACTTGGATGGTGCTTCTTCGCCTGTGGGAGCAGAGAAAAGGTCATTACGTGGGTATCAGACCCAGGAGACCAGGAAGACTTGTCCAGGCTGGCATGCCCCACCCCCCGTCACAGGTACTCAGGCTAGTGTCCCCTTGGCAACATTGGCCCAGCTGTGCGCACACACACGCATACACACGCACGCACACACACACGCGCGCGCATGCACACACACGCACACACACACACATGCACACACGGAGGCATATTTTCACTGCACAGCCCACACACACACACACACACACACACACACACACACACGTACACTCTCTCCTGACACCCCAGGTGTGAGCCGTGGAACCGTGGTGAGCAGTCACACTCCCAGCCCAAGTTCATACACCCCCTCCCGTTAAAAAGTCCCACTGTCATAAACAGAGCCACGTACGCCCTTCCGTCCATCACACCCAGCTACCCAGAGAGACACGCACACAGCTCCACACACGGTGCCACCCCTGTAGTGCCAGCACCGCCCATACAGAATCACACAGCCTCCGGCACAGTGTCGCACCATCAGATGCACAGCGCCACGCCGCAGCCACGCCGTCCTCCTCTCTGCTCCCCCTCCCAGACAAGCACAGGCACCATCCCCAGCTGTCCCGCAGAGGCAGCCCTCACCTCTCTGCACCTGCAGCTCCATGGCTCCGTAGAGCCGCTGCTCCGAGTGGCGGTGCCTGATCTCCACCACCAGGCAGCAGTAGAGGCCGCCGTCCAGCAGGGTCAGGTTGCGCATGGTGATGGTGAAGTTGCCGTGGTGGTCAGAGGCTGACTCCAGCCCATGGCGCTGGGCCAGATCCTGGCTGGAGTTGGCCTGGTGGCCGCCGTGGTGCAGGTGAAGGTCCTGGAACGTGAGGTTGCGGATGGGCCGGCGCTCCGAGCAGGCCTGCACCTCACCTCGTGAGCTGCGGTACCAGGTCTTGTAGAAGGTCACGTCGTGCCCTTTGGCCAGGGGGCCCAAGAGTCTGCAGGTGAGAGTGACGTTCTGTCCCTCGGGACACACATACAGGGAATACGGCGTGGCGACCTTGAATGCTGCCACCAGACCTGCTCAGAGAGACGAGAGCTTGTCACCCGCCTGAGCCGGCACCACTCCCAGTGCCCCCAGAGTAGGGAAGAACCTTGGTCTGGGGCTTCAAAGATGCGGGTTCCCCAGCCACAAGCTCCAGGCAAGTCAGCTGACCTCCCCAAGCCTCAGCTTCTTCTTTAGTTCACGAACCCGGCTCCGCCCCAGGCTGTGCGGCAGGAGCCACAGGAGCTTCTCCAGGTGTAGCTGGGTGAGGCACAGGAGAGACTCCAGGCAGGCAGCAGACTGGACCCGGCCAGCGCGTGTCCCTCTCCCGGGGGGCACATGTGCTCCAGCCCCGGCTCCCATCCCCCTACTGCAGGCACCACGGCTCTGCCCACACCTGGCCCCTGGCACTTCCAGCTTCCATGCCCAGTGCCGTCGGGTGGGAAGCAGGGTGAGGAGAGGAAGGCTGTCTGGGAAAAGCAGCGCTTGGCCCTTGACTGCCCCTCTGGGGGCCAGCGGCTCCCGGGGCTGGCCTTGCCTTCACGTTTCCTCCTCCATGAGCCCTAACAGAGCGTCTACCTGCGTGAGGCCTGTGCCAGGTGCTACAGCTCACCTGGAGGGGCTTATGGCCTAGCTGGGTAGACAAGTCCTGCCTCTTGACAAAATAACCCCATAGGCTAAAGGGCAAACCCGTACCAGCCTTCAGGGAACTTGGAGAAAAGAGGACACGACCTTCCTGGGGGTGGTCAGGAGACTTCTTAAAGGAAGGAGGGTCTTTGGGGTAGACGGACAGAGAGGATTCCAGCAAGTGGAAGGTGGTAGGGAAGCAGGAAAACCTAAGGTGTCCAAGGGTCAAGGACAGGCAACGCAGAAAAGGTCGTCTCATCCAGGCACCCGCCTGCCACCCAGTCTTCTTAGAAATATTTTCTAGTTCATTTTGTTTTCAATAAGCAAATGAAGCCATGCCCCGGTCCTCTTTACCCTACCCCAGCCTCCCAGCATTTAACCAGGTTCACCCCCCAAAGCGCTGGCCCTTCAAAACAGAAAATTCTGTCTAGCTATGAGCCTCAGTTCCCTCATGTGTGCAGTGAGGAAAATATTAGCTACAAGAGGCTTGTGAGAGGACAGGATGACGAAAAGAGGAGAACGCGAGAGGTGAGCTCTCATGCCCCCTGCAGACATAGGAGGGATAGCTATAGTTATTAGACATTAGTGATATTTTGATTTTAATTGGCTAAAATCAGGGGCTGTTGTGGGCAGACAGGGAAGGAGGACCCTGTAAATGTGTACAGGATCAAAATGGCTATGTCTTTTCCATGGCCGTTGCCTGAACCCAGGATAACAACACGACTTCTTCCTCCAGATGCCCCTTCCCTATTTTACAGCCCATCCCCCTCTCCCCTCACCTGGCAGAGCTGAAAGCCTGGCCCAGTCAGGAGAAGGGCAGCCTGGGGTAGCTTTGGAATTAGCCCACCTTGCACTGGAGTCCAACAGCTGAGAGTTACATAGACCCTGAGCCTCAGACCCCTCACTGTAAAACAGAAGTGAAACAGCTACCTGCCGGAGTTGAGGCGGAATTACAGATAATTTACGTGAGATGCTCTGAAGGTTGGTGCTTGATATCTGGGAAAGATAGGTCTCTAACTCATTTCTGCAGTTCAAGAGACGTTAGGACATTAAGAGTGAAAAACATCCTGCACGATAGAATGGAGAAGCCAGATTGAGATTCTCTCCCACTAAGGTGTGAATGACCGGTAACAGCTGTGGTCCGACCTTGGCCTGCCTGCATATTTAAAGCACAGTGTGAGGAGGCAGCAAAGCCACGGCCCCAAAGGATATGTCTGCAAGGGTGGAGTTTTAAGCCCCAGAAGGTAAACAGGACAGACACACACCAGAGCCTCCCACTTACAGCACCCACATGTGAGAGGGAGCCGTGTCTGGGAGCCCCAGATTTTTGGAAAGTCATTGCCAAGGTAAGCAGGGATTTCAGAACTTCTTTAGCGAGATGCTGATCTCCCTTTCCAGCAGAAATATAGAAGCCCAGAAAGGGAAAGTGGTTTGCCTGACGTTCCAGAGGGTATAAACTCAGAACCTAGAGCATGGGGGCTTCAGGTAAAGCAGGATCTAGTTAGAACTAGAAGAAGGAATAGCATGGACATGTCTAACAACCCAGTAAGGCAGGTGTTCTTTTCCTTCCTGTTTCACCAATAAGGAGACAGAGGCACAGAGATGTTAAGTAACTCACCGAAGTTCACGTAGCAAATAAGTACTAGAGTCAAAATTAAACTTAGGCACTTAGACTCTGTATTGAAAGAAAAAAATTGCAGAAACTGGCAGCCTATCGGCCATACTCAGCCTTCAAACATATGTTATTTGATCCTCAAAGTATTTCACTCTTTTTTTTTTTTTTTTTGAGATCACCAAAATTTAAAGACCGGGAATTTGATATGAAAATTCTGACTTGTAGCTTCTCTTTGAGAGTCAGTAAATTAACGGTAAAGCAGCTCTCCTACGAGGCAGCCACCCGCTGGATCTGAGCAGCAGCCTCCGTTTAGATGGGACACTGGTGTTCTAGCTGCTGCGGTCCCTCCTACTTACTCCCTAACTTCCCACCTGGCCCGCCTCATTCCCTCACCATAAATGTCCCGTGGGCATCTGAGTTTCTGATCCATGAGTGTGGCTTCTTGGTGTAACCAGGGAGGGATTCTACTCCCCAAGCCCACACTGTTCTACAGTTGAAACCCTCAGGCTCAGAGAGGAAATGATCCTCCCAAGGTCCCCGGTGGAAGCCTGACTGCCAAATTTTGGTTGTGCCAGTAAATGGAAGTGGGGAGTAGCTACAGAAAGGATCCGCTAAGGGAGAATAAAAACCCACCCAGAGAGTGGACCCTGGGTTATTTCTGCCCTCTACTCCCCCTTTCCCCAGCAGGCCACAGGGCAGCTCCCAGCAGCATCTCTCCCAGCTGGTAACTGGTTTCCCCTTTTCCCAACATTATCTTCAGCCCCAGAACTATCGCCAAGGGTGAGAGCCGAATCCACATCCAGCAGCATTTGCAGGAGCACACACACCTTGGGGGCCACGGGGAAGCTGGCTCAGTAGAGGCCAGGGCCGCAGGTCTGGGGTGGGCAGAGGCAGACGCAAGAAGTGGAGCACAGAGCTGAGCAGGGCGGGGAATGCTGAGTGGACAGAGGTGTGGATGGGTTGGGGCCAAGATGTGGCAAGACTGAGGTTAGCTTGTGGGCGGGGTAGGTGTGGGCAGGACGGGAGCAAGCAGCAGGGCCTCCAGCAGGACGTCAGGCCCAGAGCCCCCTGAGTCCAAGCAGTGGTGTTAATGACTGCAGAATTGCCCAGGAAGCAGTGGAGAGGGGATTTTCAGCCCGAGGAGCGATTTCGTTGAAGACCCACAGGGGGGACACACAGAACTGGGGTTCAGAGACAGAGTTGGGGAGGGGGCATTGCTCAATCCCTTACACCCCGCACGCCCCAGAGGGACCTCTTCCCCTTTTAGAAAAAGGAGAGGCTACCCTGGGCTTCAGGTTTGGGCGTGGGTGAGAGGATTCAGTTTGAGCAAAAGGGCCAGACGGGAGTGGGCCGGGCATCTACAGGTTTTGTCCTGGGGGGAGAGAAAACATCTTGTTTGTGGTGTCTGAGACTGCAGCCAGGACAAGGCCCACTGGCAGCCTGTCCTTAGGAGGCACGGCGTTAGGGAAAATAGCGCACATGCCCCATGCCTTCCGTGACTGCGCATGCGCACGTGTTATCGGGGGGCTAGAAATAGCCCAGCTGGAAGTATAATTATTTGGCGGGAGGATGTTGCTTATTGTCAGGGGCAGATCCTTCTGGACACCTGGGGCATTGTCGGAGACTGGGGAGGAAGGCCCCTGGCTCCAGGGTGGCCGAGAGCATGTGGGACAGGAAAAGGCCCCCAGCCCTGGGCTGAGCCTGTGCCCATGTGGGAACCATCCATCATTGTGCTGCTCTTGGGGCCCTGCATCCCCCCCACCCAGCCCCCACCTGCTGCTGGGTAAGATGGCAGAAACACCTGGAGGAAGAATGCTGTGATCCTGGGAAATGTGAGGTCTCAGGATTCAAACTCTGGCCTGGGCAGGCAGATCCCTGGGCCCCAAACCCCACTTAGCCCTGCCCTTACTGTGTGCCTTTGGGCAGGTTCCATCCTTCTCTGGGCCTCCCTTTCTTCCTCCTATCTGGAGAGACTCCCCACATTCCTAAGCCCCTTCCAGCTCTGAAACCCTGTGGCAGGCGAGAAAGTCTGTCTTAGGGCAGAGGAAGGAGGCAAGAATGGGCTACAAAGGTGATCACGGGCATTTATGAGCCCCTCTTACATGTTAGGACTTGCTGAGCACTTTATACTCGTTTAAGTCTCATGACGCCCCTGATGTAGGTCTCATTATCCCCATTTTAAAGATGAGGAAATCAAATCAGAAGTCAAGCGATTTGCCCAAGGCCACACAGCCCTACGTGGCTGCACTGAGACCCACACCTTGGACAAGCCAGCACTACAGGCAGCAAGAGCCCTCCACCCCTCCAGCGGGCGGGGCTGAAACCTCATCCTCCAGCTACTCAGCGAGTAAACTGACCTCCAGTTGACGTCTGTGCTCTCCACGCAGCCAGCCTTGCTCTGCCTCAGACCCAAACCGAAAACATCATTCTTTCATTCCACAAATATTTACTAAGGTCCCAACATGAGCCAGGCCCAAGGCAGAAAGGCCGTGGGGGTGCAGAGTTCCCTAAGGGACTTCCGCTCAGAATTTAGCCCTGCTGCTGCCACTTTCTAGCAGTGGGACCCTCAGCCGCAGAGGGGCTCAGCCTCTTGTGAAAGCTCCCGTGTAGGGGAAAGGAGTCCTTGTTCAGCTTCATCTCAGGATGCTAGTTTTTTGTGACCTCTTTCCGCCCATAAGCTCTCACCTCGTGAAACCCTGTGGGTGTGCATGGGATGGGTGTGCGTGGGTGTAGACAGGCCTGTGTATTTACCCTGACCCGGCATGAGCTTACTCCACAGTCGCCAAGGCAACGCCCCAGCCTTTGGAGGTGGGTCCCTGGCTTGATTGGTCAGGCCTGGGAGGCCCCACCCAAAGAGCTGGACTCTGTCCAGCTGCTAGGGGCTGTAAGCAAACAGTTACTGATGGCCTGCTATTGCTGGCCCTGTGCTAGATGCAGAAGGCCAGGCCCTCGCCCTCAGAGGGGGCCCCAGACTGACATGGACCTCGTCTCCAGCTCCCTGCCAGACCCTGTCCTCCAGGACAGTCCATGGAGGGTATAAGGAAAGGCTAGGCTCTGTCTTTATCAAGATGGAGAGCACAGAGGGCAAGAGGCAAGGACCAATCAGGACTGGTCCTGATTCCAGTGCTAAGCTCCAGGAAGTACCTCCGGGACAAAGGGCTGAGGGCCCGGAGCCGGCAGGTCCGTCCATGGGGCTCCGTGGCCAGTGAGGACAAAGGGCATCTCAGATGTGTTTATTGATACCTGCTCCTGCAGGAAGTGTCCATTCACATTGGACCAAGGAGTCTGGGAAGGGGAAGCCAGGCTCTATCGGAGGAAGCGGCACTTCCAGCACATTGGGAAAGCATCAGTGCATCTGGGGCTGGAGGCTGTTGGCCAGCACACCTCCCCAGGGAGGGCCTGGGCGGTTGGCCAGAGCCGCACCAGTGGATGTGTCTCTGGATGGCTCGTTCCTCAGCTCTCCCAGGCCCTCCCTGAGGACATTGTATGTAGCCCAGACTACCAGCTCCAGCCAGCTACCCTCAAGATCCTGTGCTGTGAAGACTTCCTAAGGTTCAGATTCAAATCTCTTTGTGCCCCACCCTCAGTGCAAGAGGCTCAGTGGTAATGGTATAGTAGGAGGCTCTTAACTCTGTGCCAGGCCTCATTCTAATCACTTTTATATGGAGTTGCTTATTGAATCCTCCCTCCCTATAAGGTAGGTACTGATATCGTCTCCACTTTACAGATCAGGAAACTGAAGCACAGAGAGGTTAAGTAACTTGTACAGAGTCTCATGAATAGCAAGTGGTGGTGCCAGGATTTGAACCCAGGTCGTCTCGCTCCAGAGGTCTGGGGTGTAGAAATAGCCAGGGATTGACCAGAGGCCCCACCTCCTTCTTGCAGATGGACAGGCTGCCCTGGCCAGTGAGGCTGCAGGCTCCCTCTCCCACTCTCTCCGTAGTTGTTGGGACAGCCTGTTGGTCCCAGCATGAGAGGACCCAGCTAGAGCCACCGTATTTATTTGGGGAAGGCAACGGGGGCTGGGAGAATTTGGGCCTGGAAGAAGCCCAGAAAGGCCTTCTGACCCTGTCCTGGCCTCTTAGGATGAGCACTGTCATCTCTCCCTTCTTCCAGGAGAGCTGAACTGTCCCCTGCCCCCAGCCGCCACTCCTCACAGTGGTGAGTTTTCTTTTTCAATGGAGAGGAGCTGACGGCATCTATAGCACAGGTAGTTTTACTTTCAGTTTTATGGCATTAAATAACACTGAATCACATAGAGAGAAGGTTATTCCCTTTTCGATTCTCTTTCAGTCCTGATTACATCAAAGAGAAAGTCCCAGTTTGATGCCAGTGTGTCTTCAAAACATCTCTATTATGTGCTAAGCTCTTCTTTTTTTTTTCTTTTTCCTGCAAGGTACAGCAGGCTTGGAGCCTTCCCCAGGCTATAGTTTCCAACTAGAATTTACCTTATTTGGTTTTCCTATTATGTACTTTTATGATTTTGTTCTATTTATGGCAAGTGACACTGGCTTTCCATTTATGGCAGTGATACAAAGTTTCCTTTTAAAATCTATTTACTTAAGTCAAAGAATGAGTAGATTTAAAGAGGGTACATATGATGATGGGCAGACACTGGAGAAATCCCCAAAGTGGTGAACAAATGGACTGAAGGTCAGGAAACACCATCATGGGATTACCCTTGCGAAGTGAGTGGTCAGCGTTGCCGAGACCCAGTTACCTAGCCTTCCCGGGCTTCAGATAAAGGCGGCGTGTGTGTTTGTGGTCCCACAGTAAGTGAACAGCAGAGACAGGGCTTGACCCCCGGTCCCCATGGGAAGTAAGATCCTATGTAGAAAGGCTGAGGGACTAGGCTGGCTCGGTCAGGAGCAGAGCAACTTCATTACTGAGTTACTGATGGACACAGTGGTGGCCATTGTCTTTCTCTCTGGGGATGGTCAGCCAAAGTCAACAGGAGGAATGTTAAGCTCAGTGGCAAGAAAGACCCCAATAAGACAAGGAAACCCTGAGCCCGGCTTGCCTTGAAGTGGCAAAGTCCCCATCTCTGGAGCACTTTAAGAGGAGAATGTACGGGCACCTCCATGGGCATTACAGACTGTAAGTGCGTAGAGGTGCTACGGAGGGCTGGGCCCAGCACTTCAGACCTCCAGGATTCTAGAGAGTCCTGTCCCAGTGAAACCGGTCAATGCCTTCCCATGCTCTGGGCGCTCTTCCGGACCCTGCAGGAAGCAAGGAGCTAAGATGGTAAACCAATGGCGTGTGGCCTCCAAAAGCCAAGAGGCAGAATAATACTACACAGCCAGAGCTCACCAGGCGCCAGGCGCTATGTTATGCCAGGCTCTGTGTCACGTGTGCACCGAATATTCACAGCAGCCCTCTGAGGGAGGTGCTGTCGTCATCCCTATGGGAGAGATGATAGAACTCGCTCACGGATGCTGAGTAACTTGTGCAAAGTGACAGAGCAGGAAAGGACCATCTTGGGATTTGAACGGAGCTCTGATTGACTCCCCAAGCCAGACTGTTAAGTGACAGGGTTGAACGGGAAGCCCTGGCATGCAGGGCACACAACTCCAGGTCCCTTCCATTCTCACACAGGATGGCATCAGGAAGGCCTTGGTCATGCCTGCGCTGCTGCTAAGGGGATCCAAGGGTCCATCAGAAGCTTCACAGCAGCTCCCTGGTGAGGCCAGACTGCTCCTGGATGAACGGTTGGCTTAAAACCTGGCACCTCAAACTCAGTCTTTGGGGCTTGGCCAGTGCTGGTGAGGGGTCACGGCCAGTATACCCGATGGGCACGAAGGACCCCTTTCTTCCTCTCTTCTTTCCCTCTGTCTGCTTGGGCCTAAGACCCATATGTGTGTGCATATAGGGAGGTGGCCTTCCAGCGGTGTACCACCCACCTGGGCCACCCTCTCCTACGGAGGTCAGGCCCCAGAGGGAACCTTTACCCTACTTGGGGGAAAGAGAGAGCAACCAGCCCAGCTCAGCAAGGGGCTCCCCAGTATCGCTGCGTACCCCTGACGTTGGGTAGAGGCTCCCTTATGCCCGTGGGCTGGCCTCAAGCCTGCTTCGCTCCACCTCAGGGCCTCTGGGCAGCGGACTGTGGATTTCCTAAGAGCCGATCATTGCTGCGTCAGAGGCTTGCACCATTGGGTTACTCAACAAGGCCCTGCAACCCTGCTTACCATACAGGGGAAGAAGGGCTCTCACCTCCCCAGCCCCAGTGCACCTCCATGGGCTAGTCCCAGAGTTTGGGACTCTTGGGTCAGCCTGTGAGGACATGGCAGGGACAGTAACTTCCACAGGTCCTGGGAAGGCCAATAGGGGAAGAAGAGGCTCTGCCACCCTTGGGGTCTGCTGGGTCCTGGCTCCCTAGGTGCCTCCCTCCACCCATTTCAACCTGGGTCAGGCCCAGGAAAGGGGTATCTGCAACTTTTCCTAGGCTGCTGTGCGCCATTATCACCACCACCATTCTCCATGGTGCTGGCCCAGCCCCAAGAGCTAGAGAACAAACAGGTCTGCACTAGCCGCCTCCATCTCACCTTCCCACAGCATCAAGGCTTTGACAGTGAGCAATCCTGCCCAGGGCCACCCGGCACCTCAGCAGGCCGGTGAGCACGTCTTTCCAACTCAGACACCCTCCGGACCATGCCTGCAACCAGGCCTCCCCGTCTCTTATCCCCCTTCTTGCACACTGTACTGGGTAGCAGCATGAATATTCATTAGCACGCCCATATTACAGTTAGGAATACTGAGTCCCAGAGTAGTTCAAAACTAAGAGAATTCTCCTGACTCAAACCCTAACCATCTCCTTGAGCTGGGCCCAGGGAGAGATGGAGCACCAAGCTGCTGAAGTAGCCAGGACCTCTGGGGGTGGAGCCTCCTGGCTGAAGAGACAATATGGAGTGAGGGGCTCTGAGCCTCTCTGCTACTGGCTCTGTGAAAGCTGGCTCTCTATGCCCTAGTTCTCTGGAACTCAGTTTCCCAAACTGGGGCTGCTGAACAGAGAGCAGCTCAGCCAGAGGAGGACAGGGTAGGGGTAAGAAAACGGAAGGGCCTCTTGGGGTCACTTGGAAAGGAGGGGGCAGGGCAGGCGGTCTGTAGTGGGTGGGATGCTGGCCGGTCCTGCCTGCCACCATCCACTGCTGCTTTGGGAAGCCCTGTCTGCCATGAGCCATGGCCTTGGTGCCGAGACTGCTCCCCCACCTGCTTTGGCTCTTCCTGGGGAGCATCCAGTTCAGGGCTTAGGCATCTCTGTCTGTGGGGTGTGGGCTCCCTCCTCTTTATAGGAGGCCCAGGCCAGCCTCCCAGCGCTGAGATACCATGCTGCCTGCAGGCTCCCCAGTTTCTGAGGCGTTTTCCAGGTTCTCTCAGAACCCTCCTCTTGCTCTTACCCTGTCTTCCCCTTCCTCCTCTTCTGACTCACCCACTGGGTCCCTTGCCAAGCTCCCCACCTCCCTCCTGCCTCCCTCTGACTCCCTGCTGACTCACACTTTCCCTGAGCCTTCCCAGGGAAAAAGTTTAAAGTTTAGTTCCATACGCTGCCTGCCGGCCCCCTCTTCCCTCAAGATCCAGCTGCTTCAGTCCTGGACAGGCAAGAAGCAGGGGCCAGGCTGTGGGTCCCGGGCCCTTTGCCCCCCACTCAAGGAGCCCCTGTGTCCTGACCAGGATACCACCTAGAGTCGTGACAGTCTGGACTTTGGAAGGGGAAAGTGACACCTCCCTGTGTATGGCTTCTGTGTTTGAGCTGAGGAAACTGAGGCCCGAAAGATGCTATAAGTTATCCAAGGACCTAGGAGGGGCTCACAGCCAAGCTGGGCAATGTCCCACATTCTCCCCAGTGCCGGCCCTACACCAGTCCCTGGGCTGCAGATTTGCTACGATGCTGGGAATCAGCTGACCACTCAGCTCTCGGCCATCAGACCCTCAGGATAAGGACCAGAGGGCACCCATGTCCAGCTGTGGACCAGTGCCTGCACTGACGAGTGCCCACCAAGGCTCAACCAAGAGTGTCACCAGGGTACGGGACACTGGCTGAGAGTATACAACCTTGGCGCCTCGTGAGACCCTGGGGTCCTGGGGTGGTGCAGGGAGATGCCACAGGTGTCAAAAGCCAGTGGCATCCACTAGAACACACTGGGCTGTCTCCACCGTGTTTATGTCCTGTGCTGCAGCAGGTACTCGTGCCTGGGCCCTCTGGGTCGGGAAGGGCTGGACAGGCAGCTGCTTGGGCAGCTGTCGGCATACACGCGTGCCCACCACCCAGCCAGGGCACTTGGCAGAGAGCCGCCGCCCCTGCCAAGCCGTCCTAGCGGCCTCCCTGCCGCGGGCTGGGGTCACGGCAGGCTGAAGGGGGCTCCCAGGGCGCCCCCATCCGACCTGGGACCCCCCACCCTGCCCCGCTGTGCTCTCCCGTTGCTCCTCCCTAGCACCCAGGCTCCGCCGACCTTACCTCGGGAGGCAGCCAGGAAGAAGGCGAGGAGCACAGGCCCCCGGCGCCAGCTGCCAGCCTCCGGGACTGGGGGGACGCCCATGTCGCCGTCGGGCAGAGCTGCGTCTGGCACAGCCGGGCCGGAGCGGAGCCCGGGGGCGCGCAGGGGGCACTCCTGGTTCGCAGGGAGCGGACGGGACGCGGCCGGTGGGGAAACCTCCGCGCGAGTGAGCGCAGAGCAAGTGAGCGCGGCCGGCAGCCCGAGAGCCGCCCGCTCCCAGGGGCCCACAGCGCCCCCGGGCGGCCAAGGCTGAAGCGCTGCCTCTCCAAGGGCCCCCGCGGGAGGGGCTTCCCGCTGACTCGCACCCGGCTGGCCTTGTAGGTGGGGGAGCCAGTCAGTATGCCAAGAGTCAGCGCCACTTGATCGCCCGTTTGAAGCCTTTTCTTCTCTCCCCCATTACTCTTTGCAGAGGATTAGTATTGTTGTAAAGCCTGAGAAGTACATCTGCGTCTAACTTAGCGCGATATTATCATCATCATCATAGATTGTATCAGCCCTCTCCCACCAGCAGAGGCTTGTACCTGACGTCCTCCAGCCCAGCCCGGGTCCTGGCACTCCCAGTAGTGGAATGACTGACTGACTGACTGAATGAATAGATGGACGGATGGATGACATGTAACTTTTGTAAAGAGCTAGGTGAGTGAGTTGGGGCAGGCTTGACTGTAGATTCCAGAGCCTGCAACACCCTTGTGCATGTGCACACACATGTGTGGCAGGTGCAGGAGTACCCAGCAGGCTTGGCACACCCCTACACTAGGACACACACACGTGTGTGTGTGTGTAACACCAGGTAGTGTGTCCCACAGGAAATCATTAGTACTCCTCTCACCCAGCCCCCAGCCTCTCTTAGTCCCTGCACCCTAGATGTCTGCAGGATGCTCTCACACACACACACACCCTCTAGTCCTCTGCTCTTGCACCCCACCCAGCACTGACACCGCTGGCAATATCTTTCTCCTCTTTCAAGTCCTGGTCTCAGAGAGAAGGGGCTCCGTGGGACAGCACTATTAGAGCCCCCCACTCTCAGCCCCTGCAGCCTGGACGATGGTTAAACCCACTTCCAGGAGTCTGGGAAAGTAGGAAATGTCAGTACCACCACCCGCATTGGTGAGGCTGGAATCCAGCCCTCTCCTGTAGGGTGGCACTCGTGTGCTCTTGCTGGCCGAAGGGGCCCAGGAGGATGCAATGCTGGACTCCTCGCCAGTGGTAAGTGCTCAGAGCTGTATTTTTTTTTTTAACATCTTTATTGGGGTATAATTGCTTTACAGTGGTGTGTTAGTTTCTGCTTTATAACATAGTGAATCCGTTATACATATACATATGTTCCCATAGCTCTTCCCTCTTGCATCTCCCTCCCTCCCACCCTCCCTACCCCACCCCTCTAGGTGGCCACAAAGCACCGAGCTGATGTCCCTGTGCTATGCGGCTGCTTCCCACTAGCTATCTACCTTACGTTTGGTAGTGTATATGCGTCCATGCCTCTCTCTCGCTTTGTCACAGCTCACCCTTCCCCCTCCCCATATCCTCAAGTCCGTTCTCCAGTAGATCTAGCCTGTCATACAGAGTGAAGTAAGTCAGAAAAAGAAAGACAAATACTGTATGCTAACACATATATATGGAATTTAAGAAAAAAAAATGTCATGGAGAACCTAGGGGTAAGACAGGAATAAAGACACAGACCTACTGGAGATCAGAGCTGTGTGCAGAGCCACAAGATGAACGCGGTGGCCTTCCTTGACAGTCATCTTTACTCAAATATTTGGGGCCTCTACCACCATTTTTAATGGAAACTAATGCAAACACGTTATGGAAAAGATTGCAAAATTTATATGAGCTTTCAAAGATAACAGGAGGGATTTCAAAGGTATTTCATTCTTGAGACAAATGCTTCAGGTTCTTCCCCAACTCAGTGCAGGTTCCCTCTCCACTCCGGTGGGGAAGTTTGAGCAACGTAAAGCTAATGCATTTTCCCTCTCTGTGTGATTGTTATTTTTATGAAGATTCATTGAGACTCTAAGACCCAAAGGAATACCTCCCTGTTGGAGGAGGGATTCAGACTGATGATGGCAGACCAGATCCTCGGAATGTCTGAGCCAGAAGGGATGTTAAAGAAAAGTCAAGTCCCTTACTAACAGACAGAAAAGGTCCAGAAAGGACGTCTGTGACATGTCCAAGGTTACAGAGCCCCATCTCAAGGCTGTCAGGCCTACCTGCTTTGGAAACAGTTCCAGCAACCACCTAACATGCCCCGCCCCCCACCATCCCCCTGCCAAGATCTAGAGCTGCAGCTCAGGGCACTCATACCCTCCGCAGGGGCAGTGACAGTCTTCTGTCCATCCTTCCACAGGTGGTTCCAGAGCCAGCCAGACCCCAGAAAAGGTGCACACAAGTTGTCTACATCCAGCTTTTTGCACCACCTGCTTTCTGTTCCCTGCCCTTGGCAACGGCCTGGTCACATTCTCTCTACCCAGATGTTTTTGAAGTTGTTATAACCTTATTATTTTATATTAGTCACTAATTACAGTTTGTATCCGTCAGGGTCCTGGCAGGAAACAGAGGCACACTCAGAAAGGGCTCAACTGAAGAAAGTTTAATGGAGGGACTGTTTACAGAGGGCTGGTGAAGCACCCGTAGACTAAAAACTACAGGAAACCATTACCACCCACGGGTGCAGAAGGACAAGAAGAGGGCGTGAGGTGACTGGAGCCCAGTGAGGGCCAGAGGCGTGAAAGAGGGGCCACCCAGCAGGAGAAACACAGCCTCCGGCAGAACTGCAGTGAGGAAAGGAGGGAGTGAGGGAGAAATGCGCCCCCGCCCACCTCTCCTCCTGTCTTCCGCCAGGACCTCGCATTGGCCAAACCATCTGGAAGCCAGATGGCAAGGGAGCCCAGGTGAGGCCGTCCACAGAGGACATCCTCCCAAGTGGAGAAGCAGAGAAGAGAGGAGGGCAGCCGAGGGACACAGAGTACCAGCACATGGCTAATTTCTTCCTTCCATTTATCTCCTCTGCCTGGGAAGTGCCACATCAACCATTTCTCAATGGTTCTTGAGTGCTGCTTGCTGAGTTTCGATTGGCTGAATATTACCTGTGGTCTGATTGGACCAAGCATCAGCCAAAAATGGCCAATCACAGGAGAATATGGAGTGAAATTGTCCTTGCAGTGAAGTCATGCGCTATGAGCTTTATTTTTCACAGCTCAACAAATTCTGCACGTGTAGTAGCCCCAAACCCCATGTCCTTCCTCTCAAAAATGCTGATAATAGGCATTGCTTCCAGTTACATGGACAATGGGTGAAGTTTAAACGGGTGGGCTGAGTACATCACATTCTTGCTTTTTGTGATCTGGAAGGAGGCCCAGGGTCAGTAAGGCCCTGGCCCAGTCAAAGCTATGGGCTGGAGAACGAAATTGGGCCATTTGTAGAGACGTGGATGGATCTAGAGACTGTCATACAGAATGAAGTAAGTCAGAAGGAGAAAAAAATATATCGTATATTAATGCATATATGTGGAACCTAGAAAAATGGTACAGATGCAGGACAGAAATAGAGACACGGATGTAGAGAACAAACGTATGGACACCAAGGGGGGAAAGTCGCGGAGGGGGGTGGTATGATGAATTGGGAGATTGGGATTGACATATATATACTGATATGTATAAAATGGATAACTAACAAGAACCTGCTGTATAAAAAATAAATAAAAATTTTAAAAAAGCTTTGGGCTGGAGGCAGTTACTGGAGTTCATTTCATATGCCAATTGTAATCACTAGAGCAACGTGCTAGCAAGGATCCTGAGGTTGCATCCGGCCTCAGCAGTGCCGTGATCGGTTAGTGATGTCATGGACGATAAGAGTGGTGGTGCGAGTGCCATCCTGGACCTAAGCAGTTGCCTAGCTTGGCTTTTGACAGAGCCTCTGGGACTTCCTCTGTCAGCCTGGGACTTCCCTCGCTCTCATCCTTCCCCCTTTCCCTCACCATGTTGGATCACGCTGAGTAAGTGCAGCCTAGGAATGCATCCAGCTGGCTCCACCTCAAACCCTCTAGCCAGCGGACCAAGGAACCTGATCATGCTCTTCTCCACAGGCCACCACCCACGTGTATGTGACCATCGTGGACGAGAACGATAACGCGCCCACGTTCCAGCAGCCCCACTACGAGATCTTACTGGATGAGGGCCCGGACACAATCAATGCCAGCCTCGTCACCGTCCAGGCACTAGACCCGGATGAGGGGCCCAACGGCACAGTTACCTATGCCATCATTGCCGGCAACATCATCGACACCTTTCACATCGACAGGCACACGGTCAGTGGCTGGTGGCGGGGTCCAGGAAGAGGGTCAGCTGGCCAAAGGGATTGGAGGGGAGCTCAGTGACATCATGGGGGTGGGAGCAGAGCAAAGATGGAGTCCGGGAGGAAACTCGGGGGGCAGCCAGTACGGGAGGATGAAAAGGTTGGGTGGGGCCTGGTTTAGAGGACAACAGGGGCTCCCTGTCATGGCCAGGATGTTAGGGCCAACCTCCCTCCTGGGGTGGTCAGAGGGTGCCCCAGACCCACCACCTATTGATCCACCCTCGTTCCCTCTACTTATCCTGCAGGGAGTCATCTATGCTGCCAAGGAGCTGGACTACGAGATCAGCCATGGCCGCTACACCCTGATCGTCACCGCCACGGACCAGTGTCCCATCTTGTCCCATCGCCTCACCTCTACCACCACGGTGGGTGGGTGGGTAGATGGGACAGAGCCCCAACTTGGGGGTGGGGTAGGACAGGTCACAGAAAGGTCCTGTGGGGAAGCGGGGTTTCCAGGAGAAATGCCTAAATCCACGAGCCCTGTCCTGGTCTCAGCAACTCACCCAAACTTGCAGTGTGACTTTGAGGAGGTTACTGAACCTCTCTGTGTGGCTGCAGCTATCAGATAGATGATGACACCTGCCTTCCTCCCCTTCACGGGAAGGGCACAAACTCCAGTCAGACCGACAGGGGTTCATGTCCCTGATCTTCTACTTCCTAACTGTGTGACTCTGGGCAAGTCACTTAACCTCCCTGAGCTTCACTTTCCTCCTCTGTAAAGGGGGGATAATAAAAAACTGTTTCAGGGTGTGGGAGGAGCAAATGAAACCAGAAAAACGATGACCATAGTACAGCAATAAACAGAAGTTCATAGCATTATTATTAATAATATTATTATGCCTATAGAGAGACTTTGACAATAACAATAGCTTATCCACGTGAATAGCTTAAAAAGCCCTCCCACATCCGTTAACCAGTATGATTCTTCCATCGTCCTATGAGGCAGGATTATCAGATCCAGTTTACAGATGAACAGGGCTGGCTGGGGTGCGGTCCTGACTAAGTTCGCTCATCATCTCAGGTGCTTGTGAACGTGAATGACATCAACGACAATGTGCCCACCTTCCCCAGAGACTATGAGGGACCATTTGATGTCACCGAGGGCCAACCAGGACCCAGAGTGTGGACCTTCCTGGCCCATGACCGGGACTCGGGCCCCAATGGGCAGGTGGAGTACAGCATCGTGGACGGAGACCCTCTGGGTGAGTGGGGCCTGAGCTGGGTGATGGGGGTGGCATGACCCAGCGGGCCTCTCCCCGACCCCACTCAGGAGCAGGATGAAAAAGGAGGTCTCAAGGCAATTAGCCCCACCATTGTGTGATGGGGCCTCAGTTTCCCCACCCATAAGATGATGAAAGTAATCTTCTCCCAGGAATATGGTGAGAACACTCTGAAATCTGGGAGCAGAGGCTGGTAGCCTTGGAAGGTCACAGACTCATTTGAGAATCTGATAGAAAACACCCCTGTGTCATACCCAGAGAAAAAGCTCCAGGCAAGAGGAAAGACGAGCATCCTTGCCCCAGACCTTCAGGACCCCCCAAATGCACACATGCAGGGAGCACCCAGATTTTTCTGCACATCTCATCATCCCTTAATAGCCTTCACAACTAGCCCGACTGTTCTCCTCAGTTGAAGAGCAGGGCTTGCCTGGCCAGAGCAATTTCTCAGGATAGTTTTTACTCACTTTTGTAGAGTAGGAATCCCAAACTCAAGGCCTGCTGGGGCCATGCAGGGAGCACACATGGGAGAAAAGGTCTGGGCAAGAGAAGAGGGAGTGGTGGGGGCTGCAGCAGCCACAGCTCCGCTCTTGCCGATTGTGGTCAGGTTGAAATGCAGGCCCCGGGGCTGGGGCGGGGGAGCCCTTCCCATTTTTAAAAGAAATGCTGGAAATCCAGACCTTTGTGAAGCATCCTGATTTTTAACTGAGCACTCAGTAAGTATGTATTGAGCATTTGCTGACCACATTCCAGGCGCTGAGGACACGGAATGGTAAAAAACAGATACAAATCCCTGCCCTTATAGAACCTATGTTCCAGTTGGAAGACACAGGCCATGAACATAGCTGGTTAAGCAGACGACGTAGTCTATTGGGTGGTGCTAAGCGCTACGGAGAAATATAAAGCCAGGAGATGGGGAATGCCAGGGTGAAGGCTGCTCAAGGAAGACCTGTGCAAGGAGGTGACATTTGAGCAAAGACCTGAAGGAGGTGAGGAATGGGTCATGTGGACATCCAGGGGAGAGCATGACAGACAGAGGGAGCAGCTAGTGCAAAGGCCCTGAGGTTGGAGTGTGCCTGGCTTGTTCACAGAGGAGCAAAGCGGCCCAGTGGCTGGCATGAAGCCAGGCAAGGGGAAGAGTAAGAAGAGATGAGATCAGAGAGGTAATAGAGACAGATGTTGGGTCTTGTAGGCCATTATGAGGACTTGGCTTTTTCTCCGAGTACCATGGGAACCATAGGAGGGCTTTGAGCACAGGAGGGATGTGATTTGACTTAGATTTCAACAGGAGCACTCCATTTCCTGAGCTCAGACCAGACCATAGAGGTTAGGGAATGGCTGGTAGGAGCCTGTTGCAGTCACTGGGGCTAGAGATGGTGTAGCTGGGACCAGGGAAGCGGCGCTGGAGATTGTGAGAGTTCTGGTATATTTCATAGACGGCCAGTAGGACATGCTGACTGATTGGATGTGAGATGTAACCTAAAGTCAAGGATGACACCAAGGTTTTGGCCTAAGCAGCCATGCTGTTAGCAGATGGGAAGACTGCAGCAGGAGCAGGAAAGGTGGGGCGATGGGGAGGACGGTGAGGTTAGGTTTGAGATGTCAGATAGGCCTTGGATATACAAGCCAGGAGTTCAGGAGAGAGGTCTGCAGTGGAGAGATGTATTTGGGAGTAGTCACCCCAGAGATACTTAAAGGCATGAGATGAGAGGACTGCACTGACACAGCAGGCAGAGGAGAGGTTATAGAACCTGGGATGAATTTTCAATTAAGAGGCTACAAACACAAACCCACTTCTGTAGGGCCAGACTTGGAGCCCCTGCTGTCCAGAGCTTGCAGTGGGCCACTCTGTTCTGACATGTCACCCTTTCATGTCCCGAAAGTCCTTTCCCTGGCCAAGCACTGTGCCTTCCTGCTCTGCCTCCAGGAGAGCACGGGCCTTTCTCCTGTGCTCTTGTCACACACACGCCCAGCGGTTGTATCATGTCACGGGAGCCCTGCTCCTGTTCGGTAGGATGCCAAAGTCTGCTTGACAGGTGGCTGCTGGGTGGGCAGCTGAGCCCCTCCCAGGAAGGGACCCTCTCTGCACCCGCCTCCAGGGTGCAGGGCTCACACTCATGCCCAGCAGACTGCAGACTGCTCCCTGCCACGGGCCTTTGCTGTCCTGAGCAGAACCTGCCAGTTTAAGTGCACACAGGATTGGGGCCAGCCTAGGGACTTGCGGCCTCATAGGGGCAGGCAGAGAGGCAGGCCCCTGGGGCAGTGAGAGGGGTCAGGAGTTTCCCCAGGCTGACCCGGCCTGGGGCTCCCTCCCCCTGGAAAGGAAGAGTAGACATTCACAGCCCAAAGATAACTTGGGGATCACCAAGAACTGCCCCCACTCCAGAGGAGATAAGCAGAGGCTGGGCGGGGTGAGGTGGGTGACCTAGTGCTGTGCTGCAGCGGCTCGCGCAGGTCGCGACATCCACTCCCCACCTCTCTCCTCACCTCCGGGTTCCCTGACACCATGTTGGTAATTTGAAAAACTGACAAACACTATAAATTAGGGCTGTTTTCCTGGAAAGCCAGTTGAGCAACACCATGGGTGAAAGGATGTACTCCAAGCCACCCGGCTTCAAGGTCACCTTCCCACCACTGCAGCCTGAACCTGGAGGGGGCTCCTGCTGGTGGGAAGACATCAGGGCTGCCTGGGCTCTTATAAGCCCCACTAAGCTGCGAGGAGGCACATGGTCAAAGAGCAGTTTGGAGGACTTCCCTGGTGGCGCAGTGGTTAGGAATCCGCCTGCCAATGCAGGGGACATGGGCTCGAGCCCCGGTCCGGGAAGATCCCCCATGCCGCAGAGCGGCTAGGCCTGTGAGCCACAACTACTGAGCCTGTGCTCTAGAGCTCACGTGCCACAACTACTGAAGCCTGCGCGCCTAGAGCCCGTGCTGCACAACAAGAGAGGCCACTGCAATGAGAAGCCCGCGCACCGCAACGAAGAGTAGCTCCCGCTCAACACAACTAGAGAAAGCCCGCGCACAGCAGTGAAGACCCAACGCGGCCAAAAAAAAAAAAAAAAAAGAACGGTTGCGAAACAGGCCATGTCACTTGCGCCTCTCTCCCCTCTATCCTGGCCTTCTCAGAACCTCCAGCGGCCCTTTCTGGTCAGGTCCACTCATTGGACCCCTTTCTTACATCCTCATCTTCCGTGTAAGCCCCCAGCTCCTTCACAGGGCTGCCTGGGCTCCCTTTCAGGATGCCCCTAATGATACAAAGAGCTGCCGTGGGTCCAGCTTACACGAGGTGAACTGGGGCTTGTCCAGTACCAGCACAACCCTGCTGTGGTACCTCTTTATTAGCCCATTTTTCAAATGAGAACATCAAGGCGAGATTTAATCACACGCCCAAGGGCACATAGAGCGAAGTCAGCATTGCAGACCGGGATATGACTGACGGGAAGCCTCTGCTTTTGACCCTCTGTCTCCAGAAGGAGTGGAGTGTTGGGGGGTTCAGGCCCCGGGGCAAGCTGCTGAGGAGGGCATTTTGCTGTCTGGGGGCCTTTGACCTGCCTACCTCCCCCACTGAGCTGACCTTGTGGGGGTCTAGCCTGGGCCCAGCCCCCAGCACCTCAGGCCTGCTCAGGCAGGCTGCCTTCGGAACCTCTTCCCTTCCATTAATGGGGTGGTTCGCTTTGGAGAGGAGGCAGCTGGCCATCTGCTCGCGCGTGGCCAGGGGCTGAGACAGGGCTGGGAAACCCCTAGAAAGGGAATCCCCTGTTCTTTGGAGACCTTGGATGATCAGCTTCAGGAAATCCTGCTTCAAGTGGCTTCCGCCCCTCTAAGCAGGGTGTAGCCCATAGGACTGCTGGGAGCGGAAGGGCTGGTGGGAAATCCCAGCTGCAGGTGGGCCGCGGAGGGGCTGCTTCGGTAAATCAGAGCTGTAGGAGCTGGAGGCAGGGAGTTGTGAGGTAGGTAGAAGCAGGCAGAGAAAATTGCTGGGGAGCTTGGGCCTCTGTCCTCGCTGCACCCTTGCGTGCTGCGTGTCTCTGAGCGAGTCATGGCCCCACTCTAAGCCTTTTCCCCCAGATGCCAAAAGGGAAAGTGAAGGAAGTAACTTTCTCGCTGTTCCCAGTTCCTGGGGGAGCGCAGAGAGGTGACCCCCTCTTCCTCACACTCTCCCCTCCTCCCTCGTTCATCCTCCCTCACTTTGCTCAATTCCCTGAGCACTCCTGTCCAACTGGGACCCCACTGGCGCCCCTGTCATCCTGCCCCTCTGCTCTTCTCCTCCACCCCTACCTGTTCTTACCCCTCCCACCCTGGTCAGCTCTGAGTGGTAAGTCCCATGGACGTAGTGAGCTGAGATGCAGAGCCCTAGGTTCGAGTCTGGGTTCTACTGTTTACTTGCTATGGGGGCTCTAACAAGTCATCACCCTTCTCTCCCGTTTCGTTTTCCAAAGGACACGGGATGGTCTCTGAGGTCTCTTCCAGTTCAGAGCCTGAGAATCTGAGGTTCTTGCTCTAGACATCCTCAGACGTCTGGCCCCTCAGCCGGGCCAAGACAAGGATTGAAGCCAAAGGGCCAGCTGAGGGTCCTCAGCAACCTCAAAGAAAGGAAATCGGGTCCACCTAGGCGCCAAGGGATGGCCATAGGCCTGGGAGAGCCCTGGCTGCGCTCCATGTGGCTCCATTCAGGGCTGAATGGAGGGCAGTTGGGGGCTTCCCTGTCCCTAATCCCTCCCGCTCCGTCCTGCCCCGGTGCCTCACCACTAGCAAGGAGTCCCTTTGGGGTTAGCTTTGCCCTTCCCCAATATGCTGTTTTACAAGATGTGGTATCTGGAAAGGATCGCACCTGACAAAGCTTCCGACACCTTCGTTAATTGATTTCAGATCAATAGTGGTGACAAAGAGAGTGCTTGTGTAGAAAGGGAGCCCTCACTTTTTCGACATAACCGTCCTACCCAAGGTGGGTCCCTGGCCTGGCATCTCAGGCCCAGCAGGGCATGAGTGGGCCCCTGCCCGCTTGTACCCCTAGGAGTTATCTGTTCTCCTGCCTCCTGCACTTCCCAGCCCTTGGCAGGTCCCACGAGGGTCTGAAGCCGGGGGTGCTGGAGGGCCCACGCCCCAGCTGCCCCTGACCCTGGTGAGTAAGGCTCAGTAGAGGAAGCAGGGGAAGGCCTGGGCCATTCTCAGCTGACCCTGGCTTCTCCTGGGTGACACCAGGGGAGTTTCTGATCTCTCCCGTGGAAGGGGTGCTGCGGGTCCGGAAGGATGTGGAGCTGGACCGGGAGACCATTGCCTTCTACAACCTGACCATCTGTGCTCGAGACAGGGGGGTTCCCCCGCTCAGCTCCACGGTGAGTCTGGGGGCCCCATTCCACCGGCTTCACCTCCCTGCCCCCTGAACTCTCCGTAGAGACTCCTATAAACGCTGCCACCTTCGTGCCCATAGCAACCTCAGCTGCTCTGGAGCCAGTGCAGGCCCTCAGGGCCCCTACCAGACCTGCAAGTGCCTCGTGAGGCTCACCCGTGGAGGCTGGACCTGGCGCCTGGCAGCCTCCCTGGGGAGGCTGTGCTGTCAGCCAGGCCTCTGCACCTGTCACTCTGCCATTTCCAGCCCGCCTCTGCCTCTATTTTTCCTCCTTCCCTCTCACCCTCGTTTTCATCCTCTTGCCTTTTTGGTTATCATTTTCCTGGGCTTCCTCTTTCTTGCCCACGACGAGCTGCAGCTTTTCTTCCTCCGTTACCACCGCTTTGCTGTCCCGCTCCACCTGCCTCCTTGCCTCTTCCTCGGCCGCCGTGTCCACCATCCCGTTCTCTGCCTCCCCTCTCTCCTCCATCTCCCCCGCGCCCGCTTTTCTCCTGGTCCTTCTCCTTCACTTCCTCCTCTTCCCTGACGTGCCCCAGATGCTGGTGGGGATCCGGGTGCTGGACATCAATGACAACGACCCCGTGCTGCTGAACCTACCCATGAACATCACCATCAGCGAGAACATCCCCGTCTCCAGCTTCGTCACCCGTATCCTGGCCAGCGACGCTGACAGCGGGTGCAACGCCCTCCTCACCTTCAACATCACCGCGGGCAACCGAGAGCGGGCCTTCTCCATCAACGCCACGGTAGGGCTGGGTCTGACCCCAGGGAAGCCCCCAGGATTTTTCCTAAAAAACAGGACCCTGCCCCAGGGGCTTTTCTACTCTGCTGTCTGGGCTTCTGTTGGTTCCACTTCCTCCTCAAGTCTCTACCCTCCACTGGGATGTGGGGTCTCTGTGGGAAGCATGGAATCTTGGATTCCTAGGGGAGCCACTTCTGGGGTCCCTGTCACCCCAAGGCTTGTGTGCAGGGATGGGACCAGAGCTTCGGTACCACTTGGTTTGTACCAAGATGCACAAGAAGTCCTCGCTCGACCTCTTGGAGTGTTACCGGCTGCTGTCACCGTGGGGTCCTCAGAGGGACCGTCCCTTTCAGGCAGCAAGACCTGGGCATTGGTGGGTCGCTCTTGCTCTGGCAAGGCCCTGCTGGTCCATTTTGGTCCTCCTAGACCGTATCTTTGGTGATTTAGGGAGATCATTCACGGCCATTCCTACAGGCGGAGCAGTTGGGCCTCCGTGGGCCAGAGCCCAAAGTAGGGGACAGGTCGTTGCTCAGCTCACCAGCCTCTACACCCCAGACAGGGATCGTCACTGTGAACCGGCCCCTGGACCGCGAGCGGATCCCGGAATACAAGCTGACCATTTCCGTGAAGGACAACCCGGAGAATCCGCGCATAGCCAGGAGGGTAAGGCTGGAGGGCGCAGTGGGGAGCAGGGCCGGTGCTGGCTGTACCCAGGCGGCACGGCCCGCGGGTTAGAGGCACAGGTTTTGGAGTAAGCGAGGGCTGGGTTCAAATCCCACTTCTGCCTGTCAGTGGGTGTGTGGCTTTGGCAAGTGGTTGTCTCCCAGCCTCCACTTTCTCTTCTGCCAAATGGAGACATACCTACCCCAGAATCGTGGAGAGGACTTGAAGGAGCCCATGTCTGTCAAGTCCTCGGCACAGTGCCTGGCATATGGCAAACGCTCAGTAAATACCAGCTATCGTCTCTTCTCCCCAAACCACAGATACTTGGGCACACACGACAGCAGTGTCAGGGGTGGCAGTCGGGGGGACACACGTACACAAGCACGTACTCTGGGGTTCTGAAAGGGTTGCGTTTTCCACGTGGCTTTTCCCTCAAAAGCCAAAAGGTTGGCTCTCTTTACTAAGAGGAAGTGGGTATTGCAAAGCAAACAGTCCATTTGGGGGTAGGAATCAGCCCTCTTCCCAGCCCATGAGATGAGCCTAGGTCTGGCTCATCTCAGCTCTGCTTCTGACTAGTTGTATGGCTCAGCCCTTTCCGGGCCTCAGGTTCTGCATCTGTACAGGCCGAGGAGACTTCGGGCTGGAGGTGCAGGCCGCTGGCGTCTCTCATCCCGTGCTCCTCGCCTTCCTTCCTTCTCTCACGTCCTCCCTCCTTCTTTTCTCTCCCTCTGTCACTCCCCCGCCTCTGCCTGTCCTTTAGGAGGGCCTGGGTCATCCTGGAAAGCAGCAGCATTGGGTGGTGGGAACCCGGAAGCTTGGAGGCTGGTTGCCACTCTGCTGGTAACTTACCACGCGGCAGTGAATAGTCAGCCCCTCTCTGGGCCTCGGGTCCCCCACCTCTGCAATGGAGAAGCATCCGGGGCACTGGGAGGTTCTAAGAGATAGGATAACTGTGGTTTTTGAAAGGGATGAAGTGCAGCACTGAGTGGAAGTTTGGATGAACTCTGACCAGGGCACCAGGCCAGCCAGGAGGGTCTGGAAGCTAAGACTCATCTTCCTGGCTACAGTCCTTCCTTACCACGAGATGGAGCATGATTGAGTACCATCCACCTCCCTTCCCCTGTGAACTTCACAACATCTCTGCGAGGGACTTAAGATCCCCATTTGTCAGATTGGAAAACTGGGGCTCAGATAGAGGGAAAGATTTGCCCAAGACCACCCTGTGAGCTACTAGCAGAGCAGAGGCTTGAACCACAGGTCTCCGGACCCGTGGCGGGGGCTTTTCTATCATCTACCTCTCTGCTTTGACCCCCGCCCTCCTTCCAAGTCCTTCTCCCACTGGAGCGCTTTGCTAGAACGTGGCCCACAACCTGTCCCCCCGCCGTCATGCCTCCCACAGGATTTTGACTTTCTGCTGATCTTTCTTGCGGATGAGAACGACAACCACCCCATCTTTACTGAGAGCACCTACCTGGCGGAGGTGATGGAGAATTCTCCTGCTGGTAGGTGCTGGGCCCACCTGGGGACTCCTGCTGCTTCCAGGCACCCCCTGGGCCCCAGATGCCTGAGGACCTCCCTTGTGCCTGGTGGAGGCCCAGCTGAGGCCTGGCTGAACACAGACCTGGCAAGTGCAGAAGGGTGTGGAGGGGAGAAAGAGGCACAGCTCCGAAGGGCTGGTGGGCCAGGGCTGCCAGGCCTCTTAGGGGCCACCAAAGAGGCCACAGGTCAGGTTGGATGTGGTCATTGGTCTCCAAGGCTGTCTGAGAACAGCCCCACTGCCCCTCCTCGAGGGGAGTTAAGGTGTAAGGACTACCCAGGAGGGGAATAAGCCTACTCCTCCCTGCTCCCTCCACTCCAGGAGCATAGGGCCCCCTAGAGGCTTCTGAAAGCTCAGGGAGCATCTGTAATCACAGGTGGGGGGCCGGGGCCCCTCATAGGTCAGTGTGGCCCTTTCCCCACACGCATGCACTGACCAGCCTCACCTCCCTTCCAAGGGACAGAATCTCCTCTTCACTGTCTCCCCAGGGGAGTCCCCTCACTCCTCCTCCAGCCTCCCCCGTAGCTTGGATTCTAAGTCGGAAAGGGATGAGCTGAGATACTCCTTGTCTCTGGCTGGGTGTCTCCCCTGAAGGAATTTGAAACTGCCTGTGTATGTGCTCACATGTGTGCAGTGCACGTCCACGTAAGGCATATGTGTGGGCTTACACATGTGCACAGACACACGCAGGCACATGGGTCCTGCACAGTGCACTCCGTGTGCAAATATGCCCACCTGCAGAGGCAGACAAGTGCGCAGCCTGGGGACTCCCAGGCCTGCAGGTGCTACAGTGTGAGTGCTCGTGGCCGTGTGAACACAGAGTCCTGCACAGACACATGGGTTCCTAGCCATGTATAGTCGGACAGCTGTTAGAGCATTGTGGACACACATGCGTGGACAGACTGGGCTGGGGGTGCATACCTAGCCAGGGCCCCCACGTAGTGAGGGGACATCAGGGAGCCTCCCAGACTCCCTCCCCCCAGACCCTCCCTCGGAGTGGCCAGCCTCAAAGGCTGCTGGGAAGGCAGGCGTGCTCCGGGCGGGCCGGAGGGGCTTGTTCACCACTGTTGTGTTTTCTCCCCAGCAGGGCTTTGAGGCCGCTCCCCAGGCGTCTGCGTCAGTCTGCCAAGGCTGCCGCAGCCCGGCCCAGGGTCTCCCACCCCGTCCACTTCACCTCCCTCCCTCCCTCTCATCCATCGTCAGCCATGGCTCACCGGGACTGGGGGGGGAGGGGGAGAGGCGGGCAGGGGGCCGGGTCGGCCCTGCAGTGACCCATCTCCCCCGGCCCAGGGACCCCGCTGACGGTGCTCAATGGGCCCATCCTGGCCCTGGACGCAGACCTGGATGTCTACGCCGTGGTGACCTACCAGCTGCTGGGTGCCCAGAGCGGGCTCTTTGATATTGACAACAGCACCGGTGAGGCCTCTGCGCCACCCCAGCTCTCCCGTCCTGGCTCCGGGTACTCCTGCTAGGGTGACCCCACTGCTAGATCTAGGCTCTCCATAGAGACCCCATTCCTCACAATCCCCATCTTACAGCTGGGTTAGGCCACCCGGGGGCCGGGTAGGAGGAACCAGGAAGACACTTGGGGTCAACAGAAGGGACCTGCTGGTGCATAAGCTCTCAGGCTCGGCAGAGAGCATCCCCAAACCCACTCCCCCATCTCCCCTTCCCCAGCCCGGAGAATGGGGCTCCTCGTCTGCCAGAGGAAGCCAACGGTCTGTCCTCAAACCAGACCCAAAGCTCCCCAGACAGAGACTGTGTTACATCAGTCTGGTCCTGGCCGATTGAGTAACAGGTGACAAGGAGGGATATACTAGCACCTCTCTCAACAGAGCTGGTCAATCCTCCAGCCTGGGTCATTCATCCCAGGAGGGACTCGGGAGAATTGCAGAGGGCACCTGCGGAAGGGACAGGCACGGAACACTGGCACCTACGGGACCTCCCTAAACAATGGTTGTTGAGCCTTTGGGGAAGAAAGTCATTGGGTTGCCTTTTCTGCTCCTCTTTCACATCGGTCCCCATCAAGCCTTATCTTTCTCTGTCCCCTCCCTGTTGGTTCTCGCCCGGTCTCCCACTGCATCTCTTTTCCTTTGTATCTCCCCGGCTGGTGGCGCTGGGTGCCAGGCGTGGTGACAGTGAGGTCAGGTGTCACCATTGACCGGGAGGCCTTCTCACCTCCCGTCCTGGAGCTACTGCTGCTGGCTGAGGACATTGGGCTGCTCAACGGCACAGCCGACCTGATCGTCACCATCCTGGATGACAATGACAACTGGCCTACCTTTAGCCCTGCCGCCCTCACCGTCCACCTGCTGGAGAACTGCCCACCAGGTACGCAGGGGCAGGCCCCAGGCCCCAGCCCCCAGGCAGGAGCTGGCTGGTGGTCTGTGGGGATTGGAGGCAGAAGTCACGTCCAGCGGGGAGAAGGATGGGCAGCAGGGTGGGTGGAGAGGGAGTCAGGAGACCCAAGTGCCCCTCACCTCCCTTCTCGGACCCACAGCGTCTTGTCTGCAAAATGAGATTATTAAGGTATGTTCCGTCTGTGTTACTGGATGGAAGAACTGACTGTTTTAAAATCAAAATAGGATTAACATGATTCCCATCAAAATCAAACATGATTGGGGAGATAAATTTGATTCTAATGGTCATCTGGAAGAAAAAGGACATTTTGAAAAATAAGTATAATAAAGCCAGATTTGTCTTACCAGATAATTATAACATATTACCAAACTACAGTATTTAAAACCACGTGATATGAACACAAGACTCTGGGGCAAAGTAGGCCAGCAACAGATACCGGTAAATGATAAGGAATGTAATATGCGATAAAGGAAACAATGAAACCAATAGTGAAAACTATTTCGTGTGCAAAACATCTCTTCTTATTTAGTCTAGATTCTCACCCCATATCAGACACCAAAAAGAAACCCAAAGACATCCTAAAGGAGCTGTAAAAGAGTATAAAACATTAAAAAATAAAAGAAGACACTTCGGGTGACTATTTATCTGATTTCGGGATAAGAAGGTTCTAAACATATAAGAAACAGAAGAACGTCAAAAAGGAAAAATACTAAATTTTGGTGCATATGAATTTTAAACTTCTTTACATCATTTAATTATAACCAGTATCGAAAGGCAAACAACAAACTGAAAAAAAAAAAAAGGTATTTGTCACAAGTTATCGTAATTATACAATTTATATAAATGGACAAAAATGGGCAAAGGACAAAGGCCAACACTTTGCAGAAGAGAAGATGCAACTAATCATTAAATTATTAAAAACTGTTCGGTCTCACAAATAATCAAAGAACGCAAAATAAAATAGGATACCATTTTCCTAGAAAATTGCAAACATGCAAAAGGCATAAAAGATAGATACTTATTTACAAAATCAAAATAGACTCACAGATTTTGAAATCAAATTTGTGGTTACCAAAGGGGAAAGCGGGGGTGGGGAGGGATAAATTAGGAGTTTGGGATTAACAGATGCACACCACTATGTAAAACAGACAAACAACAAGGACCTATATTCAATATCCTGTAATAACCTATGATGTAAAAGAATCTGCAAAAGAATATATATGCGTATACGTATCTCGAAATATATATCTGAATCACTTTGCTGTACACCTGAAACTAACACAACATTGTAAATCAACTATACTTCAATTAAAAATAAATAAATTTAAAAATAAAGTAGGCTTTATATATAACAATAAAAACAAAGGTAGATGCTGGCAAGGCTACGGTGGGAAGAGGCCCTTGTGAACCACCAAGAAGAGTATCTCGGTGTGGTGTTTTTAGAAGAAGCCACTGTGCTCAGCTGCTCCCCATTCCCACCCCCACAGGATTCTCAGTCCTTCAGGTCACAGCCACAGATGAGGACAGTGGCCTCAATGCAGAGCTCGTCTACCGAATAGAAGCTGGGGCTCAGGACCGCTTCACCATCCACCCAGCGACTGGTGTCATACGTGTTGGCAATGTCACCATTGACAGGGAGGAGCAGGACTCCTATAGGCTGACAGTGGTGGCCACCGACCGGGGCACCATCCCTCTCTCGGGCACAGCCATCATCACTATCCTTATCGATGACATCAATGACTCCCGCCCTGAGTTCCTCAACCCCATCCAGACGGTGAGCGTGCTGGAGTCAGCTGAGCCAGGCACGGTCATTGCCAACGTCACCGCCATCGACCGTGACCTCAACCCTAAGCTGACGTACCACATCATCAGCATCGTGGCCAAGGATGACACTGACCGCCTGGTGCCCGACCAGGAGGACGCCTTTGCCGTGAATATCAACACAGGTACAAGGGCCTGCTCCCCTCCAGCCTTCCTCCTGACTCCCTGCCCCAGCCTCCTGGCTCTCTGCTTTCTCCCTTACCCTCCTTCTATCGGTTCTCTTGCTCTGTTCCTCCCTTTCCCTCAGCTGCTCCTTCCTCCTCTCGTTTCCCCACTATTGACAGCACATCCTTCCCTCTCTCTGCCGTCTCTCCCCTGGCTCCTTCCCTCTCTGCCTTCTCTTCTTCCTTCTCCCTTGACCAGCTCCCTCTCTGCCTGCTTCTCTTACTCTACTAGTATTATATGAGAGTGCCCATGTCACCGCACTCTTGATGGCATTAGATATTACACAGTTTTCGTGTTTGTAATTTCATAGGTAAATGGCATCTTGTTTTAATATGCATTTCTTTAATAACCGGGTGGTTGAACACTTTCTTCATATATATCCGGGCCATTTAAGTTGTCTCTAAGTTTCATATATATGTATATAATACAGAAAAATATATATGATATATATACACACATACATATTTCTATATTACATATGTGTGTATACCCTTAATGATTTTCTTACACTACCACAAAACAAAGCGAACTGTGGCTTATCTTTCATGACTTACGCAGCTTATTATAATTTTGATGGTTTTACCATTTTTCCAAAAGTTCAGTGTTTTTGCTCCTTTGGGGAGATAAGGAGGGGACATGGGACAAACTTACAGGTGTCCTTCTTGGAAGGCCCAGAGGAGTGACAGAAAAACTAACATGGCTATGAAAAAAGGCTAAAAATCATTGTTATTCAGAGAAATGCATAGTGAAACATCAGTGAGATATTGGTTTTCCGTATGTGATTAGCAGACATTAGGATGCGGGACAGTATTGAGTATTGGTGACAATGTGGGGACATCCTATGCTGCTGTAGGAATTTTGACTAATTTCACATCTAGACGGCAATCCAACACAAAGTACACTCATACCCCATGACCCAGCAATTCTGTTCCTGGGTATACGTGACAAGGAAACACTCAGGTCGATAATGGGACTATCTGAGGATGTTCACTGCAGTGAACTGGTGACAGGTGACAGTTACTGGTGACAGGAACTTGGAGGCAACCAAGGCATCCATCCCTGGGATGTTGGAGAGTAAAATGTGGTGGGTGCACATCATGGGATACCAGGAAGCTGTTAGGAGCAACAGATGAGACGCACACAGAGAAACATGGGTAGACCTTAAAAACAAGTGCTTACGGAAAAGAATAAGAAATAGAATGGGTTATGTATACCAGAATCCCATTGCATAAATGTAAAATACATACACAAAAACAATACATGATTTTCGGGAACACCTTCAAATAAAAAATACACTTTAATACGTTGCCCAAGGGGAGAGGAGTAGGAGAATAAAAGGGAATAGATACATACATAAAACAAGAACAGTGCCCGTGACCACAGTGTGCAGTGAACCAGAGAGTGTGATTAACTCAGTATGCCTCTGAGGAAAAAGGAAAAAGGAAGACAGGAAAACCATGAGCCACTAGGAGGAATTAGGTAGCTTAGTCATGTGTCAGGTTAGCAAAATTCCTGCTGCAGTGGTTTCTCAGGACCATGGAGAGCTACTCCATGACCCAGCCCAACTTTATGCTGTACTGTTGCCCATTTTTTTCTGTCCTCCCTCCCTCCGACTGACTCTGTTCTCTTCTGTTTTCCTTTCCAGTGTCTTCTCTGCCCCTCTTCCTCACGCTCTCCCCCTCCCTTGCTCACCTCTCTCTCCTTTCTTCCTACCAGAGCCTCAGCCCTCTGAGTGCGCCTCTCCAACTGGGTTCCCACTTGCTCCGCGGGCTTCCTGCCCCTCTGCCTCTTCCCGTCCACCCCATCCCTCCCAAACCTCCAGCCCGGGTCAGCTCTGAGCCCTTCCATCCCCCACACCCTACTCTGCTCCCTCCCCTCTGCACCCTGAACTAACTGACTGTTGACCCTCTTCTCTCTTCCTCACGGCTGGCAGGCCCACAGGTTTGAGCTCTGATTCTCTGTCGCCTCCCACCTCATCTCTTCTCTGCTTCACCCCATCGCCTTCCTCCATACTCACCGCACCCCTACCACCCTTCCCACCCCGTGGGGCCTGGGCCAAGGCCGTGGCTCAGCCTTTGCAGACTGAATGCAGCCACCCTCTCCCCATCCTCGCTCCCCAGCCTCGGGGGACGGGGAGCGAGAGTAGGAAGAGGAGGAGGAGGAGGAGGAGGCGGCGGCCCAGGGTAAGTGACTGCCCCCTGGCTGGGGCCCCGAGGAGGACAGGAGCTCAGCAGAGGGATCTGCCAGGGGGACGGGAATCCCAGACACCCCAGCGCCTGAGAGGGAGCTGGGAAAAGAGAGAGAGAAGAGGTTTCACCCTAGGATGAGGCCAATGGGAGGAAGAGCCACCAGGCCCTCAAACTGGCAGGAAGAAGAGAGGTCCCAACAGAGCCAGGCTGAGATGGGCAAAACTCGTTCTGTCCAGTTCAAGCCCAAGCCTCTGGAGGGCAGGCAGGGGCTTGGGGAGGCGTTGGGTAGGAGAGAAGGAAACAGCTCCTTGCTAGTACTGCCGTAGGGCGGTGCTCCTTTCACGGTGCCCCAGGCAGCCCAGCCGCGTCATGTCCCACGTAATCCAGACAAAGGGGTGGGCCTTACTGTCTAGGCTGTGCCACCACTGTCCCCTCCAGGGAACCCCCTCAGGGCTTTTTAGCTGCCTTGACCTTCCTTTATGCTTGATCTCCCTAGAATACAAGCATTTTTTTAATCTTGATAAAATACATATAAAATTTACCATCATAACCATTTTTAACCATAAGTTCAATGGTTGTGGAATACAAGCATCTTTTTTTTTTTGGCCACGAAGCGTGGAGTCCTAACCACTGGACAGCCAGGGAATTCCAACAAGCGGGGGTTTTTTTGTTTGTTTGTTTGTGGTATGCGGGCCTCTCACTGTCGTGGCCTCTCCCATTGCGGAGCACAGGCTCCAGACGCGCAGGCTCAGCAGCCATGGCTCATGGACCCAGCCGCTCCGCGGCATGTGGGATCTTCCCGGGCCGGGGCACGAACCCGTGTCCCCTGCATCGGCAGGCGGACTCTCAACCACTGCACCACCAGGGAAGCCCCCAACAGGCGTTTTTTAAACAAGCAATTACATAGCACTTTTTCTAAGTGCCAAGCACTGTTCTAAGCCCTTTACAAATGTAAATTCAGTTAATTGTTATAATCCTCCAAATAGCCCTCTGTGGTAGGTACTGTAATTATCCTCATCTTACAAATGAGGAAACAGAGTGTAGGGAGGTTAAATAATTGCCCGGCTAGTAAGCGGTGAGTGAGGGGCAGAGTGACGTGCCCCCAGCTTGCAGATGGCTGTGGTGTCATCCCAGCCAAAGATGAGACCGGCAAGTCCTGGGTCCTTTGGGGATCATTGCCCTTGGTGGGGATTGGGAGGGTTGGCCAGGAGCACCCCTGGGAGGCCCAGATTTTAGGGGGTTCCCTTCGGGCTGAACCTGACCTGGTCTGGTCTACAGGGTCTGTAATGGTGAAATCCCCCCTGAACCGGGAACTGGTTGCCACCTATGAGGTCACTCTCTCAGTGATTGACAATGCCAGCGACCTACCAGAGCTCTCCGTCAGTGTGCCAAATGGTAAGGCTCCCCACAGGCATCTCCCACATGAGCCCGTAGAGAGACAGGCCCAGAACCGGCACAGGCCTGGCCCCGGGGGGGAGCAGCGGGACCCAGCTACGGGGCTGCCAGTCGTCAGGCCGCGGGGGGGAGGGGAGGTGGCAGCTACAGTGAGGCTGAGGGAGGCCCTGGGTCCCAGCTGTCAGGCAGAGCTCAGCAGTGGGGGATCCAGAAGCCCAGAATTGTGTGTGATCTTGAACTCCAAAGGCTCAGAGTAGGGAGAAGGCTTGGTAGAGGCTGGAAGGGGACTGAGAAAAGGATGGGTTGACAGAGACTTAGGTTGGAATCCCATTGTCAGAACTGGGAAGCAGGTTGTGGTTGGATGTGAGATAGGAACTTCAGGTCTGAAAAGAAGCCACCTGGTCAGGCCAGAGGAAGCAAAGAGCAAGGAAAGGTGAATTGAGGCCACAGACACCACCCTGGCACCACGGCAGAGAAGAGAGGGGCACGCATGCTGCCTTCTGCAGCTGGGCACAGGCCACCCCGCCTGCAGCCTGAGCCCGGACGGGCTGCTTAGAGGCACTGGATTTTGTGTGGGCCAAGCAGGGAGTGGGGAGGAGGGTATAGGGATGGGGTGGCCTCACGTGGACTCTGCCATGAGACAAGGACAGCTGCTGGGGTGGGGAGATAGGCCTGGCAGATACTGGCTTATCTTTACAGCCCAGAGGCCCAAGTTTTCAGGAAGGAAGGGCAGACCTGGTCTTCTCCTGTGGGTTGGCCAAAAAGTTCATTCAGGCTTTTCCATGGCATCGTACAGAAAAACCCGAACGAACTTTTTGGCCAACCCAATACTTGTCCCAGGCTCAGAGAGGCAAAGGGCCCAGGCTGGTTATATAGAGGGAACAACTCAGAGAGGAAACAAAAGGCTGAATCATGAAAAGGGTCTTAAAGATCATCTTAGTCCCGTCTCATGGGACAGGTTAGGAAACTGAGGCACAGCGAAGGCCAGGGGTTCCACCAGGGTTACCCAGCCAGTTGGCAGAACCCGAGCCCCTTTCCCAATGGAAGAGTGAGTGACCACACCGGAGGCGAGGGTCACGTGCCATGCCACCACCTGAGGCTTGGGGCAAGCTTTAGGGAGCCCCAGGAGGACTGTGAGATGCTGCCATCCCCTCTGGGTTTGGTTGAGACTTAGGAAGGCCTGGCCCAGCCACACTGGGGCCCATTCATGCCACCCTCACCCCCTGCCTCCACCCCAGCCAAGCTGACGGTCAACATCCTGGACGTCAACGATAACACGCCCCAATTCAAGCCCTTCGGGATCACCTACTACACGGAGAGGGTCCTGGAGGGGGCCACCCCAGGCACCACGCTCATCGCCGTGGCAGCCGTGGACCCCGACAAGGGCCTCAATGGGCTGATCACCTACAGCCTGCTGGACCTGATACCCCCGGGCTATGTCCAGCTGGAAGACTCCTCAGCAGGTAGGTGGGAAATCCGCCAGAGGAGGGTTGGGGAACGTGTCTGTGCCTGCTTAGCCCCCGAGAGGGACCATGGCTCGCTTCTCACCCTCCAGTTGGGGCCCCTCAGCGGGCTAGGCCAGATCCAGTACGGCTAACATTCTAGTCACTCCCAGATGCCCGAACTACAGGCAAGGACAGAGTGCCTAGCTCTGGGTCGGCATGGAAGCCCCTTTCGGTGTCTGCTGGAAACCCGGAATACTCCATCACCCTCTCTACCATCCAACCTCCACAGTTAGTATCACTCAGGGGGCAAGAAGCCCAAGAGGGAATTGTCCCAGGGGAGGTCCTCAGCGTGTTAGTGTACATGCCTTTGACTTGTGAATAGGAGAACAGCTAGATGCCAGTGATTCTCGGCCCTCTGGCCTGGGCAGTGCTGCCTGGCTACCCTCCTCCTTCAAGGGACCACACTCATCCCTCAGAGCCCCAGATCCCTCTCTTCATACTTCAGAGAGCTTCCACGAGTGAGGAGTGGCCAAAAGGGCAGTGGGTGTCTCTGTGCCTCAGGCAAGGTCATTGCCAATCGGACGGTGGACTATGAGGAAGTGCACTGGCTCAACTTTACCGTGAGGGCCTCAGACAATGGGTCCCCACCCCGGGCAGCTGAGATTCCTGTCTACCTGGAGATTGTGGACATCAATGACAACAACCCCATCTTTGACCAACTCTCCTACCAGGTGGGTGGCCAGGCCAACAAATTGGGTCTGGGACCTGCATCCGTTCCTTGGCACCTTTGGGCATCTCCCACTCCCACCCTGCCAGCCTTTAAGTCCCGTGGGAATGACCACCCATGAGTAGCTTGATGCCCTGGGTTGTCTGCATCAGTGAGTTTCTCGGGCAAGGGCTGAGACTCTAGGACTGACCATGGCCCATGCTTTCTCCCTGCCCACTGGGCTCCAGGGAGCCATCTTTGAGGATGCTCCTGTGGGCACAGTCATCCTGAGAGTCACTGCTACTGATGCCGACTCAGGCAACTTCGCCCTCATTGAGTACAGCCTTGTGGACGGCGAGGGCAAGTTTGCTATCAACCCCGACACAGTGAGTGGGCAACGGAGGGCCTGGGTTTGGGGAGTGGGGAGTGGGAAGTGGGAAGGGCCCAGGGTCACAGGCTGAGAAGCCACCAAAAGTATTACAGTCATCCCCCTGTTTCTGGGTCCTGCCACCTGGACATCTATAGCCTCAGAGGTCTTTCAGCCAAGTTGGCAAGCCCTGTTCTCAGAGTCCCAGACATCCTGTAGACTGCGGCCTTTCTGTCCCAGGAGACATGGGAGGAAGTGGCCAAAGTCTTTTGGAACTAGCCCCTTGTGGGACAAAAACTGAGCTGTGTCTGCACCAGACCGGAAGACTTGATTCAAGTCCATGCGACTGCTTTTTCAAACTGTCAAAAATAGGAAGCTCTGCGGAAAGTGGGCGCAGTATTTGAGCACCTACTGTATACATGGCCCCATCCTCAGTGCTGGGAGAGGGAAGAAGCACCCATGGACATAGCCCCCATGCTCCCATGGGTCTCAGACTTGTAGGAATGCAGAAGTTCAAGAGAAAAATGGGTGATGATTTTAAATGTCGGCAAATTGGTTCAAAGTTGCTCTTGCAGTACAGCGAGAGAGCCCTGTGGCCTGGGGGTGGCTGGCCAGGCAGGGCCTTCCCCAGCTGTGGGGCTGGAGCTGGACTTTCCCTCCCACCGCCTGCCCACATCCCCCTGCACTCTGCCCTTTCAGCAGGGTTGCTCTCCTTCCTCTTGGTGTGAACAATAAAACACACTCCTGGCCTGGCACCATGAACAGTGAATACTTATGGAGTACTACTTTGTACCTGGCCAGGTAGTGAGCTCCAGCCTGGGCCATTCATCCCATCTCCAGGTGAACTGGGGTAGTAAGGACAAGAAGAACCACTAGAATGAGAGCTGCACGGGGCACAGGGGCTGTGGTCTCTTCAGTGCTATATCTCCAGAGCCCAGAACAGTGACTGCACATAGCAGATGCTCAATAAATACCTGTTGAATTGATGAAGGACCTGACTCCACCCTCCCCCTACTAGGGTGACATCTATGTTCTGTCCTCTCTGGACCGGGAGAAGAAGGCTCACTACATCCTGACTGCCTTGGCCAAAGATAACCCTGGAGACGTAGCCAGCAACCGTCGAGAAAATTCGGTGCAGGTGAGGGACCCTTGCGTGGAGCAGAGACACTAAGGACTGCCATTGTGGAGGCAGTAGGCAAAGCCTTTAGAGCATGGCTGCTGCAGGGCAGGAACAGAACCACCCTGGCCCCTCAAGAGGTGCGGTGGCAGGAAGGAGAGGCAAGAGCTTAGCTGGGGGTTCACGATGGCTGTGGCTCAGGGAGACGGGGCCTCTGTAGGAGAAACTTCTTGTGTCAGACCCCTGCTAAGGCAGCTAAACATACCTGGGTGTAACCCAAATAAAGGCTGGGGCTCCACATGGCCCAGTGTCTCCATGCTGTCCCATTGAAAGAAACACAGTCCAGCAACCAAACATAATTATAAAGCATTTATCTTTATGTCTCTTAACATTAATGAGGAACTTTGGTCTTCAGAACAGTGAGAGAATAAATTCCTTATTTTAGGCCAAAAAAAAAAAAAGAACATTAATGAGGGATCAAATTCACAACCCCATTTCCATTCCGGGTCTACTGTCCACACAGTTGCTCTGGGGAGGCCAGCATCCCACCTTTAGGCTCTGTCCCCATTTCCATCCAGAGTCCCACACCTCAAGACTTTGCTTTCTCTTTCTTTCTCCCCCTTCTTTCTGCCCTTTCCAGTCCTGTCTTTCTGTATTCAGTTCTTCCAATTCTCAGCAATAACCTAACCATCCAAAGAAAAGTCTCCTGAAGGGTGGGGAGGTGAGAAGCTGGGTGGGCAAAGAAGAATTCTCTTTGGCAGGTAGGCAACCGAGCTGGGAGCGCTCGCACATACCTGCGTTCTGTCCTGTCACAGAGGCACGTGCTGTATTGGGAAGAGCACAGTATTTGTAGTCAGAAGCCTGAGGTTCCACTAGCTGAGTGCACTGCATTTGTCATGTAACCTCTCTGAGCCTCGGTTGTCAAAGCTGCAGGGAGTGGAGGGCAGGGGCAGTGACGATGATGCCTCCCTCCCAGCCTGGCGGTGAGTCCAGGAGATGCGAGGTGGGAAAGCGCTTTGTGCCCTGAAAGGGGTTCTTAAAATCATGGCTGTGAAGGGCTCTGTTACGGATGCAGTCAGGCAGGGCCACAGCAGCCAGGGAGAAAGGGCCTCCTGGTGTATCCACAGGACCTGCCCTGGGCTCTGGGGTCAGCAGACAGAGCCCAGTCCCAGGCCAGACACAAATCCCAGTCAAGAGGGGCGTCCAGAAAGTAGAGTCAGATATATGGGGCCACTGTGGGAAGGAACAGAGGACAGAGTAGGAGCTATGTGGGGAGGAGTCCCCGCTTCAGGACCCAGACACAGATGACCTGTTAACCACGGTACGAGTTGCCGAGCATTCACTCAGGCCAGGGACTGCGCATAGACCATCACGGACGAGCCTCACAAGCCCCTGAGAGAGAAAATCCTATTGTCCCCAACGTACACCTAAGGAAACTGAGGGTCAGGGGGTTAAATCAATAGTTTGGGGTCAGACTAAACAGTGGGCACTGTCCACCTCGGCTTAATCCTGTGTGACCGGGTCACCGGAAGCAGCCCCCAATGTGCTCCTGACCTTTGAGCTCACCCTCCCCTCCAGGTGGTAATCCAGGTGTTGGACATCAATGACTGCCGGCCACAGTTCTCCAAGCCCCAGTTCAGCACGAGCGTGTATGAGAATGAGCCAGCGGGCACCTCCGTCATCACCATGATGGCCACCGACCAGGATGAGGGCTCCAATGCGGAGCTGGCCTACTCCCTCGAGGGCCCGGGCGTGGGTACGTAGCCTGCTCCCCACCAAGGATGCCTTAGGGGGTGGGAGGGGCAGGCTGCCTTCCTGCAGCCCCAGGCCAGGCGTAATAGGAGGAAGGATGGGAAGGAGGTCTCAGCTGGAGCCATGCCCTGCTCTCCTGCCCCCACCTGCCAGAGGCCTTCCACGTGGACATGGACTCGGGCCTGGTGACCACAAAGCGGCCACTGAAGTCCTACGAGAGGTTCAACCTGACCGTGGTGGCCACGGATGGCGGACAGCCCCCACTCTGGGGCACCGCCATGCTCCTGGTGGAGGTCATCGACGTCAACGACAACCGCCCCGTCTTCGTGCGCCCACCCAATGGCACCATCCTCCACATCAAAGAGGTACTGCTGACCCCCGGGGCCTCTGGCTACCTACACCCCCTTCCAGTATTCAGCCCGCTTCTCCATCCTGCAGTCATCCTGCAGCCTGAGAGGGTAAAGGGGCCCCCACTGCAAAAGCAGGGAAACTGAGGCCAGAGTAGGGAACGGGCCAGCTCAGTGCCACACAGGGCAGTATTGAACAGTCGTTAGTAAGAAGGGCTGGGCCAGCAAAGGCTCTTGGATTCACATCAGACTCTATCGCTTACCAGCCAAATGACCTTGAGCAAGTGACTTCTCTGAGTCTGTTTTTTCATCTGCAAAGTGGGACTTATAATAGTAGATGCCCCATCTCTTGCTCCTAAACGTCTGCAAGAAGGACAGTCTCCCCGCAAGTCACTTCCCCTACACTTGTCTCAAAATAAACACATAGCCCCTTCCGTCCGTCTGTTGTTCCTGCTGATACCAGTGTGGAGACAGCCTGGGACTTGAGGATGTGCATCAAAATAAGAAACAAGGGGAAGTGGCTGAGCTTCTGACTACCTCCAATTCTTCTTTCATGCCTTGCTCTCGGTTGTCTTGTAAAGATGGGGAAGTACTCCTTTGACTCCTGCCCTTCCCCTCCTTCCTCTCAGCACCCAAGCCCAAAATGCTCCTTGGTAGAATACTTGGGGTGTCTCCCACTTGTTCTTTGCTCCCCAAACTTCAGCATGTCTCCACATCTCAGAATGTCAGTGTTAAGTCCTTGCTGTCACTCTATCTCCTCTTTGAGGTCCCACAAGAGAAATTTCTCCCAGGGCTGAGCTCTGGGAAACTCTATGCTTTTACCTTGTGATTTGCCCTTTCCTGTGTCTACTGCAATGATGCAGTGGCCCTCTTTGCTTTGCCCACTAGGGAGCTCATAGTGGTCAGCCCACCGTGAATGATGTTGCAGGGACTTAGCACACACGCCTTATCTCCCATCCCTCAGTTTCCATCTTCCTGCCAACCATGGTTTTTCTTTACCCTGATTTTTTTTTTAACTTATTTACTCTTATTGTTGTGTATGCATTCTCGTAAGCTGCCTCAAATCTTTTTTTGTAGCGTGAGGCAGGGTATCAATTAATAATAATCTAGTTCTTTTGCACGCCAAAGCCCCCCCTTTTACTAAGTTTTTTCCCTTCAAGGGGTCCCTATTTTGAAAGGTTCATGTCTTCCAAACAACCAGCATTTGTTAAGGAATTATGTCTGTCATCCCACTTTCTGTCAATTAGATGTGACTGCCATTTGGAGTTTCTGATTGTCGTGATCAATGAGGTAAACAGTGAAACCATGCTGAGCTGATCATTTTTGAACTAAAAGCAAAGAAACTTGTTTTTTTCTTGTGCCCTTGGCAGCCTTTTCATGGGTCAATGTCTGACGTAAATTGGGTTTTTTGATATCTCAGACTTAATTCGAACTCGGGAGGCTGAGGCAGAGAGAGGTGAAGCGACATGTCTAGGTCACGTGGTGATTTAGTAACAGATTAGCATGCACGTGTCCAGTCTCTAGCCACCATGTCATACCATGTCACCCTACCTGCATGCCCCCCCATTTTCAGGTACCCCGTTGGGTGGATGGTGTTGTTTGGGGATACCTAGAACTTCTGTGATTGGGGTAGAAGAGAGCAAGACAGACCTGGGAACAGAGGGTGGCTGTGGCCTCAGCTTTGGGATTCCCCTTCTGTCTTCTAAACCTCAGCATGCAGTGGGATCGGAGGGATGGGATAGCCCCCGGAAGGGTGTCGCCCTGAGAGAGTCTGCAGCATGGTGGATCCCAGGCTGGACTTTCAGTGGGCAGTGGCCTTAGCTGGGGGTGGGGTGAAGGGATGTTCTAGCAGATGCTCAGACTCCAGGAGAGTCCAGCCAAGCAGACAGGCGTTTCCTAAGGATGCTGAAAGGTGGCGAGGACATTCTGCTAGGGGAGGAGAAAGAACAAGAGCTCCATCGGGTCTGGGAGCTGGGATTCTCTCAAGATGCCCCAGGAGCCTCCCTCCTGTGCCCCCTGCAGGAGATCCCACTGCGCTCCAACGTGTACGAGGTCTATGCCACAGACGAGGACGAGGGCCTCAATGGGGCCGTGCGCTACAGCTTCCTGAAGACAACAGGCAACCGGGACTGGGAGTACTTCACCATCGACCCAGTCAGTGGGCTCATCCAGACCGCGCAGCGCCTGGACAGAGAGAAGCAGGCAGTGTACAGTGTAAGGGGGTGGGGCATGGCATGAGGGGCGGGGCCAAAGAAGAGACTGCTCTGGGCACAGGACCACAATGTCCCCACCTAGAATGTCTGCGAGGGTAGTGACCTGTCCTCTGGGGATGCCTGCCTGGGGCCCTTCGTCTCTTCCTCTGACTGCACTTCTCCGCCCCCCAGCTCATCCTGGTGGCCAGCGACTTGGGCCAGCCGGTGCCTTATGAGACTATGCAGCCACTGCTGGTGGCCCTGGAGGACATCGATGACAACGAACCCCTCTTCGTGAGGCCTCCGGTGAGCTCACCCATCCCCTGCACTGGTCACCCACACAGGGACTCACCTGCCTGCAAGCACACACTTTCCTGTGCACACTGTGCCGTAGACACACGTGGTTACACGTGGAAACTGCACAGCCCTTCACAGAATATTTATTGAGCAGCTACTAGGTCAAGGCATTATCCAGCAGTCAAAAAAGCAGACAAAAAAAAAAAAAAAGCCAAAAAAGCTGACAAAAATGCCTGACTCGTGGAGCTGATGTTCCCATGTTTGTATACGCGCTCACACAAGAAGCCTGAAAATCAGTTCTGCTTTAGCGAGCTGGGGCTGAACCTCTTCATGTGGACTCAGACTCTCTAACTTGGTTTTTTCTTCTTGTGTGCACCTAGGATGTAATGTTCCCTGGAGACCGTGTGCGTGCGTGCGTGCGTGTGTGTGTGAGAGAGACAGAGAGAGAGCACGCTCAAGCTCATGCCCTCCTCATTCAAACATCCATCTAAGTGCTGGGAGACTTCAGAGAATGTGCCAAACCCAGCCCTGCCCTCATGGCGGATGTCACGGGTGACACTCCCTGAGGGCAGAGCTGGAGTGTCTCCAGCCCAGCACTTGCTCCCTTGAGGTTACAGCAATTTCTCTCGCCCCACAAGGCCTGGGCAAAAAATTCCCTCAGCACCCACAAAAACACTGCCTAGGGCCCTCTGGCAGGAGCCAGGAGCTCAGGCCTTCCCTTGGCCTCCCATGACCTCCCTCTCCCCCTGCAGAAAGGCAGCCCCCAGTACCAGTTGATGACAGTTCCCGAGCACTCACCACGTGGCACCCTCGTGGGCAACGTGACAGGCGCTGTGGACGCAGACGAGGGCCCCAACGCCATCGTGTACTACTTCATCGCAGGTGAGGCCTGACGGGGCTAGTGCCTACCTACCCTGGGGCTGGAGATGACCCAAATATGCCCCCGCCCTGCCCCTCACGCTGTGCCATGGTCCCCCCCCCAGCCGGCGACGAAGAGAAGAACTTCCAGCTGCAGCCCGACGGGCGTCTGCTGGTGCTGCGGGACCTGGACAGGGAGCGCGAAGCTGTCTTCTCCTTCATCGTCAAGGCCTCAAGCAATCGCAGCTGGACACCTCCCCGGGGGCACTCCCTAGCCCTGGACCTGGTCACTGACCTCACCCTGCAGGAAGTGCGTGTCGTGCTGGAGGACATCAACGACCAGCCACCACGCTTCACCAAGGCTGAGTACACTGCAGGTGCAGGGACCAGAGCCTGGGCCTGGGGTGTGGGATGGCCTCTGCTCTGCCGCTTACACCCGCTTGCCCGTTCCTGCAGGAGTGGCCACCGACGCTAAAATGGGCTCAGAGTTGATCCAAGTGCTGGCCCTGGATGCAGATATTGGCAACAACAGCCTCGTCTTCTACAGCATCCTGGCCATCCACTACTTCCGGGCCTTTGCCAATGACTCTGAGGATGTGGGCCAGGTCTTCACGATGGGTAGGGGCTCCAGCCACTTCATGGACTATCGTCTGGAGGAGATATGGTCTGTAGGGTTACCCCAGGGTATAGGTGGCCGGCCAGCCAACCAGCTGTGTCAGTCCTTCCATTAGCCCACCCATCCATCCATTCATCCATCCTTCAGCCAGACAGCCAGCCAGCCATTATCTGTTAATCCTTTTATTCGTCCACCTATCTTTCGATCTATTCTCTAATCCACCTATCCATCTCTACATCTACCCACCCACTTTCTTCTCTTCTTCTTCCCATCTCCTCATCCATCCACCCACCCATCCCACTGAACAATCCATCAGTCCACCCACCTATTCATCTATCTGTCCACCCATCCATCCATCCTCTCATTCATCCATCTGCCCACCCATCTACCCATTTGTCCGTCCGTCCGTCCATCCATCCTCCCATTCTCCTTTCCATAGATCCACCCATCTTTCCATTTGTGCACCTCACCCTCGCCTGCATCAGGCATTGTGCTAGGTAGGCACTGGGGAGCCAGAATTCTCCCCAGGTGTACAAAGCACACTTGTACGTAGAAGTACGCATGTTTGCTTGTGAATCCGCCTGTGTGGATAGCTGAGCGTCTCTTTGTTAGGTTCTAGAAGGTGTTCTAGAAGGTGTCCCAGTGGGTGTCACATTACCATACCTCCAGCTCCAGCCCCTTCCCTGCTCTTCTCTGCCCACAGCAATCAATCCAGCCTCCTTGGCCTGGCTTTCAAAGCTCCCCAGGTCTTCCTCCTAATCCCTCTTTCTGGTTTCACAGCCCCTCACTACCCTTGAGTGCACTGCGCCCACCCAGGCTGACCTGCTCACCATGGCTTCAGCCTGCTCCACACCGTCCTCCCGTGGCCTTCACCTCCTGGAATACCACTCTGACCTCCAACTCTGCCTTCAGATATGCTCCCGCTAGCCACCCTTTGTAGTCTAGTTCATGAGCTGCCACCCCCGGTCACACAACTAGACACCATCCCTTTGTCCTCTGAGTTCGCACTGCTCTTAACCTTAATAAGCATAGAGAGGCTTGCTAAAGGTCACAAAGCTAGAAAGTGGCAGATTTTGAACCCAGGTCTACTGCCTTTTAAGAGCAGACTATGCTGTACCACTGCTGGTCATCTCTCAGCTGTGGCTGTGGAATTACGAAGCACACGTGTATGTGTAAGAGACAGAGAGGTGATACTGAGGGAACTCAGAAGTGTTCTGTAGCATCCCAGCATGGGACAGCAGAGTCCCAAACTTGTCCAAGTTGTGTTTTAATATGCAGCACGTTTAGATAAAAACTTAGAATTCTCCAGAAAAAGTGCACCACCCCCGGGCTTTCCCTACAGGGAGTGTGGATGGCATCCTGCGCACCTTCGATCTCTTCATGGCCTACAGCCCTGGCTACTTTGTAGTGGACATTGTGGCCCGAGACCTGGCAGGTCACAATGACACAGCCATCATTGGCATCTACATCCTGAGGGATGACCAGCGGGTCAAGATCGTCATTAATGAGATCCCCGACCGTGTGCGTGGCTTCGAGGAGGAGTTCATCCGCCTGCTCTCCAACATCACTGGTGCCATTGTCAACACCGATGACGTGCAGGTACCCTGCAGGAGAAGGGTTGGGGTGTGGGGCAGTGGAGGAAGAAGGGGGACCAGGCCGCAGGGACAGGACATTGCAGAGAGGTCAGGGGTATGAAGGGGATCCGTCATTTCCTAGATGCATGGCCTTGGGAAAGTCCTTCCAGGTCTCTGGGTCTCAGTTTCCTCATCTGTAAAATGGGAGCTGATAGTAGTGCCTGGTTCAGTGACTGGCATCAAGCTTGGCCCCTGGTGAGCATCCAGTAGGGATGGGTTTACTGGCAGGGTAGGGCAGGAGAGGCTGTTAGAAGAGGCGCCCATCCCATCCCTCGCTCCTGCCACACACCCCATGATGCCCCTTCTCGCCTAGTTCCACGTGGACACGAAGGGTCGGGTGAACTTCGCACAGACAGAGCTGCTTATCCACGTGGTGAACCGCGAAACCAACCGTATCCTGGACGTGGACCGGTGGGTGGGCGTCTGTGCACAGCCTGTCTTTCGGTCTGCCTCCCTGCCCTAGAAGTCGGAGAGGGGACCCACTAAGGAGGCACAGATGACGCCATCAGGCCTGCTGTATGGGGGCTCTACCCCAGACGTGGGCAGGGCGGGTGGAGAGAACACGGTCTGGGTGTATGAGCAGAGCTCCACCCGCCGGAGCCTTACCCTCCCCATGTGTGAAATGGGAGTATTACAGCAACTGTGAGCAGCAGACAGGAGCTTGTGTGAAGGGATGGTGAACCCTGTAAGATACAGAGCTATCCGAGCTGGGTGCGCCTTAATCTTGCAAGGCTTGGTCGGGGGTGAATGTGGGGGCAGGCTGGCCTAAGTGGGACGGGCTCTCGGGGAACGGCCGAGGATGGGAGCTGAGGCCCCTGCCCCTCGCCCAGGGTGATCCAGATGATCGATGAAAACAAGGAGCAGCTGAGGAATCTATTCCGGAACTACAACGTCCTAGACGTGCAGCCCGCCATCTCTATCCAGCTGCCCGAAGACATGTCCGCCCTGCAGGTACCCCTGGTGACACCGCCCCCACCATCCCCTTGTTGCCCCGGGTGCTCTCAGCCACTCATGCTTGGCCCTGCTGCCCTAGATGGCGACCATCGTCCTGGCCCTTCTCCTCTTCCTGGCTGCCATGCTCTTCATCCTCATGAACTGGTACTACAGGACCGTGTGAGTGACCCCTACGTGCCCTGCCTTTTGAGACAGGCTGACCAGCCCCGCTGCTGGGACAGTCAGGGAGGCAGGCAGGGCCATGAGGCCCTGAGACGCCAGCCCAGCCGCAGCCTCCTTCACCGGCCCCTCTGCTTCTTTCCAGACACAAGAGGAAGCTCAAAGCCATCGTGGCTGGCTCGGCAGGTCAGAGGGCTGTGATGGGTGGGGAGGTGGGAGGGCAGGAGGGGCCCCTGACGGCCTAGGGTGACAGCCCGGGCCCCATAGGGCTGGCTCAGGCCCAGCTCCCCAGCCGGGTCTACCCCTCCCCCCACACCCCAACCCTTCTCCTGCAGGGAATCGCGGCTTCGTTGACATCATGGACATGCCCAACACCAACAAGTTTTCCTTTGACGGGTGAGTGAGAAGTGGTGTCCCTGAACCCGGCCGGGTGCACTTTGGGGAGACCCACCCAGGACCCAGCTGCGGTGAAGCCCCCGCTGCCTCTCAAGCACTGAGGGCATCATGGACTGGCTGAAACCCGGGGTGTGGGCGCCCCCTGCTGGGCCGGGTACCCCTCTCTCTCCACCGAGTTGGGCTCCCCACCCTGACTGGGTCCCAAGTGCCAGGGGGCGTAGGCTTTGGCCATCGGATACAGGGTGAGGACTCTGCACCAAAGCTGATCCAGATGGACACGTTGTCCTGGTTCTAGCAGGATCCTGAGGCGGGAGGACGCACCCACGGGTACCACAGGCAAGGGCCCTGCCTCTCACGGCCCTGAAGGCCCAGTCCTGTGAAAAGCACAACTACGGCCTGGGAAACGGTGGGGGGGTTAGGGGCGAGGCTTCAAGGGCATCTGTCCACTCGAGCCTGGAGTCAACCCCACTCCCCACCTGCAGGGCCAACCCCGTGTGGCTGGATCCTTTCTGCCGGAACCTGGAGCTGGCTGCCCAGGCAGAGCACGAGGATGACCTGCCGGAGAACCTGAGTGAGATCGCCGACCTGTGGAGCAGCCCCACCCGCACCCACGTGAGCCCAGGCCCGGGCCGGGCAGGGATGGGGTGGACAGTCAGGAGGGACAGGTGGAGGTAGCGTACGCTCTTTGCCATCGCTGGCCAAGGAGCTGGCTGGCTGCGGGGGAACCGGTCCACTGCCCTGCACGTGTGCGTGCGCGGTCTACCTCAGCTCCAGCTAACGCGCCCCCTCTCTCCCCAGGGAACTTTTGGGCGTGAACCAGCAGCAGTCAAGCCTGATGATGACCGGTACCTGCGGGCGGCCATCCAGGAGTATGACAACATTGCCAAGCTGGGCCAGATCATTCGGGAGGGGCCCATCAAGGTGAGCCCTCCTCGCAGCTCCTGCACCCAGACCCCTGGCTGAGCTCGGACTTGCTCCAGAGGATGCAGGGAGTGGGGAGGATCCTGGGAAACAGCTTTCTCCACCTCTAGGGACTCAGCTAGACCTGCCCTCCACGGGGGCAAGAACACCAAGGCAGAGAGGGGCCAGGGCCCCGGGCTGATAAGGAGCTGCTTCAGCCTGCAGTGTCCTGGAGGCCGGGACTCTGAGATACAAGCCCACGTGGGCTCTGTCTGGCCGCCGTCACCAGGCTCTGCTCTCAGTCCTCTACCCTAGGATCAGACGCCTGTACATCCTACACTCCCAGAGTGCCTTCCGTCACCCCCACCCGAGTTAGTTATGGGAGTGAGTGATGGGCGGCGCAGGCAGGGGAGGGCCTTGGTTGGGGGTTAACACTTTCCCTCCCCCAGGGCTCGCTGCTGAAGGTGGTCCTGGAGGATTACCTGCGGCTCAAAAAGCTCTTTGCACAGCGGATGGTGCAAAAAGCCTCCTCCTGCCACTCCTCCATCTCCGAGGTAGCGGGTGGGCCGGGAGCTGTGTGCTGTGCCCCAGCCCTGGGGGTGCGCTCTCTCTCTCTCTCTCGTTCATCCTCCTCGGAGTCTCTGGAGATCAGCAGCTAGGGCCCAAGACTGCACTGGGTGGGGGCTCAGAGAGTCAGACGGCGGGCTCTGCTTCTGCTATCTGGGCTCCACAGTGGGCTTCCCCAGGGGTGGGTGGGTGTTGAGGCAGTGTTTCTTAGACTTCAGGAGCCCCAAGAAGATACCTTTGAGAGGTGATATCATTTTAAGAAATTGGCTGTAGGGTCAAATAGATATACCTATTTATTTGCCTGCAGTGATATGTCAACCCTTTAGAAGGTCAGACTTTATCTAAAAACCCAGATTTCCAGCTGGGCCAATATTCTCAACTGGAGTAGCTAAAACTGAACAGCTCCACACAGGACAAAAGTGCCATTTGTGAGTCTCTGCTCTACCTTATTAATCCCCTCCAGCTTCAACTGTGGACACTTTCCAGCTGGCCACAGTTAGGAGCTGATCCTGCTCAAGGCCAACGTGGTAACCAATCCAGATGCCACAACCGCAGTCACAGGGTCTTTATAGATCAAAGTGAATACAGGAGATCTGAAAGATTCTCATAGGAAGCCCACGCTCCGGACAACACATCTGTAGCATAAGAAGTATCCACGGCTCCCCTTTGTACCCAGTTTGAGAAACACTGCCACAGGCCGCACAGGCCTGCTGCGGCACGAGCCCAGGGGTCCTCGTGTGCAGCAGGGAGGCGACAGGCCCATAGCAGGTGGGACTCGGGGCCATCCACCTGCTCAGGGCCTGGGCCTGCCCTGAACATGTGCGGGTCCCGGCCTCTTGCAGCTGATCCAGACTGAGCTGGAAGAGGAGCCAGGGGAGCGCAGCCCCGGCCAGGGCAGCCTGCGCTTCTGCCACAAGCCACCTACGGAGCTCAGAGGGCCAGGCGGGATCCACGTGACGCACGGCAGCACGGGCACGCTGCTGGCTACCGACCTCAACAGCCTGCCCGAGGACGACCAGAAGGGCCTGGGCCGCTCGCTGGAGACGCTGACCGCCGCCGAAGCCAGCGCCTTCGAGCGCAACGCCCGCACCGAGTCCGCCAAATCCACGCCCCGGCACAAGCTTCGCGACGTGATCGTGGAGAGCCCCCTGGAGATCACAGAGCTATGACTAGATGGGGGGAGCCCGACGGGTATGAGCAGCCCAACCCCACCCCTCCCGGGGCGAGAGCAGGGGCAGGACCTCCGGGCGGGGGAGGGCCCTCCCTAGGCAGCTCTGGGCGCGCAGCCTTGGGTCGGCCCAGAAGCAGGGCCCACGTCAGCTGCTCAGATTCCACTTTTGCCAGACGCTCATTCGGCCTCTGATCTCTACCTTCATAAAATGTTATTTTTTTAAGAAAACCAAACAGAAATGGTGAGTATCTAAGAACGAGGTAAGGAGGGTCACCAAGAGGCCAAGCTGGCCCTCTTCCCCTCCCACCCCGCCTCACGGCACAGGCGTCCAGCACCGGGGAGGGAGCCCAGAGCAGGCATACCCTGCCTGGCCTTGACTCTCTGACCCCAGTTCAAGTCCCAGTGCATTTCTGCCACATCCCTGGCCGGACATCCAGGTGGGGGCCGTGAGTAATCCCTGCTTCCCCACACAGACATGGTCATTGTCAGCCAACGGCATTCTCCCATTTCACTGGCTTTCCAAACGTGCCGGGCTCATAAAACGACTGATGTTCCCTTGGGTTTTGAATATAGTGTTCGTGTGTATTCCTTTTTTAAATTAAGTTATTCCCTCCATATTCTCCCCTTGGTTTTGTTCAACTGATACGCACTGAACGTTTCTGGAATGGTCTGAATTTAAAAAAAAAAAAAAGTCACAAGGAACCGGCAATTCACTCTGGCTCTGGTAAACCACCCGTGGGGCTGGGCCGGCGGGTTGCAGGGGTAAGGACGGGGCAGCTCTGGACCCACCTTTGGGGGCACTCCCCTGCCCACTGCTGGCCCCAGGTGTGTCAGGGAGGACCAGATGGCATTTTCTTTCTCTGGCCAAACCGGGCCATAGGACTGCTGGGCACTTACAGGTTCACGGCCTCGGAGCGTATCAGCAGCCACTCTTCTGGCTGAGGTGTCACAGAAACACTCGGCCTCTGGTTGACAGACTTTATTGTTAAATCACAGAAATTTTAGTGCAAAACAAACAAACAAAATCGGTAAGTTCATTTAGTAGCAACTGCGCATCTTGCCGTCTCCTGGCAACTGCAAGTGGAGGAGAGGATGCAGCCAACTGGAGAGAAGGCAGGGCGACGGCTGAGGCCCCAGGCCAGCAGCCCCTCTACCTGGAAGCCAGACGCTTAGGAGCTTGTCATCCACATTTATTCGCAGGTCAGAAAGACCATCTACAGGGAGGGGGAGGTCAGAGGGAAAGACCATCTACAGGGAGGGGGGGGTCAGAGGGGAGGGGGCTGTACCGCCCAGAGCAACGGCGGCGCTGAGCAGCAGGGTGGACACAAGAGCAGGCATGACGCAGTCACCACTGTCCACACGCACAAAAGCAGGCCCCCAGGACCTCCACAAAGAAAGAGCTAGCAGGTTACATTCATGCAGGTTTTTTCCCCTCCCACCCCAAACCACAGAACTCCAAACAAACACAGCATCAACCGGGAAAGACGAATCAAAGGCTGACCCAACGGTAGCAAGCCCGGCCCCACCAGGTCTCCTGAGCGGCTGCTTCCAGCAGCTCTATTACAGTGAGGACCACATTGTTTGTTTGTTTGTTTGTTTAAAAAGCCTAATAATTATTCTGAGCCTCTCATCTTTCATATAAAACTGCCTCTGTCTGGCAGTCAGCAGGCCCACGAGGAGGGAAGGTCCCTCCTTAGAGCAGGCCTCCGGAGCCCTCAGCACCCAAGGCCCATCCAGGAGGACGGACAACCTCAGTCAAGAGGCTCTGGCTCATGCCCACAGCCAGAGCCCCGTCTCCTCCGGGTAACCACCATGCAGGGACAGACTCAAGAGACCTCCAGTGTACGGTATGTCGGCATCCATGTAGCAGGGAGGAAAGGGACACTGAAGCAGCTACGCCAGCGGCCTGCTGACAGCAATGCTAAGATGAGGGCGAGAAGAAAGGGACTGAGGGAGAGGGATCCTATCAATCATTTTTATAACAACAAAGCCAACAGATCTGTGTGTTCGTTCCCCCAGACACAAGCAGGAAAAGATGCTGCAGTTTCTCTAAGACAGACCGCGCCTTCTAGTTCCACACGTGACGCTTGCAATGCTCGACAGCCTGACAGGAGAGAGGAAACAGTTTAGTCTGCAGGTGACAAACGCTATCCCTGGCCCATTAGTGCATCAGCCGGCACCCAAAACTGGGACCCGCTATCCTGTCCCAGATCAGCCGGGATGGCACAAGATGCTAATAAAGGCCCGGGACAGCATCTCATTTAAACTCGGGATAGTAGGTGGCTATGAGTTTTGGGGACTCGTAAGGCGAGAGTCCAGAGCAGTGGATGAACAGCACCCCTGCAGGTAGGACCCCCTTCCTCTGGTTACACACCTGAGCCCCTGCCTCGAGGCCCCCAAGGCAGAACTCCTCACCCAAGAGTCAGAGGTATACATCAGCTCAGGCCAGCTCAGAAACTGGGTGCCCGGGCACCCAGGAGAGCGACAGAAATGCACTCCACCGGTGGGCCTCACCCTCCTCCCTGCAGCGGCCCTGACGCCGGCTTACCGGTCATGAAGAACCCCCACGAGGAAGTTACACAAAAAGGAACATTAAGTAACAGAGGCTGAGCCGAAACGTCCCCACCCAGGAAAGCAGCACGGGTCACCCCGCAGTGGCTGCCCAGCCAGGAGCCAACTCCCAGGCTGCTCAAGAAGAGCTCCGCTGGGCCCTGGGTGAAGATTCAGGCCGGGCGCCAGCCAGGGCAAGAGTGACCTAAGAGGCGAGGCCTCCTGCAAGAATCCGATGGGCTTTGTGCAATCCCTCGGGTGACCTCGTGCATATCTGACACTGTCACCAGGGGGCTGAAGGTGGAAGCAAAGAACACTGCAGAACATCCACTGCCACCGCTCCCTCCTCAAAGACGACAATGCAGTGAGCCCGGCTTTTGCTGGTGCCCATGAGTAAGCCTAACTGCCCCCCTGGGCCTCAGTCCCCCTCCCCCACCCAGCTCCCCACCAAAGGAGTCTGTTAGAGCAGGTTCTCCCTCGAGCTGCCTGCCTGGCGGGGGTCCTGGGGAGCAGTTGCTGAGCTACTCACGTTGCACAGGGCTGCCGACTCCATGTTCTGGCACCAGTAGCTCGGGCCCCAGACACACTTCTCAGTTCCCAAAAGAGGCTTACGGGCTGGGGGACAGACTCCAATTTTCTATAAGGTCAAAGGAAGGGGGAAGAATTAGGTCTGCCCAGCTAATCCTTTTTCAAAACTGAGATGATTATCAGCTTCTAGAAGCAGCTAGAATCAGAGCTCTAATAAGCACTTTCCAGAAAAGGCAGGGTTGCCGAGGCAAGTGGTGGGGCCTGGATGCCTGGTTCTCCCACACACCATCCCCAGACTCTGGCCCCGGCCCCAAACCTCAGAGGAACCCTTCCAGGGTCCATGCAGCACCTCCCAGGTCACACTGCCCAGGAACCCATACCGGCCCAACGCCGCTTACCAGGCACACAAAGGAAGGGTCCAGCACGTCCACCAGGATCTCTATGAGCACGGGCTCGTACTCCGTCACAAACTGATCACACTGTTAGGGAAACAGCAATGTGGGTCTAGGTGGGCCCAGGCAGAGTGTGGGGCGCTGGCCGTGCTCTTCTACCAGAATTCCTGGCCTTGCCAGCCCAGTGGGCCCAGGGCCTCCCTGCCTGCCCGGGTGACACACCTACCCCCACCTGCTCATGTTCTTTTCCCCCTAGTGGCTCCACTTAAGCCAACAGAGCACCTTTAATAAAATCTCAGCGGACTCCACGCCAGAGGCAGAAATGGCTGCTTCTCCCTCAAAACTTCAACCAGCAGCACACTCAGCGAGCTACCCAGCTCCTGCATGTCCCAAGCAGGGTCTGACATTCTGGCCGAAAGCAGCCCACAGCGTACCTGCTTCTGGTACGGGTCAGGCAAGAGGCTGCAGCCTTTCTCGAAGGCAGCAAGGATCTGCTCCTTCGTGCTGTTCTTCTCCAGGCTGCGCTCCAAATAGGTCACCAGCTTCTTGCACACCTCACAGAAGCCACCGTCCTTCCGCGGCATCACGTGTGCTATGCAAGAGAGCACAGGCTCAGTGCTGGCAAGGCCCTCCCCAACCCGAGAGGGGCCGGCCGGCCTCGCGCGCACTGGGCTCACCGGTCAGCACAGGCAGCCCCCGGCTGGAGCAGAGATGAAGCATACTGCACACCAGCTCAGGGCTCGCCTCCTGCAGGAGGATCGACAGGATGGAGCTGCCATAAGTGTCCACTACCTCCTGGCACTCCTCGGATAAGGACGAGGGCAGCTTCGAGCACACGCTGTCCAAAGCATGAATTATTTCTTCCTGAAACACAAGAAGAAAGGCTCATGTGAGAAGATGGGAGGCTGCGTGGGGTGGGAGAGACTCTGAAAATGCTGATGTGACCAGGGAGCCAACAGCAAGGTGCTGTTTTCTCCCTCAAAGGCTAGACCTACAGAGCAGGGCAAAGAGGCTGCCTCCGGCCCCAGCCCAGAGGGATCCGCTGCTGGGAAGTGGTGGTTCCGACTCCCGGGCTGGTGTCCCATACCCACAAGGGCCAAACCCAGCTCTCGGGCTGGGTCCTCCCACCACGCCATTCTGGCTCCAGGGCCAGGAGCGCTTGCGATGGCAGCATTTCCCGAAATCCCCGTACCTCGGTCCTGTTGTTGTCAATCAGCTTGACCACCTCCTTCACCACGTACTCGCACACCTCACAGTAAATATCAGCCTTCGCCGGGACCGGATCCTTCTGTTGAAAGGGCAGAAGAATACTAACACTGAGGGCCTCGCCTCACTCCTCGGTCCTGCTCCTCTAAAGGAGTGGGGCAGAGGCCAGGACGGGCTAGCGTCACACAAAGGCCACTTCCTGCTGCATTCAGAATGGGGTGTGGCTTCCTCCCAGTGTCCAAGCCCCAGTCCCTGCTGCTCCTAGATGGTGGGAAACCTGTCCCTTTCCCCAATCCTCTACCACCCCCCCCAAAACCAGGAACAGAAGCAGTGAAACTGTCCCCCAACCCCAAAGAGCTGTCCATTCAATGTCCGTTTGCTTGCAATCACCTCATCATTCAGCATTCATTCTGGGGAGGCGAATGGGGGAGCAGGAACAGAGAGAGGATTCACTATGAGTCTACTGTTTAGAAGACAGCGTTTTAAACATCTTTCAGGTCTGCTCTTGCGTTTCAAGTCTCAGCGCCTGAGATTGCTTTTCCAGAGCCTACCTTTGATAAAACAATACTGTTGAACATAATTTTCTGTGACAGTGGCAACATTCTCTGGCCGTACCACGCAATACAGCAGCCGCTAGCTACATGAGTCTACTACTAAGCACCTGAAATGTGGCTAGTGTAACCAAGGAACTGAATTTTTCTTTTTTTTTTTAACTGTAAGTATCACATGTGGCTAGAGTACAAGCTATAACTCTCCATCTTCTCCAGCCACTAACTCAGTCAGCAAGGTGGGCCAGAGCCTCTGAGCGTCTCGACTGGACAGCAGGGGCGGCAGCAGCGCTTCCGACTCTGCCAGACACAACCCTTGTGTGCTCCACACAGTACACGTGCCGAGAGAAGACAACAGGAGGAGACGAGACAGCTAAAGGTCAAGTGACACTGACATGGAAAGTTCTGGAACAAGAAGTGCACACACGTGCCATGTGATAAGACATCACATGGCTGGGCGCCTGTTCTGGAAACATCCAACAGCCACAGCATGGGGAAGGAGGTGGGCGAGGCCACAGAAAGCACATCGGAAAGGTTCGGTCGGAGCCGGGCACTGAAAAATGATTTCGAATGGTGTGCTAAAAACGTAGACTTGATCCCATGAGCACTAGGGTTTATAACCAAGGAGATAAATGTACGAGGGTAGGGGGCGCTGCATCAATTTAGGGGATACTGTAAACTAATGGTCTCAAACTCAAATACCTTTAAAAGCCAAGCAGGGAGGGCTTCCCTGGTGGCGCAGTGGTTGAGAGTCTGCCTGCCGATGCAGGGGACACGGGTCCGTGCCCCGGTCCGGGAGGATCCCATATGCCGCGGAGCGGCTGGGCCCGTGAGCCATGGCCGCTGAGCCTGCGCATCCGGAGCCTGTGCTCCACAACGGGAGAGGCCACAAAAAGCCAAGCAGGGAGCCAAGAGTGTGTGCCTTGTAGGGTGTGACAATGTGGAGTGGCGGGGCATCACAAAACCAACGGCACCAGGTACCTTTATGGGCTCCACCAGCTCCAGGGCAGGGATGACGTTCTCCGAGACCACCTTGGCAGGCACCAGAGTCTTCATGGGCATCTCCTTCACCTCGTCACAGAACCCAACCAGCCCACAAATCTCCTTGGGCTGCTAAAAAGAGCACAGAAGTAGCAGTGAGAGGCAGGCCCAAACCACCACCCCCTGTCCCACGCTCTACACACAAAGTCGGGGTGCTGGAGGAACATCCTAGACCCAGTGTCAAAGCTGACTGCCCCCCAAAGAGCCCACATTAAATCTAAAGGGGCTTGTGCAAACGCAGATGCACCAGTTCCACATGGGGAAGGAGGTCATGCAAAGCTCTGAAGAGTGATCAGACAGAACTACTATCCGCTCCAGCTGCAGAGCACCCAGGGAAGCAAAACTCCTGGCACCTTTCAAGGGCAATCGAATCAACTCCAAGGACACCTGGTCTGTTTTTCAGCTCAGCTGGCTCGCCCTCAGGAGGAGGAAGTAATAAGCTACATGTTCTTTCTAGAGGAAGAACTACGATGCCCATAAACTAACAGAAAGCCAAACGTGTTAGAAATAAAACCATACCGGATCTTTCAGTAGCAGGACCCTTTAAAATTACACATTAAGGGGAAATACTGGCTCTTTAAAAAGCCACATTCTACGTTCACAATTGCACACACACACACACACACACAGACACACACACACACACACACACACACTCACTCACTCACTCCAAATGAAAACCCAGTCTCCCCATGTCATGAATCTTTTCAAGTCACAAGGTCTCCAGATCCCCTTTCCCCTCCAGATAGCAAACCACAGAAGAACTAGATAGTTTGGACAACATCTTGACCATTTCACTACGACAATGGCCAAGAGCAAGTGAAGTATACACACTTGGTATACTTTGTAAACAAATGCAACTAGCCCTGGCCTGATGGCATTTGCTCCCACTGGCAAATCATAAAGCAGCGGGAACAGGATTGCTAAGACGGGCTCTGTTAAGGGGAAAGAGTAGCTCATGGCTATGGTTCATCTTGTTTTAACATGCGGAAGGCTCTAAAATTAAATAAGGCTGGAGAATTCTGAAAAGTATATCCTAGAAGTATCCTATCTCTGGCAGGCTTTAAGAACGGGCAAAAATCAGAAAGGGGTTGAAGATGTAGCAAAAGCTTTTTAGAAAAAGGACAAAGATGAGGAGGTGTGGCTGCTTTGTCTCAGATCAGCTTTGCCGCACTAACTCCCTGAGGAGGGCTAGGTGAAAATTCAGATATTTCAACCAAAGTCCTCTCCTCTTAGACTTCACAATACCTTTGAAAATCTTTAATTCTAAAAACGGATGCCAGTACTCAAAGGAGGGCAGTGCTCAGTACAACCCCGAAAGGGCACTAGCTCGGTAAGTCTAGTCTGGGGGCTCGGTCCCCACGTGTTGCCCCCAGTGGCCTGGCTCCTGAGTTGTCTCGTGTGGCTCCAGAGCCCAAAGGACCCCGTCACCCAGAGGGGCAGAAGCCATCAAGAGACTGTTTCCAGTTCTCTGGAGCCAACAGACAGGGGGACAGTCTGCTGGCTATCTGCAAAGGACTTGCTCATGCAGCAGAAGCATTTCTGGGGCGATGAAAAACACGACCAATGACATGCAATGCTCTCCTGAATCATGACAGAAACAAGGTGTCCCACTGAAGCTGGGCCTGCACTGAAGGAAGCTGAGGCCACCGATGGTTCCCCACCACACTGGTGGCCTGCACGTGGCTGGCTGGGCGCTGACTCCAACCAGAGTGCAAGGCTCTGCGGGCCTCATCTGCTGGGCCCCCCAAGGGGAAGTGAGGCCCCTGGCCCCTCCCAGTGCTGAACCACACGGGAGAGATGCGGAGGCTCCCTTGCCAGCCAAGTTATTAACACGGAGAGGGAGCCTGCCTTTCCCAATCTTTCCTTGTTATCTGTCAGAGCTGACGATGCCGTACAAAAAAGGATGAGCAAAATTAACAACAAGCAGCAGCAGACCCACTACTACAAGCAAATTCCCAGCACATACCTGATCCTGCTGCTGAACAAAAAAACAGGAAATCGGAGATGAAAAAAATAAGAGAAAGGAAAGGACACAACAGTTAAGAAAAAATTAAAACAACAATAATCAAGCAGTTAACCAGGTATAAGGATGTCTGTCACCAGAAGTTTAGGTGAAATGCCCTTCCGGTCACCTAGCAGCAACCTACCTTGTTCCTACTATTGCATGCACGTGGGGACCCTGAAAGCTACTCTCTCCTTCAAGGGTCGGACCACACTGCCCCCAGAAGCCTGTTGGTGCACCATCCCCATGCCCCTAACACGCCACGGCAAAACACTGAGCAGCAGGTCCCCAGAAAACACGTTAGGAGGGGCTTTCCTTGCTCAGAAGCCAAGCCCACCACGCCTGCAAGGCCCTCACCTCAGACTGGGGATGAGCGGCCAGGAACAAGACACAGGGCTGCTCAAATCAGGGGCGTGTGTCCGAATATCTAATACACCCGGAGGGGTCAGGGATCCCCAGCCCAGGTCTCAGGGCAATCTGCCCCCAGGTGGCCGAATGCCAGCCTGGAAGGCTGGTTTGACAATGCAGGCATACCTCACTTTATTGAGCTTCACAGATTTTACAAATTGAAGGTCTGTCGCAACCCTGCTTCAAGCAAGTCTATTGGCCCCCATTGTTCCAATAAATAGCATTTCCTCACTGCGTGTTTCTGCGTCACATTTTGGTAATTCTCACAATATTTCAACTTTTTACTGCTATGACTCACTGAAGGCTTAGATGATGGTTAATGGTTTTTAGCAATGGAGTATTTTTTAATTAAGGTATGTACGTTGTTTCTTTAGACCTAATGCTACTGCACACGTAACAGACCACGGTGTGGTATACACATAACTTTTACATGACTGGGAAGCCAAAAAATTCGTTTGACTCACTTTATTGTGATATTCACTGTACTGCAGTGGTCTGAAACCAAACCTGCAGTATCTTTGAGGTAAGCCTGTGTTATTAAAAGCCCTGCCCTTTGACTCAGCAATTCCAGTCTTAGTTACCTATCTTAAGGGAAAAACCAGGAATGCGCATGTGTATCTACTCGTCCCTGAGGAGAACAAACTCAAGGACTGTAGGCCAGTCTCAACATAGTTGGGAAGTCAGCATGACAGAGAAAAAAAGGACAACTCGCCCCTCACCCACTGCAGATCAGATCTCAGGAGGCCAGTGCATCTTCCCCATGTAAGGATGCCTTCAGACCTCCCTGCCCTGTACAGTTTGCTGCGTGGATCGAGCTGGCTTCACTGTGCTTTCTGGATATTTTCTACCTCTAATAATGAAGGAATGCCCCTACCCCCTGGATGCATGAGAACCAAGTGCAGGAATTACGGGCTCCAGCAGCAGCTACAGCTAACACTGCTGCAGAGTGCAGGACCAGCTCTGGGAGGCGGATGCTCCCGCCTCAGAACTCAGGCTGGAAGACAGCAATCCTCAGGCCTGGCCTAGCTACAGAGCAGACTATTCCCAAGGGTCCCAGAATGAAAGCCAGATGCTAGAAATCTGATGGCCAGCTCACATACGCACCGGCAAACCAACCACCAGGAAGCCAGCAGGGCAGTCCCGGGGGTCAGGCTACTTCAGCCTTTCCCCTACCTGGGGAAGGCAAGGGGGAGGTGCTGAGTTGCAGGTGGACAGTCTGCTGGTCAAAGAGGGCTCATTCTGGCCCAATTCAGTACTTAAAGGTAAAAGGGAAACTAAACCATATAATTTTCAAAATCCTAGAAATCACAGTTTGAGACAAAGAAAAATGCTAGCAAGGAGCTTCCCCTGCCACCTACCATATGCATCACCATTTGGATAGCAATTTCCGAATACTGGTTGATATAGTTCTTGCACTGGGGAGAGAGAAACAGACTGTTAGCGAAACTCACTACTACAACAACACACCAAAACCCCACCCTTTCCAACAGTGTCAATAGGTGAGTATCAAGCAAGTTTCCAAGAGTGGAATCATCAATGCCTGCTCTGGGCAAGTCTCAATAAGATAAAAAATGGCAATCTGGTTACTCCATACCTTACAGGAAAACACGTGTGCAAAAGTGTTTTGAAAATGTTTTCCAAAGGCCCTTAGAGATGAGGTCCTCCCATCTCCTTTTATGGCCCATACTTTCCCCGAGGTCACACGGCAACTACTCAGTGGCAATTTAGAGTGAGTGTGGCTACAAGATACACTATGATGGATCAGAGATTACTTTTCAAATCCGTTCACACATTCTTGGACAGGATTATAAAGTTTAAATCCAGTATAGTCCAGTTAAGTTATAATGATTTTCATAAAAATCTAGGTATTTCCTGCAGACCCTATCTGGTCATGACTGGGGAGCCTCTATATGTGAGAAAACAGGGTGATATGACAGCTCTCAGAGAGGTTAACCTGGGGAAGCCAACTGACACAGCGAATATACCAAGATACTTCAATGAGGCTAAAAGATTCACAGGTTTTAAAGAAAGTTAACAGAAAGGAACCCTTAGCTCCCAGAGCGGACTTCTTACAGCTGGCCTCCCCACGTCCAGCCTTGCAGAGGTTCATTAGTGGTCGGGTACTAAATGGCATTTTGGTTTTAGACATCAATCTCATGAGTGTGGGTAATGGGAACACGGTCCAAGACATAAACCCCCCACGGGGCTAACGAAGAGTTTCTGAGCCTGGAGGACCAACATTCACCAAAGTAAGGAAGGCATCCCGGGTGAGCCTCTTACAAGCCAGGCGCGTGGCTTCCCCTGGGCAACCACCCTGCTGGCGGCGGGGACAGCACACCTAGAATTACGAATAGACAACAGTCAGGCCTTAGAACCAGAACAGGGTTCTAAGTGGTTCTACTGTTGTTTGTTTCTTAAAGTTGTGGTGACTGCGAGAAAAAAAAAAAAAAATCTTCACAAAAGTGGTCTCCTTCTCCTTCCACTATTTTGTCCCACGAGTTCTGTTACATATCCAAACTCAATTAACCAACCAGGTATTTAAGTACCCACCACATATCTGGCTGCTTTCTGGGAACTGGGAATTGTCTGAACATCTCTTCTTCAAAGCCCTCAGGCTGGAACTTGAAATGGCGCCCCAGGAAGTGAACTTTTCTTGCCTCCCCCACTGCTGTCTCCACAGCCCAGCTCCCTGGCCCAGAACGTCCTCCGATGCCTGAGGTAAGGCTCACCATGTCGGCCATGCCAGGCCCCAGGCGGTCGCACTCCTCCCTGGCGTGGTCCACCAAGGCCTCGACAAAGCTGGAGTTGGTCCTCACAGCAGTCTGCACGTCAGTCACCATCTGAATGCAGTCCTGGCAAACGTCCCCATCAGCCTAGAGACACAGGGGCAGTTGGTCTGTAAACACTGCATATTCCTAAAAACAGCTAAGAGTGTTCAGATTCCGACATGCTCGTAACTGCAGCACCAGGGGTGAGTCCCTGAACTGTTCCTAATGTGTTTTTACAGGCTCTAAAGGGACTGACAGGTTTAAAATCAAGTGGGCATTGATTATAGTAAAGCTTAACAGGAAGGGGGAACCATCTCTGCGTCTGTTAGATATCCCGGTTCTTCAGAACCTCCATGCACAACCATCTGAACGGTGGGTTGTGGAACTGCAGAATCAAGTAAAGGAATAAGGCCCCAGTCTGAGAGCTGTACGCACACGCCGCCCCCTTTCGTGTCACAGCTCAAACCCAACCAAAGACAGGGCACGGGGCCCTGGGCGGCCAGGCCCACTGCCTCACCTTGTGCTGGGGCTTGCTGTGGGGCCCGTCCTGAGGGTAGAGGAGGAGGGGCACGTTGGCCATGAAGGGAGCCACCACCTCAGCCATATCCAGGTCCGGGATCTGATTGGACTTGAGCTGGTTCTGGTGATTCAGCTCTGCCAGGTGCTTCTGAAGAGACTCACAGAGGTTGAGAGCGGAGCACACCTCCCCGGGATGGCTCTGGGGGGAAAGAGGCACAAGTGGAAATCCTCTCCCCAGAAGGAAACAGGCCACCTGGCGCCTTCGAATTCTCCCTTTCCTCATCTCCTGGCATGACTCACGTGCGCACGCCCAGCTAACAGGCGCATCTCAAACCAAACCGCCCGACCTGCTTGGCCAGCCCCACGGCTCCATTATGACAAATGGTTCCACTCCCGGGGGTGCCAGCCACCAACATGGAAGACATGCCTAACTCCTCCCCTCCACCAGCAAGTCCAGTCCGTTTATCCACTAAGACCACGTGCAGCTGTCCGCCTCCACTGTCCCCATCAGATCTCACACCTGACCGTCCTGCCAGCTCTTGCAACTCCCAATTGGTGGGACCCAGACCAGACCAACCCCTTTGAAAAGGGGTCATCTCACCTCTCCCCGTGAAACCCTCCAAGACCTCCCCACTGCACCGACAATCCTGAAACAGCCTGAAAGGTCTTGCGTGATGTGACCCCTGCTTTCCTCACCAAAACCTTGGTCCCATCGCAGGACACTCCTGCCCCACTGGAGGTTTTTAGGGTCCTTCCAAATTCCACAAACCTGGCTCCTTGTTCCTTGCTGAAAACCCAACCTCTGGCACATGGTTTATGCATAACAGATACTTACTGAATGAAAGTCAAGCATCCTTGTAGCTGACATGAGTTATCAAGTCAGCACCTATAACTGTTATACCAGTTTACATTCCTTCATTAATTCTATGAGTTCCCATTTCCCATACCCTCCCCAACCCTTGAACGTTACAAGCAGAGTGGTCTGCATTGCCAAAGCCATTCTGGACGAAAACTGTACAAAAGATCTGGTGACGAAATCTCAGTCTATGAACGGACTTTCCGTTTTAGTCACTGTACTCTGGTCTGGAACCTCCCCCGGGCCCCAGAGATGCCTTGAAGGAAGAGTCTATCTACTCTCCATCACGTACCATTTGTCCTTTAATCATGTCCAGGATGACCGGGAGGTAGGAGTCGACGATCTCCTTGCAGGAGGCAGACATGTTCGGCTTGGGCAGCCAGTCGCAGGTCCTCTCCAAGTACACAAGGATCTCTTGCTAGAGAGGACAGAGGCAAGGGTCGGACCAGGATGGACTCCTTCTCCACAAACGGGCTGAAAGCAAGAGGCCCTCCACAACTCCAGAAACGTGAAGGCTAGAAACAGTGGCCCTCGGAGAAGAGGACCTGGGAGAGGGCTAGTGTGGAGCCGTGGCCCTGCCAGGTCAGGGAGGCAAAAAGCAGGTGCGAGCAGTATTCAGAACGAAGATCCTCTGACCTGCGGTCTCACTGGCACAGGGAATTCTGAGCAGAAGTCAACAAAAATGGACCTAAAGGTTAACGGCATATGATACAAAGTCCCGATCAACCTCGGGCATTTGACGCCTAGCCCAGGAGTCAGCAAACTAGGGCCCACGGCCCGTTTTTGTACAGCCTGTGGGTAAGAATGGTTCTTACATTTTTAAAGGATGGGGGTGGGGGACGTTACATGACAGAAGCAGTCTGTGACCCACAGGACAGTTATTTCTGACCTGAGCCTAGACCATTCCTCGCTGGACGCCCTCAGTCACAGCTCTGTACGGAACCGATGCACGTGGCCACACGGCCACCGCTCACACGCAGTCACACACCCTGGTGGCGGCTCACCTCAGTGGCGTTGTCTTTCAACATGTCACCGGCTGCAGTGATGACGTCTTTGCATATGTCGCAGGGGAGGGATTTCTAAGAGGAAGGAACACGAGGGAGAGAGCTCTGTATTCGTAGGACATAACTCACACCGCACACAGCTGAACACTGCCATGGCCGTTTTCCTGTTTCATCTAATCATGGCCATCTCTGACACACTGGCACATCCCGGTCCCCCAACCTAGGTGAGAAGCAGTGGACACCGCGGGGGAGGCTTAGATGTGGCTGATCACGCTACGCTGTGCTTCTGCAGGATAGAAACCCTCTTCCTGTACCCTCTATACCCCTCAGCGCCTTGCTCAGTGCACACGGCACAGGCTACATTTAGCATTCATGCTCACAACAGCTCTGGGAAGAAACTGAGGCTCAAAAGTCAGCTGGAACTCAGGGCAGCAGAAATCAGAGAAAATCGGTAACGTGACGGAACATCACAGAGTAAGAGGGCGCGGGCAGTGAAACAAGGCCCAGTCAGACCTCTCTGCGCACTCCCACCAGCACTGCTGCCGGCGCTCTGTCTGCCTTCCACCTCCTGGGCAGTGCTGTGTGCCAGTGAAGGCCGCACGTCACCATTGCAGAGCTCAGAGACATGACGCGAGTCTTCTAGACAAGACTGGCATCCCTACATGGCCCAGGACCACGGAAATTCTAGCCAGTCCTCAAAGCTCTTGGGGCGCTCCCTTCTTTATGTCAACCAATTTTCAACCCATGAAGAAGGAACTAACACTTCTGGGTGAGATTAAGGAACACCTGTGAATTTAGCTGCATTTAGAGAAACCGCCTTGAACCTTCGGACCTGATCAGGCTAATACTGTGCATGCGGCCACTCAGGTTACATGTGCCTTTTTTTCAGTATCGTGAACTTATGATATCGTGAATTTGTGCATGATGCCCGAGAGGTTCCGGTATCCACGAGACTGTCCTGTCAAGAGAGAAAGATCTAAACTGCCCCCGTGATACATTAAACTTCAAAAGAGGAAGCAGTATTAAAAACAAGATCAGAAGCAAATTAGAAACCAAATCTGAAAGTAATTTTGGCCACAGAGAGTGGTTTAAGACAGTGAATTCAGAAAACTAAAAGAGCAGTGTTACTGAATTAATTCTTCTTCTCCTACTGAAGGAGTACTAGTGGCCAGCGGCAAGTTTTAGACCTCAAGCTCCACGCAATCAAACCTGCCTTGTACCACAGGCTGAAGCACATCCCAGAGCAAACAAACAGCACTTCCTGTAGTCCCCTGGCCCAGCCAGCAGAGCTCGGGCGTCTCCTGAGGACTCAGGTTGCGTGGAGTGTGCACTTGAGGTCTGTCATCTTAAGAGTATTCCCCATATTAATGTGCTATATTTATCACTGTTTAGATGAAAAATCAGTGGCATCTTTTCCAGTCTGGCTATAGTTGGAAATAAAATTTTAGATAGCTACCAAGCTCTAGGGTCTGAATCAGTGATCTGCCTGTTTAAAAGACAAAAATACCAAAAAAGGGGGGAAAGGATTTCAAAAGCTTAGCATCTACTTTGAGTGAGTGACCAAGGACAGAGCTGTACCCGTGTGCCCTGTCCTGGGAATGGGAGCTGCACCTGCCGGTCCCTTATGTGGGGTAGAGAGGTGGGAGCTGCATCTGGAGGGCAGCATGGGGCGCGCGGTGGAGGACAGGCAGGACCTCCCCCTATCTGTGCCACCAGGACACTCGGCGGCCTTGGGGGAATGGAGCCTCCCCGCTCCAGCCCGCCACTCCTCCGCATGGGTACCCCCACCCACAAACAGGTCTCAGGTTCACCAGGAAGAACAAACAAAAGGAAGCAGGAGAGAGCGCTCCGTAAAGGGCAGCAGTTACAGAGGACACAGAGGCCCAGCCGTCGGAGGCACTCACCACGGCCGGCTTGTTCCAGACGGTCTGCAGGCAGTGCTGCACGGCCCCGCAGTCAGACGCCGTCTTCACGTTCTGGCACCACACGGCCGAGCCTCGGGTACATTCTCTCAGGCCCAGGACGGGGCTGGCGAGAGCTGCAAGCAGAATCAGTGTGAGGATGCGGCCCATTCCCACTTACCAGGCCCACCTCACTTGCTTCCCCAGCATCAGGGGCCTTGGCATTTTGCGGGACACTAGGCTGGCCCCTCACCAGCTGTATGAGACACGAGCCACAAAGCCAAGGAGCTGCGTTGTCACATCATATGTCACAGGGCTGAGAGGGACTAATCTACCTGGTTCACCGTTTTCCTCTCACACTATTTTTAAACAGTATCAGATCAGTCCTTTTAATCTTTACCATCTTAAATTTCCATGAAGTAATGAAAGAAATCACAAGAGGAAAGACTAGCAGGTTTAAAAATAGAGATTTTAACTTCTGTAGAAATGAAAAATGGCCAAAGTTAAAAAAATTGTAATGAGGGCTTCCCTGGTGGCGCAGTGGTAGAGAGTCCGCCTGCCGATGCAGGGGACACGGGTTCGTGCCCCGGTCCGGGAAGATCCCACATGCAGCGGAGCGGCTGGGCCCATGAGCCATGGCCGCTAAGCCTGAGCGTCCGGAGCCTGTGCTCCACAGCGGGCGGGGCCGCAACAGTGAGAAGCCCGCGTACAGAAAAAAAAAAAAAATTGTAATGAGAACACAAAGAGTCATATCCTCATTACATAAAACAATGGCTTTTAATGTTGTTCTAGTAGAAGAGACCTTTTATAATCAACTGGGTGAGTTTCTGCACATAAACAAGTTTGCTAGCAAAAAAACAAAACTACATAGCCTGGATATCACAAAGTGTAGGTATGTCCATTCGAAACCGATTGCACACACAGAGTTTCATCTATGGTGTAACAAGGAAAGGACTCAGGCGGAAGTCACAACCACAGAAATGGGATTAGGGGAAAAAAAAACAGAAGAAAGGTTCAAGTCACCTGGAACCAAAGAAATGCAGGTTAAAGCAAGAAGGTACCATATTTTTAAAGTTAAAATAGTAGCCAACGGAAAACAAAAACAAAAAACCTTACCACCAAATAGTGATAAATTTGTGGAAAAAGATGCATTCTTATAAGGCTGACAGCAGTGTGACTAGTAAGTACTTCTCAAAATATATTAATATATTTCAAGAACTGAGGGGAAAAAATCCACTTCTAATAAAACATTTTAGGGAAATCCAGTAATTCAAGAGGTAAAATACAATATGCCTAAGTGTATATATATATATGTGTGTATATATATATATATATACACATATATATAAAGTCAAATTCACGACATTAAAAAAAGGCAGATGTAACCTCAATGGTCAAAACTAGAGGGAAAAAACTAGTGATATTCTTACCAAAATATTATGCAGGGGCTTCCCTGGTGGCTCAGTGATTAAGAATCCGCCTGTCAATGCAGGGGACACGGGTTCGATCCCTAGTCTGGGAAGATCCCACATGCCACGGAGCATTTAAGCCCGTGCGCCACAACTACTGAGCCCGTACTCTAGAGCCCACAAGCCACAACTACTGAGCCTGTGTGCTGCAACTACTGAAACCCATGCCCTTAGAGCCCATGCTCTGCAGCGAGAGAAGCCACCGCAGTGAGAAGCGCGTGCACTGCAACGAAGGGTAGCCCCCGCTCACCGCAACTAGAGGAAAGCCCATGCGCAGCAACGAAGACCCAACACAGCCAAAAATAAATAAATTTATAAAAAAAAATATTATGCAGTTGCTAAATATACTTATAAAAATGATGTACGTCAAACAGAAAAATATTCAAGAATATGAAATTGGGGTTGTACAAAAATCAGAAAATAAAACAAGATGGTTGGCTAAATTCCTTTTTTAAATTCCCCATGTCATGTTGCTTGTGTGTAATTTTAAAGAATATTTTATAAACTGCCCTGAGAGAACTATGGTATTCCTTGATTCTGGAACTAAAAACTGGGGAGAAAACTCTCACATTCACACCTCACTAGGAAGCAACAGATTACACCGGGCCACATGCAGACGTATGACTGCACAGCAGCTATCACAGGAGGGTTGAAGTAACTTCTACTGTAAACAGAAAACATTTGGCTTGGGTCTGAGAAGGAAACCCCACAGCCACGTAGAAACAGATTTAGAACCGCAGGAGTCATGCTGCATGTTGCTGCACCTTGTAAACCAAGAGAGGACACAGTAATTCTATAGACATCTCTCTCTCGCTCTCGCTCTCGCTCTCTCTCTCTCTCGCTCTCGCTCTCGCTCTCTCTCTCTCGCTCTCTCTCTCTCTCTCTCTCACTCTCACTCACACACACACACACATATCATAGGCTACAACACATGGAGGGCGGCGCAGTGGTTGAGAGTCCGCCTGCCGATGCAGGGGACACGGGTTCGTGCCCCGGTCCGGGAAGATCCCACATGCCGCGGAGCGGCTGGGCCCGTGAGCCATGGCCGCTGAGCCTGCGCGTCCGGAGCCTGTGCTCCGCAACGGGAGAGGCCACAACAGAGAGAGGCCCGCGTACCGCAAAAAAAAAAAAAAAAAAAAAAAAACTATAAGGAAGGAAAGGAAATACTGTTATTACTTTACTAGCTATTCAAGACTAGCTATAGTTCGACAAACTGTTCATGCAGACACGGAGTCACAGGTCCCCAGAAAGCTCAAGCCAGATGATCTGCGCCCCTTCAGACACCACCAAACGAATTCTTAATCTGCCCAGATTACAGCCTTCTCTGCCCTTTGGGGAGCAAAAAAATCACAACCCACAACCAGTTCATGAACTCAACAGAACTGGCCTCATTCCAAAAGCTGTTGGTTTGATCTGGTCTCTGTGGGTAAACATGTGCCCGATTCAAAACAGTACCACACTCCCCAGATGGTTAACCATAACACAGCCAAGGTAGGCTGCAGCCTTCAGCCGTAGGTCCCGGGAGGTCAGAGGGGAGCAGGAGTCCCGTCACGAGGGTAAGGGCTCTGAGGAGTGAGGGGGTCACAGAGCCAGCCCCAGACCTGGCAGCTCCCACCAGCGCTTCCCACGCTCCTCTCAGGCACTGGCCTCCCAGTTCCCCTGAACAGTACCCACTAAGTACATCGCCTGCTTCTACATCTGAATTAGGAGCTCGAATTATGAACAGGAGGCTACAAAATGAGTCTCTAGGCAAAGGAACATACAGAGATACACAGTGACGCCGGAAGGATGGACCTCGGCAGATAAAAGCAGGGCTCCCTGCACAAGGCCTGACCACCACTCTCCATCCTTACAAATACTCAGTCTAGGGATTTTCTCCAAACTTCCAGCCAGGAACCGGCTTTAACTGACCAAAATCTATCAGGTTTCCCCGAACACAATGCACTATCATAGGCCCAAGCTGCAAGAATACTTTGTAACTTGTTTACTCCCCCTAGGAACTTGAAAGAGTAATCACCTGCTATAAAGACTTGTTACTTGTTTTGGCCAGGCTATTCTGGACTAAAAAAGTAGCCCCTTCTATCTGAGATTGGTCCAGCTACTGCAGAACCCAAGGTCATTTCCCAGTCCTAACCGTCGCTGAATGGTAACAAGCCCCCACCTCAGAACTAGAGGTAAAATATATGCCTGGTGGCCAATCTGGCAGACCTGAGAGGTCACCCAATCCAAGCCTAAAACGGACTGCAGGGACACTAAGAAATGAAAACTGAAGTCCCAGCTCCCAGAAACTCAGTTCTCACCAAGGCCGCCCCATTTACCTCCAAACTAAAGCCAAATTTATAAAGGTGCACGTTATTAAAATGGTCTGTGGTGCGATTTCCTAAGATGACCCGAAACAACTGCGTGTCCTCAGGGTTGGTAATGAGGCTGAAACAAGCCTGGCGATGCCAAGTGCGTGACCTGCTGAGAGGTTCAGGGGCTTATTTTGGGAGCCGGTCTCCTGAGAGGGAATCAAACAGTGGGTCAGAACACGTTTGGAACACAGATCCCTTCCTCAGAAAACATACTAATACACAACACCCTCACACCACTTCAGGGGGTTCTCAACACCTGTCCAGGGACTCCAGCTGGGGACTGAAAGCTCTCGGGGTAAGCATGGTTTTTCTCCACAGAAGTGGGAAAACAACTAAGATGAAGACGCAATTATCAACTCCATTGACCGCGACAAGCAGTGCTTTCAGGTGGGAGGGACAGACACAGGAATAATGGTGCTGCGTTAGCAGAAACACGGAGCTGCAAGGAGAATGCCCAACTGTTCCGGGGAGCCGGAGGTGGCTTCTTCAAAATGAAAATTGAACTGGCACCTGAAAGAAGGCAGCTGAAAGACTGGTGGGGCGGGGCGGGGGGAGGGGGATTCCTGAACATTCTGAGGGAGAGCAGTGATCTTTGCTGAAGGGAAAGAACACTTTTGTCTTTTCAGGAGCGGGGCTCCAGCAGACCTCAGGCCCACTGGGAAAGGCCCCACCAGGCACTCATCCCTTGTGATGAGTGTCGCCCATGGTCCATGCTGTGGGCGACAGCTCGTGTTAGTGTCACCCAGTTGTGATGTGGCAGAAACGAGGGGGAGGTGGGGAGATCCAGATGATGGGCACCTAAATGGAGTGGAAGGCTCATCCCAAAAAGGCTGAGCAGGGAGCAGGGACAGCAAGGGCTGAAGACTGACAGCTGGGAAAATGAAACTCTCCGGGTTAAATTTAAATGTGAAGTCTGTTGGGCTGAAAGAAAAAGCAGGGCAGCAAAAGCCAACAGCACAAGGACAGAGGTGGGGCTCAGAAGCTGCGGCGTGAGTGGACACAGGCAGGCAGAGCACACCTGCGCACCCCGCTTCCCGTGGGAGAGTGACAAGCGCAGGTCGGAAGGCGAGGCCCTTAGGAGACTGCAGGTGTTTAGCTGGGAGAGAGAAGGTTTCCGGGATAAGCACAGTTATCTTCACAGGTGAAGGACACCTTCCACCTCTGACATGGGGGTGGATCTGCTCTGGGTGGTGGCTTCCGATCCCAGACCTCAGAGCGGTTGGGTAGAGGTGAAGGGAAGCAGACCACAGCTCAAGGTAAGGAACACACTTAACACCCACAGGCTATAAAAGGGGAATCGCAGACTTCCCTGGTGGTCCAGTGGTTAAGACCCCACGTTCCCACTGCAGGGGACGCGGGGTTTGATCCCTGGTAGGGAATAAGGGTCCCACATGCCACACGGCACAGCCAGAAGAAAGAAAAAAATTAAGGAAACCTGTGAGAGATTAAGCAGGTTCTAACTAATAAGTGCAGAGTCTCAACTTGAAGTCAGAGTTCTCACTCTGAAGCCTGAACTGTCCTCTAACCATTAAACTGATGCTTAAAAAAAAAAAAAAAAAAAAAAAAAGGAATGAGTTGGCTTGTTATGTGATGACCTCTACAAGAGTGGGAGCAACCAAGCAGAAACGAAATGCCCAACCTAGACGGATTCTGTGTCAGAGGGATCCTGAGTGGTGAGCGGGGCTAGAAGACCTCTAGGGGCTACAAAAGTCTTCACTGTTAGAATAATGAGGCAAATGACATTTTCAGTATTCACACGTAACCAATATGAAAATTACCCTAACCTACATTCTTATGAGTTATTTCTCAAAACATCTTCCCAGCAAAGCTTTCATCTCTATTTTCATCTTACCACACTGCCCCCAAAAACCAACTTCCTTCCCTGAGGCAACAGGCTGAACTCTAAGACAGTTCTTAGAACGTCTGCCTGACACCCTGGAGGTTTGATTAAATTTGTCCTATTAAGAAGGATCACTGCTCAGGGTAAGGCGAGCACTACACTTCTTAGTTCAAGGGCCTGGCATTCGAGCCCTCAGTGACAAATGCTGGCGGGCTGGAGTCAGAGAAATGATCACTTCAGAGACACTAAAACCCCACAACCAAGTTTCATTTTATGAGGACAGGGTTTCAGGTTTGTTTTTTGTTTTTTTAAGACTTCAGTGGTTATTTCCTTAGGAAAGGGGTGGGGGCTCTGTTCCCTTCTTACTCCTAGGCTTAGAAGAAAATAAGCAGATGTGCTCTAAACCACTCCACATGTAGGTCACTTATCAAAGACAGGCTGTAGTGGAATTTTACTGTCTTGAGAACAGCTGCCACGAGCTGGATCCGTCATGGGCTTGGTGGCCGCTCTAGACTCTGACCCAAAATCCTCAGTGAGCCTGGGAGGGAGGGAAGGAGGGAGAGCTCACCACAGCCGTGTGTGTTTTAGCTGCTCTTACGATGACTTCTTAAGTGAGAAGGGGCTAAACCCCAAGTTTAGAGCGAGGCTTCTAAGGCAACTTACCCACCATCTAACAAGTTAAAGGTTTTTCAAACACGGTATACTGAAAAGAAAATAAGATCTGCCTGCAAGTCCTGTCCAAATGACCCTAAACAAATCGCCATCCTTCTCAGCTTGTTTTCCATCTGTAAAATGAGGATGAAGCCATTGATCACTGGATTGTTTTGAGAAAAGAGACGACGTAACTATGCACTTTCAACGGCCAGAGTATTAGTCTCTCAACCATCATCTCTCTCTCTGGTATCTTAATTTACCCACATTATCTTGACTCCCCTACCAGACTGCCTCTGAAATCAGACAGTGAAGGTTCAGATCATGGCTCTACCACTTCTAGTCATGTGACCTTCAGACTTTGGTCTTCCAATCTGCAAAATGGGCCTATTACTAGTACCTACCCCAAGGGATTTGTAAAAATTAACCGACTGTAAAACACAGGGCAGTGCTGGCATGCTACAGAAGTCCAATGAGCACTATTACTATTATTATCCACAGTAGCAACTGGAAGACCTTTTTCACATCTACTATCTTGCCCAGAACAGGTGTTCCACAAATAGCTGAATCAAGGATGTTCTATGCTTTCTCTACATTTAATCAGGTCATTAACTGGCAGCTCAAAGACCTAGAGAGCTGTTTCCCAGCAACCTCAGAAGTTGTTGGTTGCTAAATTCAAGACCCAGAAATCACCAGGAGAGTGAAGCACAGGCCCCACTGTAATGAGCCCAGGAGTCGATCCTGTGTAGCTAGGAGCTAAACAAGAAGCCCTGCGTGGGCAAAAATGAGAGGCGCCCAGCGAAGCACCAGTACCACCACCAGTGAAAAGCTTTCAGTAATTCACGTCATTGGAGCTACAGGCTGATTGGCCCTCCAATCCCAAGAAAGTTGCCACTGTTGAAAATATTTTTGGAACCCACTTTTTAGAAAAGCCCCCTCAAAAACCTCTCCTTCTCTGGAAGGGCACAGAGGCAGTATGGCAACATGATCACTGCCCTGAGTGTTGGGGGTAGACAGACCTGACGAAATTCCTGCTGTGCTGTCTACTAAAGCCAAGCCTCAGACAACTTACTAACGCCACAATTATCTGCAAAATATGGAAAATAAGAGTGCCCTTGGGGCTTCCCTGGTGGCTCAGTGGTTAAGAATCCGCCTGCCAACGCAGGGGACACGGGTTCAAGCCCTGGTCTGGGAAGATCCCACATGCCGCGGAGCAACTAAGCCCATGGGCCATGGCTACTGAGCCTGCGCTCTAGAGCTCGTGAGCCACAGCTACTGAAGCCCGCACACCTAGAGCCCACGGTCCGCAACAACAGAAGCCGCTGCAATGAGAAGCCCGCGCACCGCAACGAAGAGTAGCCCCCGCTCAACACTAGAGAAAGCCCACGCAGCAACGAAGACCCAACCCAGCCATAAATTAATTAATTAATTAATTAACTTCCTTTAAAAAAAAGAGTGCCCTCTTCTCAGGAATTCTGTGAAGATAAATAAGAAGGCACAGAAAGCACTGAGAGTGCCTGGTACTTATGAAGCTCAGTTAATTGTACACTGGCTTGTTAATGGTGGACTCGAGGGAAAGGATGACAAAGGGAGGTGTTCACATTCTAATTTTTGTATACTAGCATAAATTAATTTTTTCTCATGTTACTTTTAAAATCAGAAAAAATAGTTAAACCTTACAACCTGCTTTAGGGAACAATTATCACCCAGTGTGGCACAGACCACAAGTTGCTCCCTATATCTATTCTCCACTCCTTTCAAAGGAACAGAACCACAAATTCTTAGCTACACACATGGCTGCCAAAATTTAAAACCACATTTCCCAGTCCCCCTTGTAGCAGGGTCTGGCCATGAAACCACATTCTGGCTGATGGGATGTTAGTAGACATTATTGCACTTTTAAAGACAAGTGATGGCTGGAACTTTGGCAGCCATGATGGGCCATGAAGAAAGGGCCTAGACCTCAATGATGCAGAGCACTGAGCTAGAAGAGCCTGGGTCTCCAAATTCTTTTGGAAGTAGAACCACTATGCTAGCCCTAGACTGCCTGGCTCCTGAACTCGCTATGATAGATGGGAACAGTTCAATCATAATTAAGGCACCATTATTCTAGGTCTCTGTTGTCTGCAGTCAAACCTAAGCCTAACTATAATACCAGCTTAATCATCTACCTCACTCACCAAAATCGTCTCCAAATGACAAGTCTTTACTAAGGCCTGCCTCCACTGCGATATTTTAAAGTCCATGTACACCATATAATTAACAAAGATTTTCAAAAACCACCTCAGAATGAAAGGGATAATCATTCCTAGAATGTGTGTTTTATGCCCTATTTGTTAAAACAATCAGTCTTATTATTTTAGCCATATAAAATCTTTTTTATTCCTTTTAAATATTTCAGTTAACATATGCTAAATACCGTTCGAGTCTAATTATCAAAAAAAAAAAAGGGGGGTAACAGAAAATGCAAGCAGCCTCCCAATCTCAACAATCAGAGTACACATTCCATAGGGCAGTGGATCTGCTGCCTGGGTAATGCATTGCCATGGCAACAAGCCGGTTGCTAAGAAACCAAGAGAGAGGAACCCCAGGAGAGGCAGTATCTGCCTCAGGTCCCCCGCATTCAGACATTTCTCAGGAGAATTTGTGCACTTAGATTCCCTAAGAGCAGGAGATAACACAATGCACTCAACACTGACTACTCGATGAAACAGCTGGTGTCACAAATACCTTCGATGACAAAGAGCACTTGTCCCTTCTTTAGAGGATCTTGCTTTTGGAAAACATTCTGCAGAGCAGAATAAAAATACTGCCCATTTAATCATTCTGAATGGCATACGCTTAGAGGCAGCCTGCCTTGATCTGGAGGAAGTAAGGTCCAAATAGTCCTCTTATCACAGAAGGAATCTGTGGCAATAAAGCTTTCAAGCTGCTAGGCTGACATCCCATCACCTCTGGCTCAGATAAGCTATTATTTCTGTTACTTAAGACAAAGGTTCTTTCTTCCCTGCTTCTCCTCTCGCACTGCCCCCTTGCTTTTTAATTTTCCTCACAAGCCAGATCATTCTAGGACAAGAAATCAATCCACATGAAGAAAGCAACAGAATCCTCAGGTACACTGCCTTGTGTGATAACACACACTGAGGGGCAAGGCTGTGTGATCTTCTTAGATTGTAAAAGAATGATTCAATTTGGCATAATTGATTTTGGGAAGAGAAATTCCTAACTAGTTCATTCAAGAGCACTCCCGGGCTTCCCTGATGGCGTAGTGGTTGAGAGTGCGCCTGCCGATGCAGGGGACACGGGTTCGTGCCCCAGTCCGGGAAGATCCCACATGCCGCTGAGCGGCTGCTGGGCCCGTGTGCCATGGCCACTGAGCCTGCGCGTCCAGAGCCTGTGCTCTGCAACGGGAGAGGCCACAACAGTGAGAGGCCCGCGTACAGCAAAAAATATATATATATAATAATAATAATAACAGGCTTGTAAGGCAACTGTAATCCAATAAAAATTAATTTTAGGGCTTCCCTGGTGGCGCAGTGGTTGAGAGTCCGCCTGCCGATGCAGGGGACGCAGGTTCGTGCCCTGGTCTGGGAAGATCCCACATGCCGCGGAGCAGCTGGGCCCGTGGGCCATGGCCGCTGAGCCTGCGCGTCCGGAGCCTGTGGTCCGCAACGGGAGAGGCCACAACAGTGAGAGGCCCGTGTACCACAAAAAAAAAAAAAAAAATTAATTTTAAAAAATAATTTTAAAAAATTTAAAGATAATAACAGGCTTTTTTTCCTGATTACCAAACCACGTATGTTCACTGCCTACAATTAAGAAAATTCAGGAAAGCACAAAGACGGAAGGAAAAGTCATACTCAGAGGGGCCCAGAAGGAGCTGTGACCAGCACCCACCCTCATGGGCCCTCTTCCACCCCTACCTGGAGTCACAGCCTTGAGGAAGTTCACTGCCAGTCAGAGCCCTCAGCTGCCTGGTCACATGCTCTGGTAGGAAGCCCAACCACAGGCTCATCCCTCCATAGAACCACCTGGGTGGCTGAGAAGGCCTGGGGTCATATGCTTAGCCACGGGTATGGGACCAAAGTCTCCAAACCAAATGTCATCACTTTCAGAAAATGAGTGACAATCAAAACTCCCTTCCTCCTTGGTTCCTGGCCTCAGGCCATGAGCAAAGGCCACAGTGGAGCCCTGCAGTACAGGGCTGAGACCCTGACCCTGAGGTACCAACACCAGCTAAGATAGAATTTTCAGGGCCTCCGTGGTGGCGCAGTGGTTGAGAGTCCACCTGCCGATACAGGGGACACGGGTTTGTACCCCGGTCCGGGAAGATCCCACATGCCACGGAACGGCTGGGCCTGTGAGCCATGGCTGCTGAGCCTGCACGTCCGGAGCCTGTGCTCCGCAACGGTAGAGGCCACAACAGGGAGAGGCCCGCGCACTGCAAAAAAAAAAAAAAAAAAAAAAGAATCCGCCTGCCAACGCAGGGGACACAGGTTTGATCTGTGGTCCGGGAAGATCCCACATGCCGTGGAGCAACTAAGCCCGTGTGCCACAGCTACTGAGCCCGCATGCCACAACTACGCAAGCCCGTGTGCCTAGAGACCGTGCTCCGCAACAAGAGAAGCCACTGCAATGAGAAGCCCGCGCACTGCAACGAAGAGTAGCCCCCACTTGCCGCAACTAGAGAAAGTCTGCACGAAGACCCAAAAATAAAATAAATATATATTTAAAGAAAGAGCACTCTAGTCCTAACACACACTGTAAATCAGCTATACTCCAATAAAAAATATTAATTAAAAAAAGAAAAAAGGAGCACTCCAGTCCAATATAAACTCCTGTCAGCAAAGCTCTTCTTCCAAAGTGTCAACCTATCAGGTGATGATCAGACATAAACTTAAATCACCTTAGATAATATTACTCGACAACTGGACCATGAAGAAGCCCCTGACAGAAATGCCCAAGGTCCAGCCAGGTGAATGGGTACAGGCAGAGGTCAAAGGCACATCTGTATGGTTCTACACTCGGCCCAGGGTACAGCCCAGAAATCAATTCAGCCAGCCAGCCAGCCAGAAGCCGGCCCAGGCTCTATCCCATCCCTGCTAACCGGCTGGGTGGTCTCTGCACCCTTGAAGAAGACAATAATATGCATAAAAAAAAAAAAAAAAGATTTCATGCAAACCCACTAATAAGGAAATTCAGTGTTCTGGGCTCATTGCACATGACTGTTTATTAAGTAAAAAGTTTCAGATACATGCAAGTGTGTCTACTATAAATGTCACTTTTGAGTACTTAATACTTAAAAGGAATACCACCTTCATTGGAAATGCTGAAATCTAAAATTCAGACCACAGCATGGATTAGGGCAGGATATTAGAATGTCCCCGGCATTCTGATTTAGTTGCTCTCACCTGAGAGGGCTGCTATGAGGATAAAATGTTAAGCAAAAAGCACTTAGAACAGTGCTGGGCACACAATGAACTCTCAGGAAGTGTCACCTGCTATGATGTCCGCAGTTCCTGCAAATCAGCTACACTGGTAGTTCACACTCAAAGCGTGGCCCACAGAACACTGAGGGTCTCAGAGATTCTTCTAGGGGATCCATGAAGTCAAAATTCTCATAATAGTGATATGAAGATGTTAGCTGCCCTTTTCACTCATTCACTCAAAAATGAGCAGTGGAATTTTTCTGGAAGCATATGACATGTGACAGTGCAAAAGAATGAATGCAGAGGCAGCTGAAAATCCAGCCAGGTGTCAAAAAGATTGCAAAAATGTAGAATAAGTTGTTCTTCTCACTAAATAGGTTTATGTCTAGGAAAACAGCTATTTTTCATTATAATCACAATACGTTAACATGTAACGGATTTATTTTTTTTAAGGATTATTTTTAAAATTTTGTCAGCTTCATTTATAAGATGGTAAATATCACAGATACAACCCAGATTAACAAAAGCTCTTTGGGGTCTCTCAATGACTCAGGAGTATACAGGGATCCTGAGACCAAAAAGTTTGAGAACCACTGGGTTAAACATTTAAGAACAACTAAGTTCTGGAACTAAAAAGAGGGGAAACAACTCCTCAGATTATAGCTGGTTCCCTTTTCAGATTTACCTCAAATCAGGGCCACCAGGGGTATCTTAGTTATGTTAGGGTCCTGTGTCCCTAACCCCTACATAAAATCCTCTCCAAAAGGCTCGGGGTGGGGGTGGGGGATTGGCTCTAACCTGGACACGAACTATTATTAAAAGCCAACACTTCACTTGAGTCCAAAGTCACTCTTGATTTGCAAACTCCTAAACACAATTTCGTAAAATTCGTTTCAGTTAATAAAAGAAAATGCTTTGTTTAATCGTGATAAAGATCTGGCACTACCAGCATTTAAGTTTCATGCACACCGACCCACCAGCAGTTACTGAGCTTAAGTCCTCTTGCTACAGCTCACACCACGGTTCAGCAGGACTGAGCACCTATTACAGGCCAAACACTGTTGTACGTGCTGCAGATCCAGTCAGTGACCACGACAACAAATAAAAACACATCATATGGGGCTTCCCTGGTGGCACAGTGGTTGAGAGTCCACCTGCCGACGCAGGGGACGCGGGTTCGTGCCCCGGTCCGGGAAGATCCCACATGCCACGGAGCGGCGGGGCCCGTGAGCCATGACTGCTGAGCCTGCGCGTCTGGAGCCTGCGCTCCGCAACGGGAGAGGGAGAGGCCGCAACAGTGAGAGGCCCGCGTACCGCAAAAAAAAAAAAAAAAAAAAAATCATATGATGCCCGGCAGTGCCAAGTGCTACGAAGAAAAATGAAGCCAAGGAAGAGCAAGACATGGACATTTCAGACAGAGCAGGGCGCAACTCTGGTAAGGCAACACCTGGGCAGAGAGTAAACTACATGATTACCTGGAAAGGAAGATGACCCAAATAGGTAGAACACCAAATGGGCAACAGTAAGTAAGCAGCCCTGACCTGATGGGAGAGGAAGAACTCTGAACAGCAGCCGAGGGCCAGATGACATGACCTTGCAGAATAAACTTTAGGTTTTACTCCTAGTGAGACAGGAAGAGCCACATGACCCGCTGGCATCAGTGCCTGCACATGGAGACAGCATTCCAGCACAGCTGTTAAAGGAGTTCTGTTTTTTTTTTTTTTTTTTACTATAATAAGTGACGCCACTAAGACTGGCCAAAAGAACCTTCTATGACATCTCCTTCAATCTTATTTACGTAGTTTCCTGTCATGTAAAGAATTTCTTTTCAAAAGCAGTATCTATCCAAATGTGGCCAGAATTTAATTTTAAAATTTGGAAGTGTCATTAGAATCCATCTCACTTTTTCTGTGACACAGATGTCCATCAACAGGTTTAACTAAATTGACACATCCATACAATAAAATACTCTGCAGCTATTTTTTTTTAACAGCTGGGAGGTAGAAGGTGATTAAGAAGATAGGACAACTTAAGTGCAATGTGGTACTCTGGATCCACTCCTGGAACAGAAACGAGAGATTACTAGGAAAATTGGTAAAATCCAAATATAGTGTGCAGTCTAGTGAACAGTAAGGTTAACTTCTTGCTTTTGACAAATGTACAGCGGTTATATAAGATGTTAAAAGCAAGGGAAGTTTGGGTGCAGGGTATATAGAAACTCGCTGTACTAGCTTTGCAACTTGCCTGTAAATCTAAGATTATTCCAAAATTTATGTTTTTTTAGAAAGGCAGTAGTATAGATCTATCTGTATTAGCATGAAATAACCTCTAAAGATACAAATAAAAGGAGAAATGCAAATGAAAACCACCTCACCCTTTTATCATGGCAAAATTTCAAGTTTGACATCACATGTTAATACTGCAACTAAAAACCGCATATTCTGTGGGAACAGAAATTCCTAAAATCATTTGAGAGAGTAATTCAGCGATTTCTAATTAAGGTGAAAACAGATATACTCCACAACTCAGCAATTCTGTTCCTAGGTATATCCTCTAAGGAAATGTCTGTTCATGTGCACCAGAGTCTTTATAGAAGCAGTTTGTAACAACAATAAAACAACTGGAAATAATCTAAATGTCTATCAACAGAATGGAGAATAAGTATGATAGAAATGTAATACTGTACTGCAGAGAAAATGAATGAAACAGATCTAAACATTTTCAAAATGAATGAACCTCACTAGCAAAATAAAAAAAAAATTACTAACCCAAGAATATATATTATTCATAAAATATTTAAAATATCCAAAACAGGACTTCCCTGGTGGTCTAGTGGTTAAGACTGTCGCTTCCACCGCAGGGGGCCGGGGTTCAACCCCTGGTCGGGGAAGTTCCGCATGCCGCGCAGTGCGGCCAAAAAGGTTAAAAAAAAAAAATCCAGAACAACACTACACATACCGCTGAAGATCACACATATATGTATGAAAGTATAAAGAGAGACCTGCAGGGGGATGATAAACACCAAGGCCAGGAAGGTGGTTATCTATGGAAGGCAGCGGGTTGTTCTATATCTTAACTAGAGTGTTATATACATAGGTGTTCATTATCATTACTCTTCCACTTTTCCAGATGTCTAGAATGTTCCACAATTTTAAAAAAGAGCAAGGAGCGAAACAGTGTAATATGTGTTTGTGTTAAAAAGAAAAACAGAAGGGGAAATCATACACACAGCCACCTATAGGTAGCTCCGGAAGGCTCCTAAAGGAGCTGGTACCAGGCTGCCTCTGGGAAAGGCCCAGGGGACAGTGGTGGGAGGGAAACATACTTTTTACTCTATGCACTATTACACCGATGGAACTTGTTTACTGTGTGCAGTTATTATCTGAACAGTTCACTGCCATTGAGGGATGGGGAAACCAGACTGGGGCGGGGAGTGGAGAACAGACTTACCCCAGGTACCATGGTTAGGGACAACCAGCCTAGAATCTGAGTAGTCAGGTTACCAGGAACCAGCCCTGATGTGCTGGGCTGTTCTGTTAAAAACTGATGTATAAACCAAGAGTTTGGCTGCCTAGCCAAATTCTTTCCCACCTCCCTCCTAATGGCTGACTACCTACCCTAGTTTGTTTTCTGATCTGGTAATTACGTCCAACATAACATATTTACAAGTCAATTTAATTTTGTTTGTTGTTAAATTTACAACATCCCATGAAATGAAAGAAGGCAGGAGACATCACAAAATCAAGAGCAGAGACTGATTTTGTCCTTGTGCTGGTGGGACAAGGACATTAACAAACATAGTATTGTTTTTTTGTGGTTTAACAACAAACCCTATAGTACTTATTTACCTATGCCTTGTCGTACAGTAAGTTATTAAAGCATCACATTATTAATCCCATTGTACAGATGAGGAAGCACAGTTGAAGAAAATTGCCCAAGGTCAGTCAATGATGTGATAAAGTTAAACTTCTATTCTACGGTATCATCTCACTCCCATCATAAAGAATTATAAATTCCGCAAGAAAACATGGAATTTTGACAGGTTATTTTTTCAGTGCATAGACCATTACCCAAGGCCATAATTCAGGTTATTTTCTGGAACTTCACGGAACAAAAGTAAAGCAATGAGTGCTTTCGCCAACAGTCAAACTGTTCATCCCAATCACTGTATTTACCATCAGTTTTAAAATGATTTAAAAAAAAAAAAAAAAACAAACAGGCAGGGCAGGAAAATCCAGACCCTCCTTCCAGGAGGCAGAAGCAAATAACTGGTGGCGGAAGCAAGGCTTAGAGGACCTAGAATGCCCATGCTAGAAGACTGCTTCCAGAAGCTGCAGTGCACACTTGCCCAAGTGGCATGGTCTTGGCCCTGAGAGCTTCCCGTGCCTTATTAGGTACTTTCCCCAGCCAGCAACACCCTGTCGCCCTTCCTCATCCCCATTCAGTTAAGCCACAGCCCAGCCATTCCAGCTTCAGAGCCCAAGAAAATGGAGGAGCAAGTTCTCCTTCCCCATCTAGAAAAATCCTGACCACCTGATCTAATACGCTTCAACTGTCGTAGGAGGTATTGGATACACCTTGTTAAATGCAATTAAACCACTTACCAAATCCTTGTTATTTTCAGAGTAAAGTTGATTATTGACTAAAAATTGATAAACAGGGGAATTATCCAAATTCCTGGCAGGTGAGAACTGGAGTTGTTGACATTCAGCAGGCTGTGCTATACGTTCATGTCTTGCCTCTTAATAAAAATAAGCTATCAAATGAGTATATATATTTGTACATAACACATTCTAGCATCCCTAGAGAGCTACCTGCCTCAGTGGCGGGTAAACACTATTCAGCTGGTTAGCCTCTACACAGGTGGCAGTAACAGGGGCAGCTAAGTTTCAGGGAAGAGGTACCATATCCCAGGCACCAAGCCACTTGTTTTATACTGACCACCTCATTAACACTGGGCCTGCCTTTTTCCACTAGAGGAATCACCCAACAGTATGTCCTTACTATACGATCCCATTTATAAAAAGCTCAAAAACAGTAATTAGGTTCTTACATTTACAGAGCTAGAAGCTAACAAAGCGGTTTCCTTTGGGGCAAGTGAGAGAGGGTGAGTGGATGGGGAGGCACAGGGGCTTCTGGATGCTCCTCCTTTACCTTGGGGGCTGCTTACAGTGGGCTCGTTCACTCTGCAGGAATACCTCAATCTGTACACTTAACAGGTGCATGTTTTCTGTATGTAAATTACAGCCCCATAAGTTTGTAAAGTTAAGCGCTTGGTGTTGATGGAAGGATAAAGAGCAAGCACTGTCAGAAGTCCTGGGTTCTGATTCTGACTTCCCCCGTAAATGGCCTACGATTTGGGGGAGCCATTTCTGGGGGGGCCTCAGTGTCTTCACTCCTAAGAGGTTAGAGGAGATACTCTCCAATTCTCTCAGTACACCATCACTGCCATTTCTTTTCCAGGTGCAGAAAAAGGAGGGGCAACTGGATGAGTAGGAAAATAACTCAAGAGCAAAAGTCTCTACCACCAGGACAATATTAAAACACAAAGCATAGAGCCTCTCCAGATTCAGGATGACACTCTCTGCCTCCACTGGAACAGCAAGTTCTAAGCTCTCAGGGAGCAGATGACGGCTGCTGTCACCAGACACCTTCATTAACAAGCTCACTATCAATATTAAAAATTTTAGGAATACATTTCCAAAAAGCTACACTGGGGCCAGAGCTCTCAAGGCAAGCAGGCATTCATACATTGTGTTCAGAGCATGACCTTGGCATAATCCTAAAGGCTGGGCAGCAAGATTAGAACAAGGCCATTATTACACACTCCTATTTACCCAAGTGTTCAGGGAAAAGGGTATCTAGTTTAACTTAACAGTCTGGTTAGCCATACTCCCATATATACCAGAGGAGGATTTTACATTTCCAAACAAACAATTTAGTCCTTTTTGTGTGGGTTGAGTGATTCAGAACCCTTAAGGGTCTCGTGAGGAGTGATTCACTGCCAGTAAGAACAGTTCGATACTGAAAAACAAAAAACTCGTTTTCAATCAGTATAGAAAATTTAGAGACTAGCATTAGTTTATCATACTGACTATGGAATAAAAGCAGTATCAACCCCAGCAAGAAAGTTTCTTTGGTGACTATAAAACCAAAAATCTTTCTTTACAAGCTGACTGCCTTTCATAATCCACAAGTAAAGCAAGTTTAGGAGCTTGGTTTAAGGTTAAGACACATTCGTGGAAGTTGCTGAAAGCTAACATGAGAAAAACACCTTAAATCTATCTCACCTATAAATATCTTATTTGATTCCCATCAACTCTGTCATCCATTACATTACTGTCTATTAAAATTTGGATTGCTGCATGAGTTAGAATGGAAGCTAGCCCTTAGATTACAGTTAACTAGAAACAGAAACTGAGGACGGGCCTGAAGATCAGGTTTATTGCCCTCAGTGGGCTATTATCTGAAAACATCCAGATTTGGGATCCTCTGTGTATTTAAATTAAAATCTGGCTCCAAGTCAATCAACCTCACTCCTTTCCCTTTACCATGATGATTTAGATGAGGTTAATGAAGGTTAATGAAGGAGGGCTGGTCTCGATAACATGGGAAGGGCACGGGACCCCTTCTAATTCCAGGAAGGCAGTACAGCTGGTTCCCAAGCATTGGCTACATAACCTGCGATGATTTTAACAACCGTCAGTACTATTTCAGGACCACAACTTCTCAGGTACTTAGATTTTCCCCAAAATAAAGGCCACTGCCAAAACCTGCCAATGGCCATGCAAGATGAAATGAGGGCTCCATTGCAAACTCATCAGGACCACAAAAACCCCGTATCATCTTCAAGATGTAGGATCAAGAGTAAATATATATGCAAAGATAAACATCAATACGGAAGATATACTTAGGTGCTTTCTGCAACTTCAATACTCTTAAAAACTGGGGCAAGTGAGGCCAAGGGCCAAAGTCTATCCAGAAGTTGGGGCTCCAGTCCATCTCCATGACGTGCGTCCAGCACAAGCACGACACAGCTGCAGGAGGGGTCACCCTACAGGCCCACCCCGAGAGCTGGACCGGCAGCTTAAGGGAGCCCCAGTCCGCCAACTCAGGCCGTGAGGGAGACGCTACTTCCCCGGCCCCGCCCGCCTCGCACACAAGCCCGACCCCGGCCCCTAGGCAGCCAGGCTCCCAACCGCCTCCCGCCTCCAGCAGCCCCTCCGCCGCCCAGCAGGTACCCGGCTCTGCGCAGACGCCTGCGCAGTGCGCGCCCCTCACTAATCCTTATGGGGAGCAAAGGGGCGAGGCCCGGTACAACCCGCTCCGGGACTAGCGGGCTGCGTCCTGCGGGGTCCCCTTCCCCAGGTTGGGGGTCCCAGGGCTTACCCGCGCCCAGGAGGCTGGCCAGAACCAAGAAGGAGTACATGACGCCTCCTGACTCCGCAGTCTGCAATGCGGAGCGTCAGCTGATCCTCAGCGAATATAAACGTGCCCCGCCCCAAAGCCGCCCACCGCGCAGGCGCAAGCTCTGGCCCGGCCGGGCGGCCCGAATTCTCCCCGCAGCCTGACTCAGCGCCGCACAGGGCGCCTGCGCAAAAGGAAGGCTGGGAGGTGGGAGGAGTGTGGAGGACGAAAGGATTGAAGGAGCATGGGAGGAGGAAAAGGAGACGGAAGGGAATGGAGAGGTCATCAAAGAATACCTAAATGAAGAAGTCAACCGCACCTTTTTTCTATGAAGTACCATTTTCTATTATTAGTACCATTTTTCAGTTGAGAATCCGTACTCAAAAAGGTTATCTACTTTTTCTAAGCTCTCACAGTCAAAACTCAAACTCACCACTTGACCCACGCTGTCTCTTAAATGACGTTCATAGTATTTTCGTGGCTGGGCCAGCGTGTAACTTCATTCTGGGTCCTGACTTTTCCTCTTAGCATTTCATATCCACAATCCCTTCTCCCCATGACTCACAGACAGGTTTTTCAATGTTAGATATGTAGGGTTTCAGAACAGGTCTCTGAGATGTTGTACTTTGGCATGTGGATTCTTTTGGCTAAAGGCAATGGAGAGCCTGTGGGCTCAAGAGGAATTACTGCCTCTCCCTTAACTACCTAGAAGAATTTAAATGGGGGAGTTTTCCCAGAAAAGGTGTTATTACCAGGAACAAATTTTATCTAAGTGACCCCATCTATACGGCAGAGCAGACACCTAATTACGGAAAAATCTGCTCTTCTTATCTGCCTGTGGATGACCCTCCTGTCCTTGGAAGCCCCAGGCCCCTATCCCATTTCTTAGCTCAGCATGGTGTATACACCTCATTTTACCTCTCTGTCTCTGACCCTCTCGTGTTTGTGGGCTTCCCGCACATATGAAATTAAATTTTATTTTCTCCTGTTAATCTGTGTTACATCATTTTAATTGTTTGACCAACCAAAAAGAACCAAAGAAGGGAAGGGAAATTTTCCCCTTCCCAAAATATGCAAACACTCCCAAGGCCCTCTCACGGTTTGTCCCAGAGTTGGAGGGAGTGGAGGAAAGGGATTGAGAAGCAAGATGGGGGAGGATAGAAAGTGTCTGAGCCATTGGAGAAGGAAACAGAGAGTGAAGCCTGAATTTGAGAATCAGGCTAAAAATCAGCCAGGGGCCTTTATGGAGAAGGAAGCTGCCCACCCTGTCTAGCCCTCAATCCTCATCTAACTCCAGAATAAGAAAGGCCTGGGTGGCCCACAAAACCACTTGCCTTCTACCTGTGGTTGACCCTCTGGTCCTGAGCAGAGGGATGACCCCAACCTCGCTGTCCTCCAAGGGCCAAGTACCTACAAGCCGAAGGGAAGGAAAGGAAGGAAACCTCAGACTTTTAGGGCAGGCCCTTAAAGGTCATTTAGTCCCATTCCATCATTGTACCAATTGGGAAATTGAGGCCTGGAATGGGAGGGACATTTATCCAAGGTTACACCTGACCAGGGAGGGGCAAACCCAGGGTCCCATCTGTCTGTGACAATCTATAATGCTCCCTGAGGAACAGCCCACAGACAGAGGTCTCAGCACCTTTGGCTCAGCTCCTCCACCACCACCCACACAGCGAGGTTTACTTCCCACTGGGGAGCTGGATGGGGAAGTGTGCACCGCAGCGGGTGATGTGAAAGAGCTGAGTAAAGTTGGGACAAGATTTGGTCTAAACTGGATGCCTCACTGGTTGGCCTCAATGGCAAGACGGAGGCTGCATGGCTGCCCCATCTGCAGGCTTCCTAAGTCCAGGCACAGCATGGGGCAGATTACCCCAACAGCCAGATAAATGCAAGGGAGGTGGGGTTCTAGGACACAGCCTGGTTCCCAGCTCCTAGCCGATGAAGGAGGCAAAGCATCCCACGCAGAGGTTACAAGACCCCAAGCCAAAAGGAAACTTGGAGCCCTTCGGATCACAGGCTCTCACTTGGCCGGAGTAACTGAGCTCTCAGAGCTACTTAATGACAGAGCCTGAACCCACCACGACTCTTTTTAATACCCTCCCCCGCAACTAGAGGGATATGTCTGTGTTTTTGAGATGAACTTTTGTTGCCTTTTATTTGCACACCTGGAACACAAGAGTAATATGTTCCTTCATCCACCCCCTTCCCTGTAAGGACAGAATTTTAATAAAGAAGATAGAAGCAGTAAGTGGGTTATTATAATTTTTTACCAAGTCAGTAGATGCTTCAATCCTCTTTAAATACCTTCCTAACCATCTGTGTGTAGGCAACAAGAGCTATGAATCTATTTGGACCCTTTGACCCTATAATACCATTCCTAGCTATATACCTCCCCAAAGACATAATCCAGAGCTAAGAAGTACTTTATCCAAAGTGTTCACAGAATAGCCCTTTGTAACAGTAGAAACTGGAAAGATTTCAAATGCTGAACAATGATGGGCTAGTTAAGGAAATGGGCCGGGACAAAACAACGTTACTTGAAGCAGCTTTGAAGCATGAGGCAGAAGCAGCAAGGTGCCCTTCTCTCTCAGAAGTGGCAGGATTTTCAGAAGAGGAACAAAGAATTGGAAGTGAGAAGAGTCTTCTGATTTGGGGTTTACCCGTCATCGCATTATTTCACTCACTGGAATGTCCACGTTTTACTTCATACTTCTTAAAGAAAAAATTATAGGAAAAATTTTTAAAGATAAGAAAATCCCCTTCTTTTCCTCCCTACTATGAGCTCAAGTTTTCAGGGAACTGCAAAGATATTTTTCCTTGGAAATGTGATCCATACTGGAGACCCTGGCGGGGTTCTTGATGACTTTCCAGTTCTGGGTCCCAGCTCCTCACGAGGCCCCACTTCTAGTGCCTGAGATCTTGTGAGACTCCCACCTGTCAGATGAATAATTCCCCTTCTGGCCCAAGAAGGCTTCCATCTGTTACTGCTTCTATTGTGCAACTGAAAGAGCACTGGGCCAAGACAGCTGATAGAACAGAGGCCTCCACTGTGAAGGCCCAGCCCACATGCCTGGCCCCAAAGCTCCACTCTGGCTCCCCCAACAGCCACCCTGGTCCCACCCTGGAAGCACCCCCTCCCCCCATAACACACCCACACTGCGTCTCAGAGAAGGAAGCTCAGGTTCCTCTCCCGCCAGCATCTCCCTCATCAAGACCTCCAGCCTCCAGTCTCTCCTGCCTGCATTTTCCTTTCTGCCTAGTCTGGACCCTCAGGCAACCACTCTAGTAAGCCCCTCCCAAAGACCACTCTCCCCATCAAACTTTAGTCACTCACCTGCCAATTTCTGGCCTCTGCTGTCTTTTCCTCTCTTCCCAGCAGCCCTATGCTGCTGGAGAAATCAACCATCCCAGCTAGGCTCACAAAGCCCTCTGTGTTACTTGGGACGTATTTGGCCCTCCCAGGTGGCCGAGTCTCCTATTGTCTCCTAATATGCTTCGCCTCTTTTCCCTTGATCTTGATAATTAGTAATCAAACCCCCTATTTCTGGCTGCGTACATGGCCACCCAGAAAAAGGACTACATTTCACAACCTGCCTTGCAGCCATAGGACTTCATTCTGGCCAATGAAATAAAAGAACAAGTGCCCATTTTGTGACTTTAAGGTACTGCTCTTAAAAGGAAGAGACACAGCCAGTGCAAATATTTAACAAATGGTACTGCCAGGACACTGACCATAGTGTTGGGGGAAAGTCCTGGAAGGTCCCAACTGAGCCAAGTTGTTGTCTTGGAGGGGTGGGTGGTCCCAGGGGATGAGTAAGCAGGGGGATGGGCACCAGGGAGTCAGCAGCTATTTACCAGCAGATGGTACAGAAGTAGTTCAATAATTTTACTGCTGAACAACACTACTGATTTGTACCAGCTAAACGTCATCTAAGGCTGCAAACTCTTTTCTTCTTTATGCTGGATTGCAGACATAATGGCAGGAGCTCAAGCATCCATTCTGGGCCATGAGGTAGGAGCCTTGTTAAGGATGACAAAGCAACAAGATAAGAACCTGGATCTCTGATGGTTTTATTTGCCCTATATTGTCCACCTCCAGACTATTTGTGTAAACACAGCCATATCTTGTTTAAGGTTTCATTATCTTGAGTTTTTGTTACTTTCCAGATCTTCTCAACAATGCTCAAGCCCTGACCTCATCTCTGTCTTCTTCATGCTCATTTCCTATTTTACCTCTTCCCTTCCATCTCTGAGGAGGAAATGCCTTTTCTTCTCTTTATGCGGCCAAACTGTAGCTGCTAAACCCTCCTGTGCTTTTGTTGATCAGCTCTTGTGACCTCTAGGTCTTTTTATTTTTATTATTCTTTTTATTTTTAGTATTTTTTTCCTTTTTTTATTCTTTTTATTTTTAATATGTTTTTTCCTTTTTTAAAAATTAGAGTATAGTTGATTTACAGTATTATATTAGTTTTAGGTGTGTCCATTCTTTTTGTTTGTTCCCCATGCCTTACCAGTTGTTAAATATTTTTATTATCATCCCTCTAGCACTTTGCTGCATCCATTGTCCTTTCCTTTTTCATATCTTCAGTCTCCCCCCTCACCACTGACTCTTCCCCCTCAGATTATAAATACACACAAGGCTCTCCTATCCTAAAAGAAATCTTCTCACCCCTGACTTTCACTTCAGCTACTTTCTCGTACCTTCCCTTCACTGCCCTGCTCCTTGAAACAGTCACCTACACTCACCATATTTACTACTCTCCCTCCAGACTAACCCTAGCCCAGCCCACAGCTCCACTGAATGGCTGTTTGAAAGTAAATAGTAAATTCCTACCTGGAACGTCCACCAGCACCTTCTCATTCCCTTTAGCCTCTGATACTGTTGGTCTGCTCCTCCTTCCTACAACTCTCCCACTTGGTATCCATGACACAGCACCACTCTGCAGGATGCTGGACATCCAGCACAGAAGTCCCCATGCCCACTTCCTCACCCATGATAGACATCACTGCTAGAACGTGACTTCAAAGCCTCCTCACTCAGTACTCCAGCCGCTAGGACCAACTGATCAAAGTTGGCTCTTGGACTGACACATATTTGCCACCTGTCAAGTGGTGAGGTTCTCTGGGAAACATGCTCTGAGACTGAGATGTGTGGGCAGAAGTTTTTAGCTCATGCTCGCAGGGTCACACCTCTGAGGCAGTGAGGGCAGCAAGATAGGGCAGAGCGGGAAATTAAACTGCAGTAAAGTTGCCACTGAGGCCTTAGCCCACCCCAGGCTGCAGGGATGGCCCTGCCAAACTGTCCTCAGTTGAGGCAACATAATAGTGCCCCAGGGGAGGGGCATAACCTTGGGCCAAGGGCTTCCTTTGGCTGAGGGCAATTCCTGAACGGGGGCTAGTATGGACTGAACGTTTGTATCCTGCTCCAAAATTCATACATTGAAGCTTAATCCCCCCGTGACTATATTTGGAGGTGGGGCCCCCTAAGGAAGTAATTAAGGGTGGACCCCTGATCTCATAGGATTAATGTCCTTATAAAAAGAGACACCAGAGAGCTTGCTCTCTCCCTGCACCCCGTCCCCCAGCCCCAACTGCACACACCCAGGAAGGGCCATGTGAGGACATATCAAGAAGGCAGCCATCTGCAAGCCAGGAAGAGAGCCCTCACTAAAAGGCAAATCAGCAGAAACCTTGATCTTAGACTTCCAGCCTCCAGAACTGTGAGAAAATAAATACCCTAGTCTATGGTATTTTACTATGGCAGCCCAAGCTAACTAGGACAAGTGCACAGCTGTGAGACCTCAGCAGGCTGCCCTCCAGGCAGCAGGGAAATGAGTTGTTAAAAAACGAAATTCAGCTGAGTCAATTTTTAAGCTCTTATTGGCTCTACTCAACAATTCATGGGGGCTTCGCTGGCAGTCAGGTGGTTAAGACTCTGTGCTTCCAATGCAGGGGGTGCGGGTTCGATCCCTGGTTGGGGAACTAGGATTCCACATGCCACACAGCCAAAAACAAACAATTCATGAACCAGGCAGCATCCAATCTGACAGACAGAACAGAGCTCTGAGGAGCTATACAAAATGAAACACTTTTATGGACAGAAGGGAGAAGGAACAAAAAAACTAGGCCAAGACAAGCAGCTTGTTCATGGCAAGCTCACTTCCCTTTAAGGGATGTCACGGTTCAGACAGATGTCAGATGTCAGCCAGATAACCTAACTAATACTGATTGCTGACTAGGTAATTCTTTTTATTTTTAAATTAATGTATTTTTTTATTTGGCGTTGGGTCTTCATTGCTGCGTGCAAGCTTTCTCTAGTTGCGGCGAGCGGGGACTACTCTTCATTGTGGTACGCAGGCTTCTCATTGCGGTGGCTTCTCTCGTTGAGAAGCACGGGCTCTAGGCACGCGGACTTCAGTAGTTGTGGCTCACGGGCTTAGTTGCTCCGCGGCACATGGGATCTTCCCAGACCGGGGCTCGAACCCATGTCCCCTGCATTGACAGGCAGATTCTTAACCACTGTGCCAACAGGGAAGTCCTGACTAGGTAATTCCTGAATGACTGGTTTAAGAATCCATTTCTGGGAGAGCCAACACTATAATTCTCAGTTTGGAGCCATGGGACTTAATATAGGTGACTCCATTTGGGACCTACTGTCCTGTGTTTAACAGTTCCTTGGTCTTCACAGGGAGACCTGGGGGTGCACAGCACCACTCTAACACCTCTGCTCTGAGTTGTCCTCCTTCTTCTCTGACATTTCTTCTCAGAACACAAGGCCTTGGCCCTAACCCAACGCTGCAATCTGTTCCCTTGAACTCCCAGCCTTACCCCTCCATCTCATGGTCCCAGCCACTCTGCCCCACACCCTCTATGGTTGTCTGAGTAACCTGTGTGTTTTCACATCTGTGTGCCCTGTAAATACCCACCTCGCCACCTCAACTTCCCTTTTCTACCTCTTTCCCTGGTGAACTTTTATTCAACCTTCAAAACCCAGTTAAAATGATACTCCCAGAGGGAAGACTTTTCAATGTTTTAGGAGATGGTCAAGGCGCCCTCTTGTCCCTACTGTACTTTACTCACTGCTCAAGTAGCTGTCTGGTTATTTTCAGCAATGCTTTTATTGAGCACCTAGTATTATATATGCCAAATCCTGTGCCAAAGGCTGTGGACACTGAATTGAAAGACACAGGCTAATAGAAAAGCCACACATGAGGCCTGATGTTATCTCACCCCCTCCATGGAAGCCAGAGTTGCCCCACCAGCTCCACGGCTCCCTTGGGGCTCCTGGTGCACAGGTCCCAGTTGGTACCTTGGGCCCGGCCACGTTCCGGGCTGGGGACGACAAGCACAGTTTCAGGCAGCCCGTCTATTCTGGAAGCTGGCCACCCCCACGATGTGGCCTGGCCCCAGAGCTCTGCTCCCAGGTGTAGTCACAGTGGACTGTGCTTGGCTGAGCCAATCAGGTGCTCTGTGGGGAGCTGGCCCTGGGGGCTGCTAAGAGCTCGTGTTGGTGAGCCAGCTGTGGGCAACGGAGCCCAGGGGAAACAGCTGAGTCACTGTGAGGAAGTCGGCCAGTCCGTGAGGTCAAAACCCTTTTGAGAATCTGAAAGTCTGCCAAAAAGTGCTCAGACACAACATTCTGCACTGGTTTCAGGAGATTCTCAGAACTCCGCTGTCCATCTGTGAATGTCAGAATGAGAACTGCAGTAAACCCAAAGAGGGGAAGGGACAGAACACATCACAAGGCCAGTAGGGAACAGAACTGGGACCGGTCCTCCTGGTTTAGCAGTTTAATCTCTGTCCCAAGCACCTGCCCTTTCCCTCCTGGGAAGCCTCCCTGCTCCCTCCCTCCGGCCTCAGGCAAGTTTCTCTTCCTCTGACTTCTAGAGCACCCTCAAGCCCTTGCTCTGGGCCGAGCTTGGAGGGTGAACAGTAACAAAGATGAGCTTAGACTGAATAGTTAGTTCCAGAGCCTGAAAGGAAAGCAAGAACTGGGCTCTAATCAAATTGACTACATTAGCATATCTTTAACAAACGAAGCTTCCTAATGAACTTGAAATTTAGAGGAGGTGGAAGAGAAGAATCAAAAAGGCAAACTGGCATTATCCAACAGCAACAACAACCACAACCACAGCTGCCATTAACTGATTGCCTGTTATATGCCAACCTCCCTCCTGATCACTCTACATACATGGGCTCAAATCTTTAAGTCAAGGATTTTGCCCATTTTACAGAGAGAGAAACTGAGTCTCGGGAGGCTGACTTACCTAGGATATCCCTGATCCTGGCAAAACAGGATTCAAGCCCAAGACAGTTTGGGGCCGAGGCCTATGCCACACAGCCTTCATTGAGAATGCCCAGAATTGCCCAGGGGTGACATGGCTGGGACACTTACCTTAGTGCCCGAGGCATGGGGGCCATCAGGGCCTGATGCCAACATACAACCACCTTTCCATGTTCAGGTTCCACAAGCCCAGAACAGGCTCTGTAACTTGCCTGACGGTCCTGATAGCGGTGGGAAAATGCTGCTTGTCTGTGCAGATAATTCTGTTCAGGTGAGGGGGCTATTCCTTGCAGTAAAGACTGTTGGTCTAGCTTTCGTACTGAACTTGTGAGTTTGTGAGCCTCGTTAACTCTGGGCCCTGAAAACATTAAACTTCTCACTGGGCAGGGTGGACTAAGACCCCTGGACCGCAGTCATTTCATCCAAATTGTTACACCCTATAAAACCAACTGAAAAAAGCTGAGCCCACAGAAGGGATCGTTGTGACCCTGGGAAGCAGAAGCCTGTTTCAAGGTCAGACTTTCCCATTCAGCCCCAAATTCAACTAATGCGTGTTCCTGGCCAGCCCTGGGCCAGACACCAGGTATACAAGGGCAGAGATGTCTTCCTGTCCTCAGAAGGTGGTAGTCTGGGTGGGGATGCAGATGGGTGAACACCCCCTTTTCCGAGAGGAGACCATGGCTGCCAATTTCTGAGGCATCTCTTCTCCCCTCCTCTCCATGGGGGATTAGGAAGGTGTGCCCCTCATGACCCAAATCCTTTGACCAGGAGACCCATGCAGCACCTGACTCCTGCGTAGGCTCTCCTAGGGCACAACAGGGTCAGCTCTGGTGAAGTTCACGTGTATATCCAGACACGCAAGATGGAGGCTGCCCCCTCCCCCCCGCCGCCACTTCACAAACCTACACTGAAGTCAGCCTTACTTACTTACTTACAGGAAACACCTGTCAAGGAAACTTACCACACACCAATCACAATCCTCCAATTCAGCTTAGCTAGCTCACCTGACCCTAGAAAACAGGCCCCACCAGCCTTATTATAAGGAAATCTCTGACCTCCTAGCCAATCTCATCCTGTTCCCAAATTGCCTCTTCTAATGCTCTATAAAACCCTCTTGTCTCAAATCCCTCAGGAAGAGTGCTCCCCTGCTCGTGAAGTAGTGTCCCCCTAATGCATGGATCGTTTTTCCCTTGAATAAAGGACATCAAACATGACTAAATTGTTTTTGTTCTGTCGTTTGACAGTTCTCAACAGACCCCTGTCCCTAGCCTTCAAGTGGCCTCCAGCCCCTCCCTGCAGCTGGGAGCATCACCCACGAAGAGGGCAGGCTTGCCCTTCAAAACCCTGTCACACAAAACTAGAGAAACAGTAAAAAGATAAGTTGTGGCTTGGGGTGGGGAAGTGGTGAGGGGATGAATAGGTGGAACACAGGGGATTTGAAACTATTCTGTGTAACTGAAATGGTGGGTACATGACATTATGCATCTGTCAAAACTGTAACACCAGGAGTGGACCCTGATGTAAAGTATGGACTTTAGTTAATAATAGTGCATCAATATTGGTTCATTAATTGTAACAAATGTACAACAAGGCAAGATGGTTGTAATAGGGGAAACTGGGGAGGGGAAAGAAGGAGCATTTGAGAACTCTGTTAGTTGTTCAATCTTCTGTAAACCTACAACTGCTCTAAAAAATAAAGTCTATTAATTTAAAAGAAAACACAACAGACAAACAAAAACACCCTGCCACAGAGACCAGACCTTAAAAGCCCTCCCAGATTCTGCCTGATTTGCTCCAGAGGTAAATTAAAGGGTCGTGACCCTGCAGACACACTGGGACCTCCGGTGGCTCTTATAGAGCAACGCTGACATATGTAATGATATAAAGTAGAAAGTCAAAGCACAGAAAAGTTGTTTAATATGCTCCATCTGTGTTTAAAAAAAACATTTGTACATATTTTATCATATTTGCAAAGAATATTTCTGGAAGAACTTAGGGCAGGTGGAAGGGAAACTTTGTACCAAACGGCCTTTAGAATTCATTTAGAAACCATGTAAAGGCATTACCTACCCACTTAAAAAAAGTAAAGATGATTAAAACTATTTTAAAAAGAAATGACCAATATCATTAACTATTAGAAAAGAGGCTCAACATCATTAGTCATGAAGGAAGTGGAAATCAAAACCACAACGAGGGGCTTCCCTGGTGGCGCAGTGGTTAAGAGTCCGCCTGCTGATGCAGGGGTTCGTGCCCCAGTCCGGGAAGATCCCACATGCCGCGGAGCGGCTGGGCCTGTGAGCCATGGCCGCTGAGCCTGCGCGTCCGGAGCCTGTGCTCCGCAACGGAAGAGGCCACAACAGTGAGAGGTCCGCGTACCGCCAAAAAAAAAAAAGACAGAATTTTCAGTCCCTCAAAGAACTCCCTAGGCCAAAATTTTCTTTCTGCAGAAAGAGAAACTGAGATCCAGAAACAAGAAATTCCTCCAAGGTCACCCAGAGAAAAGCAAGAGTTGTGGCTAATCCCAGGTTTCCAGACTCCCCGGACAATGCTTTTTCTACACTTTTGGCCTTTTTGCCCTAGAAATAATCTGCTAAACACATCAATTTGGAAGTTCACTTAATCTCTAAGGCGTAAGGAACCCTGCCCAAGGAAGGAGGAGGACTGGTTATCAAACTTGATTCTGGAAGCGACAGGGACTAGGCCTCTACAGGGCTGAGAAAGACGTGAGCTGCCCTCGTCCTTGGCCAGGAGCAGCTGGTAAGAAAAGGCTTAATTTGCAGGAGGTCAGAGCCCGCAGGCGTGTTGGGGGCTGGGTGCCCCATGAGTCAGTGGATCCGGCATTCCTCCCTCAATTTCCCTGTAGGTGTGGGTGGGTCCCACAGCCTACAATGGAAGCACCATCTAATCTGTCATCCTGACTAGGATACTTTTCGGAGTCATCTGGTCACACCACCCACCTAGCATCCTGAGATTCAAGGTGGGTTAGAGGGTCAATCAACACAGGGGTTAAGGACCCACTGGGCATGGTGTTCCACACCTGGTGGGAAATAGAAGCTGAAGTTCCTGTTCTGCCAAACCTTAGTCCCAAGAGGTAGTAGCACACAGCCTGGGAAAGTAGAACTGAAAGCATCAAGGCTGAAAGGGCCCTTTGAGAGCTCTAGACTGGTCTAGTTTATTGCCCTTATTGCAGGACTGGGAAACCAGCAGCTTGGCGAGGCCAACGGCCTGGCTCAAGGTCACTCCCCAGGAGACCAGGAGACCTTTTACCGGCAGGCAGGCTCTGCACATAGTAGGGCTTTAGGTACCTAGCAGGTCTAAACTCTCCCCATTAGAACCTCCAAGCTGCACTTTCAGAGGTCAGCCTGGCACGCAGCGGAGTCTCAAGAGGGGAAACTCAGGCCAGAGGTGTTACTGTGAGGGGGAAACAGGTTGTGCAGGGCTGGGCCAGGGCTCCTGGTGCCTATTGGAAAATCTGTCCTTTCTGCCTCTCCTCTGATCTATTAATTGGGCCATTCAGATCGTAATGAAAGTTACTAATTAAGGAAATGCCCCTGAGGGGAGAGCTTGGGCTGAGAAAGCTCAAACAGTGCCAAGACAAGAGCCCAGCTAGGTTCCTGAGTCACCGACCCTCAAAGCCGTGAGTCTCGGAGGGCTTCCCTGGTGGCACAGTGGTTAAGAATCCTCCTGCCAGTGCAGGGGACATGGGTTCGAGCCCTGGTTCGGGAAGATCCCACATGCCACGGAGCAACTAAGCCCTTGCGCCACAACTCCTGAGCCTGCGCTGTAGAGCACGAGAGGCACAACTACTGAGCCCGCGCACCACAACTACTGAAGCTCACACACCTAGAGCCAGTGCTCTGCAACAAGAGAAGCTACCACAATGAGAAGCCCGTGCACCGCAACAAAGAGTAGCCCCCACTCACCACAATTAGAGAAACACTGCGTGCAGCGACGAAGACCCAACACAGCCAAAAATAAAATAAATTTTTAAAAGGTTAAAAAATAAACAAAACCTTGAATCTCTGGGACCCTAATCCCCGGGAGGCACAAAGCAAGGTGAGCTTGAGGCTGAGTCTGGAGTCTCCCAGGAGCCTGGCACACTGGACCTCCCAAAGCCCGTCCCCTCACCAGCTCACCTTTACACTCCCTGAGAGTCAGGCAAGGCCCGCCTAACTTTTCCTATGTGACAAATAAGCCCTAGAGAAATTAAGTGACTTGTCAAGCTGCATAGTGGCGGGATTAGGCTTTAAGTTCCTTTGCTTTTAATACTAGGCCCAGGATCAGTCACCTTTCCAAAGAAGTGTGGCAGGCTCCAGAACACGGAGGCAGCCAAATATTTCCTGAACAAAACCACCTCTCACCACCTTCACTGCTACCAGCCTAGGCCAGACCACTTCCCACCTCACAGGGTAGCCTCTGGGGGTCTCCTGTTTCCCTCCCTTGTACCCCTGTTCTCCATCCTCCGTGCCAGGAATGTGGGTGTGGTGAATCAATGCAGATTTGACAAAACTCTCCCTTAAAGCCATCCGTGCCCACGGATGTCCCTGGGATACACAAGATGTCAGCACAGCTGAGGTCCACCCGTCTAGCTTTCCCATGTCCCTGTTCCTGGGTGTCATCCTCCCACTCCACACAGGAGAGGCACACCTCCAACCCCAGTCCTCTGTGGGACACCCCCACGACAAGCTCCTGGAACCCAGTGAAGGGGCAGTTTGAGAGGGAACCGTGGCAGGCCCAGGCCCCAGAAGGAGCACCCCAGTGAGGGCAGGTCCCAACAAGGCTCCACTTCCTGCCATCTCCCAGCAGTCAGAGCTTGGGAAAAAAAAAGGTTGTCATGAGGATGCATGCTTATTTGAATTTAAAAGTGAAGTCAGGGGGTTTCCCTGGTGGCGCAGTTGTTGAGAGTCCGCCTGCCGATGCAGGGGACGCGGGTTCGTGCCCCGGTCTGGGAAGACCCCACATGCCGCGGAGCGGCTGGGCCCGTGAGCCATGGCCGCTGGGCCTGCGCATCCGGAGCCTGTGCTCCACAACGGGAGAGGCCACAACAGTGACAGGCCCGCGTACCGCAAAAAAATAAAAAATAAATAAAAAGTGAAGTCAGATGTGTTCTGACAAAAAGCAGATCTGCTCGGCTGACTGTGGTGACAGACATTCCTCTTAAATCAAAGGAACTAAAGCTGTAGCCCCAAGTTTGGGTGAAAAAAATATTTTTAAAATATTGACAACATACAGCAAGCCACAAAATGCATCATTTGCAAGTTTAAATTTATGATTAAAAAGACTTCAGGGCTTCCCTGGTGGCGCAGTGGTTGAGAGTCCGCCTGCCGATGCAGGGGACACAGGTTCGTGCCCCGGTCGGGGAAGATCCCACGTGCCGCGGAGCGGCTGGGCCCGTGAGCCATGGCTGCTGAGCCTGCGCGTCCGGAGCCTGTGCTCCGCAACGGGAGAGGCCACAACAGTGAGAGGCCCGCGTACCGCAAAAAAAAAAAAAAAAAAAAAAAAGAAAAGAAAAAAGACTTCAAATGTATTTTAAAGGGTGCTTCTGGAGAAAATGTGTGAAGATCATTGTCTTTTTAAAGCTAGCTTTCCTTTTTATTTTTTTTGTGGTACGCGGGCCTCTCACTGTTGTGGCCTCTCCCGTTGCGGAGCACAGGCTCCGGACGCGCAGGCTCAGCAGCCATGGCTCACGGGCCCAGCCGCTCCGCGGCACGTGGGATCTTCCCCGACCGGGGCACGAACCTGTGTCCCCTGCATCGGCAGGCGGACTCTCAACCACTGCGCCACCAGGGAAGCCCAAAGCTAGCTTCTCAAATGTCATTTTTACTTTCTCAGAAATGTCCCCTGTGGCCTTTTGTGGCTGTTCCTCCTCAAATGCACCCAGTTCCTTCCCACCTGGGGGCTGTGGCCCTTTGTTCTTCCCTCTCCTAGAACATTCCTCCCCCAGATATTCATTCTCGTGCCTGCTCCCTGACCACCTGCAACCAAAGTAGTCTCCACCCTCACCCGACCTGTCACCCTGTTGCTGTTTTCCTCTTGGCATCATCCTTTCCAGCAGTATGTTTACTTACTGTCCAGGGTACTTGAATGTAAGTGTTAGGAAGGAGAGTTAATCTTGCTGTATCTCCAGCCACTAGGTCAGGGCCTGGCACATAGTAAGTGCTCTGGAAACATGCTCCAGAGCATTCTCCAGATGAAGTGGGGACAGTTTGGTTCCAGTGTGGGCCACAGATAATCATTGCAGTTGGCCCTCCCTATCTGTAGTTTTCAAATCCACAGATTCAACAAACTGAGGATCAAATGTTAAAAAAAAAAAAATTCTAGAAAGTTCCAAAAAGCAAAACTTGCATTTGCTGCACACCAGCAACTATATACATAGCATTTATATTGTATTAGGTATTATAAGTAGAGATGATTTAGAATATACGGGAGGATGCGCATAGGTTATCTGCAAACACAGTTGACCCTTGAACAAGGAGGGGGTTAGGGGCACCAACCTTCTGCACAGTTGAAAATCTGCATGTAACTTTTAGTCGGCCCTCCAGTTATGCAGTTCCTCCGTATCTGTGTTTCCACTTCCGAGGAGTCAACCAACCCTGGATCATATAGTCCTGCAGTATTTATTATTGAAAAAATCTGCGTATAAGTGGACTCATGCAGTTCAAAGCCGTGTTGCTCAAGGGTCAACTGTACCACGCCACCTAATGTAAGGGAGGTGAGCATCCTCATGTCCTGGTGCCCATGTGGGTCCTGGAACCAATCCCCTGTGGCTACCGAGGAGGGATGATTGTATTTGAGGAATGACTGAGTGAATAAATGAAGGAGCAGAGGAATATGGATGTGAGTGCCTGCACTGTTCCCAGGCTGACAAAATCCGCTCCGTCCTTTCTGTTCCAGCTCCAGCATTATCCAATTTGCTGCAATCTTCCACAGTTCCTTAGGGGAGCACATCCCCCATGATGCATGGAATGACCTCCAGGGGTCCGCTGATAACACAGTATTGCCAGCTTGGGCAGCAGATAAGTGTTATCAGGTCCTGAGAGGCCTTGGGGTGGTTGACTCCCTGAGAAGCCCGATGGCCTCAGCCCAGTGAAGTTCTGGAAGGGGACTCAGGCATGGGACCTGAGGCCAGAAGGAGGCCAATCCCTGCCCGGGGCTGTGCTTCAGTCTGCAACAACCCTCATTGTTCTCTCACTATCTCTAGGCCACTTTATCTGGGTTTAGGGACACGGGACTCACGGGGAGACAAGACAGGCCTTCTGCCTGGGCAAGGGATCAGCTGATGGGGATGCAGACAGTCATTTCCTCTACCACCCTGGCTGAGCTCGGGTACTGGGTACTGAGAGGAGGGTACAGCGGAGCCCTGTCCCCAAGAGATTCTGAAGGGGGCCATCGAGGCCCCATGCAGATGAGAAATGGAATAGTTCCTGCCATGTCAGTAAACAAAGGATGTCCGTCATCAGCAGTTGCAGCCCTCCAACGGGAGCCAGTGAGCCCTGAGGAAACTCAGGATGTGAAAACACAGGCTACCGGCCCCAGATAGCTGAGGTGCATATCGAAGGAACGATTTCAGTGAGCCCAGACTCTTGCATCTTCCCATACATAGAAAAGCGCTATATTCCTTAACTTGAGGTATTTGGTTTTCTTTAATTAACAATAATCTTTTGATGTCCCGACCCCCTGCCCTTGCGGAACGTCTGTATAGCCTGGCTCCCCATCCCCTTTCCTCAGAGCAGTTCTCTCAGGGTTACTTAGGATGCTGCCTCCCAGGCTTGAAATCCTAAAAGTTTCCACCGAATAAAACATAACTCTCAACTTTTAGGTTGTGAATAATATTTCCAGCCCACACAGATCAAGAGATGACGTTCCTCCACATTCTCCCATCTCTAGGGACCTCCTAAATCTCAGATATCACTGTCATCTTCATTGTCACCTCCACTGCCACCACAGATGGCTTTATATAGGCTATCCCTTCAGATGGTTTTTCACAAAGACCGTACAGCCTAAATGGGTCATCTTTTCTTTTAAACAAACATTAGGTGACAGAATTTTTTTTTATAAATTTATTTATTTATACTTTATTTTTGGCTGTGTTGGGTCTTCGCTTCTGTGCGAGGGCTTTCTCCAGTTGCGGCGAGCGGGGGCCCCTCTTCATCGCGGTGCGCAGGCCTCTCACTGTCACAGCCTCTCCCGTTGCGGAGCACAGGCTCCAGACGCGCAGGCTCAGTAGTTGTGGCTCATGGGCTTAGTTGCTCCACGGCATGTGGGATCTCCCCAGACCAGGGCTCGAACCCGTGTCCCCTGCATTGGCAGGCAGATTCTTAACCACTGCACCACCAGGGAAGCCCTAGGTAACAGAATTTTACGAGTCATAATCCACATTCACAGCATAGTCTTCCCCGCAGATTATATGCTTATGAAAAACAGGAAGAATCTATGAGAACAGGGCCTGGGCCCACCGTGATGGTCACTGAATATCCAGGGTCCAGAAGTGTCTGGCACGAGGTGCTCAACACCTTTTGTTCAATAAATGAGTCTTGGAGAAGTTAAAAAGATTTGCCTGGCCAGAAAGTGGCAGAGATGGGATTTGAACCCAGGTCTCCAGGCTGATTTGGTTCCTAGTCTCCAGCTGGGCCCACCATATTTCATACCACTTGCAGCGTCTCTATACTGGTTTGCAAGAAAGGAGAAAACAGTGGGACTTCCCTGGTGGCACAGTGGTTAAGAATCCACCTGCCAATGCAGGGGACACGGGTTCGAGCCCTGGTCCAGGAAGATCCCACATGCTGCAGAGCCACTAAGCCTGTGCGCCACAACTACTGAGCCTGCGCTCTAGAGCCCATGAGCCACAACTACTGGGCCCTCGTGCCACAACTACTGAAGCCCGCGCGCCTAGAGCCCATGCTCTGCAGCAACAGAAGCCACTGCAATGAGAAGCCCACGCACCGCAACGAAGAGTAGCCCCCGCTCGACACAACTAGAGAAAGACCGCGCACAGCAACGAAGACCCAGCGCGGCCAAATAATAATAATAATAATAATAATAAAAAATTAATTTTTAAAAAAAAAGAAAGAAAGAAAGGGGAAAACAGAACTGTCAGTGAGCCAACAAGCCCCTGCTCTCTCACCTGGGAGAGGATGACCTTGGGCAGAAGCACTAAGGAAAGGAAGATAGGGCACCTTCCTCTCAGTATGAAGTAATTGCTGTGGGGCGGGGAAGGCACCAGGACACGCCCCTTACAAAGCAAGAGAGAATTCCCAGCCAGATCCCTGGAGGACACTTGGGGAGGTTTGATCCTGTCCCAGAGAAGAAAGAGAAGAATACTCTCCAACTCCGCCCGACCTCTGGAAAGCAAGGACAGGTACTTTAGCTTTCAAGCCAGGTGGGAAGGAAGGGAGGAAATAAAGAGGAAAACGGAGGCCCAGAGAGGTCAAGTGACTTTCCTCAAGTCACACAGTTGGTCATAGGGCCAGCCATGATTTCAAAACCTACCGTCCCCTGCTGTGTCCACTAAACCACGGGGAGGGAGGACAGGAGTGGGGAAAACTGAGTCCCTTTGTAGGGAGAAGATTCAGAAAAGGAACTGGGCTTCTTAGGAAATGAAATGGAAAATTACCTCCTTAGGGTGGGCTGCTACAGGGCTGGGGTAGCGGAGACAGTCTCCTCCCCTTCATAGACAACTTGGCAAGAAGTACCAGGGACTTAAAAGTATTCTTTCCATTTAGCCCAGGAGTGCAGCTACTGGGAATGGATCTTAAAGCCCAAGTGCAAGAAAGTGCTATGTACAAAGATGCTTAAACAGCATTAGTCATAATAGTAGCAGGTTGGACATGATCCAAATATCTGACGATAAGAAAATTATTAAGAAAATTGAGACAGTCGTAGAATATCACACAGCCAATTACAGTGCTGTTTGAGAGGGATTTTTCATGGTGGGGGGAAATGCTTACATTAACATGTAGGTGGGACTTCCCTGGTGGCGGAGTGGTTAAGAATCCAAGGGGCAGGTGGGATCTAGTTCCCCGACCAGGGATTGAACCCGCGCCCCCTGCAGTGGAAGCACGGAGTCTTAACTACTGGAGCACTGGGGAAGTCCTGGAACTTGCTTTCTTCCATGTAATATAATGTATTCATTTCTGCACGTGAATGTAGATTGGTCTCATTTTTTTTTTTTTTGGATGGCTGCTTAATGCTCCACTGTGAGATGCAGCAAAAGTTCCAGTTCTGCACTATGGAAAACAGTATGACGGTTCCTCAGAAAACTAAAAATAGAATTACCATATGATCCAGCAATCCCACTCCTGGACATATATCCGGACAAATCTATAATTCAAAAAGATACATGCAGGGACTTCCCTGGTGGTGCAGTGGTTAAGAATCTGCCTGCCAATGCAGGGGACACTGGTTCAAGCTCCGGTCCAGGAAGATCCCACATGCCACGGAGCAACTAAGCCCGTGCGCCACAACTACTGAGCCTGCACTCTAGAGCCCGTGAGCCACAACTACTGAGACCGTGTGCTGCAACTACTGAAGCCCAAGTACCTAGAGCCTGTGCTCCACAACAAGAGAAGCCACCGCAATGAGAAGCCCGCACACCACAACGAGGAGTAGCCCCCACTCGCCACAACTAGAGAAAGCCCACACGCAGCAACGAAGACCCAACGTAGACAAAAATAAACAAATAAATTAATTTTTTGAAAAAAGATACATGCAACCCTATGTTCATAGCAGCACTATTCACAATAGCCAAGACATGGAAACAATCTAAATCTCCCTCGACAGAGGAATGGATAAAGAAGATGTGGTACATATATACAATGGAATACTACTCGGCCATAAAAAAGAATGAAATAATGCCATTTGCAGCAACATGGATGCAACTAGAGATTATCATACCAAGTGAAGTAAGTCAGAAAGAGAAAGACAAATACCATATGATATCATTTATATGTGGAATCTAATATATGACACAAATAAGCCTATCTACGAAACAGAAACAGACTCACAGACTATTACATATAGAACGGATAAACAACAGGGATCTACTGCATAGCACAGGGAACCATATTCAATATCCTGAGATAAACCATAATGGAAAAGAATATAAAAAAGAATGTATAGGGGCTTCCCTGGTGGTACAATGGGTAGGACTCCACGCTCCCAATGCAGGGGGCCCAGATTCGATCCCTGGTCGGGGAATTGGATCCTGCATGCATGTGGCAACTAAGAATTTGCATGCGGCAACTAAAAGTTCACATGCCGCAACGAAGATCCTGTGTGCCGCACCTAAGACCCAGCACAGCCAAAATAAATAAATAAATAAATATTTTTAGAAAAAGAATGTACATATGTATAACTGAATCACTTTGCCATACAACAGAATTTAATGCAACACTGTAAATCAACTACACTTCAATTAAAAAAAAAAGTTCCGGCTCTGGTCCCGTTTTTCTCCTAACCTGCTGTGAGGGTTCTGCATCCTCCTTAGAGGTGAGGTCATCAGCTTTCAAAATCTTAATGCAAACTCCCCATTCCCCCAGCCCATGATAACACAATGCTGCTCAATCCTGACTGTACTCTAGAGAAATCTGATAACTTTTTTTTGGTTGAGAACTTTTTAAAAATACACACATTCCCAGTGACCACCGTAGAGATCCTGATTCAATGTTTTAAAAACCTTCCTGGTGGCTCCTGTATGCAGACAGGGTTGAAGACACACATTAAAGCAAGGGCTGCTCCAGCTAAAATGAGGCAGAGCCACAAACCCCACTCAATCCCCTTCTCAACCATCCTTGAGGCTGCTCCCAGGACCATGCAGACTTCAAGAATCTGTGGAGAGTCACTGATGCAGCAACACTGTAAGTGTAGCATGGAATACTATGCTGCAAAAATAAGGTAGCCTGCATGTACCAATTGGGAGAATTTCCCACAATGCATTGATGTTGACTGAAAGAAAAATGCACGACGTAAGAGTTGTGGGTTTCAGGGTTTTTTGTTTTTTTGGCCGCGCCACACAGCATGTGGCATCTCAGTTCCCCAACCAGGGTTGGAAGCTGCACCCCCTGCATTGGAAGCATGGAGTCTTAGCCACTAAGTGGACCGCCAGGGAAGTCCCTGTGGGTTTCAGTTTTATTCAGAGACCCTGCTGGAGACTATGGCCCGAGAAACAGCCTCTCAGAATCTCTGAGGGGACTGCTCTGAAGAGGTAGTGGGAGAAGCCAGTATATATATGATTTCAGTGAGAGAATAATAAGTGCAGTCAAGCATAAAGGTTACTCTTCTATGTATGGGAAGATTCAAGAATCTGAAATTTAATCTGAAAAAATGTAATGATTTTTTTTCCTGAGATATCTCTAAGGGGAGGCTGTTTTTCCAAAGCACAGAGCACCTCATCCTGTTTTTCATCCTGAATTCCTTCCAGGGGTACTGTACCTCGGCGACTGCGGTGATTAATGACTTGATGCTTGTAGAACTGGATGGTGGGCAATATTCTTTGTTTTATAGTAAGAAAGGCTATTTACTGAACAGCATGTATTATATATGACCCTTATGCTTTAAAAAAGTCTACATAGGGCTTCCCTGGTGGCGCAGTGGTTGAGAGTCCGCCTGCCAATGCAGGGGACACAGCTTCGTGCCCCGGTCTGGGAAGATCCCACATGCCGCGGAGGGGCTGGGCCCGTGAGCCATGGCCGCTGAGCCTGCACGTCTGGAGCCTGTGCTCCGCAACGGGAGAGGCCACGACAGTGAGAGGCCCGCGTACCGCAAAAAAAAAGTCTACATATATGTAATATACAAAATTGTCTGTATGTTTGCACATGCATGCAAAATCTTTGATATACACCACACCTGCAGAATCCTTATCCCAATGTGTAGTGATGCAGTATTTGTTCTCCCATGTATTTGTCAACCTCCCTTCCCTAGACAGTAAGCTCTTAGGAGGCAGGAACCATGTCTATTCACCAGTGGGTCTCTAGAGCCCAGACCATTCCCTGGAACATGGTGGGTCCTCAGAAAAATATTTGTTAAAGGCCGATAGAGAAAGAGAGAGGAAAAGAAAGAAAAATCGAGAGAGAAAGAAAAAAGAAAAACTTCTTGAAAGACAGGAAGACGGAAAGAAAAGTTAGGAAGGGAGGGAGGGAGGGGGAGAAAGAGATGGAGAGAGGGAGAGAGGGAGGGAGGGAGGGAGAAAATTAGGACTGGAATTTTACTTCTACAACTTTAATTGGTTGAATACCTTTTAAATGTTTTCATTGTAAAATAAAACACAGATACAGAAAATCCTATGGTTCCAATACATGGCTTAACCAATTACTACGAGGTTAATGCCACCGAGATCAAGAAAAAGAAGGTGGCCAGCCCGCCCGCAAACCCCTCCACGCGCCCATCCCCAAGCACCACCCCTCCCTCCTCCAGGAGCAGTAACCGCTATCCTGACTTTTATAGGGCACAGTGATTGCACTTTAACCTCAAGTCGGCCGTCGGGGTGGGGGGGGGGTGGGGGTTTAAAGGCTCCTCCGGCGTCAGGGCTCAGTTCCCTCTGCAGAAACCCCTCCGACCCAGCAGCTTGTGCAAGACCCCGCTGACTCCACGGATCCATGTGGCGGGTTCCGCAAAGCTCATCCACTTTCGAAATACAATTTTATGCAACCCTAGCGGACAGAGCTTCAGGTCTACGGAGAAGGAGAAGCGAAAGAGGATCAGACACCACGCGCTGAGTGATTTCAGGTTCAGAGCGGTTCATCAGGAAGGCCGCGGGGTTGCGCACCGCGCGGAGGGGAGGCCCCGGACCAGTGGGGCGGGCGGTGAAGCGGCCGGTACGCCGCCCCCGCCTGCAGACCTGGCGCGGGGCTGAGCGGGTCCGCACTTGCCAAGCCGAGGCGCTCGGGCGGCCTAGCAGCATCCCCGTACCTACCTGCAGGCATCCGTCCATCCACACAGCGGCGCAAACCGGTCGTGGAGGGACGCGCGGAAAGCGCTGCGAGTGGGCCCTTGGAGTTGGGGCGGGGGGTCCAACTAGGAAGGGAGTCAATTGGAGGACTCAGTTTTCCTGATGCTTATTGATTAATTTTAAGAACACACACTCCCCCTCTCCGGTCCGTCCTTTGGGCTCAACCACCTCCTCCAAGAAGCTGCCTTTCTCTCTCCCAGCTCATCAGGAATTCTCTGTCCTCCGTGCTTCTCCTGCCGGAGCTGGTATCGGCCCTGCTAGGCTTCCACTGCCTGTGGACTCTTGGGCAAGTGGCCCCTGTCCTCGTGCCGCAGCCTCCTGGTCTGTCAAGTAAGGACGGGGTGGGTGCGAGGCGGGTAGCGGTGAAGTGCGGAGCACGCCGGGCGCACTGGCATCGCCCTCCACCTGAGAGAGGAAAGAGACCAGACGCCTGAATCCCACCTCCACCCCACTTTCCCTTGGCTCAGGCCCTGCCACCGACCTGCTGGTTTACCCTTTCATAGGCTCTCATTTCCTGAGCTCTAAAATGGAGTCGGAGAAGCTCAGGAATTGCGTATTATCATGTAAACAATGATGATGAGGCCTGTGCAGCAGCCCTGACCACATTTGAAGGAAGCATCTTTGCTTCCCAGCCCCAGCTTCCCCTCTTCTCTGTGCCCCATCTCCTGCCTCCCTGTCAACCCCCCTCCTCCTCAACCTCTCCTGGCCCCCATCCAGCCCTCCTATCGGAAAACATCTCCAAGCACAGTCCCCGTGGTGTGGATGACCAGGGGGGATTTCCACTTCAGGGAGGAAGTCAGTCCCTAAGCAGGAGCTCCAGACAGGTGGCCACTGAGTCCGTCCCCTGAAGGATGTGTTTGACCTGCACAGTCTTTTTTTTTTTTAATTTATTTTATTTATTTATTTTTGGCTGCGTTGTGTCCTCGTTGCTGTGCGTGGCATTTCTCTAGTCGTGGCGAGCAGGGACTACTCTTCATTGTGGTGTGCGGGCTTCTCTTGTTGCGGAGCACGGACTCTAGGCGTGCAGGCTTCAGTAGTTGTGACATGCGGGCTTAGTAGTTGTGGCTCACGGGCTCTAGAGCGCAGGCTCAGTAGTTGTGGCACATGGGCTTAGTTGCTCCATGGCATGTGGGATCTTACCGGACCAGGGCTCAAACCCGTGTCCCCTGCATTGGCGGGCGGATTCTTAACCACTGTACCACCAGGGAAGCCCTCACCTGCACAGTCTTGAAGGAATTATGTTTGGTTTGTAAACATAATTTCATTTAGTTGCCAACAATCAAGATAAAGAGATTACATGTCGAATTGGGGCCAATTTCCCGTAGGGTCACAGTCACTCAGATGAGCCCTTTGACGTGTCCACACCTAGCCCCACTGAGCTCCTCTGGGCCTTTGAAACCAAGATTTCTGCTTGAAGCTAAAGAAATGCATAGCAGTGGAGCACTGGTGAGCACAGCAGAGGAAGGATTTTGGAGTCTGGAACTCTCATCTTCTACAGATGAGAAATGCTATGAAGGCAAAGGCTGGCCTTGCCCCAGGAAACGTCACACTGGACTCTAGGCCTCAGTTTTTCCATCTGTACTATGGTCGAGCAGGCTAGATAAAGCGTCCCTGCGGACCCAGCACTCTAGACATTTTAGGACCTATGCACTTCACGTGTGACAGCTTCTCGTTCTGTCCTCGCTTGGAGACGGCTGCTCCTCTTTCTTCACACTGGCCAGGAGCCAAGCGCGGGAACGCTGGGCCTCGTCCCTCCCTGGGAGGGGGCCTGTGTTCTGACATCTGTAAAATGAAGAATGTTGCCCGCCATCCAGCCATCAGCCGCTGCAGCCACTGACCTGCAGTACACCCTGAAAGGAATTCAGGGCAAAGAGCAGAAGGAACTCTGTGCTCATCCTGACAGACCTGGCCCTCAGGTAGATACTTTCAGGAGAAAATTGTGAACCCAGTTAACTGCATCGTCCCATACTTAGAAAAGCACTAAAAGCATTAACTAAGACAGCTGTTCCTCACAAAGAGCAGTCACCTTCTACGAAGGGCTATGCTTGACTGCACGCGCCCCTTCGTCAAAATCACGTGTAAAAAAAAAATCACGTGTATACTCGCCTCCCCCCTCTTGCTCGGAACAGTTCTCAGAGCTCTCCGAGAGACTCTCTCCCGGGTTATAATCCTCAGGTTGACACAGATAAAATTTTCCACGTCTTTCTCAGATGACTGTGGGGCACTGTTTGTTGACAGTACCCAAGGAGGCACGTTTGGTTGCCGCAGTGATGTGGGAGGGGCGCCCCTGGCATTTGGGGCAGAGGCTGAGGACGCCGGTCGTGCAGTGCTCACGGCTGTCCCTCGGGACAGAAAAGTTGTGCGTGTCCTCTCCTGACTCTCATAGGTCCCTTCAGATATTTAAGTCAGTGACAAAACCAGACTCCGTTTCACACTTAAACACAAGAGAGTTTGCATGTTTTAAAACACACTCTGAGAATGCAAATTAATGGAAAACTACAGTTTGTTTTGTATGAAACTCTACCAAGAGTTTTAGCCGTTTCAGAAAATCACAGCTCTGACAGCCGCATCTCTCCCGGGATGCAAGTCCCCAAAACAGTATCTGTAAGGCCCTCCTCGTTTGCAGCCAGGCACGTGTGACACTCTAATGTGCTGTGGGCGTCTGGCCACCTTGTGTCACCTTGTGCCTGCTGGTGGAATTGTCAGTGGACGTGTACCTATTGAGATGCACATAAGCTTGTCATGACTTTCTTTTTCCTTTAAATATTAGGATGTTCTACTGTTTTTTAAAAATTAGGGCTTCCCTGGTGGCGCAGTGGTGGAGAGTCCGCCTGCCGATGCAGGGGACACGGGTTCGTGCCCCAGTCCGGGAAGATCCCACATGCCGTGGAGCAGCTGGGCCCGTGAGCCATGGCCACTGAGCCTGCGCGTCCCGAGCCTGTGCTCCACAACGGGAGAGGCCACAAGAGTGAGAGGCACGCGTACCGCAAAAAAAAAAAAAAAAAAAAAAAAAAATTATATGTGTAGGCAAGTTTTATTATCTGTTGATGATTTTACAGTGAGGTCCATGGACCCCCGGAGTGCCTGAGACTCTTTCAGAGCAGTACTAATGTCACCATGATGACATCTGATGATGAAAAAGCCACAGTGGGTGAAACTGCTGGCACCCCAGCAGGAAGCAAGAAAGTAGCCCTAAACCGGGCTGCGTCCTACATAGACACACACTCACAGTGACAAAATAGGCCAGTGTCACTTAAGAGCACCCTTGATGAAGCAGCAAAAATAATAAATTTCATGGACTCTCAGCCCTTGAGTATGTGACCTTTAATATTCTGTGTGATGAGATTGGCAGGTACATGGCTGTGGAGGAAAAGCACTCGTGAGCTTGTTAGAGTTGGAGCTGACTTGCCTCTGTGTCCATGGGACAGCATTTTTACTTGAAAGAACAACCAACAGACACGCTGTGGGTATCCAGACTTGGCTCTTTGGCAGTTTTCCAGAAATGAGCGAAGGGAGCCTGTCATTTCAAGGGAAAAGAGTTTGACCACGTTTGTCACCAACGATGAAGTTTGAGCTTTCAAGCAGAAATCAGAATCTTGGAAAACCCGTATCCACCACTATGAGCTTGACAGTTTCCCAATATTTAAAAATTATACTGATGAGAGGAGTGGTGACGTTAACAAATGCTATTTTTTACATTGTTCAATGACCCGTGTCATCTTTTGGAAGGTCTGAACTATTCAGTCAGCAGAAATTTTCCAAATGACCAATGCAGGGTACACCTGGGTAAAAGACCCATCTAGAGCACAAAATAGACCCAAACATTAAAGTAAGAGAGTATGGGGACTTCCCTGGTGGTCCAGTGGGTAAGACTCTGTGCTCCCGATGTAGGGGGCCCGGGTTCGATCCCTGGTCGGGGAGCTAGATTCCACGTGCATGCCGCAACTAAGACCTGGCGCAGCCAAAAAAAATAAATAAATATTTTTTAAAAATTAATAAAGTAAGAGTGTATGAAATGTTCATTGGTATGGTTTCAGATTCCACATGGTACTAACCGTTAGGAAACTAGCACTTGTTGAATTCTGTGTAGCACCCAAGAAGAAAATCCACAAATTACCTGCAAAGGCTCTAAAACCCTCCTCTCTTTTCCAGCTAAATACTATGTGAGGCTAGATTTTCTTCAATCAGAACAACATATCACACCTCACACCTGTCAGAATGGCTATCAACAAAAAGACCACACATAACAAACACTGGCAAAGATACGGAGGGAAAAAAAAAGATACGGAGAAAAGGAATGCTTATACACGGTTGGTGAGAATGTAAATGGTGCAGCCACTATGGAAGACAGGATGGAGGTTCCTCAAAAAGCTAAAAAGAACTACCATATGATCCAGCAATTCCATTCCTGGGTATAGACTCAGAGAAAATGAAAACACTAATTCAAAAAGATACATGCTTCCCATGTTCATAGCAGCACTATTTACAATAGCCAAGACGTGGAAGCACACTAAGTGTCTATTAACAGATGAATGAATGGAGAAGATGTGAGCTAGCTAGCTAGATAGGTAATGGAATATTACTCAGCCATAAAGAAGAATGAAAATTTGCCATTTGCAACAACATGGATGGACCTGGAGAGTATTATGTTAAGTGAAATAAGTCATCATTTATATATGGAATCTAGAAAACAAAACAAACGAATGCATATAACAAGACAGAAATAGATTCACAGATAGAGAGAACACTAGTGGTTACCAGTGGGGAGAGAGAGAGGGAGGGGCAAGATAGGGGTAGGGGATTAAGAGATACAGACTACTATGTATAAAATGACTAAGCAACAAGGATATATTGTACAGCACAGGAAATACAGCCAATATTTCTGTAACTTTAAATGGAGTAAAAAAATTTTTTTTTTGGAGTAAAAATTTTGAATCACTATATTGTATACCGGAAACTAATATAATATTGTAAATCAACTTTACTTCAATAAAAAAATTTTTTTAAACATATCACAACAGACTTAATACCAAGGCAGGTATGAGGATCTAACAGTCTATTAAGACAATCATTAAAGGGACTTCTCTGCTGATCCAGTGGCTAAGACTCTGAGCTAGCAATGCAGGGGGCCCGGGTTCGATCCCTGGTCAGGGAACTAGATCCCACATGCATGCTGCAACTAAAGATCCCGCACGCGGCAGCAAAGATCCCGCCTTCTGCAATGAAGACCAGGTGCAGCCAAATTAATTAACTAATTAATTTTTTAAAAGACAATCATTAAAGAGATTTGCAAAAGTGTGGAACAATGCCACTACACTGAGTACTGCTAACTTACGCATCTAATTTGAAAATAGGAGCATTTCAAAAGAAAGTTTTTCTTTGAGAAAGGATGTATTGGGCTACCACTTCACACCCACTAGGATGGCTATAATAAAAATGACAGGACTTCCCTGGTGGCACAGTGGTTAAGAATCCGCCTCCCATTGCAGGTGACACGGGTTCGAGCCCTGGTCCAGGAAGATCCCACATGCCGTGGAGCAACTAAGCCCGTGCACCACAACTACTGAGCCTGCGCTCTAGAGCCCGAGAGCCACAACTACTGAAGCCCATGCGCCACATCTACTGAAACCCGTGTGCCTAGAGCCTGTGCTCCACAACAAGAGAAGCCACCGCAATGAGAAGCCTGCACACCACAACGAAGAGTAGCCCTGCTGGCTGCAACTAGAGAAAGCCTTCGTGTAGCAACGAAGACCAAATGCAGCCAAATAAAAATAAATTAATTAATTTTTAAAAATGACAGAAAAAAAGAGATAAACAAAACAAAACAAAAAGATAGTAACAAGTGCTGGCAAGGATATGGAGAAATTGGAACTCTCTTACACTGTGGTTACAAATGTAAAATGGTGCAGTGGCAATGGAAAAAAAGCCTGGCAGTTACTTGAATTGTTAAACATAGACTTAAGCAATTCCACTCTTTTTTTTTTTTTTTTTTTTTGGTATGTGGGCCTCTCACTGTTGTGACCTCTCCCGTTGCGGAGCACAGGCTCCGGACGCGCAGGCTCAGCGGCCATGGCTCACAGGCCCAGCCGCTCCGTGGCATGTGGGATCTTTCCGGACCAGGGCACGAACCCATGTCCCCTGCATCGGCAGGCGGACTCTCCACCACTGCGCCACCAGGGAAGCCCAGCAATTCCACTCTTAAGTATATATACCCAAGAGAAATAAAGATATACATCCAATATAAAAATATGTACACAAATGTTCATAGCAGCATTATTCACCATAGACAAAAGTAGAATCTGCCCAAATACCCATCAGCTCATGAACGCATAAACAAAATATGGTAATTCCACACGATGGAATATGATTTTGCAATAAAAAGGAATAAAGTACCAGTTCATACTGCAGCCTGGATGAACCTTGAGAACACTGTGATAAATAACAGAAGCCAATCACAAAAGACCATATATTGTATGATTCCATTTCTGTAAAATGTCCAGAACAGATAAATCTGTAGATAGAAAGCAGGTTAGTGGTTTCCTAGGGCTGGGGGCTGGGGGTGGGAATTGAGGGGTAACAGCTAATGGAGGGTGATTTCCTTCTGCAGTCATGAAATGTTCCAAAATTAGATTGTGGTGATGGTTGCACAACTCTGTGAATATACTAAAAAATACTGAATCGTACACTTTGAATGGGTGAAGTGTACAACATAAGAATTATAATTCAAGGAGTGTCCAAGATGGTGGAGTAGGAAGACCCTGAGCTCACCTCCTCCAATGGGTTCACTAAAACTACAACTTTTTTTTTTTTTTTTGCGGTACGCGGGCCTCTCACTGTTGTGGCCTCTCCAGTTGCGGAGCACAGGCTCCAGATGCGCAGGCTCAGTGGCCATGGCTCACGGGCCCAGCCACTCTGTGGCATGTGGGATCGTCCCGTACCGGGGCACGAACCCACATCCCCTGCATCGGCAGGTGGGCTCTCAACCACTGCGCCACGAGGGAAGCCCTAAAACTACAACTTTTTACCAGGCAACTACCTAAGAAAGAGACTGAAGACTAGCAGAAAAGATTTTCCACAACTAAAGATATAAACGAAGAACCACGATGAGATAGGAGGGATAGAGACACAGTACAGGCAAGACCCAAATCCCAGGGTAGGTGATCACAGACAGGAGGATAATCACAATTGCAGAGGTTCTCCCCAAGGAGCAAGGGGTCTGAGACCCACATCAGGGTCCTCAGACCTGGGATACTGCACTTGGAAGACAAGTCCCCAGGATGTCTGGCTTTGAAGGCCAGCAGGGTGTGGGTACTGAAGAGCCAGAGGGCAGTAGGAAACAGAGACTCTGCTCTTTTTTGTTTTTTTAATAAATTTATTTATTTTTGGCTGCATTGGGTCTTTGTTGCTGCGTGCGGGCTTTCTCTAGTTGCGGCGAGCAGGGGCTACTCTTCGTTGCGGTGCGTGGGTTTCTCATTGTGGTGGCTTCTCTTGTTGCAGAGCACAGGCTCTAGGCATGCGGGCTTCAGAAGTTGTAGCACGTGGGCTCAGTAGTTGTGGCTCGAGGGCTCTAGAACACAGGCTTAGTAGTTGTGGCGCACAGGCTTAACTATTCTGTGAAATGTGGGACCTTCCCAGACCAGGGTTCGAACCCGTGTCCCCTGCACTGGCAGGCGGATTCTTAACCACTGCGCCACCAGGGAAGCCCAGAGACTCTGCTCTTAAAGGCACATGCAAGGGACTTCCCTGGAGGTCCAGTGGTTAAGACTCCGTGCTTCCACTGCAGGGGGCGCAGGTTCAATCCTCGGTGCCCAGCCTAAAACTAAGATCCCGTATGTGGCACAGCCAAAAAAAAAAAAAAGGCACATGGAAAATCTCACCTGCTGTGGTTTCAGCCCACAGGCAGTAATGTGAAAGGAGGCTGGATCAGACCACTTGCTAATCTTGGCAACTAGGGATGTAGACACTGGCAAAAGCCATTTTCGAGTGCTCCTTCTATCTCAAGGACACTGTGCTGACAAGTGCCATTTTGGAATCCTCCCACTAGGCTATTAGTGCCAGGAGCTTACCCACCCACAAGCAGGCCAGCACCAGCCCCTGGAGCCCCAGGCCATACGGCCAGCCACGCAGTGACAAATCCCCACCTACAAACAGGGTCTCAATACAAGGGCCTTGCAGCTGCTGGGCTAGGGGACAGCACCACCTACCACATTTACAAAACCACTATTTTAAAAGATAGATGCACCCCTATGTTCATTGCAGCATTATTCCCAATAACACAGATATGGAAGAAACCTGAGTGTCAATCCATAGATGTATAGATAAAGAAGATGTGGTATATATACACAATTCAATATGACTCAGTTACAAAAAACCAGGGTATCTTGCCATTTGCAACCTCATGGATGGATCTAGAGTGTATAATGCTAAGTAAAATGAGATAGAAAAAGAAACATAACATCTAATTTCACTCAAATATGGACTCTAAAAAAAAATCACAAATGAACATAAACAACCAAAACAGAATCATACATACAGAGAAAAAAACTGGTGATTGGGCTTCCCTGGTGGCGCAGTGGTTGAGAATCCGCCTGCCGATGCAGGGGACACGGGCTCGTGCCCCGGTCCGGGAAGATCCCACAAGCCGCGGAGCGGCTGGGTCCGTGAGCCATGGCCGCTGAGCCTGCGCGTCCGGAGCCTGTGCTCCGCAACGGGAGAGGCCACAACGGTGAGAGGCCCGCGTACCGTAAAAAAAAAAAAAAAAAAAAGGCAAAAAACTGGTGATTGCCACGGGTCGCGGATTGGGGGTGGGGAGTGAGGAGAACACCTGCGGGAGATTAAAAGGTATAACTGCCAGTTATAAAATCGATAGGTCATGGGATTAATGTACAGCACAGGGAATGGAGGAAAAGCACTGTAATAACCGTGTATGGTGACAGCTGGCAACTAGACTACGAGTGATCGTTTTGCAATGTATAAAATCATTATATTATACATCTGAAACTCAGTAATATTGTAAGTCGATTATACTTCAGTTAAAAACCAAAAATTCTAGGGGGACTTCCCTGGTGGTCCAGATGCTAAAGACTCCATGCTCATACGGCAAGGGGGCACAAGTTCGATGCCTGGTCAGGAACTAAGATGCCACAGGATGTGGCAACGAAATTCTTTTAAAAATTAATAAAAAGTTATACCTCAATTCTGTTTGTTTTTTTTTCAATCAACCTTTAGAAACTTGGGGTTTTACAGGGGAAGCTTATCTGGTGGCCTAGTGTGGAGAACCCTGACCCCTGGTGGCCATGGCTAGCATAGCATCGGGGAGGCAAGGAAACCGGCGCTTGCTATCCTGGAAATGACCACAAGATGGCAGAAGAGCGCAACGTTCGCTGCACTAACCCCTGGGAAACGGCTCCCAATCTTCTGAAGCCCCACACCCAGCCAGATGCCCAAGGAACTGGGACAGGGGGCCAGGAAGAGCCAGGCTGGTGCAAAAGTGACCTTATACCGCTGTCCACAGGAATGATGCCCGAAGTGCCCCCATTAGGAGGCTAAGCTATCTTCTCTGGCTGCCACCGCAGCCCTAGGGAGGGGCCCCCCAGACCCACCAAACTCAGATAGGGCTCAGGAAGATGCAGACTTGGGCAGCAGGGACCCGCAAGTTATTGGATGCCAACTCTGACCACCACTGAACCTGACTCGCGGAGAACTTGATGGATATACAACTTTTAGTCCCTAGTCGGGGCTTAATAAAACCATTCACTCAATCATTTAATCCAGAGATGTGATGGAGCACCTACCAAGGGCCAGGGACTGTACTACAGTCACTGAGGACACGGAGGTGAACAAGAAGGAATAACCTCCTGCCAACACCGGGCTCCCGATAAAGTGGGAGAGGCAGACCTGAACAACAACCTCATGCATGCACAAATGAAAGATCACTTAGGGGCTGTGAAGGGCGCCTGGGGGAGGGGTCTTGTTGACCCCAGGGGGCAAGAAAGAAACCTGGAGAAGGCATAGGAGTTTATCAGGTGATACTAGGAAGAAGACTTTCAGGCAGAGGGAAGAGCCCGGGAGTGTGAAAGCCTGGAGGCAAGAAAAGGCTTGGTGCCCTCCTGGAACAGGAGGCCAGTTAGGATGGAATGTCATTCAGCCATGCAGCAGAATGAAGGACTCACACGCGCCACTGTGTGCCTGAATCTCCAAAGGAGCCAGGGACCCAAAGTCACACACTGTAGGATTCCGTGTAGATGAACTTTCCACGACAAGCAAATCCATAGAGACAGAAACCGATTGCTGGTTGCCAGGGGCTGGGGGAGAGGGGATGGGGAATGAGTGCATCATGGGTAGAGGGTTTCCTTTTGGGGTGACGACAACGTTCTGCAACTAGAGAGCGGTGACAGGTGCACAACGTTCTGTACATGCTAAATGCTCTGAACGCGACTGAGCTGATGTCCTGTGAATTGCACCTCCAGTAAAGCCAGAACACAGTGTGTGGCGTTCAGGGAGGCCAGCCAGGAAGGACAGGCGGGGCACTGGTGGGGATCAGCCTGCCTGGGAAGGCAGGGAGGACTTTGGGGTTTGTGTTTAGGGATCAGGAACCAGGGAAGGGTGAATAGGGACAGGCTCGCTGTGACCAAGCTGACCCCTGGTTGAAAGGAGACGAAATAAGAGGCAGACAGTCTAGGTCAAAGCTAATGACCCAGGGTCGAGCCAGGGGAGGGAAGACAAGGCAACACAAGGAGTAACAGGTGCTGGCGAGGATGTGGAGAAAATGGGACCATCGAGGACTACTGGTGGGAATGTCAACTGGTGCAGCCACTGTGGGAAACAATATACACGTGAGGCCAAAAATTAACAGTAGAACTACCATGTGATCCAGCCATTCCATTCCTGTGTATTTATCCAGAGAAAGGAAAACACTAATTTGAAAAGATAGATGCACCCCTATGTTCACTGCAGCATTACTCACAACAGCCAAGATATGGGAGCCACCTATGGGTCCATCAATAGAGGTATAGATAAAGAAGATATACGTATGAGTATTTGTGTGTGGGTGTGTGGGTGTGTATAAGTACACATTTGAATATTACTTTGCTCTAAAAAGCAGGAAATCTTGTTATTTGCAACCACATGGATGGATCTAGAAGGTATCACGCTAAGTGAAGTAAGTCTGACAGAGAAAGACAAGTATGCTCTGGTTTCACTCATATGTGGAATCTTAAAAAACAAAAACAAATGAACAGAACAGAACAGAAACAGACTCTGAGATACAGAGAAAAAAACTGGTAGTTGCCACAGGGGAGGAGGGTGGGGGGATAAAGGGAATAAGTGAGGGAGATTTAAAAGTATAAGCCTCAGGCTTCCATGGTGGCTCAGTGGTTAAGAATCCGCCTGCCAATGCAGGGAACACGGGTTTGGGCCCGGGTCCAGGAAGATCCCACATGCCGCGGAGCAACTAAGCCCGTGTGCCACAGCTACTGAGCCCGCATGCCACAACTACTGAAGCCCACGCGCTTAGAGCCCGTGCTCCACAACAAGAGAAGCCACCACAATGAGAAGCCCGCGCACCGCAACGAAGAGTAGCCCCCGCTTACTGCAACTAGAGAAAAGCCCACGCGCAGCAACAAAGACCCAACGCAGCCAAAAATAAAATAAATAAATAATTTTTTAAAAAAATAAATAAAAGTATATGCCTCCAGTTATAAAATAAATAAATCAAGGGATGTAATGTACAGCATAGGGAATAGAGTCAAAATACTGTTACAACTCTGTACGGTGACAGATGGCATCTAGACTTATCCTGGTGATCATTTTCCAGTGTATCGAATCACTGTATTATACACCTGAAACTCATATAACATTGTAAGTCGATTATACTTCAATTAAAAAAAAAAGAATTACAGTAAGTCCCCCACATACGAACCTTCACGTTGGGAACATTCAAAGATGCGAATGTGCATTCACATGTCCAATCACGTAAGTTAGTTCACGTGTCTGGTGTACATTGTCACGTGCCTGCATCCTCTACGAGAGGCTGGGCTCCCGTGTGCTGTACTGTACAGTACTGTATAGAGTACAGTAGTATAGTATCCTTATTTCAAGCCCAGGATGTCCGGAAGCAAGCGTAAGCAAGCGTAAAAGCAGCAGTGATGTAGCTGGTCCTGCTAAGAAGCACCAAGCGAGAACAATGGAAACAAAAGTGAAAATAATGCAGAGAGTGGAGCGACAACAGGACGAAGAAGTAACTGAAGAACCGAAGAGATTCACGACGGAGCAAACGGCAAGGGGATTTTCTTTATTTTTTTTTTTATTTTATTTAAATTTTTTATACAGCAGGTTCTTATTAGTTATCTATTTTATACATATTAGTGTATATATGTCAATCCCAATTCATCCCACCACCACCCCACCCCCGCCAACAAGGGGATTTTCTTTCGTTGAGGCGGCACTGTTAGTTTTTGAGACACAGGATCCCAACGAAGAACGGTACGTGAAGCTTGCAGCAGCTGTTCAGAACGCCATCTAGTGCTACCGTGCCATCGCTGACGAGAAAAAACGAGCTACTACCCAGACATCCCTGGATCGTGTCTTTCAAGAGGGTAGATAGAACTAACTGAATCCAGCGAGGAACCAGAACCTGTGCCATCAACATCCGGCGTGAGTGAAACTGCAGCTCGCCCTCCGTCTCCTGTTGCTGAGGACCCTTCATCTCTACCATCTCCCACCTCCTCTCCCCCCTCCAGTCAGTGGCTCTTCTCGCCTGTTCACTCGATGCCAGCCCCTGTATGCCAGCTGTAGTACTGTACTACTGTACTCTTCAAGGTACTGTACTGTAAGATTAAAAATGTTTTCTTTATTTTTTTGTGTTTGTTTGTTTTTTATGTATTATTTGTGTGAAAAATATTATACACCTATTACAGTACAGTACTACATAGCCGATTGTGTTAGCGGGGCACCTAGGCGAACTTTGTTGGCGTTACGAAGAAATTGGACTCACGAACGCACTCTCGGAATGGAACTCGTTCATATGTAGGAGACTTACTGTATAGCTTAACGCTGTTTTGTTAAAGATCAACTTTTATACAGCTGGGGTTGGATGCGGAACCTTCCTTATCGGGCTTCCCCCTGGTGGCCAAGGCTAGCATAGCATCGGGGAGGCAAGGAAACCGGCGCTTGCTATTCTGGAAATGACCACAAGATGGCAGAAGAGCGCAACGTTCGCTGCACTAACCCCTGGGAAACGGCTCCCAATCTTCTGAAGCCCCACACCCAGCCAGATGCCCAAGGAACTGGGACAGGGGGCCAGGAAGAGCCAGGCTGGTGCAAAAGTGACCTTATACCGCTGTCCACAGGAATGATGCCCGAAGTGCCCCCATTAGGAGGCTAAGCTATCTTCTCTGGCTGCCACCGCAGCCCTAGGGAGGGGCCCCCCAGACCCACCAAACTCAGATAGGGCTCAGGAGGATGCAGACTTGGGCAGCAGGGACCCGCAAGTTATTGGATGCCAACTCTGACCACCACTGAACCTGACTCGCGGAGAACTTGATGGATATACAACTTTTAGTCCCTCTAAACAGTGCTAATGGAATAAAACAAAAGACTATAAGTCCTATAAACAGACCTCAAAATATTACCTCAAGATTTTTTTCTTTAATCATACCCCAAAGATCAGAAAAAAGTGAAATAACTAGCACTAGCATTTTAAATCCTCTTTCTTGCCAGATTGTCTCTCTGAACAAGTCATCCAGCAGGGCTGAAGTGACCATCAGCTGCTACAGGGCTGGGGAGCAGAGGCCGCACTGGGGGCAGACCCTCTGGCAGGGACTCAGGGCGAAGGGAGTGGCTTCCTGGCAGCCTGTCTGCCTGCAGATCTACGTGCAGAAGGGAGTGTGGCTCTGCCACCAGTGTCCTGATAAGGCTACGTCTGTTGTTGCCCCAGTTCTCCAAGGGGAGATCCCACCCTTCACCACCTGCCCTTGGCCACGGAATATTTTTATCCATCCCAGTCATCAGTTAGCCTGGCAGCCCTGTCATTTGGGAGCCTGGCCACCTCTGTACTATAATTCCCCAGCAGACACTTAGACCTCAGAATGGCCCCTTCCACTCACACTTTGGTGATGCTCTGTGGCCAGAAGTCTCTTTTGCAGATTAGGGTCAGGACTTGGTGCTGTGGAGTCACAACTGGGGCAGGGCGGAGGTTGGGCCTCTGGATTTTCTACACCCACCTCTTCTCCACCATTAAATTGGGCTTGGACATCTTGGAAGTAGGAGTGTGCCTTCTCTTCTCACAGGTGAAGGACCAGTGCTGAGTGTGGGGCTGGATGGAGCCGCACAGGGTCGCTCAGGCGCAGAAGAACCTCTGGTAACACGCTTGCGCACTCCTCCCTGCCTGGGGCATGTTTGCTCGCAAAGGGGCTGCTTTTCCGGCAGGCCTGGCCTGGCAGCCGGGATGCGGCTGCTCTCCTGCCTGAAAGATGACTCCAGGGCCCCTTTGGGTCCCTTTATATGCCTGTCATGTTATTTCACTAAAATTTAACTTCCATCATGCCCCTCCGCTGACTCCTCAGGAAGAAGGAACCCAGGATGTTATTGAGGACTTACAGAGCACCCAGCACTGTTGAGGTTGTTTTATTTTGGGTTTTTGGGGGCAGATTTACACTTATTTAATGAGTATCAATACATCAATATACACAGAAACCTTAATGAAAAAGAAAAAAAGGAAATAAAATCAGAAACTGGACGAACTCATTGGCCACACTGTCTTTCCCCAACACACATCACTGATAGCGAGTCTTTGGTTAAAAAATATGCCTTTTTTTCTGGCATCATTTACTCTGGACAGTAAAGGTTTTTGTGATGTTACGGGATCCCACAACATTCTTGGGAGGTAGGCATGCTTCAGTCCAGGTTACGGATGAGGAAACTGAGGCTCAGATGTGGGCTAGGAGCTTTACCCAGGCCAGAGCTCCTTCTCTGAACACATTATTTAAAGTAATCTCCCCTGGGAGAATCCTTCTCTGTGCTTTGCCCTGCATTATATTTTTTCAAAGCACTAACCTCTACCTGGTATGCCTAAATGGATATCATACCACACTCCATTGCGTTCCATTATATTATTTGATTGTTCGTGGCCTGTGTCTCTCCTGCACCGTAAGCCCCCTGAAAATAGGGAGCTCGGTGGCTTTGATCACAGCCACACACACCTGAATCCCCACACCTAGAATGGGAAGGGCCCACCGGGGCGCTCAACAAGTTTTGTTGAATAGATTCAAGGGTGAAAGCCTAGATTCAGACCCAGAGCTGCCTGATTCCAAAACAGGTGCTTTTTCCAACCCACCGTCCTGCCAAAGAAACCGAGGCTCATCGAGATTATGTATTAGTTGAAGCCAGCTAGAGGCTGAGTCCAGGATTTGAACCAGGTCCTCCAGTCCCAAGCTCTCCTGGTAGAGTCCTTAGGAGGAGGGGCTACAAAAGTGTTTGCTAACCACCTCTGTTCCTTCCTCTCACCTCCTGCCTGGAAAGTTTCAAGCAAAGGGATTTGAGGGGTTGGCAGGTACCTGCGGTGTTCCTGAGTGTGGCAGCAGAGGCCATTCGAAGTGCTCCAGCGGGATGGGAGTTACTCATCTGGCTGCCCCTGTATAAACCCCTTCCCTCCACAGCCAAGGAGGCATGTGCGTGGGCAGCTTAGACCCAAGGCAGATATCCTATTGCCAGGCCTCTAATAAGAGTCAGATGGTCCTTTGTGCTCTTCAGCTGACCCCCCACCCCCATGGGCATTCTCATCACCATGGAAACTGGGCCCCTTGGCTTCCTTCTGAAGGCATCTTTGGACAGCATCCCATCAGCCCACAAGCCCCCACTGCCCAAGCCGGCCCTGGAGAGAGACTCCAAGTGGGCTGAGGCCTCCAGGGCTTTAGGGCTGACCTGCTGACCCAGTTTCCGACCAAGATCCCCAAAAAGGAGAGAAGGCCAGGCATCGGCTCATTCGGCAGCGATGTGTGGGTGGCTGGAACACTGTGCTCAGGGCTGGGAAACGGAGGACAGCGGAGCTTCTGATCCAGAACACATGGGGCCTGACGACCAAGGGATGTTCCCTCCTCTGTATCTCTCACATAACGACAGCGGTAACAAGCACTACCACACTCTGTGCCAGGTACTATGCTAAGCACTTATGCTGCAGTGTGCTGTTGGCCCATCTTACAGATGAGGAAACTGAGGCTCAGAAAGGTCACACAGCCAGCAGGTAGCAGAACTGATTGCCTCGCTCTGGAATGCTTAATGCACGTCTGTCTTGTCACCAGCACGCAAGCTCCCCAGCAAGGAGAGTGCACCAGTTTTACCTCTGTCTCCCTAGCACTGAGCATAGGGTTGGACGCGTAATGGTAAATATTTGTTCAATAAACTAATGGGTAATTATAAATTGCTCTTCTTTTTTCCCTACTCTTGACTTCTCCCCAACCTGTTTTTTTTTTTTTTTTTTCATTTATTTTGGCTGCACCGGGTCTTCGTTGTGGCATGCGGGATCTACGTTGCAGCATGTGGACTCTTAGTTGCGGCATGCATGTGGGATCTAGTTCCCCGACCAGGGATTGAACCCGGGCCCCCCACACTGGGAGCACAGAGTCTTACCCACCGGATCACCAGGGAAGTCCCTCCCCAATCATTTTTAAACATTTTTTTCTTCCAGCTTTATTGACATAGAGTTGACATACAGCACTGTGTAAGTTTAGGGTGGACAGCTTAATGGTTTGATTTACCTACATCATGAAGTGATTATCACAAGTTTAGGCGACATCCATCATCTCATATAGATACAAAATTAAAGAAAGAAAAAATAATTTTTTTCTTATGCTGAGAACTGTTAGGGTTTACTCTTAACAACTTTCATATATCATATACAGCAGTGTTAATTATATTTATCATGTTGTCCATGACATCCCTTCTTCCCTGATAATTAAGCCTAGTTTCCCTCGCACCTCAAAAGGCTTTGGAATCCGTAGGCCCACTAAGGGTGGAGGTGTAGGGCCACTGCCTCCAAGATGCAGCTGAGTATAACGGATAAGAATGCAGTCATTAGAGCCAGACTGTGTGGGTCTGAATCCTGGTTCTGCTGTTGACTACTTGGGTGACCTCTGTGAGCATCAGTTTTCTCATCTGTAAAATGGGGATAATGATGGTGGTGTGATGTTAATGAGGATGGGGTGTGAGATACCTCTCAGGCACACTTCACATGCTCTTGGCCTCTTCTGTTATTCATTCTACCACTGGGGTGGCAACTAGCTCTGCAGGGACTGTGACCAGCTTTGCTGCGGTGTAACCTGACAGCGCCTGGCCTCATGTCCATGCTGCACACCTCCGGCCTCTTGTCCTGGGGCTTCTCTGAGGCCACTGAAGCATGGGATGCCAAGGGCTCTGCTTGGTGTCCACTCCTGCATAACTCTGTGTGTGTGTGTGTGTGTGTGTGTGTGTGTGTGTGTGTGTGTAGCCCCTTGGGGTGGACATTGGCCAACGGGAGACAGGAGCTGGTGGATAAATTCTTCCTCCTATTCCCCCTGGTCCAACTGTCCTGAGGTGCATTTTATATGCCTTCTTGAAGTGTACCCCCACCCCAGGGATAGAGCATTCATTCAAGCGCACCTAGAGGCAGCCAGGTGGGTCACACACCTTGGCTTCAACTCTGCCTCCTCCCGTGCTTCACTTCTGTCCCTCCCACCCACCTGCCCCCTAGGGTCACTCTTCCTAACAAAGCAGTAGGCATCAGCTCTTAGCCTCAGGCTTTGCTTTCTAGGAATCCAGGCAAGACAACAGTTATCTCCCTCTAAGGGTGCTGGAGGATGGAGGGAAGAAAAATGGCCCACCGAACTGAGAAGGAAGGCATCTTCAGACGGAAAAATGAGGCCGCAGCTGCATCTAACCAATGGATCCGTTTATTACAAGATAACTTACTCTCAGGGTGGGATCGGGCAGACAATGACCTGGAAGCTTTCGAGGCTGCGCTCTGCACTGCCGAGGGGCCATTCAGACAATTTTAGAGTTAGCCTAGGGTATGGGGATACACGCTTGGAAACAGGACGTGCACTCCTAAGTCAAGATTTATGAATGGGTAACTAGTCTCGTGGGTGCAGGGAATAGGCAGCAAAGGTCTTCATCATTGTTTGGGGACCAACAGAGCACAGAGGTCACCTGGTCCACATGATTATTAAACAACATCTATTAACTACAAAGCCCTTGAAGTAATTTAGTGCACAGTACAGTCTGGGGTAGCATCAGTGGAAGGACAGGAGAAACCGAACAGGCCCAAGACAGCGTCAGTTACGCTCACAGCCATACGAAGTGTTTGTGCAAAGATGAAATTTGCTCATTAATGTCAAGGGCTTGGATCAGGGTCTGGCATCAGTGGGCTAATCCTTCTCCCTCTTCCCCCACATCCAATCAGTCAGGAGGCCCTCTCACTCCATCTCCTAAACAAACCTTGACGAGGTCCACCACCTCCATCCCCACTGACACCACCTGTCCAGGCCACCCCCAGCTCCTCGCCTGGACGCTCCGCTGCCAAACCCTCCTTTACTCTGCATCCACAGTGACCTTCCTAAGGAACAAATCTGGTTGTGCCGCTCTTCTGCTTGAAACCCTGCCATTTCTCGCCATTACTCCTTAAAGAAGGAGCAAGCTCCAAGCTATAATTCAGGAAGATACACGCACCCCGGTGCTCATAGCAGTGCTATTCCCCACAGCCAAGACACGGAAACAACCTAAATGTCCATCGACAGAGGGATGGATAAAGAAGATGCGGTACACATATACAGTGGAATATTACTCAGCCATAAACAAGAATGCAGTAATGCCATTTGCAGCAACATGGAAGCCACTAGAGATTAGCATACTAAGTATGAAGTAAATCAGACAGAGAAAATCAAACACCATGGAATATCACTTATGTGTGGAATCTAAAATATGATACAAATGGGGCTTCCCTGGTGGCGCAGTGGTTGAGAGTCCGCCTGCCAATGCAGGGGACACGGGTTCGTGCCCCGGTCCGGGAGGATCCCACATGCCGTGGAGTGGCTGGGCCCGTGAGCCATGGCCGCTGAGCCTGCGCGTCCGGAGCCTGTGCTCCACAACGGGAGAGGCCACGGCGGCGAGAGGCCCGCGTACCACAAAAAAAAAAAAAAAAAAAAAGATACAAATGAACTTATTTACAAAACAGAAACAGACTCACAGACATAGAAGACAAACTTATGGTTACCAAAGGGGAAAACAGGGGTTGGGAGGAGGGATAAATGAGGAGTATGGGATTAACAGATACACACTACTATAAATAAAATAGACAAGCAATAAGGATTTAGTGTATAGCACAGGGAACTATATTCAATACCTTGTAATGAACTATAATGGGAAGAATATGAAAAAGAATATATATATATATATATCTGAATCACTTGGCTGTACACCAGAATCTAACACAACATTATAAATCAACTATACTTCAACTAAAAAAAAAAAAGAATGTGCAAACTTTGTAGTGTAGGGATACCCTCCAGGCTCCTCCCTGAACACACCCACCCCACCTGGGCTCCCAGCAGGTTTCCCTTCCCTTCAGCTCTTCCCTCACTTGGTCTCTCTGCCGGAAGGGTCTCTGTGTGTCCTGTTCCCCTCTTCACCTGGCTGATATCAAGTACTGGCAGAAATAGGGAGACTTTTGTTGAACTTTTTATTGAAGAAATTTTCAAAGATGTACAAAATAGAATGACTAGTATAATGAACCATCTTCATCAATTACCGATACATGGCCAATCATGTTCCATCTATACTCCACCCCCCACTCCTTCCTCCTCTTCAGATTATTTGGAAGGAAATCCCACATATCACGCCTATCATGTCATCTGTTACTATTGATATTTCACTGTGTAACTCTATAAGAACTCTTCTTTTCAAAAATAGTACCACAATACTATTATCACATCTATACAATTTAACAATAGTTCCTTAAACCATCAACTATGCCATCAGAGTTTACATTTCACCAATTAGTTTATAAAATTTTTAGGAAGACAGTTTGTTTGAATCAGGATCCAAATGAAGTCCATACATTTTGTTTGATTCATATGCCTTTAGGTTGCTTTATTTTCTTTAATTTCTTTTCTTTTTTTTTTTTTTTTTTTTGCGGTACGTGGGCCTCTCACTGTTGTGGCCTCTCTCGTTGCGGAGCACAGGCTCCGGACGCGCAGGCTCAGCGGCCATGGCTCACGGGCGCAGCCGCTCCGCGGCATGTGGGATCTTCCCGGACCTGGGCATGAACCCGCGTCCCCTGCATTGGCAGGCGGACGGACTCTCAACCACTGCGCCACCAGGGAAGCCCTCTTTAATTTCTTTTAATTTATGTTTCCTGTCCACCTCTTATTTTTCTCTTTGCAATTTTCACTTGGATGTTATTGAAAAACTTGTGTCTTTCATCTGCAGAACTTCCCACAATCTGGATTGTGTCAGTCTTGAGGGTACCATTTTAACAACGTTCCTTTGTCCCTTGTATTTCCTTGAATTGGTAGTTAGATTATAGGCTTGATTGGGTCCAAGTTCATTTCTACTCCTCTTCCCCTCCTCCTCTTCTGCTTCTTTTTCTGGACAATTCCATTTAATAGGTGATATTTTATTCTTCCATCAGGGGATGCACAATGTCTGATGATCTCCCTTTTTGTGATACTAGCAGCCACAGATGATCAGTGCCTGGATCCTTTAACTCATTAGGGATGTAAAATGGCGATATTCAGTTCTATGATTCCTTACTTGATTGTTAGCTGGGACATTTCGCAAGATTTAATGTAAAGGATTCGCCGGTCTTTTTGGCTTTTTGAAGTCTGGATTACCCAGAAAGGGCTCAAGGGAACAATATTTCTTGGGTTCTTCCACGTTCGTAACAGTTTGGCTTTTATACTTGAAGGTCAGTTTCACTCGGTATAAAATCCTTTGTTCACATTTCCTGAAATTCGTCAGTATATTGTCTTGTGACATAAATCATTGCTGTTTAAAAGTCAGATGACAACTTGTTTTTCTTTCCTTTATAAGTGATTTGCAGATGTAGAGAACAAATGTATGGACACCAAGGGAGGAAAGTGGCGAGCGGGGTGGTGGTGGTGTGATGAACTGGGGGATTGGGATTGACATGTATACACTAATATGTATGAAATGGATAACTAATAAGAACCTGCTGCATAAAAAAATAAATTAAATTCAAAAAAAAAAGTGATTTGTCTTTTTGCTTTTGTTCTTTTTTTTTTTTTTTCCTTTAAAGCCCAACAGTTTTCCTAGACATAAGTCTCAGGGTTGACTCACCCAGGTATACAGATGCTTCTTCCAGATGAAATTTCAGGCCATGCTCTCTGTAAGGAACATCTCCTTGAATTATAGTTTTTAGTACTTTTTCTGTTCCACTGTTTTGCTTTTCTTCAGGGTTCTTCATGGATTCCTATTACATGTATGTTCACTCTTCCTTTTCTATATTTTCTCTGTTCTATCACTCTCGAATCTTTTTATCTCTTTATCTCGCTTTTAAAATGCCTTCCCTTCTATCTTAGTTTTCTTTGAAAATATTCTCTATTATGGTTATTCTCTCTTCTGTTCCTTTTCATTTCATCTTCGTTTCTGAAATGGTTTCTTGTTCTATATAGTTAGTTATTTTCTGACTTTATCATCATTCTTTTCAAAACTTCCTTCTTTTTTCCCTAATCACCTGACTTCTGAGCTCATCCAATTTTGATTTATATAGTTTCATAATTTCTATCATTTAAAATTTTTCTCTAATTTTTTGGGAAATGTTTTCATCTCCTTTGTTGACATGTTTTCCTGGCATGCTTTTATTATTTGTAGGAATGTTATTTTGCAACTCATTCTCCGTTTTCTCATAATTTTACGCAGGATTCAACCTTGATGCTTTTCTGATGCTCCTTTTTAAAGTAAAGTGAATTTTCCAGTATTTTTAGGGGACATCAGGTGAGTAAGGATAGTTTTCTAACTTCACAGGTCTTGAGCTCCTCATTCTGTTGAGTTTACAAAGTGATTGTTCTAATTACTATTGCTGCATAACAAATCACCCCAAATTTAGCGTATAAAACCACAACCATTTTATTGTGTTCACAGTTTCTGTGGGCCAGACATTCAGAAAGAATACGGTCAGGATGGCATGTCTCTACATCGTAATGCCTGGTGTCGCAGCTGGAAGACTGAGTGGAGATGACTTGAAAGTGTTGGGGCCATCTGACAGCTCCTTCACTCATATGTCTGGTGCTGGATGCTGGCTGTCTGCTAGAACACCTACCTGTGATCTCTTCATGTGGCTTGTTGGGCTTCCTCACAGCATGGTGGTTGATTTCCATGAGTGAACATTTTAAGAACGAAGGTGGACATACATGGCATTTGGACAGTCTTGAAAGCCACATGGCCTCTACTTCCACAGTACTCTCTGTGTCAAGACAGTCACAAAGTTCCAGCCAGGTACATAGGTCCCACAATTAAAGGGACAAAAGTCAAGGCCACATTGTAAGAAGGGCATATGGGGGACTTCCCTGGTGGTGCAGTGGTTAAGACTCCGCACTCCCAATGCAGGGGACCTGGGTTCGATCCCTGATCAGGGAACTAGATCCCACATGCATGCCACAACTAAGGAGTCTGCATGCCGCAACTAAGGAGCTCACGAGCCACAACTAAGGAGCCCACCTGCCACAACTAAGACCCAGTACGACCAAATAAATAAATAAATATTAAAAAAAAAAGAAGGGGGTTTTCCTCGTGGCGCAGTGGTTAAGAATCCGCCTGCCAACAGTTTCAAGCCCTGGTCCAGGAAGATCTCACATGCCATGGAGCAACTAAGCCCACGCGCCACAACTACTAAGCCCACATGCCGCAACTACTGAAGCCCGTGCTCCTAGAGCCCATGCTCTGCAACAAGAGAAGCCACCACAATGAGAAGCCTGTGTGCACCGCAACGAAGAGCAGCCCCTGCTCGCCGCAACTAGAGAAAGCCCGCACGCAGCAATGAAGACCCAATGCAGCCAAAGATAAATTATAATTTAAAAGAAAAAATAAGGCCATGTGGGATGAGGACGTAATTTTTGCAGCCATCTTCAGAAAATAAAATCTGCCTCGGTGATTTATATATATGTTTGTGTGTATGTATAATATATATGTATGTACACACACACATGATTTTGTACTTCTTGAGATCCCTTGATCCTCCATCCTCCAACCCCACGTTTGCCTGGAGCTTTTCTTTCTTTGTCCCTAGTGTGCCTGTCCTGATTAGTTTGTAGTCTACTCTCCAAGTCCCAGTGCGGGACTTTGTCATTAAAAAGAGCTCCAGTCTATTAGTTTCAGGAGTGTATAGGGGAAGCAAAAGTGAGTTTATGGGACCCAGATGGCTCTAGCACTGTTAGACCTCACTGTACAGTGGTTCCCTGGCACTTATCTACAAATTGGGTACTGCAGAAGTATTTTCTAGTTTTAGCTGCTTTTGAATTGGCCTTCCATGCTTTTGAGTAGAAGTTGGTGATTTGGGAATTTAACTGTTCTCAGGACCATCAGAAGCCCAGGTGTCTTCCTTCTGCTTTCTCCTACACAGAAACCAGTATCACATGAGTCTAGTAACTATGGTTTGTCCCCACTCAATTGGTATTTTGAGTTTGTGGGTTTAATTTGTCACCCAGTTTTGTTGTAGAAATTGTCTGTGGCTCTTCTGATGTTTTTATTCTAGTTAGGTTTTTTTTGGGGGGGTGGGGGGCCATATTAGTCTGTTAGGTCTGTCATAACAAAATACCACAGGCCGGGTGGCTCAAACAACAGAAATTTATTTTCTCACAGTTTGGGAGGCTAAGTCCAAGATCAAGGTGCTGTCAGTGTTGGTTTCTGGTGAGACCTTTCTTCTTGGCTTATACAGCAACCTTCTCACTGTGTCCTCACGTGGCCTTTCCTCTGTGAGCATGTGGAGAGAGGGAGTGAGATCTCTGGTGTCTCTTCCTCTTCTAAAGACAACCATCCTGTCAGATTAGACCCCTTATGAACTCAATGACCTTTAATTATATACTTTAAGGCCCTATCTCCAAATACAGTCACTTTGGGGGTTAGAGCTTCAACATACGGATTTTGGGAGGACAGTGTTCAGTCCATAACAGGGGGAACTTGGGGAGAGGCTAGAACTACATTCTGCCATCTTCCCAGAATGAGAGAGGCTTTGGCTGTAGCCCGTACAGGCCAGTGACCCAGGAGAGGGAGTGGAGTGGAGGAGCGTGGGGAGTGCTCTGGAGGTGAAGGGAAGATGACATCCAGCACTTGACAAAGGCCTTCCGTGGCTGGAGTCCTGCCTACGTCTGCCTCTCATCAACTCCTGACGCGTGCCGCCCTCCCCAGCATGCTCCAAGGACAGCAGGCAGCTTCTCGAGTTCCTGGCTTACACCGTCCTGCTCCTGGTCCCCTTGCCTTCGCACCCACAGTTGTGACTGCCCGTAAAGCCCTTCCTTGCTTCCCTGCCGCTTCTCTCCAGTTCAGTCAAGAGCCGCTATTTATTTTATCCTTTAGCATTTACCTTGGGCATCTCCTCTCTAGAAAATCTTCTTAGCTGTCTAGCTGGCTGCAGGGACCCACCATCTCCATGCTCCCAAGCTGTGCGTTCATGCACACACACGTACACACCACACACATGCACACGCATGCACAGTCCCATGCCACCCACGGATGCCTCCTCACTGCACGTCCCTCAATTGTGTCTTTACGAGCACCTCCGCCACTAGACGGTGAGCCCCCTGAGGGCAAGGTCTGTGTCTTGTCACCTGCAGCACACTGGATCCCTGCTCTCAATTCACTCCCTCATCACAGAATTCTCTATCTATGCCATCACCGTGGCTTCATGGTGGGTAAAAGAGACCTCTCCACCTTCACACCTTTAGGTTGGGCATGGGATTTGTTCTGGCCAATGATGTTGCAGAGGCTTTGGTTTGGTGGTTTGGTTTGTCTCTTGTGTTCCTGTGATCTCCCTCGAGAAGCACATGCTCCAGGATAGCCACTGGTCCATGTAGAATGTGGGGACGTGAAGATTAGACCTGAACCCAACCCAAAGGCTGGACCCAAGCCCAGCCAACCTGTGGCCTGAAACAGAAATCCCTGCTGACCCCCGACCTACCTAGGAATGAGGAAAATAAATACTTGTCATTGGGAGCCACTGAGATTTGCAGGATGTTTGTTTTGCAGACTTATTGCAGCAACAGCTGACAAAGACAACATGCATCCTACTGTTCCCAGGCCCAGCACAATCCTGGGCCAAAAAATGTTTGTTGAATAAAGAAGAGAAGCCAGGGACTTCCCTGGTGGCGCAATGGCTGAGAATCCGCCTGCCAATGCAGGGGACACGGGTTCAAGCTCTGGTCCGGGAAGATCCCAAATGCCACAGAGCAACTAAGCCCATGTGCCACAACTACTGAAGCCCGCGCACGTAAAGCCCGTGCTCCACAACAAGAGACGCCACCGCAATGAGAAGCCCACGCACCGTAATGAAGAGCAGCCCCCGCTCACCGCAACTAGAGAAAGCCCACGCGCAGCAACAAAGACCCAACGCAGCCAAAAATTTAAAAATTAAATTTAAAAAAAAGATTTAAAAAATAAAATAAAAAAGCAAATACATCCTTTGATCCAATACCTTTGCAGTATGAGTCAGTTCAAGTCACCGCACCTTCTGAGACCTCTGCTACCTACTCTTTGCAAAGGGGATAATAATGGTTTCTTTGTAGGGCTGCTGTCAGGTGTCAATGAAATGATGTAGGTAAAGCTCCTGGCACTTTGTGCCCCCAAAGTGCCATTTTTCTTCCTCCCTCTTCACTCCCTGACATCTTTAAGTGAGCTCTCAGGTTACAATGATGGGGGCCCAAGAAGCTGAGTGGGGAGAGGGAAGAGCTTACTCTAGGGTCTTGGGCCTCGGGCCCTTTAACTCCAGCTGGGGAAGCCTCTTTATATTCTTCCCCTTCCCCTCTTCCTTTGCCCCCAGGATTTTTCCCTGAGTCACTGCCAACTAGCTCTTCCTGGCCCGGAGAAGGGGATTTGCACCAGATCCTAAGAACGGCTCAACAATCCCTTGGCAGCATGCAGCTGGGCTGCCTTGGGCCAGGCAGCTTACACTTCCTCTCTCTTCTCGGAAGGTAGCCACTATGTAAGAGGCCTGACTACTCTGAAACCACCATGCTGTGAGGGAGCCCAAGCTAGCCACGTGGGGAGAGAGAGGCCATGTTGAGAAGCACGGACGTGCCACACATGGGAGTGAAGCCTCTTGGACTTTCCAGCCCAGGCCACCCCAATTACCAGCTAAGCACCACAGGGTGAGTGACCTCGGTTGATGCCACGTAGAGCAGAGGAGCCTTCCAGACGAATCCAGTCAACCCACAAGACCGTGAGAAATAACACACTTTGGTTGTTTTGAGTCATTAAGTTTTGAGGTGGTTTGTTACACAACAGATAAGTTCATAAATAAACGAAACTCTTTCTCTATAATATGTTATATCTAATATGTATAATATATATTATTATTTGCACCCATGAACCCTTTGAGAGGAAGTGGCAGAAATCATGACCCTAAGTATTTCTGTGTGTATATCTAATGAACCAAGTATCATCTTACAGAACAGTACAGTTAGCAAACTCGAGAAATTTCATCTTGACACAATATTATTATTCATTCTGTCCCTATTCATATCGGGTCAATTATCAAAATAATGTCTTTCATAGTGATTTTTTTTTTCGGTTCCAGAATCCAGTTCAGGATTACACATGACATTCAGTGGTTGTATTACTTGTAAGTCGTTGCATAACAAGTCGCCCCAAAACTCAGTGGCTTAAAGCAGCAACCTTTATCATCTCACAGTTTCTGTGGGTCAAGAATCTGGATGCGGCCTCGCTGGGCTCCTTGGCTCAAGGCTGCAGTCGAGGTGCGTCAGCCAGGGCTGCAGTGATCTCAAGGTTCAACTGGGGCAGAATCTGCTTCCAGGCTCATTCAGGAATTGCTGGCAGATTCAGTGACATCAGGCCCAAAGGCCTCGGTTCCTTGAAACACGGGCCTCTCCATAGGGTAGATCACAATCTGAAAATTTCCTTCATCAGACCAAGCACACTGAGATGAACCAGAGAGGGAATGCTAGCAAGACAGAAGTCACAGTCTTTTGTAATCTAAACACAGACTTTTGGGTTCTCAGAAGTGACATTCCATCACCTTTGCTGTACTCTATTATTAGAAGCAAGTCACCAACACGGAAGCAACCTAAGTGTCCATCAACAGATGAATGGATAAAGAAGATATGATATATTTATACAACGTAATATTACTCAGCCATAAAAAAGCATTAAATATTGCCATTTGCAGTAACATGGCTGGACCTAGAGATTATCATACTAAGTGAAGTAAGTCAGACGGAAAAAGACAAACGTTATATGATATCACTTATATGTGGAATCTACAAAATAACACAAATGAACTTATTGACAAAACAGAAACAGTAAACAAACTTATGGTTACAAAAGGGGAAAGGCATGGGGGAGGGATAAGTTAGGAGCATGGAATTAACAGATATACACCACTATATATAAAATAGATAAACAACAAGGATTTACTATATAGCACAGGGAACTATATTCAGTATCTTGTAATAACCTATAATGGAAAAGAGTCTGAAAAAAAATAACTGAATCACTTTGCTATATACCTGAAACTAATACAATATTGTAAATCAACTATACTTCAATTAAAAAAAAGAAGAAGCAGCAAGTCACCAGGTCCAGGCACACTCAAGGAGAGGTGATGACATCAAAGAGGGGGTGTAATTGGGGACCATCTTAGAAGCATGCCTGCCACAGTGCTCATGCCTCTTTAATCTCTTCCAACCCGGAATGGTTTCTTAGCCTCTTCCTTTGTCTTTCGTGTCATTTGACATTTTAAATATTACAGGCTAACTGTTTTGTAGATGTCCCTCAGTTTGGGTTTGTTTGATGTTTCCTCATGATTAGACTGAGGTGATTTTTTTCTTTTTTTGGCAGGAATAATTCATACATTGTGTCCATCCCAGCACATCACAACAGGAGGCACATGATGTCAGTGTGTCCCATCATTTGTGACCTCAGCTTGTGTCAATGTCGATAAAAAAATTAGTCAATAGTCAATCTAAGAAAGAAATGGAAAATTCTAATTGAGCCAACCTGGGGATTATAATCTGGGAGACAGTCCTTCAGACAGCTCTGAGAACTGTTCCAAAGAGGTAAGCGGGGAGGCTAGTATATATGTGAGTTTGGTGAAGGGGTACGTGCAACCAAGCACACATCTCAGTAGAAAGTTACTATTATTCAGATGAACAGATAGCTTAGTTAATGGCTTTAGTGCTTTTCTAAGTCTGGGAAAATGCAAGAAGCTGAGTTCATAAAATTTTTCCCGAAAATATCCAATTACCTGAGGGCCGGTTCTGTCAGTTTTCCTAGAGCACAAAGTGCTTCATCCTGATCCCTGAACCCATTTCAAGGTGTATGTAAGTCAGCGACTGCAGTGGCTAACAACTTGATTCTCATAGAACTGGATGGTGGGCAACATTCTTTGTATTACAATCCCCTTCCTTTCAGCCTTAATTTCGACCAAGGTTTGGGAGGCATTTCGTGACCGATTTGTCCCGCGGCCTCAGGAATGCTCATTCTTAGGTCAGGAGAAGATTTTGTTGATAGGCCACTTGACATGCTATTATAGGACTAGGCCCTGTTAACAGTACCCAAAAGCCTCTAGATCCCCTGTCTTACTAGTCTGTTATGGTCCAGAAAATGGTACCCTCTTGTTTCTTCCCATATCTAGAGTTACAGTATTACAATCATTGATCTTAGAGGACTATATATTTGTTCAACTGTTTCAATTGCCTAGTCATCATTATTTTTTTAAATAAATGTATTTACTTATTCATTTATTTAATTTTTGCTGCATTGGGTCTTCGCTGCTGCACGCGGGTTTTCTCTAGTTGCTGAGAGCGGGGGCTACTCTTCGTTGTGGTGCGCGGGCTTCTCATTGCGGTGGCTTCTCTTGTTGCAGAGCACGGGTTCTAGGCGCGTGGGCTTCAGTAGCTGTGGCACACAGGCTTCAGTAATTGTGGCTTGCGGGCTCTAGAGTGTAGGCTCAGTAGTTGTGGCGCACGGGCTTAGTTGCTCCGCGGCATGTGGGATCTTCCCAGACCAGGGCTTGAACTCGTATCCCCTGCATTGGCAGGCGGATTCTTAACCACTGCGCCACCAGGGAAGCCCCCGTCATCATTATTTTTATCAGAGGCTGTCACGTATGTGGTAATGAGAGAATAATAATCTTGTAAAATAGGCAGAATAGAAGTAATACAGCTAGTAACATTAATAAGGTCATAAGTAAGTATTCAAGCTAAGAACTTCCATTAGATGCAGCCCAGTATCTCCCCAGGTTGTCTGACCAGTCTGTTCTGCACCAATCGATATCTTTAATGGAAATGTTATATTGGCTTTGTATATAAAGTTCACCAAAGATATCTGCACAGACAAAGAGAGTGGTGGGTCATCGTGACCCTTTACAAGATTGAGAAGGGAATGGTGTCATCTAAGGAGTTACATGGCTGGTGTCAGAAGGAGAAAACTTTCTCTTTCTGATTGAGCAGGTATTTCTGCCATTGGGGAGGTCTAGTTAACACATAATGGAGATGCACAAAGGTGCTAGAGGGGAGAGAGGAGGCCAAAGGACAGAGAAAGTTTTCTGTTTAAATTTTTCTTGTCTTGCCTTTAAAGTGTGAATTTTTATTTCATCACTTGGATCACTTGGTTAAAATGGTGCTCAGGCTCCCACGTTCTTAACCATCTTGCAATTCTGCCTCTGGCCTGGAAAGTTCTTTCAATTTTTTCTTTCAAAAAAAAAAAAACAACCAAAAACCTGAGACCAATTCTCTTGGCAGAGCAACTGTGGGAAGAGGTAGAGCCTGGAAACTATTTTAGGATGAAAGTTCTCAATGTCCTGGATCGGACCCTTACTCTCTACCTCTCATTGGCACCCAAGATACCCTCACCGAAGGCCCAAGTAGTGGCTGGCATGCTTGAGGAGAGAATACCCTTTTACACCTATGTTTCTTTCAATTGCTGGTCCCTTTACTTAGAAAGCCATGGCTCACTGCTACCTTCTTTCCTATCTGCAGAACTTCAGCTCATCTCTTCAGCCCAGGCCTGGGGTCTTCAGCTCCAGGAATAAGGCTGCTACACTGCACAGTCCCAGGGGCCAACAGTCACATCACATTCCACATGCCTGGTGCCCCTGGAGTTGTGCAAGCCTGTGGTCTTGCTCTGGAGACACCTATCCCCATCCCCAGCCCTAGCCTCACCTCACACAGCACACTGATTCACTAGTGCTTGTTCAGACATAGGTCTGTCTTCTCTAATCAGAAGGTGAGACTAGGCTTGTTTACCTAGTCTCTATTGGATATGGGCCCCCATATCCAATATGTGTTCAACAAGCATTGGGTGAACACAGGAATTCCTCAGTGACTACTCAGGTGCACCCTCCCCACCTCTGACCAACATCAGTAGCACAGAGTCTCATTCTCTACAGTCTGGTGGTGACACGGTCTAAGTTTCCACCTTTGTATCCCCTGAAGGGGCATCACAAAGTTCTGGCGATAAAATTCCAGATTCCGTATGTCCCGCAGGAAGGCCTCCCTTGTAAGACCAGCAGGTGCAGTTAAAGGTAGCTTCTTGACAAATTTGTGAGGCTGAAATGGAGGCCCTCCCTTCTAAGAAGAGGGGATAGGGTCTGGAGAAACCCATGTGTCAAGATACTGACTCTAAAAACAAGTTGGAGAGCCTGCAGACTGACTCCGGGGCAGAGGCCGGGCCCCTGTGATGTGAGGCGAGAGCAACCAGGGTGGCTGCAGCTGCAGAGGGAGGGGTTCCGGGAGCTTACCCAGGAAGTGAGCTGGGGTCTCAATTCTCACCAAATTCCTGGTCCCCTATTGCAGGTCGCTGTTAATAACAGAAGGGAAGCACCCAGTTGGGTTTTTCTGCTGTAAGAGATACCAAGGTCTCATCTCACAGCCTTCAGTACCTTGCCCAGGCCCCCTCTAGCTGGCAGCTGGTTGAAGCTTTGGATGCTCTGGTCCTAGGTAATGAACAGGGTCCTCTGACTTCTTGCACCTGTGAGGACCTGCTCGTGGGTCATTCTCAATCCTCTTTGGATTTCTCATTTACACATGTTGAGAATGACAGGTGCCAAGTGCAGATGTTGAGGGTTTTGATTTTTTGTTTGTGTTCCACTTCCAAGTCCTTTCCCACGCTAGCCTTGTACCCCAGAGGTGGCTCTGCCCAGCAGGACACTGCACCAGGCGCGGGAGGTATCACGCTTCGTCAGATAGGACCATAGGGCACTGGTCAGATAGGACCATAGGGCTTGGTCAGATAGGACCATAGGCAATAATACTTATTCATTTAACCAAAGTGACAATAAAAGATTTCAAAAGCAAATACAGAACATTTTAAATTACTTAAAAGCTTGGAAAGAAACTTACAATCTGTTATCAAAAGCAGCTCAACAGTCCAAAAAAACTTTGTTCTCTTCATAGACAGAGAAAACCCAGGTTTTACACCATCTTACCTTTAATATTAAAATTCATTTACTCAATTAAACTCATTCTAATCTTCGTTAGTCCTGACTACACATAGAATTCCTTTCTAAAGACCTTTCCCTCTTGCAAAGCTTCCACAACTTTCTATACCCATATTAATTTGTCCCATATTTTCTTTCCCATTTAGAAATAACCAGTTTTAGGACCAAATTACTTTCTCTCTCTTAAAAAAATGAATTTCCATTTCTTATACCTTCTTTTTCTTGCATACAAAGGTGTTTTCTTATTAAATTTTAGTTTTAATTAAATATATTAATTAGAATTCTCAACTCTTGAAAACCTTAATTTCTAGTGAAAACTAAGAAATAAGCAACTATGAACTGTCTTTTGCATTAGCACTCTGTAGATTAGCAAACTTGTAAAATATTCAATAAACTTCCATCGTTTAATTTAATTTAGCAAAATTCTAAAGTTTCAAGTTACCAAATATCTGAAGAAACTACTTTTAAGTAGACAGTCATAAAACATAATTATTCTTAAAGAGTTCTCCTTTAAAAAAAAACTTATCTCATTTACATTTAATTTACTTTAAAAAATTTCATCGGGCTTCCCTGGTGGCGCAGTGGTTGAGAGTCCGCCTGCCGATGCAGGGGACACGGGTTCGTGCCCCGGTCCGGGAAGATCCCACATGTGGAGCAGCTGGGCCCGTGAGCCATGGCCGCTGGGCCTGCGTGTCCGGAACCTGTGCTCCGCAACGGGAGAGGCCGCAGCAGTGAGAGGCCCGTGTAGCGCAAAAAAAAAAAAAAAAAAAAATTTCATCATACCAAGTTATTTTTCTTGTTGACAAATTCTGCAACAGATATAATAAGATCTTATTTAACCTCCAGTAAACCTAGGTACAATAAAAATATCATACTTAATGTTGATGGCTCCAAGGACATGTCTGATTAATTAAACCAGCAAAAATGAACTTTAATGCCCAAAGTTAATTTAATACTGAATATTTCCCAGTTCACATAAACCTGAAATTTCTTTGGTTTAGTTTCTTGTATATTCCTTTTTAATAATTTTTTTAATTAATTTATTTATTTTTGACTGCGTTGGGCCTTCGCTGCTGTGCGGGCTTTCTCTAGTTGCAGCGAGTGGGGGCTACTCTTTGTTGCGGTGCACGGGCTTCTCATCGTGGTGGCTTCTCTTGTTGCAGAGCACAGGCTCTAGTTACACGGGCTTCAGTAGTTGTGGCTTGTGGGCTCTAGAGCACAGGCTCAGTAGTTGTGGCACACGTTCTTAGATGCTCTACGGCATGTGGGATCTTCCCGGACGAGGGCTCGAACCCATGTCCCCCGCACTGGCAGGCGGATTCTTAACCACTGAGCCACCAAGGAAGTCGCAAGAAATTAATTTTGTTAATAAGGTCTGGAAGTTGAGACATATCATATGTATAATGTACACACAGACATATAGGCAGATACAACTAGAGACCTCATAGCTTCATTTTAACTTAGTCATGAATCAGGTATTACAATATAAAACTCACTAGTTTATAAATAACAGTTGGAATAAGTTAAGTTTAAAAAGGCCTCTTCCCTCCACCCCCCCATTTTTCCTCTCAGTCTCAGGAATTGGAGATGCCTAGATAAGACAGGAGTTCCTGAGAGCCCTGGTAGAACATTTACAGCTCAAGGCACAGGGAGAGAAAAGCAAGTTCCTCCTAGAACCTGCTCTCTTAGGGTCAGAATTCTGAAAAGATGTTTTATCAAGCTGGCAAAACTAGTTATGGATTATCAAATGAGCCTAATCTTGGGCATTTTTCTCCAGAGTCTAAAGAATACTGTGGTTACACAGTGTTACCAAAAAGAAAAAGAAAAAATCATCTTTTTGGCTTTAGTCATGGTACCAGAACAAAAGGTGGTCCAATTTTGTAGGATGCATCCTAAAGGGCTATTTTTAGGAACTGAACTTTTGTTTAATGTTTAATGTCCACCAAGTAAAATAGTGTACCTTCTTTAGCACAAATACACACGCACAAACACACACACACACACAGAGATAAAAGACAAACCAATTCCAAAAGGCTAACTTTGATACACTAGCATAAAAGCCTACACACAAAGAATTTCATGTCATTTTCCTTCCCTTTTACAAAAACAGTTCCAGTTGATGGTCTCTTCATGGTGGACAAAATTGTTATCGAACCGAACTCGGGTCTGCTTGCCAAACAAGCAGCATAGCCAATATACTACAGCAGGTTGTGGTGAAGTAAAGTACAGGGTTTATTTGCAAGGCACCCATCAAGGAAGTGGGAGACACACCTCAGATCCGCTCCACTTGCTCTTTGAGTGAGGGGGTTTTATAAAGGGGAAGAACAAAGAGGCTGGGATTAATCATCTTGGGACATTTCCGTGACCTTTTTTTTTTTTTCCGTGACATTTTTTAACCTCTCTTTAAACTGAAGTATAGTTAATTTATAATATTGTGTTAGTTTCAGGTATACAGCAAAGTGATTCAGTTATACATATATATGTGTATATATATGTACATACACATATATATTCTTTTTCAGATTCTTTTCCATTATAGGTTATTACAAGATATTGACTAGAGTTCTTATATTGTGCTTTCTGGGACATTCAGGTTCCGGGACTCAGGATGTCTCTGGTTTAGGATTCTCTGGCCAGGTGGTCCAGGCCTCAGGGGGTCTGTTAACGTACCTTGCCCTGGAGAGACAACCTGAGTTTGTACATTAATGATACCTGTAATAGCAACTTTAGTACGTTAATAGTGTAATTCACACCAGCAACCTTAGTACATTAACCATGTTCTCAACAGCAGCAATTTTGGTCAACTGACTCTGGTTGACTAGTGTTCAGTTAGCACAGGATTGAAGTCAGAGGGGACAAGAAAGGGAATAAAGTTTTGGATAGACACATTAATCATAAACTCCTAAGGGAACTCAGGTTTTAGAAAGACTCCGTTTCAATAGGATGGGAGGCCGGAAGGACTTGAGGGGCTCTGGCACAGTGAAGCCACGGGGATCTCCAGGCCACCTCCCTTCCAACCCTCCCTCGCCCCTCCCGACCCAGGAGGGGAGCTCTTCTCAGCGTCTCTGAAAGCGGGTAGGGATCCCAGTGGCTTCAAGAGAGTCCCAGGGGACACGCGGGCGGAGGCGCAGCGCTGGTAACAAAGGCCCACAGAGGGGTCCTGCAGCGCGCAGCTCCCCAGGGGCTGGGGCGACGGCGGCCCGCTCCCCCTCAGCTCCTCCCTCTCCTTCCCTGCTTCCACCCGGAGGCCCGTCGCGCAGCCCGAGCTGCGGCAACTTCGCCAGCGGTTCCCAAGTTGCCGGGGGCGCAGGGGTGGGAGCTGGGTGGGGTGAGGGAGAAAAGGAGGAGGAGGAGGGCTCCCCGGGCGCCTTGGACGCAGTTCAGGAATCCGCCGCCACTGCCGGCCGCTCGCGGACTCGGGCCGAACGGGGAAGGCGCCAGGCAGGACCGCTCGCTCGCTGCGCAGGACGGCGCCCTCCTGGCGCCGCTTCCCGCCCACCGTGCGAACCCGCGGGGCCGAGCCTCCTTCCCTCCCCGCCGCCGTCCCCGGCCGAAGCCGCTTCTGCCTGGTCCTGCCGAGAGGAGGGCAAAGTTGCGGGCGGATGCTGCCCGCGCCGGACCCCTGCCTCGGAAAGTCGGATCCGCCCCCGCTGGAGGAGGCTCGGTGGCGGGGTAAGTAGGGCACCGGCATCCCGGAACCGCCTCTGGGCCCGGGAGATGGCCCAGCGGTGCGCACCCCACCATCCCCGATCGGGCGCGCGCGCCAAACTTTGGAGGGAGAGGGGGCGAAACCGAAGGTGGGAGAGGGAGTTCTCGGCGCGGGGAAAGCTCAGCGCAGGCACCCACACCTCCAGACCCACTGCACCCAGATTCACAACTGCCACATACGCACAGCTCATCACCCATCGAGCCACAGACACACGCACACGCTTCAGACAGAACCGTGCAATTCCGGAAGTGCGGGCGTTCGGATCTTTAGACCAAGCATGTCCTCCAGCCTCAAATAAATCCACTGTCTTTGTCTGCTGGCCCTGCAGCCCCACAGTGAGGTGTCCCCAAAGCGAGACGGGCAGGAGAGGGGCTGCCTTGTCTTTGAAAAGTCGTGGCCGGGACCTCGAGGCTGAGAAGTGGGGAGGGGAAATCAGACATTTCAGTCAGCTCTCCGGGTTCATCAGGAGCGAGTTTGGCGTGGAAACTCGGTGTCTGGGTGATGTGTCTGGGTGTGCGCAGCCCTTCCGGAGGCGAGGCCGGGAGAAAGGAGGGAGTGACTCATAAACTCAGACCAGGCGTGTTAGGGTCTGTGAGCAGAGTAGAAAAGGCTGGCAGGCGGTGCTGCCCTGGACAGCTGGGTGGTGGCAGTGACAGGGCCTGCGAGGGAAGCACAGACCCTTCCCCCTAGCGGATGTGCTTCCTCAGAGAGACTTCCAAGGGGGGTGGGCTGAGGAGATTCCAACCCTGGGTGTGTATATGTAAAACGAGGTAGGGGATGTTTAACACTCCAAGGTCATGGAGAAAGCAGGGCAGTCCTGAAGCCATATTTATTTTCATTGCACCTGAAGTTGTGTCTGTTTTCGGATGCCCTTGGTGTCCGGGGCTCCAGGATGTTTCAAAGGTTGTCCTGGATCTAGTACAGTGCCTAGCATTGTTGGTACTCGATAAATAGTTGTTTGATGAGTGATGACACCAATAATTCATATATGTTAAGGACACTCTATGAGCCAAGCCAGGTGGCCTCGGCTAGGTTGGAATTGGTCTATCTGCAGAGGAGGGGGCCCTGAGTGGTTCCAGGGAGCCCTGCCTGATCTGTTTAGCCCAAGCAGCAGGTTCTGTTGTGCGCTGTGGGCTGGCACTGGGGACTTGAGTCTTAGCATTGGCCTCTGCTTCCCTAAGAGGGGCAGTAAGAAAGTCTCCATTTTTGCATCTGGCTAAGCTGGCAGTGTCGTGGCGTGTTCTTCCTGGCTCCTACTGGCCTGGAAGGAGATGGGTCTCATGAAGGGTCTAGGAGCTGTGTCCTCCAGCAGTGGCTTGGCTCTGTGGTGGCAGCAGGTAGAGGGGCAATCACAGTCCCTGTACTGAGTATTGGGTGGGTTCCTCTGCACCAGCTGGCATGAGCTTCCCAGAGGAGTGGAAACATCTCGTGTTCCTGGAACTGGGATTGCAAGCAGTCCTGAGAATGATTCCCTACCTTCATGGAATTGGGAACATGCCAGGATGTGGTGCAACTTGGCCATGTAATCACAAAGAAATGTGTCATTCCCCCACCCCACCCCTGGCCCTTTGTGACTAGGTTTGGTGTGCATGTGAAGCTTCTAAGTGGTCTGAATCCTGAAATTAGCAAAGTGTGTAGGCAGCACCCAGGATTGTGGCCCCAGATGAGCGAGAGAGTGATCTGGGCTTGGCCACCCCCAATTTCAGGTGGAACACTGCAGCCAATCCCTTCCCAATATCACCTTTCCACCTTATTTATGTCTTCTGTGAATCAAGAGCTCTACGTTATCTCATCAAGACCTCATATCCCTATGAAGTTAGCGTTTTGTCACCATTTTACAGATTAGGAGACTGAGGTTCAGAAAGGTTAAGTAATTTTTGGGGGGTCACACAGCTGGTGAGGGACAAAGCCAGGATTTGAAACTGGACAGTCTGACTCTGGAACCCATGCTGTTTCCACCATGCCCAGCTGTCTCTAAGGTCCCTAACTGGTTCTCCATAGCAACAAGGAAGCAACGCTGATGCACTTACTGGGTCCTGGGGCCCCTGACTACAGTCCTCTTTTTACACACACTCTGCCTAGCCTGGGTTACACCATGGGTCATGGAAATCGAAGGCTGGGTGGCACCAGGCTGCTAGAGCCTTCCGTGTGGATCTGGAGTCAGAAAACGATGGGGGTTTGGGAGTGACTGCAGGGAGATGCTGGAGTAATTCTGGCGAGAGCAGATTCACTGCTTATGTGAGAAATGGGGACAAAGCTACCACTCGTGACTATACAAGTCGCAGGTTTGGGTTTGGAAGGAATTGCCAGGTAAACGTCCTCACATGGATGACTATGTTCCTTTCCCTTTCGGCCCTTGCCAGGGGAGACATCTGTCACACAGGGAAATCAGCCCTCACCTGAATATGAAGGGGCGTGTCACGGCTGTCCTTCCCACCACCCACCACATGCCCAGGAGAGCTAGACTCCGTGGTGGTGTCTGTTCCTCAGGAGGGATGGATGGGGAGAGCTGGGGCAACCAGGGGCTGCGATAACCACATGACTCACCGGGTCCCCAGCTTATGCTTTCTCACACAGGCCCCACAGAGGGACAGTGGTTCTCATTCCCGATTTGCTGATGAGGAAATGAGGCTCAGAGAGGTGCAGTGGCAGCCCAAGGTCACAAAGCTAAGGAGGAAGTGCAAGCCATGCTGCCTTCAGGACTCCCTGCAGGCACTTAGGGGCAGCTGTGTTTTCTGCCTGGTTGGTATTCTATCTCCCCAGCCCCAAGGCTGAGAGGGGGTTACCCCCGTTGGGGCAGAATCCTCACAGCTCTGCCCACCCGCATCTCTACCCCCAGATCCTCTGGTACAGGTGTTCACGGCATGGGGAAAGCTGGCAACCTTAAACAAGGAGCAGAAGATAAGCACTGCCCAGCTGGCCCTGCCCACCTTCCACAGCGAGCCCACCTGGGTGAGTGCCGGAGCGTGCGCAGTGCTGACCTGCAAAGATACGGGGCCCTCTCCCCGCTTCACTGTGGTGTGGACTCGCTGTCCAGGATGGCAGTTGGGAGACTGGGTGTGGGGAGAAGCTGCCCCATCCGAGGGGCGGGGGCTATTAATCTTTGTACCCCTGGCTCTGTCCTAGTGCGTGACACACGGAGGTACTTAGGAACATTGTCAGATGATGGGTGAACACCAGGGAGGGGCTGTGAGTGCCTCTGCTGGGAAGTGGTAAAGCGGGGAGCCAAGGGAATCTGCCGTGAGGAAACACTCAGAGAGGCCTCTGCCCTTTATGAAGTCACGCAGGAGGAAAGGAAAACAGCTCTCCTTTTCATTCCTTAAACAGAAATGCTTGTCCCCTCTGCTTAAACAGGTGGAAGAACACTGCTTGTCCTGCCCTGAGCATGTAGATTCCACGTCTGGGTGTGGGGTGGCCTCTGGCAGGCTGGACAGTTTGTTCTGTGCTTGAAGGTCTCAGCCTACGTCTTCATCAACCTAAATCAGGCTGGTTCTCCTGCACATCCCCCCCTCTGCAAACTTGGAAGGAGGGGCATGCAGGCCACGGGAGCCCCTGACCACCAGTAACTTAAGGTCTCTAGCAGCCCATCACTCCCTCTCTATGCCTCTACCCTCCCCCCATGCCTCCCCTTACCCCCCTGCCCCACAGAGATGGCTGTGTGCTGGGTTGTTTTAGACTCTGGGAAATTTATCACTGGGATTCCAGAGGGCTCTCTGAAAAGGATTTGGAGGAAAAGCGTGTAAAATAAATAAGCCAATTCCCAGCTCAGCCTCTCCTGAATGCCACAAGTAAACAGCTAGCCTGGGAAACTCTGTTTTGGCCTCTGTGCTCACACCTGGCTCACCGGCTGCCTTACCCGCTCCCTCCTTCCTGCATCCGCCCCATCCAGCCCCTCCTCCTTGACTCAGGGAGGCTCAAAAGTCGGGGAACACACCCAACGCCACACACCCAACGCAGGCTGTCCCGGACACTGGGAAGCTGGCATACTGGTGGCTGGGGACAAGAGGAGAATGTGGGAGAAGAGACAGCTAGGGGTTGCAGCACAGCCTTGCTCCATCTGAGGAAGTCTCCCTGCCTCGGCCCTGCTCGAGGTGAGTTTGACTTTGTTGATGGAGAATGTTGGGGCTTTTTCCAATTTTGTGGCATCTGAGGAAGCTTTACATCTTAAACATCAGTTTAGAGCAGATGGGCCAAAGCTAATTTTCTCCAAAGTGGGCTCCCATGTGAAGAAACCCTAAAAACCCCATTTACGGTGTAGGGCTACCCGGACTAACCAGAATGTCAGGGGTCTTTGCTTTTGACCGGACCTATGAGCTTAGGCCCTATCAGTTTAGGGCTCTGGTGGTGTGAGTTCACTGTTGTAAGTTTCTTTGTGGAGTATGAAGTAAACTCGTGATAACTTAATAACTTCATTTAATTCAGTTGACCCACTCTAAAACCCAGCACCCAGTGAGAAGGGGAGAACCAGGGTGCTAGGGTGGGGGTATTTCCCTGGTGGGATTGGCAGCTGAGGTCTCCACTCAGTCCCAGGGAGGGGCCTGGGGGCCTTTCCATTGATGTGCCTATGCCAAGCTGGGTCAGCAAACTGAAACCCCTGGGATCTGGGGAACAGGCACCCCCCTGAGGCTCTGGGTCCCGCCTCCACGCAGGAGCCCCTTTAGCCTGTTGCTGTCAGGCTTCCAAGAGAGAATTTGAGGGGTAAGCCCCATGGCTTGCAGTCTTGTTTGGAAAGAGGCTGCACACCCACATACAGATTAGCACACATCATCATGGGCCAAAATACACACACACACACACACACACACACACACACACACACACAGATACATAAGCACAGGGATGCACTCATCCCAAAAGGCAAATTATGTAATAGTAAAGAGTACATATTCTAAAGCCAGAATGCCTACCGTACTGCTTAGTAACTGTGTGACCTTGGGCAAATTACTTAACCTCTCTGGGCCTTACTTTCCTAATCAGTAAGAGGGGGATGGTAATGGGTTATAAGTAATGGGGCTATAAGTGAATTTGTATCTGTGAGGAGTTCAGATATGTGCCTGTACGTAGCTAGGTGTTCTAACTATTGTTCACCACATATTCTATGCCCCAGATATTCAGGCCCAAGGGCACAATACTTCCCAGAGGGGTGCTCACAAACTTGTCAGCGAATAGGATCAATCACTTTGCACTTTCTGAGTCCTGATTCTCAGGATGTGTGGCATTCTCTGTACTAGACTCGAATTAGAATTTATTAGAAACATCATTTCGTCTTCCCTTAAGAAGCTCATTATTTTATAAATTTATTTATTTATTTATGGCTGAGTTGGGTCTTTGTTGCGGTGTGCGGGCTTCTCGTTGCAGTGGCTTCTCTTGTTGCGGAGCACGGGCTCTAGGCATGTGGGCTTCAGTAGTTGTGGCTCGCGGGCTCTAGAGCACGGGCTCAGTAGTTGTGGCGCACGGGCTTAGTTGCTCCGCAGCATGTGGGATCTTCCTGGACCAGGGCTCGAACCTGTGTCCCCTGCATTGGCAGGCAGATTCTTAACCACTGCGCCACCAGGGAAGCTCAGAAGCTCATTATCTTAAAACAATGTGGGCACTAACTCCCCCCAGAGAAGGGTATGATTCCTTTAGCAGCATCAGTTTTCAAACTAGGTTCCTTGGAGCCCCAGAGTTCAACGAGGACCCCTCAGAGGTCTGATGGGAGGGAGGATCCAGGCCTCTCCCCCCATTTATCTTTTTTTTAAAAATATTTATTTATTTTTGGCTGCATCGGGTCTTAGTTGCATCGGGTCTTAGTTGCGGGTCCTCATTGCAGTGTGCAGGCTTCTCTCTACTTGTGGCATGTGGGCTCAGTAGTTGTGGCACACGGGCTTAGTTGCCCCACGGCATGTGGGTCTTAGTTCCCCGACCAGGGATCGAACCCGCGTCCCCTGCATTGGAAGGTGGATTCTTAACCACTGGACCATGAGGGAAGTCCCCCATTTATCTTTTCTACATATTGGGTTTCCTAGGAAAGTTCTGGTTCATAAGAAGGCTCCATAGCTTAGACGGTTGAAAGACCCCCTCCACCGTCTGACCCGCTTCCCATCCTGTGTGCGTCTGTCCGAGCACGCTGTGCGATGCCCGTGCCTACGCGGGCCCGTGCAGCTACCTGAACGTTGGCCCCAGGCCTCTCCCACTCTTCCCCGCTTCCCTCCTCTCCCCTCCTCTCCAGCTGCCTCACCATCTGCAGGATTCTGGAAAGTGCTAACATGTCTGAGCCAAGATAGGGCTATCTGAGGAAGTATTCTGAAAACAAACTGGGCCACCATCCTGGCTGAGACTGCAGTGATTTTTAGCAAAGAATTCACAACTTCCGAGGTGGGCAGCCGGGGCTGTGGCCCCTGGCTGTCCTCTGGAGGATGCCTGGGGCCTGTCTCTGCAGGGTTAGGATAGACACGCCTGAAGAGGCCCAAGATTGCAAACCTAGAACCAGGAAGGGGAAGTCATCCTCACAGGATGAAGAACTGGAACCCCCCACCCCATCCCCCCGTGACCTCAGGGGTATGGAACCCTGTCCTCTTCTTATTCTGAGAGATGCTACTTTCCTTTTAGTTTTCCTCCTCCTTTTCCATCTGGTGCAGGTGCCTCGGGGCTGGGGACACAGGAAATATTAGCACTAACAGCTTAGCAAGCACAGCCCTGCGCTCAATTAGTGCCTTCCTGGCCTGCACTCACCAAGTTCTCACAGGATGCTCTCAGGATAGGTACCGTTGTGCTCCCTGTTGTACAGACGGGCAGACAGAACCAGACAGATGGGATAAGTTGCTGGCACCCCACTGCTGATGAGTGCAGAGCTGGGTCTGAGGCCTGCAGCCTGGCTTCAGAGTCAGTGCTCTTGACCCTGGGTGTGTCCGTCTTGCTGGGGCCACAGCCGGAGAGGTGGAATGGCTCACAGGACAGTCGTTTCGTAACTGTGGCCAGGGCATGCTGCTGGTGTCTGACTGGGAAGTGCTGGGGAGGCTGGCCTCAGGGGTGCTGCAAGCCAAGTCTGAGCCTCGGCCTTCCCCAAGGCTCGCTGGGCAGGGCACTGCCCTCATACAACAGCCTCTTTTGCAAGGCTGGCCATCTGCTGATTGCTGCTTCCCCTTAGCCATGGCAGCTCTCAGAAAGTGACGCCGATGGCAGCAGAAGGGATTTAAATTATTGGCAAAAGGAAGAACTGGCAGACTGGGGGCCTCTGTCTCCCCGAAGGCCATTCCGGCAAGACAGAAACCTTACCGTGGAGTAAGCGCCGAGCTGCTCGAGATGCCGAATGGCTTCCTTTTTTTTTTTAAATAAAGTTATTTATTTATTTTTGGCTGCGTTGGGTCTTCGTCGCTGCGCTGGACTTTCTCTAGTTGCCACGAGCGGGGGCTACTCTTTGTTGTGGTGCCCGGGCTTCTCATTGCAGTGGCTTCTCTTGTTGCGGAGCAGGGGCTCTAGGCGTGCAAGGCTTCAGTAGTTGCAGCACGTGGCCTCAGGAGTTGTGGCTTGCAGGCTCAGTAGTTGTGGCACACAGGCTTAGTTGCCCCGCGGCGTGTGGGATCTTCCCGGACCAGGGCTCGAACCCGTGTCCTCTGCATCGGCAGGCAGATTCTTAACCACTGCTCTATGAGGGAAGTCCCCAAATGGCTTCCTTGGGCCCTGTGATCTCCCGGTGAATATCATCCCCAGCCTCTTCTTTCACCAGCCCTTGTCACGTACTTGTTTGTTCCAGGTTCCAAACTGACCTCTTTCCCGATGCACGTGTCCTGCTCTCTGTAGCCTTTCCAGCTGCCCAGAACACTCTCTCCTTCCTTCTTTTCTCATGGTCAGCTCGCTTCATCCTCAGGCCTCAGCTTGGATGTCTCCTTCTAGAAGCCTTGGTCAGTGGCCCTCCCTATGGCTGCCTGCATGTCCCCGTCCTCACACTTTGCCCCGCTGTGTTGCCCTGGCTGCTTTCATGGTCTGTGGTCTCCACCAGGTAGTGAGCTCTGCGAGCAGGACAGAGTCTGCCTTGTTCCCCTTGTGTCTCCAGTGCTTAGCACAGCCCCAGGCATGCGCTGAGTACCCATGCCTGACTGTGGGACCATGAGTGATGGGTGTGAAACTTGGCCGCAGGAGGAAGGAGGCACTGGACGGTGCCCAGGCTCCCATGATTGGATGCCTAGGGAGTGATCAGTGTCTGGGCAGAAGTGGTGGGAGTCATGGTGTGTGGAAGGGGGTAGCTGATGTGGACCAGAGGCCCTATGTGGGACAGGGAGGGAATGGGAGAGTGAGACCCTGGGCAGATGGCCTCTTGCAGTTACTACGCTGTGGGCACTGGGCTGGGATCCCAAGGATGGGCCTGAAACGCTCCAAGAGGCCTCTTTGAATTAGGTGGCCTGGTGGATGGATGCACTATGGGCCTCACTACTCAACCCCACCAGCAAGCGGTTCTCAGTCCTGTCCCCTTTCTGGACGGACATTCATTCATCCTCTCCGGGCTTCAAAGCTGACCCCCAAGCAATGGAGGCCCCCCATGGCTGAGTCCTTTCCCCTGAGCAGAGAGAAGGAAGCCCAGCTGGCAGGCTGCCTCCCAGGGTTGGTTCCAGTTGCAGCCTTTGAGCTGTGCTCACAGAAGTAGTAGGGCCCTGTGTGCTGGGTTCCCATCCACACCACCCAGGTAGCACACATTAGGTGCTCTGGCCAGGGCACCGCCTGTGTGGGTGCCTGCTCATGCCTGAAACCATGCCAGGTTGGCTGGGGCTAGCAGAAGGTGCCTCTAGGCAAGAAGAGGAGAGGACACCTAGGCACAAATAACCACCTTTGAGTCCAACTGTGATGAGCCCACAAAGGTGGACATGAGGGAGGACTTGGGAAAGGCTTCATGGAGGAGGTAGGGGTTCCAGTGCAAGAAGGGAACCTGGGCAAAAGCACAGGCATGGGAAAGTTCAGATTGAATGCAAAGGTTGGTGAGGAGTCCAGTTGGGCTGAACTTCAATTTGTAGGATGCACAAAGAAGAGTTGAGGCAGGATGGAGTTGTGGTTACATGTGTAAGCTCTAGAGCCAGGCTGCCTGCATGAGGACCCTCAATCCCCACTTATTGGCTGTGTGACCATGGCCAAGTTGCTTAACGTCTCTGTGCCTGTTTTCTCATCTGTAAAATGGAGATACTAATAGTACCCGTCACGTGGGGGTGACAGGAGAATAAAATGTGTTTCTGTACAAGTGTTTAGAGCAACACCTGGCACACAGCATCAAGAAGAGTGAGCTATTATCCTTATTTTTTTTTTAAAGCAGCTAGAAAAGTAAATTGAGGTCAGATCATAGAGGCCTTTGGATGTCATACTTTCTGTTTGCTAAACGCCTGCTGTGTGCCAAGTACTTTACAGACCTTCTCACTGAGCCCCATACAACCTAGCAAAATTGTTAGCAAAGTCTCCATTTTATAGATGAGGAAACAGGCTCAGAGAGGCAGAGTAACCTGCCCAGGGTCACTCAGCCAGGTGGAGGCAGAGGTAGTAATGAAACCCAGGTCTGTCTGGCACTTAGCTCTTTCTTCAACATGGAGATTTAGAGAGATGTGACAGAGGCAGCATGGGGACATCCCCTGGGCTGGAGTCGCAGCCAGGAGCAGAGCATGGATGTTGTAGCCGTGGGTCCCTAGGCTGGGAGAGTGGGAGGTGACAGGGGAAGAAGAGACGCAGGCAAGCCTGAAAGGCAAGGAGATGAGGAGGCCCCAAGGCCACAGCACACAGCTCACCATTCAGAGCTCAGGGACAAGCCATTGAGTCATTTTGGGAAAACATGACATCACTGAGTCTTGCTGTCTGCTGCCCACCTGCCAGTCCTCGTGCCCAAAGTCCTGCAAGGGGACCCTCACACCCAGGCAGCAGGGCCAGGTCAGCTCCCTGGCTTTCTGCCCTGAGTTCTCCCCAACCTCTGTAGCCCCATCTTCCCACTGCTCCCCTCCCTGCCTGCGGCCTCCACACCGCCCCCACTCATAAACCCGAATGAGGCAGGAGCTTCTGGAAGTGATGATGAGCATGAACAGCTTCCAAAAGGGCCTCCATGCCAGGCCTGTGATTGGAATTCCTGGTGGGAAGGGGACAGCTGTGTCGAGTTTTTAGAGCTGTTCTTCCCTTAAGAATGGTGCCTGCAGGACTTCCCTGGTGGCGCAGTGGTTAAGAATCTGCCTGCCAATGCGTGGGACACGGGTTCGGGCGCTGGTCCGGGAGGATCCCACATGCCGCAGAGAGGCTGGGCCCATGCGCCGCAACTGCTGAGCCTGCGCTCTGGAGCCCGCGAGCCACAACTACTGAGCCCACGAGACGCAGTACTGAAGCCCACACGCCTAGAGCCTGTATTCCGCAATGGGAGAGGCCACTGCCGTGAGGAGCACGCACACCGCGGCGGAGAGTGGCCCCCACTTGCCGCAACTGTAGAGGACCCATGCGCGGCACCGAAGACCCAATGCAGCCAAAAATAAGTAAATAAATAAATTTATAAAATAAAATTAAAAAAAAGAATGGTGCCTGCTATTCCATTGGAATCACTTTTTAAAAGTAAAGCCTGGTTGAGCTGTGTGCTCATGCTATGCCAGGTCCCAGCAGCCTCCGCCTTCCTAGAAGGTACAGTTGAGTATCTGAGAGCTCTTTATGTACTAGGTATCCTCAGGCTGGGTGATTTATTTGTGTCAATCTGATTGCATGAGGTAGCCCCATTTTATAGATGCCATTGCTGAGGCCCAGAGAGGTTAGGTGACTTGTCCAAGGTCACATAGCCAGAATTCAAACACTCGGCTGTCCAACTCCAGATGTGCCTATGCTCTTAGCCACTCCAGCCTCAAATAAAGCCATCAGAGAATACAGGACGTGGGCTGTACCGAACCTATGCCTGCCAAATTGTGTGGTGCAGACAGGAAGTGCTGGAGAATTTTCATCTCAGAGTGTGGGTTACGCCCCAGAGCTTGTTGGACTCTGTGGAGACATTTAGGAGGTGACAGCTCCAGCTTCTTTGGCCTAGCAAACCCTGCTGACGTGGCCATCTGGGGTGAGACTCTCCCCTCTGGAAGGAGCACCGGGGCTCAGGGGGTGCCTGTCCTGGTTTTAAAGGCCAAACCTGGAAAAGGAGTATGAGTCAAGCAAGGGGCCAAGTGCCAGCTTCCTCAGCCCAGTCTGCGGGTGCAGGATGCCAGGCTGCTGCAGCTGCTGCTGCCACTCACAGCTCCCTCCCAGACCGCAGGAGGGGCTGGTGGCCAGCCCCCTCACTCTCACCACGACCTAGCAAGGGAGGCACGGTTATCCCCATTTAACAGGTGAGGACGTTGAGGCTTAGAGAGGTTTTCTGGTGCACCGGAACTCCCTTCGCCGGAAAAGAGAGGAACTGAGACTCTTTAAGTCTTCTTTCTGCCAAGAGACAGACAGAAGGAGGGAGGGGTTAGCCTGCCCTCTGACACTGAGCCGCGCAGGCTGGCTGTTCTCAGGCCTGCATTTCTGATTCATCTGCAATCACCAGGTCCTGATGTTGCAAGGCGAATAACCTCTGGAGTGAGAAAAGCTCTGATTTCCCTTGAGCTATGAGTCACCATTTCTCTGGGAGCACTTTTGAAGCCATAGAGCTCCTCCCCAGGCTTCGAGGGGCAGGTTCCTTCTCTGCCCAAGTGCCAGCCCCACACTGGCCCTGGCAGAGCCTGTCTATGGAAGGGCCAGGAAACAAAGGGCCTCCACTAGAGGCCTGGCCTTGGTGATTACCCAGCATGTGACACCCTGCCTTGCTCTCCACAGACAGGTGCCAGATTCCCAGAGGTCTGTGGGGTCTGCAGCCTTCAGGGATCCCTTGTCCCCTTTAATGCCCAAGGCCCATGTGGTCAGCACAAGTACACCTGCCCTCTCCAAAGATGTCTGGGAATCCCCCAGGATTCCCCAGCGTACAGGGCGGCTCCTCCAGACACCCCTCCCCCCACAGGAGGGAGGGGACCAAAGCCACTTACTCCTTCCTTGTCAGTCTCAGGCCTGATCACCACAGTAATAATTTCTGGAGAGTTGTCACTTTTCTCACAGAGAAAGGAGACTGTTACGTTCGACTGTAGGGGCAGTTCTGCTTCGCACTGCCCCCAGATTTTCCTTCTGCGATAAGATTTTGGCTTTGCCTCTGCTTAAATTCAAAAGCGTGTTCAAATGACTTTTCCGAAATGAGAGTCTCACCTCAGAAGAACTTTGCCTCTACCTCTACAAGTAGAAAACTGATACCTGCTTTTATTTTATTTTCATTAAATTTTATAAAATAAGTAATCCATGCCCATGGTATAAAATTGGAAAGGTACAAAAGGATATGTGGTGAAATCTCTTTCCCACGCCTGACCCAGACACCCAGGTCTTTCCACGAAGGCAACCGGCAATATGAGTTTCTTGTGTGTAAGCTGCTTTTAAATTATCTAGTTTTAAAACAAATCATACTCCACTGGGCTTCCAGTTCCGCCACTGTTTTTGAGGCACAACTGAAAAACTGCAGCTCAGGAAGTAGTAGGGGCCGCCTGCAGAGTGCAGCTCTGCCTAAGACTGTCCCTTACAAGCAGTGCTGGCTGCCCACATCCCTCAGGGGTCACCTTGGGTTCACCCACCCCACGTCCCTTATCCCCCGCAGCTCCAGGCAGCTAGCCCCTGGCTGTCCCCAGCTTCCAAGTGTGGCTCCTTCAGGCTCCACGTGAAACCGGTGCTCCCCACTGCCCCTTCTCCATTTTGCCCTCTAGTCTGGCTGGGCAGGGGCCTGCAACGGGGGCCTGTGGGGTCAGGGCCTGGTGACGGTGATGTGACCAGACTCTGCTGCCTCTTGGCTGGACTGAACGTTCAGAGTCCCCTAGGGGCTCACACAGGTAAGGTCCACTCCTATCCTGAGTGTGACCAGAGGCCTCCCTGCTCCCCTCCCCTTCTCCCCTCCTTTCCTCTCCCCTCCTTTCCTCTCCCTTCCTCCCTGCTCCTCCCCTCCTTTCTTCTTCCCCAGCATATTTATCAGGTGCTGTACAGTAAACATTAACCCTAACATAAAGCGGAAAGTGATAAGAATGGTGCAAGGTGGAGAAGAATGCTGCTAGGAGAGCCCTGTCCTTGAGACTGGCCTTCAGCAGACCCTGCCCTTCACGTCCTGGCCTTGTACCTCCTGCTGGGTGACCTTGGGCAAGTCACTTAACTTCTTTTTTTTTTTTTTAAATAAATTTATTTATTTATTTATTTTTGGCTGTGTTGGGTCTTCGTTGCGGTGTGAGGGCTTCTCATTGGGGTGGCTTCTCTTGTTGCGGAGCACAGGCTCTAGGTGCGTGGGCTTCAGTAGTTGCGACACGCGGGCTCAGTAGTTATGGCTCACAGGCTCTAGAGCGCAGGCTCACTAGTGGCGGACCAGGGCTCGAACCCGTGTCCCCTGCATTGGCAGGCGGATTCTTAACCACTGCGCCACCAGGGAAGCCCCACTTAGCTTCTTTGTACCTCCCTTTCAAATCTGATTAAGGAAGGAGAGGGTGGCAGTAAGGATCCAGAGGGCTGGTGGGAGAACCTGGAGCTGCCAAAGGGCTTTCTAAGAGGGTGACAGATGTGGGGTAGGGGGGGACGGTGCTCTTCCTCTAAGGGAATCATTATGAATGTGGGGGAGGGCTCTAGGGACACGTGGGGTCTGGGCTCAGACTTAGGGCATGAATGGGGGAGGGGTGGCCCTTTGGGCAGCACTGTCCTGTCTTGGCAAATGCCTTCCCTTTTCCACACAGCGATGGACCCTCCTCGGCTTTGTATTTTTTAAGTAGTGGCTTTATTTTGTTTTTTAATTTTATTTTTAAAATATTTAGTTATTTAGTTGTACCAGGTCTTAGTTGCGGCTTATGAGCTCCTTAGTTGCGGCATGCATGTGGGATCTAGTTCCCTGACCAGGGATCAAACCCCGGCCCCCTGCATTGGGAGCGCAGAGTTTAGCCACTGTGCCACCAGGGAGTCCCTAAGTAATGGCTTTATTTTTGTAATAATGATAGATGTTTAACATACAAAATTCAAGTAAAATGGATGAATACTGAGAAGAAAGCAACAACTCACCCCTCAACCCTACATCCAGATGTAACTGGTTAGCTACCTGGTCCACATACTTCTCTAGGCATATATATAAAGAAAGGGGGGCAGTGGAGGGACAGAAAGTTTTATAAACATGGGGGAAATGCACAATTTAATTTAGCTTTAGGCCAGTGTTGTAAAGAGGCTGTCTGCCCCCAAAGCTGCCCCTCTCATCTGTTCAATAACCTACATGAGGGCCTGGTGTGGGGCAAGGGAACTTTTATGCCAGGATCTTTTTTTTTTCATTTTCACCAAGAACTTTATTGAACAATTTTGTTCCACTACCTTCTGCCATTTTTCAGGCAACTTCATAATTCTGTCTTCCGAAAACTTTTTATCTTTTTGAACAAACAACTGTTCCAGGTGCCTTTTACAGTCTTCCAGGGAATTGAAATTTTTTCCATTAAGAGAATTTTGTAAAGACCAAAATAAATGGAAATCCGAAGGTGCCATGTCTGGTGAATACGGCGGATGAATCAGAACTTCCCGGCCAAGCTGTAACAGTTTTTGCCTGGTCATCAAAGAAACGTGCAGTCTCACGTTATCCTGACGGAAGATTATGCATTTTCTGTTGACTAATTCTGGACGATTTTTGTCACGTGCCTCTTTCAGTTGGTCTAATTGGGAGCAGTACTTGTTGGAATTAATCGTTTCGTTTTCCGGAAGGAGCTCATAATAGAGGACTCCCTTCCAATCCCACCATATACACAACATCACCTTCTGTGGATGAAGACCAGCCTTTGGTGTGGTTGGTGGTGGTTCATTTCGCTCGCCCCACTCTCTCTTCCATTCCACACTGTTGTACAGTATCCACTTTCCATTGCCCGTCACAATTTGTTTTAAAAACACGTTTTCATTATGTTTCAGTAGAGAATCGCATGCGGAAATATGGTCAAGGAGGTTTTTTTCGCTTAACTTATGTGGAACCCAAACATCAAAGCGATTCACATAACCAAGCTGGTGCAAATGATTTTCAAGGCTTGGTTTGGATATTTTGAGTCTGTCGGCTGTCTCCTGCGTGGTATAACATTGATTGTTCTCAATTATTGTTTCAATTTGATCGCTATCAACTTCAACTGGTCTACCCAACCGTGGAGCCTCGTCCAGCGAGAAATCTCCAGCGCAAAACTAAAAAAACCGCTTTTGACACGTTCCATCAGTCACAGCACCTTCTCCATACACTGCACAAATCTTTTTGTTCATGCCAGGACCTTTAAAACCTCTTTAAATTCAGACAAATTACAAAAAGGGAGCCGGTTGAATCACAGATCTTCCTTGACTTATGATGAGGTTGCAGCCTGATAAACCCATCATAAATTGAAAATGCATTTACTACACCTAATCTACCAAACATCATAGCTTAGCCTAGCCTACCTTAAACGTGCTCAGAACACTTCCATTAGCCTACAGTTGGGCAAAATCATCTCGCACAAAGCCTATTTTATAATAGAGTGTTGAACCTCTCATGTAATTTATTGAATACTGAAAGTTTATAACAGAACGGTTGTGTGGGCATAGAATGGTTGTAAGTGTTATCAGTTGTTTACCCTCGTGACCGTGACTGGGTGACTGACTGGGAGCCCCAGCTGATCGTACGGCATATCACTAGCCCCAATTCATGTACGGTTGCTACTGAATGTATGTCGCTTTTGCACCATCTTAAAAGTCAACCAACTTAAGTCGGGAACCTTCTGTAGTACACTCTGGCTGTAGAACAGTGGCTTTCAATCTTTTGGACCAAAGCCTCAGACAGAGACACACACACATCACTGAAAGTCGTATGACACCCGTGCATATCCTTATTACGCATCCTTAACACACTCTGATATTTTCTGTCTATACAATTCTGTTCTTTAAAAAAATAAAAGCTTGTCCAACCTACCAAATTGATTGCACAACTGAAATTTGAAACGTATGGCTCTAGAACAGTGATTTTCAAACTTGAGCGTGCATCAGAATCACTTGCAGCGCTTGTTAAGACAGCTTGCCATGCCCACCCCGACAGATTCTGATTGAGGAGGTCTGGGGAGGGGCCTGAGAATGTGCATTCTGTCAAGTTCCCAGGTGCTTCTGGCCCACTTGGAGATCCCACCCTCCTAGAATATTTTCTTCTCGTTTTTTTGTTTTTTTTTTGTTTTGCGGTACGCGGGCCTCTCACTGCTGTGGCCTCTCCCACCGCGGAGCACAGGCTCCGGACGCGCAGGCTCAGCGGCCATGGCTCACGGGCCCAGCCGCTCCGCGGCATGTGGGACCTTCCCGGACCGGGGCACGAACCCGTGTCCCCTGCATCGGCAGGCGGACTCTCAACCACCGCGCCACCAGGGAAGCCCCTAGAATATGTTTTAAGACAATGTACTCCCTTGGCAGAGACTACCAGAGGATTTTCTGTATTCAACACGTAATAATTGCTGATGGCTAGCACAAGCATTGTAGGTCTCTGGCAGTTTTGAGGATGCTGACCGGGCACTGTCTTTGGGATCTTCAACACCACACTCCTGAAATCCAGCTCACTATGAATACCAAGGGCTGAAGAAAGGTCTGCTAAGCAAAAGGACATTTATGCCCAACCCTGGTTGAATTGCCTGCCTCTTAATACCAAGCCCACAGAACATAAAACGCCCCCAGCCCTTTTGAAAACACTGTTCTACAGGCAACGAAAGGTGCCATTTACCGTGTGGATTGCACCTTTCTGTTTTTTTAAACAGAAGAAGGGAGGTGAAGTGTGAGCACCCCATGGAGAAAGCTGTCCCCTGGCTCTGGTTGGGGTCTGGTGGATTTCACTGTCCCCGGATTGCCAGCTTTAATGGGAAACTCTTCCTGGCCTGAGTGCCCGCATCAGCACCCGAGCTTTCCAGCCTGCTAACTTCTGAAACTGGCCTATAGTTCCAAGCTGCCTCTGTTCCTCCAACCAGGGGACTCAGCCCCCACCCCTAATCCTTCCCCTTCCCCTTCCCCTTCGTAGCCTTGGGGCCCTGCCCCAGCCCTGCAGTTTTCCAGAAGCCAGCCCTCAGCTGGGAGCAGCTTCGTGAGGGAGAGAAGTGTTAAATGGGCACAGAGCCCTTCTGTTCCATTAACAATGGCCCGTTGATGACTGGATCCTGCCCGGTTGGCCCCCTTGACTGGACTTCGGAGAGGAGGAAAGACTCCAGCCCCCCAGGCAGCTACTTCTGGGTGTGAGGTTGATTCAGAGGCCAAGGCCTCTGTCTGCCCACAGAACCTCATTCTTCAGGCCCTGATGCAGCAGTGAGAAGCCCTCTCACCCCTCCCATCCCATCCCAGGGGTAGTTTGGGGCCCCAGGAGTGATTCACTTCGGTCTAATTCAACAAGCATCTATTGACCAGCTCCTGGGCACTGAGGCTCAGTGCTAAGTAGCTGTGGGAATAAGAATAACTGCTGACATGAATTCAGTGCTTATTATAGTCAGCCCCACCCTGGCTACCCAACAGAGTCACTAGGGAGCTTATAAAAATTGCAAAGCATAGACACTTGCCCCACCCCCAAATTTTCAGGAGTGAATCCCGGGCACTATTTTGTAAAAGCTCTCAAAGTGCTTCTCACGCCCAGCTGAGATTAAGCACCACCAGTCTCCTACTGGCTAAACACTACGCTGAGCATTTAACTTGCAGCATCCGGTTTCATGGGGTACGTGCTTGTGGGAGGCTGAGTAATTCCTCCCCCCCACAAGATCTCCACATATGAATCCCCACATCTGTGGACATGTTACGTCACATGGTAAAAGGGACTTTGCAGTGTGATTAAGGAGTTTGAGATAGGGAGCTTATCCTGGATTATCCAAGTGGGCCCAGTGTAATCATCAGGGTCCTTATAATAGGGAGGTTTGACTACAGAAGAGGCGGTCTGAGTAATACATTAAGAAAGACTCAACCAGCCATTGCTGGCTTTGAAGATGGAGGAAGGGGCCATGAGCCATGGAAAGCAGGCAGCCTCTAGAAGCTGGAAAAGGCAAGGAAGAAGGTTCTCCCAGAGACTCCAGAAGGAATGCAGGCCTGCTGACACGTTGATTTTAGGCCAGTGAAACTGACCTTGGACTTGAATTCAGAACTGGAAGATAATAAATGTGTGCTGTTTTAAGCTACAGAGTTTGTGGTAGTGTGTTAATACAGGGCTATTACTAACCGTATTTTATAGACGAGGCACAGAAGCATGAGGCACTCACTTGGGGTCACACAGCTAGTGGATGGAACAGAAGGAACTCAGGTGCATCTGACCCCTTACTCTGTGCTCTCTCCAGCTTACTGCACTGCCCCTACTTTGCAGCCAAACAGACATGGATTCAAATCCCAGTTCTGCCATGTTCTGTCTTTGTGTCCTTTGCTAGTGATGGGTACATCTGGCCAGTGGGGAGGCTGCATGGGGGAACATGTGATGACCAATTGGAATGCTAGGGTGGGCCAGGTTGTTTCCAGGTGGAGCACCATGTGGAAGAGTTTGGACTTGATTCTGAAGGAATGGAGCCCACGGGGTGCCAGCCTATTCTTCCCTCTGCATTTCATGATGCTGCCTCAGACTTTCAGGCCCACTCAGTCTCTGGGATCTGGCCCTACTGCAGCAACCCAGCTCCCGTGCAGAACTGCAGGGTTGGGGCCAGGAGCAGCATTCTACTCACTGTCACCTGCAGCCAGTGACAACTGCTTGTCTGGGGTGACGAGTAAGCTCCCATTTCACGGAAGGCCAGCAATGGCCCAGTGCCTCCAAAGCACATCTCTTCGAAGGCTCTCCTGCAGCCCTGCATTTGGGGCCGTGCATGTCTTAGAGAAGGAATGTGAGCTATAAAGAGGTCCAGAGAGCTGTTCAGAGTCACACAAGTTGGTACACGTCCTGGCCAAGACTCTGATCTGCCCACTGCTGTACAGCTCCTGCCTTTTGGCTAAATCTGCCCGCTCAGCGCTACAGCATAGTGGTTGAGTCCGTGGACTATGGAGACAGACTTCCTGGGTTCCAATCCCACCTGATAACTGAGGGCAAGTTGTTTGGCCACCGCTTGCGTTAACAGGGGGTGGTGATTATTATCTATAAGGTACTGTGGTACCTTTCTCACAGGGCTGTCCTGAGGACTAAATATATTTATGTGTGTGAAGTGCTTGGAACTGTGCCTGGTTCATTAGAAGTGTTAACTTCTGTTATGATTCAGCTCCCCGAGGGCACAGACGCTCTTCCTCCCTCTATTCCCAATGGCTCTTCCCATGCTTTGCACAGAGCAAATACTCAGCAGATGAATTTACTGGTTGAATGTGAGCTTTTATTAGCCAGAGGCTCACTAGGTACTTTCCCAAATATATGCAATTTTCAAAAATTCCACCTTAGTTATTCAAACCCTTCTCTTCCTCCTTCTTGCCTGGGAGCTGCAGAATTGCCATAAAGCAGCCTGAAGCTTGCTCTGCCCAGGGGTAGGTCCCATGAGCAGTTCAGAGATAACCAGGCATCCCCAGGTATCACCAACCCTTGAGTGCAAGGTAACTGGCACAGTTAGCATGGCTGCCCAGATCTCCTCAGTTCAAGGCCATGCCTGACCCACCTGCTCAGGCCTCCTCTGGGTCTCTGAGCCCTGTGGCAGCACAGCTCGAGCACCTAGTCCCGAGTGGCCTCCTAGCTCCTCTCCTATCTGAAGCTCACACCAGGCCTTCCAGCTGATGAGAGGGTCAGAGGTCGTATCATCCCCTCCAGAGTCCTGTCCCCGTCTTTCTTCTTCCCCTACTGTGAGGATGGGCTTCCTCATCGTTTCACTTCCTCAGAAAGCCCCCAAGCTTGTCCTTGCACGTGAATAGACTCCAGGAGGGTGGCCAGTCCATGGTGTTCCAAAAAGCCAAACTCGGAATTCCAGATTGGACTCAACTCCTTCACTCCTGCCCCAGGAAGGCCATTTCTGCTCAATCTTGTCACCCACCTCTAGCTCCATTTTCCAAAGACCTCTTTAAAACCTGCCTACTGTTGTGGCGGCTGGTTTTCTTTTCTTTTTTTCTATTTAATTACACTTTTTTTGGTTTTGAGATAATTACAGATACATGTGCAGTTTTAAGAAATAATACAGAGAGATCCCTTGAACCCGTTATGCGGTTTCCCCCAGTGGTGCAGAACGCTAGTGCAATATCACAACCAGGATACTGATGCTGATATAGGCAAGATTCAGAACGTTTCCATCACCACAAGGACCCCTCATGTTGCTGTACTATAGTTATGCCCACTTCCCTTCTGCCCTCACCATTCTTTAACTCCTGGCAATACTAATCTGTTCTGCTATCTTATAATTTTGTCATTTCAAGAATGTTATAGAAATGGAACCATGCAGTATGTCACCTTTTGAAATTGGCTTTGTTCACTCAATACCTCACACATTCATTCAAGTTGTTGTATCTGTAGTGCATGCCTTTTTATTGCTGAGCAGTATGCCACGGTATAAGGGAGCTGGTTTTAAATGGACCACTCAAACATAGGCCTAAAAGCTTCCCAAGCACCGTATCCCAAGTAAAACAAGAATACTGGCATGTTCACCCGGCATCCACGCCTGGTCAACAAGAGATCAGCAACACTCCTGTCAGTATGGCCTTGCTGCTGAGCTAGGGTGCACACCGGCAGCAGCTCCTCTGGCTGAGAAGCCCTGAGGTGGCGCTCTCTAAGGAAGCTGGGTGCTCTCTAAGGCACGGCTCTCAATCTTCGATCACCTAGGGAGCTTTAAACAATTGATACCCAAGCCATACCCAGACCAATTCAATCATAATCTCTGGGTGTGGGACCCGGGCCTCAGCAATTTCTGAAACTCCAGATAATTCTCACATGCTGTCAGGGTCGAAAAGCAGTGCTCAAGCAGATTCAGCAAATGCACAACAGCGTGCTACCCCTCTAGCCGCAGTAGACGTCACCAAGCAGTCACCACACTCTTTTCCTGCGGAGAGCGACCTTTTCAAACACGCTTCAGACAGCCACTTCCAATTGATCGGCCTTGGCCCAGGAATCGAAATGACTTGCCCTCCCAGCTGAGAAGGCTGAAACTGTTTGGCAACCGCCATATCCAGGTGTGTCTAGGCCTGGGACCTGATGCATGAGGTGAGCGGCCCTCCAAATCATGCCAGAAAGGAGTGTCCTGGGCCCATAGTAATAGCAGCAGCAAAGCCACAGCAGGCAAGGATTTTCTGGGCTGGTTCCATAGGAAAAGGCAAAGTGAATCAGCCAGTGTCCTTCCCCTGCGGCAGCCTGCAGCCCAGCTGGGAGAGAGATGTGCGTGCAGGGTGTAAACCAACAGTGCCATCAGCATAGACAGGATCTGGCTCACACTGGTCCAGACCTGTAATGATGACCAGCCTGTGTGCAGTCCTCCTTATTTTCAGAGCCTCACACAAGCTTACCTGATGCTCACGACAATGCTGTGGGGCGGACCCAGGCTCAGAGCAGTTAAATACCTTGCTTAAAATCACCAGAGAGGGCTTCCCTGGTGGCGCAGTGGTTAAGAATCTGCCTGCCAATTCAGGGGACATGGGTTTGAGCCCTGGTCCGCAAAGATCCCACATGCCGCAGAGTGACTAAGCCCGTGCACTACAACCAACTACTGAGCCTGCGCTGTAGAGCCCGCGAGCCACAACTACTGAGCCCACGTGCCACAACTACTGAAGCCTGTGCTCTGCAACGAAGAGCAGTCCCCGCTCACCACAACTAGAGAAAGCCCACGCGCAACGAAGACCCAACGCAGCTATAAATTAATTAATTAATTTTAAAAATCACTAGAGAATAAATGGGAGAGCTGGCACCCAAACCAAGTCTGATTGCAAGTCCCCCCTGTCTAGTCCTCAGAGCAGTTAGACATTGACAGCCTGGACCTCTCTCGCCACCTTCAGACTCCGGCTCTCCTCTCCAAGGGCTGGGTATAGATGGACTCCTTCGTGGCCATTGATCAGCCCAGACAATAGCAGTAGTCGGTGTGGGCTAAGACCCAGTCTGCTCCCCTCTCTTCTACCGCTACCTCCCCTACAGATCTGGCGCCTGGATGGTGGGCAGAACTCCCTGGTGAAAAAGAGAAGAGTCACAAGGAATAAAGCCCCTGCCTACTGTTAACAGGAAGGATTAAATGGGGGCTTGAGGAAACTGTGGGACTGCGGACCACCCTGGACGACCCAAATTCTGTATCCTCTGCATTGAAGACAGTAGGATTGGAAAAAAAACCAGGGAGCAAAAGAAATTCTCCTCTCCATCTGTCCCTTACATGAACATTCTCCGGTGCAGAAAGTCTCCTTGGGAATGTCAGTCAGTAGGAGAAAGCAGGAAGGGGACCCTGGGCTTATGCATTGAGAGTTTTTCTCTTCCCGGTAATCTCAGAAATCCTGTCATGGTGGCTCAGCACCACAAAGGCTAATTTTGTACTTGCATCACCTCTGATGCAGGTGGGGTGACTCTCCAAGCAGCGGCTCAGGATCTGGGCTGCTTCCACACTGTATTAAGCTAGTTGGAACATGTGGCCTCCAGTTCTTGTCACAGCAAGAGAAGAGAGGACCTGGGGAATGTGTGGGATCATTTTACAGGACTTGAAGTGGCTTATATCACTTTAACCTACATCCCCACAGGTCAGAACCTGGTCACTGGCCCAACCTAACTGCAGGAGGGGCTGGGGAAGGTAGAGAGCATGTGGGTATCCGGTGAGCACCAAGTTTCTGCCAGTTGTTTCCCTAGAATTTCACCCACACAATATATTATGGAGCATTTGGTTCTTCAATCCAGTATGGGAAAAAGTGGCACCACGCATCATTTTGATTTGCCCGTATATGCTTTCTTTAGGCAACTGGCCTCAACCTCTTTCTGCTGTAATACCCATGGCAGATTATGTTCACACTCAAGACGCACTCCAATGGACTTGCCCAAATTTTCCCCAAATCCAAAAAACACTTTGTAGGAAAGCCCTAAGACTTCTAAAATTTTTGGCTCTTATTCATAAAAACATACAAAGGCATGTGAGTGACAATATAAAATTAGCCGTGTGAAGATCTCTGCCAGCTGTGGTGTGGAAGGGATCGGCAGCCATTCTGTGCAGTGTCCTAGGCTCTCTGTAACGCTACCTCCTCTCTCATTCATGAAAGCACAAGCCAAGCGAGGGAGAAAGGTAGAATTATAAGAACCTTGCATCCATTGCAGTTCTTTTCAAAAGGAATTTTTTGTTTTTTTGCAAATTTTGATGCTTTAACTATTCTTAATGACCTCACCATTAATTGTAACCTGTGGTGTTTTGTTCAGTAAAGGCCTTTATGTGTTAAATGAAAGGCTTGGAGGATGGATGTACAAGGCACATGTGCTTGAATGGAAGGTTTATGTAGGAGGAGACTTGGAATTTGGCTGGCATTGAGGGGTGATGTCAGACAGCAGAATGGTAAACTAAAGGAGGGTGAGGAATTTTGTTTGGTAGCCAGTAAGGATCCCGTAAAGTTGGAGGGGCAAACTGGTTTTATCTCACATGCCAGCTCTAATGGATTGGCACTGCACTGAGAAGGCTTATGAGGCTACAGCTAGTCTCAGCTGAAAAGAGGACAATGATTGATTAGTGATGTCTGCCCCAGGCATAGGACTGCTGAGTGGAATGTGTACCATTTGTTTGACATCCCTGTGCTGAAGGTTATTGAGTGAGCTAAGCTATGAGAGTCAGGGTGATAAAGTTTGGCAGGGCCATCACTAACCTGGGAGGCAGGAGACCTATGTAGTAGTTCAAGTTTTGTCACCATCCAGTTATGCCTTGGTCAAGCACTTCCCTTCTCTGAACCTGAATTGCTATAGATGAAAAAAGAGGAAGCGTGGATAAGAAAATTTCCAAGTCCTTTCCAATCCTGACATTCTGCAGTTTTAGGGCAAAAGCCATGTTTTTCATGATTGGTGGGGTAGTGTATAGGACAAATTTCTCTTGGACCTTTCCGAAAGAAATGCACACTTGCACAGTTGAAGGCAAGTACAGCTAGAGTTGGGAAGCCGAGCTGCTTTGTGTAAGGCTGCTGGCCTGAGTCCCTGCTGACAGCATGGTTTTGTCCTGGGGGCAAAATCCACTGGCATTCAACTTGACCTCAGCCTGACAGATCTGAGGCCTGATGCCTCTGTTCACCACAGCCAGAGTGGAGCTGGCTACTCCGCAGGGCTCCATTGTACCCCATGGCTTCTGTCATTCTGCAACCACACTCCTGTCAGCGCACTCAGCACTTCCTGGAGATGGGAGGCCGTATGGAATTTGTGAGCAGCTCTGGCCTATAGGGAAGCTGGGGAGAGAGCATCCTTAAGGGTTCTGCCTATGGTGTTTCTGGGTCTCTCTTCGGCTGCTCTGCTGCTTCAGGGCTACAGGTGACTGCAGTGCTCGGGATGGGGAAAGTCAGCAAGTTTACCCCCAGATGAGGCTGAGAGAGGATGAGATGCCCAGAGCCAAATGCTATCCATAAATGAGCAGATGTTGGCTCTGCCTGAGGGGTGTCTCTAGCTGTGGTCAGATCAGGTTATCACTGTTTCCTACACCCTGGTATTTTTAGGGGACTGAGACCCCCACCCCACTGCAACCATTCCAGTACTTGCCACTAGTCACAAGCCACAGAGTCTGCTCCATCTGTAAAGACAGGGTGAGTGGTTCCTTAGTAGGACCATTTATCACAACTTGGGCTTGGATTAAGCATTTCACCAGCATCTTACTGAATTCCTCACGACCACTGAGTATACAGTAGATGCTGTTAAGTGTCCCATTTATAAATAATGAAACCACTCAAGTATAAGTTCCTTTCCTAAGGTCACAGGGCTTCAAAGTCAATATGTAAAAGCAAAGAAGTCAAGACAGTCACTGTATAATTTGTTCAGGCTTTTCCGAGATGTCTGTCTGTGTCTCTATGTCTGTCTCTCTGTCTCTGTCTCTTTCCCTCTCTCTCTCTATATATATAAAATCAATGGCATGTTAGTCATCTTCCTCACTAACATGGGGGAAGAGAAACTACAAGAAACTCAGCCAATTCTTAAACACAGTTATGAATCCATTCATTCACCTCACAAACATTATGAGCCCTGCCACGTGCCAGGCGCTGTGGGTGCAGCAGAGAACAGGAATGCTGTCCAAGGAAGGAACCAGGGATCCTCCTGGAGTCCTTTGTTGCCCTCCTTCACCCTGCCTATTGTTTATGAATTCTTTTTTACTGTGGAAAATAGACATACCATAAAATGTACTATTTTAACTTTTTTTTTTTTTTTTTTTTTTTGCTGTACGCAGGCCTCTCACTGTTGTGGCCTCTCCCGTTGCGGAGCACAGCCTCCGGATGCGCAGGCTCAGCGGCCATGGCTTACGGGCCCAGCCGCTCTGTGGCATGTGGGATCTTCCCAGACTGGGGCACGAACCCGTGTCCCCTGCATCAGCAGGCGGACTCTCAACCACTGCGCCACCAGGGAAGCCCCTATTTTAACCATTTTTAAGTGCACAGTTCAGTGGCATTAAGCGTATTCATGTTGTGCCACCTTCACCACTATCCACCTCCAGAACTTTTTCATTTTCCCAAACTGACACTGTGCCCTCATTAAACACCAGCTCCCCATTTCCCCTCCCCCCAGGGCCAGGCAACCACCCTTCTCCTTTCTGTCTCTACGAATTGCGCTCCTCTAGGTACCTCATGTACGTTGAATCATACGGGATTTGTCCTTTTGTGTTTGCCTTATTTCACTTCATAAGCATACTGTCCTCAAGGCTCATCCACGCTATGCAAGTCACATGCACCACGCGGGTTTCCTTAAGATTTCACATGTCTGTCCTTCCTCTTGTCCACTCTGTCCCTGCTTGCTCAGGCCGCCTCCTCTCTCCTGGACCAGTGCAGAAGGGACAGCCTGCTCTCCCGGCCTCCAGTCCTTCCTTCTTCCAATGCATTTTCCACGCCGCTTTCAAAGTAATCTTACATTTCTCTTTTTAAGCTTCAGATGAGATTTTAAAGCTTATTCATTAAAGTGGTACATGTGCATGGTTGTCAAAAATTCAAATCCAAAAGGGTAGAAAGTGAAAAGAATCATCACTTAATACTCCATTTTTGTAGCTGCGCATCAGCGTTTTTAACCCCTGCCTGGCTTGCTTTCATTGTGCCAATGCACTGCAGTTACTTAGCCAGCCCTGTCTGCTGAGACACTCAAGTCGCTTCTCACACGTTGGACTTCCAGAGCTGGGTGCACATCCTTGGCCACGAATCTCAGCCCACGTCCAGGTCGGTTCCAAAGAAGCCAACAGACTCCTCACCAGGCTGCCTGGCTGCATGGCTAGGGGCCTCCTGGATACCAGCCTCTGCTGCAGCTCCTGACTGGGCAAGGGCTGGAAAGCCCAGAGCAGTGGGTCGGCTCCGACGTGGCCCAGGGCCTAGGGTTCAGCGTGAGAGGCACGGGAGGTACCTGTGCGGACAGGGAGGCTGGGACTGTTCTCGGGGCCCGTATCCGTGCAGCCATCAGCGTTCTGCACAGGATGTGCTTCTCACACAGCTGAGCAGGCCCTGGGGGTAGAGAGCGTGCTGCCCCATACCCCCGCACAGCCAAACGGGGCCGAGGGGCAGCGGGGTCTGTCCCGGCCAGGGCTGGCTCCCTCCGAGTCTGTGGAGGCCCCACCCCCACCAGGCTGGCCTCAGCCCCTTGGTCCACCTCGTGGCTCTGGCCCACAGCTTCTCACGAGTTCTTGGATGCCCACTGCCACTCAGGTGACACATACCCCCACCTTTGGAGCACGTACTCTGGCTCTATCTTGGCTGAGGTTGGACATGTGCCCAAAAGGAAGTTTTAGATGGTTTGTTCTTGGGAGAGGAAGCTGGAGCCCTGGGATGTGAGGGACCTGGGGAGGAATGATAGCCCCAGGCTGCGCAGGGGAGCATCCGTCAGCCAGGCCTCCATCCACTTCCTCCTTCTCTCATTCCTTCGCTCACTGGTTCATCCAACGGCTCCTGGCCATTTACTCTCTTGTCAGATGCTAAGCTCGACAGCCCAAGCCATCTCTGGGCGTCCCTCTGTGAAACAGAACCTTGCCTGGACAGGCCCCTGGATGGATTCCTGCATCCCCCAAGCAGAGGTCACCTATGAGCACGTGCGCTCCTGCCCTCCGTCTCCACTCTAGGGGATCCAGAGACAACTCACAGAAAGCCCCCCGAGGTCTCCCTTCCCGGGTGTCTGGCGACACGGCATGGTTGCGGCAGCCTCCCGGCCCCCGAGGGCTGCCGCTCATGAGTTAGTTCAGAATTTTCCCACGATGGGCTTCACTGCTCGCATCTCTGCCCAGGAGCCTCGTCCATCTCAGCTCCTGGCCTCCCTCGGCTCAGGCGGCTGCCCCTCCTGCCCAGTGCAAAGGCTGTGAGCAGGGCCTGCCACAGCTGAGGCCCCAGTCCCCACTGTGCTCTTGGCCGCGAGCAAGACAAGGGAGGGGAGTGGAGCTTTGCTGCCTGATGCAACGTCTGGCAGGGCCCATCCCTTATCAGAGCGCCATTCACAGCAGACTCTGGGACCCCACCTCCCCCCACGGGAGGCAGCGGCGGGCCCAGGGCCTGCCTGGGAGCCATCCAAGTAGAAAGCTGTTCTCTTGTGAAGGCCCCTTGCCAGGTCACGAGGGAGGCCTGAGCAGAAAGGCCTCCGAGGGGAGAGCCGGGTAGGGGAGCTGGTGCCTCGAGTTTCGGGCCTCAGATCACAGCCTGCTTTCTTTCCAGTGCGCTCCCTCACTGAGATTGCCTGGGATGCCTTCGCTGCTTTCTGCCCTCCCTACTGTTAGCCCATAGCTGGAGAGACTTGGAGCTGAAAGCCACAAGGCCTAGTTTCTTTATCCTAAAAAAGGCATCCCGGATTGATATAATTCAAGAGACTGATGTATGTGAAGCCCCAAGCGCCAAGGTTTGCCCATAGTACACACTCGTAGCACACACATGTAGTATATACGTGTAGTACCCGCTCAGCCCACGCTTGTAGTACACACTCAGGACATATAATCAGCGCATACCCGCAGCACAGGTCACAGTGCGCACATATGCTTCACTCAGGGAACAATGGCTTTTTCTTCTTCCTCTTTGTATTTTCCATCAACTTAGAATGATTAAGCATCTCACAGTGGGCTAAGTGCTTTGGAAAAGGCATCCATCTATTCATTCTACGAAAATTATGAGACACCTACTGTGCCTGGTGCACATAGAGCAGGGCACTGGGCATACAAGGATGAAGCAGACAGAGAGCTCTCCCCTCAGAGAGCTCACACTCCAGTGACTGAAATAGGCAGCAAACAAGTACACTTCCATCCTGGAAGGAAGTAAAGCAGGGTGCAGAGAGGGAACATGATAGGGAGAGGGGAGATGGTCAACTTTAGGTCAGTGGTCAGGGAAGGACTCCGGAGGAGGGGACATTTGAGCTGAGTACTGAGTATAACTGGGCCCAGGACGGCTGCCCCACTCCCCACTGCATCCAGGCAGAGCTGGGCTGGCACCTGCCCCTGGTGCCCTGGAAATATGACCTCCACTGGCATCCCAGCAGGGACGTGCCACCTTTTCCTTTGGCTGTCACAATTTCCTTTTGCTGGTGTTGGGGGGCAGGAAGGTATCAAGTACTCCCCTGGGAGATGGCATCCATCAAGTAAAGGAAGAGATTTTTCATTCTTCCCATGAGCTAAGCAAGGGGGGCACCACGGGTTTGGGGAGGGAGGTAGTTTTGTCCAGTGTCACAGATATCACAGACACACTTCTTGCAAAGGGCCTCCTGCAGGCCAGGTTCTACCTGAGTGACCCCCATCCCAGCCCTGTCCTCGTCCCTCATGACCCGTGACCTCCTGGCATCTGTGACCCTCTGCTACCCCCGGGTCTAAACCTCTCTCGCCTGCCTGCCCACTTGCCTGCTGGCCTGCCAAAGCTAACCCTAGGGGTAGCCTGCCTGGGCAGGGCAAAGGAGCCAACAGCCTGCCTGCGGTTTCATTTGGAGGGAGTTTTCACCCTTGCGTCTTCCTTTTAGGGCAATGTCGTGAAGGTTCTCAGGAATCTGGTATTATTCGGGGGGTGAGGGGGCTGGGACAGCGACTCGAAAATAGAAACAGTGCCCGGAAGGGAGGGGAGGAGAAGGTTCAGGATCTTTGTCATCGAGGCAGCCAAAGTTGTAAATCTTACCAAAGATGTTAGACCCAAAAGAGAGAAGACAGTGAACGCAACTCCCCCTGGGCCACACCTGCCTTTTCTCCCTCTCCCATGTACCAGATACTGCTCCTCACAGCAACCACCCTTTCCATGCTACCAGTGAAGAAAGTGAGGCCCAGAGAGGTTAAGTCACTTATACAATGCTACACAGCATGGTAGACATGCAGAAAGGACAAGAGCCCAGGACTTTTGGTCCTAGCTCCTTCTGCTTCCATCACATCATCAGATCCAGGCAACTCTCAGCTGAGAGCCGAGAGAGAAGAAAGCCAGGATTTCAACCCTTTGTGCTCTGCAGACTCAGTACTGGGGCTCACCCTCCCAGCAGGATAGGTGGCCTCGCATCCCACCACAGGCTAAACTGGGTGCATGGGGAACATGGCCCTGCCCGGCATTCTGCAAACGAATGCTGACAGCCTTCCAGGCACCAGCTTCAACGGGTTGACTCACCAGTGATTTGCTGGGCAGCTGATATATGGTGGATGCCATTCTAGACGCTGGTCCTGACTTCAGAGAACTTGCAGTCTGGGAATGGGAGAAAGACAGACCATCAGCTGGAAAGCCCAACCACATGTGCTATGGCAGGGGTGGGGGGGTGTCACTGTGGAACATCAAGAGGCTGGAATGACGTCGATCTGAGAGGGGTGATCAGGCTGCCGCTGGAGGAACCTTGGGCAAATAAATTAATCTCTCTCAACCTCAGTTTCCTCATCTGTAAAATGGGCTGGTCGCTACCTAATAGGGCTTTTGTGAAATGAGGAAATGCAAATCAAGTGCTTAGCTTGACACCAGGCATAGAGTAGTAACTTTATAAATTTCAATAAATTTCATCTACCCATATCCTTCTAGTTGACTCTTTCAACCAGAGTGTAAGCCCCATGAGGGCATGGGCTGGGTCTGCTTGTTCACTGCTGTATTGCCAGTGCCTAGAATGGCACATAGGAGGTGCTCAGAAAATATCTGCTTAATGAGTGCATAGGAAATGGCCCAGAAGAATTAGGAAGAGGCAAAAATATTCAGTTGCCCTTGAAATGGCCTTGCGGCCCTCTTCCCTCCTGGCTCCCCTCCAACTACCCACACTCACAAAGCACCCCAGCATTCTGCCAGGGAGAGCTGCCCACTGCCGCACCACCACTCCGCCCTGCACAGCTGAGGAGCTCCACTCCAGCTGCCAGGGTACACATCTGTCTTCTCACAAGCCTCACTGCTTTCTCCACAGGGGAGATTTTCTGGCTGTCCCTAAAGCCACTTCCATTGTGTGATGAAGGTGCAGCCCTGGGACCCTCCTTTCTGCCCTCCCACTCCCCCATGTCATCAGCTTGGAAGAAATTCATTATTCCCAGAAAGAAGGATGGTCCTGGATGTCCTGCACAAGGTCACAATAAGATTTTTCCAAACTTGGAGCAGACTGTCTCCCATGGATGAGGGTCCTTGTGGAGAAAGGGATAGACTTTTGGAAGAGGGGGTTGTGCTGGAATCTTGCGGCTTGTGGTATGGGACAGTGTGTGTGTGTGTGTGTGTGATGGTGAGGACGAGTGAAAGAAATGGTGATTCAGCCTCCATTGGGCAATGGTGTTTTTACTCCAGCTTTAAAAAATATATACACTTTCCGCTAAGAGTCATTTATTCCTTTAACCATTCTGTCATTTAGCAGCCATGCATGAGTGTCTCCTGTGTGCCTGGCCCAGTGCTAAGGGATAATGAGGGAGCCAGACAAACTCTCCGTCCTCCCCAAAGGGATGATTAGCACTGAACAAGTCATTACAAGTGGGCCTGCTTTATGACAAAGTCTCAGGTGCTTAAAGAGAGTCTTTGTACTGTGGCGGGGCGGAGGAGGCCCTAACCTATCCCGGGGAAGCTGCCCCACGAAGCTGAGACCCGAAGGCCAAGGCCATGTGAAGGATTTTGTTAGAATTCACATGCTATGGTGGAAAACCTTTAGTTAATTTTTAAAAATTTATACATCCGGGACTTCCCTGGTAGCACAATGGTTAAGAATCTGCCTGCCAATGCAGGGGACACGGGCTCAATACCTGGTCCGGGAAGATCCCACATGCCGCAGAGCAACTGAGCCCATGTACCACAACTACTGAGCCTGCGCTCTAGAACCCGCGAGCCACAACTACTGAAGCCCACGCACCTAGAGCCCATGCTCCGCAACAAGAGAAGCCGCTGCAATGAGAAGCCCATGCACCACAACGAAGAGTAGCCCCCGCTCATCGCAACTAGAGAAAGCCCGCACGCAGCAACGAAGACCCAACGCAGCCAAAAAAAAACAAAAACAAAAATTATACATCTGCATGGTAAAATTTCTAATAGTGCACAATGTTACACAGCAAACACTAAGACTCACCCCACCCTTCTCTCCTGACCTACCCGTCCCTTTGTTACAGGCCTTGTGTATGCCTGTGGTCACAGTCCACTTTTCTCTCCCTTAATTTTTTTTTTTCAAATGGGATCATACTACATCAGAGGTTCTCAACCTGGGATGATTTTGTACCTCCCCCCTGCCCAGAGGACATTAGACAACGTCTGGAGATATTTTTGATTGTCACATCTGAGCAAAGGGGATTCTACTGTTATCTAATGAGTAGAGGCCAAGGATGCTGTTAAACATCCTACAATGCACAGGACAATCCCCACAACAGAGAATGATCTGATCTAAAATGTTATTAGTGCTGACATAAAAAAGAACGAAATAATGCCATTTGCAGCAACATGGATGGACCTAGATTGTCATACTGCGTGAAGTAAGTCAGAGAAAGACAAATATCATCTGAAATTGATTATATGTGGAATATCAAAAAAAGGCACAAATGAACTTATTTACAAAACAGAAATAGAGTCACAGATGTAGAAAACAAACTTATGGTTACCAAGGGGGAAAGCGGGGGCATAAATTGGGAGATTGGGATTGACATATACACACTACTATATATAAAGTAGATAACTAATAAGGACATACTGTATAGCACAGGGAACTCTGTAATGACCTATATGGAAAAAGAATCTTAAAAAGAGGGGATATATGTATACGTATAACTGATTCACTCTGCTGTACAGCAGAAACTAACAACATTGTAAATCAACTACACTCCAATAAAATTTTTTTAAAAGCCAATAGTGCTGACGCTAAGAAACCCTAGCCTATATAAACACACTATGTCTGCAGCTTGCTTATGTATAATATATACACATTATTTATATATAAAATTATAACATATTGGGTTGGCCAAAAAGTTCGTTTGGGTTTTTCTGTAACATCTTACGGAAAATCCTGAGCGAACTTTCTGGCCAACCCAATATATAGTAGATTATTCACGTCAGCATTAGTAGATCCACCTCATTATTCTTCGTGGCTGCATAATAATCCACTGCTTGCTCCAGCATATTTTATTTAGATGTTTTCACTCTTTGGCTATTGCAAACATGTTTACTGCAAGGAGTATTCTTTTCATACACTTGCCTTTCAGTCATGTGTGAAGTCAAAGCATAAACTGCTGGAAGTGACATGGACGAATCAGAAGGTTCATTGGTATTTTGAATGACCTCATTTCAAGTCTCTGGGGCATAGTCCATTGGGAGAGTGGGTCTGGGGTTCTGACAAAACAGGGCTGTGGTCCCCAAAAGTCTGGTGGAAAAGCTCCTGTTTGTTCTCATCTACAGACAAGGGTGTCCTGACTGCTCATCTCTCCACAGGACCAGGTGTCCCCCACCTGAACAACGAGCCAGGTCCTGAGTGATGTCCCCAAGCTGAGTGCCCATGGCCCTACCCTTCCCCATGGAGAAAGGACTCACTCTGCCCCAGGACTGCCGACACTTTCTGCACAGCCTGAGAATGAGGAGCAAATATGCCCTTTTCCTTGCTTTTGTGGTGGTGGTTTTTGTCTTCATTGAAAAGGAAAATAAAATCATATCAAGGTGAGGGATGCAAGCCCAAGTCTTCCCTGTCAAGGTGGGGTGGGTGGGGGCAGAGAGGTAGCTTATAGGGCTGTCTGTGGACCTACAAAGGCAATCCCTCAACCAGTAATCATCAGACCTCTCCTGTGCCCAGGCAGTAGGTCATGCCCATGTCCTCATGACCGCACAGTTGTGAGACTTGGGCTCCAGACTCAGGCAGTCTGAGTTGGAATCCTGATTCTGGCACTTTTTTTTGGCCGCAGCGCACGTCTTTCAGGATCTTAGTCCCCCCACCAGGGATTGAACCCATGACCCCTGCAGTGGAAGTATGGAGTCCTAACTACTGGACCGCCAGGGAATTCCCCTGATTCTGGCCCTTTCTAGCTGTGACAGCTTAGACAAATTATTTCACTTTTCTGTCTTAAGTCTCTCTTCTGTAAAATGTGACTAATAATGGGGCCTGCCTTGTTGTAAAGATTAAATAAGAAAATGTAAAAGTGTTTAGCCCTGTGCCTGACACACAGTTGGTGTCCTGTACTTGCTGGCTGTGGTTATTATTATTAATTAACTTCCTGGCCTAGGATGATGCCTCACATTAACAGCATATCTCCTATACCAATCTGAAGTCATGGATGAGGGTGAGGCAGGGTCCTGGTACAGATACTGTGGTGGGCAGGGCTGCCATGTTCAGCTGCCCAGGTTGTGCACTGTTCAACTCCAGGGGTGTGCACTCACAACAGCTACGCTGGGAATGCTGCCCCCTAGAGTTGGCAGTGTACCGCTGTGTGCAGTGGCCCTGCTAGTGGGCCTGCAAGACATAGAAAGATTTCACAGACCTTCTCTCCCAAGCACAACCCCTGCAAGAAAGCATCAACCAGGATGGGTAGGTTAGGAATAGGGCTATGTAGTAGGCACTATGTCAGTGCCCTGCCTGGGTTCCTTAGCATGGACTGCTCCAGTTTGTGCCTACTGGGTCCTATTGCAAGATCCTGCAACTCTCCACCTGAGGGCATTCTCTCCACCTGCACACTGGCAAGCCACAAGTCCTGGGGAGTAAATGCCTCTGGGAGCAGCCCTCAGTCAAGGCCAACTGGGAGCTTCACACCCCTTGGGTAGAGAATCCTGAGGTGTGTTCTATCTACACCGTCTCCTGGGGTTCCTCCGGCAGAGCGATTTGGCCACAGGGGTAGCCTGCTCACCCTTATGGACTTCCTTTCCTCCCTGCCTCACTTCCCTACCCCTCTACCCGTTCTTCCTGTGATCAAGTCCCAAATAAACTACTTACACTCAAATCCTTGCCTCAGAGTCGGCTTTTGGGTGATTATCCTGGGATGCTCCTCAGGGTGGCACAGGGGATGGAGTCCCCAGTCAGTCATTGACCCCGGTATCCCTCTGTTCTCACAGGGTCTCGGACAAACTGAAGCAGATCCCCCAATCCCCGGCAGATGCCAATAGCACCGACCCAGCCCTAGTCTTGGCCGAGAACGCATCCCTCCTGTCCCTGAGTGAGCTGGATTCGGCCTTCACGCAGCTGCAGAGCCGCCTGCGAAACCTCAGTCTGCAGCTAGGCGTGGCGCCGGCAGAGGAGGCTGAGGAGGAGACCACAGAGTGGGAGCAGGAGTCCCGCCCACCCGCCGAGGCCCCGCCCCGGCGCCACTTGCTCCTCATGGCCACCACGCGCACGGGCTCCTCGTTTGTGGGCGAGTTCTTCAATCAGCAGGGCAACATCTTCTACCTCTTCGAGCCGCTGTGGCACATCGAGCGCACGGTGTCTTTCGAGCAGGGCGGCGCCAACGCCGCAGGCTCGGCCCTGGTATACCGCGACGTGCTCAAGCAGCTCTTCCTGTGCGACCTGTACCTCCTGGAGCATTTCATCATCCCGGCACCCGAGGACCACCTGACCCAGTTCGTGTTCCGCCGGGGCTCCAGCCGCTCCCTCTGCGAGGACCCCGTCTGCACGCCCCTCGTCAAGAAGGTATTCGAGAAGTACCCCTGCAAGAACCGCCGCTGCGGCCTCCTCAACATGACGCTGGCCTCCGAGGCCTGCCGCCGCAAGGAGCACATGGCAATCAAGGCCGTCCGCATACGGCAGCTGGAGTTCCTGCAGCCGCTGGCCGAGGACCCCCGTCTGGACCTCCGCGTCATCCAGCTGGTGCGCGACCCCCGCGCTGTGCTAGCCTCCCGCATGGTGGCCTTCGCCGACAAGTACGAGACCTGGAAGAACTGGCTGGCCAAGGGACAGGACCAGCTGAGGGAGGAGGAGGTGCTGCGGCTGAAGGGCAACTGTGAGAGCATCCGCCTGTCCGCTGAGCTGGGCCTGAGGCAGCCGGCCTGGCTGCGGGGCCGTTACATGCTGGTGCGCTACGAGGACGTGGCCCTCAGGCCGCTGCAGAAGGCCCAGGAGATGTACCGCTTTGCAGGCATTCCCCTGACCCCGCAGGTGGAGGACTGGATCCAGAAGAACACCCAGGCGGCGCACGACGGCATCTACTCCACGCAGAAGAACTCCTCGGAGCAGTTTGAGAAGTGGCGCTTCAGCATGCCCTTCAAGCTAGCGCAGGTGGTACAGGCTGCCTGCGGCCCCGCCATGCGCCTCTTTGGCTACAAGCCTGTGCAGGACGCCGCCTCGCTCTCCAACCGCTCCGTCAGCCTGCTGGAGGAGCGCGGCACCTTCTGGGTCACGTAGGGGACCCGGGGCGTCGAGCACCCCTCCTGGTGAAAGCCCCGCCTTGCCTGCCTCACCCAGGCCAGCTGGGAGACTGCAGCGCCGCCGCGGGGGTGGGCAGGAAGACGTGCAGGGCGTAGGTGGCGCCTGCGCTGTAGAAGTAGGCCCTCAGCCCGCTCGCTTCCCGCCCTAGCTGTGGGCCTGGAGCTTCCCGCTGAGAACAGGACAGTGGCCAGTCCTTTTGAGGGCTGCAAACCCAGACCTAAGGGGCTGTGGTGTCCTGAGCAGGCCCAGGCAGGCCCGAGCCTATTGACAAGCCTTTCTCGCCTCTCTTTCCCTCTCTCTGTCTCTGTCTCTCTCTCTGTCTCTCTCTCTGTCACACACACACACACACACACACACACACACACACACACACACAGAAATATACATGAAACACACATAGGTGCCTGTAGACCCTGTGGGTCAGAGTCCACAAATATTTAACAACCAGAAGGGGTTTCAGACACTGACTAGCCACAGTCAGACCCCCTGCTGTTCTCAGTGTCAACCTTTCAGTTTCCGAATTTCTCCATAATCCAGTGTGGCATCTGGGTGGGTCCCTGGGGAGAGGTGAAATCAGCTCTATATAGAGCTACAAAACAAACATACACATATAAAGACAAATACCTACACTCACACCACACAGAGAGGCAGAAGAACATAAAAACACAAACACACACACAGAAAAAACCTTCCCCGTTGCCTTATGCTTTATCTGTATCACACACCTAAAGAAAAGCCTCTGCTTACCTTTTAGAGTTATTCGGGGAGGGGGGAATGATATACGGTCATGGGCCATGACCCTGTTCCCCATCCAAGCTCGAGGCTGAACGGTGGATGCAGAACTGCCAAGTCCATGGCCTCTGCCCACCTTAGATGCTCGTGGCTACCTCCCCTGACCCATTCGTGTCCTTGCTGCTAGCAGGCAGCATGGTTTGAAATGGCATGGCTGACCCTCGTGTGATTGCAGCCCGAAGACCCTGTCCTAGCTCAGTTGGCTCCCCGAGAGCAGGTCCATATTTGAAAGCGGCCTCAAGCCTGACTGGCAGGAGCATCAGTGGTCCCTGGAGGCAAAAGGCAGCTCATGAGTCCTGTCATTTCCGGCCAGGCCGCTGTGGGGCAAGGCGCAGAAGGAAATACAGAGTGCTCCTAAGGGAGAAGTCACATCAGGATACCCCGTCCCCCGAGAAGACAGGGACAGAGGTCAGCCACATGGTTGGTCGTCATGGTTATGTGGTTAGTGTCTGGAATTCCTCATTTAGGGCTCTGGGAAGAGTATTGCTCAATGTGGGATGGGGTGCATGTTTTATTTTTTTTTAAGTTATTTATGGTTTGGTCTCTTGTGGCTGTGTTTTCAGGTTTGCTTCTACAGGAGTGCTGCTTGGAAGCATTGTGGGCTTGAGGGGCTGAGGGGGGCCAGGAAGACCAGTGGGGAGCACTTTGGCTCCTGCTGGAGGAAGAGGAGGAGGAGCCTTCCCCCAGAAGAACCAGAGCCAAGGTGGCCACATGGCAGCCCACAGCGCCCCACGGGCTTTTTTGTTTGATCCAACGTGGAACAAATGTCAGAAACCAGTGGCGTTCTTTGCTGAGTGTCCAGAGGCAGCATAAATTAGCAATCCTCATCCCCTCCCCAAGAAGAGGCCAGATTTGAACATCTCTCCCAGGTCCTAACATATTTCCTGGGGCGTCAGGGTCCTTTGACCAAGCAGATGTCCCCAGAGTGGAAGCGTTTCCCCATTCCCACCCCAAACTAGGGAGCAGCACTCAGTACCACCTCAGAACTTGCAGGAAGCGTCAGCAGTTCACTAAGGGCTATTTCTGATTTCCTGGACAACCTCTGTATCAGATCCGTCTCATTGTCAAGCCCAGAGGGCTGAGTTTTGTTTTGAGTATTATGGGGAGCAGGGAAATACAGGATCTGGGTCCAGCTGGTGTTGCCATAGGGAAGCGGGGGGGTGTCCTGGCAGGAAGCCAGCCTTTGAAAAGGTGAGGACAGTGGCCATCTTGTGGGATCCATTACAGTCAGTGCGTTTGAGCTGCTGGGTCTCCATCACCATGGATTCAGCCAATCGAGGAAGTCTCTAGGTTTTCTGTTCCAAGAATAAATTGTGCCGGGAAATGGCTCTAATCTGGGGTCCAAAGGGACTCCAGCTCTGAAAACTTGATCCTGGGGCAGAGTGGGGCCAGGATGATTCTGGCAGGCCCAGAAGTACTGGCCATTCTTCCCCAGCCCTTGCCCTGCTCCCTCCACTGTTCCCCACCTGGGGGTGGTGGGAGGCAGGAACCTCTATCCAAGGCCCTTTCTGGTTCCTGGGGCCCTCCTAGTGTGGACTGCAGACTTCTTCCTTCTTCCCTTACTGTGCCTCTGGGGCCAAGGCCTCCACCCCTGAGCTCTGAGGACTATGCCGAGAATGGACCTTTGGGACTTCTCAGGACATTATCAATTTGTACACTGCAGGTTGACTTAATTTATTTATTTTGTGAAAAAGAAGAGACAGAAAATATTTTATTTTTTGCAGGGACTCAAAGCTGTACCCAAATCAAAAAAGACGATAATAATAGAAACCATTCACTTCATACATACAAGGACACTCCAAGACGATTCAGAATACACGAGAGGACAAAACTGAGCGTGGGAGTCACGATGACCGCAGGGTATTTTTTTAGCTCGGTTTCCTCTTGTTGATTTGAAGATATGACAGTAAGGCCCTTTCTGCTATATTACCTTTGTCCAGGTATCTGAAATAGGACACACCTCAAGAGAGTGTTGCCTTGGGCTTAGCAATGCTCTGGGAACCCTTGGGGTTTAGGGAGGAGAGGGAGGGATGACTACTGACTCTACACTCCATGGGACCTGGTTGGAGTAACGTGTGAGGGGTTTTCAGCAGGGAGCTGGGCTAGGGGAGGTGGTCCAGCTGGGAGCTAGTGCCTCCTCTTCCAGCGAGGCCAGCCCTGGTTTCTCTGCTCCCTCTGGCCCCCCACGAGCCTTCACCTCCACAGCACCCACCTGCCTGGAGACAGAGGGAGTGTTGAGGCCTCACCTCCGCCCACCGCCAGCTTCCTGGGAACAAGAGGCTCATTCAGCAATGAGCGTTTATTCGTTTTTCTTTTTCTTCATGAAGACCTCTTTAGCCCAGCCTATAAAAATAGTTCAGAACATTCCAGGCCTTGGTGAGACAGGGCAGTGTCCAACACCCTCAGGCTGTCGCCACTGCTGCCCATTCCTGGCTTCTCCTCTGGGCCTTGTTTATAAACCTTGGAGTGGATGAGGACATGGGGGGAAGGGTCTTTGGGAGCAGGATTTTGCGGGGGCAGGATTCCTGAGTCCCATGAAGAGGGAAAAAGAAGAAGCAGATCTCTGTAGCATGGCCCTTGCAGGTTATCACCAACTTATTATTAAGGTTGAGAGACATAAGCAAATTCTAGCCCTCTGTCCCTTTATGTGATGCACTCACTTGAAAATAAGTAACCAAATGAACAGGGGAAAAAAATGTTTCCCTGCCAGCACCCTCAGCCTGGGAGCTATGCCAGAGGCTGGTCTAATGGGGCAGCTGCTAACCAAACGCTTAAGAGCAGAGGACCCAACCGACCCATTACAAGAACATCTTTCCCTTCCACCTCTGCTTTCTGAACAAGCTCCAGGAGGTCCCTGTCCCAGAAGACGTATGCTTGGCCTAGAGAGCAGACAGGAGATGTAAGCATCAGATGGTCTGGTCCTGACCCTGAAGGTCTCTTCCAGCCCTGGTTCTGTGTTAATTGACTATGAGGCCTATCCCTTCAGAAGCCCTGGATTATGAAGGACAGGGGCAGAAGACTGGATGGCTGTGTCCCCAAGGCAGTCCTCTCCCACTCCCATCCCCAAAGACTGAAAGCAAAGGTGGGTCTCAGAGGGGTGGGTTCCTGAGGCAGGGAGAGTGGGGTGGGGGAACAGATGCCTGCAGAGGATGCTCCTTCTTTAAACTTGTGCAGTCTGACAAGCTCCAAGAAGTGGATCTTGTTAGTCTGCACAAATTTAAAGAAGGAGCGTCCTCTGAGTTCCAAAGTTAATGAGTTTGCCTGTGAAGATTCCTAGCACATGGTCCAGCTAGAAGGCAGGGAGGCGGCCCAGAGTTTCCTGAATGTAGCCACATGGCCTTTCAACTGCCCATGGTTTCAGAAGAGTGGAAGCTGCTCTTTACCTCAAAAGGATGAAGCAGAGTTGGCAGCTCAGATGTCATAAGAACTTCAAGATCCTAGGGTCTTGTGACCTTTGTCATTCCATACTGTGCATGGGGGACTAGTTAGTTATGTGTTTCCAAGATTACATGGTACCATCCTCAGGGCCTAGCTCATACTGTAGACCAGGTATTTTATTTGTATTTATTTGTCAAATAAAATGACCTATGTTCCTTGCTTCTTCTGTCATTGGGCTTGAACTGGTCACCCCCTAAAGTCTCCCTTTCATCTGTACTTTCTAGGCCAAGTCTGCCTGGCTCCCCTGCTCCCTCCTGGTTCCTGCAAACTCTTTTTGCCAAGAATTTTGGCCCCCTGTCATGTTTCATGGGCGCATAGTACAGGATACCCCTTCATGGCCATACGTGGCCATGGTATGTACATATGTGTCCACACGTGTGTATGTGTAGCATGTAGCTCAGCCTCCTTGGCCATGTTGCTCCCAGCCCCCTTGCCGTCAATGTCCCAGATGTTCTTGTCGTGGCTACAATCTCCTGGAAACACAGGGGCTGCCTTCAGAAAGCTGGTGGCCACCACCAGTCAGGATCTTCTCTGCAGAACAGAATGTGAACCCATCACCTGATGGCTTACTTGATTTATTTAATTAAAAATGAAAACGCGCAATGAGCAGAATCTGAAATGTCTCTGCCCTCTTTTTTGCATTTATTCTCAGCAGCAACTGGGTTGTAAAAATTTAACAGGAAAATTTGTACGTCAATTATATCTCAATAAAGCTGGAGTGGGGAGGGGAATAGGAAAAAAAAAAAGTAACAGGGAAAAAAATTAGCAGCAGTAGGAAAGGGGTAACTTCCAGCATGAAGCAGGTCAGAAAAACTGCCTACTCTTCAGGGGTGAAAGGCACAAGGGAAGCACGGATAAGTGCAGAGGGTGTGATGAATATTCTTTTACCAGAATGGCAGAGCTGGTGATAACTGTTTGGAGTTGGCTACAAGGATGAGGTCTGAGAGAGAAATACCTCATCATTGTCGGGGAGGGACAAGAACATTAGCTAAAGGTCAGGGGACCTGGGGACAAGTCCCAGCCTTGCCACTCTCTGGCCCTGTGACCTTGGGCAAGTCACTTCCCTTAATCTGTACCCCAGTTCCCGTTAGAATGAAAGGTGTAATTAGTAGTTGATAACCATTGTTCCAAAAAAGTCCCTTTAGGGATGGATTGAAGTCAGCTGAAAGGGCAGGCAACGCTCTCACTCGGAGCAACTGTGCGTTCATTCACTTCCCATGTTGAAAGAGTACTTAAGATTTCATTTGGCCTTCAACAAAATCTCAAAAATCACCTGAGATTGCCAAGAACCCTTTCAACTAAGAAATTTAATGCAATTACATTGCTGTATCAGTCATATCAACTTAGTGCAAATTAAATTTCCACGCTTTTGTTTCCTAACAGCCACCTGGAGGGAATGGGCATTTCCTCAGGGAAAAGGGCAAGGGTTCCTTTTGGAACACAGGAAGACAAAGCTGGTGGAGCTTTGTGGGTTTGGGGACAGACGGGAAGTAGGAACTGCAGCAGCCATGAGGAGGCAGAGAAGAGCTGAGCACTGGGGACAACGGTCCCTGGAGTGAAGGGGTGACAGAGTGAAGCATGATATGAGGAAATGAGACCTCTTCCCCAAAACTCAAACCTGTATCTCTGTCATTCCACCCAGGCCAGGTCTTGGAAGCTCAAACCATTTCCCTCCCAACCCTTAAAATATAGGAGTCAGCACATGACATCCCGACCTGGGTGGAACCTCGGCCACCCCGTCCCCAGCCAGGTGCCATTGCTGTGTCCAATCTGCTGGGGACTGGATATATTTAGTTTAATTTCTAGGCTGTGTTTCCTACCACAAATGGCCACCTGGAGAACCAAATTGCCCTAATCACAGAGCAGAGACTAGCGACGTCCCCACGCACTGGCCCCCTCAGCCACCAGCCTAGGCTGAGCCTCTTTCCACTCCCAGACCTCTTAGGGTTCCTGAATCTTCCTGCACTACACCCCAAGTTATCCACCCTGGAAAGAAGCCGAACACCCCATGGGGTCTCGGAGGGGCAGTCAGCTGGCTCCATCCCTGCAGGCAGTTTGATCACCAGCAGAGAGAGGCCTTGGACTTGTGCCACTTGCTCACGGAGCCCTGCCAGGCCCCGCACTGCCAGGTCCTAGAGTCTGTAGCAGTGCCCCAAGTGTTTTTGGAGGAACTGTTGTCACCTAACCTCTCTTAAGAAGTCATAGTGCACATTAGTGCGTTAAAGGCGCTTAGAAGCCCTGCTTTCCTCTGTCTGACCCAGCTTACCAGGATTCACTCATAACAAATTTTATGGGTGGAATTCTTTTACCATGAAAACTTTTTTTGTTTGCCGAACAAGATTTTCAAGACTTTGGCATTCTATAGAACAATGTGTACCTACCAGATACCTGCAAGTGTAAGACTAAAAGCCATGGTAAGCAAACAATAAGGTGGTAGGTGAAGTGGCTGGGGAGAAAAAGCCCAGGGTTTCAGGGCCCCATCCCACTTTCACATCATTCTCACTGAGCTGCAGGCCAGGGGCAAGAGTCAGCCTGTGTGGGGAGTAGCAGCCTCAGGGTCACTATGGGTCAGAGTTCACAGCTCCAAGGCATCCATGCAGCTGTCATAAAACCTCCCAGTCGCTTGAAACCCTTCGTGTCCTCAAATCAACCCACACCTGCAGGGCCTCTGTGGCATTACCCAAAAGATGTGTTGACCCCCACAGAGAGTGCAGACCCTGGAGAACCAGGCCAGGCATAAACACCACAGGACACTATTGATCTGAGAAACTAGAGCTTGGGGTCATTCTTAAAGGAGCCATTTCTGAAACAGCCGGACAAAGGTTACCAACAGTAAACGGGTTCCCTGGAGATGTAATCCCCTAGTAGCTAGTAAACCCCTTGCTAAATGCTGCTGTGCAGTTTATTAGAAGAGCAAGCAAGTAGTAAAGACTCAGCAGGAGAGGCTTCCTCAAGAAAATCAGAATAAGAGAAGGAAGGAAGGAAGGAAGGAAGGAAGGAAGGGAGGGAGGGAGGGAGGGAGGGAGGGAGGGAGGGAGGGGGGAGCAGAGAGTGACAGCTAGGAGGGGACATTCTCATGAGATGCAGGGGAAGAATAAAGCCAAGCTGCTGGAAAGAGCACCCATGAGAATAGCCAAAGCCATGATGCCGAAGCATTTAAGGGATGTCAGGGTCAGGCCAGGCCCAGGTACACACACAGCCCTGCACAGCACTGGCCATGGACCAAATCTACCCTGTGGATGTGTGGTCCATGCATGGTCTGCTTTTCTTTTTAACAACTGGCCACCACTTTAAAATTAAGGGATTTTATATAAAAACCAGATTTCTGCTTCCTCTTGAAAACTGGGTCACTTGGTTTGAATTACACCACAAGCTGATGCTGAGACAAAGATTTGAGAGCAAATGGTTTATGTGGGAGCTGCAGACAGCCTGGCAGGGGAGGAGGGGAAGAGGGGAGGAGACAGCCAGCCAAGGGTGCAGGGTTGAGCCAGCTGCCACCTTGGACAACTGGAGCTGAACACCTCCAGGAAGTGCATAAAGCTTGAACCTTGGAATGATCTGAGCTGAGGGGTAAGGTGAGGGAGCCCAAGAGTATTCCTACATCAAAGACCTGTCAGTCCCTACCTCCTAGAGCAATGGAAATAAAAACAAAAATAAACAAATGGGACCTAATGAAACTTAAAAGCTTTTGCACAGCAAAGGAAACCATAAACAAGACCAAAAGACAACCCTCATAATGGGAGAAAATATTTGCAAACGCATCCACGGACAAAGGATTAATCTCCAAAATATATAAACAGCTCATGCAGCTCAATATCAAAAAAACAAACAACCCAATCCAAAAATGGGCAGGAGACCTAAACAGACATTTCTCCAAAGACGACATACAGATGGCCAAGAAGCACATGAAAAGCTGCTCAACATCACTAATCATTAAAGAAATGCAAATCAAAACTACAATGAGGTATCACCTCACACCAGTTAGAATGTTCGTCATCAGAAAATCTACAAACAACAAATGCTGGAGAGGGTGTGGAGAAAAGGGAACCCTCTTGCACTGTTGGTGGGAATGTAAATTGATATAGCCACTATGGAGAACAGTATAGCGGTTCCTTAAAAAACTAAAAATAGAATTACCATATGACCCAGCATACTACGGGGCATATACCCAGAAAAAAAAACATAATTCAAAAAGACACATGCACCCCAATGTTCATTGCAGCACTATTTACAATAGCCAGGTCATGGAAGCAACCTAAATGCCCATCGACAGACGAATGGATAAAGAAGATGTGGTACATATATACAATGGAATATTACTCAGCCATAAAAAGGAACAAAATTGGGTCATTTGTAGAGACATGGATGGACCTAGAGACTGTCATACAGAGTGAAGTAAGTCAGAAAGAGAAAAACAAATATTGTATATTAATGCATATATGTGGAATCTAGAAAAATGATACAGATGAACTTGTTTGCAGGGCAGAAATAGAGACACAGATGTAGAGAACAAACGTATGGACACCAAGGGGGGAAGCGGGGGCAGGCTGGTGCTGGTGGGATGAATTATGAGATTGGGATTGACATATATACAGTAATATGTATAAAATAGATAACTAGGGCTTCCCTGGTGGCGCAGTGGTTGAGAGTCCGCCTGCCAATGCAGGGAACGTGGGTTCGTGCCCCGGTCCGGGAGGATCCCACATGCCGCGGAGTGGCTGGGCTCGTGAGCCATGGCCGCTGGGCCTGCGCGTCCGGAGCCTGTGCTCCGCAACGGGAGACGCCGCAGCAGTGAGGGGCCCGCGTACCACCAAAAAAAAAAAAAAAAAAAAAGATAACTAATAAGAACCTACTGTATAAAAAGTAAATAAATAAAATTAAATTTTAAAAAGTTGTTCATATTTATACTTAAAAGAATTATACATTATATTGGTACAAAATCTCAGAGTTGCTAAATTATCAAGATCTAGAAAATGCCAAGTATATATTAAAATTTACCTATGCCAGTAAAAAAAAAAAAAAAGAAGACCTGTCAGTCTTTGGCTGAAGGTTGTTCCTCGGAAGTATTAATTCCCTAGCACTTGCCCTGCTGGCAGAACAACATTCCAGAATTCTGAAAAAAGCTGTCAGGCCCAGAGAGGAAGGAAGATACAAGTCGTTGAAAGTTTCCAGATCACAGCGCAAATTTCCAGTGAAAGGTGTGAGGGAGAAGAGGGGCCTGACAGCACCTGCTTCCTGGGGTGGTAGGTCACCTGGGGCTCTCATCCCAGCAGGAACAGCGGGCCTCAGTTGGGAGAAGGGCGGGGCCCAGTCTCCCTCTGGTCTCTCCAATACTAGGCAGCATTTATCACGGCATCTGCATTGATGTTTTACTTCCATCAGAGACATCCTCTCTGTCAATCCATGTCCCTCCAAAGTGAGAAAGCAACAGGTTAAGAGGGCCACAGCTCTGACTCCATTCATTAGGACAGCACCCCAGGCCCTGGAGTGTTTGAGTTTTCAAACCACAGCTTAAAGTCCTGGTGGAATGCTGGGGTCTGGGCTGGCTTTCCCGACAATGCTCACCAGGGGACCCTTAATGCTTAGACCTCAGGAATAACACGGTTAGTCTGGAAACCATGGGCTCTGCCTAGGCCTGCCTGGTCAGAACATCATGGAACTCAACCTTCCCTTCACCATCTCTTACCACACCCACCTGGATTTCTCCTGCCCACGCCTACCCCAAAACAGCTGCTGCCCACCTGTGCGAGAGGACAAAATAAGCAGTGAGGAGTAGCACAGGTTCTTTTCCCACCTGGAGGGTGGACAGAGCCAGCCGGCATCCAGTCCATACCAGAGCTACCCTCCCTTGAAAGTTTTCAACTTCTCTCTGCTCTGAGGCACATAGTAGATGATGCTCACCTGTGGGGCCCAACACACCCCTTGGGTGTGCTGTTGTGAAGATCAGCATGGCCATCTCCAGCGCCTGAGTTCAAATGCCACCCGTTCTTGCCCACCTAGGAAAGTTCAACAGGGTGACCAAGGAGAGGGTGTAAAAAGGCCTGGAGGATGAAGAGAACTTGAAGAGTTTGGGGACCGAGAAACAGTTTGCTCTGGCTGAGGTGATGAGACAAGAGGCTGGAGAGGAAAGCTAGGACCTGAGCGTGCAGGAGCCTCTAAGTCATGATAAGAGATTGGACTTGATACCAAGAGCTATAGGGAACCGTGAAAGGTAGAATGAAGCAGCGTGGCCTGGCCTGATCAATTATGTCCCATTTTACAGATGAGAAGAGAGAGGCACAGAGAGCTGACATGACCGGTAGTGTCAGGATATGAATCCACATCCCTCCTCCTTGAAGACCCTTCTGTCCCATCTTTTGCCTCAAGTCTCCCACTTCGATCTGTTGAGACCCCAAAGGCCACGAAAAGGCTGTGGAGGACCAGAACGAAAGGCTTTCCTTTGAGATCATACAGAACAAGTCTGACCCCTCCCCTATGTGCCAGCTTTTCAAAGTCAGCCTGAGTCTGCTCTTCTCCAGCAAGGTGTCCTAGCTGTGTGACCTTGGACCAGTGAATTGCCGTCTCTGAGCCTTGGACTGCTCATGTATACAATGGGGATAATATCAATGTGAAGGACAGGGATGCATGTAGTGTGTCTGTTTCATGGTAAGCCCTGAATAAACAGTGGCTGCTATTACTTGAAGATAGAGGCTCTTCACCCTATTCACCCTCTTCTGGATGCCTCTCAGTTAATCAACAAATCAACAAGTATTTTGAAGGCTATAGGGAAGCCTAAATAAAGCATACAGTGGAACCTGGGCCAAATAGAATAGGTCCCTCAGCATCTGCCCCAGGCAGTCAAGCTGCCCCCTGCAGGACAAATCCTGAAAACCAGTGCTGAGATTCCAGGGACAGACCTTGAGATGGCTCACAGAGCAACGGGCAACTCCCAGAGTCTGGGTGAGTGAGTAGGACTAATCTTCTCTTTCCTTTTGGAAGCTTTCATTAATTCCACTTCTGTGTTTCAGCAGTCTCTTTCCTCTGACTTGATCTTGATTTCTTTAAGCAGTTTCCTTTCCAGGAAAAAAAAATGCCCTCTGCCTTCTGTCTGTATGAGAGGAGAGACTGATTCTTGAGAACCAAGAAGATCTGAGTTTAAATCAATTCATTCAAAACATTGTCCAATGGGCAGCACTTCTCCCCCCTTCCCTGGCCCTGGAGGGGTCTGGCTGGCCCGAATGGAGGTGTGTTCACACTTGGTCTGCAGCCTACCGCTTCCTGAAGCAGGCAGGTCTCACTTGGCTGGGAGCAGAGCAACAGCTGAGAAGACATGTGTCAAGACATCACCTTGGAGGGACTTCCCTGGTGACACAGTGGAGAAGACTCTGTGCTCCCAGTGCAGGGGGCCCGGGTTCGATCCCTGGTCGGGGAGAGGAATTGGATCCCACATGCATGCAGCAACTAGGAGTTCATGTGCCACAACTAAGGAGCCCGTGTGCCACAGCTGGGGAGCTGGAAAGCTGCAACTACGGAGCCCTGGAGCTGCAACTAAGGAGCCCACCTGCCGCAACTAAGAAGTCCATGTGCTGCAACTAAGGAGCGGTGAGCCACAACAAAGGAGCCCAAGAGCAGCGGCTAGAGGGCCCGCCTGCTGCAGCTGAGACCCAGCACAACCAAATAAATAAATAAATAATTTTTTTTTTTTTTTTAAAGACTTCCCTTGGAAGAAGAAATCCAAGGACCCCATTACAGGGACATGCTCCCAACAGCTTACTTCTAGATGTCGTGCCCTTCAAGTTCTCTTTCACGGGTAGTTAAGCCTCAGTGAAAGGCTTCATATTGTCTCCCACTATGCCTGACACAGCACAAGTGGTGGTTGAATAAATGAATGAATGAATGAATGAATGAATGGTAAGGAAGTTTAAGAGGCACTTGGAATAAACAATTTTTTTTCAATTGTAGTAAAATACACATGACATAAAATTTACTGTTAGTGACATTTACTGTTGGTGACATTTAGGACCTCCATAATAAGCAACAATCACCACTATCTAGTTCTAGAACATTTTCATCACCCTAAAAGGATACCCTCATATGCCCTGCAACCACAAATCTGCTTTCTGTCTCTATGGATGTGTCTGTTCTGGACATTTCATATAAATGCAATCATACAATATGTGACCTCTTGTGTCTGGCTGCTTTCACGTAGCATGATGTTTTCAGAATTCATCCATGCTGTAGGATGTATTCGAATTTCATTCCTTTTTAAGACTGAATTATAGTCCATTGTATGGATATACCACACTTTGCTCATCAACTCATTAGTTGATGGACACTTGGGTTGTTTCCATCTTTTGGCAGCACTTTCATTTAATGAACATTTCTTGAGCTCCTACTATGACCCTGGCACCGTCCTGGGGACTTGCTTATTATCTATTATTGAACCCTCAGTACTGCTCTCAACTGGGTGGAAATTATTTCTCCATTTCAAATATAAAAGAACTGAGGCTCGACAAGGTTTAAGGAACTTGCTGAGATAGAAAGTAGCAGAAACAGTTCAGCCCATCAAACACTGGCTGGCAGAGCAACTAAGCTTGTGCGCCACAACTACTGAGCCTGCGCTCTAGAGTCCATGAGCCACAACTATTGAGCCCGTGCACTGCAACTACTGAAGCCTGCATGCTCTAGGGCCCGCGTGCTGCAACTACTGAGCCCATGTGCTGCAACTACTGAAGCCTGCACACTTAGAGCCAGTGATCAGCAACAAGAAAAGCCACTGCAGTGAGAAGCCCGTGCACTGCAACGAAGAAGAGTAGCCCCCCTGGCCAAAAGCCCTGTGCAGCAACAAAGACCCAAGGCAGCCAAAAACAAAACAAACAAACAAACAAACAAAAAATGCCGGCTGTGTGCCCGCAGTATGCAGCCCCCCTGCCAGGCTGCAGGGCACAGAAGTGAAGAGCACAGTCCCTGTCTGCGCAATAAAAGACATCCCATGTCAGACTTGCCAGGCAGACTCAGTATCACTTACTTCTATACCCTCCATTTCATTGGAAACTCAGCAACAATTCCAGTATGGCTTAATTTGTAATCATCTGTACCAATAATTTCCCAATCAGGGAAAAATAAAACCCACCATCAGACCCCGTGTCTGTGTCAGTCCCTCCCTGTATATGACTGATGGGACTGTCCAATTTGAAGTGGTTTGGGCCTCACTGGTTCAAGTGTAAGTCACCAGCTCCTTTGTGCCCTTTACAATGAGACAACACTCAGTCCATTTCTGTAGCAAGAGCTGCCTGAGCTTTATCAGTCTCCTCAAGAGGCCCAGGACCTCCACTCACTCAAAATACCTCTCTCAAAACCCTCCAGATACTCACAATTGATCAATAATCATAATGATGATGATTGATTGAGCATGTACTATGTGCTAGGTACATGCCCAGTACCTTCTATGCATTATCTCCTTGGATGATCCTCCCAACCCTGCGAAATGGGTGATTGATTTGATAATTTTACTGATTATCCCCCATGTTATTGATGAGGAAACTAAGCCTTGGAGAGGTAGACCCTGGGTGGACCAGGTTGCAAACCCAGGTCTTTCTGCTCCAGAGCTTGACCTCAGAACAGCTGTGCCACACCACTGTGAGGACATCTGAGTGCTCAGAGCCTGTGATACCCTCATCCCTCTCCCTGGTGACAGGATAAATAAAAGGCAGGTAATTGTCAGCCCAGTTGTCAATCCTGCAGATGTTGTCTGCCTCTGTGAACAGTGCTCATGGGATCCTGGCCAAGAAAGAGGCAGCGGGACCAGAGACTCTCTTTAGAATTTGGCTTTCAATGCCAGCAGGGCGGAGCTAAGGCAGGGAAACATCACACGTGGAGCTGCCCTCCAGATACAAGGCCACAGTAAACATAGGCATAAAGCTCAAATTCAGCAGACAGCCAAGCAATGCAAACCAAAACAAAAATGACCTCTTAAATTGGCAACAATTTTTTTTTTGGCCTCACCATGCAGCACTGGGGATCTTAGTTCCCCGAGCAGGGATTGAAACTGTGCCCCCTGCAGTGGAAGCGCAAAGTCCTAACCACTGGACTGCCAGGGAATTCCCAGCAACAGTTTTTTAAAATAGTAAAACCCAGTGCTGGTGAAGGCGTAGATAAACATCCATTCACCTGCTGGGAGGAAAGTTTGATAATATGCATCAAACACCTTAACATTTTTCATAACCTTTCATCCAGCAAATCTAGTACAGAAATTTATTCTAAGGAATTAACTGTGGCTGAATGCTAAGATTTAATGTTTTAAAACATTAAATGTTGTTTATAATAGTGAAAAACCAAAAAAAAAAAAACCCTTAAGTGTTGAATAATAAGGAATTGGTCAAACAAATTATAGTTACACATATGAAGGGAAACTCTGCAGCTATTAAAATAATCATGCAGAAGACCTTTTATGACAGTTAAAGATGTTCAGGATATATTAGATAATAAAAGAGGGCTATAAAACTCCATTTATATAAAATATTCTTTATAATGTGAATATATTTGCACAGAGAAATTAACCAAACTGTTGACAGTAAATTACTTATCTAAATTTTAAACAACTTTTTAAACCAACATGTATTCCTTGCATTCATCACATAGTGTTTAAGAGTGTAACCTCTCTGGGGCTTCCCTGGTGGCGCAGTGGTTGAGAGTCCGCCTGCCGATGCAGGGGGCACGGGTTCGTGCCCCGGTCTGGGAGGATCCCGCATGCCGCGGAGCGGCTGGGCCCGTGAGCCATGGCCGCTGGGCCTGTGCATCCGGAGCCTGTGCTCCGCAACGGGAGAGGCCACAACAGTGAGAGGCCCGCGTATCGAAAAAAAAAAAGAGTGTAACCTCTGGAGTCAGGCTGCCTGAGTTCAAATCTCAACTCCATCCCTGATTCATGGAGACCTCTCTTGAAACCTTTCAGTTTTCAAGTACAAATGGGGGTAATAACAACACCAAAGCACCTGCTCAGGGGGTGTTGGGAGGCTCTAAATGAGAAGATAATGTGTGATGTTCCCAGTCCAACGCCTCACGGTAATTTATCATCACCATTGCTATGATTACTATGACTAATTATGGTTATGATTACTAATACAACTTGTGCAATTAGAAGGGAGAAAAGCCTGAGCGTTTGCCCGCGTCCTCGCCCACCTCAGAAAGCCATGCCTGCCAGCTGCCCCCCACAGGGCTGGCACTCGCTGTCGACTTCCTGCGAGGCTTTCAGCTCACACTTGCCAGGACTCCCGTGTTCCGTCCGCCTCACCCCTGTCCACAAAGAGGAAGAAACAGCCCAGCAAACACTGGTCTGCTGGCCCCAGAGTGAGACGTGGAAGTTTACAAAAATGTATAAGCAAATGTTTGGTTTGGGAGGAGAGAAGGAGCACAGGCTGCACCGAGAAAGGAGACTTTTCAGAAGGCCCTGGAGGAGACTGCTCTTCACCACTGGGCCTCCTTCTTTCCCCTGTTTGTTTCTTCACTTCATCCTGACCAGCTCATTTTCTCTGAAGCATCTGGCCCCAATATGGGGCTGATTTGAATAAATCCAAGACATCTCCCTTAGCCCAGCAAACTTGGAAGAAGCCAAGGAGAAACCCCACAGTGTTGTAAGCAGAAGCCCTGAGAGGCAAAGACAGACAGGAAAGAGGAGGGTGGTTAAAAAGTAAGTGAGGACCAGGGTGCGCCTGGGGCAAGGTGTGTACATGGGGCTGATGTGTCCAGAGATCGAGAGGGATGAGCCAGAGAGAGATGAGCCCCTTGAGCCAACAGCACCCTCTGGCAAGCATCCACCTGCCCTTGGTTTCCCTCCTCTCCTGTGGCCCCTCACTAGGCAGGAGCTAGCTCATATGGGTCACAGATTTTGCCAGATGTGGGAGAACCAGATCGAGGGACATGTTGTGGTTGCTCCCCTACACAGACACACACAGATACACACACATGCACACACACAGATACAGATACACACACACACACACACACACACACACACACACACACGCCCACACCTCCTTCCAGGCTGGGAAAGCAGAGGGTATGGAGTTCCAGCCAGACCCCATCCTCCAGTTGCTTTAACCCAGACACATTCTTCATTCCCTTCTGCTTGAAAATACCAATACACCCGTAAAAATTCTAAATTCTAGTGACCCCAAGACAAAGCAGAGTAACTGTTGCTGGGTGAAGCGTCAGGAACGGCGGACAAGAACATTAGATTGAATATGAAAAAAAGAAGTGAATGAAAACAACAAAAAAAAGCTGTGATTCCTAGAAATTCCCACTCCACCCACTTCCCACAACTATTCTGTTACTCCAAAATGAGAAATTAATTCCTCCAGGATTAGGGTTGTGAAGAATGTGCCAAAACCCAAGAAAAAGGCTTTATGTTTGCAGGGTGTGAACTGGGCTTAGCTGAACTCACTAAGATGCAGCTAAGGGAGTCTGGGCTCCACTTCTTTACATTTCAGTAGAGTCTCAAAATACAGTTTGTCACGGATGCCCTGAGCAGGTTTGGGGCCGGCCTCCTCTCTTACTGGTGTTGGTAATAGAGCAGAGTGGGCAGCAGTATTAATTGTGAAGATAATTTTTGTCTTGTTCTCACTTATGTACGTAGAAGATGTTCAAAGAATGGGAAGGTCACTGTCCCCTTTCCCCTTTCCCCTTATAGGGAGTAGAGCCTGGCTGCTCTCATCCTGAACTCTGAACCTCAGCAGGGAGAAGATAAGCCACCATTGAAGAGGCCGTGAAACTCAACCCTCACCCATTCACTACTTATTTTAAAAACACAGAACTTCCTAACCTAACCCAGTAGTTTTCAACTCTGGATATGCATTAAAACCACCAGCTGGTGCTCAGACTTTCCTGTGCATCAGCATCTCCTGGAGGACTTGTTAAAACACAGATTTCTGGGCCTCACCCCAGAGTCTCTGATTCAGCTGGACAGGGATGGCACCTGAGAACTTGCCTTTTAACCAGTGCCCTGGCGCTGCCAGTCCCCAGTCCACACTTTGAGAGCCACTGCCGCTCCCTGTCCTCCGAGACTGACTCAGTTGGTTTGGAGTGGGGTCTGGACATCCGCTACCTAAAGGGGCTGAAAACGAGCAGGACCCTGTAGGGCTCCTGGGCACAAAAGCCTTTCTGTGTCCCCTCATTTCTTTCTTTCTTTTTTTTTTTTTTTTTTGCGGTACGCAGGCCTCTCACTGTTGTGGCCTCTCCCGTTGCGGAGCACAGGCTCCGGATGCACAGGCTCAGCGGCCATGGCTCACGGGCCCAGCCGCTCCCCGGCATGTGGGATCCTCCCGGACCGGGGCACAAACCCGTGTCCCCTGCATCGGCAGGCAGACTCTCAACCACTGCGCCACCAGGGAAGCCCCCCCTCGTTTCTTGATTACAGGAAATAGGCTTCGTTCAGCCTCCATGACCTTCCCTGAGTTCCAACAGGCAGGTTCAAACAGTCACTAATTAGGGAAGGGAGGGGGATTTGGAGACAAGGGAGGAAAAGTCAAGAAAAAATAGTGCAGCCTTGGGGCAGAGTCCTGGTTCCTCCTCAAGGGACACACATAACAATATCTTTGAGCTGTTTTGCAGATACTGAAACCCCCACCAGGTGGGAGAAGTTAACTGTATGCTGCCCAAGAGCACAGAGACCCCGAACTGTTGGAACCAGAAGGTTGATGATGCTTCCCACTTACCTCACCATCAACCAGTCAGAAGAATGTCCACGAACTGATCACGCCCTCCTCTTTGAACCATTGCTATAAAACTCCTCACTACCCCCTCCAGGTCGGGACACACAGCTTTGAGAGCATTAGTCCTCTGTGGCCCCCTTTGCCTGGCAAAGCAATAAAGCTATTCTTTTCTACTTCACCCCAAATTCTGTCTCCGAGATTTAATTTAGAGGCTGGATACGGCATCAGGGCCCAGGGGACCCTGGGAGAACCACTGCTAACACCACAAGGGCCAATTAAGGTGAGATCAACTACAAGAGCACATTGTAAAAATCAGTGCAAATAGCCAGTTAACAGTTAAGGACCTACTAGAATCCAGCTGCTCTCAATCGTGGCCTTATCTAACTTCGATTCCTTTTTTACATCAAAGAGAAATCTTGACATCGCTCTCGGACTTGGCATGTCTGCAACTTCGCAGAGGCCATTTCTGCATGTCGCTGCTCTGCTTCTGGTTCTGCCTGAGCTTTGGGGCATCAGCACTTTGTCACAGCTCCCAGCTCTCCGTTTGCAGGTTCGTTGGTGTCTTAACGTTCTCCCTCTTACCTTTGTTCAAGAGAAACGTTCCCTCTCCTTGCACATGGCACAGAGAGCCCCTATGGCATGGCTTCCTTATGACCCAGCTCAGGGAAAACTGACTTACCTTGATCCATGGAAAAGCCAAGGTCCGCTGAGTTCAAGACCTTGGCCGGCTCTGGGAAGGGCAGTCTGCCTAGCAGCACACAGCTGATGAGCTAGCTGATCCTTGGTCTGCACGGGCATAAATCCCCCTCCGAGGCCTGGCAGCAAGGGAAGGTTGGGCCTCCAGCCCCCCGCTGTGGGAAGATTTACAAAACAAAGAGCAGATGCTTTGAGTAATCACTTCATCACAGGATGAGGCCCAATGCATTTACATCAGGAAGGGAAGGGTCAGTGGATGCTGGCCAAGTCCTGCTCAGAGGAGCCTCAGAGAGACAGGCAGGTAAGCACGTTGACCAGGCAGCCATAATGAGGAGCAGAGAGAGGAGAATGAACACACTTCACTTCCCCGGGCCATGCACTTACAAGTAGCACCTTATTTAATCCCTGCAACAACTCCACAGTAGATGCTGTCATTGCTTCTCTTTTGAAGATGAGGAAACAGAGGCTCAGCGAGGTCACACATCCTGCCCCCAGTCACACAGGTGGTATGAGAGCTAACATTTATTGAGTCCTTACTATATGCCAGGCACTGCTTCAGTTGTTTACACATATTGACCCATTTAATCCTCACAACAATCCTAGAGGTCGTGTATTAGTCTACATAGGCTAGGTTTTGCTGTGGTAACAAACAGTGCCCAAGGTCTCAGGGCCTAACGTAACAAAGGTTTATTTCTTATCTACATGAAGTCGGCTGTGGGTCCACGAACCTCTCCGGGGCACCTTTCGTTCATGCAGTGACCCAGCAAGTCAGGTAGCTTTGATCTTGTCACTCAGTCTACTGAACAGGAGGTGTTGGTGCTGAGGCAGAGGAAAAGACAACTCTAGGGTCTTGGGCTGGCTCTTCTGTTCTTTTCCCCAGAAGTGACTCATGTCACTTCAGCCCACAGACCACTGGCCAGTGCTAATCACATGGCACCTACCCAATTGCAGTGCGGGTGGGGAATATAGGGGAACAAATAGAATGTTTGGTGACTATCACTATCTCTGCCACAGTAGGTACTATTATTTCTTTTACCTTTGTTTTTTTTGGCCGTGCCCCACAGCATGTGGGATCTTAGTTCCCCAACCAGGGATTGAACCCGCGCCCCCTGCATGGGAAGCGTGGAGTCTTAACCGCTGGACCAAACCACCAGGGAAGTCTCTTTATCATTTTCCTAATTGAATGAAAGATTCTTTAAATTCTGTAGTGCTTTACAATTTTCAAAAGTTTCATGCACGTGATTTCATATAATAACGCTTTTATTTTCCCTTACCCCTCCCAGTAGGTAATATTATTATCCTCACTTTACAAACAAGAAAACTGAGACTGAGAGGTGAGGTGACATGCTGTATTAGTTTGCTAGGGCTGCCATAGCAAAGTACCACAGACTGGGTGGCTTAAACAACAGAAATTTATTGTCTCAGAGCTCTGGAGGCTAGAAGTCTGAGATCAAGGTGTCAGCAGGGTTGGTTCCTTCTGTGGGGCATGAGGGAGAATCTGTTCCATGCCTCTATCCTAGTTCCCAGTAGTTTGCTGGCATCTTTGGTGTTTCTTGGCTTGAAGAAGCATCACCCCAATCTCTGCCTTCATCTTCACCTGGTGTTCTTGTGTAGGTCTGCCTCCAAGTTTTCCCTTTTTATAAGGACATCGGTCATATTGGATTAGGGGCCCACCCTACTCCAATATGACCTGATTTTGACTCACTTCATCTGCAACAATCCTATTTCCAAATAAGGTCACATTCCGAGGCACTGAGAGTTAGGAGTTCAACATATGAATTTTGGAGGACACAATTCAACCCATAATTCTTGCTCAAGGTCACACAGAGCCAATAAGGTGAATAACTTGTACCCCAGTCTGTCTGACAATTTTAACTCTCCATCCAAGGTGATAATTACTTCCTCTGAAATGGGAGGTCTATAAAACATTTGGAGCCATGTTCATGATGAGAATTAATCATGTTATTCTTGTCAGTCTCTGAAAGCAGGGATCATACCTTATAAAACCACTCTTACACTTGCCCTTAAGAAACATGAAACCCATTTAAACAAGGATTCTTTTAAATAAAATCTTCAAAGAGGATGTTGGAAACCTCCAAGAAATTAAAATCCCTCTCCCTCCCTACTGTCTCCACTCAAATGGGATGCAGTGTTCTCCTTAGAACACACAGCTGTGGGGCTCTCGTCTCTCGTGGTCCCACCCATAGGCCTGGTCTAGAAGGAAGACAGCTCTGCCTTTCCCATCTTTACTAACCAGAATGGTGACCTGGTCCCAACGTCCACCTGGGAGGTGTGATAGCTGAACTACTGCCCCATTTAGGGTCTGATATTAAACAAGCTGGACATGGGAAAGGGTGTGTGTGCTTGTATGCTAATTCACATACCGTCCTACCCTCTACCCCAGGTTCCTACCCCTTACTCCTCCCAGCCCCACTGGACCCAGATCCCATCTTTATTTTCTTAAGTCTTCATCTCCACCCATTGCCTTCCCCAAAGAGTCTCCTGTTGGATTGGTGCAGAATTATGCTCAGCCCAGATAGGAAGAAAACAATCCAAAGGTTTTAGAGTCTGGGTGTCAATGGTCATGAATGTCATTTCATAACACCTTCCACCTGCGACAGCACAGCACACCTGGTGGAGATGCCCAGTGCTCAAGGCCATGCCCAGCAATGGGCTGAGCATCTCATCCAAACTCGCAGAGGCCCTGAGATACCTCTGTGGAAGATGAAGGAGCCTGTCACTAGCTAGAGTGGTCAGGACAGATTTTAGTCAGTGATATAACCACTGCAGTAGGGAAGAAGAGTCCAGTGTGAAATATACTCAACTGGGACTTGCACAGAGGTGACTGGGCCTTTTAAAGGGAGAATGAGAGAATGCGGGGGTGGTGCGCAGGGGCTCAGGAAAGTCAGGGAAGTGAAGAATTACAAACAAACAGGAAGGAGGTGTTGGTCCACGTGAAACCCCTCAGGATTGGCATACTGGCCTTATGGAGGTTAGGCTCTGCCCCTCCCGCGGAGTCTGGGAGGTGGGCCCCCTCTTCAGGTGACGGCTGGAACAGTCAGTTCTTTCGGCAGCCTTGAGTTTTCCCACTCAGGCACTTTAAGAGGGGCCAGCATCATCCTAGGGATGTGGCCCCGGGCTGTTAGAAACTATGTTAGCGTCTGTTCAGGTCTTTATAGGCCAAAGTGGAGGCCTAGTCCAGAAGGAAGCTCCGAGGAGCCTGGCTGGGGTTGGGTCAAGGAGAGAATCCCTGTCACTTCCACCATTCTCTGTGTTTCTTCTATGAAAGCGGGTCAGCATTCCACTCAAGGCCACATACCTGGTGAATGGTCAAGCCATGCCTGGCCTCCCGAGTTCCTCGCCATGTCTCTCTGGCTTCTGGCTTACTGTTTCTCTCCCTGGGTCTGTCCACTCACATCACCCCCACCCCACCTCCACTCACTCTTCAGGGCTCCGCCAGGAGGATAACGTATCTGTGAGGGTCAGGCTGCCAGGAAAGAGGCGAGTGAGTGGCCTGAGCAAGTTATCCACCCTCAGGCCGGGGTCCTCACCCTTCCAATGGAGGATTATAGTGCATCCTTAAAGGGGGTTGGGCTAGAGAAATGGAAATAAAAACAAAAATAAACAAATGGGACCTAATGAAACTGAAAAGCTTTTGCACAGCAAAGGAAACCATAAACAAGACGAAAAGACAACCTTCAGAATGGGAGGAAATATTTGCAAATGAAGCAACTGACAAAGGATTAATCTCCAAAATTTACAAGCAGCTCATGCAGCTCAATATCAAAAAAACAAATAACCCAATCCAAAAATGGGCAGACCTAAATAGACATTTCTCCAAAGAAGATATACAGATTGCCAAAAAACACATGAAAGAATGATCAACATCATTAATCATTAGAGAAATGCAAATCAAAACTACAATGAGATATCATCTCACATCAGTCAGAATGGCCATCATCAAAAAATCTACAAACAATAAATGCTGGAGAGGGTGTGGAGAAAAGGGAACCCTCTTGCGCTATTGGTAGGAATGTAAATTGATACAGCCACTATGGAGAACAGTATGGAGGTTCCTTAAAAAACTAAAAATAGAACTACCATACGATCCAGCAATCCCACTACTGGGCAAATACCCTGAGAAAACCATAATTCAAAATGAGTCATGTATCAAAATATTCATTGCAGCTCTATTTACAATAGCCAGGAGATGGAAGCAACCTAAGTGTCCATCATCGGGTGAATGGATAAAAATGTGACACATACATACAATGGAATATTACTCAGCCATAAAAAGAAACGAAATTGCGTTATTTGTAGTAAGGTAGATGGACCTAGAGTCTGTCATACAGAGTGAAGTCAGAAAGAGAAAAACAAATACCATATGCTAACACATATATATGGAATCTTAAAAAAAAAATGGTCATGAAGAACCTAGGGGCAAGACGGCAATAAAGATGCAGACCTACTAGAGAATGGACTTGAGGATATGGGGAGGGGGAAGGGTAAGCTGAGACAAAGTGAGAGAGTGGCATGGACATATATACACTACCAAACGTAAAATAGATAGCTAGTAGGAAGCAGCCGCATAGCACAGGGAGATCAGCTCGGTGCTTTGTGACCACCTAGAGGGCTGAGACAGGGAGGGTGGGAAGGAGGGAGATGCAAGAGGGAAGAGATATGGGGACATATGTGTGTGTATAATTGATTCACTTTGTTATAAAGCAGAAACTAACACACCATTGTAAAGCAATTATACTACAATAAAGATCTTTTAAAAAAAAAAATAATGGGGCTTCCCTGGTGGCGCAGTGGTTGAGAGTCTGCCTGCCGATGCAGGGGACACGGGTTCGTGCCCCGGTCCTGGAAGATCCCACATGCCGCGGAGCGGCTGGGCCCGTGAGCCATGGCCGCTGAGCCTGCGCGTCCGGAGCCTGTGCTCCACAACGGGAGAGGCCACAACAGTGAGAGGCCCGCGTACCGCAAAAAATAAATTAATTAAAAAATAATAATAATAAGTAAATTTTTTAAAAAGGGGGTTGGGGAGGCCAGAGACCCCGTTCAGAAGCTAATGATAACGGTAGACATTATTCAACAGTTATGAATACTTATGAAGGCCAGGCACTTCACCTGATTTTTTTTACCAAAAGGCCAGTAAAAATGCTTAGAGTCCTCTGCCACCAAGATGTGTGGGCCACTTAGGTTGAGTCAAGTCAGCCATCTTGGCCAGAGGATGAAGCGGGCAGACAGGAGGGCTCCTTCTCAGCTCTCAGACCCTGCTGGTCTCCTTGGGTCTCTGCTCCATGAAGAGAGGTCAGTGTGAAGCTGTGGTAGCTCTGGGGACTTCCCTGGTGGCACAGTGGTTAAGAATCCGCCCGCCAATGTAGGGGACACAGATTCGAGCCCTGGTCTGTGAAGATCCCACGTGCCACGGGGCAACTAAGCCCATGAGCCACGACTACTGAGCCTGTGCTCTAGAGCCCACGAGCCACAACTACTGAGCCCGCGTGCCTAGAGCCCGTGCTCCGCAACAAGAGAAGCCACGACGATGAGAAGCCTGCGCACCGCAACGAAGAGTAGCCCCCGCTCACCGCAACTAGAGAAAGCCCACGCTCAGCAACGAAGACCCAATGCAGCCAAAAATAAATAAGTAAATAAATAAAGTTATCTAAAAAAAATAAAAAAAGGAAGAAGAAGAAGGTAGCTCTGACGTCCCCTGAGCTGGACTCTAGTCCAGGCTTACCGTTCGTTAGCTGGGCACCCTGGCCTTGTTAGTCTCGTTTTTCTCATCTGTAATAACTCTTAGAGTTAAGTGAATGCTGTGAGGTTTAATGAGATAAGACAGACAAAGAGCTTAGGAGAGAACTTGGCATGTAGAAAGCCTCAAAAATGTTAGATGACACTTATGGCAGGGACAAACTTCAAAATCACATCTCCTCTGGGAGATGGGGAGGGTGGACATTGGTGACTAAATGCCACCCCTCAACCCGGTTCTGTAGAGCCCCAGGCCAGGGCCTCAGGGCAGGTGGATCTCCAAGCCCCAGGGAGCTCCAGTGTGGAACCTCCTTCCGGGCCGCACTGCCAGCCTCCTCCAGTCCCTGGACACCCTGCCCTGCTCTGAGGCAGGAGGCTGCTCACACACACGCCTGCCCAGGGCAGCCTCCACCATGTGACCAGAGGGAGGCTGGGGGTGTGGGTGGAGGGCAAGGCTGGGAACCTTGAAGACAAAGAAAGAGAGAGCCCTTTGCTGTGGTTACTGAAAAGAAAAGAAATTCTCCTGTTCAAACCCAGCCCCTGCAGACAGCCCCACCCTCAGACTCTGGGCCCGTCCAGGTCCCTCCTGGGCTCTTGGGACCCCTGTCCTGAGGGACGAGCCTCCCCTGAGCTCCTCGTCTCCCCTCAGGGCACTTCCCATCCCAGCACTGGTTCCCTAGTTGTTAGCAGCAGAAGCCTGCCTCCCACGGTGATATCTCACAGGCGCCTGATTAAAAACAACAAGATAAACCCCAAACTAAAAGCACGGCTGTTATGCTTGAAGCCCTGTCCTCCGATCCAGTTTTTAATAATAATAACAATAATAGCTATCATTGTGCTTTGCTGGGAGGACATTCGACTAAATTCAACGCTCACAATAACCTCAGGGGTAGGTATTATTGTTATCCCCATTAAACATATGGGAAAACTGAGTCACGGAGTTAAGCCACTTGCTCAAGGTGATATAGATCAGAGCGAGGACTGCATAAAGGCCCCCAGCAGCCCCCTCCTGACTGCGGAGGCTCTCTCTGCCTTCTCCATTCTCAGGGACACATGTGGCCATCCTAGTGCCCATCCCTCGCTGAAGAGTCTCTGCTCTCAGGGGTGGGCACAGAGAACCTTATGGCCTAAGCACCTGCCTCTGGCCACCTTCCCGTGTTTACCCTGAGGCTGCCATCCTGACAAAACTTCCTTGTCCTGTCCCAGGAGGTGGCAGGTTTTTAAGGACATGGGTTTAGTACTGGGCTGTTTATCATCAGGACTGGGTTTCCTCTCTCGGAGGTGGAGAAGTTGCAGTTAAAAAATGTGTGGAGAGTGATGTTAAGCTCACCACCTCTTCCTCTGCTCCCTGCCTGGGAAACACAGTTCTACTTGACGGTGTGCCATGTACATACACAGTACACTTACACACCCACACATACCTGCAAACGCACGCACGCACGCACACGTGCACACGTACATAGCCTTCCAGGAAGCAGGGGAAAGCAAAAAGGGTCTTTCTTAAGTCTTTGAATGGGCTCATGGGATTCCTGCACATCTGAAGTCATTTACAAATTGTGGCGTGTGTGTACACTTGTGCGTATGAAGTGCAGGCGTATGCAAGACATAATTTGCAGGTCCCAGTGCAGAATGAAAATGTGGGACCCATTGTTCAAAAAGTATTAAGAATTTCATGATGGCAACAGCGAAACATTAAACCAAGCACAGGCCCCTTCTGAGCACAGTCTGAGTGTGACCGTACAGGCTGCACACCCAGGAAGGCGGACCCACTCACAAGAGCGGGTTGTATGTTTATACCGCAGGCACTTCTCTAATTAGAAGGCTCAGGGCTTTCGTTAGAATCTCAGAGGGGTCCATGACTCTCTAAAGGTTAAGAACCATTTGGTAGCAGAAGGCTGGTGTTAGAGGCCTGGGTTTGAGTCCCAGGCACATGGTTTACTAGCTGTGGGGCCTGGACCAAGTTCCTTAACCTCTCTGAGCTATTTTCTCATCTGTAAAATAAGGGTTATAATAAAGCCTGCCTCACAGGGTTAGTGTGACAATAGTAAAACTGAGCAGGACCCTGTGGGGCTCCTGGGCAAGGAAGCCTTTCCGTGTTCCCCATTCCTTGTTTGTAGGGAACAGATTCCAGCCTCCAGGACCTTCCCTGAGTTCCAAAGGGCAGATTCTTGAACAGCTGCTAATCAGGGAAGGGAGGGGGATGAAAAGACAGGGGAGGGGCAGCCAAGAAACAATAGCGCAGCCCTGGGGCAGGGCCCTGGCCTCAAGGGATATACACAATAATTATCTTCTGAGCTCTTTACAGAACTAAAACCCCCAACAATTGGAAGGTGTTAGCATTCTTTATTCCAGGAAAGACCAGGTTGAAGGAACCAGAGAAGCTCATCAAAAGATTACCTGAGACCAGATTAGAAGAGGGCAGGCCCTGCATACCCCCAATCCTTATCAGCAACCCCACCCTTGAACAATTACTATAAAACTCATCACCAAATCCTCCCGGGATGGGACACATAGTAGTCTTTGAGGGGCACAAGCCCACTGTGTCCCCCTTTGCCTGGCAAAACAATAAAGCTATTCTTTTCTATTTCACCCAAAACTCTGTCTCCGAGATTATTCGAGATTCGATTCAGCACCGGTGCACAGAGGCCGAGCTTTCAGCATCAATAGGGGCCATGAGATAAACAGCTTAGCACAGAGCCTGTCACATTAGCTCTCAGGAAGTAGTCGTTAATGAACTGAGTTCATTCTGTTTTGCTTGTTACATTTACATCCTTTTGCCAGCTTGATCACAGCAAGCTATGCCTTCCGTGGATGTCCTCAGCAGGCCCAGCACAGATCCTGGCAGGGGCTCTTGGGAACACGAGCTGGTGTTTCTGAAGACTGGCTCGGTGTCTTGGCTGGTCTCTCCCCCAGACCTTGCCCTGCTGGCTGACCTGACTGATTTGGTCTGCAATGCCTGGGCCACAAGGATATGTGACAGGTAGCAGCAACCTAGGGGGCCCTAGGGCTGGGGGATGATTTCTAGGTTGAGCTTGAGAGGACTGGGCCCCTCAAGAGGACCTCATAGCTTTTAAGTCCAGTGTCACACTTGACAGAGCCTCTCTCTAAACTGGGGCACCCAGGAGAGGGTTCTTAGGAAACCTGGGGCCCAGTGGCCTTTGGCGGCCCGTATTTCCCCTCTGGTACCCACATGGTGGCTCCTCGGGGGCCTCTGTGCTGCTTCAGCAATTATCTCCACTGGGCCTGCCAGCATCACAGGGAGAAGAGCCACTGTGGCCCTGTCACCCCTTCCCTCCTTTCCTCCAGCCTGGTGCCACGGCCCACACCCCACCCCAACTCGTTTCAGGGTGGAGACTCCTAGAAGAGAGGAAAAGGGAGAATCGGGGCTGAGACCATCACACCACCCCCAGCGTGATCAGAGGGAAGTCTGCAGCCCCTCAGGGTCTCCATGGCCATATTTGTAACATGCAGGGGGAGCACCTTCATGTCTGCCCTGGAGAAGCCCTCACCCATACACCCAGGAAGGTGTTTCAATATGTACAATGTGTATCTTTGTACAGAAGGAAACTCAGGATGAGAAAACACAGGCTACCGGCCCCAGATAGCTGTAATGCATGTCAAAGGAATGATTTCAGTGAGCCCACACTCTTGCATCTTCCTATACATAGAAAAGTACTAAACTCCTTAACTTGAGATATCTTGTTTTCTTTTATTAACAGTAATCTTCTGATGTTCCGACTACCTGGTCTTTTGCTGCGAAAACTCCTGGCTCCTCGCCTTGCCCCTTCTGAACAGTTTTCTCACGGTTATCTGAGATGCTGTCTCATGGGCTTGAAGTCCTCAGATAATCTGCCAAATAAAACATAACTCTCGGCTTTTAGGTTGTGCGTTTTTTTTTTTCAGTCGACACAGTCATATTAGCAACGTTATCCAGCAGTTCTTAAAAGCTAAGTGGGATGACACAGAAAGGTGTCCAGGATGTATTTTTGAGAGAAAAATGAAAATTGCAAGATAATATATACAGTGTAAGTCATTTCTGTAAATATAAACTATATATTCTCTAAACATATCTATGCACAGGGAAAGGTCTGGAAAGATGTATTTCGAGTTGATCATAGAGGCTGCCTCTGAGAAGGGAGGTGCTGAAGGGGTGGTCAAAAAGGACCTAAAGTCCACCCTTCTGGAGCCCTTGCCACAGGTCCTGCAAGCGTGTCCCAGACCCTGCTGGGATGGAATTCCTAACCCTAGGGCCAAGGCCATGCTGCACTGCTGGCATCTTGGGTGGAAATTCTGATTGGCTCGTGAATAAGCAGGCTCCCATCCACTGATAGCAAAATTGTTCCAAACATCATTTATTAACTCCCCACCAAGGGCCAGGCATCCCACCCTCCCACAACAGGGTGGGTATTAGAGTCAGGCAGGGACTGCCAAGAACAAGAACGGTGGCAGGTCTGAGACTTTTCCTCTGCTTGTAAGCCAGCAGTCAGCCTGCCAGTGCCATGAATGCTGGCAGACTTCTGGGACAGAGACAACAGACTTATTAGGTAAAACAGGTGACACAAGCTCCATGTTTGCCTTGGTTCCCTTTGCTCCCTTGTCTCACGGGCCAAGTGGGAGACGGGCGTGAGGAAACACGGTGCCCATAGGGGGTTTGTGTCTGGGCCGAGGAATCCTGAGATTAGGAAATCCCCAATCTTATAAAGTGGCTTCTAGCAAACCTGCCCAATCTTTGCCTTGGAGGGAGACATTGTTTTTATTCTCCAGGAAAGCAAACAAATCTGCCCTCTACCCAAGGGAGACACTACATCTGCCAAGGCTGTTTGCTAGACAAACACCCTTGAAAAGATAGTCCGGAGCAAAAGGTGTCACGGGACTCCAGAAATTCCAGAGGCCCTCTGGAGAACTGTCTCCAGAACTAACACTGGCAGCCTGAGATGAGGCACTGAGATGTTGAGTTCCTTCCCCAGGGTCACACAGCTAGGACACAGCAGAGCTGGGGTTACACCAGGTAATCTGACTCCAGCGCCCTTGCTTTTTCCTCCCTGCCTTCAAAATGGGCTGCTGAGCCAGCCTGGTAACCAAAGAAACACAGACAACACTGCTTCAGAGGGAAAATCCACTCTGAGTTCCCAACGACGACCTACAGAACTGCAGGAACAGAGCCTGTCTGTGGCTTTGGGACCAGGCACCGCCCACACGTTCCTGACCTGACTCCCCCGTGGGGATGAGAAAAGAAAATTCCTCTCCAGCTGCCCCTGGGTGATGTCAGAGAGGAGCTGGAAATAAGGAATGAGTTTCTAGAGACCGGATAAATGCTCTTTTCTTTTGCAGAAGGAAAATAATCTCACACCATTCCATATTGACTTAAACATGAAATTTATTTATGGAGTAGAAAGACTTGGTGTTGGCTTTCAGCGCCCAACCAGGAAATGGTCTGGGCTTGTTTTTGTCTCCTCCAGCACCATGTCCCCCGGTGACCTAATCTGATTTTTCAGACTTGAAGGCTGGATCCTGTTCCCTGGTTCTCAGGCCTCCCCTGACCCACCTTCTCGTCTCTGGAGCCATTCCTCCCTGCCTGGAGGAGGCGCAGAGAGAGGCCAAGTCTGTCATTGAGGTTCCTCTATTGCTTACTCTCCTCATCTGTAAAATGGGGACATACGTCTGCCTCACATCTCCCTCATCAATAAAAAGCAATTAATAGTAATAATAACAGTAATAGCAATAGTTTCTAATTTGGTGAGTTGCTAATACATGCATCTATGAGGTAATAGGATTCTTCTTTACAGATAGGGAGACTGGGATCAGGGATGCTGGCAAAATTGGCCACTGTCACACAGTCACCCTTAAAGAAATGTCCGCCTCCTGTCACTTTGCCCCTCGAACTCCTCCTTGCCACCGAGGAAGACACATCTCCAACATCCGCTCCTCTGAGCTCTGTCTGAAGTTGCACAAGGTTTATATACCCAGAGGCTTGGGCAGGGCTGAGGCTGGGATCTTGTCCTACAGAGAGCAAGTCCCCTTCCCCAGGAGCTGCTCTATATGAGGCCCTTTAACGTTGTTTAACCTCATGGCAGCCCTGAGAGAAAAAGCTTTCTCTCCATTTGCAGGTGGGCAAACTGAGGTTCTGAGAGTATTACATGGCCAGACCGTATGGCTGGTGGGGAGCAGGACAAAGGTCCCACTCTGTAGGCCTGGCTTCTTATCCCCACACCGCAAAGCCTCTGAACAAGCAGGTTGTGATATGGCCTCAGTTTCCCCTTCTGCAGCATAGGGACAAGACCCGGCTTCTCGCCATCTGAGATCCTGAGGGGTTTCTATGTTGCCTTCAGATGAACTCTGTGCTATTCATTTGGAAAGACACAGAGCGGATCCGTGACATGCCGAAAGTCACCCGGTGAGCCACAGCAGGGCCAGCCAAGGTCTGAGCCCTCTGCCTCAAAGCTAATGCTCAGTTCCCCACACCTCACTGGCCAGGCCTCTGCAGGGAGTGGGTAGGTGGGCTGAGGCCCTGTCTCAGGGAGGGAGCTGAGGAAGCAGTCCCAGGTAAATCCCAAACAAGCTCCCACGACAGGAAATTACAGGGTAAGGTGGTTGGTGGCGAGGCCTGGGTGGGGCTGGAGGACGGAAAAAGAGGGAAGAGCAGGCCTGATGCCCACACTTTCCTCCCCGGGTGTGGGGGCGGCTGGCAGCTGTGAGGACAGACACCTGCAGCCAGGTATATCTGGGGGCACCCACCTCAGGAAAATTCCACCAGCTGAGGCTGGCAGGCAAGGGGTGTGGATGACCCAGGGGATGCCCCTCCCCACCTTCCCCGCAGGCAGGGTGATGAGCTATTGTCCTGCTAATTAAAAAATTTCGCTTGCCTTGCGGTTCCATAAGAATTAGGTCATTAGTCACTGCAGCTGCTAACCTTCAACACACCCAGGCGTTCAGGACGGAGATCAGGATGAGGCACTCTGTGCTCCAGGAAAACTGAGAGAACAGGCCTTCAGACAGGTAGGCATTTTCAGGCAAAATTTTTTATGAACCCGGATTCTTGCAACTTCCCATACTGTACTTAGAAAAGCACTAAAAGCACTAACTGAGGCCCTCGTGACCTGCCCCTCGTGACCAGCAGCAACTTCTACTGAGATATGTGCTTGGCTGCCAGCACCCCCTTCATCAAAATCACATCTATGGGGCTCCCCTGGTGGCGCAGTGGTTGAGAGTCCGCCTGCTGATGCAGGGGACGTGGGTTCATGCCCCAGTCCGGGAAGATCCCACATGCCGCGGAGTGGCTGGGCCTGTGAGCCATGGTCACTGAGCCTGCGCGTCCGGAGCCTGTGCTCCGCAATGGGAGAGGCCACAACAGTGAGAGGCCCACACACCGCAGAAGAAAAAAAAAAAAATCACATCTATGCTGACCTCCTGCTCTACCTTTCAGAGCAGTTCCTCAGGGCTCTCTAAGAGGCTGTCTCCTGGCCTACAGTCCTCAGAAAGTTCCCCAATAAAACTGAAACTCGCAGCTCTCACGTTGTGCATACTTAGTTCTGCCTGGGACTCTCTGCCCCTCACCCGTCAGGTCTCAGTTTAAACTCTCCTTCTGCCTCCCTGACCTGCGTGAGTGGAGCAGCCCCCTCCTCAGGCCCACCTGCTGGGTGTTGGTGCCCAGTGACTGTTGGTTATCTGCTTTATTTCAGATTCATCGTCCTGGACCACCACCTGTGAGCCCCTCAGAGTCTCAGCCTTGCCTGGTTCTGCTTCACCGCTGCCGCCCAGTGCCCAGCGCCCAGCGCCCAGCTCGGGCTGACGCGCAGCACGTGCTTGGTCCCTATGAACAGGACCCAGGATGCGCCTGCCCATTTAATTGCATAACAGGAGGGTGAGGGACTTGTCCTATGGTTCCAAGAAGCAGCAGAGAAGCAAAGCAGAGGACCTCTAAGGGGAATTGGGGCCCAGGATTTAAGAGAGCCCATCTGAGGCTAGACACCTCTCCCCAGAGCCCTCAGAGCCGGGTGAACTGACCCCACCCCAGCAGTCCCCACCCTCGCTTAGTCATAGGGTGTGGAGGATGGTCCCTTGTGGGGAAAAAATTCTGGTGACGAATAGCTCTTTCCACCTGGCCCCATGGTGGGAAGGTGGCTCACCCTGTCACCACCCCCAGCCCAGTGTTGGGGGGACTCTCAGAATTCTGCATGGAAACTTGAGGGTTCCTGCAAGCACGGGGGGCTGCCATCTGGTGACCCAGAAGCATAGACGGGGTTCTCAGGAGAGTTTTCCCTGTGTCCCCAAGAGTTTGGGATACTAGAAAGCAGAGAAGTGGGTTTGCGAAGGCAGGAGCTGAAGGATGTATAAATTAGAGGTAGGGCCTTGTCCAACATGAAAATGCGGGGCCCTTGTTCCAAGCTTACTAAGCAAGGTTAACATCAACAGTGGTAAGTCATGTTGACCACACACTTTGATATGACGTGACGAGAAGGGCACTTTACTGCTGTGGGATCCCCCCACTCTCTGCGGGACCGCCTCCCCAGAGGCAACTATGGAGCAGGAATTGAGAAGAGGAAAGCCAGTGGCCAATACAAATTTGAAAAGACGCTCAGCCTCATGAGAGTTCAGGAAAATGCAAATTAAAGCCACACTGAAATCTTATTTTTCACCTGCGAATAGTCAAGAATTTCAAACATCAAACAGCAACAGCCAGGGACACTGAGGGTGCCTGGGACAGGCAGCTGTGCTCTCTGTGAACACGCTGCAACACCCTTTTGGAATATAATCTGACATTTTCTTCTGAGACACAAAATACACTCACTTTAGCCCAGCAGCCCCCCCAAACTGACAAGTTTCCTAGAGGAACAAAAGCATCCACCAAAAGGATTTATAAAAAGGAGTGGTTTTCTGATATAGTTTGAAACAGTGGGGGGGGGGGGGAAACCCTAAGTATCTGAAGAGCCATTTCTCTACAAGAGAAATTATTGAATGAACATGGTAGATTCTTGCCATTGCATATTATGCATCTGTTGAAAAAAAAAAAAGGATTAGGCACAGCTCCATTGTCTGAAGGGCTGTGCACATCCTGCTAAATTTAGAAAGCATGTTGCAGAGTTGGGACACTATGGGAACTGTAGGCGAGACGATTCAATGTGTAAAACTGTCCCACACATTGCAGGACGTTCAGCATCCCTCGTCCCCTCATGGTCGTGCCAACTCTGCCCTCTCATTGTCAAAAAAAGAACAGCAGAAAAGCCTTAACATATTTCCAAATATTCCATGCTAAAAACCAGTGATGGTGAGGCCTGGGGTGAGGTTTTTGGGTTTGTTTTTAATGAACATTAGCAGGACCCTAGCTGTATAGAAGTTTCCTCCTGCTTGGCTGTTGCGGGAATGGGGAAGGGGGAGGGAGAAGATCCCTAGGCCTGGTTCCATTTCTGTATGGATTCACCAGGCAACACAGGTCACTCTTGTAATTACCAAAATTACCAAGGAGAAAAACCTTTTAAAAGAAAAATAATGAAAGAATAACAAGAGCAAAAGTAAAATGGAAGGAAGGGAGGGAGGGAGGCTGCTCTAGAGACCAAAGCCCCCGCCCCCTAGCACTACATACACTACATATAGTCCCTGCCCCCGCCGGTGCAGCATCATCAGGGTGCGGACAGGGAACATTGCCGTCATCCTAGTTCTACAAGGACCAAGCCATTAGCCACTGCAGCTACCGCATTGGCGGCACACCCTGAGGGGAATTCAGGATGGAGAAAACCAGGAAACATTCTGTGCTTTGGATACTGGCCCTAGATAGTTAAGATGCATATCTAGGCAACCTATTCAATGAACCCAGATTCTTGCATCATCCCATGCATAGTAGAGAGCTAAAATAATTAACTGGAGATGTCTGTTCTTTGTGAACTTTTGACGTTCGACCACAGTTTTTTCCTGGCTCCTCCTTTATCTCTTTGGAGCAGTTCCTCAGAGCTAGCAGAGGCTGTCTCTCACGCTATAGTCCTCAGTAAGACCCCTGAATAAAACTGAATTTGTAACTTTCAGGTTGTGCATTCTTTCTCCAGTAGACAGGGGTGACCTGGTGGCAGCACCTGCCGGCCACCTCCCTGGCCACATAGCTCTGGCAACCTCCCTCGGGTCCAGCAGCCGTCCTCCGCTCGCCACAAAGGCCCCTTTCTCTGCTGGCTGTTTTCCTTGGGCCCTGCCCACCTCCATGGGCAGCCTCTGGCCACTGCTGGTGGCACCAGGACAGGTCCTTGCCCGCCGCTGAAGACTTGCTTTATGGACACCCAGGCCCTTGGAAGGCAGCTGTTTCCACCTTCCTGCCACATTCCCCCAACCCCAGCTCCAGGAGGGAACACGCCGCTCCCGTTCTTCGTCATCCCACGACATAAATCATTGCTCCCTGGGTAGGCAGCGAGGCCAGGTCCCCCACAGCCCACATCACAGGCTGCACCCCAAGGCCACAGCAGGGGGCAGTTCCAACTCGTGTATTTCTCATTTTTAAAACACCGTATGTATCTAAACGTGCCCTGTCTTGTTCCAAAAATATAAAAACAGCCACAAGGACACACAAGATGCAACCAGCATAAACTAAGACCAGAAGATGCTCATAATAATCTTGCAACAGAGATTTTTGGTATAGTTTAAAACATGAAAACTTTAGAAGCCACTTAACGTCCAACCATAGGAGACTAGTTAGATAAATTACAATATAGCTGCACAATTGAATATTATGCAGTCATAAAAATTGAATTTATAGCTAGATAACCTAACTTATTTATAAATAGTTTATTTATAGAACCTAATGCTAAATTTGTAAGTCTATATGCCTCATGAGCTTCTTGAAATGACTGTGGCTCCCAGGAAATTAAAAGCCACTACCCTATAGAGGGGCATGTAATGCCATGACTAGATATTTATGTTGTATATAAAATGTATGCGTTACAAAGTCCCCCGCTATCTAGCCTGAGGGTGCAGGACAACTTTGATGTGGGGCTGAGGGGTCTGCCAGTACAAATGGTCTATCCATTTGGGGACAGACCCAAAGGGGAATGGCTTGCAGCCCCTCTACTGGCCCCATTCAGGAAAGGAGTCGACTCATTCCATCACAGAAGGGGTAGGGTGAGATGGGGTCAGAAACTCTCTCTGTTCACGTCTTAGGAGGACAGTCAGCGACACATCCCAAAGAGTCAGCCACTAATGGTGGACTTTCTGGCACAAGCAGCAGAATGTTTGCAGGTGACTGAAATCAGAGCACACAGAAATCTATTCACTCCACCCAAGGCTAGGAGGTTCTTACTACCTATCCCCAGGAGAAGATCCCCAGAACACATTTTAGATTGCTCTGTTTATCTATTGCTGAGCAACAAATCAGCCTAAAACTTAGTGGCCCAAAGCAACAACAACCGTTTTATTATCTCTCATGGTTACTGTGGGCCAGGAAATCAAGGATGGGCTCAGTTGGGTAGCTCTGGCTCAGGATCTCATGAGGTTGTAGTCAGATGGAGGCTGGTGTTGGAACAGCACGGGACTGAGCTGGCTGGGGGATGACCAAGCACCTCTCTCTCTCTTCATGTAGTCTCAGAGCCTTTCCATGTGACTGCTTCATGTGTGATAGCTGGGCTTCCTAACAGCACAGTGGTTATCACACAGAGCCATCACCAATATCCCAGGTGGGCAGGACAACCTGAGGCAGATGGAAGCCCTATGACCTTTGATCCCTGTATATTTGCCATCGACACCATTAGTCTATCTATCTTCTATCTACACAAAAGTCAGCCATTTCATGCCTCAGCTGACCCACACACACTTTGAACTGTGATGGCACAGGGGTACTGTCAGCCAAGAAATGGACTTGGGCAGGGGCCATCTTTTTCTGAGTTTTAGACAATTATTTGAATATACTTTTGAGTTTTACCCATGATGTTTGATCATGGGTAAATGATCAAGACAGAAAACAGAAAAGTGAACTCGTTGATGGAAATGATGAAAAAGATACGGGCTCCAACCCCAGGCCAGTTAAGGCTGAGATGGAGTCAAGAGGGGCTCCACTGGCCTGAGTTGGACGGTGATCAATCTTGAGCGAGTTGGCTATGAGTTCTCTTATGAAGAAAAAGAACAAAAGCAAAGGAACAAAATAGAAGAATGTATACTACTAAAGTATTTTGGATGAAATGACACAGTGTCTGGGATTTGCTTTGATATGCTCCAACAAACAAACAAAAAGTACAAGGTGGGGGCAAGATTGGTCATGAGTTGCTAATTGTTGAAGCATGGAGGTTCATTATTCCATTCCTTCCATTTTTGTGAATGTTTATAATTTCCGTAATAAAAAATAAATATAAATTTATATTACATATTAAAAATACAACATTAAGCATCACATCTAAAAGCTAAACTGTGATTAGGTGTAATTAAACTCCTGGAAATGTCCCCTCCCAACTACTGTACACTAATGATTTTTGTTTTATTTTTGGCCGCAGCATGCGGGATCTTAGTTCCTGGACTAGGGATTGAACCCGCGCCCTCTGCAGTGGTAGCACAGAGTCTTAACCCCTGGACTGCCAGGGAAGTCCTGATTTTTCACAAGGATTATCAGGGTCATATTTATATAGAAGTCAGTAACCATCTGTACCGAGGTACTTAATTCCATTGTGCAAACTGCAGAATCTTCCTTGCAAGAGAAGGGTATCATATATGTGCAACCACAACAAAAGTAATCTCAATCCCTGAATTCAGAGCTCTTGAAGCAATGAGGGAGCGTTAATTAACAGAGATAGCAGGTGTTGGCAGCGGGAGCAGGAATATCCTGTATGGTTTGAATTTCCTTTTGCTGTGTGTATGTGTCCATTTTTAAAGCTTACTTGATTTATTTAGAATAAGAAAAAGCTGTTGAATAGGTACTATTGGCTGTTCCTTTCTTTTTCCTATGGTATTATCTTTACTACTTTTGAACTCATTTTGTCTGCCAAGGGAGTAGGTATCACTAGCAAACAAGAGATAACAGGCATCCCTGGTGGTGCAGTGGTTAAGAATCCGCCTGCCACGGGTTTGAGCCCTGGTCCGGGAAGATCTCACATGCTGCGGAGCAGCTAAGCCCGTGCGCCACAACTACTGAACCTGCGCTCTAGAGCCCGCGAGCCACAACTACTGAAGCCCACGAGCCACAACTACTGAAGCCCGCGCGCCTAAAGCCCGTGCTCCACAACAAGAGAAGCCACCACAATGAGAAGCCTGTGCACCACAACAAAGAGTAGCCCCTGCTCTCAGCAACTAGAGGAAAACCCACGTGCAGCAGCGAAGACCCAACACAGCCAAAAATTAAATAAATGAATAAAATAAAATAAATTTAAAAAAAAGAGATAACAGGCATCAAAGATAAAGAGAGAATGATGCAAAAGTTTTAAATGGAATAAACTCTGGTCATCAGCTTAATCCCACTTCTCTACTTTGCCCCCACTCACCACCTCTGACTTGAAAAAAACCGGTTGTTCCATTTCAGCCCTAGGACGGCTCCCAGGCCTGCCCAATGCAATGACCAGCGCGCCATCTGGTGGCTTCTGGAAGAAGTGCATAGGCCGTGTTCTTTTCTGAGCTCACGAGCCAAGCTGTAGTTTCTACTGGGGGTCATAAACTGATGCTCCACAGGGCAAACCTGACATACAGATGTACTGTCTATAAATGTACAGCTGTATGGATCGCAATGCTTTTACAGGTTTTTAATATGTTGCCAACATTAAAGAATCCAGATGTGGGACTTCCCTGGTGGTCCAGTGGTAAAGAATTCACCTTAAAATGCAGGGGACCAGGTTAGATCCCTGGTCAGGGAACTAAGATCCCACGTGCCGCAGGGCAACTAAGCCCGCGCACCACAACTACTGAGCTCGGACGCCTCAACTAGAGAGCCTGTGTGCTGCAAACTACAGAGCCCACACGCCCTGGAGCCTGAGCCTCACAACTAGAGAGAGAAAACCCACACGCCACAGCTAGAGAGAAGCCCAAAGGCCACAGTGAAACATCCCGCATGCCTCAGCGAAGATCCCGCGTGCTGCAACTAAGACCTGACGTGGTCAAAATTACATAAATAATAAATCTTAAAAAAAAAAATCCAGATGTTTTACATACAAAGTCTGATCTCTGGCTTCTTTTGAAAACCGGATCTGAGGATGCCTGGGGCTGAGGCCTGTGCTCTCCAGTTATCTGTCTGGCCTCTACTATGGCCACTTTGGTTTCTGTTAGTTTGTCCTACACAGAATCCCTGTAGTGTGTTGAACAGTGTCTCCCAAATATACATGTCCACCCGGAACCTCAGAATGTGATCCTATTTGAAAAGTAGGGTCTTTGTGGATCCAGTGAGTTAAGGATCTTGAGATCATCCTAAATCCAATGACTGATGTCTTTATAAGAAGAGGAGAGGGGGAATTCCCTGGTAGTCCAGTGGTTAGGACTCCGTGCTTTCACTGCTGAGGACGCAGGTTCAATCCCTGGTCTGGGAACTAAGATCCCACAAGCCACACAGCACCACCAAAACGAACAACAAAAAAACAGGAGAGGACACAGAGACCATCATGTGGAAACAGAGACATTGGAATGATGTATCTACAAGCCCAGGAGCACCAAGGATCGCTGGCAAACACCAGAAGCTAGGAGAGAGGCATGGAATGGATTCTCCCTCACAGCCCCCAGAAGTAACAACCCCACTGACACATTAAGTTTGGATTTTTGGCCTCCAGAACTGTGGGAGAATAAATTTCTATTGCTTAAAACTACCATTTGTGGTAATTTGTTACAGCAGCCCTGGGAGCCTGCTGACAGTTCCCAAGAGGTCCTCATCTATTTATAACATCCCCCAAACAGGCCTCTGCTCTAAAGTCTACAGGGACGGGGAACTTACTACCTCCCACCTGTGTGATGGACTAATTGTTGGAAAGTCTTTCTGCTAAACCAATACATAATACAAACAACATAAGATCAGGTTAGAGTCTATAAAGAGTGAGGGAAACCAAGGCCTAAGAAGAAAGAAATCCCTGCTGGTTATGGGCTCAGGGGTTTCACGGAAGAGGCAGCACTTGAACTGGGCCTTAAAGGATGGATATGATCAAAACAAGCAGAAACAGGTGTGGTGGCGGCCATGTTCCAGATGACAGAGCAGTGGATGGCCCAGAGGTAGGAAAGAGTGGGCCATGTGCAGATCCATAGATTCATTCGCTCATTCATTCATTCCCTTCTAGGAATCTTTATTCTCTGAGCAATGAGTAGTGAGCTTAGTTGGAAGGGAAGCGTGTGGCTGGGTGGCGTCAGTAGGTTGGAATTAATAGTGAAGCGTCTAAATCTTTCAAAGTCCTGGTCTCCCAAGAGAGCTAAGTAAAATATGTGACATTTATCCACATCCCTGGGTTATTTTCTTCAGGCGAAACTACTCTGTTCACCGCTTGTATAGAGGACTGCTGGTTTGTATCTTTCCAGGAAGTTTCCCTGTGTCCCTTCCCCCGATCACAGCCCATGTTCTGGCCAAAAGGTGGTTACGTGATCCAGGCTGGCCACCCACAGCACCCCACTCACCTGGCAGCAGCGATGGGTCCGGTCAGAGTCTTTCCCTGCCACTGATGCGTAGACTCTGGGAGCAAGCAGCTCTCTCTTTGCTGGAGCAGCAACTTCTATGCCACGTGGAGAACGCCCATCAGAGATTGAGGCCAACAGGTGAAAAGAAACAGTAAAGTGTTGATGAAAGATGGGCAGCACCTGGGAGAGCCCTGGGGGCACTCACCTCACAGTCGCTCTCCTGGAGGCCCTGGTTCCTAGACTTTTTCCTTCACTTCCAAGAGCTGCCCTACTATCCTCCCCCTTCATGAGGGCCGGTAAATTCCTTCTCTGCCTAGGCCAGTGCGTGTTGAGTTTGTTGCTTGCACTGAAGGGTCCTGGGTGATATGGTCCTGTTTCCACACTCTCCCACCCCCACTGGCCAAGCAGCCAACGAGAGCAAAGGAGGGTGGTTCCCATCCAGGCCAGCAGCGCCCCCTCCAGTTGAGAGAGGTCACCCCATGCACTTTCTGGTGAGCATGTGAGCACTTGGTGCTGTTAGGGTGACATTGAAAAAGCACAGGGCTGTGACTCCAAGTAAAATCGAAGTAAATTGCAAACAACATAATGAATGAAAGCTTCTCTGTCTGTGATGTCTCTACCCCAAAAGACACCAATTTCCATCCTTAGAGAGTCATTCCTTTGGGCTAGGGCTCCTTTTGAAATATAAGCTGGGAGAGTAGCTCAGGAGGCAGTAAGTCGGCCAATTTGCCAAAAAATTTATACACCTGAATGCACCAAATTCACTAAATTTAAAAAATTATAAAAACTTGTTTATTTTAACTAAATATAAAAACTGGTTTCTTTTAACTAAATCTAATTTTCAGCACTTCATATAAAATGTTGACATTTTGGTTTCCCACATAAAATTACTGGGACACTTTAGCTTGGCAGCAATTTGCAGAAAGTTTCTACAGGAAAGTGTAAAATTGTTTACACACCTGAAGAGAAGTGAATCTCTAATGATAAACAGCACCAGGAGTGATGATTTTTTTTTTTTTTTTTTTGCAGTACGCAGGCCTCTCACTGCTGTGGCCTCTCCCGTTGCGGAGCGCAGGCTCCGGACGCGCAGGCTCAGCGGCCATGGCTCACGGGCCCAGCTGCTCCGCGGCATGTGGGATCTTCCCGGATCTTCCAGCAGGCGGACTCTCAACCACTGCGCCACCAGGGAAGCCTGATATTTTAAAGGGGGATGTCAGGCTGACCTGGGACAAGATAATTCATCTAGTCACTCATTTATTTAACATATACATCCTGGTTACCTGTCCTGTGCCAGGCTCAGGACTCAAGGATACACATGTGACAAGACATGATCCATGCCCTCAAGGAACTCCAGCAGGGGAAAACCCAGGGAATCAAGGAGATGCAGCTCAGTGGTCTTAGGACAGAATATAGGCCTACACAAGGCCAATGAGGAACAGAAGTAGCTTGGTCCTCTCTGCCTGAGGAGGTGAGAAGGAGACATGACGTTTGAGTTGGGTTTTGAAGGATGTGTAGGAGTTCACCAGGTAAAGAAGAAGAATGGAGAAAATTTTCAGGCAGGAAGTACAGACTAAACTAAGGCTCTGAGGCACTGAAGGTGGAGAGGAAGATGAAGATGAGGAGGAACAAAAGGAGTGTGGTGGCCAAATCACCAGGCTTCTACAAAGCCAGTCAAAAGGAATTTGACTTTCACTCTGTGGGTAATAGGGAGCCACTGAAGGTATTATGTAGAGGAAGCAAATCACCCTGTCTCCATGGCAGCTGTGACCAAGATGGACCAACAGTGCTAGAAAGGAGGGGGCTAGAAGACAGGGTAGAGGCTGCTGCAGTTGTCCAAGCAATAGATGAACAGGGCTAAGTTAGAATTTATTCATTCAACAGATATTTACTGATCACCACCTGTCTAGAGACAGGCGCTAGCTCAGGTGATCACTGCTGGGGATTCAGCAGTGGGTAGAAGCTGGGCGATAGAAGGGGAGGCAGAGGAAGATCATTCCAGCTGGAGGAAAGATCTACCTCTTTCTGTGGTCAGGGCAAAAGAGTTTGAGACCATCAGAATTCAGATATAGATTTGGCTCTTGTATCAGACTAAAAATAACAATGATTTAGACAAAATAGCACCTACGTTTCTCTCCACTGGCTGGAACAGTGACTCCGGGGTGAGTGCGGCCCAGGCTCCTTCCCTTGGTTACGTCACCTCAAGATGGAGCTGCTGTATCTGTGTTCCTGGAAGTGGGAAGGGACAGAAGGAGTTGGGGGGGAGGCATGCCATGCTTCTCCTGAAGGCCACCACCAGGAAGTGGCATCTGTCACTTCTACTCTCATCCAACTTTCCAGCAGGGAGTCACCTGACCATGTGGAGCTGCAAGGGAGGCTGGGAGGTGTGGCCTTTGTCTGGGCAGCCAGATGCCCAGCTAGAAATAGCGGGTTCTGTTGCTATACAAGGGGAGAGTGGACGTAGGGTCATCCTGCAGCCTCTGACCCCGCCTGTGTTTGAGGAACTGCTAGGGATCCCATGGGCTTTGGGATCTGTTGCCTGGGCATAGGCCCTGCAGGCTACATGCCAGGTCCTCCACCCCTGGGGGCCGGGGAGGCCTCCTCCCATCCTACTCCACACCCCATGTCATCTCTCTGGATACCAATGGCCCCCAGAGCTCCCCACACTCTTTGGATTCTGTGAGGAGTGAAGAAGATGGCCCACGTGGCTGTTCCCACAGCACCGGGCCTGGTGCAGAGGAAGCCCTCTGTGAAGGAAGCCATCTGCATCCATGTTTCCTTCCACCTAACTTAGCATGTTTCCGCTCTCCTCCTAACTTAGTCCGGCTAACTGTCACAGCCCCCAGGAGTCCCCAATACCCAACGGTCTACGGATACCCTTCCTCACTCACTCAGCCTCGTGCCCTTTGCCTCCTGTGCCTCAGCCTCAGCATCTATAAAGGGGGACTAGTGAGAAGACTTGGCACAGACAGTTGTGTGACGGTGTCCTCATCCATAAGATGATGAGGGCTGTTGTAAGGCTTAGATGAAATCATGCACGAGAAGACTCTGGCCGGGCTGGGCCTGAGATCACCATCTGCCCCGGCCACGGGCTGGGGAACTGTGTTAGCCACGTGACCTCCTCGGCCCCCCCCCCTCACTCTCAGGTGGCAGTGTGCACAGGCTGAAGGGGAGAGTGCTTGCCTTTCCCTTCCTGTTCCCCCAACTGTAGGAAACACCCTGCTCCGAAGTGTAGCCCCAGCCTTACCCACCTCCAAATGTCACCAGCAGAAGAACTCAGTCCTTTGAGCCTTCAGAAAGATGGCTGCCACGGCTCACAGCCCTTCTCCAGCGTTCTTTTTAAAGCGTAATTAATTTTGCTTTGCAAATGTGTGAGCCCTTGGGGTTAATTAGAGGAAGTGTGGAGTGTGAGAGGGAGAGCAAGAAAATTTTGAGCCAGTCAGGATTCCTGCCTCTTCACGCTGGCACAAAATTACAAAACTGGGCAGTCTAGCCCAACCCCTTCATCTCACAGCTGGGGAAACTAAGGCTCGTGGAGAGGTGCTGACCCAAGTTTAGAGACAGGACCAGGTGAATCCCAGGTGTCCTCATTTCTTCCGTGCTCTTCCCCGGCACTCAAGCTCCCAGCCATGTTCGCCCATGATTTGTTTCCGAAGATGTGGGATCTCTGCGTTATTTACTGTCTCACTGTGGGAATCACAGAGCAGTGGCAGCAGAACGTGGAGGCTGACACTGGAGTCGGCCAGGCTGGGGTGACATCGCGGCCACAGGAGTGAACCAATGTCACTCCCCTGGAGGCTTAGTTGTTTCCTGTATAAATGGGGGTGGGTGGGTAACAATACTAGTCTCTTGGGTTTGTTGGGAAGATTAAACAACATACTGTAAAAAGCATGTAGGACGCTGATGGGAATATAGAGACATTTGTGTTTTCCTCCTTTCCCTCACCTTTGTTGCTCAAAAATAATTTTAAAAATTTTTTTAAGTTAGTGGGGTTTTTGTTGCTGTTGTTTTGTGTTATTTTGTTTTGTCTTATTTTGTTCTTGGGCAAACCCACCCCCTCTCCGAACCCACCCCCCACAAAAGGTGTGAGACCAGCCAAAGGCACGGGGCCCACAGGGCAGGTGTGGGAGGCTGGTTCTGTAGGGGTTTACGTGTGTTTTTGTTTGTAGATCTGTTCTCAGGTCCTGGCTGTTCACCTAAGAGCAGTCAATATACAGTCCTTGTCTCCAGGAGGCTAAATCCCGAGGAAGAACGAGGCGCCAGAACAAGCTGGCTCCCACAGTACGGGGGGGCGGGGAGAACCAAGGCTGAGGGGTCACATCCAGGAGGAGCAGTGGCAGCGGGCATCCCAGGCAGCTCACTTACTGCCGTCAGCACTTGGGCCTGTCCTGGGCGATGCTCTTTGTCGATGGCCCTGGAACCCCAGGTGGCCGGGATATGGTGACAATGGATGAATTGTTCCAGTAGCCTGGGCCCTGACTGGCCTTTAACTCCCCATGGCTGGAACAAATGCTGATCATGAAGTGCAAACGCCAATATTTCCCTGCACGCTGAGGATACTCATGCAGAGGCTTCCCAAGGGGGGGATGCAGGCGCCCTCAGCAGACTGTAGGCTCCTCGATGATCCAGTACCCAGGCCTGGCTTGGTGACTGATAAGATGTTAGATGAATAAAATGGAAGCCCTCCTGTCAGGGGACCACTGGACCTCCTGGCTCCTGCCCTTGAACTGGCCTGCAGGCCTCACACTGTCCCCACCCAGAGATGAGGGCCCAGTCCTGGCTCCTCACAGGCGTATTCCTGCCCTGGCCTCTTGCACATCCTGCCCTCACCTAAGGGACACTCCCTGCTTCTATCTGCTTAACCTGGATGCACACATCTGGCTGCACGTCAGCAGCACCTAGTGATGGCCCCAACCCAGAACAATGAAGTCAGAATCTCTGCGGGTGGGGCCTGGGGGCCTGGACTCCCCCAGGTGATTCTGATGTGTGGCCAGAGTTGAGCCACTAGATGATTCTTACCCACGTAGGGGGCCTAGCTGAAGTCCCATTCCTCCAGGAAGCCTTCCTGACTTACCCCTGTGCAGGTGATCATCCTCCTCTGAGGACCTGTGGGCCATGCAAGGAGCAGTCACTGGGCACTGATGGCAGCCTGCTTTGTGTGGGATGGTAATTAGGAAGCAGAATTCAGGCTTTGCCCCACACTAGCTGCATATCCTTGGTCAAGTTACCAAATCTGAGACTCAGTTTCCTCATCGGCAAAATGGGCATTAATAATAGTGCCTACCTCATGGGCTGGCATAAGATGCTTCCACTGACCAATCCAACCTCAAGGACCCCACACCTCCCCCATGGCTCCTCTATTTCCAAAACCACAGGTTCCCACAAGCCCAGAGAGTGCACCAGTTTCTAGGGATCTCCATCTGCATCTCCAACCTACTTTCTCCTGCATCCTGTGTGCTGGGAGAAGCTCCTGGGCAAGTCACATCCATCCTCACACTTCCTCCAGGAAGACTCCTGAGCCTCCAAGTCTGACCTTGCAGGTGACAGTGAGAAACATCAAAGGGAAGAAAACCAGGCCGCACAGCCTCCCATCACCTAGGAGGTAGCTACCCTACCTTAGTATCCATTCTAGCCAGACGGGCAGAGTCTGCCCTGGCTCTGAGCTGGCACGGGAGGCATAACTAGACATTTGTGCAGGGTTTTCACTGTTGAGAAAGCACTTCTTCGTGATCCTTGTGAGACGACTTCTTCTCCTCATCTGCAGATAACTTGACCAAGGTCACGGTTAGCAAGTTATAGGGCTAGAGTTGAGAGTATCAAGAAATTGGAAACAATAGAAATATCCAAAAATAGGGAAATGGTTAAATTCATTAGAGTACATCCATATTGTGGAATACTCTGCAACTATTAAAGTCATGTCGGGGTGGGGGAGAGGGATAAATTAGGAGTTTGGGATTAAGATATATATACTACTATATATAAAATAGATAAGTAACAAGGATCTACTGTGTAGCACAGGCAACAATACTCAATATCTTGTAATAACCTATAATGGAAGAGAATCTATATATATAACTGAATCACTTTGCTGTACACCTGAAACACAACATTGTAAATCAACTATATTTCAATACAATTTTTTTAAGTCATGTCTTCAAATAATTTTAATGACACAGAGAAAGGTTCATAATAGGCTGAATAAAAAAAGCAGGACACAGAGTTTGATCTCTGTTTTGTGACACAGATGTATTTATTGGCCTATCTACAAATAGACATTGCATATATATTTGCAATAATACCAAAAATGTTTCTAAGTTGCTTCTGGTCCTCCCCTCAGTAAATCAGGCCTCTCCTCGCAGCCCCACCCTCTTGGAGGTCTAACATATGAAGGTGAATAAGGGAAGCGTGCTGACCACAAGCCTGAATCCTGGGACCTTGTTTTGTGAAAAATGACACCAAGGGGGAGAATAATCAGAGTAGTGCCAGTAGGTGGTGTTTATAAAGTTTTTATTTTCCATTTTCTTAAAAATAACATTTGATTTCCTTTATGCATGTGTGGAGTGTACTTGTTTCCTTAGGCTGAGTTAATAGGCAGATAAAGACAACACGAGGCGGGGTCCCCAAGTGGAGGCGGGGGGCAGGGGTGAATGTGAGGGGAGGGGGGCACAGGGGAGAGGAAGAGGGTGGGGTGACCCACGGGACGCTTGAGTGCCCATCAATGCACAGACACAGTCTAACACTTTGTTTTTCGATTTTTTTTTTAAGACATCTAAAATTACTGAGAGATACGATTTCAGCACTTAAATATACAGACGGAAATCCAAGCACTTGGAACACAATTCTTAACTCTAAGCTCAGTTATTGCACGTAACACAGTTTAAGGAGGCTTCAGGCTATAAAGCAATTTGCTCTGCTTGGGACTTCCTCGGATGTCTCGAGTCTCCTTTGGCACCCCCGGTGTCTCTTCCCTTTGACCCCTGCCAGCCCACAGCCTCACGATGATGCCGGGGGTCAGTGGATTAGCCACCCATTCTCCCCAAGGGCTGCGGGGGAGGCTTTGGTGAAATGGAGGGTTCCCATGTTGATCCCAATGGACCCCCACCCACTCAGGTGAAGCTGAAAGCAGATGGAGCTCATGAGAGGTGAGTGGGTGGCCTGCCCACTAAAACCAGGCAGGCTGGTGTGAGGACGGAAGTGTGACCATTGGCCACATGTGGCCACAGCCCCAGGGGGACAACGAGGGGCAGTCACACCCCCTCACACTCTCATCAGCTTCACCTCCCTCCTCCTTCTTCCTGAGCTCCCACACCTCCTTTCCCATCGCCCTGAACCCTCTCTGAGTGGTCTCTCAAGGCACATTTGTTCCCTCCAACTCCAACCTGCCCCATCTTAGACGTGCCCGTCTCTCCCAGCACCAGTGGGTAAGAAGGCCTGGGGTGGCCAAGGGCAGCTCCAGGGCCAGGCAAGAAACTTCTCTGAAAATGTGGTCGAGCTCTTTCCAACACAGCCCGAATCCCGCTGCCTGCCTAAGCCAGGGGAGTGGGGACAGGACAGAGAGAGGACACCGAGAAGAGGGACATGGGAGGGTCCAGGTGGCAGACAGCTTGGTCAAGGGCACACATCCAAGGAGCTGAGGAAGGACCACCCTGCAACCTTGCTCACAAGGAAACCTGCACCTTGTCTGACAAGAAGTGACTTGGAGGCCTTCAGCCCACTGGGCACAAGCTGCTTGGTCTAACTTTGCAGGGGGCGGGTGTCTCGGTCCCAGAGAGTGGGGTGAAAAGCAGCGTAGGGGCTTCAGAGACAGGGCAATGCTGGACCCCTGAGTCCCACCAGGGTCTACTTCAGCGCCTTTTGCTTTCTCTCTACAACATATTTACAAGGTCACAAAAACGTGCACAACCAGAGGACCCAGAGAGGGCATGCACCCCCAGGAGGGGAGGGCAACAGTAAAAGGAGAGGGGCACTCCTCCCTCTCTGCGCCCTCCCCACCCCAGAACGCCCCAGCATCCTCAACAGCCACGCCCAGGAGACGGTTCCAGAAGTCTGAGCCAGGGCAGAGGGAAGAGACAGACAGACTCCAATCCTAGCGAGAGCAGGAAGTTTCAAGTAGCTCTGAGAGGAGCTGTGCTCAGACAGCAGAGGGCTGACGTGAACCGGAATTTCCCTGAACTGAGCCGGGGACCAGAGGAAGGACTGGGACGACAGGAAGGGGAGAGGGGGAGACAGGCGAGGGGGATCTGGAACAGCGCGACACCTCAACAATCAGAACTGTGCTGTGGAATGAGAAGTGGTTCATGGGGCTAACTGGAGTTTCATTATTTCCCCCTAGGGAGGGCTTGTAAGATGTGGATTCCGGGGTGGAAGTAAAGAATCCGGGGAGCCAGGCTGGGAGGCTTGCCCAGGGAAACTTACGACGACGTGGACCCCACATCCTGCCACCACCCAGCACACAGGGCGCTCCTCCTCATCTCCTCATGTGCCAGGCCCCCAGGGATGGTCCCTAGGCTCGTGCGCACGCGCGCGCGCGCGCGCGCGCACGCACACACACACACACACACACACACACACACTGCACTCACACACACACTGCACTCACCACACACCAAAGGGCATCAGAGGCCCAAATCCAGGCAAGAAATTCTTCACCAAAGATGTTAAAAAATTTGCTTCAACAGGGAGAACTGGATAGAGTAAGAAAAAAAACAAAACAAAACTTGGGGCACTTTCTCCTCCATGCTGGCTGCCACACGGTAAGGAGATTTGGGGGAACAGTGAAGCATGGCCTCAGATTCTGGTTGCCCCGGACCTGTCCCCTCTGACTTTTCACAACCCTGAACACCTCAGAGCTTGAAAGGCCCTCCACTACAGCAGCCCTAGGGGACCCTCGAAGGGGATGGAGGGCAAGCCCGGGGGCTGAGAGGAGTGGGGCTGGAAATGGCCCAGGGGTGCCTCTCTCTTGAGGAGAGATGGGGAAACATCCTGGTCTCTGAGGGCAGAAGTTTGCAGCTTTCCACTGCTCCTCCTTCACAGGGTGTCAGGGACAATGCTTTCTGTTGGTCTGGATGGGAGGGGAGCAATTATTAAGGGGTCAGGGAGGACGTGGGTGCATACACACACCCCTGGGCAAGACCCAGGCTCTTCACCTGCGGCCTGATCCTCAGGTTCCTGGAGTGGGGGACCCCAGCAATGGAGACAGGGGAAGGTGTGGTCCTCCCTCAGGGCTAGGGGGAGCTCACCTGCATAACCACCACCTACTGCCCCTACAGAACAGCCCAGACCAGGCCCCTACCTGAGAGCCACAGAAAGGGGCCCAAGTTATTCCAGGGCCTGGCATTCAGGGGTGCCCCATCTCCACTCCTAAGAGCGCTACCTGGATCTGCAAAGGCATACGCTCCCTGTCAAGCTGGCCCCTTCTCTTCCTTACATGGTCCACCCCTCCCCTCCCCAGCAGCTTGCCAAGGCCTTTTCCTCCTCCACTTCTCAGCTTCTGCCCCCAGCTCTTTCTCTGCCACCTCTGGTCACACTGGCTTGGGTTAGGAGGAGAGTCCAGCAAAGGGAAAGTGCTCACTGAGGCGGGTGTCCCAGCCCCTCTCATCTGAGTCTGGTGGGCGTGTCACAGCCAAACTGGCCAGCAGACAGCTCCCTGCCCTCCCTCCCCTCTGCCCCCAGGGATGGTCCCTAGGCCTCATCCCACAGGCCAGGGCTTGACTCCAGAAGGGAAAGAGAGGGGGGCAGGGGCAGGAGGAGGGAGGACTGATTGAGGAGAGGGTAGCAAATCAGGACAAGGAATCCCAGGGTGTCAGGGTGGGCCTGGATGGGGCTGGGGGACTGGCAAGGGGGCATCTCATTTAATCAGTTTTGACCTTGCAGTGTGTGTATGTGTGTATTTTAAAACTAAAATGGAAAGGAAACAACTACAAGGAGACCGAAGGGGCCTTTGGGTGACTCACTCTGCCAGTAGCAGTGTGGACCAAGGACACGTTTTTCAGTGCATGCCACACACACACACACGCACACGCACACACACACACACACATCACACATCCCGGCCATACATGCCACACACGCCACACACGTGCCATGCGCACTTGCACATCGGGTCCTCCCCGTTGGAGCCAGGGTAGCTTCAGACTGTTATTTTCTGGATCCGTTCGCCATCTGCCTGCTCTGTCCAGGCCTCTGCTAGCCTGTCTCCCCGGCCGTCAGCACCCTGGCCTGCCCCAGCGCCCCGTGGGCCATCTACCAGATGTAGCCTCCATCATCCGCCTCGCCAGCCTCGCCCTCCTCTTCCGCCTCCTCGCCTGCTTCCTCTGTCTCCTTCTCCTCCTCGTCCTCCCAGCCGACACCGCTCCCAAAGTCCCCTGAGAAGCCCACGATGTCGTCTGTGAGGGGAACAAGCCAAGGGGCAGGTTAGCATCCTGCTAGCAGGAAACCTTGCCACACCGAGCTGGGCCTCTGGCGGCTGTCCAGTCCTTACCGCAGTCAGGGCTCCCGTGCGTGCGGGTGCCCGTCAGCTCCAGGCCCAGCTGGTCCACACACCAGCAGTCGCCGCTGCTCTGGTCGCACTGCATCTTCCGGTAGTAGCCATCCTCGTCACAGCTCGGGATGAAGACTCCTGAATGGGGCACGCCCCGCAGGGTCAGAGCAGGGGCCTCGGGGTGTGGGCTCTTCCCAGAGGTGGCCCTGGGACCTTGGGTTCACAGGGGCCCAGACCCCACCAGATCCCAACCAGTGCAGGTACTGACCCCCCAACAAGCTCAGACGTCCAGGGTTGGACGTCAGCATTTATTCCAGCTTGACTGACCAGAAACAAGAAAACCTGCCTTTCTAAACCACCTGCTCAGCCCCTACAATGGCTCCCATCTGCCTCCACAGTTCCCAAGTCCTGCAGGACGGCCAGTGTGACCTCGTTGTGCCAGACGCCCTCCATCCTACAGCTGCTCCTCTGCCTGGCTGTCTCCTGCCGGCAACGCCAGCTTCTCCTCCTAGCCCTCTGATTCTGACCTGCCCTCAGGCTGTTCCTCTGTTCACTTAACAGACACCGGCTGACATCCCCACTCTGGGGCCCCAGTGATAGACTCTGCCCACTTAGTAGGGATGAGATAACATAGAAATGTTAACACCAGGCACCCCAGGACATGTGCCCTAAGGCCCAGGGCAGGGGAATGCAGACCAGAGAGGATTGCTTCCACCAGGAGGAAGATCCTGGCTTCCTGGCAGAAGTGGCACTAGTGCCTGCCCCCAAAGGCCACTGGGTTCTCAGTCAATACGGCTTTGCAGGGAGGTTCCAGTGTTTGGTTTCATATGTGCCGGTCTCACTACCCAGTTAAAGGCCAAGCTGCACCCAGGAGCTATAAGGCCCCATGGGATCTGCCCCTCGGACCTCTGTCCCCTCAACCACCACGCTCAGCCACACGGGTCCTTTCTGTGTCCCAAGAACGTTTTCCTGCCCTCAGCACTGCTCCTGGCTACCTCGTTCTCATCCCTCAGGTCTCCTCTTGAACACCAGCTCCCCAGAGAGGCCTTCGCTGACCCCAGGCTGACTTCTGTCCACTGTGCTCTCCCTCAGCACCTCAGCTACCTACAGGAGCCACAACCGGTCGCTCTGTCTTTCTGGTGTGTCACCTTGTGGGTTGTGTTTCCCCAAGTAGCCCGTGTGCTTTATGAGGCCAGGGACCACTACTGCCTTGCCCATCAGTTCTGACTTAGGCTGGGTTTGCTGTTGTCTCTCCAGGGCTGGCACTCAAATGTTTGCCGAGAACACGAGCATCTGCTATGGGCTTTGCACACACCCTGGCTGAAGTGAATTGAACAGAGAGTTCTAGGAACCTTCTGTATCCCTACCTCCAGTCCTGGCAGGAATGGGCACAAAATTAGTGCTTAAAACACACTTATTGAGGGGCTGGTTGGGAGACCTTTCCCCACCACGAGGATAAAGACAGGAGGGAGTTTCCCTCTCCTGTCTTCCTAAGCCAGGGCCTCCTCTGAACTCTGCATCTTCCATGATACCCAGTGGCTAGAGCCTCTGGGCCTCAGAGGGACCCCGGGGCACCTGACTCCTCCTCTGAGCCGAGCCCAGCCCCCTCACCTGGCTTCTTCTTGGCAGCCTCCTGGATCTGGATACGCTCCAGCTCTGCCAGGCAGGGGGGCTCTGCAGGGAGAGAATCAGCCTCTGATGGGGGCTGTCCCATGGTGCTGATGGGACTCACTGAGCCCCCTCAAGGCTTAGAAACCCAGTCAGAGGGCTCTGCAAGATGAAAATGCCCAGGCTCTGACACAGGGCTGCCCCACAGTGGGATGCACTGATCCTTCTAAGGTCTCCAAAACTGGCACAGGGGCTCTGCCAGATAAGAACACCCAGGCTCCAACTGGGAGAGGCTGTTCCATGGCTGTGGGATGTGCTGAGGCCCCCCAAGAAGCCCAGGGGTATCTCTGAGGGTTTTGGCCACTCATGGGATGGGTAAACAGGATTCAGAAGAGGAGGTGAATGCACAGATTCCCCAGGGTGAGAGGGCCCGGGAGCAACATAAGACTGGAGGGAACATTAGATGGAAGCCTGAAGATAACTGGCAGCCAAATCTAACTTGTCTGTGACCTTGAGAAGTCCCCTAGCCCTTCCCAGCGGGGGCCTGGCTGTCTGTAAAATGAGAGCAGCTCCCAGCCTCCTGCCCAAGAAGGCTACTATACAGAATGGACAGCACGAGCTCCAAAGGCCTGGGAAGTAAAAGTGCTGGAGCTGTGCAGAGAGAGCAGGAAGGCTGGGCAGTTACGGGCAGTAAAACTGGTCAAAATACCCCACACTGGCAGAGGGATCTGTGATTTACATGGTGCTCTGCACCCAGATTTTCTCACTTCATCTTCACAACAGTCTCTGAGGTATCGTTATCTCCCCATTCGGACGAAGAAACTGAACTCGGAAAGATTCAGTTGCCTGCCCAGCGTCCCACACCAGCTATGGCGGAACCCTAAAGGAAGCCCCAGCCTCGGGCCACAGTTGCTGTATACTCCCATCACACAACCACAGTGGGGACCAGGCCAAACACCAGGGGCAGAGCACAGGCTACCCCACCTCTGGCTGGTCAGCTGAGCCCTCGGAACCTCAGTTTAACCATCGATGATGGTTATTCACTTGGCCTAGATGATCTCTAAGCACATGTCCTGCCCTGGCTCAGGATACATATCTCTAGGCTAATGATCACACGCATAATCACACATTTGGGGCGAGTACTGTAAGATGGGCCTAAAGGTGGAATCACTGAGAAGCCAACCCAGCTTCAGCTTCAGGAACCCTGAGCCCCTTCCAAGCCCTCTGAGGGGCCCTAGAAATTTTACATGTGTAGTTTTTAATACTCTTCCTTAAAGCAGGCCTCCGAAAGTGCATAAGCTTCAGGACCCACAAAATCCACCTTGGAGCCTGCCGAGGAAGGGAGTTCAAGTGCTGGCTTCCCTGGGCTCCAAGAGATGAGGTGCTGAGAGAGTGCAGGAAGTGGGGGAGCAGGAAAAGTTCTGGGCATGGGGAGGTAGCCAAGAGGGAGCCACCCCGACTCCCAAAGACAGCCTGGAGCAAGGGGCAGAGACTGCACAGCAGGGCCGGGGGCCTGGGGCCCTGGGAGGGGCCACACTCACTCTCCCTCCAGAAGCAGAAGCACCACTCGGCGGTAGAAACATGGCCATCCTTGTAGGTGTCGCAGGAGTTGAAGAAGGGGCGGATGCAGACCTCGTACTTGTCCAGGTTGACGGCAGCCAGCTCCGTCTGGTCCAGGAAGAGGTCGGCACTGGTGTCCAGCTTGGAGAACATCCAGCCAATGGAGTCCTTGCAGCTGGCCCCCAGGCTCTTGTCCAGCCCTGGGGAGAAGGCCACGGTTCAGACCTGCTCAAGGTAAATCGCTCCATCCATCTGTCCATCCATCCCTCCACCTCTCTGTCAGCCCCAGCCCTCTGTTCAGGGTCAGGACAGCTCAGAATCCAACCACGGCGTTGAGAAATTCAAGAGTGGCTGAAGGCCCATCCCTCGGCCTCTGCATAGGACTGCACCCAAACCAGTCAAAACCCTGTTTTGAAAGCCCTTCAGGGAAAATAATTCCTTACCTTCCCTTGGCTACCCATTTCAGGCTTTAGCTTCCTTCCACTCACTTTAAGAAGTTCCTCCTGTTAGCTATCCCAAATCCCTCCTGTCTGATCAAGCCTCCCTCCCCTTGTTCTGAGGTTTAGGTTCTTTTAGGGGCTCAGGGTCTGGCAGGAAGGAGCAAAAGTGGGTGCTCCCCAGTGCAGCCAGGTGGCCCAGTGTACCCCCGTCCCCCCATCTCCCACCCTCCTCCCCTGCAGAGCAACCAGCTCCTGTACCACTGGCCGGGTGGGCCCCACTGCTGGCTGAGCCGTTCTGCTTGGAGTTCTCATGAAGGAGCTGGAACCAGTCCCGCAGCCGATCCCCCAAGTCAGCCAGGTCCTGGCCCGTGCAGGTCTCTGCAGTCGGCAGAACAGGGAGAAGGGGGTGGAGGGTGAAGGTGGGGTGAAGCAGCAAGCATGGTCTCAGCTGGGGGTGCTGCCCTACAGGCCTGGAGGCTGGGCAGTGGGATGCCAGAGGGAAGGGGAGTTAGAAATCAGAGGCTCTCTCTCCTCCTCTCCCACCTTCCTCCTCCGCCTCACTCCCTAGCACTAAAAACACCCAGCGCAGTCTCCCTGGGATGAGGCCGTGGCCCTCCTGCTTCGTGTAAACCAGACCTCCAGACCCACAGGTCCCTCAGGCCTGTCCCTGTCTTTGCTACTTCTCCTGAAGGAGGCGTCCCGGGGCCCTGGCAGGAGCCGCCTCCCACCCCTAGCCTGGCTGCGGCCCAGCACTCATTACCTGGTTTGCCATCTGTGGAGGAGGTGGCGGCCTGCTCCGTGGGGCAGGGGCAGGGGCCCTCGCATCTCACCGTCAGCTGCTTGCTGCTCAGGCATGCCTGCTGCTCCAGCTTACACTGCACAAAAAGGAAGGTCGGGCTGGGTGACGGGGGCACTGCTAGGGGCACCCTCCAGCCAACCACGGCAGCCACATCTGCCTTCCTCCTTGGAGATGGGAGGGACAGACCCACGAACAGCCTGGAGCGGCCCTCCTAATCCCCCTGGAGGCCACAGGTGTACAGTGGTCAGGGGCAGCAGGCCCAGGAAGCGGGGGGACTCAAAGGCTCCCAGGAGCCCCACTCCGCACCAGCCTGCCTCTCTGCACAGTTGTCCTTCCCAGGAAACCCCCATCCCCTCACCCCCACTCACCCACCCCTCCTCGCCCTCTTGGCCTCTCCTCTTCCCCCCCACAGTCCCCTTGGCTCCTAGGTAACCGGCTGTGGGCCCCTCCCTCATGGCCTTCCCACAGTCACCTCCGTGGGCTCTCTTGATAACAAACAGCTACTGGCTACTGAACATCTGCTAATTCCCTGGCCTTTACAGTTTCCAGAGGGGTTCATCCATTCCTCGCCCTTCAAGTGTTTTCCCCTGGTCGTGTCTGTTTTCTCCCCATGGGATGACCGCTCATGGAAGCGGGTCCTCGTAGCATTTTACAACGTGACCTCACCTGGCCTCCGACAGTTCTGTGAGGGAGGAATTGTGTTTCTCGTACTCAGCAGAGAACACGGAAGCTCAGAGAAGCCCAGTGACTCAGCCAAGGCCACGGGGCTGGGCTGGAAGCCAGACCTCCCGATGACCTCCACCTCCCCACAGGGCAGCACTGGGACCCTCAAACCACAGCCTCCTGCCCAAACCCCGCTTTGCCCTCAGGTGGTGTGACTCAGCGCTCTCCTCCTCTCTCTACCAGCTCCGCCTACGTCCTCTGTACCCCTCCTCCATGCAGCTTCTGCCCCTTTGCTTATTCTCTCTCTCTGCCTTATTCTCCCTGGGTGACCTCATCCCCTCCCCAGCGTCAATCATCACCCACAACGGGTGACTCTTAAATCTGCATCTCACCCCAAAAGGGTTCCTAAGCCCCAGAACCCAACTCCAGCTAACAGTCCATGCCCTCCAGACACCAAGCAACTCCTCACAGCTAGCAGAAGCATTCACAATTAGCACCCGCATTTCTAGGGTACTTTAAAGTTTATAAAATGCTCTCACAAATACTGTCTCATTTAACCCTCACAAAAATCCCATCAAGTTGGAATTCATTCACCCAACCACCGTTCCCTCCCACATTGTCATCTCACGGAGGATTACTTCCTCCTGCCCCAGAATGCCTGGTGCTTGCTGGTGAACCATCCTGTCCACGTGGATATCCACCCATGGGAAGATTTCAACCCCCAGCACCTAGACGACGGAGCTCCTTCCTTCCATTGCCCTCCATACTTTCATGAGGCCCTTTCCTCACTTACTCTCACTTGCAGTTACCGGTCTCCTCCAGGCCCCAGCCCCCACCTGCACCTGCCCGAGGTCAGGGGCAGGGTCTGGCTCAGACTCCTGGGCTTGGTGCCTCTGCTGTGGTCGGCCACGCTGAATGCGCTGACAAGTGCATCCGGCCCCACAGCAGTACTGGGAGCCCCACAGAAGGCCCAGCTGAGCTGTCCTCTCTGCTCCCTGCGGACTCCAGTGCACCCACCCCCACCCCTCCTGGGGCCAGAGCTCCTCACCACTGAGCTGTAAGTGTGGCCATCAGAGCCGCAGACGGAGGCGAGGTGGGCCATGTGACAGGGCTTACACATGGTGTCTTTGTTTCCATGGAGTTTCAGGGCAGGCTGCTTGATCCTACAGGAGGAGCGGAATGGGAGGGCACAGGGGTGGAAGCAAAAATGAGAGACGGACAGGGCAAGGGAGGGTTCAGGAGACTGGTTCCAAAAAGAAGTTGCTCTTGGTGATCTATAGTAGATGCAGCTGCCTCCCTGCCCCTGCCCACCTCCCATCACCCCCAGCCAGACCCTCTTCTGGCTCATAAAGGTGGAACCAACAGGGCAGGGTATAGACCCCCAGCTTCCCCTTTCCAGCAGGGCCCTCAGGTTGTAACTCCAGGCCCAAGTGTAAGATGTAAAAGGGACTCACACTTGGGTAGGGGTAAGACCAAATCAAAGGTTGCAAACTGATGGCCCATGGGTCACATCTGGCCTGTAGGATCATTTTGTTTGACCACCAAGGGTTTTTGTTTTTAATTGGGTTATTCATGAACATTTGCAAAATGGAAGAGTTCACATAAAAAAACCTGGATTTCTGGCCTAGTTAAAATGGAAGATATGGGAGTCCTGGTCCTGCATTTCCACAAGGCCTGGGCTCACCAGAGTGGTCTGTCACCAAGTTCTCTTCATGCATTTACATTACCTGCCAGGCCCCTAGAGGCATCTAAGATTGCAACCCCAAGTCTCTGGTCTCTGATTCTATGATTAAGGAGAAAGGGGAGGGAAATGGGACCTTCTCCAGGGGGTCTTGGAGTCAGGCAGGGTCTTGTCCTTGGGCTGGAGCTAAGGCCTCAAATGCCCCTCACTCCTTCCCTCCTCTAAAAGCCTCAGAAGCTACAACCTTAAATATTTCATGAAGTGGCTCCATGTCAGAGCTGGAAGGAACCTCAAACTATCTGGGCCAACCTATTTGTCTTACGGATATGGACACCGAGGCCCAGAGAGGAAATGTGCTTTTCCCTGGGTCCCACAGTTTGGTGTCTGACCTCATACAGTGTGGTGGTTTTGAAATACGTCCACAGATTCTTTGACACTGCTCCCTTCAAAACATGGAACCTAATTCCCCTCCCCTAGAGTGTGGCAGTACTTAAGACTCGCTCTTAACAAATAGAGGTGGCAGAAGTAACAATGTGTGACTTCTAAGACTAGGTCATAAATGTGGCTTCCTCCTTGCTCTCTCCCTTGAATGACTTGCCTTACAGGAAGCCAGCTGCCATGTTGAGAGGACACTCAAGCAGCCCTACGGAGAGGTCCCCTTGACTAGGGCCAACAGCCAAGTGAGTGAGCTTGGAAGTGAGCACTCCATCCTGAGTGCAGCCTTCAGATGCTGCAGCCTCAGCCAGCATCTTGACTGTAACCTCCTGACAGTCCCTAAGCCAGAACCATCCAATAGAACCACATCTGATTCCTGACAGAAACTGTGTGAGATAACACACATTTGTTGTTTTAAGTCACTAAGCTTTGGAGTACTTTGTTCCCAAGCAAAAGATCACTGATCCTCTCCTATGTATTAGTTAAGCCCTTGCTCTTTAAGCAAACCCCCTCCAGGCCTCCCACCTCCCCAAGGCCCTCACCTGTGCTCCAGCTTCTTGCGGCTGATGCACATTGCCCGCTGGTAGCCCTGGGCAATGCACACTTTGTGACGGCTGCACTTCACCTTCTGGCAGGGGTCCTTGGTGGTATCCAGGGCTGCAGGGACACAGAGTTAGGACACAGGTCACCTGGGACTCAGTGTTAGAGAGCCCAGGAGCCCCCAGCCCCACTTCTGAGCTGGGAAGCCCCTCTCTCTATCAGCCCTTGATAACCAGAGCTCCTCGGCTTGGAAATTCCATCCCCATTTGGTCCGGCTCCCCAGGGAGCGTCCAAAGCCATGATCAGGACTTGCCTTCTGGTCTCAAGTCCTCATGGGTGTCAGTCACCTTCCCCAATGTGGGAGGGGCATGTTACCTTCATCTGCTTGCTGACTGTCCTCCCAGCTCCTGATGTAGTCGTCCTAGGGAAGGACAGAGCGGGTGAGGGAGAAGGGAAGGGCTAAGATTTACATCCTAGAGCCGAAGTTCAACTCCAGGGCCAACAGAGGAGAAGGCTGGGCCACTGCTTCCGCATGCCAACTGCCACCATCCTCGTGGTTTCCCAGAGGACCCCTGTCCACCCAGGCCCTGCCAGCTGCCTCCCCCAGACCTCTATCCCCCTAAACCCATGTCCAGAATCTCTTCCGGCCTCTCCTCTATTCCCCTATCTCCTTATTCCACACCCCCCATCCCACACTGGATGACGCAGGGGAGGAGAAATTGGGGTAAGTGTGCAAGTGAGAAGAGAAGAGAGTGGGGTGTGTAGCTGCAGATACATATGCAGTGGAGCCCCAGGCAGTACTCACCTCTACCTCCTGGGGATCAGCAAGCAGCAGCAGGCCACGGGAACCGGAGCAGGAGGAGAGAGGGAGAGACGAGGATTTTAGTGTGAGGCCTACCCTCAGACCATGTGGTCAGGGCTCCCCAGGCCTCATCACGTGACGGTGGATGCTGGGCAATGGTCTTTGATTGCTACCATCCTCTGACCTCTATGGCCTCCAACTGGAGAACAGTACTCCTATGTCTTTACAAAAGAGAGCTTGAGGCCGGAGCCCGCTCAGGGCTGGTCTTAGGAGCAGTAGAGGTGAGGCCCATGGCTTTAAGGGTGAGGCCCCATCCCTCTACTTCAGGCCCTGAAGCTGGTCCCAAAGGAACCAGCCCTCACCCCACCATCAGGACAGATGTCTGAGGGGCCCATACTGCCTGGGAAGTGATTCTCATGCCTATGCCCTGACTGTTCCAGAACACCCTCTCTCCTTCTACCAGGGTCCCTCCCTTCCTAGGCAGTCCCCTCCCCTGACACCTGTTTTTCAGTCAAGGTCTGACTTGCGTGCAGAACTCAGATGGTGCATTGAGAGAAAGGGGGACCACGGCCCCTCCAAACAGCTTCCTCAGTTACCATCGCCCAGCTGCAAATCCTCAGACTCAGAAGATCCTGAAAAGGCCCTCTGAGGTCATCTGTCCCAGCCCCTTCTATGTGCAGGAGAGGCCGGGAAGTCCAGAGACAAGAAATGACCTGACCCAAGTCCCACCGTCTCAGAACCCAGGTCACCCAATGCCCAGCACAGACCTCTCTTCTGGATACCGCACACTGTCGGGCACCCGGGGCACATGGGAGCTCTCTCCTCACCCTCCTCCGGCTGCAAGTCCCTCCCCTGGGCCTGTGGACCCCGCAGTGGCCAGAGGCAGAGCAGCTCCCACCCAGCCTAGCTCACTGGCATAAAACCCCAGCTCCTCTGGTTTCCCCACTTTCTCCTGTGCGGTGGAGGCAGCAGCTGAAAACCAATAAATAGCTCCCAAGGTGCTCCCAGTAGCAGCTCTGCCAGGCAGGCGGGAGAGGGCTTCTCTGGACTGGAGGCTGGCAGTGCCAAGGAGCCAGCTGCCAGCCTCCTCTGCATGGGGCTCCAGGTGCTGGAGGACAAGGGGCAGGAGAAGCCACGTGTAGCTGCCTCCTCGTCGTGAGTCCCACCCAAGGATCAAAACTATGCAAGGATGACGCCACACTGTGGGGTAGGGGTGGGAAGGGACCAGACTCCTGTCAGGCCTGGGGAAGAGGGCATGGGGGTCCTGCACCAGAGGGCACCCACAAGGCCTTGAAAGCCCAAGGGCTCTGAGGCCTCTGATGTGTCCCCTGGAAGTTGACAAGCATCAGGAACAGGCAGGGGCAAGAGCCCTTATCAACACAGCCTCCTGGGCAAAGGCCAGAGAGGGGCCATGCCGATCAAGCAGTTGGCATCAGACCCAGGTAGAGCACGCTGGGGTCAGGTGCAAACCTGAGTGTGTGCTTCTGCACATGCACACGTGTGTGCATTCATTTGGGTCTTCACACGTGCACACTCATGGGCGTGTGTCCCAAAGCACCTGTGTGTGCAGGCATGCGTGTCGTCTGTGAGCATCTGTATCCACGCACACACGTGAAGCAACAGTGTGTGCTGGGTGTTCGTAGGAAAGAAGGACACTTCAAGACAGTTCACCCAATGCCAGTTGGTTTTTATCTAGAAACTAAGTAACAACCCACATATGTGTCCAAGCAGCCAAGTGTCCTGCAGTCCTTGGACCCAGGAGCAGCAGGAGGAAAGCCACAGGAGGGGCTTCTGGAGAACCTGGCCTGGGCGACCCCCTGGACACTGAACAGACCAGCCCAGGCTCCTGGCTCAGGCACCCACCCAATTCCACAGGACATGGCTGGAACCCTCTTGAGCCCCTGGGCAAGCTTCTAAGAAGACCGCCAGGCAGCCGACAGGGAACTGCGGCATAATTTCCCTTTATGCCAGGGCCAAAGGAACCTAGCCCAGACCCAGCCCTTCTTCTCCAGGAACTCATCAGGGTGGAGGGGTCCCTCCCCTGGTGTCCACTCACCACAGATGGGAAATGAGGCTGAACATGGCCAAGTGGTTGAGGCCAGGGTTACAAGTTGGGGCAAAAGTAGGGACTGGCCTTCATGGAGTTGGGGTCTTGCCATCTGCTCCATCATCCTCTGGAAGGGGAGTGGGCATGAGGTTGTGAAGAGGACAGGGGAAGTGGCTTGTGTGAGTCACCTGCTTTCAACCAACAAGGTCTGTGTGCCCCGGAACCCACCCACACCTGAACTGGAGCAGGGAGGGGTGTTAGCCGAGGGCCTTGACGCCTGCTCATTCTCTCCCTCACTCTGGACCTAACCTAACGCCTTAACCTCCAACCAGGCTGTGAGCAGAAGCCTTTGGGACCCAGAACAAAGAAGGTTCTCAATGGTCAATACCAAGAATTTCTGATTAGAAATCCAGGGGGGAGTGGGCTGGGGGAAGAGAGAGTTCAAAGAAAGGGCTATTTCACCATCCAGCTGCTTTGTGAGAGCCCTGGTGGGGAGCCATCTCCACCCACCCCAACCCAAGTGAGGCTAAGACTCCCCCTGATTCAGGATACAGGGATTGAGCCCCTTTTGTATACAAGGGTTGCCCTGGATTCTAGCTAAGCTCCTTGTCTCCGCTGTGGTGGATGAGGTTGGGGGAGGCTGAAGTGGTTCTGGATCCCAGGACCCTCAGTTCCAGAAGAATGGGAGCACCCAGCCAAAGAGGGGGACGAGGGGGAAAGAGGGCCCTGGAGTCCCACAGAAGCCCATGTTCCCTTACCAGCGTACCTCGGGCAAGCACCTCGGCCTGGAGGAGCTCAGCACCTAACTCCTGGACCGCTCAGAGATTAAAGGAGATGGTATCTGAAGGGTGCCTGGTGTCCACAAAATACTCAACAAATAAAAGCTGTTATAGCAGAAGAGACCAGAGACTTCAGGTGGAAAAAATGGTGGAGGGACAGGAAATGGGCAGGGAGAGGCCACATGAGGGGCCCCTGCAAATGGAGAAGAGAGTGGCCACCACTGGGAGAGCAAGAGACCAGTGGGGTGTGAGGAGAGCTGCCCCCAAGGGGTCTCAGTGAGAGGAGCAAGTCCTGTCCACTCCACCTCCTGCTCTCTCTCCAGCCTGCCTTCCCCTCACCATGCCCACTGGTCCCACCCTAGCAACCCCAGCCTCACTTACTGCAGGGTCTCCTCTGGGCTCTCCCTGACCCCGCCCATCTTCCACACCCCTGCAGCCACAGGGATCTGTCTAGAAGATAATTCTGATCATGTTTCTCCCACCTTAAAACCCTTCGCTAAATATATAGCTTGCTCTTATTTTGAAAAAAAAATGTTTAAAGATGATTAGGTAAAAAGCATTCATATCAAAATGTTAACAGTGGTTTCCTCTGGGGGAGAGGAGTAGAGAATCTGGGCATCTTTCTGCCTTTTTCCAAGTTTCTAAAATTTCTACAATGAACATGTATTACTTTTGTAATGAAGGGGGAAAAAAACCACAATAAATATTACATTTAAAAACCCTCACAGGGTTCCCTGTCACCTACAGAAGAAAGTCCATCTTCTCTGAGTCTCTTCCTGTCCCCATGTCCTTCCAGTGGATGTATCACTCTGGCCAGGCCTCGGCACAGCCTTCTTCCCCCTCTGGAATGTATGTTTGCATCCAGCCCCTGAACTTCTATTTATCTTTCAAAACCTGGCTTTCACACTTCATCTTCCCTAACCTCGCCCCGTATCTAGTTTTCCTTCAGGTGGACTGCACCTAGTAGAAGTTATTATTGCTCTGGTTACACCAAGCAATGCCATTGCTTCTGCCCTATTTAGGTGGCCAGTTCCTCGAGGGCAGAGACCATATAAAGTTCACCTTTCTATGCCCAGCACCTAGCAATAGTAAAAATACACCAATAATAGCTAACATCTTTTGAGCAATTACTGTGTGGCAGGCATTGAGCTATGCACTTTGCACTCATTGGCTCATTTTACTCTTCATGAGAATTTAAGAGAAAATCACTATTATCATCCTATTTCTCAGGTGATAAAATTGAGGCTTGGAGAGGTTAAGTGACTTATACAGGATCACACATCAACAGCACAGCAGAAGAGTATTGGTACCCCCAGAACTGGGATTCCAGAATCTGTGCCCCTAACCAGGACCCTGTATTGCTCCATAAATTTTCGCAGATAAAGAAAGTCCCAGGCCAAGACTGGACCCAGGAGGCCCAATCCCAGCCCATGGGTGGTTTCTCCCACCACACCAGCTCTGCTCCAACCCCTAGGCAGGGAGTCTTGTAAGCAGAGTGGAGAGACTGGCGGTGGTGGGGGAAGACACCTGGGGGCCCCCCTTCTCCACGCATTTCCAGAACCCTCTTCACCCGCCCCTGGTTTGGCTGGTTTGGAGCTAACCCATCTCCTGCTTTGATCTCAGCAGCTCAGCCCGGTTGCCATGGAGACAGGGCCCACTGTGCCAAGCTGGGGGAGAAATGGCAGTGAGTGCGCAAGCCTAGTCGGGCTTAGGGGGCACATGCTGGGTGTTTCCAAGCGCTGTTTACTTCCTGTCATTTTAATTAGCACCCAAATCACCCGCTCACTTCACAGCTTGAATTAACCCAATCTCCCCCAGCCTCTCCATCTGGTGGGGAGGATGGGACACAGCAAGTGAATCAAGCAGAAGAAGAGCAGCGCCCCAGGGCTAAAAACCACCTGGGCAAATCTCCACCTGCCTCTTTGCAGCACACTGTGATGGAGAGACTGACACCCCCCACCCTCGCCCTGGCGTGGAATCAGGGCACTGGGTACTGGCCTGGCCTGGCCTCTGACTGCCAACAAGACTGTGGCCTAGAGAGCCTTGCCCTCACTGGAGCCCCTTCCCTTGCCTATAAAGTAAGGGTGACTCCCTTGCCTTCCTCCCTGAGCTGTGGAGGGACCCAGTGCGATAACAGCTATGAGAGCACTTTGTAAACTGTGAAGCTCTATACTTGCAAAACTCACGAAACAGGAGCACTGAAGCTGGGTTCTTCCGCACATACGGTGGGAGTCTGGGGGACAAGGTGGACAAGAGGCACTTCTGGGTCTCACAGTCACAAGGAGCCTCAAACGCAGACTTCTGACCTCTCCAATTGAGGCGCTACAGCCAGAGGCACACCGACAGGACCGAAAGATGTGCATCATGAGACTTTAAAGAAACCATAACTTCTGTAACCCTATTATGGCACTTCTTCATTTCTTAATAGATCGAGAACCTCTAAAAATGGAAGTGGGCCAGGCCTCTCTCAACCTCTGAAAGGCCCCGTAGCCGGCATTATTTTGGCCTCATTCCTCAGGCGAGGGAACCTCTGATGCAACCCAGTCCACTGAGAAGGCCCAGGAGTGGGGAACTTGTAGCTGGGGGCTCCTCCTACCTCTCCCTGCAAAGAGCGGGGGAGCACAGAGGGAGGGACCCAGAAAGGAACAAGCAGGGGTGAAGTTGGGCCCGCCTGGCTCCTTCTCAGCTGAGGCCTGACACCCCTGTCACAGGCCCAGGTGGAAGGCATCTTGAGGAGGCGGCACCCTCCACATGGAGGAGGCTGGGAGGGGGGCAGTCATTAAATATTTGCCCCGCTCTCAGAGGGAGCGGCAGAGGCTGTTAGGCCTGGACAAACAGACGGAGTCAGGCATCTGGCAGACTCCCCGCCTCCCACCTCCTCTCTGCTCGGAGGAATTTCCTTGGAGGACAAAAATGTGCTTATCACTGCCAGCATGCCAGGAGCTCCACCTGGCCTCAGGTATGCCCGCGCTGACCCCCCATCCCCACACTCCGCGGGGCCTGAGCTCTCCACAGTTTCAGGGGCATCTCGGCCCCAGTCCTTGGGTTTCTGGTTCAGGCAGTGGCCCCAGGGGTCCATAGAGGGCAGAGAACAAGAGAGAGGTATAGGGGAGGGTGGGCCTGGAGTTCTGTTCTGAGCTGCCTCAGGACCTCTGTTTCCTTTCTGGAACATGAGTGGGGGGCAGGATTTAAATCCCAGGGATCTCTGAGGAGGGCCAGACACTGGAGCTGAGGAAACACAGACATGGGGTTGTGAAAGAGCACATGGGCTTGGATGTGCTCGGTTCCTTTATCTGTAAAACGTGGAGGCTCAGCGCTCAGTGCTTAATGCTGCTGAGGTTCCCCAGTTCTGCCCCCCCTCTCCTAAGCTGAGAACTTTGAGAAGAGGGGAAAAGGAGCCTTAACAAGTTCAGACTCTTCCACGTCCTCTAACCTGTGCAAGGGAGCAAGGGATCAGGGAAGGAGCCAGCAGCTTGCATCCAAGCAGGAGTAAGACACTGGCCCGGCCTGGCTTGTCCTTCCTGCTGTGTGCAGCCTTGACCTCTTCTCAGATGTCAGAGAAGGGGCAGGATGCCCTGCCTCAGGGAACCTGGTCTCCACCGGAGGAAGCCCTGTGCTCACCCACCCACAGGTCTGATGGGTGGGTCACCTGCTCGGTGGGCCCATTGAGGTGGGGGGAAATTTTGAGCCCCCTACTTCCCAGGAGAAAGGGGAAGGCTGGCTGCAGCCAGGTCCAGGCCCACAGACACAGGGGAGAACAGGGAGGCCTGCGGGATAATGTTCCTTCACGGCAGCACGTACTCCCTTATCCTACAAATGAATCATTGGAGTCAGGGTGCCGGGGTTCTAGTTGTGACTATCCCAACCTTTCAGGGTCCAGAAAGAGGAAGAGCTCACCCCAAATAGTCAGCGTGGCTCAGCCCCAGCTCTCCCTTTGCCCTCTACCACCTGAATCCACAGTGCTGCTCCCTGGGGAAAAGAGGGAGGGGCTCAGAGGACAGGTTAGTTGAGACCCTTCCTGCCTTTCCTATTCCACGGTGCATATACTTATACTGAGCACATACTGTGTGCACAAAAACCCCATGCAATGCTCTGAGGACGGGGTGGTAAGGTCACAAAGCAGTCTATCCCCAAACCCTACCCTCAGGGACTTACCTTGGGAGGAATGTGATAAACACCAGCAGGAGGACTCTTGAGATACAAGCCCACAGCATAAGTGATGATGCAAAGCAGCACCAGCATGTGCCAAATGTGTGTATGACCAATAAATGCTGCAGCAACCCCAAGGAAGGGGCTACACATACAACTGAACACTGGCTGAGCCCTCAGGGGGTCAGAGGCTGCGACATTTCAAGAATCCCATCACCCTACAGCCTGCAGCTGGGCCTGGGTCTGCCCGCCAAGGTTAGACACATTTTCCCTGTCTATAGCCCTAAGAAGACCCACATTACACTTACAAGGGAACGTACACAGCGGCAGTATGGCCATCCTCAGCCTGGTGTTTGCCCCAGGATGCCATTAGGCCTCATTTCTCAGGTTTCTTGGTCTCTGGTTAATACATGCTCAACCCTGACTTGGTCACAGATACCTCCTCAGGAGCAAAAAGAAAATCCTTTTCCTAAACCCAAAGTCCTGCTGCTCAGCTTGTGGCAAGGGGGCAGTTGTGGGGGGGGGGGATGTGTGCAGGTGGAGGGCTGTGGACGGGCTCTAGCCTCATCTTCTGGAGTCACAGAATGACAAGGGCTGTCCATTAAACCAAGGGAAAAATCAAGGGCCAGAAACTGGAAGTGGCTCCCCCAGGGAGGAAGACAAGCTGAGCACCCTCCCAGGGCCCTTGGGGCTCAGGGTAGGATAGAGCTCGTCCACTCCTCCGGACAGCCCTCTGACCTTCTGGAGAATGGAGGGGATGGTGTTGGCTGGCCATCCTCTGCAGACTGCCTGGAAGTTGAGAGGAGACTCAGACGGCCTCTCTAGGCAAAGAGTGCTCTTCTCTCCCTCTCTTCCCAAGGCCTGGAGCCCCACTGGGTATTCAAGAGTCTCTCACTGCACTACACTGCTCTGGGCGACGCCAGCCCCTCCAGCGTGGGAGAGGATTTGAACCCAAAGTGGAGGTGGAGGAGGAGGAGGCCAGGGCAGGACCCAGCCTCCCATCCCCAAATCCCAATGATGGAATCCATCCTGACCCAGTTTGGGGTTCTTCTCACACACCCACACTTATCCACGAACACCTGTGCAGCTCATTCCCACACTTGCACTGGTTCAGCAGTATGGGGTGGGGAGAGGGGAGGGGTGGTAACAAGGGAGGCCCTTTGTGGCTGAAACTTGCTACTGGCCTACTTGGTGTTCATAAAAACATGAGAATCCCAAGTAGCCAGCAGGCGACGTTTCCCTGGGCCAGACCCCAGGTTCATGGTGAAGCCACAGGCCTAGAGGAGGTGCTCAGATCTGCAGTGAATGAGTGAATTAGTAAACATACATCGGTGTCATTCTCATGGAGCCAGAGGCATGGTGTGGGCTAGCCCCAGAAACACTGATCCATCTGGTGCTTTTTCTATGGGGTTGGAGTTTCTTTCTATATTGCCTGAAATGGATGCCCCCCAGCCCTCTGACAAGATGTCTTCATGTTCACGTGTCCATTTCAGTCTCCTAGACTGAAACTGAAGTTCAGAGAGGTTATGTGACGTACCTGGCATAATGTTGCCAGGCAGTGGCAGAATCAGAACCTGAACCCAGGCCTCATGCCTCTCCTGGGTAGAGAGCTGCTCTGGAGGGTCGCTAGGCCAGGCTGGTGGCAGGCTGCCAAAGACACTGAGAGCCTTGGCCCCCCGCTTCCTAGGAGGTGCTGCTCCTGCCCAGACATCATTGAGCCCATAGGGCACAAGCCAGGGTAGACTCTTCTTTTCCATGTCCACTAAGGGTTAGGCTTAGAGTTCTCTAAAAAGCAAAGTTGAGTTAGAGGACCTGGGTTCAAATCCCAGCTCTGCTGCTTACTCGCTATTTGACCGTGGATAAGTTACTCAGCTTCTCTGTGCCTCTGTGTCCTATATAGGGTGGAATATAAAGTAATGGTAACTATCTCACAGGTTGTTGGAGGGCACAAGAGGCCACAGGGATAAAGTGCTGACTGCAGGGACTGGCAGATATAAGCACCCCCTGCAACCAGTGATTCAACACGTGCTAACTGCGTGCCTCCGGGGTGCCCAGCACTGTGCTGGATCCTCATAAATATCATTAAAATGTAATGGAAGTGTGGTACAAAGCAGAGAAGAGCCAAGAAGAAAAAGAACGGTCAGTGCTGTCCAGCCAGCTCTTGGAAGCTGCCAGGAAGAATGCTGTGTAATGGGCCTGTCTCCTCTCAAGTGTCCATCTCTATCTACCAGGCTCTGGATGTTCTGTTCCAAAGACTGCAGTAAAATCCACCCACTTCTGCAGGGAGTGAATTCGGAGATAGTAGCACTAGGGAGCAGGACTCCGAAAAGCCCAGGCCTGCACAGAGCAGGGCACAGCTAGATCCCCATCTCCTCTGACTTGAAATTCCCTCCTCTCGGTAGCAGGGCAGAGACCTCTCCTGACACATGTGAGAGCCCCGCGCCCACTGGAGGGGAGGATTACTCTGCCAGTAAATCCTTCACAACACCCCACACCCCTAATAATCCTAGTGCTCAGAGGAAGAATGCTAAGCTGAACTCCCCACTAACCAGCTCAGACCAATTCCACACTGGAGCAACGGCCCGCGCTTACCTTCTCTCCTTCCTTCTCCTGACCACTCCGACATGATTCCCTCAATCTCCCCTCTCAATTCAGTCCAACCATTAAATGGAGACATTTCCCTCACCCACACTATCGACTCCTTGATCCTATTCCCCAAGAATATTCCATTCCCCCTGCTTGCCTGCCTCCCTTCCGCTGAGGCAGAGTGGGGGCCCTGCACCATTTTGTGACTGATTATCAACAAGGTTCAGGGTCCATCTGGCAATGCCTCAGAGGTTCAAAAGAAACTCCTACCTCTCTTCTGAGAAGAAAGGAGCATATTTTCAAGAAAGCTTGCCTGATGAAATGTACATCAAGCCGATGCTACTGTGCCCAACTAGAGGGCCTTCAGTCCTTAGGGTGGGAAGTGGGGCCTCTGCTAACAGGGGAAGAATGAGAACTGTCTGCAGTCCTGGCAGAGCCCCTGTGCATGGTCTGTGCACTGCACAACTCCAGGGGGCACCATTCACACCATGGCACCCCTAGAGTTATGCAATGCAGTGGCTCTGAGCTAGCAGCCTCCTGCATTTCTGCAGAAGCTGCCAAAGGATCCGTATAGCCAGGTCCTCCTGCCCACCCTTCCTTGTCCTCCTTCTCTCCCTGACCCCATTCTCCTATAGCCAGGGCTACCTTAAATGGGGTTTTAGAGGAAATCTACCCTATAAATGCCTGAGGCCACGCAAACCAACACATGCTTTGAAGTTTTCCATGAATCCTATGGGGGCAGGTCGTGCAGGATTTCATTCTGGTGGCTTTTTTCTGATGAGCATGGGAGGAAGGGGGAAGTGATTGGCATCAGTACAGGGAGACAGGTGGGCAGCCCTGTGCCAGGGGTCATGCAGTCAGTCATCTATCCTCACCCACAGAGTTGGCTATTGGAAGTCAGTGGAAGGGAGGTGGGTAGGAAGCTTTTATTTTAAAACTTGTACTGTTCTGATTAAGCATTTCTTTTCCCTCTGACCTTCACTAGGCCCATTATGGAAGATCAAACTGCCAACGAGTCAGAGGGAGGCCTGGACAAGTGACACATGGATTCAGGATGGGCCAGCCTGCTGCCATGCTCTCGATGCTGTGGCCGGGCTGCTTCCCAGGCAGCGGCAGGAGACTGCAGCTAATCTATGCTGGGCCTGCAGGGGATGTGGAAAAGGTCTTGCTGGAGCTCCAGGCTCCTGTCACTGGACCAGCCGTGGGGTGGGGCAAACCGCCCACTCGGGCCCAGGCCACTCAGCCCTGAGGACCAGGCAGCATGAGAGTCCTGATGAATTACAACCTACCAGTTTGACTTTGGAGATAAACAGTCACTTGTTTCAGGGTAACAAAAAGATGCATATTTCTGCCTGTTTCCATCATGTGGTTGGAAATCATATGAAGCATGTGTGTTTTAAACACATTGCTAAGGAACTTCTGGATGCACACAATTTAAGATGAGAAAGGTCACGGTGTGGCCTGTGTTATACTAGGTGGGTCTGATGAGAGAATCTGGGGAATGAGGAGCAAGAATTGGGGTCGTAGGAGAGGTTTTCTGGGGACAGGGTGTTGGAAAGCACCAGATCGCGGGGTACCATCGTTCCTCTCCTCCGGAGCATCCGGGCACATCCAGCACCTCACACCCCCACCCGGACCCTTCTCTGGGCCCCAGCCACGCCCTCTGCCCTCCCCTCCTCACTCCTACTTCCCCTTCTGCGAACATGGCAGCCTTCAGTTTCCCCTCTGATCTACAGGTGCCCGTAAACAAAGTGCTGCAGCGACGCCCGCTCCTCCGCAGCCGCCTCCCCACCCCCTACCCGGCAAAGTCCGGCACAAGGTTAAGCCTGGGTTCCATCGGGCGTCCCCGAAGGGCTCCCATACCCAGCTCTCCCCTCTGCTTTTCAAGTCCACTGGGCTAGGGAGTCTTCCCTCCAGGTTGGAGCTCCCCAACTTCTGGGCCGCGCTCCCCCGTGAAAGGTTGGTCCTGGAAAACCAGCCTCCATTAGTGCTCGCGTCCCTCAGCATGGGGACCCCAGACCTGGCTCTGGGGGCCACCCAGAGGTGGCCTCCGGTATTTTCACTGCCTTCACCAGCCCCCCCATCACGGACACGCCTTTCACCATCTCGCCTTAGGAGGATTGCTAAGAGCGCCCCCCGACCCCAACTCAAAGCGCCAACCAAGGGCCCTGTCCCCTTCTGTCTCTCCTTTACCCAAAGCCCAAGATAGGAATAGAAGGCAAGCGCAAGACGATGCTACTGTCCCTGCCGGCCCCACCCAGACCAGCCCCTTCTGCAGTGGCCCGTATGTGGAACCTGCATCATCCACCCAGGGGGACACCTGGGGATGGCTCACCAAAAAAAAAGAGGAGCAGGTCGGAAGCCCAGGCAAAGCCAGGGTGTCCGCCCCTCCCTCCCTACTCCCCTCCGCCCCCTTCCCCCCGCCCCACTGCAACCCGCACCCCTCTCCGCACCCAGCCTGAAGGGGAGACCTCGTCGCTTACGCACGCCCCCAGAGTAACTCCTCGCTCTGGGAGGGTGTGGGACTGGGGGTCCCAAGCCCGCCAGCTCCTGGGCTGGGGAGTACATGAGGAGGGGTCTCAGGAGCCCGGTGGGTGCTCGTTGTTTACTCTTGGTGCAATTAACCGGCTAGGCTGCGGGAGCCTGTGGCTGCGACATGCAGCTGCCACTCCCAGCCCCAGGGTCTCTGCTCCAAAGCTCCCTCCCCAAACCCCCAGCCCCAGCCCTCAGCCCTCTCAGCCCCGCAGACTCACGTCTCGGAAGCGGTTCCAGTGCTTGATCTTGCCGCTGTACTGCGAGATGGACGACAGCCATTGCTCGTCCTCCATGAAATTGCCGGGGGTCTCGCCCTCCTTGAGCCTTTTGGCGTCGCCTTCGGCCAGGGCAGCTACTGTGAGGAGCAGCAGCGGCAGCGCCAGCCGCCCGCAGTCCGGAGCGCGCATCGTGGTCTGAATTCGACCTGAGGTGAGGGAGTGGGGGTCTTGACTTCTGCAGTATTTTAATGTCCTTCTTCCCACCCCGCAGTTGGGGGAGCAAACGCCGTAGTCTTCCTCAGCCCTCCTCCTGCGGTCTGACTCCGGTGACAGACGGATAGTGGGTCGCAGCTGAAATGTGACCTGGTTAGGAGATGCACTTGTCTGAAAAAAAACCCAGCGCCGGACGTAGAGAGGAAGAGAGAATCAGAGAGGCTGCGCCAGCAGGGGCCGTGTCTGTAACTGTAGCATCAGCATCACGTTTGACATCATCATACCTGGTTTAAAAAAAAAAAAAAAAAGGAGGGGGTAGATTTCAAAGGGAAGCGCTAGATCAGAGCGCCAAACGCCAGCCATCCGCTGCCGCCGCAGAGCCCAGCCCAGCCCAGCCCAGCACTTAGGGAGTTGCAAACCAAGGAATCTAGACCCGGAGATGTCCCTGCTGTCTCTCCAAGGCTGAAGAGCAAGAAGGGTGCCGGGTCTCCTCAAGGAAGATGGGAGTGAGGAAAAGACGAAACTCTCTGGTTACAAAGCCAGGCTCAGGTGTCTAAAAGGGAATTTGGCCACAGACACTCTTTCTCTCCCCTTGCCTCCCACCCAGAGGGGCCTGAGCCACAGCCCTGACAGCTGGCTTCCTGCGAGTTATGGCTCTACAGTAATGGGTGGCTTCGTTAAGACAAAAGCCATATAACAACTGGCTGCCTGAGAACTATTGCCCAGCCCCACATGCTCTTTTCAAGGCAAGGCCTGAGCACTGAATAGCTGGTAAAACAGAGGCAGATGTCCTCCTCCCCAAGCAGCTGTTTAAGGGCTGTCACCCTTTTTGTTAGCTCTTCTTAGGGCAACCCTAAAAGGCAAATGTCTGGCTATTTCATCTGCCTTGAGGTAAATTTGAAAAAGGCACATTTGCTATGGTTTTGACTTCAGTTGATTTTAATAAGCCACTGGGGAAAGGGGTGTGGGGAGGCTGGGTTTGTTTGAGGTGTTTAAGTTTTTGTTAAAATTGTGATCCTTATCATTGCCTTTAGAAATGTGTTGACATACACATTTCTGGGCACAGTCCCAGGATCAGAGCAGAAATGGGGTGAGGTTTACATCACAAATAAATTGAAGAGGAAACAGATAATCTGACAGGACAAAACATATTAAACTTTTGGGACCCAAGCCCTAGATTGTGTTTTTATTTAAAAAAACAAACAAAAAACTTGGCTGCTGTGATGTTAAAAAAAAAAAAATCAAAGGCAATGAATAACATGATCTTAATCAGTAGGAAAGAAACACAGGTTGAAAGGTTCATAGTCACCCTGAGTCTGGCTTGCCTGGGAATTCTGAATGCATCAATGGCTTGGGTTGGGGTCCCTTGGGAAAACAGAAAACAACAACTCCCTTTCCATGTTTTCTTTTTCTGTGCAGTTGGATTTAGAGGTGGTGCTGCAATGAGGCCCTGGCCATTGATGTCTACATCTCACAGTAAATAAAGCAGGCTTGCCTTGCCCAGTTGTACACAGCCGCAGTGTACAATGGAAGAGCAATCTGTTGTCATATAGACTGGGGATGGAATCCCTCTTACTAGCTGGGTTCTTGGGCAAAATACTTAATCTATCTTCTATCTATAAATTAATGATACCACCCATCTCAGAAAATTGCTGTGAAACCCATGCAAAATTACATACTAAGTGCCTAGGCATAGTGAACATTTTTGAAATGTTAGGTCTTCTTCCCTCAGGTTGGGAAGAGGTGGCTATGATGTCCCATAGTTCTGAATACGTACTAACATTTGCCAGCTTTTTCCATTTCAATCCTCGTCTTTTAGCAAACCTAATTACATGTCTCCAAGACATTGAGGAGGTAGATCCTAGATGTCATAGCTCTCCCATTCTAATACTATCTTATGAAGTCCCTGGTCTTCTGAAATTACTACAGTTGCCCAATAAAGAGTCTGGAAAGGCACTAACAAGATGCCCATCAATAAGACAATAGCTCTTTCCAGACCCCTGAAGGTCAAAATGTTTCCCACACTCCTCCAATGGGACCTGCCTTCTGTAGCACCTTCAAGCTGGGTCAATATTAGTCCTGGGCTTAAAGCAAATCAATAACAGTCCAGGACTGTTAGTTAATCCAATAGTAAAGCTATTTAGGAGGGAAAATCCAAATTTCCAGATGAGGGAGAAAAGAGCTGTAGAAAATGGACAATAACTATTGTTTATAAAGAAGAAAAGGTTTTCCTAAATTTTGAGGGACTTACTGGCAGGTCAGCCTTGAAAGGGGCCCCAAAGCTGCTGGGTGTATCTGATAAATGGTACATATGTTTCATGCTTTTCTTCTGTTTGTATTTAATATTTAGCAATACAAAATGGAGGAAGGAACCTCAGTTTCCAAATAAGAAACTTAAATTTAACCACATCTTTAAAACCATTTAATCTCATTTCTAGATGACCTCACAAACATAAAAAGACAAACATACAAAGATGTTCAATCCAGAATTATTTATAATAGCCAAACCTGGAAACCAAATCAAGGTCCATTAGTTAGGGATCAACTAGTTAAATTATAATACATACAACAGGCTATGGTACAGACATTAAAAATAATGTAGATCTGTATCTACTGACAACTAATGTGATCCACTACATATTACTGGGTAAGACAAGCTCATTATAGAAAACCATGTATCACTTGATCCCATTTGGAAGGAAGTGACAGTATAGTGCAGCAGTTCTCAAACTTTCTGGTCTCAAGAGTCCTGTACACTGAAAGATTACTGAGGACCCCAAAGAACTTTTGTTTTTGTTTATGTGAGATATACAGTATAGACACTGATATACTGTACTTGAAAATAAAACTAAGCCTGCCTCTCAATTTTTCTGTGAACCTAAAACTGCTCTAAAAAATCTTTCAAAAAAAACTTAATTAAAAAAGTGTATTTAAAAATAACAATACCAAACCCATATTAACAAAATAACATATTTTATGAAAAAAATTATATTCCCCACCCCCCGCACACACCAAATTAATAAGAGTAGTCGTATTGTTACTGTTTTACACTTTGGCAAATCTCTTTAATGTCTGGCTCAAAAGAAGAAAGGTAGATTACCTTCTGCATTATAGCAAGTGTATTAGTTTGTTAGGGCTGCCATAACAAAATACCACAGACTAGGTGGCTTAAACAACAGCATTTATTTTCTCCATAAATTCTGGAGGCTAGAAGTCCAAGATTAAAGTGTTGGCAGACTTGGGAATTCCCTGGTGTTCAGTGGTTAAGACTCCCTGCTTTCACTGCCGAGGGCCTGGGTTCAATCCCTGGTCGGGAAACTAAGATCCCACAAGCAGCAAAGCACGGCCAAAAAAAAAAGGTGTTGGTAGACTTGGTTTCTCCTGTCTCTTCCTGGCTTGCAGATGGCTGCCTTCTTGCTGTCATACATGGTCTTTCCTCTGTGCATGCACATATCTGATGTTTTTCTTTCTTTCTTTTTTGGTTGTCAAATGATCCTTTATTGAAATATTTTCCTTTGCTGTCCTTAACTAGCTGGGCATTCCACTGCACCACTGTTGATGTCATCCATGATGTCATGAGGGTGGCAGCCATCAACATTGCAGTCCACCAACTGGGCAGTCCCTGGGATCTCTTTAATGGTTCCAGACAGTTCTTGAGCTAAAAATAAGTGCCACAACTGTTGGGCAATGTTGGCAATCTCATCAAAAATTGTATGTCCACTGTGCTTAATGTTCTGCTTCTTTCTGTCTCTTGGCCATTCCTTGAAGGCTTTGATGATCAGGGCAGAGGCAGAAGGAACTTCCTCAGTCTGGCCCTGTCTGTTCTGAATTGGTCAGTTTCACTGACATTCTCGGACCCTTCCAATCACCAGTTACTAGGCAATATCATCAACCGAACTTTTTTGGAGACAGACCCAGGGAGATGATCTCGGTAGTCAGGGGTCCGATGTTTCTTTGTGTGTCCAAATTTCCTCTAGTTATAAGGCCATCAGTCAGAGTGGCTTAGGGCCCACCCTAACAGCCTCAGCCTCATTTTAACTTAATCACCTCTTTAAAGGCCTTATCTCCAAACAGTCACATTCTGAGGTACTAGGGGGTGACTGCTTCAACATATGAATTCTCAGGGGACACAATTCAGCCCATAATAGTAGCTATAATGGGAAGTAGCTAGTAAAAGCACAGCAGAAGTACTGAGAGCAAACTGAGTTTCTCTCTAAAAACATGTATCTATAACCTAAGCCTACCAACTTACAAAATTCTACAAAACACAAAAATATACAAACATATATTCTATTAACCATCAGTGTGATGATGTTACCATATCATATAGCCTTTGGAAAACTCCACTGTATACTCAGGAGAGAATCAGAGTGAAAAAGGCTAATTATGCCTTAATATTTTTATGAAAATAGTAGGACATTCCCACCCCTCCAAAGGATCTCAGGGACTCTGAGGGGTACAAAGACCACATTTTAAGAACCACAGATACAAGCACTATGACCTCAGGCAAATTTCTTAACCTTGTTAAGCCTCAGTTTCTAAAATGAGGTTAATGATAACACCAACTTAAGTGGGCTTGTAAAGATTTAATGAATAAATACACATTATTCACAAATAAATGACAAATGTGAGCATTCTGCTAATATTAGCTGTTATCATTTGTGAAAAATTACTTAGCAACATGATTCATGTGCTTAAATGCATAGGAAGTAGTAAGCTCTGGATGAGGAAATTTATTTTTTAAACAAATATTTAAATTGAAGCATAACAGTGGAAAAAGCGTAAGACAAAGTAGATAGCTTGATGATTTTTCACACAGTAATCTTATTTTACCTTTGTTTGAGAGATCATTTTATTAATAACAACAAAAAAGTTATTGATAAACAACCACAACAGCAGCCCCTTTTCTCACCTATAGCATCCTTGGGTTTTGCTATCCATCTCCCTGTAAGCATCAAGACAGAATCTGAGAGGTGTTCCTTAACTCAATACCCCTCTGGTACCATCAGGTTCTCTTTGGCACAAGGAAAAGCGCACAGTGCAAGAGCAAACCTGAACCAAGCTTTGTGTCATTATGAAGCTGGATTCTCATCTGTGTCCAGTTTAGTAAACTCTGAAGTTCACTTAAAAAATAACCATTATAGGACTTCCCTGGTGGTCCAGTGGTTAAGAATCCGCCAATGCAGAGGACACAGGTTCAAACCCTGGTCCGGGAAGATCGCACATGACATTGGGCAACTAAGCACATGCACCACAACTACTGAGCCTGCATTCTAGAGCCCACGAGCCGCAACTACTGAGCCCACACCCCACAACTACTGAAGCCTGCGCACCGCAACTACTGAGCCAACGCATTGCAACTACTGAAGCCCACATGCTCTGGGGCCCATATGCCACAACTACTGAGTCGCGTACTGCAACTACTGAAGCCTGCACGCCTAGAGCCCGTGCTCCGCAACAAAGAGAAGCCACCGCAATGAGAAGCCCGTGCACTGCAACAAAGAGTAGCTCCCACTCACCGCAACTAGAGAAAATCGCACGTGCAGGAATGAAGACCCAACGCAGCCAAAAATAAGTAAATAGCCATTATAAGAAACATTTGTCATGTTTCTACCAAGGGTATAGAGTTCATTTGGGGGTAACTCATTGTGCCCCTTCAAAAAAACACCAATATTATTCTCCATAACAAAGTTCCTTATATAATAACACATATCTTGTGTAATAATCATGGTGAGAGATTTTTTTCCCCTTCTCCTCTTAGAGGAGTTGAGGGTGAATTTAGTGTCTCAAAAACCAACTGGAGTGATGTTAGGTGCAATTTAACTCTATTTCAGTGCAGAATGAACTGCAAAGTGGTAATACTAAGGGAGATTGGATTATAAGCACAGAAGTAAATCCTCCATCCTTGACCCCATTACAGTTTGGTGAAAGGGGACCTGAAATCTTGAAAAATTCTTTTAGCTCCATCAAAAATTATTTGCTCTCTAACACTGTTGCTCTTCTCTAAAAGTTCTACATCAAAACTACCTGCTACTCCCCCTTCTACAACAGTAGTTTAAAGTGTACTTTCTTTAGAGCTACATTGTCTCAAAAATTTGTCTATTGGCTTCTAGAAAGAAAACTTAAAACATAAAATTTTTTTCCAATTCTACCAATACCTACAAACTTACAAAACAAACAAAAATACATAAGCACACACTCTATTAACCATTAGAGTGATGATGTCACCATATCACATAGCTGCTGGAAAACTCCACTTTACAAGTATGAGAGAATGAGAGTGAAAAAGACAAAAAACTTGTGAAAAATTACTTGTGAAAAATTACAGTATGATAAGTCCTTAAATGCATAGTTACCTCTAAATACTAAATAATAGAATTTCTAATTCTGTTAAGAATTTAGCATTTGATATATAAAGTTACATTTTCCAAAGACAAAAATTTTTTCCTAAAAACGTTAAGTCATACCTCTGATACTCAAAAGAAGACCTCTTTACTTACTGCCCAACGGCAGCTGTCAGAAAGAAATCAGTAAGGCAGAAGCGGGACCAAGAAGAGGTGAGGGCACTGAATTTCAGTCAACTCTGCTATTCAGTACTACCTCTGGGAGCGCTCATTCCCATATGTCATTTAACAATCAGAGGTGAGTGAGGTAAAAGCTCAACTTAAATAAAAAAATGAATATTACCAGTAGAAAGCTTTTTTGGGAAAAAGCAACCCTTTTTTTGTGTGGGGGGGTGGGGAAAAGCAGGCACCAATACGTAACACCGATATGTAAATGTGCTATGCTATTGAATAAGTGATGGCAGCAATGTATCCCAACACACACTGACTAAGGGGGTCAAACTGAAACTATATAATAATACTAAAAGAAATACAGTTACTTTAGAAATTCATTTATTCACAAATGATCTGTGCAGTCACACTGATAGATCTCTGAGTGTTATACACAGCCCTTACCATGTCGTGGCCTTATTAACACACGGGATTCAGAATCATACTTCTCAAATAGAAAGTAAGAATCAAGATTAAGACTAAGGAATGAAGGAAAAAGAGAGGCCATGGAGGGAGAAAGGCTGTGAGGGGGTAGAGATGAGAGGTAACAACAGTGAGGCTGGAGCTCCCCAGCAGAGAGTGTGGCAGGACTGATGGGTGGGGCAAACCTGCGCTGGGAGCTCCCTCCCTTTGCTGGTCTGCAGCAAGGAAGGAGTGAGTGCCTTCTGTGGCTGACACTCTCCCAGGGAACTCTGCATAGTCCTGATGGTATCACCATTGCTTTGATTGCTGCTGCCCTGAGAAGTAAACAGAAAAGAGCTACAATACTGCAGCTCCATCAGTGGCATGGGAAGGCAAGGGTTAGCGTAGGGTGAAGGAACAGGAATCTAAGAAATATAAAAGGTACCAACTTCAAAAGAAAAAGGACAGATCAAAGTAAAAGGTAAAAACTTTACCAGTTATTTTGCTAAAGTTTAAATTCTAAGTAGTAAAGGAATTGAAAGCAGGGTCTCAGATATTTGTACACCCATGTTCATAGGGCATTATTCACAACAGCCAAGAAGTGGAAGGAACCCAAGTGTCCATCGATGGAAGACTGGATGAACAAAATGTGGTTCAGTCGACCCTCCATATCCATGGGTTCCACATCCGTGGAGTCAACCAACTGCAGACCAAAAATATTGAGAAAAAAAATTACAGAAAGTTACAGAAAGGAAAACTTGAATTTACTGTGTGCCGGCAAATATTTACATGGCATTTACATTGTGTTTGGTATTATAAATAACTTAGAGATGATTTAAAGTATACAGGAGGGTATGCATAGGTTATATGCAAATATTATGCCATTTTATATAAGGGACTTGAGAATCCACAGATACCAAGGGAGGTACTGAAACCAAGGGAAACCGAGGGATGAGTGTATATACATCGGATGGAATATTACTCAGCCTTAACAAGGAAGGAAGTCCTGACACATGCTACAAAATGGATGAACCTTGAGGACATTATGCTAAGTAGAATAAGCCAGTCACAAAAAGACAAATACTGTATGATTCCACTTATATGAGGTATCTCAAGTAGTCAAATCCACAGAAAGAGAAAGTAGAATGGTGGTTGCCAGGGGCCTGCGGGGGTGGGGGGCAAGAAGAGTTGCTTAAATGGGTACAGAGTTTCAGATTTGCAAGACAAAGAAGTTCTAGAGATAGTTCACAACAATGTGAATATACCTAACACTACCAAACTGTATATTTGAAAATGGCTTAAGACGGTAAATTTTAGGTTATGTGTTTTTTATCACAATAAAAAACAAATTCTGGGTATTGATTAAAAGGGGGAGGGAAAAAATACAAACCTTCTACAATCTGTAGATATTATCTAGGTGGAGAGATTAATAAGATCACACACCTGTAATTCTCTTTTAAAGTATTAATATAAGTTTAAATGGTTGAGGCAAAATCAGTAGGTATATAAGAAATAATGCAAATCTGAGCTCCACAGGGCTTCAGAGGTGCATTTTCAGAGAAGAGCTTTGGAAAGAGAGGTAGACCCTGTGAAAGATGAACAAGCTAAGGGTTACAGGCGTATGTTCTCCCTGTGCTCACAACCATCTCGCTGACAGTGCGATGACTGTGGACCACCATTAGACACCATGGTATCCTTGGGGAATCACCCAGGAAAGTTATCACCCAAATTTCCACATCCCTCCTTGGCAATTAAAATGATGATACTTTCCCTCAGCACCTTGTGAGGATGTTTAGTTTCCAGTGTTTCCCAAGATCCACCTCAGGAGAAGTCAATTTGTCCACAAGAGGCATAGTTTCCAAAGCTGTCTACTGTGAACCTCTGAGAGATGTGAATTGAATTGAGCTTTAGGGTACCAAAGCAGAAGTTCTCAAATAGCTGAAAAGGAAGAATAAAAACTCAGAGTGAATATCCAAAGAAAATCATGGATGAAAACATTAAACATCAGATTCTCTTGTAAAAACACCACAACAATCCCGACAAACTTCCTGTGCTTTCTTTTCAGTATTTATTCTGAAAAATGATCCTGGAGAGGAGGGATAGGAGCGGGAGTGAGAAAAGAACAGCAGCTCTTCACTGATTAATTGAAAAGCCTCCTCTGACAAAATGCACTAGAGAAAGAGGTCTGAGAAGTCAACTCCAAAATGTATCTATTGAGCAGATATGACCAGGAACTTGTAACAAACATCCTAGGGCCATACCCTGATCCATAGGGCCTAACAAAGCTGCTTCTATGACTTTCTGTCACTGACCATGCAGGATGTTAGTTTTGTTACAGACAGGATAAAATTTGATATAATATATTCCCCCACCTCGTCAACAACATTTATTAGAAACACTGACTAAAATAAACAGAAGATAAGGTTCCTGCCCTACAAATAATTCTGATAACCCAGCGAGGAGTACAGAACACTTTCGCACACAAAACAGCCAGAGGAACACTTCTATTGAATGATATAACAAATACAAATGATAATATTTATCAAAAGCCTTTCATTAGACTTTGGATTCAAGCCAGCGTCCTAAAGTAAATGCTCTTTACTACAATTCTTTATTTAAAAAGCTTTCAACTTTGTCAGAGGGAGGGATGAGCCACACTCTGAGAAAGAACCTGCTTTTGTGATCAGCACATTTACAAGGCAGAATGCGAAATGACATCAGAATTCATTCGAGGAAAATTAAGCCACACTGCTTAGATAATGAGTGTCAAAGAGTAAAGGGCTGACCTTCTTCTGTTAGGATGGAAGAGTTGCTCTTTCTTAAAATGTCAGCACAATCCTGAGAAAGCCTTTCAGTACGTGAACCAACAATGCTTGAGTAGAACCTAAAGCTGAGACCTTTGCACATTAGCAAGTGACTGTCTTGTCTCTTCACTTATTTTTATAGTATCTCTATAGCCATGGACTTCAGCCACTGTCACCTTTCCTCTTCCTGCAATTAATGGCCTAGCGAAATGCCCGGGGTTCATTTAAAGTCTAACTTTATAAAGCCCAGTAAATACTGATTCTTCAACATGACATCAACTTGACCCCAAAGATCTATTTAGAGGTTGTGTGCCGCATTGTCTTGTCTTTCAGAAAGGTGATCAGCTCTTGCCTGCATTGATTTACACAATTAATTTCTCTTCCTGGCTTCAGCAGCCTGTTCAAACCATATCCACCCTTTTGTGTAAAGAAATACAGCCCGAAATGTTTATCGGCTAATCCCTTTGCTGAACGTTAATTTGAAGTGAAAGCCATGCCAACAAGACTGACAGATTTACAGCTTTACAAACTGAAGCCTTCTAGGTACAAAGAAGACATAACCAAAGGGGCAATAAAAGACAAGGCAAAATCAAAAGGGAACTCATAATACTTTCAACAAGTTAGTTTTTAGGGATTAGCAGTCCATGGTTCTTCTCTTTGTACCTATGCTTCCAAGTGATGGAGACACCACAGCTAGGAGCTGGAAAGTACTTACCTCTGACTTCACTTTGCCTTTTAAATACTTATAACCTCCAGACGGCATGATTTGCCAGGGAGATTTCTCATGCTTTAGGTTTGAAGCAAAGAGTATAAATATGGTGATAATGAAGTTAGCTGGGATGTGATTTCAATGCAGTAATTACACAAATTAAGAGAAGACTGAACACAAATTCCCATGCTCCTCTAAGACAAGAGCAGCAGGTGGAAAGACTGAAGTCAGTCTAAACTTACGACAGGCACGTGGGAGCCGGGTGGCTGTGGACAGACAACACCACCCATGGTACAAGATCATAATGGGTAAAGACTCAATAAGATGAACAAGTCGAAGTACCTTCCTTGTAAACTGTAAAGCACTCCTGAAAACTAAATAGTTCCTATGATGTTTACAACATCTTTCTACTCTTCTTAACCGGTCCTTATTCTACCTTCATAGGCTGCCATCTTCTTCCGTACCTTTAACATCATAATCAAATGGATTTCTTATCCAAAGTCCCTAGTGCAAGGCCAAGCTTCATTTTAGCCTTTCCTGTCCCCATGTTCTTGTTCTCTCTCTATGTTTATGATGATTTAGTAACAATTTTTCATAGTTATTTTATTGTTTAGTCATTGTTTTATCTTTAGTCTTAAGCTTCTCTTTTAGTTCTGCCAATTATTTCTGGTGACTCGTTAAAATATAAGCTCTACAGAAGAAAGATCTTCTATGTTCTTCAAAGCTGAATCCCACTATATGCTGTAACTGTATCTATGCATATGATCAATAAGCATTTGTTGGATAAAATGACAACAATATCGAATGTTGGAGATGTCTGTGTACTTTGTGTAGGAAAAGAGAAAACTATAACATGGCCTTGTTTAGATGGATATAAAAATCTCATTTATAGATCACCACCTAGGAATCCTTGAACAAGACTTACCCAATGGTATTACCTCTAATGTAACCTCAACTGTAACTACTTGTGAAGAAAGAATTTATAGTTATTAGTAATGGAAATTTCACATATTCCTTTAAATTTCTATGTGTTTCTTATTTGCCAAAGCCTAGTCTTAGCTCAAATTTCTGATCTAGAATGTCACTGAGCACCTGATATTATGCATTTTCATGTAAAGAGGCATATGATGTGGTGTTGTCTCCCAGGCAACTGTCATCTGGTTAGGGAGGATGGGGTATGTGTCAGAAGAGAGGCATGTTGATGACACGGGTGTGTTCACCTTGTGAAAAGTTACTGTATTATGTACTCAATTAAAGTTTACCTAAAACTATATAGGTGGCAAAGGTTAAGTGTGGGAGGAGAGGTAAAGGCAATTAATAAATGCAGCGGGAGGTAAGAAAACAATGGATGTAGAGGGCTGGGGCATCTAGAAAAGCCACCTGGAAGAGTCAGAAACTGAGCCGGGCCTTGTAGCAAGTCTAAGACTTAGTGAAGAGGAGGAGGGAGGGCAGCATGAAGGCGGAAATGGGTACATGGAGGGTCAAGTAGGCCAGGTTAGATGTAATGGAGGGTTCCTAAAAAGAAGCAGTGAAAAGACTAAGGCTAAAGACATAAGGAGGGAAAATCAGATTAAGGGGGGCCCTGAGGGTCAGGTTCAGAAGTCAGACTTCACTCTAGACGGTGGGGAACCACTGAAGGCTTCTGAGTAAGCTGATGGCCCAAGATGAAAACCAAGGGAAATTAATCTGGGTGTGGCATATTGATTGTGCTGACTGGAGAAAGGAACAAGAGAAGAAAGAAAAGGAGACCAGGGTAGCAGTTAAACTGTGAGATACTGAGTGTCTATTGACTAAAAATAGTAGTAGTGGGCCTGGAAAGATTGGAGCAGATGTTAATACTATGAATGAAACACAGAACAGACTCCGTGATTTTCTGGATGAGAGGAAGGAGATACAAAAGAAGATGAGAAAAGTCATGGATGACAGGGTAAAGGGATATGTGAGGGTACCACTGATAGCGACAGAACATTTCTGAGTGGGAGCTATTTTATGGGGAAAAACAAAAAGAACTCAGATCTGTTTACACACTCATTCTGTGTCTTCAGCTGTGTGTCTCAAGCCCTTCTCCAGCCAAGGGTTTGCCTGGTATGCCTGGTATGCTCTGAGAATATATATTAAAGACATGAAATCCGTAGCGCAGTTAAGTGGAAGCACATCACCATAAACAGTTTCCAACGGCCTACGTTTTTAATTGAGTAGTAGTTCTCTATGTATTAGGGAAATGAACTCTGTGTGATGAACTGCAAATATATTTTCCCCCAATTTGTCATCTGTCTTTTGACTTTACTTATGGTGATTTTTACCATGTCAATTTAAATTTTTATAAACTCAAAAATATCATAACAGATTTTTTTCCCTCCCGCTCCCCCTCATAACAGATTTTTAAAACAAAGTTACCTAATGCCAATATTGTTATATATTAAAAAATCAAGGTGAACAACAAATATATATGTTGACAACAACACTAATGAAGTAAAGATCATAAGAGCTAAAGTTTACTGAGCAAGCATGCATGCCAGGCATTATACTTCGGGCTCTATGTGATCATCTGACTGCCTCCTCACAACCCCAAGAAGCAGATACTATTATTAACCCCCATTTTAGGGTTGAAGCTGAAATTTAAAAGGCTAAAGTAACTTGCCCAAGAATACACAGCAAGTAAACAGTGGAAAATTGACATTCATAAAGCTGGAAAAGAAAAAGAAAAGGAAATTAAGAGTCAAACCCAGAACTTATATACAAAACAGAAACAGACCCACAGACATAGAAAACAAATTTATGATTATCAAAGGGGAAAGGTGGGGGAGGGATAAATTAGGAGTTTGGGATTAACATATATACACTATTATACACAAAATAGATAGCCAACAAGGACCTACTGTATAGCACAGGGAACTACACTCAATATTATGTGATAACCTACATGAGAAAAGAATCTGAAAAAAAAAAGATATATATGTATGTATAACTGAATCACTTTGCTGTACACCTGAAACTAACACAACACTGTACATCAACTCTACTTCAATTATAAAAAGAAAAAAAGATTCAAACCCAGATAGCCTAACTCTGAAGTCTGAACTCTTTAACCTCTGTACTCTACAGCCTCACCTTGTGGGTGATGCCCCTTAAAACCTGGCCCTGCTAAACCACAGAGATTAAGCTTGACTCACAAAACTCCCAAAGACTGAAATGAACATATTTTTTCCTTGTTATTCCCACTTTCATTGTCACTTCTTATCCTGGACCTCGTTTAAGAATCAGATGGCTGTAGTTCAGTTAGAAGAATTTTAATTGAATTCTGGATGAAAATAAGCACAAATCAACTAAATGGCTCCATTTAATTAGGTACCTGAATGGAGAAGAGGAAAAAGCTTAAACTACACGTTTAAAAAAAGAAACTTGGTTGTTCTTTATAGGCTAAAGTAGTTCAAGAAGAGCAAAGTGGTCTATTGTTTAGAAAATAAAAGACCTAACAGGAAAAATTTAAATTAAAAAAGAACCACGGCAAGGTATTTAAATCATATTGAGTTTTTCCCCTCACTGTTGTTTTATAACAATTCCTTGGGGATTTTGAAACCTAAACCTTTTTCTTTCTGAAAACATTTCTCTCTGATGCACACACAGAGCCCTGTTGTGTTGGAAGCCAGCATTTTTTTAAAGCCTGTCATAAAGGAACAAAACAATGAACAGCTGCACAAAACTACAAATATTTGATAAGGAAACAAACATAGAACTTAAGACTGCCAATATTTGTGATATCACTTGTAAGTAATAAGTACTGATTTGGACAATTTAAGAAAATTTAAAACCCAAGTTAAGTGTTAAGTATGACATTTGAAAACTGTTAAGCATACAGTTGCTATCCTTTATTGACTACTCACAGTTATCTTCAGAAAATTAAACAAAGTTTTCCTATTACCAAGAGACAAATGTGGACCACCAAGATGAAAGGTTTTTAGTCAAAACCAAAGCTTCCCTGACAGAATCTTGAGACAAAGATCTAACCATCCTGCTGTCCCTTGCTCACATGATCTGTGAAGCCTACCATTTTTAGTTTGTACATGTTTGTTTCCTAGGGAGAACACAGAAGAAATTATTGATTTCTGGTAGTGTAGTGGTATACACTGAAAGAAAACAAAAAGCAAGATTTAAGGGCTAACTGTGGTCATTTTCCCTTGCATTCATTTCAGACCTTCTACTCCTTCCTCTCAGGCTCTATGAAACAACCATAAAAGACCAGAAATAATTCCACATGTGACTAGGCTGCAAAGATGAGCCTCAAAATCTCAGCGAGAGTTGGGGAGGAGAGTAAAGAGGAACCTCCTAATATCTGTGACCTCAAGCTACAAAACTGAATGAATGGCCAATCCTCAACAGCATAATGACAGACATGTTGGGGATCCCTGTCCATAGGGCTTCCAAATGAGGCTCGCTCTCCTTCTTCAATCTTAGACAAAGTAGTGGTCACTCTCTTCAAAGATCTCTCCTTTAAGAAAATCTATTTCTTGTGCTGGGTGGCCTCAGTGAACTATTTGGTATCTGATTTGACTTCAAAAAGAGGAAATTCAGTTTTGAAGTCTAAAATGAAGATTCGAAATATGTAAGTCCTGGCAAAAGAAATGAAAGCAAAAATGAACGAATGGGATTCTAATTAAATTTAAGAGCTTTTGCACAGCAAAGGAAACCAGTGACAAAATGAAAAGACAACCTAATGAATGGGAGAAAATATTTGCAAATGATATGGCTGACAAGGGGTTAATAGCCATAATATACAAACAGCTCATACAATTCAATAACAAAAAAACCAATTAAAAAATGGGCAGAAGACCTGAACAGACATTTTCCCAAAGACATACAGATGGCTAAAAGGCACATGAAAAGATGTTCAACAACGTTAATTATCAGGCAAATGCAAATCAAAACAACAATGATATAACACCTCACACTTGTCAGAATGGCCATCATCAAAAAGTCTATAAATAACAAATGTTGGTGAGGATGTGGAGAAAAGGGAACCCCCCTACAAGGGACCCCCTCTACAAGGGAACCCCCCTGTAAACTGGTGCAGCCACTATGGAAAACAGTATGGAGGTTCCTTATAAAACTAAAATAGAGTTACCATATGATCCAGCCATTCCACTCCTGGGTATATATCCCCCCCAAATTTAAAAACACTAATTCAGAAATATACATGTACCTTAATGTTCACAGCAGCATTATTACATCATAGCCAAGATACGGAAGCAAACTCAGTATCTATCAGCAGATGAATGAATAAAGAATGTGGTATATACATATATTTGTTTGTGTGTGTGTGTGTGTGTGTGTGTGTGTGTGTGTGTGTGTGTGTGTGTGTGGTATATACAGGACTATTACTGTGCCATAAAAAAGAATGAAATTCTGTTATTTGCAACAATGTGGATGGACCAAGAGAGTATTATGCTTAGTTAAGTAAGTCAGACAGAAAAAGACAAATACTATATGCTATCACTTATATGTAAAATCTAAAAAATAAAAGAAATGAATGCATATAGCAAAACAGAAAGAGACTCACAGATATAGAAAACAAACTAGTGGACACCACTGAGGAGAGGGAAGTGGGGAGGGGCAAGATAGGGGTATGAGATTAAGAGACACAAAATACTATGTATAAAATAGATAAGCAACAAGGATATATTGTACAGCATAGGGAATTACAGCCATTACTTTGAAATAACTTTTTTTTTTTTTTTGGCTGCACCATGTAGCATGCGGGATCTTAGTTCCCCCACCAGGGATCAAACCCATACACCCTGCAGTGTAAGCACAGAGTCTCAACCACTGGACCACCAGGGAAGTCCTAAAATAACTTTAAATGGAGCATACTCTATAAAAATACTGAATCACTCTGCTGTACACCTGAAACTAATATAATATTGTAAATCAACTGTACAGTTTTTTTTTAAATTTATTTATTTTTGGCTGCGTTGGGTCTTCATTGCCATGCGCAGGCTTTCTCTAGTTGCAGTGAGCAGGGGCTACTCTTCATTGCGGTGCACGGGCTTCTCATTGCGGTGGCTTCTCTTCTTGCAGAGCACGGGCTTCAGTAGTTGTGGCTCGCGGGCTCTAGAGCGCAGGCTCAGTAGCTGTGGCGCACGCGCTTAGTTGCTCCGTGGCATGTTGGATCCTCCCGGACCAGGGATTGAACCCATGTCCCCTGCATCGGTAGGCAGATTCTTAACCACTGCACCACCAGGGAGGTCCTTATACAATTTTTTAAAAATGTTAAGTCCTATGAAATTTATAGTCATTCCTGGTATGTCCAAGTTAAACTAACCCTTAGTAGGTAATCTGGTACAAATGAAAATAAGTACTGGTGTTCAATTAATGCAAGGATTTAGAAGGATGCAGCGGGTCCTGTTTCTCCCCCAAGAAGGGATGATTTCTATTGTTTTCATGTATGGCAGTTAGACTTCTGAAACCTAAAGTAAACAGGAATGGCAAACGCACGCTACTTTTTCTTCTATAATCTGTTTTACCAACTTCTATTTCTCACAATTACCCCCTGTTTACAGATAAAAGTAACAGTAATAACACTATTTTGTACTTAATAATAATGCTCCCCCACCTACCTCCCTACCAGGGATGGTATGAGGATGAATGGAAGACAGTCTGACAAGCACTTTGAGCTCTTTGGAAGGCACTCCCACAGAAAGCCTTGCTGAGGCTAAATAACACCTGTCATCTAAGGATCTAAAAAGTATCTCACAAAGCCCAGATCATTAACCCTTCAAAAAAATCACTGTGACATAAACCTGAGCTCAGCATTATTATCCCCATTTAGAAGATAAGAAACAGAGACAGGCTAGGACCACTAACATTGTGATATAAATTTAAGAGTTCCTGGGACCAGGCCTAGAACACAGGCCAGTAGAAGGCCATTTTCACATGGCAGTGTGCATTTGTCTCACAATCTAAATAACAAATCTGTACCAAAGAATGCCAAGTGGGGAAGAAGTCCCATCCTTGGGCTATGCATATGCAATCAGACAGCAAAGGAAGCGTCCACTTGGTTTTGTGGCCAAGAAAGACAAGTAATGTGAAAAAACTATAATCACAGCCCTTGGAAGATTCTAATTGAAAAACAACAAAACAAATAATGGTATATTTCAGACGCATTCTTCACAAAATTGTACCTCCAGGTACAAAAATGATAAGACTTTAGGTAGTAAACAGAAAGATATGGACAACAGCCTAAAAATATAATAGACTTGAAAACTATCACAGCTCTTCATACGTCATATTGCCAATGTCACTTAGAATTAGGATCACAAGTAAGTTTTTTCTTTTCCCACAGGTAAGTTTTGTTGGTTAAAATTCCCCAAACCTAAAAAAATGATTCTGAGTTTCTGCCAAGGTACCAGGCAATTCAAATTCTCAAGCCTTCACGTACCTTGCATTTTTCTTCTGGCTACGTGCAAGATTACTCTTGAAGAGAGCAAATATGAGAGATGTGAAGAGACAAGAAGGAAAATGGTGATCTAACACATCAGGTCAAAAACACCTTCTATCTACTTGAAAACTATTTATACAGGCTGCACTCACATTGATTCTTTCTAAATCGTCACAAAAGAACACAATGGAGCCTATTCACACTAAGGTAAGCCATGTCACTCTACGTATACACAAACATACCCAACTTCACCTGGAAACCAAAGGTAGAAACTTCTTTTCTACTGAAGAGAGAGATCAAAACAGTTCTTAGGGCAAACTAGACTTCAATGCTTTCCTATCAATAACCACATAGCTACTCTCTCCCTCAATTTTTCCACCTTTAAATAGGGACAATATCTTACAAGGATATTCTGCAGTTACAGGAAGATAAATTATCAGATGGAATTTTGAGCTCTATTATTGTCACTCACTAACTATAACATCCAATGCATCATTACAGGACAAAAAGCAGCTTCCTTAAAAGAAAAAAAGAAAAGGTCTAGAAGGAACTCTGATAGCTTACAGTCTCTGCAGTCATCAACTGGTTTCACAGGGCTATATTTTTAAAGAATGGAATAGAAACATCTACTTCAGAATAAAAGACAATGTGATTGTTAGGTGGTTACTATCCTAGAGTCATCTCCAAATACAGCCCTAACTCCGCCTGAGATGCCACATCTAATCTGAAGCCTCAAACTGCAGTGATCAGTGGTGAGAGAGCCAATAATGATACCTAATATAATAGCCAATAAAAATAGGACATAATGTACTTCCAAAAGGCCGAGGGCACCTCAGATAAAGGGAGCAAGTCAAGGCCAGTCTGTGGGAGGAGTAATTCTTATCATCAATTACCTCTAAAAGGAAAGAGCAAGAAGAATGTAATCAGTGGATCAGCTATGATTTTTCAACCTATCAGCACACCACTCCTGCTTTGGGCATCTCCATTAAAACAGTACCAAAAAGCTTGCATGTCACCAGAGCCCAAGTCTCCCCACTGACTGCAGTGGCATAGGAACATTATCAAGCTGCTCACACAGAATGGGAACGTGAACTTCCCTCTTTGATTCTGCTCTCCCAAACCACCTGCCTCTCTCAGCTGCAGAGAGCACAAGGAATGTTATAGGCCTGACCTGAAGAGGCGCCAGGCAGAAGCCAAACAGCCAGGGAATGAAGGCTTTAACACCTCCTTCAAATAATTACGCAGGGTTGCACTTTTGGATGTTTGCCCTGAGCCTCACTGCTGACGTGAGGATTATCAAGTTTAAGACTCTGCTGGTAAGGCCAAATGACCTATTAGAGAGTGAATTAAAACTGCTATATACAAACAGGATGCCAGGCAGTTCTGCTGAGCACCTCAATACTCAAAATACCAAAGGACTTCCCCTCCCTGCAGAGTCTTTCAGTTTTAAAAAGTAGCAATAAAAAAATGTGGGTGGAAGTAGGAGACAGGAGAGAAGAGGCTGTGCTGACATGGCTGAAGAACCCAGACCTCATCTCAGCACACAGCAGCACGCTCTGCTGGTTTCCACAGCAGCAGGTAGAATTAGCATCAGAGATGGGCTGCTGGGAGTTGAGTTTGCTGCAAAATTTCTTCCAGAAAAAGCCCTGCCTTCAGGCATGGATATTACTGCTTCACCAGGGAAAAACTGCCCCAGGTGGCTGCTGGCTAGCAGGGTCTCTTCAATGCCCTAAGCCTGTGACCACCAACCCTAGGGGCAGATGCCCTTTCAGGACTAATCTAGATAATGTTTCTGCAGATAAATTCTTTCCCTCAGAAGGAGGCTGCTTAATGCTCATTCAAATCTGTTACCACTCTTACTTTCAGTTTGGTCATCTTCCCTCAGGGATTACTCATAATTGTCCCTCAAACAATAGCAACAGGAGGTAAGTGTTTGATCTTTGTATTGTATATGAGAAAGGAAGTGCAAGTCAGCAAAAAGGAGCAGAGATGATTTCTACTCAGCCTGGGGGTCTCTAGGCAAATGGCTTTAGGGAGGCAGGGCACAAAGAGGCTGACTAGTGTGCCAAGTGACAATTCAGAAAAAGAACAGTGAGAAAAGAGGAAAGGTCATCAGGTGCAGCCAACTCCACTCCAACTTTTCCAACAGGAGAACAGCAACAAGAAAAGTTCAAGAGCAAATCAGATGTCCCTTGGCAACATCAGGCACCGGCAAGAGCATATATACATATAAATAAGAGCTGTCCAAAAAATAGCTGTTTGAAATGCTTCCTTGTAAGGTGAGAGAGAGGTTGCCACATGTTATCTTAGATTTTCAACTAAGTCACCTCATCTTATTAGACAACGAGACGTGAAATATTTATTTTGTCCTCTGTCAGGACCATAGGAAACCTGCCTTCAGTAGCACCACTGGAACATTATCTATTATGACACACACTTACTTACTTGCCTGTAATCCAGTCCAGATGACCTCCTTCCCCTCTGCAAAGGTGTGGGCTAAATGTCAGACAAAAGGCCCTGGAAGAGGGATAGGGTTATCATCCCCACACACACCACAGGAGTTGCAAGACCTCTACAATTTAACAAACTGGTATCAATGTTTTAACCTACAACTGAGAGCGCAAACTTTGAACTGGAATTCTGGTTTACTTACATCTTGTTTTTCTACTTTTATTTTGTAATAATAATGTTCATCTATGAGCATTAGTTCTAAAACTATTTCACCATTGAGATATGGGAAAGAGGACATGATTTCTTAAGAAATTGTCACAGCTTCATCACGTGGTGAAGTTCACTCTCACTTCTTTTCTCTTTCCACAATGTCCTCTAACACTTGGAATAACACTTAGACATTGCTGGCACCAAGCCACCTAATCTAATATGGTTTCATTTGGTCTGGTCTCTAAACAATAGGCTGTCTCAAAGAAGACAGTGCCCTGTCACCATCTCTAGGTGCAGATTTATATTTGGTTACTGGTGTGTTTACACTGTAGCTAAAAAACCACAATGGAATATATACATACAATGGAATATTATTCAGTCTTAAAAAGAAAGTAAATCCTGATACATGCTACAATGTGTATGAAACTTGGAAACATTATGTAACTGAAATAAGCCAGAATCAAGGTAAATACTGTATAATTCCACTTATATGTGGTACCTATAGAGCCAAATTCATAGAGACAGAAAGGAGAATTATGGTTGCCAAGGGCGGAGGGGAGGGGAGAATGAAGAATTACTGTTTAATGGGTACACAGTTTCAACTTGGGATGGTGAAAAAGTTCTGGAGATGGATGGTGGTGATGGTTATACAACAATGTGACCATGCTTATTAATGACACTGAATTATACACTTAAAGTGGTTAAAATGGTAAATCTATGTTACGTATATTTTACCACAACTTAAAAAAAAAAAAAATAGACCGAAGTGAACCATAATCCAACTCCCTTCACTTGTGAACTACACCCAAAATGATATACTAGACCCCTACAAATGAATATATAAAAGAAATAAATATTCCCCACAATAGTAACAGGCATCTTGTCAAAAGAGTTCATAGGAATGGGATCAGAGGGACCAAACAATCGAATATTTATCCCCATCCCCCACAAATGCACCAAGCACATAGCTTAGTGTTTTATCTTCAGCAGGTATTCAATAAAATACTTTTCATCCTGATAAAAACCAGAAATGATTTTAAGAAAAGTAATTTTAATCTCATAATTCTTTTTTACTCTTATTGTCTTTGCCTATTTCTTGTCTTTGTGTTAGGTTAGACTTTCCAAACCTATCATTCCCTGCCTGAGCAAAGACAAGGCACGAAGTATCCCAGTACCACTGCAAAGATGAATAACCAATAAACATAAATTCAAAAGAGAGTGAAGGGAGAAAAAAAAAACATCTTGTATGAACAGAGCAACAGACCAGGGAGGGTGCATCTTTCTAGAACAGATGTTGGCTCTGTCAAAAATCAGCCAACTGCTCATCTTCCAGTTTCATTTCAACGATGGTTGTGCCTCACTGACAGTCATATCTTTAGTTGCTCTCATCAGTGTTTTAAGATTTAACTTTCCAGGCAAAGTGACACATAAAACAAATTCAGAGGATAAGTTTTGGTGAAATACTGCTTGGATGTGAATCTTCCCCCTGCCCCCAACCCAATAATCTAAAACAAGATAGTACCAAACCAAATTGAAGCATTTCAAACTGCACTTTTCCTTATATATCTGATGCTCTAAGAAACTGCTCAATCAATCACCTGTCAGAAGTCTTTCAGATTTTTAACATATAATATGTTATTTCTATTACTAGCAAAATATTAAAAGCCCCTAATGATTTCCTGCATCTCCCATTTGCTCAAGTTTTGTTTTGTAATCATCAAGAATGGAGGCAGACTGTGAAAGTGGAAAAGGGGGAAAATGTAGTGGACTGCCTTCTGTTTTCATAGAAAACCTTACAATACTTGTTATTTCTTTAAACCATGCATATGTATAACTTTTGTTTTTAAAAGAATGTAAGTTTCCTGATGGCAGGGACCATGAGAGTCTTGTTCTATTAAAATCCCCAGTGCTCCCCCTGAAGCAGCTGTTCAAAAAGTATCTGTTGGGGGCTTCCCTGGTGGCGCAGTGATTGAGAGTCCGCCTGCCGATGCAGGGGACACGGCTTCGTGCCCCGGTCCAGGAAGATCCCACATGCCGTGGAGCGGCTGGGCCCGTGAGCCATGGCGTCCAGAGCCTGTGCTCCGCAACGGGAGAGGCCACAACAGTGAGAGGCTCGCGTACCGGAAAAAAAAAAAAAAGTATTTGTTGGGGCTTCCCTGGTGGTGCAGTGGTTGGGAGTCTGCCTGCCGATGCAGAGGACGTGGGTTCGTGCCCCGGTCTGGGAGGATCCCATGTGCCGCGGAGCGGCTGGGCCCGTGAGCCATGGCTGATGAGCCTGCGCGTCCGGAGCCTGTGCTCCTCAGTGGGAGAGGCCACAGCAGTGAGAGGCCCGCGCAGTGCAAAAAAAAAGTATTTGTTATTCAAGTAACTGAAGTCACCGTTCTTGAAGCTCTAAATGGCTCCTCATAAGGCACAGCATTAAGATCACAATGCTTGCGATGCCTCCAGGGACTGCAGGCAGGGTCTGGTCCCTCAAACACTCCTCTCCCTGACTCTTCCTCTAGTGCCTCTTTCAGGTGCTCACATGCACATTGTTCCTTCCTGCCTCAGGAAATTTGCACATGCTGTTCCTTCTACCTAAAAAAGCTCTTCACCACCATCACCTAGTTCTCTCCCATAAGTCGGTAGACTTCAGCTCAAATGTCACTTCCTCCAGGAGATCCTCCCTGTCTCCTGTCCCCCTCTCTCCTGTCCCCCTCTCTTCACCAGCCTGATGGGGCCACGGTAGGCCTATCCCTGTATCCCCAAGGACCTTGTAGTTTATGTTAAGGCATTTACTCTTCTATCTAGAAAAGAACAGGGAGCCACCAAAGTGTTGCCAGCCAGGAAAGATAATATCCAATAAGCTGGTAGGTCTGGGGTTCAGAGAATTATGAACAGCAGCAAGCAGCTTACTTGGGACACAGATGACCTTTGCTCAACAAACAGTGGCCTCATCCTACCTCCCCAGGATACCTCCAGTAATGCCCTATGGTAGTGTTTTCCAGAATGGGGCATGACTATCACTGGGGGCTCTAGGGATAATTTTATTGGCATATAACTGAATATTTTTCAAAGATTAACGTATTTATTTCAATGGGGATTCAAAAATAAAACTTGCATTCTAAACCCATGGGAAAAAAAAAAGAATGTAGACAGAGCCATATTTTATCACTAACAGAGCAAAGCAAGAGTGGCCGTATTTTGGCAAGATGTCTTGTCACAGGTTCCTTTCTAAATGCCACATTTTTCTGCTACTCATGCTAATTTTATTTATTTTTAAATTTATTTATTTTTATTTATCTTTGGCTGCATTGGGTCTTCGCTGCTCCGCACAGGCTTTCTCTAGTTGCGGCGAGCAGGGGCTACTCTTCGTTGCGGTGCACAGGCTTCTCATTGCTACAGCTTCTCTTGTTGCAGAGCACGGGCTCCAGGCACGTGGGCTTCAGTAGTTGTGGCTCGTGAGCTCTAGAGCACAGGCTCAGTAGTTGTGGTGCACAGGCTTAGCTGCTCCACGGCATGTGGGATCTTCCAGGACCAGGGCTTGAACCCGTGTCCCCTGCACTGGCAGGCGGATTCTTAACCACTGCACCACCAGGGAAGCCTTATTCATGCTAATTTTAAAATTAACACAGGTTTACTTACAAGTTCACTGGTCTTTAGTTTTCATTCAATACTTTTTATTAATACATTCGGTAATAAGGCATAAATGAAAATGCAAAATAAATCACTGTTCATGTTTAAAGTTAATTAGTGCACACCACAGAGAAAATTATTTTTGGATGTATTTTGAAATAAAAGGAATTTAAATGTAAATTCAAGCTCATTATTATTCCTATCAGCTGAACCTTGCTGATGTGAAGTAATAAAGTTGCAGTCAAATTTAACTGAAAAATGAACTTCACTTATTAATGGAGGATTGTGAGTATGAGTTACAGGTATATTTGACTTGGGGCTCTCTTTTCTTGAATTTAGTAAACTAATTCTTAAAAAGAAACATTTGCTAGAAAAGAGTTAAGTAAATGAAAATTCAATAGGACTGACTGCTGTTAACTAAATATTTATGACATAAATAATATATCTTAAAGGTCTATTAAATACAAGCATCATATCTAATCATAAAGCAGAAAGGGCACTGGGTGAAATTAAAAAGTGAACTAAACACTAACCTTTAAGACAGTGGTCAGCAAACTTTTTCCATAAAGGGTCAGGTGGTCATATGTTGTTCGTCACAACTACTTAACTTTGGCACTGTGGCACGAAAGCAATCAGTGCATAAACAAATGAGGACAACTGTGTTCCAATAAAATTTTATTTAGAGACCCTGATATTTGAATTGCATATAATTTTTACATGTCATAAATTATTCTTCTTTTAATTTTTTTCAACCATTAAAAAAATATAAACACCATTCATAGTTTGAGGGCCATACAACAAAACAGGGGACAGGCCAAATTTGGTCCTTAGACCATAGCTTACAGGACCCTGCTCTGAGAGTTACAATTTCAAGTAAGGGGCAAAAAATATCCCCTTTGTCAATCAAAATCTTTTTCTTTTCTTCTGCCAAAGGAAGATTCTATAGAAATTTATAGATTTCTGATTTCTACAGAAAAAAGTTTTAGTTAGCCAATCCAGAAAAAGCTTCCTGAATGCTTGCCAGGCACAAAAGACATTGCTAAGCGCTGAGAGGCACGTGAATGGTGTCTGCACAAAGTAAGGAGAGGAGGGTAGGCACTGAGAGGTGAAAGCATGCCATAGACTGGGATGGTCCTTACCATTATGGAGGAGGTAACACCTGTACTGGACTTTGAAGAATGAGTAGGATTTGGATAGAACAAGATTGCAGTAAAAGAAAAACAGAGAGATAAGGACAAAACTTTAGGAAGTAGTCATACAAGGCAGTGAATTAAAAAAAAAAAAAAAAGAACCAGAAAAAGGAAAAAACTGCCACTAAAGCCAAGAGAAGAGAACATTTGAAAGAGAAAAGGGCTTAAAACTCTCAATGTGGTTACTGGGAAAAAATTAAAGTAGGTTAAGGCACTGGACAAAAGGGGGCTACTGGTGCCTTTTTACAGTGCGGTTTCAGTGTAATGACAGAGCTGACAGATAGGTTTCATGGAATTAAATGGAATAGTTTGAAAAGGATGTTGGTGGGAAGAATGGCTTTAAAGAGAAATGGACTCTATTTTCTTAAATAAAACAAAACAAAAAACATTCTAGTGAAAGATGCAGCTACCTTATTAGTAGCTTGCTCAATATGAAACATCCTAATCAGGAAGTTGTTCCTTACCTAAAATTCTTATACCCCTTGAAATCAAATGGGCCAAATTTTGTAGTAAGATCAGGAATTAACAGAAGTTACATCTATCCTAAATGCTGGAACAAAACATAGGCATGACTTCAACAAACTTTTCTGGAAGATGGTTATTAAAAAAAAAAAACCCACAACCATAACAAATGGTTAGTGTCCTATTCCTCTCCCAAGAGCATGTCTGTCTTTCCATCTTCTTTTATTTTTTATAATTTTTTACAATGATGTAGTTTCAGTCTTTCAGAAAAGTTACAAAAATAGTAAAGAGAATTCCTGGATACCTTTTTCCCTTCTTTCTTTTTTTTTTATAACCTACTTTAAGAAAAGCATTCTTTCACTGATTTCCTGGGTTTTGTTCTTTGTAATGTGGATACTGCCAACAAACTCTAGACATTCATTTTTAAAAGTGCTGGGGCCTTTTTAAAGTAGTTTAGTTCACGTTGTCCATGATTCACTCACAAGCTGTAGGAAAGAAAAGTGCAATATAGGCTCACTTAACAAAACTGTTTGGAATTCATTTGGCTTCTTTAATCTGTAGGTTGATGTCTTTCATTAGCTCTGGCCCATTCTCTCTTTCCTCTCCTTCTGGGACTCCAATTAAATGTATATTAGATCTTATCACTCTATCCTGTATGTCTCTTTTTCTCTCATCTGTAATTTTTACCTTCCCCCTCTGCCCATGCAACATGTTGGATAATTTCTTGTGACAATTTCCACTTCACTACTTCCCTCTGCAGCTCTATCTAATTTGCTAACTTGCTGCTAAACCCCATCCATTGAGCTCTTAAGTTCAGTTATTGCATTTTTACAGTTCTAGCATTTCTACTTGGTTCTTTTCAGAACTGCTACATCACTTTTTCTTTGCAATAGTTCCCAATTACCTGATAAAAAAGTTGTTTTAGCCTAAGTCTGATAATTCTAGTATTTCATGTCTTTATGAGTTCTGGATGTCTGTTTGCTTATGGTGAGTGGTTTCCTCATATGCCTAGTTATCTTTGTGTATTGGCTGTTGTGGGGGCAAAAGTTCCTTGGAAGAATATTTTTAGGCAGAGGGTGATAGAACTTTCTTCCAGAAAGGATTTTTCTTTACTATTGCCAAGTACCTGGGAACACTACCAGTCCAGAGGCTCTTTCATCCAAGTTCAAGACTCCAAGGTCTGTTTTCTCCTTTTAGAACCCTAACAGTTAATTTTTGCACTGCCTGAGGATCCTCTTTGTCAGATTTTCCCCTCATATTTTCTATCTCTCCACTTTGCCAGAGATTTCCTTAGCTTTATCTTCCAATCCTTAATTAATATATACATATGTGAGTATATATGTTATTTCTATGAACTCTCTTCTCACAGAAGCCTTTTCCACAACATCTTGCTTTTATTTTCCAAGTGAAATTCTCTAGAAAGTTGTACATTTGCTCCTCTAACAAGCTGCCTATTTTACATGATTGTCAAGAATGATGTGATTGCTTCCAATGCTGTGGATAAAAGCTCTTACAAAATATTAGTATGCCCAAGTGAAGTTAATAAATGTCAACAGTGTATAAGCATAAATAGCTTAAATAGAAAGTGACACCTGCTTAGTGATTTTACTTAAATTAAAATTTCAGGAATTCCCTGGCAGTCCAGTGGTTGGGACTCGGCACTTTCACTGCCGGGGCCCAGGTTCGATCCCCTGATCGGGGAACTAAGATCCCGCAAGCCGTGCAGTGCGGCCAAAAAAAAAAAAAAAATTCAAGTCATAGAAATATCAGGTAGTAAAAATGACACCATAGCTACGGTGGTAATGAGACATAGCAACTTTTTTCTACATTCAAATTGCTGTTATTCATAGTGATATAATAGTGCAATGGAACATTTAGTGATAGATTTTCAAGGAAAGGCTTTCTGTGCAAGGTGAGTTTTGAAAAAAAAAATTCTAAAGAGCCATGTGACTAAGAAGTAATTTTCAAGAACAGTATGTAACGTGGCTTAATACTGAATTGGATAATAAAAAACACAATATTTTCGTCCTTAGAAATAATATACTTTCTAAATGCTAGTCTTCCTCTGTAGTCATTAATATCTTTTAAAAAAAAATTACTACCGAGTTCTCAATCTAATCTCTCTTCCCTTGAAAAAATAAATTCATCTTTTCAATATTCTTCTAATACTCTGAAACAAGTAATCATTGAAAACAAGCCTCTTCACTAAGAGTATTTAAGAACTTAATTGTGCCTTTGTTACCTTAGGACAAATAGACCACAGAGTTGGCCAGGGAAGGACATGTGAGGCACATTCTGCTTTTTGACCTTGGTAGTAGTTACAGTGTTCACTTTATGATTATTTGTTTAAAAGTACATATATGTTTTATGAACTTTTACCAAAGAGAATAAATAGTATGTATTTTTAAACAGCTTCCTTTATAGAAACTTCTCTAAGTAAAGAAAACTAAATAAAGCTCTCATTTAAATGCATTCATTCTAACTGTCCTTTTAAAGAACTTGAAGAGGCAATGGAGCAAAGCAAAAATGAATGAAATACTTGAGTTACTCTCATTTACATCTTTCAAGAAAAGTCTCAATGTACCTAGCTAGATTTAAAACATATTTTCAGATAAAGTACTATTAAATATTAATATAGTTAAATACTGCCAATTCCCTCTTTCTCTAAATTTAAATATTCTTATATATATAAAAAAATTCATCTCTTTTTTTACTTGCTTTATATGTTCCAGGATTTTTTTTTTAGCATCTTTATTGGAGTATAATTGCTTTACAATGTTGTGTTAATTTCTACTGTATAACAAAGTGAATCAGCTATGCATATACATATATCCCCATATTCCCTCCCTCTTGCGTCTCCCCCCCACCCTCCTTATCCCACCCCTCTAGGTGGTCACAAAGCACCGAGATGATCTCCCAGTGCTATGCGACTGCGTTCCACTAGCTATCTATTTTACATTTGGTAGTGTATGTATGTCCATGCCACTCTCTCACTTCGTCCAGCTTACCCTTCCCCCCACCGTGTCCTCAAGTCCATTCTCTATGTGTGCGTCTTTATTCCTGTCTTGCCCCTAGGTTCTTCAGAACCTTTTTTTTTTTTAGATTCCATATATATGTGTTAGCATACAGTATTTGTTTTTCTCTTTCTGACTTACTTCACTCTGTATGACAGACTCTAGGTCCATCCACCTCACTACAAATAACTCAATTTCGTTTGTTTTTTATGGCTGAGTAATATTCCATTGTATATATGTGCCACATCTTCTTTAACCATTCATCTGTCGATGGACACTTAGGTTGCTTCCATGTCCGGACTATTGTAAATAGAGCTGCAATGAACATTGTGGTACATGACTCTTTTTGAATTATGGTTTTCTCGGGGTATATGCCCAGTGGTGGGATTGCTGGGTCATATGGTAGTTCTATTTTTAGTTTTTTAAGGAAACTCCATACTGCTCTCCATAGTGGCTGTATAAATGTACATTCCCACCAACAGTGCAAGAGAGTTCCCTTTTCTCCACACCCTCTCCAGCATTTATTGCTCGTAGATTTTTGATGATGGCCATTGTGACTGGTGTGAGGTGATACCTCATTTTAGTTTTGATTTGCATTTCTCTAATGATTAGTGATGTTGAGCATCCTTTCATGTGTTTGTTGGCAATCTGTATATCTTCTTTGGAGAAATGTCTATTTAGGTCTTCTGCCCATCTTTGGATTGGATTGTTTGTTTTTTTGATATTGAGCTGTAAGAGCTGCTTATAAATTTTAGAGATTAATCCTTTGTCTTGGTTCATTTGCAAATATTTTCTCCCATTCTGAGGGTTGTCTTTTCATCTTGTTTATGGTTTCCTTTGCTGTGCAAAAGCTTTTAAGTTTCATTATGTCCCATTTGTTTATTTTTATTTTTATTTCCATTTCTCTAGGAGTTGGGTCAAAAAGGATCTTGCTGTGATTTATGTCAAAGAGTGTTCTTCCTATGTTTTCCTCTAAGAGTTTTATAGTTTCTGGCCTTACATTTAGGTCTTTAATCCATTTTGAGTTTATTTTTGTGTATGGTGTTAGGGAGCGTTCTAATTTCATTCTTCTACATGAAGCTGTCCAGTCTTCCCAGCATCACTTTGTTCCAGGATTTTTAAGTATCTAAAGAAATGGCACTTTCACAGTGTCCTTTGATTTTGGACCTACAGTACTGGCTATTCCTTCCCAAATATATTATTGTGCCTTTATTTGTACCAAATCATCTCTGGTGAGTACAACCTAGGGCTCTAATGTCTCCTCTTCACTTTGCAGTTAGAAGCTATGCTTTTAAATAGTTACTACTGTACCCCTATTCAATCTGCTGAGAGCACAGTCTTGGAATACTGATTCGATTGCATAAGACCATTTCATAAGTCCCCCAAACAGACTGCCATTAAGACCACTTCTCTCTCCAGAAACTGGCAGTTAATGACCATTCTACTTTTAGCTAGCGAGGGAGCAGTTATTTCCTGCATTACATCTTTAGATCAGCATGATTTCTCCATTTACAAGTTTATCACTGCATTATAGACAAACAAACTACATCTTTGCTCCTATCTGTTAGATGAGAAATGGAAACCCTCTGACAGGACACTATCCTATTAATTTGGCCTAGGTCTTCTTCACTTGTATATCCTCCTTTCAGAGCTATCTGTCAGTCTTCCATAAAAAAATGCTACTACTAAATATATTCCTTTTCTGGTTTGAAAAACACGCGGAATGATTCTTTAGTTGTCAGTTCTTCTTTCAAAGTCTTTCTTAGGGTAAGAAAATTCTTATTTTAACTAGGGATAACCAGATACTAGTCTATAATAGCTGCAACAACTCTCAAAAGAGCTATACAAAAGAAAAATGTGGCTTCTACCTCCAAGAGTCGGAGTTTTCTTTTCTTATTAAGGCATCCGAAACACATAATACTACACCAAGCCAAAAGGACCAATTCTCTTCATGGAGTAGAATAGCAATTGGCTGTTACTCATTAAATTCTTACAGCAATGAGCAATGACTTGCATTCTCGTTTTGTTTCTCTTTGAATAGCAGATGAAGTTGATTTTTTCCCAAGGCTGCTTCCCATCACCAGCATTCCTGATCCTTGACCTATGTAGCTGTTAATATGCTGTACACATATGCTTGGGATCCTTAGCAATCAATGCAGTTAACCTTTCTGTTTATTCCAAGTCAGTTCCTATCTTGTTAATGAAAGTGATTTTTTTCCCTTTCTAAACATAATAATTATATCTGGTACAAAAACTATGTATAATCCATCAGTTTTTTAAATCTTTTTTTTTTTTTGCAAGGGATTCAGGGGCCATGGGTTCTAATGTTCTAGTTGAGAAAGACTTGTCTTGTAATTCCAAAAAGTGGGCTGCTATAGCTACTTCATAAATACAGTTATTACTGCTTGTGTGTTTGGGGGCTAGTTGTTGGATGCCACATTTTATCTTTATTCTCAAAGAAAAGTTAATTCCTTTGATTAAATGTAAGTGAAAGATTATATTTTCTGGAACTAATGATTAAAAAGTAATATACTGGGGGGACTTCCCTGGTGGCGCAGTGGTTAAGAATCTACCTGCCAATGCAGGGGACATGGGTTTGAGCCCTGGTCCGGGAAGATCCCACATGCTGCAGAGCAACTAAGTCTGTGTGCCACGACTACTGAGGCTGTGCTCTAGAGCCCACGTGTCACAACTACTGAAGCCCACACGCCTAGAGCCCGTGCTGCACAACAAGAGAGGCCACTGCAATGAGAAGCCCGTGCACCAGAATGAAACCCAATGCAGCCAAAAATAAATAAATAAGTTTACAAAAAAAAAAGTAATATATTGGAAATTCTATCAAAAGATACTTTGTTACAACTACCTGTGCTCAAAGGTACTTCCCCTCCATTTCATAATTTGCCCCCATCATTTTATATGGTAATTACCTATTAACCAGCTGTATCTCTCAAAGACAGGAAGCTCCTGGAAGGTAAGGACTGTATCATAATGACTTTTATCTATAGGGCACATAGTCTGACAGATGGTATACAGTCAATAAGTATTTCTGTTGGTGTTAGTATTATATTCAACTCAAAAGTCTAATTCTTAATTAGCCAGTTTTAGACTAACTGGCACACCCATTGCCTCAACATTTATGTCTAGTCAGATATTTTCACAATTCAGATAGGCCCAGTTTCAAATATCTACTGATTTCTACCTAAACACTGAGCATCTTTATGGAAGAGAGTAGAGACATTGCTAACTTGTGAGCTTTGAATCTCTTTGTTCTGATTCAGACTCTGCTACTATCTAGCATTAACCTTTGGCAAAACATTTTAACCATATTGGATCTCACACCCTTAGAGAGTAAAATGAGGAACTGGATTAAATAGTTTCCAAGTACCTAGCTGGGCCCAGCTCTAAAATTCCAATTAGGCCTTAACAGTAAGGGTACAACTACTATAGCAAGCTTTCGTCAACACTAGAGGGAGCTACAGCCGTGTCATCACTGGGGTGGGTTAGGAAGATTTCCAAGCCAAGCATCTTTAAATGGAAAACTGACTTTCCAGAATGAGAGAAATTAAATATTCAATGAGAGATCCATACTGTTCATACAGCAACTTCTCAGGCTCCCTGCTGTTACCTCCCTCTTACAGATGTTAAAGCACCTCACACTCCACTTGCATCAACATACCTTTTGGGCTTTAATTCTAATTTCAAAGGAACCAAGTTGGCTTGAGTCATTCCAACAGATTTCTTTCCCCATCCGTCTAGTTTTTTTCTTAATCAAATTAACAATAACAAAAAAGTAAAGTAATTAATGCTATTATTTAAAAAGCCCCAGGAAATGAGCTAGAGGAGGAGAAAGATTCATACAATGAAGCTGTGGCCTGGGAAAATAAGTAAACTGCAACTGAATTCATTAGCAGCTTGCCACTCAAACCAAATCTACAATAGCTACTTTGAAGACAAGAAAATTACTCAAAGAGAGAAAAGGTATCAAGTAAAAGAAGGAATCAACAAAGCCCTGCAAAGCCCCTTCCCCACAAGGCAGGAATGCCTGCCTAAGTGAACGCTGTCATTGCTCTGTTAGGCTCTGCAGTGAGGAGCTTGCAGCTGCTGAACAGTGATGTCATTAATTATACGCAATGAGGTCATATTAGGCATTTGGCAACAAAACTGTCAAGTGATAAGATAAGGGAATGGAGGAAGGAAGGAAAAAGAAAAAACATTTTTAAAGCTAGAGCTTATTCTGAAGTTATTATATACATACTCTCCCACCCAGCTCCAAAAAACACCCATGGCCTTGAAAATGTATGACCTACATCATTATAGAACAAGTAAAATGAAGAATCAAAAACCTCTCCTTCGGTATCAACTTATGTTTCTCTTTGCACAGAGGCACAATGGTATGTTAACCTGACAGAGAGAGCATAAACTGTGGATGTTACAGAATGTGGTCTGTGGTAGAAAGATAAATGCAATCCTAAAGAACCCCTTTTATTTGAATTTCATAGGTTAATTTAACGCTCAGAAGCAAATCCTCAACAGTCAGAAATGGACCACCGAGCTTTTAGTACATGGGCTGTTCCTGAGTAAAAATAGATTATACAGGAACTTTGGAGAGCGACTTTGTGGGTGAAGAGAAAAATCTACTAGAACAAGACAAACTATTCTTTTTCACTTAAAAAAATGCACACTCAGTCCTCCAGAGGTAAAATACAGAGCAAGACTCACAAGGTTAAAATCAACTTATTCCTATGGATCCAAATAGTCACTATACTTGTTTCTTAAATCATCAGTTTCAAGTACTCTAAGAGATAACAACAGCCTTTTAACAAGTCAAAAAAGATTTCTCTTTTAGGACAATGAAAAACAATTTTAACAGTCCTTTCAATCAATAATCCTCATGGGAAATATGAGAAAAATATACTTTACTGTTAAAAGGAGAACCACTTATTGTCCTCCCTTATTTTAGGACACATGCCAAAGGTTTCCAATTCACTCTGCTTCATACTGACCTTCAAAATGTTTCGGCCATCAAATGATTCTCTTTCCTTGAAGGCATATTTGCCATCTGTTGTGTAGAGGTTGTACCTGCCTTCAGCTGTAAATATTCCAAAGACAATGTTAGAAGAGAAGCCTGGGTTATGTATCTGTTTTCTCTTGGACTTCTACAGGGACAACTAGCAAGATCTTCATGTACTACCTGGAAAGTGACATAATATGGAGGGAAATACATCAGGCTATGAGTCAGGAGACCCAGCATCTAGTCTCAGCTCTGTCATCAACTGATATATATTTATTCATTGAACAATGTCCAAGTACTCACTGTATATAAACTACATAACTAACCATATTCTTAGGCAGTTTATGTCTCCTCTATGGACCTCAGTTCCTCATTTACAAAGTTAGAGGTTAAGACAAGGTGATTTCCAAAGGTTCCTTGTAGTCTAAAACCCCGAGATTTTATATAAGCTGCATGCATTTCTAAATACATAAAAATATACAGAAGTTCACACATTAACTAGTCAAAAATGCAGGCAACTATGCTTTGGGTTGATTTAAGGACTTCCCCCTGAATGAGAAAAACCTCTTCAGTTGCAATCAAAGGTATCCTGACATTCTACACAGAAATTTGCAAATCTATGACCTTAGCCTCATCAAAGCTGTATTCTAACTCCTTGCATTAATTTAGCTTGCTTATCCCAAAAGATGTCCTTCAAATGCAGCAGAAAAAAGGATATCAAAGGAAAGGGATAACTGGCAAGTAAAAGCAAAACAATGTATTCTATAGCCTTTTCAAGAGAAAAACACAAGACAGAGAAGAATCCAGGGTATATAAAATTCAAAGCATCTTCAAAAATTATTTATCAGAATATTTTCTGAAATATCAACCCTTTCCTGCCCATCAACAGACACTCAAAAATATTTGTATTTCTACTTTTGAGTATATTCTTTTATTGTATGGAGATTCTTTGATTGTATGGAGATTACCATGTCAGAACTGATAAAATACATCCAAAGTGCTAACTCCATGAACATAATATATTTTAGCTAGCCCACTGGAATTATACCTGGGTAACTACAGGACTATTTTTCTAATGAGAACTATTCTCTTAATCCAAGATCCCAATCCCATGCATATTTCACAACTTAAAAATAGGTTCCTTGTTAAAAGGAGATGTGAAAATTTAAAGTAAATTCATACTAAGTAAATGTCAATAAAAAAGCAGTAATGAAATCTGAAGATTAAAATGTTTAATGACAGGTGCAAAATCTATAAGTAGCACTAGCCATAAGGGGAATGTAAATCAAAGTCACAATGAGACACCACTTCACACCCCAAATGATGGCAATAATAAAAAAGTAATAACAAGTGCAGATAAAGATGTAGAGGAATTGAGACCCTCATATACTGTCGTCCCCCCTTATTCATGGTTTTGCTTTCCATGGTTTCAGTTACCCATGGTCAACCGAGGTCCAAAAATATTAAATGGAAAATTCCAGAAATAAACAATTCCTAAGTTTTGAATTGTGCACCATTTTGAGTAGCGTGATCTGTCCCACCCAGAAAGTGTCATCTCTTTGTCCAGCGTATCTCACCCTCTCTGTTATCAGATTGACTGTCAAGGTATTGCAGTGCTTGTATTCAAGTCACCCTTATTTTACTTAATAATGGCCCCAAAGGCAAGAATAATGATGCCAGCAATTCGGATATGCCAAAGAAAAGCCATAAAGTGCTTCCTTTCAGTGAAATGGTGAAAGTTCTTGACTTAATAAGGAAAGAAAAAGATCATATGCTGAGGTTTGCTAATATCTACATTAAGAACAAATCTTCTATCCGCGAAATTAGGAAGAAGGAAAAAGAGATTCGTACTAGCTTTGCTGTCACACCTCAAAAACTGCAAAAGTTACGGTCACAGTGCATGGTAAGTGCTTAGTGAAAATGGAAAAGGCACTAAATTTGTACAATAAAAAATTTTGAGAGAGACAGACAGCACTCACATACTTTTAATTACAGTATATCGTTTAATTCTTCTATTTTATTATTAGTTGTTAATCTCTTACTGCACCTAATTTATAAATTAAACTTTATCATAGGTATGTATGCATAGGAAAAATACAGAATGTGGTATGTAGTTTCAGGCATCCACTGGGGATCTTGGAATGTATCTCCCGCGGATAAGGGGGAACTACTGTACTGCTTGTGGGAATGTAAAATGGTGCAGCCACTCTGGAAAACAGTCTGGCAGTTCCTCAAAAAGTTAAACATACTGATATCATGATGCAGCAATTTCACACTTAAGTATATACCTAATAGAAATGAAAACATATGCCCACACAAAAACACATACATAAATGTTCACAGCAGCATTATTCATAATAGCCAAAAAGTGGAAACAACAGAAATGTCCATCAGCTGATGAATGGATAAATAAAATGTGTTATGTCCATACAATGGATTATTATTTGGTAATAAAAAGGAATGACATTTGATACATGCTACAACATGGATGAACCTTATAAACATTATGCTAAGTGAAAGAAGTCAGTCACAGAAGATCACACATTGCATGATTCTATTTATATGAAATATGCAAAAAAGGCAAATTCATTGGACAAAAATTAGACTGGTGGTGCCTAAGGACTGAAGAGTAAGGGAAAAATGGGGAGTCACTGCCAATAATTATGGAGTTTCTTTTTGGGGTGATGAAAATATTCTAAAATTTACTGTGGTAACGGTTACATTACTCACTATACTTTAAATAGGTGAATTATATGGTATATGAATTACATCTCACTAAAGCTGTTATATTTAAAATATATGTCAACAGGAAAGGATAACTAGACTGTGAACACAGAACATTTTCTTTCATGAAGCTCTGGTGCCAACCGAATATACATCTGGATCCACACAATTTAAAAGATACAGATTCCTATATAATTCAACTCTTTTATGTTAAGAGGTTAGTTAATAATGGGGTATGGTATAGTTGTAAGAGCTCTGAACTAAGATTTAAGGACTAGGACAGATGCAGAATGTATTACTGATAGTATCACATGTCTAATAAAATACTGCACTGTCCAAAACAGTAGCCACTAGCCACATGTGATTATTTAAATTTCTTTTTTTTTGGCCATGCCATGCTGCACACAGTATCTTAGTTCCCTGACCAGGGATCGAACCTGTGCCCCCTGCATTGTGAGCTCAAAGTCTTAACCACTGGACCTCCAGGGAAGTACTTATTTAAATTTAAATTAATTAAAAGTTCACTTTCTCAGTCTCACTAGCCAGCCATCTTCAAGTACTCAATAACCACATGTGGATAGTGGCTACCATACTGAATTTCACAGATATGGAATATTTCTATCATCATATAAAGTCCTATTGGATGGTGCTAGATACAATGTAACTTCTGAACCAATGAATTAGAGCAGGAGTCCCCAAACTCTTTGGCACCAGGGACTGGTTTCATGGAAGACAATTTTTCCACAGACCAGGGTGGAGGGAATGGTTTAGGCAGTAATGAGACCAATGGGGAGCGGCAGATGAAGCTTCCCTTGCTTGCCCACCACTCACCTCCTGCTTTGCGCCCTGGGGGTTGGGGACCCCTGAATTAGAGTGTACCTTATTTTTAATTAATTAATTAATTAACTTGGCTGTGCCGGGTCTTAGTTGCAGCACACAGGATCTTAGTTGCAGCATACATGAAGGATCTAGTTCCCTGACCAGGGATCGAACCCGGGCCCCCTGCATTGAGAGCACAGAGTCTTAACCGCTGGACCACCAGGGAAGTCCCTAGAGCGTACGTTAGAGTTCTGAACCTCTGTCTTTACGTGATGATGTTAAAATGTACACCACCTCAGGGGATCTAACAGTGTTTTCCAAGATTAAAACTGACTGACTGGGGCTCCCCTGGTGGCGCAGTGGTTAAGAATCCACCTGCCAATGCAGGGCACACGGGTTCAAGTCCTGGTCCGGGAAGACCCCACATGCTGTGGAGCAACTAAGCCCGTGTAACACAACCACTGAGCCCGCGTGCCACGACTACTGAAGCCCGTGTGCCTAGAGCCCGTGCACTGCAACGAAGAGTAGCCCCCGCTCGGCACAACTAGAGAAAGCCTGCGCGCAGCAACGAAGACCCAACGCAGCCAAAAATAAATTAATTAAAATAAATAAATTTTAAAAACTGTCCAGAACAAAATAAATACCACAAACTCCTTTAAATGTTCCCATTAGATAACTTACATTATAATTTATATCAAATATTCCATAAAAAAATTTTTTTCTGGAATTCCAAATGGTCTTCTGCAATACCACTATCCAAATGAAAGAAATATATTCCATCAGAACAAGAATAAGTAGAGAGCTTCGGATTCTACTAACTACCCAGAGTCCATAGGCTTTGACTGAGTCATTTGAATGTTTTTTGATCTCAGTGCTCTGAAAGGTAAAACACTGATTTATTTAGAAAAGTCTTAAAGAAAATACAATGTAGCATCATAAAACAGTTAACACTAGAACTAAGAATTGGATTAGCTACATATCTCTTAGTCCAACAATGGCGCTAACCAAACCAAACAACTTATAGTTGAGTTCTCTGGTATATATCTGAAGAAATGAAAAGATGTACTTTGGTAAAAAGGGACACAAAAACTGTCCTAAACTATAAATCTATAAATAGTTCATGGGTTCTGATGGAGTCCTGATGTAGTCCTCTTCCAACGTAGACTTTCTAAAACCAAGGTCAGGGTCCTAACAAATATAATAAAACCTGAATATGGAGTTTTGGTGCTGGTATATTTTAAACAACAGGGCTTTGAAGAAGCAGCTGCACATAACTTGAATTTGTAGCTCCTGATCAGACAGATGCTGAATGTGTGCTAGACAGCTTTGACTTGGTGGGTGAGGATGGGAAGAAAAATAATCCTTATTAAAATGTAGATTATTATCTCAAATAAAGGGTTAAAACAGGCATTTTTATATGAAGGTTTAGATTCATGAGGGAAAAAAACATTACTCTAACACAAGGTTTTTCAACCTTGGTGCTACTGACATTTTGGGCTGAATAATTCTTTGTTATGAGGGGTTGTCCTGTGCATTGCAGAGGGTTAAGCAGAACCCCTGACCTCTACCCATTAGATGCCAGTAGCAACTCACTCCCAGCCCCCTAACTGTGACAACCAAAAATGTCTTCAGACAATCCAAATGTCCTCTGGGGGTAAAACTGCCTCTAGTTGAGAATCACTGCTCTAACATTTACCTTTACTAGTTAATCTTCTTTCTTGTTTTATAAAAAAAAGAAAAAGCTGCCATGTATTTCATGGGACATACCTACACTAAAACAATTATTCATTTTCCACCTGAAATTTACTTGGGCATCCTGTATGTTTATTTGCTATATCTGGCAACCCTATGTGCGACAGAAATAAAAGATTTGGAATGCTACAGTCCCATGCTAGATATGTACCTGCCCCCTTCCACTGCGCTCATCAAAACAAGCTAATGGATCTAAAACAGAAGATGTAGCAGAGATTCTTTTTTTTTTTTTGCGGTACGCGGACCTCTCACTGTTGTGGCCTCTCCCTCTCCCGTTGCGGAGCACAGGCTCCGGACACGCAGGCTCAGAGGCCCTGGCTCACGGGCCTAGCTGCTACGCGGCATGTGGGATCTTCCCGGACCGGGGCATGAACCCATGTCCCCTGCATCGGCAGGCGGACTCTCAACCACTGCGCCACCAGGGAAGCCCAGCAGAGATTCTTTGATAGTCCATTCTCTTCAAACCCCAGGGACATCATTAGGCCTTGTTGATCACAAACTGTGCTGTGGTTCTATGAAGCACTCACCATTGGGGTCTTTCCTGAATAGAGTATTCATGACTGTAGCATGGAGTTTCACACTATTCCACTCTTTCACTATTAGTCCAGATGCCTGAAAACGTTCCAGTACTCGATCAACCAATTCCTGCAGCCTGGAGAAATTGAAGAAAGAAGTACAGAAATCTCAGTAAACTCCTGAACCCTGATTACTAATTCACATTTATGAAGCATCTACTCTGAGCCAGTCACCGTACAAGGCCCTCAAAAGAAGAGGAAGTAAATAAGGCTGCAGTCCCCACCATCATGAAGCACACAGCTTTGTGTGGACAAGACACCTGGAAACAACTGCACAACATCATGGTGAGTGTAAGGGAGTGATCAACTATACTTGGAGGGGCCAGGTTTTCACAGGAGGTTTAAGCATGGCCTTGAAGGAAGATGGAAGTTTATGATCTTGGAAATCTTACACAAGAAGCCAGGCTCAGCAGAGAGCTGTCTAAAAGAAAGTGCTTTATTGGTTCATCCAGTCACAGAACCAAAAGCTAGTTGATGTGTTTCGGCCAGGATCAAATGAGGTCTGGCATGACTCTCAGACATTTGCTCATTGGGAAGGAGCATGCACTGTGAAAATCCCAGCAGCCCTGGCCACTACATCAGTGTTCACTAAGGCAGAAGTGTAGTACCAATGAAGACAACTATAGGAAAATCCACAGGCCACATAACTGATGTCTCCAAATGGACTCCAGCTGGCTCTAAGCACTAACGGTTCTGCAGCGGGTGAGTTCTATCTTGATGATGGCTGTTCATTCCAATACCTCCACCAGAAACAATTCTTGCACAGGAAGTTTTCACTCTGTTCAGGTGTTTTGATCAACAGCTTAAAGAACTCTCTTTAACATTTCTTGTAAGGCTGGTCTAGTGGCAATGAACTCCTTCAGTTTTTGTTTGTCTGAAAAACTCTTTATCTCCCCTTCAATTCTGAAGAACTTTGCCAGTTGCGCCACTGAGAGGGGGTCATTATCCCATCGAGGATGTGGTGGAGCAGATCTTGGCCCTAGGCCTCAGAAAGCAGCCATCTTCTGCGACCACTCACTCATCTGATGGTGAAGTTCAGCCTGTGGCTTTTACACAGTGTGACCAGATGTCCAACCTGAGCCTGCAGTTCTCACTGAACATGGGTGCTGATGTGGAGGTCTGCATCAAATGACAGAGCAGTGCACCTGATGAGCGCAGGGAGCAGCCTGTTCCTTTCAACCTTTCCCTTGGCTTTTTTTGAGATTTGTGCTGCATGCTAATTGACTTCCCCACCTCAAAATCTTTCATTCGTCGCCAGTGTACTAATGAACAATAGATTTCACATTTTTTAAGATTTTACATTTTAGATGTACATACTAGTAATACTCTTTGTGCCACATACCATTTCTTTTCCCAGATGCAAGTGGCCCTGAGAAATCTGTAGAGTTTGTGAATCTTCCACTGCTTCTTGGGCCATGGCTTGCGGTAAAACACTGTAGCCCAGTGAGCAGCTTCTCCTTGAGCAGGGCTGGATGGGTCTGTTTTATGTGAGATGTGCGCCAAACCCACCTTGCGTGGCCCATTTGTGGGAGTTTTCCTGAGGCCACAGGGCAGTCTCTCTGGTTGCAGCAGCTGAGTTGCTCAATGCCTGTCTCCACACGGATAGAACAGCCTCTGGTACCCCTACCCCCAGTTATCTTTCACCCATTTAGACATGGTCAAAACAACCCTTTTCCGCTTGCACTCATACGCTGCAGCAAGAGGGAGTTATCTTCCCCTAGAGATTGAGTGAGAAGCACAAAGGATTCTTTTCCCTTTCATGTTTTTCAGGCTCCAAAGTTCCAAATTAATCTTCTTATAATTCTAACTTCTCTATCTTAATTGTTTTTATTTTGTCTACTAACCAAAGAATATTTAAACATGAGTAAGCTATAATTTTTTTATTTTTTGGCCACATGGCATGTGGGATCTTCATTCCCAGACCAGGGATTGATCCCGTGCCCCCTGTAGTGGAAGCATGGAGTCTTCACCACTGGACCGCCAGGGAAGTACCAAGTAAGCTATAATTAATAATAATAAAATAAATACCCATACCCTCACCATTGACCTCCAGAAACAGAACACAGGGCTGGGACTATAATGATCAGACCATGGGAAGCCACGGAAGTCTTTTAAAAGGGAATGATGTGGTCAGCTACCCATTTGTGAAGCTGACTCTGTGGCACAGTGGAAAATGCTTTAGAAGGGGAAAGAGACCAGCGGTACTGAGGTCAGTTATGTGGTACTAATAGTACTAATAGTAGAAATAATAACAAACACGATGTGTCACACACTATTCTAAGCACTTTGTATCTGTTAAATCATTTAATCTTCACGATAAATTATTATCCCTACCTTACCAATGAGGAAACTGAGGCACAGAGAAGTTATAAAACTTGACTAAAGTCACACAACTAATAAGTGATAGATCCAAAATGAGAACCCATGCAGTCTGGCTTCAGAGGACAAATTTTAAGGACCATGGTATAAAGTAGAAAGGGATGAAGATCTAAACTATGACAGGGGCAGTGAGAACCGAGACAAGGGAATGGATTCAAAAGAGCTTGTGAGAGAGAAGTTGGGGCCCTCAGATACGACAGTGTTATAGCAGAGGAAGCAGCTGAGAGCTACTCCCACGAGTTCACCTTAAATGAGCAGATGGGTCACTGACCAAGGTGGGGAGTGGTGGAGAGGGTTAATAGTGTGTATACTTTTTCATGTGTGGCACCGGATTTCAAGTGCGACATGTCCAGGAGACAGATGGAAATAACAAGCCTGAAGCTCAAGAGAAAAATCTGGACAAAAGACACAGATCTGGGAGTTATCAGTGCAAAAAAAGTAGTTAAAAGCATGGGACAGATGCAGTCACAGGGTGAGGGGGAATCAGAGCAAGCAAGAAGAGAGCTAAGGACGGAGCCTTTATGGGACACTCGTATGTAAGGGGCAGAGAAGGAACCACTAATGACAATCGATAAGGATGAGGAACAAGAAAAGGAAAACTTCAGGAAGGCTGAAAAGAGAATTACAAGGGGTGTGAAAAGAGGAATAATCAGTATAGTACAATGCTATAAAAAGTAAAGTATGAAAAGGAGCAAAAAATGCTTACTTATTTCTTACAGTCAGAACGTTATTAGAGATCTTTGCCAGAGCAGTTTCTCTGGCACACTGGCGAAGGAAGCCTTATTGCAGAGGACCAAGGGAGAGGCCAGACAGACGGGAAGGGGATACATGCACATAAACTCAAGAAACTTGCAAGGAAGGGAAGAAACTAATTGCCTCGGTAATTAGATATAGAATTGAAGGCAGGTTGTTTGTGTTTATTTTCAAGGAAGAGAAAGAGTTGAAAATGCTTACTGACAACAAGAAACTATCCAGCAGAGAAGGAAGATGAAACCTTAGGAAACAGAGGGGATCAACAGAACAAGATCTCAAAGGAGACAGGAAGGGCTGGTGTGGGGATGGGAATCATACAAAAGATGAGCAGAACACGTCCCTGCTCTTGAGCAGCTTACATTCTGGTGGAAGGAGACAGATAGCAAACAAATATACATATACGACATCAGGTGGTGCTAAGCACCATGAAGAAAACAAAATGGAAGAGAGGGAGGAGAAAGGGATTGAGGGTAAGTGTACTATTTTAGACATGGTGATCAGGTAAGGCTTCCCTGATAAAGTGACACTTGAGCAGAGACCTAAGGGAACAGCATTCCAGAGAAAGGGAACAGCAAATACAGTCATCTGAGGCAGCCTGCTTGTGGTATGACGGAGGAACAGTAAGAAGCCAGTGTATGGAATGAAACTGTGGGGAGAGGTGATGAGGTGGGAGAGGAAGGAGGACCAGGTCACAGGGGCTTACATAAGGTTCTTAGGCCCCTGTAATAACTTTGTCTTCTACTGAGTGAGGTGGCGAGCTTCTGGAGGGTTTTCAGCAGAAGAATGACACGATCCAACTGACATTTTAAAAGGAAAACTCTGGCTGCCGTGTGGAGGACACACAGTGGTAGAGGCAAGAACGGAAGCAGGAAGGCAGCTGAGAGGCTGTCGCAACACCCCAGCTGGTGGGCGTGGCAGCAGTGGAGGTGGTGAGGAGGGCGGTGGCTTTGCTAATATACTGCAGTCAGGAGTTGAAAGTGATTCTAAAAGAATTTTTGTCCTGAACAACTGAAAGAGTGAATATCAAAGAATACACTGCACTCCAGGTTCATGAAAAATTCTGTGGAGAGGGAAGAGCAGCAATGAAGTGGAGGCAGGCTGAAGCCAGATTGTGAAGCTTCCTGTGTGTCAGGCAGGGCTGTAGTCTTATTTGGTAGACCTAGGAAAGCAAGACGGGGTTGTAAGAAGCAAGATATGCAGGGGAAAACTAAAGCCTTGGAAGCCAGTTAAGAGAGATGCTGTGCTTCCTTGCATAGTTATCTTAATTTTTTTTCTGATTACAAAAATAATACATGTTTGTTATAGAAAAAATGGAAAATGCAGAAAACGACAAAAAGGAAAACAACCTTACCATCCATAGATAAGCACTTAATTTTGGGTTAAATAATTTTTAAGTCTTTTACTACAGATAGATAAACATCAATTTAAAAAAGACAGAATATTGGGCTTCCCTGGTGGTGCAGTGGTTGAGAGTCCACCTGCTAAGGCAGGGGACACGGGTGCATGCCCCGGTCCGAGAAGATCCCATATGCTGCGGAGTGGCTGGGCCCGTGAGCCATGGCCGCTGAGCCTGCGCGTCTGGAGCCTGTGCTCCGCAACGGGAGAGGCCACAACAGTGAGAGGCCCGCGTACCGCAAAAAAAAAAAAAAAAAAGACAATATTTTTCTATAACCTGCTTATTTCACTTAATATACTCTGAATATTTTCCCATGACATAAAATATTTTTCTCAAGTATTTAACCGAGCAATGAGAAGGGCTAACCAATAAGATATTAGTAAGGATGGAGAAAGAGGACTGATTCAAGAAAACGACTTTGTTCCTACATTCCTAAGAGAAAAATAAAATACATTCACAATGCACGTAACTCTGATTTTGCAGTTTAACTTACTTAATTGTGCATGTGGATCTCCAAGCCAAGACCTACACTATTGGGTCTAAAGTTTCTGATTAACACCATCTCATAAAGTTTAAAATATTTTAAAATATTACAACATAACTTAGGTCTAAACATAACCAAGCACTGCAAAATGCACCTCAATTTCAAATCACAATAGAATGATGCCTCTCTCCTATCAAAGAAAAAGAAGTGCAGACTTCCCTGGTGGCGCAGTGGTTAAGAATCCGCCTGCCAATGCAGGGGACACGGGTTCGATCCCTGGTCCGGGAAGATCCCACATGCTGCAGAGCAACTAAGCCCGTGAGCCACAACTACTGAGCCTGCACTCTAGAGCCCATGAGCCACAACTACTGAAGCCCGTGCACCTAGAGCCCATGCTCTGCAACAAGAGAAGCCACGGCAATGAGAAGCCCGCGCACCACAACAAAGAGTGGCCACTGCTCGCTGCAACTAGAGAAAGCCCGCACACAGCAACAAAGAGCCAACACAGCCAAAAATAAATAAATAAGTAAATAAATAAAAAATAAAAGTAAGAAAAAGAAGTGGACAGGGAGCTCAGCTGTAGAGAAACGGAGCATGTAATACTACAGGAAGGAAATTAAATTGACTAAATGAAAGAGTCCAGTTTCCAGCTTTGTCTTTCTGGCAAATTAAGATTTCTCCCTCAGAACTCTGAAGAGATTAAAGTCCTTTAAAATGTTCTAGTCTAACCTGCTCACTTTACACAAAAGGAAATGAAGCACAGACAGGCTGAGTTGCTCAGTCAGGGCAGAGGGATGGGAATCTAAGTCTCCTGGCAGCCAGTTCTGCTCTGCTATCAATTTATTGTGCACTTCCACGAAGCCAGCTCTTCATGTTATTCACCGCCTTACCCTGGCACCCAAGTTAATACCTAATTGACATATCATCAGTGCTCAGTGAATAGCTGTTGCAGGTATGTATGCATGAATTCATAAATGACAAATCTTTGGGGTTCTATTAAGACAACTTAAGGGTGCTTAGAAACAATCACTAAATTTCAGGCTGCTGTCATGGATACTACATCTGACAATATGTCAGTATATTTCTAACATTATAGTCTTTGAATTCTTACTTCACTGATCCTTCCCCGGTTGACTATGAATGAGTCACAAAGCTTCTCTATACCTTTGCATCCTCATAAGTGAATTAAAAATAATATAGGGTTGCTATGAGAAAAATAATAAATTACTCTTAAGCAGCTGTATCATTTAGATAGTGCTTTGTGTTTGAAAACAGAAGCCAATTATTAATGCCTTGAATCTGAGCTCTTAGTTTAAAGGCCTGTAAGTGCTACAAAGCTCAAGCATTCCAGAGCCATCTTTATGGATGTGGAGTTGTACTGCAGAATGATCACTGACTCCCTAGAAAGTGCAAATTCCAGATTTTTCTTTGATTTTTTTTCCCCAAATTTATTTCAGCTCTATCCAATTAACATTTCTTGAGTTCTTACTGTATACAGGCACCATGCTAGTCACTAAAAGAATTAAAAACTAAGCAAACATAGCTCTTGTCATTAAGAAGCTTACAATCTATTAAAATAACTATAAAGAGGACTTTGGTAATGACACAAGGAATACAAGGTGCTTTGGTAATTTAAATGTGGAAGACGTTACAGCTGGGTTGAGACCAGAATAGGTTACCAAGAGGATGGGCTTAGGACAGGAAGCTAACTGTACTCAATTCATCTTTGTAAATCAGCTGAAAAAATAAATGACTTAAGTAAACAAACATTCACTGAACATCAACTATGAGTCATGAATTATAAAAGCCACTGGATACACAATGCTGAATAAGACACTCCCTGCCCCCAAGAATCTTAAAGTCTACTTGAGAAAAAAGAAGGAAAGATAGCAAGAAGGAATGACAGCACTTGGACAAAAAGAGATGAGGAGTAACATGAAAGAAATTTTAGTCACAAGAAACAACATTAACAAAGACACAAAGGATCATCAAGCAGTGAAGCGGGCTAGGGCTTGGGGCAAGTCCAAGATAAGTGGAAGATCAAGTTGAAATATTGTTGGTTTCATCCTGGAAGATACTGACTGCTAGACTGAGGAATACGAACTAATTCAAAGGATGATGTGAAATGATGGGAGATTTTTAAGCAAGGGGAAGTCCTACTGTATATAAGCTATGGCTTAGAAAGGCTGATGTAGGAGTAGATCATAGGATCTATAGACACTGACATAAGAGTAATGTCTAGGTTATGTTTTATGAAAAGAACTATAGAACAATATGAATAATGTGATCCAGTTTGTATAAAACAATACGCACGGACAGTGACTCTCAGCAGTATTTGCTCTGCTTACAATCTATTGGGGAGGAACACAGGGAGAGTCAGAGCAGGGGGAAAGGGAGCCATTTAATTTTCACTTTACCCATCTGGAAGGCTTTAATTTTATGAGAGAAAACAATATATAAAGAAGCAGCTCAGCTATGAAAGGAAGAAGGCTAACTGGAAGATGGTGCAGTGATGTTGAGCTGCACAGTTGTAGACTCTAACTACATCTCTCTCATCTTCCTTTCACCAAACTTCTCAAAAGAGTGGTCTGTCTCCAATTATTCTTAATCTCCTCTTTCTTTTTTTTTTTTTTTTGCTGTACTTGGGCCTCTCACTGTTGTGGCCTCTCCCGTTGTGGAGCACAAGCTCCGGACGCGCAGGCTCAGCGGCCATGGCTCACGGGCCCAGCCGCTCCGCGGCATGTGGGATCTTCCCGGACCGGGGCACGAACCCATGTCCCCTGCATCGGCAGGCGGACTCTCAACCACTGCACCACCAGGGAAGCCCCTTAAACTCCTCTTTTTGCCCCACTATGAGCATAGGCTTTACAGTCAAACACAGCTAGGTCAAACCATAATTCTACCACTTACATGTACATACTGATTACTACTGACCTTCATGTGACAAAGTATATCAAGTGTATCTGAAAAACTGTAACACGTGCCTGCTTTACGAACATTGTTTTTATTTTTAAAAAATCTTACAGATAAGCTAAAAGAAAAAAAATTACTTATTATCCAAAAATAACCACTGATAAGATGATTATATATTCAGACTAACTGGTTTATTTCTCTCTTGCTCTCTCTTCCCACTTTTGAGGGGAAAAAAGTAAATGTATATTTACAAATTGTTCTGTAATCTGTTTTTATCACATAATACTCTATATAGTAAATAAGACAAAACCCCTGCCTCCAAGAATCTTAGAGTCTATTTGAGAAAAAGAAGGATAACAAGAAGGAAAGACAGCATTTGGACACGAAAAAGTTATTTCACTTTTGTTCTTTAAAGATTTTTTTCTGGGTAAACAATTCCAGCTTGACAGTTATTTTCTCTAGAAAACAGTCCGCTGTCTTTTGGCTTCTGTTGTTGATATTGAGAAATCCATTGTCTAGATAACTGTCAATCCTTTGTAGGTGACTTCTTTTAAATTCTTTATCTTCAGTGTTCTGCACTTCCATCCTGATTTATCTTGATACGGATTTCTTTTTATTTATTCTGCTTGTATTTATTCTTTTTTCTCTTATCTTTGCTACTGCCTCAATCCAAGCCCCTCTAATCTCTTCACATGGACATCTCATGTGACCCTACCTCTCCTTCATTATGTCTCATCCATATGTGGAATTTGCTAGGCTTTTTCCTGCCACAGGGCTTTTGCTCTGCATTTTTTTTTGCCTAGAATTTCCCACCACCCCTTTGCCTGAAAAATCCCACTCCTCCAGACCTCAATTCAGTATCAATTCCTCCAAGAGGCTTTCCTTACCCTGCCCTCCCACAGTCTAAACTGCCATATTTTCTGTCTTTAAAAGAGCACCATTTTCCCCCTGCTTCACCTTTATCACACTTTGCAATGATATATTTACGTGTTGTTAACATCTGTTTTCTCCATTAGTCTGTAAATTACATGGGGGCAATAACTGTGTCTGGCTTTACTGACCATTCTTGCTTTTTTTTCCTTTGGCCCTGCGGAGAGGCATGTGGAATCTTAGTTCCCCAACCAGGGATCGAACCCGAGCCCCCTGCAGTAGAAGCACAGAGTCTTAACCACTGGACCACCTTTACTGACCATTCTATATTCACAGCTAGCACAGTGTCTGGCACACAGTGGGCATTTAATAAAGTTTTGTTGAATAAACAAATGACCAATGAAAATCAACATTCCTTTTACATGGCATATAACACTGCCTCTAGATCTGTACTTAGTATTTATTCCCTTTTCCTAGCATGCTACTCCCTCAGCCTGCAAACTCCTTATTCAGTAAAGAAACCTGCTTTCTGAAGCCTTCCTTTACAAAATTTGCCCACACATGGGCAGAGTTTTGCTGCTCATTTATGTACCACTAGAATCTCAATCACAGTCCTCAACCTAGTGTATTCTAGTTACCAACATCTGCCTCCTCCATAAGAAAGAAGCCTTAGGGTCTACTGCATCTCACATCCTGGGCATTTGAAAAATGCCTGAGGGAAAAGGGGACTGGAAATGCCCTGCAGGGTGGAATAATTGATGGTGTCAGGTCTTTGAGGAGATAAGAAGGAATGGGGTCCCAGAATAAGTGAAGGGATTAGCCTCCTCAGAGTTAATGTATGCAATTCTTCAGAAAGAGAGTGAAATTGAGTGGGGTGGGTGTGATGAAAACAGGGAGACTGTGAGGGAAAAAGGAAGGAAGTTGACTTGGCTTCATGTTCTCAGTATAATGTGAGGAAGCTATTCTTCTAAAGTGGCAAGGGTGGAGGCCTGTGACAGTAAGAAACAGAACAGAATAGCCACTGTGTTCAATGCTTAAGTCTTAGCAACAGCTGACTACTAAGTAATTTGAATGCAAATTCCCTACACAGTCAGGTTTTACAAAATCCCAGGATCTATCAATAAGTGTAGCTACACTGTCCCAGCTCTGTTTCCAGAGGAAAAATTTGATCTAAGTGGTTCCATTTTTTAAAGGTCAGGCACTTCACAGTCAAGCATTTTAAGGGAATCTTTCATCTAAAATATATGAAATCATACAAAGAAAGTTGACTGTGTTTTTATTATAACATGGCCTCTCCTCCATGCCTCTGCATTGAGCAGTGTCTCTTCACATAAAGAAACACAAATGACTGAATGTGCCTTAAAAATTGGGCCATGTCTTACTCATTTCTGTATCAATTTACATGGTCTTTCAAAATACCTTGCACAAAGGAGGCATTCAAATAGTTTTAATATTGAATTAAACAAGAGGTGTATAAGTCCCTTAGACACTGCGATTTGGGGAGGGGACTTTACAAAACTTGGTTTTTTGTTTGTTTGTTTTTTAGGCTGCACCAAATGGCTTGCAGGATCTTAGTTCCTCGACCAGGGATTGAACCTGGGCCCATGGCAGTGAAAGTGCAGAGTCCTAACCACTGGACCACCAGGGAATTTCCAGTAATGATATTAAGACACTTTTTTTCTCCAGTTTTATTGAGATATAATTGACATACATCACACACACAAAAACTGATTCTATATGTTTTTTGTCCTCCCTTACACTCAAAATTCACTTCCACTGGAATTGATAGAAGATAACTGAGATCATCAATTCAAATTGAGATAAGAGAAACCTTCCAAGAGATCCTCTAGGAAAGCAAATCAATTTGGGGGCCGGCCCAGAGACACAGATTTTCCCTAGAGGGTTTTTTGTTCAGTGTGAGTTCTGTTCTACCCTGCCCTAATGAAAAGACCACACAAACACAAACTTCCAATTCAAGTTGCGCTCCTCTGCTCACCAAAGGCCTTGCACAGACTAATAAATGGTACTAATATTGCAAAGGGCTCTGGATGCCTAGGCGAGCCTCAAAAATAGCCTGGGTTGCAGACTGAGAATTCCAAGTAGGGATCGAGGTGTGGTAATAACAAAAATTAAAAATAGCAAACATTTTTAATGTATGTTTTGATGATGTCAGTATGTGCCAAGCACTGATCTAAGCATTTTATGTATATTAATTTAATTCTAATAATCCTATGAAGTTTGTACAGTTATGATCCCTATTCTGCCCTGGTATTCACTAGATCTGCATTATGTCACTTTTGAAACTGTCATCCTAATATGCCATCCTTCCTGCCTCCTATTATCCTGGAAAACATGAAGGAGGCACTGAGTTCCATAAAAACTAGATTGCTACTATCAATATCTACCATCCAAGTAATTCAATAATTATCAAACTAAAAGTCTGATACTTTTTCCTACAACAAATTCCTCTTGCAAGATATTAACTTACTATTTCAGAAAAAGAAAGAATTTACACACTCCTTACAATAATAAGACCTCAAAGAAAAGGAATCAAAACTACCTGAACTTCCAGGGATTCTTCTAGGCACCTCACAATTAAAACAAAGAAGTATTCCAGAAACATACCTGTTGGAGCCATCTTTCATATGGACTTTGGCGTAAAGAACATCCACCATGCCAGGATCATCATTCATGTATTCTATCCCCGCCATCTCTACTTCCAGGGGTTTGCCCCCAGAAATGTCACTGCAAAGGAAAACACATTAGATTTTTTATAACTGTTTAAGTTAAGAGGGCTATTATATTTTGAAACATGGTTAATATACATAGTCAAATATTACAAAAATGAAGTTGTTGAGGGTTTTTTTTAACTAACATGATTTAACCGTCCTTCTAATTTCAAAATAGATACATGTTTAATGAACACAAACTAGAACCACAAGTATTTCCAAAGTCACACTATATTTATCCCAATACCAGTTTATTAGCATGTCTAAGAAATGTCTCAGAAAAGGCCAAGTGATGACAGTTCTGATTGATGAAGACATTTACTACATTGCCCATCTCTCCGGTTTTACCTTATTATTTCTACAAATTGCAGACAGTATTTCACTCATATAACAACAGTGAAGGTGCAAACTGGTATCACATCTCTAAGAGCAATTTGGCAATGCTTATAAAAAGCCTTCAAGAATAGAAAAACTTTGCCCAAGCAATTCAATTTCTAGGAGCCAAACCCAAGGAAATAATTATAAATTCAGGTACATATCCAACCACAGCCAATAAAGGAAAGTTCTTTCAGAAGAATTCCAACTGATAGATGTAGAGGTAATGATGGAATTAGAATATCACCATTTTGCAACTCCTGATGAAATATTTAATCAATTCCATTATTCGTGCAAAAGATGGGGATAAAAAATTTAATATATATACATATTTATATGCTTGTACATACATAAAATCTCTGAAAGGATATAATACAAAGAAACTGCTAAAATCTGTTGCCTTCAGAGAGGAGATCAGGGTGCTTGGTGGGATAACAGTAGGCAGGAAACTCTTCACTGCATATCCTTTGTACTTTAAAATTTTTGAACCATGTAAATGTATTATTCATTAAAAAGTTAAAATAAAAAAATATATGCAAAAGAAGCCAAACGCAGAAGTGTATATACTGAATGATTCTATTTATATGACATTAGAGAACAAGCACATTTAATCTGTGGTAACAGAAATCAGAACAGCAGTTACTTTTGGGAGAAGTGAATTTACTGGAAAAGAGCATGAAGGAATTTCCTAGGGTGATGGCAATGTTCTACATTTTGATTTGGGTGAAGTTACATGGGTGTACACATTTATCAAAATTCATCAACTACACTTAACATCTGTGCATTTTACTGTAAGTAAATTACACCTCAAAGGAAAAAAATACATATATGAAACCAAAAAGCGTGGGAGTACATGCCCCAAAATGTTAATAGTAATTATCTTCAGGTAATATTACAAGTCATATCTTGTTTATCTGCAATTTTTTTTTTTGGACGCACTGCTCGCCTTGCGGGATCTTAGTTCCCCGACAAGGGACCGAAACTGTGCTCTTGGCGGTGAAAGCGTGGAGTCCTAACGATTGGACAGCCAGGGAATTCCTGTTTATCTGCAATTTTTAGCTTTTCTAAAGTTAACATGTATTTCTTTTATGTTAAGTAAAACCCACCATCCTGCTTTCTTCCCAGGCCCCTTAAACAGACTTATGCTTCAACTAGCAAAGGCTTTGCTGTGACAACATGAAACCCAGCTAAAAATCAGCTCACCAAACAGCCTTCTCCAAGCCCCATGAGGCCAGGGACCCTATCCATCTTTTCTACTCCTATATCCCCAGCACCTGGGACAGTGCCTTATATAAAATGGGTACTCCATAAATCTCTGATAAACATTGATGGATGTACCACTATAAAGGGAGAAGATGTCCTGAACAATTTTGAGAATGTGGACACACGCCTATATTGTCATTGAATAAAATGTGGTACTGGCTCAAAGACAACAGACTATTAGGATTAATCAAAAAATAATTCCAAATAAGGCAAAACAAAAAAGTTTTCTTGATATTTAATTGAGGCCCAGGGAGATCCTTTTATAGCCTAGGAATCCTAATGGTAAAAGATTCCCTTAAGGGCTTCCCTGGTGGCGCACTGGTTGAGAGTCCACCTGCCAATACAGGGGACACGGGTTCATGCCCCGGTCTGGGAAGATCCCATTTGCCGCGGAGCAGCTGGGCCCGTGAGCCATGGCTGCTGAGCCTGCGCGTCCGGAGCCTGTGCTCCGCAACGGGAGAGGCCACAACAGTAAGAGGCCCGCGTACTGCAAAAAAAAAAAAAAAAGATTCCCTTAAAACACCAAGGCCGTTATTATTGCACAAGACCAGAATTTTTTAAGAAACTAAATAACTCAACTATTTTAGACAGGTACTTTAATGAGAAAAATTATGACCCTGATCATAAGTATCCCTACAACCACCTCCAATAAGTGGGATATTCCAAAACACAAGTCAAGCTCTGAATTATTATCTGATTGAAGTCTTTAGCTTCAATCAATAATACAAACTTCCCTGGTGGAGCAGTGGTTAAGAATCTGCCTGCCAATACAGGTGACATGGGCTCGAGCCGTTCCAGGAAGATCTCACATGCCGCGGAGCAACTAAGCCCATGTGCCACAACTACTGAGCCCATGTGCCACAACTACTGAAGCCCATGCGCCTAGAGTCTGTGCTCTGCAACAAGAGAAGCCACCGCAATGAGAAGCCCGTGGACCGCAACCAAAAACAGCCCCCGTGTGCCGCAACTAAAGAAAGCCTGCGCGCAGCAACGAAGACCCAATGCAGAAATAAATAAATAAATAGATAGATAGATAGCCAGCCAATACAGTGTATCTCCATTTCTAGTTATAGTCAAAGAATTCAATATGAAAGACTGCCATTAAATCCTATCAAAGGGCAGTCAACAAAACTTTTGGGAAAAAAAAATTTAATACTAAATGTACATTCTTCTATGTTTTTTCAGCTCTAACCTTGCATAGTTAGATCACCAGAAAGCACCATACTGGTTTAGTTTCCCACTAAAATGTTTTTACTGGGTTATATTTAATGTTACACTCTCAATTTCCAGGGGTCAATACAAGAAAGAGCAACGTGAACAATGTTTTTATATCTTCTGCCAGACTCCTGTTGAAGACACAGCTCATCATCACCTGGGTTCTTTATGTTAAGATTTATACAACTTTTTCTTGGGTTGAGAACCAGAAAAGGATTCTCTCCTGAAAAATTATGTTCCTTTTTATCAGATAAGAATTATAATAATTGGTGTTTTCCTTTCTGGAATTTAGTTCGTGTGTGTGTGTGTGTGTGTGTGTGTGTGTGTGTGTGTGTGCGCGCGCGCGTGTGTTTAGGCCACACTGCACGGCTTGCGGGATCTTAGTTCCCCCACCAGGGATCAAATCTAGGGCCCTGGCAGTGAAAGCGCCAAGTCCTAACCACTGGACTGCCAAGAATTCCCATAGTTCAAGTATACTGATGCTTGAAAACACCACTAAATGTTAAAGTTCTAGTACAATTATTATCTCACCTCGGTTTTTAGACAGAATTTTCTTCCCATTCCATCTTTATGGTTTCTAATCTGTCTGACTTTAACATTTCTTTTGTATATATGTCCTCATTCTAAACTACCTCAAACCACTGGAATTAGATGCAGCACCAAAAACAAAACCATGAACAGATTCAAAGTCTGCCTTACAAGTAGAAACAAACTCTTTCAACCTATCCCTAGGATTTATCAAGAGGGAGAATTAAAGAGCGGGAGAGAATCCAATGGTTTGCTTGATAAATGCTCTTTGTCTTGGTGACCAAACTATTCCACCTTGGATACCACTGAGCACACTCTTCAATGGAGAGACATATGAGGCAATAATTAGGGACATTTGTCCGTGGGTATTTTTCCTCTTCTCCTCTCCTCATTCTTGTCCCTTTTTAACTTCTTATTTGGTTTTACTTCAGGCCTACTGGGAACACTTAGGTATGAGTAGAGTGTTACGGGAGCTAAAGAAGAGCCGCACATTTGTCAGACTATATACTCAGAGACATGGCACTGTTTGTGTTCGACATATCACAAAGAAAAGTCACAAGGGACACATTTAGTGCTTCAGCACTACTGAACATCGTGAATAATTCATTTGAAATCTACACAGCTACGTGAGCCTTTAGCCTAAGAATTGAAATGAAAGTTCTATTTCTGGTCAGGTGACATACTTTAAACTCAAATACCACCCCCAAATTTAAAACGAACATTCAACTACCCATTTCTTTAAAATATCTATGTATCACCACAATTTTAATTAAACGCCAATATAGCCACATTTAATACCTCAATTTAAAAAGCCATTAAATTAAGCTACAGCATGTTATATAGTAGACTATTCATTTCCAATGTTTTCCACCTTTATATTTTAATTTGCGATCTTTACATCATAAAAGGTTCAGGTTAGAAATGCAATTATTTATTGACATTTTTTTTCTAAGCATACCAAGTACAAAGACTGAGATCGAAGATCAAGAATAAGGAAGAAGGGGTGGGATAGGGAGGGTGGGAGGGAGAGGGAAGAGATATGGGAACATATGTATATGTATAACTGATTCACTTTGTTATAAAGCAGAAACTAACACACCATTGTAAAGCAATTATACTCCAATAAAGATGTAAAAAAGAAAAAAAGGAATAAGAAGGAAAAAGAAGTTAGGTGATACATTTTACACCAGGGCTTTATTGTACGTATCCTTTTTTTTTTTTTTTTTAGGAGACTTTTCTTCCTTTTAGGAAAACAGGGCACTTCTGGACAACACAACCAACCAATTCTGATTCTCACCCCTCTAGCCAATCAGGTAGATTAATTTTGCACTATATACTTTTAAAACAAGTGTGTATAACAGAGGGAAGGTGAGAGAAGAAGGCTGGGGAGGCCTGCTTTACTTGCTGGTTTTAAACCTTTCCAGCTTTTTGAAAAGAGCAACTTTAAAAAATTTTTGCCTGCATTGCAGATTTTTGGCAGGGTAACGTGTCCTATTTCAAAAGCTTTGCTGAATTTGAAAAACTACAATTACTGTTTTCATCCTGTCATGTCAAAAATTCTTAGGAACTATTAAGGCTGCTCTTCATTCCCTATGCACACCAACTCTGACACGCTTAAAGGGTTCAGATTTGGCATTTAGTCACAAAAGACACCAAGAGACATAAAAGGGAGGAACTCAACTAAATCCTCACATAGCTCAGGATAAGGCTTCGGTGATTAAAATCCTGTGACCTGATTTTCATAAGGTAAAAAACCAAATACCTCTCTGAACAAATATTTTATCCGCCTTTAATTTTTTTGTTAGCAGGATTATCCTAATGGCAGCCAAAAAATGCAGCTGCTTTCAGTTTTGTTTAGCAAAAAGTAATCTGGGAAGTTAAAGTATCAGAAGTGATTTTTAAACAAGGTAAAATTGCTCTGCTTTGTAAGGTAAAGCATAAAATTTTATTTTATGCAAGGAAAACTGTAAATATCTAATTACAAACACCAAATTATTTTGAATTTTAGGTCAGATAGAGAGAAAATAGTTGCCCATCACTATGCAAAGAACAAGACAAAGAAGTATTCTTTGCTGTTTGAAATTCAGAAAGAACAGGCAGCTGCAAACATGATCAGCTTATGATTTTGCTCAAGAAAAATATTTTGTCTTCAAAACAATTAATGGAAAAAAGAAAACTGGTCCACAAATAAGTCTTTGTATTACAGTTTCATATACAACATAACTTGAGAAAAAATTTAAATCCTTTTACCTTGTTTTACCCAATGAACCAGGTAACCCACTTCTACAAGGCCATGTCAGAATAGTATATTTTACAATTGAATAAAAATAAAACTATTCAAGTCAGTTAATTTTCAAGTTTCTCTTGGTTTGCTTCAATCTTAAGTAAAAGGAACAAAGGAAGGGGGTCTCAGAAGATATGATCCTTTGAAACAGAGCTGTTAGGTCAGATGTATATGCAAATTAAAATCTTACAGTAAAAAGAATAACAACTCTGCCGTCAGAATAGCAATGTTTTCCCTGAGCCAAAACCGACTGCTTGGACAGTTTTTGGTATCCTTACTGACTCAAACAAAACTACCTTTATTAAAGAAAAGAAAATTAAAGACTGCATTTCTGAAATACAGTGAAGACTCTCCTATGGAATCATGTTATAATGTTTGAGTTACTATGGTAAGCACAATAACGGCCCTCCAAAGATGCCCATGTTCTACCTTTGGAATTTGTAAATATACTACCTTACATGGCAAAGAAGGTTTTGCAGATGTGATTAAGGCTAAAGAGTTTAAGGTGGGGAGATTACTCTGGATTATCTGGGTGGGCTCAATTAAATCACACACATCCTTAAAAGCAGAGAACCTGTCCCTGCTGTGGCCAGAGAGAGAGATGTAACAGATTGAGGGTCAAACAGATGCAACATTGTTAGTTTTGAAGATGGAGGAAGGAGGCTACTAGCCAAGTACTGTGGGTGGCCTCTAAATCAGGACTTTAAAGACAAGGAAATAGATTCTTCCCTAGAGCCTCCAAAAAGGAACACAACCCTGCCAGTAACTTGATTTTAGCCCAGTGAAACCCCTATCAGATTTCTGCCCCACAGAACTATAAGATTATAAATTTGTCTTGTTTTAAGCCACCAAGGTTGTAGTAATGTGTTACAGCAGCACAGAAAACTAATACAGTAGCCTACACTCTTCTATAGATAATGAAGAGAATTTCCTTTTTGAGAAAAGAATGTCCTTGTTAAAGAACAAAATTTGCCAACTGAACTGGTAAAATTTAAGGTAGAGCCTTTCCACACAAATCTGTAAATATATGCTTTAAATCCATTTTAAACCTTTTAGACGATAATCCAATGTTAAGTGTTACAAATGGGTGAGTCAACAAATTTTGTTCCCATGTCACCCAGCTCCCTAGTCCAAAAACAAGTCTGTGATACCAGAAAGAAGCCAGTACAGGGTGACCACCCTTCCCCACTCCTGTGGATTACTCACTCAATGAATTCCTCTTTACACTGCTGTAGCATCTCACATGTCTGCTGGATCTCTTGCTCACTCAAAAGCACCAACATCCCAATAGTTAGGTGAAGCTTCTTAGGATTCTGGAAAATGGTGCTATCAACCCCGTGATCCTATTATCAAAGGGAGAAAAAAACAAGAAACTCAGCCCATACAAAAGTACATGGCAGGAACTGTAAGGCCAAATGGCCCGAGGCAGGGGAATGCAATCAGACTCACAGGTTGAAACTGACCTGGAGACTTTCTGGACCACCCAGTTCCAGGAAATGACCTGGGGACTTTCCACCCAGCCCAGCCTTCCCGCCTTTCAAGGGGCGGGACTAACGGTCCCCCACAATACCCGAAAAGACCACCAAATAAGGAATACCCTGCGCCCTCCTGGATTCACCACACCCCTTTCCCTTCTTCCCCTATAAATTCTGCCCAAATCCTCGCCCAGGTGCGACTTCTCTGGCCCCTTTCTCTCGGACCAGTGAACCGCGCCCGGGAGCGTTCCCAAATAAAGCTTGTTTAATCTCTCCCCCGTTTCTTGGTGCCGTTCCTTACAGGAACAGAATTGAGTGCAGAGAAATAAACCCACACATCCATGACCAACTGATTTTCAACCAGGCTGCCAGGACAATTTAATGGAGAAAGAAGAGTCTCTTCAACAAATGATTTTGGGACAACTGAATATCTACATGCAAGAGAATGATGTGAACCCATACCATATACTATATACAAAACCTATGTCAAAATGGATCAATGATATAAGAGTTAAAACCATAAAATCATAAAATTCTTAGAAGAAAAAGAGAGGAAAATCTCGATGACCTTGGATTTGGCAATGGATTCTTAGATATGACACCAATAGTATGGTAACAAAAGAAAAATCAGATTAGACTTCAAACTTTAAAACTTTTGTGTATCAAAGGACTACCAAGAAAGTGAAAAAGATACCATCACAACACTGTTAATCAACTATACTCCAATAGAAAGTAAAAAGTTAAAACAAAAAATAAAGTGAAAAAGACAACCTACAGAATGGGAGAAATATTTGCAAACCATACATCTGACAAGGGTCATATTGTATCCATAATATATAAAGAGCATGTACAAAGCTCAACAACTAAAAGATAGCTCGATTTAAAGAAAGAAAAAGGGACTTCTCTGGTGGCGCAGTGGTTAAGAATCCACCTGCCAATGCAGGGGACACGGGTTCGAGCCCTGGTCCGGGAAGATCCCACATGCCACAGAGCAACTAAGCCCATGCGCCACAACTATTGAGCCTGTGCTCTATAGCCCGCGAGCCACAACTACTGAGCCCACATGCCGCAACTACTGAAGCCTGCACACCTAGAGCCTGAGCTCCGAAACAAGAGAAGCTACCACAATGAGAAGCCCATGCACCACAACGAAGAGAAGACCCCGCTCGCCACAACTAGAGAAAGCTTGCATGCAGCAACATAGACCCATCAACGAAGACCCAACGCAGCCAAAAATTAATTAATTAATTATTTTTAAAAGAGAAAAAGGAAAAGGACTTGAGTAGGTATTTCTCCAAAGAAGAAATACAAATGGCCAACAGGCATATGACGATGTTCAACTTCTTCAGTCATTAAGAGAAATGCAAATCAAAGCCACAATGAGGTACCATTTCACACCGATCAGGCTGCCTATAATCAAAAAAGTGGAAAACAAGTGCTGGCAAGGATGTGCTTCATGGGTATGGGATTCCCCTTTGGGGTGATGAAAACATGTGGAATGACAGAGAGTTGGTACTTACACAACACTGCTAATGCACAAAAGGCCACTGAATCATTCATTTTAAAATGGTTAATTTTATGTTAGGTGAATTTCACTTCAAGAAATATTTTTTAAAAAAATGAACTGGTAGCCTGATAAAATGTTATGCCCAGGAAAAACAGAATGCTACCTAATAACAGGTTCTAAGAATAGCTTTTGTTCCTCATCAGCTTTATTAGTTCCAGAGCAACTGGGCCTCTTATGGGCTTCCCCAAAGATAATATACTCTTTATAAAAAAGTTTCTATCTTAGCAGACACTGCAGTATTTTCAGGTAAAATATTTTGTGTAAGAACAAACTGCCCCAGGCTTCCCTGGTGGCGCAGTGGTTGAGAATCCACCTGCCAATGCAGGGGACACGGGTTCAAGCCCTGGTCCAGGAAGATCCCACATGCCACGGAGCAACTAAGCCCGTGCACCACAACTACTTAGCCTGCCCTCTAGAGCCCGCACGCCTAGAACCTGTGCTCCGCAATGAGAAGCCACCACAATGAGAAGCCAGAGCACCTCAACGAAGAGTAGCCCCCTCTCGCCACAACTAGGCAAAGCCCACGTGCAGCAATGCAGAAAGAGAGAGATAGAGAGAGAAAAAGAGAAAGAGAAAGAAAGAAAGACAGAGAGAGAGAAAGAAAGAAACTTATTAAAAAAAGAATAAACTGTCCCAAGCAAAGGTGAGTGAAAAATGAATTTGGAGAGATATCCAGACACTGGAGTAGCCACATCAAATATGGTCATCCTTTTCTAGCATAATCATTCCCTGCACTTTAAAACTTCTGTCTCCCCCACTTTTAAATTGACAAGAAATTCACTTAGCACACAATTAACCATTTTAATTTTTTTTTTTTTTTTTTTTGCGATACGCGGGCCTCTCACTGTTGTGGCCTCTCCCGTTGCAGAGCACACAGGCTCCGGACGCGCAGGCTCAGCAGCCATGGCTCATGGGCCCAGTCGCTCCGCGGCATGTGGGATCTTCCCGGACCGGGGCACGAACCCGCGTCCCCTGCATCGGCAGGCGGACTCTCAATCACTGCGCCACCAGAGAAGCCCCACAATTAACCATTTTAGAGTGTACAAAATTTAATGGTATTTAGTGTATTCACAATTTTGTAAAACCACCATCTCTCTTTAGTTTGAAAACTTTTTCAGCACCCCATAAAAACACTTCATACTTATTAAATAATCACTCCCTATTTCCCATTGCTCATCCCCTGGTAACCTCTAGTTTGCTTTCTGTCTCTTTGGATTTGCCTATAATGGATATGGCAAATAAAAGGAATCATACCATATATGACCTTTGTGTCTAGCTTCTTTCACTTAGCATGTTTTCAAACTTCATTCAAGTTGCAGCATATATCTGTACTTCATCCTTTTTCATGGTTCAATAATATTCCACTGTATGCATATAACACAGTTTGTTTACCCATTTATCCCTTAACGGTCATTTGGATTGATTCCATCTTTTGGCTATTATTAATAATGCAGCTTTAACAAACATCTGTGTCAACATCCATGTTGACATATGTTTTCAACTCTTTTGGATATATACTAAGGCGTGGAATTGCTGGGTCCTATGATGACTCTATGTTTAACTTACTGAGGAACCACCAAACTTTTCCACAGGAACTGAACCATTTTACATTCCAAGCAGCAATGTACGAGGGTTCCTATTTCTCTACACTTTCACCAACACTTAATATTTTCCTTTTTTAAATTTTACTATAGTCATCCTAGTAGGTGTAAAGTGGTATCACATTGTGGTTTTGATTTGCTTCTCACTATTGACCAATGATGCTGAACATCTTTTCATGTCCCTGTTGGACATTTGTACATCCCCTTTGGAGAAATGTCTATTTAAATCCTTTGCCCATTTTCTGTCTTTTTATTGTTGAGTTATAAGGATTCTTTATATATTCTGATAGTAGTCCCATATCAGATCATGAATCCCTTTTGAAGATAAATAGGTCTCAAATTTCATTAAACTCATTTTGCAAATGAAGACAAGAAAAAAAAAGTTGTGAATCTTATCCTCCAACAGGAGCAAAGCAGGAATTCTTCTATCTCTGAATTACAAGTTCTTACCCCATAATCTGATCCCTGGACTAATAAACCACCCCAAAAGCAGAAAAATGTATTTATCAAATGCAGATAGCTTATATCCTGCTCTTGGTTTGCCTAAGACTGCCTGATTTTTGCCTTGGCAAGAGGAATTAATAGATTATTCATTTTCTAAGTGTTAATGGAGCTTGAGCTATTTTTACATCTGATGAAGAGTTTTATAATTCTACACATCAACCCAAACTGCCTCATTTAATGAAAGTGATTTTAAGGAACAATCAACTTTAAATGTGTCAAGGAAGGCTAAGTGCAATACTTATCATCCCAGCTGCTGTAACCCATGGCGGAATCTGTCACTTTAGAAAGGCATGCAGAGACCCACAAATGATTCCAATATGCACAACCCCACCCCAAACTACAGTTGAGAATTGCTCCCCTAATAATAAGAGCTAATATTTCTTGAGGCTTACTCTGCCCCAGGCATTTCTTATGAACTTTATATACACAAACACCCTACGAGCAAAGTATTGGGCTGGCCAAAAAGTTTTTCCATAAGAGCTTACGGAAAAAACCAAACGAACTTTTTGGCCAACCCAATAGCATTATCCCCATTTTACAGATGAGGAAACTGAGGCACAGAGCAATAAAGCCACTTTCCCAAAGTAACACTGTTAGGAGGGGATGAAGTTAAAATTCAAACCCAGGTAGTCAGGCCCCAAAGCCTACACTTTTGATCAATATTACTCTGCCTCTCTAGTAATAGTTGCCCAAAGGACTCTGGAACAATGAGGCCATCACCCAGAGGCAAGGCATTATACATTTCAACAAAACTCACACAATAGTCTGATCACCAGACTAGTCCTGAAAATAAGGCAAATATCATAATTCCATGAAAAGTAGTTTTAATCCTTGTCTTTTCTGAGATACGAGCATCAAAAGCATAAGCATAACCCATAAAGAAGAAAAAAAGGATTAACTGAACTTGATCAAAGTTAAAAACTTGTGCTTCAAAAGATACATTAGGAAAGTGAGAAGACAAGCCACAGAGAAAAAATTATTTGGGAGAAAAATATTTGCAAATCATATATCTGATAAATATAAACATTTAAAAAATTTTTAAAATTCAATAATAAAATGATACACAATCCAATTCAAAAATGAGCAGAGTATCTGAATAGACATTTCACCAAAGAAGATACACTAATGGCTAATAAACATATGAAAAGGTGTTGAACATCATTAGTCTTTTAGGAAATGCAAATCAACACCAAAATGAGATATCACTTCATGCTCACTAGAATGACTGTAATCAAAAAGACAGACAATAACAAGCACTGGTGAGGATATGGAGAAACTGAACTGCTGAGTACATTGCTGGGAGGAATGGAAAATGGTGCAGCCCCTCTGGAAAACAGTTTGGCAGTTCCTCAAAAAGTTAAACGTGAATTTTCAGTACAACCCAGACGTTTCATTCCTAGGACTCTACTCAAGAGAAATGAAGATGTAGGTCCACATAAAAACTTGTAAGTGAATGTCACAGCAGTATTATTTATAAGAACCGAAAAGTGGAAGTAATCCAAATATCTATCAACTGGTGAAGGGATAAACAAAATTTAGTACAGTCATACAACGAAATACTACTAGGCAACATACACATGTAATAATATGAATAAACTACAAAAACAATAACTAAGTAAAAGAAGCCAGATGCAAAAACTACATATTATACGATTCCATTTATGTGAAATATTCAGAAGAGGCAGATCTGTAGAGACTGAAAGCCAGATGGTTGCCTGGGGTTAGGGCTGGGACTGCAAATAGGCATAAGGGACATTTCTGGAGTGACAGGAATGTTCTAGAAATACAATTAGATTATGGTTATGATTGCACAACTCCGTAAATTTACTAAAAATGATTGAACTGTACACTTGAAATGGGTGGGTTTTTTGGTATGTAAACTGTACCTCAATAAAGCTGTTAAATATAAAAATGTGTATGCCGGGCTTCCCTGGTGGCGCGGTGGTTGAGAGTCCGCCTGCCGATGCAGGGGATGCGGGTTCGAGCCCCAGTCCAGGAAGATCCCACATGCCGCAGAGTGGCTGGGCCCGTGAGTCATGGCCGCTGAGCCTGCACGTCCAGAGCCTGTGCTCCGCAACAGGAGAGGCCACAACAATGAGAGGCCCACGTACCGCAAAAAAAAAAAAAAAAAAAAAATCTGTATGCCTTTTCTTTTTAAGAGCATCTTAGCAATCCTGAAACAAGTTTTCACCTATAACTCAACCTGCTGAGAGCTATCCTCATGGAATAGTTTACTCGACCTCTGATCAACTCTTATTTGACCTTTTGTATTTGATGACTTCCCAAAGGTTTTTCAACATATAATGTTAAAAACACCATGTACACACAGAAATCTTTGTGGATGGCAAAGCTGTTATCTCAAACCACTGAGGCAAATATGATTTTTGTTAATAAATGATACTGGGGCAACTGGACAGCCATTTGGAAAAAGAATAAAATTATATTCATTCATTACACCACACACAAGAATAAACTCCAAATTAAAGACTGAAACGTAAAAAAACAAACTATACAAGAAAACAAAATGGGTAAATTCCTCTTTAACCTGGATGTAGAAAAAGGCTGTCAAACTAAGACTAGAAATCCAGATGCAATAAGACCAATAAATTTGATTACTTAAAAAGAGAAAACTTTTACATGGCAAAAAATATAAGCAAAGTTAAAAGACAATACACTAGAAGAAAATACTTGCAACATATATCACAGATAAAGGGTTAATATCTCTAATATAAAAAGAACTTTTAAAAATCAAAGGAAAATGACTAAAAATGCTACTGAGCAATAGACAAAAGACATAAAGAGACACTTCACAAAAATAAAAATGACTCAAACATGGGAAGAGGTACATGGTTATTACATTAAAAAAATTCCAATTCTCAGGAAATATATATTGAGGTGTGAGGGGTAAAGGGTCATGACATATGCAGTGCACTTTAAAGTAGTTCAGAAAGGATGAAAAAAGAGAAAGAGAGAATGATAAAACAAAGTAAAATATTAACAAGTGAATCTGAGTAGAGTACTATCCTTAGTCTTATAACTTTTCTGTGAGTTTAAAATTATTAGTATCCTACTGTTACTATAACAAATTACCACAAACTTAGTGGTTTAAACCAACATAAATTTATTATCTTACTATCTAGAAAAAAGAAGCTCTAGAACTTTTCTTCCCTTACCTTTTTCTTTGGGAGCCTACCACTTCAGTCAACTTGAGTTCCCTGGCCACAAAAATAGTAAATACTTGGAAACAAAACAGAGAGAACACAAAAGAGCAAGGAAAGGAACACATGGGATACCTAAAGGCAACATAAACTGAAGTCTTTGGGGGAATTGTGAGTCATAAGAGTTCAGACAGGCTTTAACTGTATTGTAGATTATATAATGCATATGAAACCCTACTGGACAGTCTTTTAATAAATGGAGAAACACCCTAAATTTTACCCTGCCTAGGAATGCCATCTACCAAGAAAAGCTTTTCTCTTACTGAACTATCTAAATTTAATGTGGAACCAAACAATCTTCAAGGCAATGGCATAGATCTCTAGAGCCACTATTTTTCTTTGCTTGGAATATATCATATTTCTACCCGCAAGCTTCTTCACTGTAATGAATACAGGCCAACAACAAATTCTTTTCTCCAGGGGTTTAATTACACTGGGCCCTGCTCCAAGTTCACCATTACTCGGAGCCAGAACTATTTTACTTTGTTAGGTTGGCCACCCAGGCTGGCGCCTCAAAATCCTAACGGTGGTGACCTTCCACCCAGCAAGCAGAAGCAAAGGGTGAAGTAACAAGAATCCCTAGGGTGGTTCTATCTAGATTGGGGGGTTGGGTTCTTTATAGCTAAGTCATATCTATGAGTCTCAGTTTCTTTATTTGTTAAATAAGACCTCATCTAAGGAAAAAAAGCATGCAAAAGCTACCTCCACAGAAAGCTTATGTGCAGGCCTAAGCCCCAGTTCAGAGTTCAAAGTCGAGTTCTAACTCAGCAGTCCTAGGTGCAAGACCTTAACCCTCTCATTCAAACTGCAGCTCCATGATTTATCAGCAGTCACCACATGATCACAGTGCCTTCACTGATTTCACTTTTAATCCAGCTCTCGGGGTCCACGGGGGCAGAACTGCTGGCAGTGCTATCAGAATGAACAATTAACAAGGAATAGTGAAATCTAAAAATGTCATGCTTGGGGAAAAGGCCAGTAGAGAGAAGTATGGATTAGCCCACTTTTTTTTTCCTTAAAGCCCCAGTAAGAACTCAAACCATTCTGTCCACACAGTTGGGATATAACATAGGTACATCTGCCAGAGCTATCAGCTGGCAGAAATGAAGCCTCTCTTCAGACTCAGATCCCAAAGGTCGTGCTCCATTACATGAGAGTTAAGAAAAGAATGCCTATGAATCTGATCCAAATGTGTAGCACCCAGAACATATATAAAGTACAGCACTTGGCCTTGAGCCAGAAACAACAAAAATAATCCTCAAATTATATTCACAGATATCATCTTCCAGGAATTCCAGGCGTAACAAAGGTTTGGGATTTAGCTACCAAAGGCTTCTAACCTGGAATACAGAGCTTAGGGTTCTAATTCCAACTCTGCTATAAACCAGCTATGATCAGGCAAACCATCTCACTTCTTTAGACCTTGGTTTCCTTCTCTGTAAGATGAGGGAGATGGCCCAGTTTACCTCTAACTCAAAGGTCCTATAGATTTTTTACATGCTCTCACGAAACCTATAAATAAGTACGAAACAGGTATTTGTGAGGGGTCTACCAATTCACTTCCTGATATTCTATGCAAAGAAAGAGAGGAAATAAGTACGGAAGTCTTCCCCTATGCTCATTATATTTTCTTTCTTTTTATGGCCAAATCCCAGACAATCACTCCTGGGTGGGTGATATATACCTACCTCATTCACATAGAAAAGTTATTCATATAAGACTGGTGAAAAGAGCATTTGGCTTTGCAATTGCAACCAGATAGGCCTGGTTTCAAATTCTATTTCTGCTACCTATCCATAGTATTACTTGAGGTGAGTTACTCACTGCTCTGAAACTCAGTTTCATCATCTCTAAAACACACATTTCCTTCTCAGGGTTGTTCTGAGGCCTCTGGCACATAGTAGTATGGAATAAATACAGGCTTTCCCCCTTCTTGCTTTTTATATGACTAGGCTACACTCTAAACAAATGCCATCTTTACTCTTCCTTTTAAAGCACCCTCAAGAGCTAATTAGGCTCTGCTGAGTCATTTCTATCCTTTAAGACTGTTCACAAATGCTGACTTTGATTTGAGAGTCTCTGTATGTTATTAATCAAATAATTGTTATGCTGAATAAGCTTCAGAAAACAGGGTTTTGACTCTTCTATCTTATAAATTCTATCCAGACATACTTACGGGAAAGTGGAGAGGTTCTTAAAAACAAAGGACAAATATTCAAGGATCAGCTTTTACAGTGACCAGAAAAAATGAATGTTCTCACGCATGGTCTAAATATCCTTACCCACCTGAAAAGGAGCAAAAAGCATCTCCCCTTAACTAAAGGATACAACTCTCTTATGTTGATAAGCACAATGAATAGTTAAACATACTTTTCTAAAAACTTAACTATTCCTCTATAAGTTACTTGTAAGCACTAGCTGGCAATCCATCTACCAACCTACATTTATTCCCAAAGACAGACAATGATCACTTAAACATTAGTGATGAGTTAATGGTACACCTCCTATTCAAGTCAGATCCTCCACTCCTTCTTGATGCTACACTTACCCTCATCTCCTATACAGTAATCCGTGCTATTATTACAAGAGCAAACACAATACCAACTATGCACCATGCTCTGCTCTAAACACCTTAAATTTATTAACTCATTTACTCTTCACATCAACACTAAAGGTAGGCACCATTATTATCCCCACTTTAGAGAGATCTCTAAAATATCTCTGGAACATATCCTCTCCTGAATATGCCACAGGCCTTTGTCTTTTTTTTTTAAATTTATTTTTGGCTGCACTGGGTCTTTGTTGCTGTGCGCGGGCTTTCTCTAGTTGTGGCGAGCGGGGGTTACTCTTTGTTGCAGTGCACGGGCTTCTCACTGAGGTGGCTTCTCTTGCTGCGGAGCATGGGCTCTAGGAGCGCAGGCTTCAGTAGCTACAGCATGTGGTCTCAGTAGTTGTGGCTCGCGGGCTCTAGAAGCACAGGCTCAGTAGTTGTGGCACATGGGCTTAGTTGCTCCGTGGCATGTGGGATCTTCCTGGACCAGAGATCGAACCCATGTCCCCTGCACTGGCAGGCAGATTCTTAACCACTGCACCACCAGGGAAGCCCTTAGTCTTTTTTTTTAATAGACGGTATCAATAGTCTCTAACTGGTAGCTGCCTCTCGTACCCCACTCCTTAACTCTCGATCCATCCTCCACACTGCCTTCAGAGGCAACTACAATGCTAAGTTAATCACATTAGTCCCTACTTAAAATCTTTGCCGGTTCCTGACTATAAAATACATTCAAAATCCTTAATCCACACATGACCTTTCACAACCTGGATACCATTCACCTTTCCACTCTTGACTCCTACCTCTTCCCTACCCTACTCACTTTCCAGGTTGCAGTCTTAACAAACTCCTAACTCTTCCCCGAATACAGCAGACTAGAACACCTCCATACCTTGCAAGTGCCAGTTCCTCTGCCCAGAATGCTCATCCCCCTTTGCCAGAACTCTTGTTCTTCTTTCAAGACTCAATTCAAGTGTCACCTCCCTTAATAAGCCTTTTCCAACCACTGGAGAATCTCTCCTCTGTGAACCCACTGCACTCCCTCTAATAGCACTTAACTCACAGTACTCTATTTCTATAAGAACACTGTTTCCCCCCAGTAGAGTATGGGATCCATAGGGTAGAGTCCATTGTTAGCACAAAATATATAGCCTGGACAATGGTAGACATTTAAAAAATAGTGAATGAATGAATAAAAGATAAACACTTATTCACAACAATCATCTCCATCCAAATGGTACACTATATGAATCTTGTAACATCTCTTTTCTTACTTTCTCACCTAACATTAGAACTCAGGAGTTCACAACTTTTATTACAACCAAAGACAACTACAGGCACACCTTGTTTAATTGTGCTTCACTTTACTGTGCTTCGCAGATATTATGTTTTTTACAAATTGAAGTTTTCTGGCAACTCTGAGTGGAGCAAGTCTATTGCTGCCATTTTTCCAACAGCATTATTTTTAATTAAGGTATATACATTTTTTAGACATAATACTATTGCACACTTAATAGACTATAGTAAAGTGTAAACATAAATTTCATATGCACTGGGAAACCAAAAAATTCATATGTCTCACTTGATTGCAGTGGTCTGGAACCAAATGCGCAATATCTCCAAGGTATGCCTGTATCCGTCTTCATTCTAAATTAGTTCACAAGACAATTACACATGAAATTACACATGAAAAATTACACATGAAAAATCCTAAATTATTAGGATCCTAAAAATCCTAAAAATTACACATGAAACATCCTAAATTATCCACTAAAGCTTTTATATATAAATTTTCTTCTTCAGTGAATAATACTAAATGGAAAAAACTAATCCTAACTTGGGGAGAGGGGATGGACCCCAAATCCATTAGCCATTTCTGCCCAGTGTCAGCCTTCACACCACAGTATGAGCAGAATGATGTAGTTTTTGTTCTATAACCTGTTCAGGTTCTCCAGGCAGCCTGAGAAATCCCTGTTGCTTCAGACAGATCTACAAAGCCTTCAGAATGCTCCACCAAACACAGTTTTGAATTACTATTTTTCATTACTGATGTGCTTTTCTACTGGACCCTGCTGTGAGATAAATTGGAATTATATTAGCATTACTAGCTATAGATAGACTGAGAGATATACAGGGTTTTAACATACTTCTTGAACTTACAGACAGTGAGACATCTTTGAATCTTAATGCAAGAGAGGAAAGAGTGAAAAACTAAGGTGCAGTTCATCTGCAGATCACATAGATGAAAAACACCTTGCTGGTGTCTGTGAGCAGCTAAATCCTACATTAAATACTCAGGCTTAGGGAGCTGAAGCACAAGGATGATGATGATGATGTCTGTAGTCAAACATTTCTTATATAATTGATCAGCACAAAGAAAAGTGATTTCAGGAAATGTTATTCTAAAAGGTAAATCCAGGGTTCCCTTAGAGAGTCAAGGATGAGGTCAAGGACAAGCATGCTACCAAATAAAGAGAGAAAAGGGGCCCACTATTTTAAGGGAAGAAAAGAGTTCAAGGAAGGGTGAGGGAAGGATAGGATGAGAGCCGGGAGTAGAAAAATCAGCTGTATCAAAAATGTGACTCTCACAACAATGTTTTAAAATGAACATTAATGCTACAGTAGGCAGAATTCTAAGAATGACCCTCAAAGACCCTTAACCTCATATAATCCCCTCTCCTTTGACTGTGGGTGGAACCTGTGAATGTGATATCACGGCTGTGATTATACTCAGTTATACGGCACAGCTGACCTTAATCAGGCAGATTATCCCAGTAAGCCTGACCTATACACATGAGCTCTTTAAAAAGCAGAGTTTTCTCTGGCTGGTGGCAAAGTCAGAGACTCAAAGCACAAGCAGGATTTGACAGAAGTGAGAAGGGCCCCATGTCAAGGAAACAGGGACTTCAGACCTACAGCCACAAGGAACTGAATTCTGCCAACAATGTGAATGAACTTGGAAGTGGATTCTCCTCCAGGGCCTCCAGATAAGAGACCGGTCTGGCCAATACCTTGATTTTGGCCTTGTGAGACCCAAAGCAGAGAACCCTCTCGAGGCCACCAGGTCTTCTAATCTACAGAGCTACTACAATACTGTGAGATGATAAATGCGTGTTGTTTTAAGCTGCTAAGATTGTGGTAATTTATTACACAGCAACAGAAAACTAATATAGAGTAGGGTATAAATGTAATCTAATAAATTTCTTTTCACCTCAGAGATCCCAAAAGCACTTCTTTTATTTGAGATAAGCTGCAAAAGACGATAAATTTACCTTCTCAAAGAAAGAAAAAAAAATTAATATTATTAATGAATTTTTAAAAGATAAAGAATCTCACCTCCTTCAGTCCTAATATAGGAGTGAAGATGGATATCCCTAATGAACGAAAGTCCCTCTTAAATAATATCATATCCACATGATATCTTTTAACTATTAGGGAACAGAATATGATTTGGAGTTGAAACACCCAAGCACAACTGGGAAGGCTCTGCTGCTGTTTTTTGAATGCTCAAATACTGTACAAATTACTACCTAATTCTACTCAAGGCTAGTCCCAAGGAAAATACCTGCTGAAAGATTGGTACAAGTGGTTAACAGACAAGCAACCATCAAAAGATCTTCAATTTAAACAGTTATTTTTTGGTAGGGTTGTTTTTTGGGGGTTTTTTTGGGCCATGCCATGCAGCATGTGGGATCCTAGTTCCTCAATCAGGCACTGAAACTGTGCCCCCTGCACTGGCAGTGCCGAGTCTTAACCAGGAAAGTCCCTAAACAGTCTGGTTTTTTTCTTTCTGTTCAAATAATTTCCCACAGTGACTCCTAGGACTAATTTCAGCTATTTGTTCTATTGGATTGTATAAATTACAGCCATTACTAGGTCCTACACAACTTTGTATCATCTATCTGACTTAGCATGGTGGCAACCACTAGCTGTGGTACCCTGTCGTACCTTGGGAAAATTATCCTCTCTAAACTTCACTTTCTTAATCAGTAAAATGGAAAATCAGTATCTACCTCATAGGGATGGACAGAAGATTAAACAAAATAAGCATAGGAGGCACTTAGAACACTGTCTAGCACAACACAACAGCTATTTTTTATCAGATCAAGGTCAATTAAGTAAATAAAAATAATGGTAAACTCAGCCTTGTTTACAATATTACAAATTATTATAAGAAAACATGTATGGATAGCAGCATTATTCATAAAAGCCCAAAGTAGAAACAACCCAAACATTCATCAAGTGATGAATGCATAAACAAAATGTGGTAGAGCCATACAATGGAATATTACTTGGCCATAAAAAGAAAATGAAGTAGCGTTACATGATAAAACATGGATAAACCTTAAAAACATTGTAAGTGAAAGATGCCCAGAGACAAAAGGCCACATATTGTATGATTCCATTTTATGGAATATTCAGAATAGGCAAACTAACAGAGACAGAAAGTAAATTAGTGGTTGTTAGGGGCTGGGAAAAGGGGGCAATAGGAACTGACAGCTTAATGAGTATGAGCTATCTTTTACAGGGTGATGGAAATATTCTAGAATCAGATGGTGGCAATGGTTGCATAATGTAGTGAATATACTAAAAACCACCGAACTGTGCACCTATGTTATATGAATTATATCCTAATTTTAAAATGTATGTCTCCTTTTGCCCATGAAGAATTAACTCCTACAGGACTTGCCTCCTGCCATCAATAACTAGAAAACTAGGGCTTCCCTGGTGGCACAGTGGTTGAGAGTCTGCCTGCCGATGGAGGGGACACGGGTTCGTGCCCTAGTCCAGGAAGATCCCACATGCCGCGGAGCGGCTTGGCCCATGAGCCATGGCCGCTGAGCCTGTGCGTCTGGAGCCTGTGCTCCGCAACGGGAGAGGCCACAACAGTGAGAGGCCCACGTACCGCAAAGAAAAAAAAAACACTAGAAAACTAGATAAAACACATAAAACAAATGTTTTCAGACACTGGATAACAGATGGTGCTAGACAGACTGAGTGAGCCCCATCTTGGCTTTCTGAATGGAAACAATTTCCACATAGGGCACAGAGTGGGGAACCCAAACAGAGCCCAATGATCCCAATGAACTGAGGGGACAATTCAATTCAATTCTGGAATTTGGTGATGCAAAGGCAAATAAAATTTGTAGGACCAAGCACTGAAGAGGAGGAAGCCAAAAAAAAAGGACTCCAGAAATCAGCATAAAACTCTTTGAAACTTTGGCTGAAGGACAATCTGCACATGCACAGGGTGAAATCCACAAGACCAGATGAAAAACAACTACTGGGGGACCTGCAATACCCAAAGCTCAAACAGCATGCTAACATTCAAGTTCCCACCAGCCAGAGTAGAGACACCACGCTTGAATACACAGAGCACTGAATAGAGATTCCAGTAGGGACACACCTTAGGAGTGAAGCTAAACTAGCCGTAGAGAAAGGAATACTCCAAATCTGCCCTTAAAAGGTTTAAATACAAGCTTTGGAACGATTATGCTGACCCACAAGTAGCTATTTTCCAGAACCAAGGTTCAGACTCTCTAAAGAGAAAAAACAAGATTTGCTCTCAACGGAGTAAATTCACAATGTTCACCACTCAATAAAAATTTAACAGATACACAAGAAGCAGAAAAATGTGACCCCATAAGCAGGTAAAAAATCCATCAATAGAGGGCAGACAGCAGAAGCAAGAACTACAATCCTGCAGCCTGTGGAACAAAAACCACATTCACAAAAAGATAGACAAGACAAAAAGGCAGAGGGCTATGTACCAGATGAAGGAACAAGATAAAACCCCAGAAAAACAACTAAATGAAGTGGAGATAGGCAACCTTCCAGAAAAAGAATTCAGAATAATGATAGTGAAGATGATCCAGGACCTCTGAAAAAGAATGGAGGCAAAGATCGAGAAGATGCAAGAAATGTTTAACAAAGATCTAGAAGAATTAAAGAACAAACAAACAGAGATGAACAATACAATAAATGAAATGAAAACTACACTAGAAGGAATCAATAGCAGAATAACTGAGGCAGAAGAATGGATAAGTGACCTGGAAGACAGAATGGTGGAATTCACTGCTGTGGAACAGACTAAAGAAAAAAGAATGAAAAGAAATGAAGACAGCCTAAGAGACCTCTGGGACAACATTAAACGCAACAACATTCGCATTATAAGGGTCCCAGAAGGAGAAGAGAAAGAGAAAGGACCAGAGAAAATATTTGAAGAGATTATAGTCGAAAACTTCCTGGACTTGGGAGATGAAATAGCCACCCAAGTCCAGGAAGCACAGCGAGTCCCATACAGGATAAACCCAAGAAGAAGCACAACGAGACACATAGTAATCAAATTGGAAAAAATTAAAGACAAAAATTATTGAAAGCAGCAAGGGAAAAATGACAAATAACATACAAGGGAACTCCCATAAGGTTAACAGCTGATTTCTCAGCAGAAACTCTACAAGCCAGAAGGGAGTGGCATGATATACTTAAAGTGATGAAAGGGAAGAACCTACAACCAAGATTACTCTACCCAGCAAGGATCTCATTCAGATTCGATGGAGAAATCAACAGCTTCACAGACAAGCAAAAGCTAAGAGAATTCAGCACCACCAAACCAGCTCTACAACAAATGCTAAAGGAACTTCTCTAAGTGGGAAACACAAGAGAAGAAAAGGACCTACAAAAACAAACCCAAAACAATTAAGAAAATGGTCATAGGAACATACATATCGATAATTACCTTAAACGTGAATGGATTAAATGCTCCAACCAAAAGATACAGGCTTGCTGAATGGATATAAAAACAAGACCCATATATATGCTGTCTACAAGAGACCCACTTCAGACCTAGGGACACATACCAACTGAAAGTGAGGGGATGGAAAAAGATATTCCATGCAAATGGAAATCAAAAGAAAGCTGGAGCAGCAATACTCATATCAGATAAAATAGACTTTAAAATAAAGAATGTTACAAGAGACAAGGAAGGACACTACATAATGATCAAGGGATCAATCCAAGAAGAAGATATAACAATTATAAATATATATGCACCCAACATAGGAGCACCTCAATACATAAGGCAACTGCTGACAGCTCTAAAAGAGAAAATCGACAGTAACACAATAATAGTGGGGGACTTTAATACCTCACTTACACCAATGGACAGATCATCCAAAATGAAAACAAATAAGGAACAGAAGCTTTAAATGACACAATAGACCAGATAGATTTAATTGATATTTATAGGACATTCCATCCCAAAACAACAGATTACACTTTCTTCTCAAGTGCACACAGAACATTCTCAGGATAGATCACATCTTGGGTCACAAATCAAGCCTCAGTAAATTTAAGAAAATTGAAATCATATCAATCATCTTTTCTGACCACAGCGCTATGAGATTAGAAATGAATTACAGGGGAAAAAACGTAAAAAACACAAACACATGGAAGCTAAACAATAAGTTACTAAATAACCAAGAGATCACTGAAGAAATCAAAGAGGAAATCATAAAAACCTAGAGACAAATGATAATGAAAACACGACGATCCAAAACCTTCGGGATGCAGCAAAAGCAGTTCTAAGAGGGAAGTTTATAGCTATACAAGCCTACCTCAAGAAACAAGACAAATCTCAAATAAACCATCTAACCTTACACCTAAAGGAACTAGAGAAAGAAGAACAAACAAAACCCAAAGTTAGCAGAAGGAAAGAAATCATAAAGATCAAATCAGAAATAAATGAAATAGAAACAAAACAATAGGAAAGGTCAATAAAACTAAAATCTGGTTCTTTGAGAAGATAAACAAAATTGATAAAACATTAGCCAGACTCATCAAGAAAAAGAGGGAGAGGACTCAAATCAATAAAATTAGAAAGGAAAAAGGAGAAGTTACAACAGAAACCGCAGAAATACAAAGCATCCTAAGAGACTACTACAAGCAACTCTATGCCAATAAAATGGACAACCTGCAAGAAATGGACAAATTCTTAGAAAGGTATAAACTTCCAAGACTGAACCAGGAAGAAACAGAAAATATGAACAGACCAATCACAAGTAATGAAATTGAAACTGTTATTAAAAATCTTCCAACAAACATAAGGCCAGGACCAGATGGCTTCACAGGTGAATTCTATCAAACATTTAGAGAAGAGCTAACACCCATCCTTCTCAAACTCTTCCAAAAAATTGCAGAGGCAGGAACACTCCCAAACTCATTGTATGAGACCACCATCACCCTGATACCAAAACCAGACAAAGATACTACAAAAAAAGAAAATTACAGACCAATATCACTGATGAATATAGACGCAAAAGTCCTCAACAAAATACTAGCAAACAGAATCCAACAACACATTAAAAGGATCATACACCATGATCAAGTGGGATTTATCCCAGGGATGCAAGGATTCTTCAATATATGCAAATCAATCAATGTGATACACCATATTAACAAATTGAAGAATAAAAATCATATGATCATCTCATTAGATGCAGAAAAAGCTTCTGACAAAATTCAATACCCATTTATGATAAAGACTCCCCAGAAAATGGGCATAGAGGGAAACTACCTCAACATAATAAAGGCCATAGAAGACAAACCCACAGCAAACATCATTCTCAATGGTGAAAAACTGAAAGCATTTCCTCTAAGATCAGGAAAGAGACAAGGATGTCCACTCTCACCACTATTATTCAACATAGTTTTGGAAGTCCTAGCCACAGCAATCAGAGAAGAAAAAGAAATAAAAGGAATACAAATTGGAAAAGAAGAAGTAAAACTGTCACTGTTTGCAGATGACATGATACTATACATAGAGAATCCCATAAATGCCACCAGAAAACTACTAGAGCTAATCAATGAATCTGAAAAAGTTGCAGGATACAAAATTAATGCACAGAAATCTCTTGCATTCCTATACACTAATGATGAAAAGTCTGAAAGAGAAATCAACACTCCCATTTACCATTGCAACAAAAAGAATAAAATACCTAGGAATAAACCTACCTAGGGAGACAAAAGACCTGTACACAGAAAACTATAAGACAATGATGAAAGAAGTTAAAGATGATACCAACAGATGGAGAGATATACTATGTTCTTGGAAGAATCAGTATTGTGAAAATGACTATACTACCCAAAGCAATCTACAGATTCAACGCAATCCCTATCAAATTACCAATGGCAATTTTTATGGAACTAGAACAAAAAATCTTAAAATTTGTATGGAGACACAAAAGATCCCGAATAGCCAAAGCAGTCTTGAGGGAAAAAAATGGAGCTGGAGGAATCAGACTCCCTGACTTCAGACTATACTACAAAGCTACAGTAATCAAGACAATATGGTACTGGCACAAAAACAGAAACAAAGATCAATGGAACAAGATAGAACGCCCAGAGATAAACCCACGCACATATGGTCAACTAATCTATGACAAAGGAGGCAAGAATATACAATGGAGAAAAGACAGTCTCTTCAATAAGTGGTGCTGGAAAACTGTACAGCTACATATGTAAAAATGAAATTAGAACACTCCCTAACACCATACACAAAAATAAACTCAAAATTGATTAGAGACCTAAATGTAAGCCCAGACACTATAAAACTCTTAGAGGAAAACATAGAAAGAACACTCTTTGACATAAATCACAGCAAGATCCTTTTTGATCCACCTCCTAGAGTAATGGAAATAAAAACAAAAATAAACAAATGGGACCTAATGAAACTTCAAAGCTTTTGCACAGCAAAGGAAACCATAAACAAGACAAAAAGACAACCCTCAGAATGGTACAAAATATTTGCAAATGAATCAACGGACAAAGGATTAATCTCCAAAATATATAAACAGCTCATGCAGCTCAATATTAAAGAAACAAACAACCCAATCCAAAAATGGGCAGAAGACCTAAATAGACATTTCTCCAAAGAAGACATACACATGGCCAAGAAACACATGAAAAGCTGCTCAACATCACTAATTATTATAGAAATGCAAATCAAAACTACAATGAGGTATCACCTCACACCAGTTAGAATGGCCATCATCAGAAAATCTACAAACAACAAATGCTGGAGAGGGTGTGGAGAAAAGGGAACCCTCTTGCACTGTTGGTGGGAATGTAAATTGATATAGCCACTAATGGAGAACAGTATGGAGGTTCCTTAAAAAACTAAAAATAGAATTACCATATGATACAGCAATCCCACTATTGGGAATATACCCAGAGAAAACCATAATTCAAAAAGACACATGCACCCCAATGTTCACTGCAGCACTATTTACAATAGCCAGGTCATAGAAGCAACCTAAATGCCCAGCGACAGACGAGTGGATAAAGAAGATGCAGTACATATATACAATGGAATATTTCTCAGCCATAAAAAGGAACAAAACTGAGCCATTTGTTGAGATGTGGATGGATCTAGAGACTGTCATACAGAGTAAAGTAAGTCAGAAAGAGAAAAACAAATATCGTACATTAATGCATGTATGTGGAACCTAGAAAAATGGTACAGATGAACCAGTTTGCAGGGCAGAAGTTGAGACACAGATGTAGAGAACAAACGTATGGACACCAAGGGGGGAAAGCCGCGGGGGAGGTGGGGATGGTGGTGTGCTAAACTGGGCGATTGGGATTGACGTGTACACTGATGTGTATAAAACTGATGACTAGGGCTTCCCTGGTGGCGCAGTGGTTAAGAGTCCGCCTGCCAATGCAGGGGACACGGGTTCGTGCCCCGGTCCGGGAAGATCCCACGTGCCGGGGAACGGCTGGGCCCGTGAGCCATGGCCACTGAGCCTGCGCGTCCGAAGCCTGTGCTCCACAACGGGAGAGGCCACAACAGTGTGAGGCCCGCGTACCGCAAAAAAAAAAACAAAAAACTGATGACTAATAAGAACCTGCTGTATAAAAAAATATATAAAATAAAATTCAAAAAAAAACTAATACTAAACTTGCTTTGGGTTATTTGTATGGAAATATGTTAATATAAATGTTTCAGACATTACATGGCAAAAAATAATCCATCAACAGATATAGATCTAGAATGCTATAATATTATACTAATGGATTAGCAGATAATGACTTTAAATAGCTATTATTTATAAGCTTAACTATTTTAAGGAAAACGTGAGGATACTGAAGAGGAAAAAGGACCATATCAAAAAGAAACAAATGGAACTTCAAGAGATTAAAAAAATAAGTGCAAAAATGAAAATTCCATTTGATGGGATTAACAACAGATTAGACGCTTCAGAAAAAAACAGTGAATTTGAATACGCAGCCACAGAAACTATCCAAACTGAAGGAGAGTGAGGGAAAAAAAAGTCTGGAAAGCAAACGAACAGAGCGTCAGTAATCTGTACACCAACATCAATTAGTCTAATACAGGTGAAATTAGAGTTACAGAGATGAGGAAAAGGGAAGAAAAAAGATATTTGAGAAAATAATGCCTTAAAATTATACAAACTTGGAGCAACATTAGCAAGATGGCACACTAAGAAGATCCAGGCCCTTATTCCCCGACAGAAACAGCAAATAAACAATAACATACAGACCAAAGCAGCTTTGGGAAAACTCCAGAAACCAATTAAAAATCAGCAACAACCAAGCAAATGCCTAACCAAAGGAAAGCTGCACTCAAAATGGTAGGAAATTTCATCTATCCTTTGCCCTACACCCCTTCCCTAGGACATTACAACAGGTCAGAAGGAAGCCACACAACTCCTGCTCCTCCATCAGGGCAGAAGGAAGAGTGAAAGTTGTTTGCAATGTTCTGGCTTGTTAGGAGGCTGCCTGAGGAACTGGTTTCTGTCTTGCCTAACTTGGAGTGCAGTTTGGAACAGTGGTATAATCTGGTTATCAGGTTGGAGGCCACTATAAGAAATGTTAATTACCTGCAGAGGGAGAGAAGGAACTACAGGAGACAGCAGATCTTCAGGTGCCTGGGGACAAGAGATTACAGGCAGAGGAATACAAGAGAACAACTAAAGCTCTAAGAGGAAGCACTGGGGTGAGACCTTAGAGAATTTAAGGCATTTAAAAGCAGCCGTGTGTGTGTGTGTGTGTGTGTGTGTGTGTGTGTGTGTGTGTGTGTGTCTCTGTGTGTGTGTCTCTGTGTGTGTCTGTGTGTGTGTGTGTACACACACACACACACAGACACACACACATACAGGAGAACTGGAACAAAAGCACAAATACAGGCCAATGAAGATGCATCCTCAGAAAAGGTTTGAGAGGACCCTGAAATAAACCTGAGACAATTTAAGCACCAAAAAGAGAAAAAAATATAATTTATGAAATCACACGAATAACAAATAAATTTAAAAGTAAGGGGAGGGGCTTCCCTGGTGGCACAGTGGTTAAGAATCCACCTGCCAATGCAGAGGACATAGGTTAGAGCCCTAGTCCAGGAAGATCCCACATGCCACGGAGCAACTAAGCCCGTGTGCAGCGACTACTGAGCCTGTGCTCTAGAGCCCGTGCTCTGTAACAAGAGAAGCCACTTCAATGAGAAGAAGCCTGTGAACCGCAAGGAACAGTAGCCCCTGCTCGCTGCAACCAGAGAAAGACCATGCACAGCAACAAAGACCCAACGCAGCCAAAAATAAAATAAATAAATTTATAAAAAATAAAAAGAGATTTAAAAAAAAAAAATAAAAGTAAGGGGAGAAGGAAGGTCCCCTGCTTACAAAAGAATGTAGAAAGCTGAATACTAAATGTAGAGCAAGCGCTAGAAACATTTTGCAACCATCATGGTGAAGATCAGATAAGGAGCTTCCCTGGTGGCACAGTGGCTGAGAATCCGCCTGCCAATGCAGGAGACACAGGTTCAAGCATTGGTCCAGGAAGATCCCACATGCCGCAGAGCAGCTAAGCCCATGTGCCACAACTACTGAGCCTGCACTCTAGAGCCTGCGAGGCACCACTACTGAGCCTGCGTGCCACAACTACTGAAGTCCATGAGCCTAGAGCCCATGCTCCACAACAAGAGAAGTCACTGCAATGAGAAGCCCGTGCACCACAACGAAGAGTTGCCCCCGCTCACCGCAACTAGAGAAAAGCCCACGTGCAGCAACGAAGACCCAATGCAGCCAAAAATAAATAAATAAATTAATTAACGAATTAATTTTTAAAAAATCAGGTAAGAATCACCAGGGGATGCTAAGCCTGGGGAATTTTTTTTTTTTTAATTCCAGAGGTTCCAAAAAGCAAAACTTGTATTTGCCACATACTGGCAACTATTTTCATAGCATTTGCACTGTACTAGATATTATAAGTAAGCTAGAGATGATTTAAAGTATACAAGAGGGGCTTCCCTGGTGGCGCAGTGGTTGAGAGTCCGCCTGCCAATGCAGGGGACACGGGTTTGAGCCCTGGTCTGGGAAGATCCCACATGCCACGGAGCAACTAGGCCCGTGAGCCACAACTACTAAGCCTGCGTGTCTGGAGCCTGTGCTCCGCAACAAGAGAGGCCACGATAGTGAGAGGCCCGTGCACCGCGATGAAGAGTGGCCTCCGCTTGCCACAACTAGAGAAAGCCCTCGCACAGAAACGAAGACCCAACACAGCCATAAATAAATAAATAAATTAATTAATTAATTAATTAATAAAAGTATACAAGAGGATGTGCGTAGGTTATATGCAAATGCTATGCCATTTTATATGTGACTTGACCATCTGTGGATTTTGGTATCCACAGGGGATCCTGGAACCACCACCTACAGATACCAAGACACAACTATATTTGCATGTTCTTAGAGTATCTCCCTGCAGACTGCTTATTAGTTGCAAGGAAGATATAAAATACAGTTATTATACTTAGAAGCAATTTGGGCAATATCTTGACTAGATGTAACATCACATACGAAAAACAGATGAATGCTGTATGTCCCCAGGTGTGATATCCTCAGAAGGACACAACATCACCTATGCAGTACTCTAACTGAGAAAACATAATATCAACTTAAACATGAGGACACATAAGACAAATGCAAAAAAGAACGCTCTGTTGTTTAAAAAAGGTTGGAAGGGATGCATTCTTCAAATATGTCAATAACATAAAAGTCAGAACGGCTATTAAATATTCCACATAAAAGAGGTTAAAGGGGGCTTCCCTGGTGGCGCAGTGGTTGAGAGTCTGCCTGCCGATGCAGGGGACACGGGTTCATGCCCCAGTCCGGGAAGATCCCACATGTCGCGGAGTGGCTGGGCCCGTGAGCCATGGCCACTGAGCCTGCGCGTCCAGAGCCTGTGCTCCGCAACGGGAGACGCCACAACAGTGAGAGGCCCGCGTACCACAAAAAAAAAAAAAGAGGTTAAAGGGACATAAAAATTAAATGCAATTCCTGACCTTACCCTGGAACTTGTATTGGAAATATTATAAAGGACATTATTAGATAATACAGCACTACTGCATATGAGTATTCCTCATATTATTTTTTTTATACTTTTTATAAATTTGAAAACATTTCCAATAAAAAAGGTAGCCAAACATATTACACACAGAAGAACAAAGAATTACAATAGATTTCTTATCAGAAACTGTACAAGCCATAAGACAACAGAATAATGTCTTTATGGTGTTGAAAGAAAAAACTATCAACTTAGAATCCTATAACCAGTTAAAATTATCTTTCAAAAAAGAAGATGAATTAAAGATCTTTTTCAGACAAAAGCTGAGAGAAACTGTATCCAGCATCAGCAAACTTGAACTGTAAGAAATCTTACAGAAAGCTGTTTATATATAGAAGCAAGATTAATGACAATTAAAGAAAGGACAGGAGGGAGGAAATAGATGATACATTGTGAGGTTCTTAAATTATATGTAAAGTGGTGTAATATTATTTGAAGGTGATGGATTAAATACATATTGTAAACCTAACAGCATTTACTTAAAAAATAAAACAAACAGGTGTAGCTAAGAAGCCAACAGCGTCAAAAATATGAAATTTCAAAAAACCCTAAATCTAAAAAATGATAGGAAAAAACAAAGGAAAGATAGGACAAAAAATATCACAAAATAGTAGATTTAAACCCACCTATATCTATAGTTACATTAAAAGTAAACAATCTAGTCATTCCAGTTAAAAGGAAGAGTTGACAGACCAGATTTTTTAAAATTCAACTATATGCTGTCTTTAAGAAACGTATTTAGAATACAAAGATAAAAATATGCTAAAAGAATAAAAATATATATATAATGAAAAATACTAATCAAAAGAAAGCTGGAATGGCTACATTAATATCCAAAAAACTAGACCTCAGAACAAGAAATCTTGTCAGGGATAAAGAGGGATGTTTCATAACTATAAAGGAACTGATTTTCCAAGAAGATATGAAAAAAAATGACAGAACTGAAAGGAGGAATAGATGAACTGAAAGGAGGAATAGATGAATCCACAATTACAGTTGGATATTTCAACAGTCCTCTCTCAGTAATTAACAGAACAAGTAGACAGAAAATCAATATGGATATAGATGACAATGATCACTAACACTCAGACAGCACATATAACATTTATAGATCAACCAAAAAACATCAGAATGTACATCCTTTTAAATATACACAGAACATTTACCAAGATAGATAATATTCTGTAACAGAAAACAGGTACAAATTCATTTAAAAGAATTGGAATCATACAGAATCTGTTATCTGACCAAGAGAATTAAGTTAGAAATCAGTAATGGAAAGATATCTGTAACAGTAACAAAAAAAATCCCCAAAAGGAGAAAACTAAACAACAAACTTCTAAATAACATGGGTGAAATAAGAAATCACAAGACTTAAAACCACATATGAATCGACAATGATCTCAAAAATGTTTACTTAAAATACCTAAAACACTAAAATACTAAGAAAGGTCTCAAATCAATGATTTAAGTTTCTACATTAAGAAGCCAAAAAACCAAGAGCAAATTAAACCCAAAGCTAAGCAGAAGAAATGCAACAAAAAAGATAAAAGCAGAAATCAATGAAACAGAAATGGACAAACAATAGAGAAAAATCAATGGAACCAAAAGCTTTTTTTTTTTTTTAAAGACCAATACAATTGATAAACCTCTAGCCAGACAGATCAGGAATAAGAGAGTAGACACAAATTACCAATATCATCAATGAAAGAGGGAATATCACTTCAGGGCTTACAGACATGAAAAGGATAATAAAATATTATGAACACCTTTATTCTAATAAAATTCAAAAACTTTAGATGAAATGGACAAATTCAAAGATACAAACTACAAAAACACACTCAAGAAGTAAATAACCTGGATAGTTCTAACGACTAAATAAATTTAATTCAAAATTTAATTTAAAAACTTCTCAGAAAACTAAAGATCTAGATGGCTTCACTGGTGAATTCCATTAAACATTTAAGAAAAAATGATACCTACACAAACTTACACAAACTCAGAAAATAAGAAGGGAACCCTTCCCAACTCACTTTACTCATTTGGTATTGAATCATATGGTCAGTATTACCCTGATATCAAAACCAGATGAAGACTAAGAAAATGATATAAATGAACTTATTTACAAAACAGAAATAGACTCAGACATAGAAAACATACATGTTTACCAGAGGGGATAGCAAGGGGTGGGGGGAGTGTGTGTGATAAATTAGCAGTTTGGGATTAACATATACACACTACTATGTATGAAATAAACAACAAGGACCTACTGTATAGTACAGGGAACTATATTCAATGTCTCGTAATAACCAATAATGGAAAAGAATCTGAAAAAGCATACACACATAACTGTACACCTTGAATCACTCTGCTGTACACCTGAAGCTAACACACACACACACACACACACACAAGAAAAAAAAAGATGAAGACGTCACAAGAAAACTAAAACCAATACTTCTCATGAACACAGATATAAAACTCCTTAATAATTAAGTTCTAGTAAATCAAATCCAACAATATATAAAAATGATAATACATCAAGACCAAGTGAGGGACTTCCCTGGTGGTCCAGTGGTTAAGAATCTGCCTTCCAATGCAGGGGACGTGGGTTTGATCCCTCATCAGGGAACTAAGGCCCTCATGTTGCAACTGCTGAGCCCTCGCACCAACTAGAAAGCAGCCTGAGTGCCACAACTGCGCACCGCAATGAAAGATCCCACGTGCTGCAACTAAGACCCGAAGCAGCCGAAAATAAATAAATATATTTTTTAAAAAAGACCAAGTGAGGTTATCTAAGGAGCAAGATTAGTTTTAACATTACAAAATCAATTATGTAATAAAGCATATTTACACTATGAAGGAAAAATATATAAATCTCATAAATATTAAAAAAAGATTAACAGGGCTTCCCTGGTGGCGCAGTGGTTGGGAGTCCACCTGCCGATGCAGGGGACACGGGTTCGCGCCCCGGTCCGGGAAGATCCCACATGCCGCAGAGCGGCTGGGCCCGTGAGCCATGGCCGTTGGGCTTGCGTGTGCGGAGCCTGTGCTCCACAATGGGAGAGGCCACAGCAGTGAGAGGCCCACGTACCGCAAAAACAAACAAACAAAAAAAGATTAACAAAGTTTAATACCCAGTTGCGATTTTTTTAAATTCTCAGCAAACTAGGAACAGAATGGAATTTCCTCAACCAGCTAAAGGGCATCGGTAAAAAACCTACAGCTTACATTAAACTTAATGATAAAAGATTGAATACTTTCCCCCTACGATGATCAAGAACAAAGGAAAGAATGTCCCCTCTCACCACTTCTATTCAACACTATATTGGAGGTCCTAGCCATACTAAGTGAAGTAAGTCAGAAAGAGAAAGACAAATATCATATGGTATCACTTACATATGGAATCTAAAATGTGATACAAATTAACTTATTTATAAAACAAACTCACAGACACAGAAAACAAATTTATGATTACCAAAGGGAAAAGGTGATTGGGGAGAAATAAATTAGGAGTTTGGGATTAGCATATACAAACTACTATATACAAAATAAATAAACAAAAAGGTCCTACTGTATAGCACAGGGAACTATATTCAATATCCTGTAATAAACCATAATGGAAAAGAATATGAAAAAGAATATGTATATGTATGTATAAATGAATCACATTGCTGTACACCAGAAACTAACAAAACATTGTAAATCAACAATACTTCAATTAAAAAAAATAAAAAAGACACCACCAAATGCCGGCAAGAATGTGGAACAACCTAAACTCTCATATATCATTTGTGGTAGGAAGAGGCACCACCACGTTGGGAATAGTTCTAAGTTTTCTATAAAACTAAACCTATATCTGCACTTGATCCAACAATTATACTCCTAAGTACTTGCCCAAGAGGAATAAAAACATATACTTAACACAAAGATTTTTGTACAAATGATTAAAATAGCTTCATTTATAAGAGCCAAAGACTAGAAACCACCCAAATAGTTGAATGGATAAACAAATTTTGGTACATTCATGCAAAGGAATATACTTAGCAATAAAAAGAAATGAACTACTGTAACACACACCAACATGAATGATGCTCAAAAATGTTATGCTGAACAAAAAAAAAGCCACACAAAACACTATATACTGGGGACTTCCCTGGTGGTCCAGTGGTTAAGACTCTGTGCTTCCACTGCAAGGCGCGTGGGTTTGATCCCTGTTTGGGGAACTAAGATACTACATGCTGCACAGTGCGACCAAAGAATTAAAAAAAAAAAAAGACTATATACTGCATAATTGCATTTATATGAAATTCTAACAAAGGGAAATCCAGTAGTAACAGACAGCAGATAAGTGGTTGCCTGGAATCACTAGTAGGAGATGAGATAGCAGGAAGTGGCTGCAAAGAGGTAGTGTAAGGGAATTTTTGGGGTGATGGAAATGTTCTACATCTTGTTTTTGATGGTTGTTGCACTGCTGTACATGTCTGTCAAAATTCATCAAAGCATACTCTTAAAATGGGTGCATTATATTGTTTGTAAGTTGTAACTCAAAAAGGCAGATTTTTAAAATAAAATGGAAAAAACTATCAAAAATTTTTAAGTTTACATTCCCTTAACCCATGTATTCCAGTTCTAAGAAATTATCCCAAAATGTACCTCAAAGAAACCATCAGCCAAGAACACAAAGATGCATTTACAAAAATGTTCTTTATAGCATTATTTAATAGAAATAATTTCTTTCAATGGTCCATCAATAGGGTATTAATTAAATAAGTTAGGGTACATTCATAGACTAGGATACTTCATAGCAATTAGAAGCAGCAATTAGATTTACTTATATTGACCTGAAACATGTTGTTAAATCAAAAAAGTAGGGAGGTTCCTAGTGGCTTAGTGGTTAGGATTCCAGGCTCTCACTGCTGGGGCCCGGGTTCAGTCTCTGGTCAGGGAACTGAGATCCCACAAGCTGCATGGCGTGGCCAAAAAAAAAAAAAAAATCAAAAAGGTAGTTACAAAACAGTGTGTGTAACTTAATTTTAATAAATGTATATAATACATACATATGTAAATTCAAAAACGTATGAGCCAACTTTATACCAAGAGATGTCATCTTTTTCTTATATGTAAGAGAATGTTGAGACCACTCCTATTTTAGAGATGAAGAAACTCTCATCAGAGATGTCAAATGAGTGTCAGAGAAATCAAAACAAGACTGAGGGCCACATAGTCTTTCAGGAAACAACTGCTATCTCAATGAACAGGCATACATTCTTCAAAGTTTCTACAAAGGAACTCTGCTAAGTTGGAAAAATAAAAGCAGAGTACCAGGGACTTCCCTGGTGGTGAAGTGGTTGAGAATCCGCCTGCCAATGCAGGGGACATGGGTTCGAGCCCTCGCCCGGGAAGATCCCACATGCCCTGGAGCAACTAAGCCCATGCACCACAGCTACTGAGCCTGAGCTCTACAGCCTTCTAACCACAACTACTGAGCCTGCGTGCTACAACTACTGAAGCCCACGTGCCTAGACCCCATGCTCCACAACAAGAGAAGCACCGCAATGAGAAACCCATGCACCGCAACAAAGAGTAGCCCCGCTTGCCGCAACTAGAGAAAGCCCGCGTACAGCAACAAAGACTCAATGCAGCCAAAAATAAATAATAAATAAATTTATATTAAAAAAAAAGCAGAGTACCAGTGGAAAACGCCTACATGGTTTTACAGTCATCTGTCGTTCTAACATCAGAATGAAATTCAGTAAAAACCTTCTTCCATATAGTAAGCAGATAGGGCTTCCCTGGTGGCCCAGTGGTTGAGAGTCCGCCTGCCGATGCGGGGGACGCGGGTTCGTGCCCCGGTCTGGGAGGATCCCACGTGCCGCGGAGCGGCTGGGCCAGTGAGCCATGGCCGCTGAGTCTGCGCGTCCAGAGCCTGTGCTCCGCAACGGGAGAGGCCACAACAGTGAGAGGCCCGCGAACCGCAAATAAATAAATAAATAAATAGATAATGGTCCCTTATTAACTCTTTTATGCTGTGCTTACTTCCCTGCTGTTAGCAGGACTTGATTTAAAAGCAGGAAGGCATATCCTGAGAAAACCGTAATTCAAAAAGTCATGTACCAAAATGTTCATTGCAGCTCTGTTTACAATAGCCAGGACATGGAAGCAACCTAAGTGTCCATCATCGGATGAATGGATAAAGAAGATGTGGCACATATATACAATGGAATATAACTCAGCCATAAAAAGAAACGAAATTGAGTTATTTGTAGTGAGGTGGATGGACCCAGAGTCTGTCATATAGAGTGAAGTTAAGTCAGAAAGAGAAAAACAAATACCGTATGCTAACACATACATATGGAACCTAAGAAAAAAAAAAAAAAGGTCATTAAGAACCTAGGGGTAAGACAGGAATAAAGACACAGACCTACTAGAGAATGGACTTGATGATATGGGGAGGGGGAACGGTAAGCTGTGACAAAGTGAGAGAGTGGCATGGACATATATACACTACCAAACGTAAAATAGATAGCTAGTGGGAAGCAGCCACATAGCACAAGGAGATCAGCTCGGTGCTCTGTGACCACCTAGAGGGGTGGGATAGGGAGGGTGGGAGGGAGGGAGATGCAAGAGGGAAGAGATATGGGGATATATGTATAGCTGATTCACTTTGTTATAAAGCAGAAACTAACACACCATTGTAAAGCAATTATACTCCAATAAAGATGTTAAAAAAATAAATAAATAAAAAATAAAATAAAATAAAAGCAGGAAGAAGACAATGTCAGTATGGAGTCTCCCTGAAAGCAGGAAGGAAGTACTTTGGACTGATTAAGGCCAGCATGACATTCATAGTGGCCAATCTCATTCCAGCTGAGTTAAAGTAATCATTCCAATATTTGCTCCCTGTCAGCCCTTGTCAGGATCCAAAAGAAAACTGAGAAACTGTTCACACATATACACACACACACAGAAAGAAAAAGGCTAATCTATTATAATCTGCTTGTCAAATATCAAGTATTTGTAATACTCCAAAAAATAAATAATCACTGAGCTTCACTAAGTGGTATTAACAAGGCAAAACAACTCCAAAACTTACCAGCACCACCCCCACAAAATTTACCAGACCATACTGAAACTTCCGCTTTTTTTTTGAAACACCTTTATTGGAGTATAATTGCTTTACATTGTTGTTAGTTGCTACTGTATAACAAAGTGAATCAGCTATATGTATAGATATATCCTCATGTCCCCTCCCTCTTGCATCTCCCTCCCACCCTCCCTAACGCACCCCTCTAGGTGGTCACAAAGCACCGAGCTGATCTCCCTGTGCTATGAGGCTGCTTCCCACTAGCTATCTATTTTACATTTGGTAGTGTATATATGTGCATGCCACTCTCTCACTTCGTCCCAGCTTACCCTTCCCCCCGCCCTGTTCTCAAGTCCATTCTCTACATCTGTGTCTTTATAACTTCAGCGTTCTTGATCTTCTCCTACCCGACCCTCCACTCCCACTGAGAATGAAATCATCTTGCTATGAAATGTTAAGAGGAAAAAAGATACTGATGGTTTACTAATGACAATTAGTAATATTCTGATGGTTTACTAATCATATATATGTACGCATACACATATATATAGTATTTGTGTATTGAACTTATAAACGTACCTTTGTTCAAGCACATAAATGCCAAAGAAGTCATCTAAAAATAGATTATACAATTCTATACTGTCTACTCACATTTGCCCAGTCTGAATCTTCTCACCATCATAGCCTCCTTCTTAAATAATTAAGTTGACCAACTGTCACCCCCTGTCCCATAAAAGTACTTGGATTCTAATACTTCTATATCTGCATACCTATATCTCACTATATTCTAAAACCTAGGACCCAGCTTGAGCAATGTGGACAGGACAAACAAGAGAAGGGAAAAAGAGAAGGAAGAAAGGATTTTGTAAAAATTTTCACCAAAAACATTTTCACTGACCTTGCCCACAGCTATCAAATATAGCACTCACCTACTGTGAATACTCCAAGTAATACTAACAATTTTAACCTAACCAGCCATAAAAATATCAGGAGTAGCAGTCACCATTTATTAAATGCTTATTCTGTATCAAGCACCATGCTGAGTACTATATGTTATCTCATTTAATCCTTCCTACAACTCTCCAAAGCAGGCTGTAAAAATTTGGAGAGGTTCACTCAAGTCTACACAGATAGAGGAATCCAGAATCAGATGTATGTCCATCTGTCTCAAGAACCAAAATAAATAAATAAATAAATACTAACCACACTTCTATTTTATTCCACATGCTTTTATTCCTCTCCTTATTACAAGATTAAGAAAACAGAGCATGGGGCTTCCCTGGTGGCGCAGTGGTTAAAAATCTGCCTGCCAATGCAGGGAACACAGGTTCGAGCCCTGGCCTGGGAATATCCCACATGCCGCAGAGCAACTAAGCCTGTGTCACACAACTACTGAGCCTGTGCTCTAGAGCCCGTGAGCCACAACTACTAAGGCTGCATGCCACAACTACTGAAGCCCAGGAGCCTAGAGCCTGTGCTCCACAACAAGAGAAGCCTGCGCACCGCAAGGAAGAGTAGCCCCCGCTCGCAGCAACTAGAGAAAGCCCGCATGCACCAACGAAGACCCAATGCAGCCAAAAATAAAAATAAATAAAATAAGTAAATTTTAAATAAATAAATAAAAAGAAAGCACAGCATGGACATCCATATGCAAAAAAATGAACCCCGACCTAAACTTTACAACTTACACAAAAATTAACTAGGTCACAGATCTAAATATAAAAAAGCAAAACCATGAAAATTCTAAGGGAAAACATTTGTGACTTGGGGTTAGGCAAAAAGTTCTTATATATGACATCAAAAGTTCAATCCATAAAAGAAAAATTAATAAATTGGACTTCATCGAAATTTAAAACTTTTGCTCTGCAAAAGTCACTGATAAGAGAATGAAGAGATAAGCTACAGACTGGGGAAAATATCTGGAAATCACATATCCTTGAAAGGACTTGTATCCAGAAGATATATAAAAGAACTCTCAAAACTCAACAGTAAGAAAACAGTTTTAAGTTGTGTAAAAGATAATACCTCACCAAAGCAGATAAAAGAATGGCAAAAAGGCACATTAAAAAAGATGTTCAGGGCTTCCCTGGTGGCACAGTGGCTGAGAATCCGCCTGCTAACGCAGGGGACACGGGTTCGAGCCCTGGTCTGGGAGGATCCCACATGCCGCGGACCAACTGGGCCCGTGAGCCACAACTACTGAGGCTGCAAGTCTGGAGCCTGTGCTCCACAACAAGAGACCGCAACAGTGAGAGGCCCGTGCACCGCGATGAAGAGGGGCCCCCGCTCACTGCAACTGGAGAAAGCCCTTGTACAGAAATGAAGACCCAACACAGCCAAAAATAAATAAATACATTTAAAAAAAAATGTTCGACATCATTAGCCATTAGAGAAATACAAATTAAAACCACAATAAGAGGGACTTCCCTGGTTGCAGAGTGGTTAAGAATCCGCCTGCTGGGCTTCCCTGGTGGCGCAGTGGTTGAAAGTCCGCCTGCCGATGCAGGGGACATGGGTTCGTGGCCCAGTCTGGGAGGATCCCACATGCCGCGTAGCGGCTGGGCCCGTGAGCCATGGCCGCTGGGCCTGCGCGTCCGGAGACTGCGCTCCACAACGGGAGAGGCCACAACAGTGAAAGGCCCGCGTACCGCAAAAAAAAAAAAAAAAAAAGCATCTGCCTGCCAATGCAAGGGACACGGGTTTGAACCCTGGTCCGAGAAGATCCCACATGCCACAGAGCAACTAAGCCCATGCACCACAACTACCAAGCCTGCGTTCTAGAGCCCACGAGCCTCAACTAGTGAGCCCAAGTGCTGCAACTAGTGAAGCCCGCACACCTAGAACCTGTGCTCTGCAACAAGAGAAGCCACCACAATGAGAAGCCTGCACACTGCAATGAAGAGTAGCCCCTGCTCGCCGCAACTAGAGAAAGCCCACACACAGCAACAAAGACCCAATGCAGCCAAAAAAAAAAAAAAAACACAATAACATATCACTACACACTTATTAGAATGGCTAAAATGAAAATGCCAACACCACCAAATGCTGGCAAGGGTGCAGAACAATTGGAATTCTCTTATGCTGTTGATGGGAATGCATAGTACAGGCACTCTGAGAAACAGTTTGGTAGTTTCTTATGAAGTTAAACATCTACCTACCATATATCCCAGCAATCCCACTCCTGGATATTTACTTTAAAGAAATGAAAACTATGTTCACATAAAAACCTGTACACAGATGTTTATGTAGTTCTATTCATAACTGCCAAAAACTGAAAACAAATTAATGAGAGGGGACAAATTAGTGAAACATACCACAACTCGGATGAACCTGAAAGCCAAAACCAATCTCAAAAGGTTACATACTGTATGATTCCACTTATATGACATTCTCAGGAAGACAACACTATAGTAACCAAGAAGAGATCAGTGATTGCCAAAGTATGGGGTGAGGAAGAGGTGACTGTAAGAGACAACATGAGGAAGTTTTTGGGGGGAGTAGAGCTCTTCTGTATCCTGATTGTGGTAGGTGGCTACAGAAATCTATACATGCGTTAAAATGCATAAAAATACACCCACAAAGGGCAGAATAGTGTGGATATTAGGATGATCCCTTTGTGTCTTCAACATCCTTTAAAGGATATTTCTGTAACATAGAAACTTATGTGCTTATATGTCTATATATTTTTTGCAGTTCAGAATTAAAAGAAACCGTTAGAAATGGTTCCCTTTTTCAGTGGGAGAAGAGGCTTGTATCTTTCTACTGTTTGAATTATGAGTCATTTTTGTACTCTTCTTTATATTTTTTTCTTTAACTTTTTGTTTTGTTCTGTTTGCTGCTTACCATGGAGCACTTCTCCAGTACTTCCTCCTGGAACTTCAGAAATCGCTCCTGAACCTCAGCTTCATTGAGGAAAAAGGCAAGGAAGTGAGTGAAGGGCTGCTTTCTTCTAAAAGTGAGCAAAAGAACATCAATCCGAGTTCGGGCTGAAATTACACCACTTCGATGCTGGCCAGTGATTACTGTAAGCAAAAAAAAAAAGGCAAATATTAAAATGCTCAAGGACCATCAAATGGTTGTAAAATAGGTGACCTCTTGAAACTGTCAGCTCTGGAGAATAAAATTGTCATGAATGTGTACATAATTCTGAACAGGGGACAGTACCAAGGGTAAGAAAGCTGTTAATGAATTCAGTCTAAGCAGAATGAGGTTTAAAAACAGAATAACCTCAAGGCCATCTGATGAAGTAGAAAAATGAGTTCAAAAGCTACAAGCAATCCCTCATACCTTGCTGGTATGAATGTAAAATGGTACAGTTGCCATGGAAAAGTTTGGCAGTTCTTTGAAAAGGTACACAGAAAAATACCATGTGACCCAGGAATTCACTCCTAGATAGAAACTCAAAGGAAGTAAAAACAGGTGTTCAAAGAAGAAACCTGTACAGGGACTTCCCTGGTGGCACAGCAGTTAAGAATCCATCTGCCAATGCAGGGGACACGGGTTCGAGCCCTGGTTCAGGAAGATCCCACATACCACAGAGCAACTAAGCCTGTGCACCACAACTAATAAGCCTGTGCTCTAGAGCCCTCGAACCACAACTACTGAGCCTGCGTGCCACAACTACTGAAGCCCATGTGCCTAGAGAGCATGCTCTTCAACAAGAGAAGCCATTGAAATGAGAAACCCACACACCTCAATGAAGAGTAGCCCCCACTCGCTGCAACTAGAGAAAGCCTGTGCACAGCAACGAAGACACAATGCAGCCAAAAATAAATAAATAAATAAAATTTTAAAATCTGTACAAATGTTCATAGCAGTTCTGTTCACGAGAGCCAAAAGGTGGAAAAACACAAATGTCCATTAACCAATAAGCGAATAAATAAAATGTGGTATTTCCATACACTGAAATACTACTCAGCCAAAAAAAAGGAGTGAAGTATTGATACATGCAAAAACATGGATCAATCCTGAAAACATTGTGCTAAGTTAAAGATGCCAGACACAAAGGCCACGTATTGTATGTTTCCACATATAGTAAATACCTAAACAGACAAATTCAGAGAGTCAGAAAGCAGATCAGTGGTAGCCAAGAGCTGGGGAGTAGTGAGGAATGGGGAGTGATTGCTTAATGGGTATGGGGTTTTCTTTTTGGGTGATAAAATGTTCTGGAACTGGACAGTGGTGAAGGTTGCACAACACTGTAAATATACTAAATGCCACTGAATTCAACACTTTAAAGTGGTCTAAATGGTAAATTTTACGTTGTGTATATTCTACCATTTAAAAAAAGAACAATATATCACACAGAAATTAAAATAACAATAAAAAGTTAAGAACAAAAAGAGTGGAGCTTTCTGTCATGTAAATTTTACCTCAATTTTTAAAAATACTGTGGCAGAATTTTTAGTGATTCACTATAGTAAAAGAGCAGAAGAGAGTCTACTACAGTATATACAATCCTACCCTAACTGTATGAAAATATAAGGTTAAAGTAAAAGTTTTATCTATATCTGTATTGTATGTATGAATATCAAATTTCCACGCCTTGGTATAATTTGGTCTTCTTTGGTCTGGGCTGTCTTTACACATATGTAAACGAAAATAGGGGAAAAAGCCACAAAGCCTTAACACCACTGTCTGCAAAGAAAAAAAATCATTTAGGGATTACACAACCTCTGTTTAAGCAGAGATTAAACTTCTAGGTTCCAGAACTGGCAGTGCTTGGTCCAAAACAGAAACTAAGGAAAGGTGCACAAGATAGGAACAATGAACAAAACTGGCATTTTAACAGACTATTTATTAAAGAGGAAAGGACAGACTTCTGAACATAAAATATTGAAGTATTAACTCTAATAATAGCAAAATGTGCTATGTACTTTCAAGACCACAAAGCTTGTTCCTTCCAAGCAACTGCAGAAGTTAGGACAAACAAATGGAATTATTTCTTTAATACTTCCCATTAAAGCACTTGAAACTTTCTAAAGAACAACCTATCTATTTCTTAATAAGAATGAAATTATCATACCCATTTCGTTGTAGAGAAACAAGATGGAAATTTCTAAGAAAAGAAGTAAACTATGAATGAATTAATTAACAGAAAGCCTAAAAACTGTTTGCCTAAGTAAAAAATTGACATAAGTAATAACCAAAAAATGTAAGAAGCTGAGATATGATATTTTCTAATGACATCATTGATATTTTCAAATAGGATCCTTTGAGAATCCAAAAGACTCAGATGCCCAGTGAAGGGAAGTATCCTAGCAGGCATTCAAATAATGTGCTATAGAAATACTGACAAAGGAGGATTCAATGGTAAACTGGGACAAAATTAAGGGAAAGTAGAAATTATAATTATTTCTGCAAGAGACAAAATATGGTGAGAAAATAAAAGGAAAAGGGATGGAGGAGATGGAAGCTTAAAATTCATGTTTATGTTTTATTTCTGTAAAAATTTAGTACAATATGCTAAATCTATTATTTTCCATTAAGAAGGTGGTTCAGTAGAGAATAAGACTAATAAGACATTTTCATTTTTTAACATAGAAAACTGAAAAGGGCACTTCAAAGGTGCTCAGGCTGATTTCCAGAAAAAGATTCAAAGTTGAGCAAACAATTACTAAAAAGCAAATATGATGAGGTTAGAAATATTCTAAAATATTAGAATATTATATCTGAGAGGACCAGAATTTACATGGCATGGGTCTAAAGACTACAATAAGGGATACAGAGAAAGAAAACAATTAAAGGCATTGATGTGAAACTTTAAAAAAACCAATTGCCTAACTACAATGACAACAACACTTTAAAAGCATCTTCTTACATCCCATTGCCTGAGACTTCAAAACAGACTAGACCAGATCCTTATCTAGAGGACAAATTAAAACCTACTAGATCATTTTCTTCTCTAGTTTCTCTAATTTAGGAGAGGCAAAAGAAAATAACTAATTACAGCATATACCACACCAATGCACCGGCAGTCGTGATTTCACAGCACAACCCAATTTACTGTAAGCAATAAATTTGATTTTTCTATATACTTTACTTCCCTACAAGACCATAACCAGTTTATCCTCTTCTTTTTCAGTTAAATTAGTTCCACTAAATTCTTACTTTTAATGATTAGACACACTTATTTTTCACACTTAAATATTTGTGCTTTCTAAGTCAAAATGGAATCTTAACAACCTGTCTAACCTTTTCTGAATAAGTTTTGGAATGACTCCAGTATCTTAAAATGGCTAAGGTCTCTACATTTATAGCATGTTATAATTTTTACCAAAATAAAAATTATTATCCATCTGTTGCTATATGCATAGAAAAAATGCAGAACAGATTCAACTATTAACAGCAATTATGGCTGAGGTTCATAACACAAGAGACTTCCCTTTATACTTTATATATAATTTCTACAAGTTTTTGTTTTTGAAAGCATGTATTAATTTTTAAATCAGGAAATAAAAAGAAATAAGCTTTAATGCAATTAATAAAATTACTTCAATATTTGTAACTTGAACTTTAACACTTAAGGTAAGACCCAAGGTTTTTTTTTGTTTGTTTTTTTTTTTGCGGTACGCAGGCCCCTCACTGTTGTGGCCTCTCCCGTTGTGGAGCGCAGGCTCCGCGGCCATGGCTCACGGGCCCAGTGGCTCCGCGGCATGTGGGATCTTCCCGGACCGGGGCACAAACCCGTGGCCCCTGCATCGGCAGGCGGACTCTCAACCACTGTGCCACCAGGGAACCCCAAAACCCAAGTTTTTTTAACTGTAATTCTAAATATTTATTTCAGTGAGAGCCCTTCAAAAATGTCATTAGGGACTTCCCTGGTGGCACAGTGGTTAAGAATCCACCTGCCAATGCAGGGGACACAGGTTCGAGCCCTGGTCCGGGAAGATCCCACATGCCGCGAAGCAACTAAGCCCGTGTGCCACAACTACCGAGCCTGTGCTCTAGAGCCCGTGAACCACAACTACTGAGCCCACATGCCACAACTACTGAAGCCCGCGTGCCTAGAGCCCGTGCTCCACAACAAGAGAAGCCACTGCAATGAGAAGCCCGTGCACTGCAACGAAGAGTAGTCCCTGCTGCTCACCGCAACTAGAGAAAAGCCCGCATGCAGCAACGAAGACCCAACACAGCCAAAAATTAATTAATTAATTAAAAAAAAAATGTCATTAAAGTCCTAAAGCTAAAGTTTGCTGAAGTTACCAAGGGGCTGGGGAAAATTCTAGCACTTCATTGTCCAAAACAGGAGCCCACACACAGCTAAATTAAAAGTTAAATGAATTAGAATGAAGCAGTATTTAAAATTCAGTTCCTCAGTCACACTAGCCACATTTCAAGTAATCACAGTCCCGTGTGGCTAGTGGCTCCTGCACTGGACAGTGCAGATACACAACATGTTCACGATCACAGAAAGTTCTCCTGGACAGCACTGCTCTAAAGTCAACTGCTACTTATCCGCCACAGTGATTATTCTTACACAGCACAAAATGAAAAGAGTACTTATTTTTTTCTCCTAAGACTTAATACAACCTATGAGTGATTATGGAAAATGGATTATTGGAGGCTGCTGCACTTATTCGACATTGAAGAAGTCCTACTGCTTTAGGATGAGTTTTTTAAAATTCTGTCCCTCCAGTGCCTCTCACTCAAAGCCACTTTACAACACAAGCCTATGCCCTTGGTTCACATTGTTGCTTTAGTACAGACACTTTCTGACGTAATTTCTATTGCTAAACTACTCTTCCTCACCTGACCAGTTATTTGAATCAGGTTGTTGTTTTAATTATTATTCTTACTATTTCCTTCCTAGTCTACAAAGCAAGATAAAAACAAGAGAACAATATGGAAAGGTCTGAACTTTATTTCAAATTTGCTGATCCCACTGGTTTTCTCTAATTCTAACTTGAAATAATTCACAACTTCATTTCAAGCTACTGAAGCATGAAAGAAATTTCCTCGTCCACAACAAAATCTGGAAGCTTTATTCCATCAGTGCGTGGTGAAGTATAAAATTAAGGCCCAGGTACTTAATCAAGTTAAGGTTGTATGACTACATCTTTCTTCATTTGGGAGACTGACACTGATATAAAAAGGCCAATAGCTACAGAACCACATAAAGAATATAGTCACCAAACACCTCAGTTGGGTCACATTATTCCATACACACACACAAGTGATTCCAAATATAACATCCATATTGGGTCTCACCAATTTCTCCTTCTTGTCCAGGCTTAGGAATGCTTATGGAAGTTTTGGTCTCCACTTCTAGTTTCTTCCTAGTGTCGCCCCTCTTTCCAACTATATGCCTATAATATAAAGAAAATTAATTAACGTAAATCAAAATGTTCAAGAATAAAGAACTCCATCATGTTTAAATCATACGTGGCCAGAGACACCCCTCATAGAAAAGTGCTTCAGTAAAAACTCAGTATCTGTAGGGGAAATTACAAATCATACAGCTTTATAGAACATACTGCATTACACTCATTGGCAAAATGATATCCTACAGCCAATTCAACCACATAGAAAGAATAACTATGCTCAATGCCTGCTTGCTTCTCAAAACTATATTCAGAGACTTCCCTGGTGGTGCAGTGGTTAAGAATCCGCCTGCCAATGCAGGGGACACGGGTTCGAGCCCTGGTCCAGGAAGATCCCACATGCCGCGGAGCAACCAAGCCTGTGCGCCACAACTACTGAGCCTGGGCTCTAGAGCTCGCGAGCCACAACTACTGAAGCCCACGCGCCACAACTACTGAAGCCCACGTGCCTAGAGCCCATGCTCCACAACAAGAGAAGCCACCACAACGAAAAGTAGCCCCCACTCGCCACAAGTAGAGAAAGCCCGCGGGCACCAACAAAGACCTAACACAGCCAAAAATAAATAAATAAATAAAAAACTATATTCAAAATCTGGGTCTGCAGTTCAGTGAAAGGAAAGCTGGCACAGTCTCACAGGGCACTTGACTGGGTCTACAGTTTGAAGGGGGAAAACCTCGTTCCCTTAGAGAGCAAATTAACTACATTATGAGTTCATCCTAAGGGAATTATCCTTGATTAATTAAATAAAGGTAAAGAGCTTAGCAAAGAGCAGGGTTCACCAGTCAGGACAGATTCAAGCACAGAGAGTAAAGAGGTAATCCTCAGGTTGAATTCAAACACATAGGCATGTTTTGTTTGGGAGAGTTCACCTAAAAATTGGGAAATTTTACCTAAAAATATAGATTTCTAAGTTCTTTTGAAAAATTGGGAGATCTGACTACTCATGGCAAAAATAGGCTGGAACATGAGCACGTTCCTAAAAATGGAATATGAGCTCATCACAAACCCTGTCCCTCCCTACTGTCTTTCACTGACTGCACCTCAATCATCTGCTGGCTCATTTGCATTACTTGCCTGGGCCTCCTAGCATAAATAATTCTGACAATCCAAGGTTATCTTCTGAAACCCACAGTAATTAGATGTGTTAAAGCAAATGAGACTGCCGGATCCCAGGAGAAAAGTTTCAGAGTCTATAAAGCACTAAGAGACCATCACAGGACCATAAAGTTAAGAGATAAAACTTCCTCATCAACAGTATTTCAGCTTCTATGATTTCAATTACAGTATCCAACAGCATGGGTGACTATGTCTAAAACTCTGCATTTGTTTTTTACATGGGGATAACCAAGCCCGGTTATTTCCATTAAGGTCTACTGTAGTAAGCCAGATTTTTATAAAACAAGATGTTTAGAAGAGGACGAGAACTCCACAGTTTCAATGTGGTTTTTCTCTGTGTTGGGCTAGGGACTGTGCAGCACCAACTCCATCAGGCCCTTGCCTTTCCAGGCCTTATCAACAAGCGGAGCTTTCAACCAGGCTCCTGTTTGTTAGCATGTGGCTAGTGGACAAACTTACCCTAAGTAGTTGGCTCAAAGTGTTATTAATAGTCCAGGCACCTTAGGGAAGTGATTGAGGTTAAAGACGCTTTAGAATCAAACCTTGGGCAAGTCATTTAACCACTCTAAACCTATTTCCTCACTTATAAAAATGGAGTGAATAATACCTAAGTAACATAAGGTTGTTTTAAGGATTAAATGTGATCATATATAAAAGGGCTTCCTAGTGACTGACACATAGCTCAGTACAGCCCATGCCATCCTCATTAAGCCCATGACAGCATCCTTACAGTTAAGAGTACCAGACCCAAAAGAGGTTTACATGGAAAGTCTAAAACACTCACTACAATAAAAGATATGCAGTGAAAGGGTGACTCCTTTATTGAATATGTAAGTGGAAATTCCTGCCAGATCAAGTGGTTCTCAATCTTGGCTACACACTGGAATCACCTGGGGGGCTACAAAAACTAATGATGCCTGGGTTCAGCTCCCAGAGATTTGGACTCAACTGGTCTGGGGTGCACCTAGGTATCAGGAATTTTTAAAGCTCCCCAGGAGCTTTAAATGTGCACCTGAAGTTGAGAACCACAGTATTAGATCCAGTCCGTGGACACGTGTATCACCATTAGGCTTTGATTATAAATTACTTTGGTTAAGTAATCTCTTCCTTGATCCAAATAACCTTACATAAATGATTCATAAGAAAGAAATCTTCCTTGTATGACAATTGTTTCTCAATAAGACAGGAAAGGAGGAAGGGAGGAAGGAGTCTTCCTAGTAAATACTGTCTATTAATTAGGATTTAGCAGAACCAATACCTAATCTAAATTGCAAGTCATCTGGAACAAAATGAGTACTTAGAATATATAGAATTCAAAAGGTCATCAAGTTAGAATCAGATATTTAAGGAATCTTTACACACCTTAGCAGTAGCAAATATATACATTAAGGAAGACATGTTGCATTGATTTTATCAGGAACCTGAGCCACAACTTTCTAAAATCATGTTTCTTAGAAGAAAATGTCACCAGAACCTGAGAGAAAAGTGAGCTGTCAGGATTAACATCTGGTTTCGCATTCAGCCACATTCCATAAGAATTTCATCCTTAATAGGTGTTTCAGAAGATTCTCAAGGTTGACAAAAATGAAACTACTTGCCTCTTGGAGCTTAAAGGTATATGATTCCATATTTGTAGATCTCCTCTCATAGAGGATCAAGGACAGACTTTATTCATCTGGTACAACACAGAAAAAAAAATCTATGACTTCCCAGACCAGCCTATCTCCAGAGGCACAAGCCCAAAAGAAGCCAGTCAGCCACATAGGCTAACCGTATTAGTGGTTAATAAGAGACAGAATGTGGTCCATCACGCAAGCAAGCAAGCACAGACTGAAGGGATGGCAAAGCTTCCAAGCAATTTACATATAACGATAACTCTGGAAAAAGCACATCAGTATTTGACAAGCATTGGAGAATAACAGGACACATTCCTACCTTCAAGAAACTTCCCATCTAGTGGGAAAAATATCAAATAGCACACAAATAAATATAAACATAAGACTGAGAAATGCTACAAAGGAAAAGTAGAGGGTGTTATGAAAACGTATAGTAGGGTAATCAATGTGGCGGTGGGGATGTCGGTGTCAAAGCAAGCTTCCCTAAGGAAGGAGAATAAAACTAGCTAAGGAACAGGAGAGATTGAAAGGCAAAGGGAACAGCATATGCCAAGGCTCAAAGGCAGGAAGGAACACGGCACATGTGAAAAACTGAAGAAAACCAGTTAAGCTTAAGTGCGAAGCCAGGGAAACAGTGGTGTGAACTGAGACTGAAAAATCAAGGCTGGCTAACTCATGTTCAAGATTTTGGCCACTGCTCTAATGGAAGAGAATTCCATCTTCAGAGGAAGGATGTTAATGGATTTCAAGCAAAGGTAGTAAAATAATCAGGTTTGCCTTTTAAAAAGATCATTCCGCCCTCAATGTGAAGAACTGATTGGAAGAGAGAGCAAGAATCAATGTGGAGAGACCAGTAAGTAGGCTACTTGAAGTAATTCACAGACAAGGCAGCAGGGTGGCTGTAAAGAAAGAGATAAGTAGATTCAAAAGATATTTAAGAAGCAAAATCAACAGGACTTGGTGACATATGTGAAATGATGAAACTGATCTACAATCAGTCCTTAGAAATTCTAGGACATTAAACACTAAACCATTTTACCACTAGTAATCAAGCATTGCAATAAGTGTGGAAAAGAGAAGAATCTACTTCCTGCTATGTTTCCTAGAAATGCCTTCCCATGAAGCTGCCGGGGGCCTCACTCACTTGTAGAGCAGGCTGGGGGCCTTCAGAGTACACCGGAAACCTTGCGGGGTCTGCACCACCTCATAGCCTTCACAGGACTCTTCTGCACACTCCACGAGACCTGTAGAGAAATGGTAACATCTCGCTCAGAGCTGCTGCTCTATGGACAACAGTCTGCTTTCTCACCAGCTGTCCAACCACTCTCAAGGTTTAAAAAAAGCAATACACACACAAAAAAACCAGTCATACACTTTACACTACAGAACACTGCTCTGATATTCCTTCTGACCTGTTCTTAGAAGAAAAATAAAGAATAAAAAATACATGACTATTTTAAATCTTCCAATCTTGGAACCGTGGAAAAGGAGTATTTACATATCACTATTTAACTGTTTTCTCCCAGAAAGCTAAGAAAGTAAAATTTTTTGTACTGTTTTTTCTTTTGGAGATGTGTTTCATGTAACATAAAACTCATCCTCTTAAAATGTACAACTCAGTGGTTTTTAGTATTAAAACACAAAATCACTTCAGTGAATGAGGTAGGAGTGATACTGGAGAACTTACTCCATACAGCCAAGACAAAGAGAAAGGAGGAGGGTGAAATAAAGGAGCTCAAGGCCCCAAGGCAAAAGGGAAACAGCGGGGAGGACCAAGGGGAAGACTATTCCCCAAGGTTTAGGGCCTAATGGAAAAGCTTACAAACCGAAAGGAAAAGGAAGCAGAGAACCTGAAAGGCCCTATTTGTGCATTAAACCCAAGTCCAAGTTAATCAGCCTGAAAATATTGCCCACCTCAACGGTTTAGTTTACTTCTTAAAAATTATCCCTATTTTAAGTAGTAATAATGTTGGTTGTGTATTTGAAACTGCCTGTATATGACTGCAAAGAAGAAAAGAAAAATTACAACACAACAGTAATAATAACAACAGCTAACACTGGGCACATGTTCATTTATTTCAATAATTTATAGAAATTACTTCATAGCTTTACAGATAAAAGAACTTCATTTGCCACAGATTATTAATGGTTAATATTAAGTTAACTAAAATTACCCCATATTACATTTAAGCCTCTGCACAAAGATGAGACACAACCTGATGTATGAACTGAGAACACCTCATCAAACTCACTCATCTGTCCCCTCAGACATCAACACAAAGGGAGCTATAAGAGGCCAAACATCTCAAATTTCAGTGCTCACACAGAAATACACTGAAACAAAGAATTGCTTCTACAATACGGAGAACATTTTACTTCTAATCTGACCAAAGATCAACCAGGATTACCTTGATAACAGTCATCATCTTCGTCTTCATGTTGATAAGTCTGCTCTTGGATGGGATTCTTCCTGTAAACCCGTCCACCAATTCTTATAAGCTGTGGACGCAGAACTTCCATGATACTTTCTCCAAACAACAGTCCTGTGGAATACTGAAAAATAAACCATCACCTTACCTTTTGTTTTAATCATAAAACCCTACCTCTATTATGTGGATCTTTAAGCCTAAAAGGACGTAATTGGGCATCAGTTCACAGTACATCCTAAGCAAATGCAGCATTGTTTCCACTAGATTTCCCCTATCTAGAAGCTGTTTTAAATCAATTGCTGCATTTTCCACTACTACTCCACTCCTGGCACACTCTAGACAGTAATTTGTAAGCTATTCAGCATTCCCCAAAAAAATGATTAAAAGATACTGAGCCCATCCATGACTTTGAAAGAGAAACTATAGATCTCTTCATTACTTTAACCTAAAGAGAGTAAAATGCAACCTTCTGTGCTTATCTAAACATTTGCAAAGTGTCCTACCCTCACTACTTAGCACGACCTTTAAGAGAATTAGGGATATTTAAAACACTTATCCTCAAGGGGAGGACATAAAAACCCCTAAATTCTTTTAGAGGTGCTAGAAATATATACCCAACAATTAGATCCAGTTGCCTATCAAAACAAAGTTAAAATATGACTTAACCAACATGGTTCTCTAAACCAACACATTGCTGAGGGGAGGAATCCGATTTCCGTAGGTAACTGCTCAAAAACTATACATCACTCACAGAGAAGCCAAGTTTCCAGTCACCATTTAATGAATCAGTAATTTAGGAAACAAAGGTTCCTTACGGGTTAGCTGTGGTTATGTTTAACCAGTGTTTCTACCACGTATGTTAGATGGTCTTGAAGTTCAAAATAAAAGAGTTCCCCCCAAAAAATCAATCTTGACTAAATACACTAATGCTCAATCCAATCTCAGCAAGTAAGTCACTTTAATTGGTAATCTGCTTACAGAACCAAGAGATTTCGTGTTGTGAAAAATAACAATATAAAAGGTAAACAGACTTGAATGTCGGAAGAGGGGGCATAATTAGCAATAGTTTAAAGACATTATACCCTAGTGCCCAATTTCCCAGGACCTCTCACACACAAAAAAAACCTCTCCACAAAAACAGACTTTAGGGCTTCCAGGGCTTCCCTGGTGGCGCAGTGTTTGAGAGTCCGCCTGCCGATGCAGGGGACGCGGGTTCGTGCCCCGGTCCGGGAGGATCCCGCATGCCGCGGTGCGGCTGGGCCCGTGAGCCATGGCCGCTGGGCCTGCGCGTCCGGAGCCTGTGCTCCGCAGCGGCAGAGGCCGCAGCGGTGAGAGGCCCGCGTACAGCAAAACAAACAAACAAACAAAAACCAAACTTTAATGTTAAGGTCGGGCCTCAGACTGAGCTCTGGGGGGAAACAGGGTTGTCTCAGAGACAGGAAACCCTTTATCTGCCTTTCCTCTACAGCCCTGGGCTACGAGACTGCTCATTAGGAATGACGGGAAAATAACCAATTTCACCCTGCTCCGCGGTGGTTTGGAAAGAGAAAGAGAGACGAAAGCAGAAGGCCTGCAATGTCGTGGGGGGAGATGAAACCCTGAATCATAAAAGCGAGCAAAATAAAACGAGTACGTCAAAGCGAGCGAAGAGAAACTGGCTCCACTGCGGTAGGAAAACCTCCGTAGGCACAGCAAGCGAAAGACCCGGAAGGCCTCTTCGAGAACGCGTTCCCAGAGCCTCTCCGCCCCGACCACGCCCACCATTGCACGGGCACGCGCACGCCGCGGCCTCGAGCACGCCGCCGCTCTCGTCGCAGTAAACGCGGCCGCTCCGGTTGGCCTTGGGGGCGGGGCTGTAGAGGAACTTGCCAAAGCCGCAGAGGTAAGTGGTCGAGGGCTCAGGGACCCTCGGGAGCTTGGTGGAAAGGGAGTTGATCCCTGGGATCCTACCTGCAGGGACTAGTAAAATGGAGAAAGTAGGTGGAGAAACAGGAGCCTGCCGCAGAGGGCGTGTAAGAGGAAATTTCCTCAGGCCGCACCAGACTAGTGCGCATGCGGACCGAAGGTTGGCGCGTGCGCAGTGGGGCGGCGCCGATGTCGGCCCCTGGGGACCGGGGTCGGAGGGTAAACCGCTGGCATTCTGACCCCTCCGCTCTTCTGCCCCTTTCTTTCCAACCGACCTGCTTTTAGCTGCAGCATCTTTTTGAATGGTAATCCAGCTCTTTGGAATGACTTCTTGATGATGGAGTTTAATGATTGCTTGTAATAATTTGCCATTGTACCAGGGTACTTCCTTCAGCGTCTTTTTGATACGGAGACTTTTTCAAAAGGAAGGATTCTTTTTAAGAACATAAGCTTGTATCTGCTAGGAAGGAAAGTAGTTTATGAATACGAGGTCATCCCTATCATACATGAAGTAAATGTGTTGATCATTTTATCACTGTGAACACAACCATGCTGTGTCTCCCCAAATACCATTGCTCTCCTATAAGAATCTCTACTGCCAATAGTTCTGACTTCCTTGATAGGGTCAAATACTTCATCATCAGTATTTAAACATTCAAAAAAATTTTACTGAGCGCCTACCTTAGGCTTGGCAGCCTAATGGGAGAAACAGTTGTGTAAATAGATCCGCAGAATAAGGAAGAAAAAGAAAACGGTAATGGACCAACCCTCATGACACCAAGCTTCTCTATCCCCTGCATAACCTTTGCTGAGCTGCTAGCTCTGTGTTCTGTTATTTGTTCATCATTCATTCAGGAAACATTGATCCAGGTTCTGTGCTAGGCTTTGAGGGTAGAAAGACAACTCTTTCCCCTTTTCCTAAGAAAGGGGTTCTTCCTAAGATCTTGAACCTTAAAGTGAAAGTGTGGAGTGCATTTTCCCTCTTCCTGAGCAGGCCCTTTCTCCTCTAGGATTCATTTGACATTGATACTCTATGTCAAATAGAAAGAATTAGGACTTTTCCCATGAGTAAGTGTGTTGAAACATAAGTATGAAAAACTGGGATCTGCAGAGGAAAAAAAAGATTCAGGAGTAAATATCCATCAGTGATTTTGGATAGCTAATATTAAGTATTTACTGTCCCTATAACTGTTCCAAATGCTTTAGTTATATTAACCTTCCTGACACCTCTGGTGTTGGTACTATCATTATCCCCATTTTAGAGATGAGGCAACTGAGAAGCAGAGAGGTTAAGTGATTTGTCCAAAGTCATACAGCAAGTTAAGTAAAAAAACCAGGACATGAACCTAGGCCAAGAGGCTTCAGAGTCTGAGCCCTTAACCAGTATGCTATTTTACCTCTCACATAGCACATGACGTGCCAATAAAGCCATTGCTTAAAAAATGGCACGGCAGATAAGCTTAAAGTCCCTACACCTCAGTTTTGTTTTGTCATCTGTAAAATGGGGGAATCGGATTAGATGACCTTTAAGGAATCTTGTGATTCCTGTGAAATGTTTAACTCATTTAGCAAACATTTATTTAAATCAGCAGCTACTTAGTATAGGCCAAGCATAATGTTTGGTTCTGGTGATCAGAATGCCTGCCTTCATAGAGAAGTTACAAACTAGTGTTTATTGTTGGTTTCACTTTAACTCCTGTTACCACCTGCTGGTAGCATGCAAAATTTAACCTAAATCTTTAAAGCTAGAAATTACTTAGGTGTATCTTTCCATCTCAGCAGAAAACTGCTTATTTATGTTAAAGTTAGTGCTAATTCTGCACTCCACTTTTCAACCCTGGCTGTTTTGTGTATTTTTTTTTTATATCTTCTAATTCCTGTACCTTTTTTTTAAAATAAATTTATTTATTTTATTTTTGGCTGTGCTGGGTCTTCGTTGCTGCACGCAGGCTTTCTCTAGTCACGTTGAGTGGGCTTCTTACCACGGTGGCTTCTCTTGTTGCGGAGCATGGACTCTAGGCACGTGGGCTCAGTAGCTGTGGCTCAAGGGCTCTAGAGTGCAGGCTCAGTAGTTGTGGCACATGGGCTTACTTACTCCATGGCATGTGGTATCTTCCAGGACCAGGGTTCAAACACATGTCCCCTGCATTGGAAGGTGGATTCTTAACCACTGTGCCACCAGGGAAGCCCTGTTTTTTGTATTGAATGATAGTAGTTCTGAGTCTGCAGGAAGACTACAGTATTCTTTTTAGAAAACATAAACTTTTTAGAATCTTTTGTGAATGTGTAGTATAAGCTTCTGTTTTGAACTTTTTTAAGGAGTTGTGTATTCGGTACAGATTTTTCTCATTTACATTTTGACTTTTTGATTTTTTGATGTGACATAATATCAAACACTCACCATTCCTCTAATTCCTAATAGGCCTTGAATTCTAAGATCATTCCTGAACTATTAATATTTTGTTTCAGTTTTGGGCCGCCACCAAGTGATCAATTTGGGTATTACATTTGAATGAAAAAGGGGTTTTTTTTTTTGTTTTTTAGGTTTTTTTTAAATGAAAGGGCCAATATGTATTTCCTAACCAATTCCCCTTCCTTGGGAACAGAACACACTGTTATTCTGGAATTTTATTTGGAAAATTTTATAAGTGAATTTCTTGGTGTGGTTGGGTCAGGATGTGTCCAAGACAAACTATCCTATGAGGCATGGTTGTTTTATCCTCATATAATTCATTTCCTCAGTTAAATTGCTACCTTGGCACTGCCGTATCACCACTTCATAACCCATAAATCACCCACAGTCAATCCCAAGTGACATAAACAGTTGGCTAATGGTAGGAAGTAGTGTTTTGAGTAGAAAAACTAAGAATAAACATATTTTATTTTATGAGGCATCAGTAAAAGATCGTGGAGTACAGAGGGTAGAAAAAATTGGAGCTAATTCTTGACTAAACTGTATGCTGGCTTTTATGGCAGCTAGAATGAAATGTTGTCAATCTCACTTCCATAAACTTGCCAATTGCTGTTTTTCTTTCTCTGTAGTGAAGTGAGAATTCTACTAGAGAGGAGATGGCTGCCTCTTCATCATCCTCCTCAGCTGGTGGGGTCAGTGGAAGTTCTGTCACTGGATCTGGTTTCAGTGTCTCAGACCTTGCCCCACCACGGAAAGCCCTTTTCACCTACCCCAAAGGAGCTGGAGAGATGTTAGAAGGTGATCTCATGCTGCTTTTTGCTGAATAATTGGATTCAGACCTGCTATGAATATTAATTGTAAAGAAGCTATTAAGTGGATTAGAGATAAGTTTGCCCTGATTTCAGCTCCACATTTCATTTCTTGTCCCCATTTCAAAATAATATCTTTAAAACATAAATCTTTCTCTAAAATCAGAATTTTGGAGCTGAAAAAGACTTTGGAAATCAAGGAGGTCATCTAGTTATTTAGACCCAGAAAAGATAAAGTAATTTGACCATGTGAAAGGACAAAATCAGCACTGGAACCAGGAATTCTGTTGACCTCCTGCTCCAGTGTGCTTTATCTTGGCACCAGTCTGCTTCCCTATGGTTGGTAGGTTTGATATATTTTTTTCTAATATAATTCATCGACAGATAGATTAAGAGATCCTGAGAGGAAATAAAAACCAATTTACTACTCTTGTATGTGAAGATGACTCTCCTGGCCCTGGCCCAGGCCCATTGCAGGGCAGTGCTGTGTGGTTTTTCTAGCACTGGAGCTGGATTTGCATCAAATCATCCCCCATCTTATTCAGCACACATTTGCAAACTGGCTGGCCAAGATCGGGGCACAGGCTGTAAGCATGAAACAGCATTGGTTCCTAGAATTTATCAGATTCATGTCATTTTAGGATCTGGACCAATAAATTCTTAATAGGGAGCATAAAAATCACCAGAAGAGCTTATTTAAAGTATACCTTTCTTGGGCTTCCCTGGTGGCGCAGTGGTTGAGACTCTGCCTGCCAATGCAGGGGACACGGGTTCGAGCCCTGGCCTGGGAAGATCCCACATGCCGCGGAGCAGCTAGGCCCATGAGCCACAACTACTGAGCCTGCGCTCCGCAACAAGAGAGGCCGCGATAGTGAGTGGCCCCCGCGGGCTTCCATGTTGGCGCAGTGGTTGAGAGTCCGCCTGCCGATGCAGGGCCGCTGGGCCTGCGCGTGCGGAGCCTGTGCTCCGCAACGGGAGAGGCCCCAACAGTGAGAGGCCCGCGTACCACAAAAAAAAAAAAAAGAGTGGCCCCCGCTCGCCGCAACTAGAGAAAGCCCTCGCACAGAAACGAAGACCCAGCACAGTCAAAAATAAATAAATAAAATACTGAATACATAACTACTTTAAAAAATAATAATAATAATAAAAAATAAAGTGTACCTTTCTGGCTCACCTTAGAGATTCCAAATCAGTGTAGGTTACAGCACAGGAATCTCCATTTTGACCAACATCCAGGGGATTCTCATGAAAATGGTCCTTAACTGTTAAACTATTCATCATACCTTTTGAAAAAAATTAGCAAAGAACCTATCAAGGATTCAAAACTTACTTGATTCTAGCACATCTGTGCTTAATTATATATTGATCTTTTTTGCTTTAAATATTGCAAATTTCAGTAAGTATATTTAAAAATCTGGAAATGTCTTGAGAAAGGTACAAACTGTAGTTAAGAGTCGGCTTTTTGGGGTAATCTTTATTCATTTATTTCAGGTATAATAAAAAGCAGAGGTTTGGATTAAGCCAGGACAAACAGAAGAATCATTTGTGACAGGAAAACTTGGGAAGACTGGAACCATAAGGCTTTTTAGAATTGGTTCAAGTCATGATTAGTAGACAACTGAATACTCAAGCTAGCATCACTGAGTCTGGAGGTAGCGAATATTTGGTGCCTTGTTTACCATATTTGGCGCTAAAAATAAATTATGACTTCAGTTATATGCAGCAGAGACCTGGTATTAAGGACGCTTCCCACAAAACAAACCAGAAGTTGGAGGAACTTAAATTACTTAATGAGTTTTGTAGCAGCAGAAGAGGAATCATCATTTAACAATGGACCCTAAGATTGAAGTCATTTAAATTCTAGCTACAGGAGGAATTTAATACAGGAGGTACCTCCTTGGTCTCAAAGCTATCAGCATTCTTGGTCAGTGTACACCAGATTACTTGGAAACACTAAAGAAGAAAGGCTTCTAAAATTACTCTAAATGTTGATATTCTAACAAGTTATAGTTCTATCCACTTCTATTCCATCCCATTATGCTTCATGGGGGACTGTGTTGCCTTTCTATTGTAGAATGAATTTAAATTAAGTTTAAATTCACAGTGCACAGTTTTGATTCTCTTCCTCGGGTTTAAAGTTTCCCCTACATTTTAAAGCTGCTTACATTTAAGGACAGACTATGAAAACTTAGAGATGGTAGTCCTTGAACTATCCTGGTCAAATGAAGAATGTTAAATTGAAAAGAGTACCCTTAAATGTGAGTTAATAAGGATGCTAGTTTGGAAGCATCATCTACCATGTTTATAGGTGATACTATTATGCAAGTAATCTAACACACACGAACCTGACCATTTTTCTTACGGTAGTTTAATCGAATACAGGCAAAGCGTGTTTTGTTGGGCTTCGCAGAAACTGTGTTTTTTTTTTTTTTTTTACAAATTGAAGATTTGTGGCAACCTTGCTTTGAACAAGTCTGTTGGCGCCATTTTTTCAACAGCACTTTGTGTCTCTGTGTCACATTTTGGTAATTCTCACAATATTTCAAACCCCCCCATCAACAGAAAGATTACAATTCACTGAAGGCTCAATGATGGTTAGCATTTTTTAGCAATAAAGTATTTTTTAATTAAGGTACATACATTGTTTTTTTAGACATAATGCTATTGCACACTTAATAGACTACAGTATGGTATAAACATAACTTTTCTATGCAAGGGGAAACCAAAAAATTAGTGTGACTTGCCTTATTGCAGTTGTCTGGAACCGAGCCCACAATATCTCTGAGATATGCCTGTATGAAAATAGAGAAGGAATAGTTGCCTCTTCAGAGTAAGGAACAAAAGCAATTAGGAATCAAGGTTGAATGCTGTCTATAATCTTAACAGGTTAATCTGATCTTGCGCCCTCCTAAGTCTAGGATAATAAACCCAAATAACCTTGTGAATTAACTTTTTTGTGTACCTGCTCTTTGATAACAGACATCTCACATAAGCAGTATACTGTACAGGACTTTTCAGCATTCCCCTGCCCTTGGCTAGGATTGTCCTCACCCAGTTATTAGTAAGCAAATTAGAGACTGCCTTCCAGCCCAAAAGTGGCTGAATTTTAGTAACATTGTAGGCCACTGAAGCATAAATTATCTGCCGTTGTCTATTTTCCTGCTGTGAGGTAATATTCTTTTAAATGAATTTGTTAGCATCCTATTTATTGGAGTTGGCAATGGTGTTAGATTTGGACAATTTACTGAACTTTTCACCATTTATAACCTTTACTTGTCCCTTAAGAGGAAAGCTGATGTATTGCTACTTGGTGTGTTACAAAGGGTTTGATTACAATTTCTAAATGGAAGACAGATTGCGCCAGGCTGACTCCTCTGGAGAAATTCCAGGCTTTAGATTGGTACAGATATCACATCTAATAGGATGTGGCTAAGAAGCAGTAGACTTTGTGGTTAACACAGAGCTGCAAATCAGCAAAAGTGTGTTCCGCAGACATATAGAGTGGAAAAGTGATATGCAGGTGCCTTTTTGAAAGATTAGCTTACATCCTTTTGCTTTGAAGTTCATTACCAAGGGAAATATGCAAATGTTATAATTTAAGCATTTATCCTAATAACACCTGTGATTAAATGTAAGTGGGAGGTAGCACTTGCAAGAGCTTCCAAACAAATCTTGGCCTGGTCCTAACAGCCAGAATCCCCGCTGCCTTGTGTGAGATCCTAAAGTTCAGGATCAAACCACCTGAGAAGTAGCTCTAATTCTCTATGCTTTGCTCTTCCTAAAATAAAACAAATTATAATTTGATCCTTTAAGCAAGGGTATGAATGCTGGCATATTTACACAAAAGAGGCATAATAAGTTGCATCATTAGTGTCAAATGTTCACACAGTCCCTCTTCCCACAGTGGGATTCATAAGTTATTTTCTGGCCATTGCCCTTATCTAAAAAACTCAGTAATATCATTAGCTTACCTAGATCTTTAAACTGGACAGCCAGTATAATATTTAGTTAATTGAAAATAAAAAATGTTTTGCTCAATTTAGATGATATGCTCACAAATGACTTACATTCAGCCAGAAGAATGGGGGTGGGAGGAGGGAATAGGATCATATCCCATGTAGCACAATATTTAGAAAAGAGGTTGGGTTTAAGGAATAACACTCTCCCCAAAGTCTACATCACTATATGAAAGAAACTATATTTTGAAATATTATTCAATATGTATATATCAATGCATAATATATTTCCATACATATGTATGGAAATAATTATATATATTATTTTTGCATCAGTTTTGAAGATAATATTAGAAGCCCTCTTGGTTGTATATTCAAGCCATTTGGATACAGTATCTATAGTTTTTCTTATTTTTTTTACCATGAGCTTCTGAAATAAGGTCTGCCTTGTGTGAAACTCAGCATGAAGCTAGGATGTGTTAGTCCTATCTCCTTGTCACTTAATACCTGGCTGACACACCAACCCATGATTGATGAGTGAGTGCGTGACACCCAGTAGTGCTGGCATGAACTACCGCCTAAAATAAGACAGCTGTGTCCCCTCCCTCCATTTGTTTTAGGATTTTTGCAATAAGATCTCTTCACCGAATGGTTTCAGGTACCCCTTTAAAAGTCACATTTTCCTACATGAGTTCTTTGCCTTTGGGGGTATGTTTTGCTGTATCAGCCCTTGCCTGACAAGGAAAAACATGAACTAGCTTATGTTTCAGTCATCTTTCAAGTACTGGGGTGACTGAGTTAGCTACCTTCCTGTAGCCAGTTCTTGGCACCAGTACAATGCTAGGTTCTGAAGTTGTACCATACCCTTATGGCCATGCAAATTGCAGTGTTTTGATTCAGCTGGAAAATCAAGGTTACAGTTGGCGTTTACAGAATGAAGCTTCCCAGCAGTGTTTTGTGATGGCCATAGTGATGTAATTTGAAATATAAAATATCAACAATAGCTATTTTTCCTCAGCTTTACTTTTTAGAATGAAAATGATTAAGAGTTTTGGTGTACCTTTGTATTTTGAAAGCATGGGAGCCACATGGCCAAATGTGTGAGCTGTCAGTGTTTGCTTGACATACACAATAGGAGAACATTAAGAAATTGTCAGGTTAGGATGGGGGAAATGTTGACCAGGACATCAAACTGGGGTTTCTTGTTTTTGTTTTTTTAACACTATTTTTAAACTCTTTTAACAACTGGAGGGACTATTTTAATATTCTAGGTATAGAAGAAGTAGCTTTTCAACAGTGTTAATTCTAAGTGAAACAGAAGCCCTCTTTGTTTTAAGCCCTCTTAAAACTAGACCCCGATTGTAAAAGCAGGGAAAAGAATGGACATGTTTACTAGGTTTATCAGGCACTATTAGATTAAAATGGATTAGAGCAGATTAAAACTTTTCCTCTTCTCTTTGTAGATGGCTCTGAGAGATTCCTCTGTGAATCCGTTTTCAGCTATCAAGTGGCATCTACGCTTAAACAGGTGAAACATGGTAAGCACATGAGTGTTGTGCACTTAACTATGAGAATAAATTTATTGGGGGGTGGGAGAGGGGGACTTAGAAAGGTCAGAGTGCTCTGTAACAAAAACTCAGCAAGGCTATTTAAGTGGACTTTCCAAATTACCTGCAGACAAGAACATTCTACGGTCTTAATCCAGACATAATGTCCACATTGAGGCTTAAAGTTGAAGTCAAAGGGGTTAGTTTTCTAGGGGAGTTAATGCTTCCTACTCCGCTTGTATTGCTTTTTCCTCTCCTTTCTGAAACCTTCTTTTACTGTTGTCCTCCATTGGTTACCATCATTATCTGCATCTTTGGGTATTTATGTAAGTAATACCTCTTGGTCTAACTGGACTCTTAAGATCCTGGTAGCACCTTTTCTATTCCATCATCCCTCACCAGGTCTTCATTTATGCATCAGGGAACTCTGTTCACCCACCAGACCAGACCATTTCTCCATAGAGAGCATAATGTTGGGGGGGGGGAAGCTGCAATTGCCTGTAACCCTAGGTTTTTAGTATACAAATCACAAATTTAGTACACAAATGGAATGGAGGATAAGTACTACTTTTTTTCCCTTTTTTTTAAGATTAAGTCTTCTGACCAACATAGGGTAAGACCCCATTACTAGAATCTTGAGGGGGAAATCCTTTTAGAAATTATTTTTAAATCAGCCATCATGTTGGTGGTTGATATATCATCTCCTTGATTCTTTACAGATCAGCAGGTTGCTCGGATGGAAAAACTAGCTGGTCTGGTAGAAGAGCTGGAGGCAGATGAGTGGCGATTTAAACCCATCGAGCAGCTGCTGGGGTTCACACCCTCTTCAAGTTGACCTTGCCTGGACAGTCACCTCTGGGGCACAGCAAGTGCAGGTGCAGTGAGGAAATTTTCTTACAGCTTACATAGCCATCCAGAGATTCACAGCTCCATCACTGAATTGTTAATTCACATCCATACTTGGTTTCTCTGTATCTAACCACAAGCAACAAATACTTAAATGTGTGATCTTACAAGGAAATTTTTTGTTTATTTGTTTAAAAAAGTATTGAGAATCAGATTTAGGCAACTGGCATCACAGAACCAGGAGGTCTGGGTTTAAGAGAGATTAATAAAACTTCACAAGCCAGGACACATGCCAGAATTGGCCAACAGAATGGCATCCCTCCTGTCAATTCATGCAGTTCCTAGAATCCTCACCAGTCAAGTCCGAGGTCAGGATCTGGAGTTATAAAATACAGCATTTCTTTTTTTTTTTTTTTTTTTTGCGGTATGCGGGCCTCTCACTGTTGCGGCCTCTCCCATTGCGCCGGACGCGCAGGCTCAGCGGCCATGGCTCACAGGCCCAGCCGTTCCGCAGCATGTGGGATCTTCCCGGACCGGGGCACAAACCCGTGTCCCCTGCATCAGCAGGAGGACTCCCAACCACTGCGCCACCAGGGAAGCCCAAAAAATACAGCATTTCTGACCTAAAACCGTTCTTTTTGCAGATGAATGTGATTTCAACTCAGGACCTGTCCAAATTAGGAATTTTTTAACGTTTGGGATTTTTTTTCTATTTTTAGACATCTAATTCTATAGATTCTATCTTTTTCCAACCTCTAGGCATGCCAAATGCTGGCAAAAAGAATTGCTTTTTTTTTTTTTTTTTTTTTTTTTGCGGTACGCGGGCCTCTCCCATTGTGGAGCACAGGCTCCAGACGCGCAGGCCCAAGCATCCATGGCTCACGGGCCCAGCCGCTCCACGGCATATGGGATCCTCCCGGACTGGGGCACAAACCCACGTCCCCTGCATTAGCAGGCAGACTCTTAACCACTGCACCACCAGGGAAGCCCAAAGAATTGCTTTTTGAATGTTGAAGTTCTGGTAAAAATAAAGCAGTGAGCAAAATCCTTTTAAACACAGAAATCCTGAGTTCATCTTGTTGGTGGGCTCAGGCAATTCTGTAGCAAATAAATCCTTTGAAAGAGCTCCAGATTGGTTTCTTTATCCTTTCAAAGCCTCAGGGATTTGGGATAGGGGAAAGAGGTCAAATTACTTTTTATAAGAAGGGAATGTAAAAACCATTTCTCCTAAGTAAATGGTAGATTTGCTTTCTCTCAGGGATATTTGTCTTTTTCGAAGTATATGAATTTATCATCAATATCTGAGTAGGTTTTTTACCATGAAAAGGAAAAACCTGGAAAGCTAAGAGGTGTCTTTTGTTTTCCCTCATGGGACCCCAGGGTCCACACTGCACAGTTAGGAGAATCATTTATTAAATTGTATGCAAATTTTGCCTCAGACAGCATTTGCCTTTCTCCTCATTAATAACTTGTACCTGACCTGCTTAGAGTTGGTTAATTATGAATAAATAAGATTCCAGTAGCAATTGGCCTTAATCTCAGGAGTTCAGAATGTTTTAACACATAGTATATAACAGGCAGGTGGTGACCTCATTGCGACGAAAAGGAATCTGAGCACAGGGAAGTTAAAGACCTGCTCGTGGCCACGTAGCCCAGACAGAAGAAAATCTTGGCACTTGGAATAGATTGCAGTTGATTGACAATTCAGCCCACTAACCTTGTCTCTGAAGCACATCAGACACAAAAATTACCAGTCCTCAAACTCACCTATTTCCATATTAATACTTCTTAACCTAAACTAGTTCCATATTTGAAAGCCATTGAGTTTCCTAACATTGTCCTTTTTGGCATCAACCATCTTTATGATTACCAAAGGAAAAATTTTAAATACGTAGTCTGCAATAAACCTTTAAATCATATTTTCAGTGACAGTTCAGAAGCAATCAGTAACTTTCTCTCATTTGATTTATGTAACTGTACAGCACAGACACTGTATTACCTCATCGTTACCCTTTGGTATTTGAACTTACAGAATTTTTTTCTCGGGCTTCCCTGGTGGCGCAGTGGTTAAGAATCCGCCTGCCAATGCAGGGGACACGGGTTCAAGCCCTGGTCCGGGAAGATCCCACATGCCGCGGAGCAACTAAGCCCGTGTGCCACAACTACTGAGCCCACGCGCCACATCTTCTGAAGCCTGCGCACTCTAGAGCCCGTGCTCTGCAACAACAGAAGCTACCACAGTGAGAAGCCGGCGCACCACAATGAAGAGTAGCCCCTGCTCACGGCAACTAGAGAAAGCCCGCGCACAGCAACGAAGACCCAACACAGCCAAAACTAATAAATAAACAAAAATAATAAAATAAATAAATAAATACATTTATATTGTTTAGGGATTTTATAGCTTCATAGCTTTCCTTAATTTCTCCCAGATATACAATTACATTAGCATAGTTCATTAAAAAAAAAAAGAATTGTTTTCTCTTTAAGTTGGACATTTCCTTTTATGACCTTAGAAATTGAAGAGATCCTAGAGTTGAGCAGAAATACTTTCTGAAGCACCTTTCCCAGTGAAGATTCAGCTTCTACTTGAGTGCTGCCAGGAATGAGACCCTCACTATTTGAGGATGGCCCCTCCCTCTCTGCACCTTTCTGTTGGTCATTATGTCTCATCCACAACTCCTATTGCCATGTTTTGGGCTTGAAAATGGACCTGTTGTTGCTCATCTTTCATCCCATCTGCACTCATTATGTGCCAGCCACTCACAGGCATTAATCATAATCCTTTCAGTAATGCTGTAAGATGTGTAACACCTCCTAATACAGAAGAGGAACTTGAAGCACAAAGCAGGCATTACTACATGCTAAGGCTGCATAGCTAAGTAAATGGCCAAGTCTGGATTTGAACTCAAAGTCTGCCAGACTCCAAAGCTAAGATTATTTTAGTTGAATCATGTGGCATCCCATTGAGCCCAACCCAGGGCCTCGTACAAAGGAAAATCCTAAAACCTTCTTTTTTCTTTTTAATGATAAAATGAATTAACTACCTGGAGGAAATAAGCCTTGCCACTACCCTCCCTTCTTCCAGTGCTTGTTGATAAAGAGTCTTAAGTACAATGAAGGCCTCTTTCTTTAAGAACTGATAGGAATTAGGGGCTTCCCTGGTGGCACAGAACCCACCTGCCAATGCAGGGGACACGGGTTCGAGCCCTGGTCCGGGAAGATCCCACATGCTGCAGAGCAACTAAGCCCATGTGCCAAAACTACTGAGCCTGCCCTCTAGAGCCCGCGCGCCACAACTACTGAAGCCCATGCACCTAGAGCCCGTGCTCTGCAACAGGAGAAGCCACTGCGATGAGAAGCCTGCACACCACAACAAAGAGTAGCCCCCGCTCACCGCAACTAGAGAAAGCCCGCACGCAGCAACGAAGACAAAACACAGCCAAAAATAAAAATAAATAAATTTATTTAAAAAAAAACAGATAGGAATTAGCTATATGTTAGTATCTACCTAACCTTTTAAGATTCAGTATGATGAAATGTAGTTAGATGCTTAAGGGGTACCTACCCAAGTGAGCAAGGAGGAAGGCAAGAGGGCAGATGGCAGCTAACGACCAGGACTGCACAGACAGCCATCCTAAGAGAACGGATGGTAACGGTGCCTCAGTGCACAAAACACTTTGCAGCTTCTAAAGCATTTTCATATATGTCGTGTCTTTAGTCCCTCATCAACGCTGTGAGATAAATGAGGCAGGTAGTTTACAGTTGAAGAAACCAGTACAGAGAAGGTAAGGTACCAAGATTATTATCCAAATTATAGTTAATAATATAGGCCTTTCAAATCTTTGTCTCTGTGCCTTCTAGTTCATCATATACTAGAAAATCTGAAGGTAGAACTTGCTGTTAATAAAGAATTGTTCATGTTGTTTTGATACATAATTCCATATAAGTGTTTTGTCTCATGGTAATGATACATAAATAGTAAACTTAAATAAAGCTGGTTTGGGGACTTCCCTGGTTGGTCCAGTGGTTAAGACTCCACGCTCCCAATGTAGGGGCCCCGGGTTCGATCCCTGGTCAGGGAACTAGATCCTGCATGCTGCAACTACAGATCCCGCATGCCGCAACTAAGACCCAGCACAGCCAAATAAATAAATAAATATTTTTTAAAAAGTAAATAAATCTGGCTTTACTTTTATGTAGTCAAAAATCTTACTTTCTGACTTTATCCAGGATCAGCATTAAAGTCCTCAGTTTTCACTGATAAGCTTTAATGTGTTAGTTATCAGTGCCATCGCATGGCTGATACTGACCTGGAATGACAGTGGTCTGGAACTCTAAATCACGTTCCTGACCCTGGGACCTCTCTGCTCTGTCCATTTGCTTGCAGCCTGTGGCTTCCCTTCCCCCAAATGGTTGGGAGGCTTTGAATCTCTTGTTCCCCATCAGAACACCAGACACTGAAGTGGTAGAAACTTTGGACCTTAAGGCCAAACCAAAGGTAGAAGAAAGGAGATAGGACCAGGGGATGCCTATCATCCACAACAAAGAGGAGGAACCTGCCCAAGGATGTGGTTCCCTTTCAGGCAAACCCAAGAGATACTACACTTGGAGGAGAAGGCCATTCTGCCTCTCCCTCTCCTTTTGCCAAAGCACCTAACTTTGCCTAAAATACCTTGCCTGGCCTCCTTGTAATTGCCCAAAGTTCCAACCAAGACAGATCCTTTCCACAAAAGAGAAAAGGCTTAACTGACAGATACATGGGAAAGTTTTGGGTTGCAGGCAGAGTACAGATGATACCAGATCTTCTCCTGTTTCCCAGAGCTGAGTTTGGGATGGAGATGGCACCAAGGGTGGAGAAGAGTGGGAGAAGGAGGCGGGAGCAGGATGCTTTGCCACCAGCCTGCCTTGTTAATTTGCATCTGGTCAAAGAGGGAGTCTGAGAATTTTAGAGCTGAATAGAACAGACCTTAGAGATCATCTGGTTCATCCCCCTGGTTGACAAATAGGACGTTGGGACCCTGTCTGTGTCATTCATTGCTGTATATTCAGTACCTAGAACACTACCTGGCACATAGTAGGTGTGCTACAGGTATTTACTGAGTGAATGAATTTGTTGCATGTTTACCCTGTTTTAGAAGCTGTGCTAGCTACTTACAGTGCAGCATCCAGAGTGGAGAAAAGCCTAACGTAATTGAGATAGGTGGTGGGCAGAGCCACGACAATAAGCCAGAGCTCAGCCCAGAGTTCTCTATAATGCTCTACTGACAAGTGGAAGCTGTGGAACAAACGGAAACTGTGTCCAAAACAGCCATGGTAGGAGCCTGGGCAAATGATGCTGGTGGCCCGCTGCCCTTCTCATAGGCTCCTGCACATGGGCCCAATGGTAGTCCCACATGTCAGCATCCATGAGCTGGTCTCCACCTCTCCAGATACTTTAATTTCTGCAGCCTGTCAAGTCGCCCTAGAGAAGCTGTTTATCCAGAATCCGCTTACTTCATTTTTATAATACAAGCTCTTTAGGGAAGGTAATGAAACAATATAGTTTGTTACCAGCAACAACAGAGAGGATGTTTCTTTCCAAACGTCTTTTACTCATTTCACAGACATTTCTTGAGCACTTACTATGTGTTTAGCATCTGCTAATGCTGAGGATATGCTGTCAAACAAAACACAGTCATCAGCCTCAAGTTTATAAATATATTAAGAAAGAGAAAAGAGCAATTTTCAGTGTAAAAAACTGTCTGATAACAGAAAGCAGAAATGCTGTAAAATCAGAGACAGCTAATGCAGCTGAGCAGGGGTCGGAGAAGACTTCCTAGGAGGATGGTGTTTAGGCTGAGACCTGAAGAACAAGTAGGTGGGGTGGGAAGGAACGACTTTCTAGATGGAAGGAACAAAATATGCAAAGGCTCAAGAGTGAGGAAGGACATCGTGCTTCTGTGGGGCTGCAGGTGCTTTGTTATGGCTAATTCATAGAGTATAAGGACAAGATGATAGATTTTATCTGAGAGTTACTCAAGAAGTAGCATATATGGGACTTGGTGACTGGTCAAACTTGGAGAACTCAGGGAGGACACCCGGGTTTCTTGTGTCAGTAGCTGACGGACTGGATTCTATTCACTGAGACAGGAGTACAGGGAGAGAGGCAGGCTCAAGGAGATGTCCAGCAGGCAGGTGACTCTATGGTCTACATATAGTTCAGGAGAGTGAGCTGGGCTAGAGTTAGATTTGGGACTCACCCACCTAGAGACATGCAACCAAAGGTGGGCATGGATGGTATTGCCCAGGGAGAGAGCCCACAGAGTAAGAAGAGAATTGGAACCCTGGCATCTAAGGCAGCGGTCCCCAACCTTTTTGGCACCAAGGACCGGTTTCGTGGAAGACAGTTTTTCCACAGATGGTGGGGGGCGATGGTTCAGGCGGTAATGCGAGTGACAGGGAGCAGCAGATGAAGCTTCACTTGTTCGCCCGCCGCTCATCTCCTGCTGTTGTCCTAACAGGCCACGGACCGGTACGGTGGCCCAGGGGTTGGGGACCCCTGATCTAAGGGACAGGAAGAGGAGGGGGAGGAGCCCAGGAAAGCAACTGGCAGGAAGTAACCAGAGACAGCCAGAAAATGAGGAATGTGGTATCAGGGAAACCAGGAGAAAGGATGTTTTAAGAAGGAGGCTGCTGGACTTCCCTGGTGGCGCAGTAGTTAAGAATCTGCCTGCCAGTGCAAGGGACACGGGTTCGGGCCCGGGTCCGGGAAGATCCCACATGCCGTGGAGCAGCTAAGCCCGTACGCCACAACCACTGAGCCTGCGCTCTGGAGCCCGTGAGCCACAACTACTGAAGCCCGCGCGCCTAGAGCTTGTGCTCCACAACAGGAGAGGCCACTGCAATAAGCGGCCTATGTATGCACCGCAGCAAGGAATGGCCCCCACTTGCTGCAACTGGAGAAGGCCCGCGTGCAGCAACGAGGACCTGATGCGGCCATAAATAAATAAATAAACAAATAAATAAATAAAATTATTAAAAAAAAAAAAAAAGAAGGAGCCTGCTGCAAATACCAGTATCTGGTATAGCCAAGCAATGAGCTGACAGGGGTGGAGAAGGCCTTGGGATTTTACCTAGGAACTTGTTGGTGACCTTGTCTCAAGAGCAGCCACCTTTGTGGTACAGCGGGGGCAGAGCCAGACTGCTGTGGCTGGGAGGGTGAGTGGAAGGTGAAAATACGGGGCCAAATCTAGGCAACATCTTTAAGAAGTTCAGTGGGAAGCAGAGGCAAAAATGGGGGACAAAGAGGGTGATAGTTAAAGGAGGACGCATAGTCAAGACGTTTGTTCTGGGGATAGGTCAAAGAGAAAGAGGGCATGATTGAGGGTGTAAGGTCCCTGAGGAAGTGGGAGGGATGGGAGCCAGAGCCCAGCTGGAGTGATTACCCTTAGAGAGAGGGAGGGTAAAAGGATAGTGCTGATGCAGGAAAATGTGTAGGTGAGGTGGCAGGAAGGTAAGGGAGTTCCCATCAGATGGCTTCTGTGTTCTCTGTGATGGAGGAGGCAAATTGGTGTATGGCCTGCGGCAGGAGCAGGACAAAGCAGGAGCAGTGGGCTTGGGAATGGTCCCTGTGAAGAATGGGAGGGAGCTGACCAGGGTCAGAGGATTGCCAAGCACATTCAGGGGCCATTTCCAGTCTGAGTCCCTGAATTTGCAGTGGCACCAATTGTTGGGGAAGTATACCAGCAACTCCGGGCAGCCTGGCAGTAGGAATGGAAGAAATGAATAGTTGGTGGTTACAGTCTTACACGGTAAGGGCAAGGGGGTAAGCAAATTGTTGGTCTAGGGCTAGCAAGGGAAGGAAGTGAAAACAAGAAGAGTTTACAAGAGAGAAATTATTAGAAGGGTCAGACATTTCTTGAGGGCCTACTATGTCTCTGGTAGTATGTAGTCAATAGAAGTACAAAGATGGAGCAATAGTTCCCAAACCTAGCTGTGCCTCAGAACCAAGCTTAATAAAAATACTCCCTGGCTTCATTCCTGGGGTCCAGTAGGTCTATGGCTGGGGGTCTCGTGTGACCCTCCTGCAGCCAGTTTTGGAAACCACTTGGACCAATGAAAAAGCAGACAAGTAAACATATGGAATCTATACAGCACCATAACTCCATGACTCTGGTCTATATGGGGTGCTGTGGAAGCCAAGAAGTCTTGGAGGTGGGAAAGAAGGGGAGATAACAAGGAAACTTTCCTAGAGAAGGTGAGCCTGGGCCTGAACATGCCTGTTCAATTGGGGTTAGAGGGGAATAAGCCAGAGAACCATTCCAAGTACAGGGAACAGCACGTGCATAGGCAGGGCCGCATTCATGGAACTCCAAGTCATTTGGTGTGGCTGGAGCTGAGCATGTAAACAGGGGAGGGGTGCGACCTCTCAGAAGAAGGAAGCAAGAACCAGATTGTTTTGAGCCTCATTCACCGTGCTCTACTTTCCATCAAAAGAGCATTTCTCTGACACGGACAGGGTACACCTGAGAAAAAGGCCAACAATCCTGACTTTTACAATAAGTAACTTAGGAAGCAGGCTCCTCAAGACCTGGAAGGGTTAGACCCTTAGGCTGGTATAACGCATCAGAGGTGATCTTTACAGACCACTAGGCAGTACTGTTCACAGTATTTTTGCTCTGGCTGGAAAGTAAATATTTACAGATTTGTATTTATTTACTTATTTTTAGGGAAAGGCAGATGTTCTAAGCTCAAAATTATTGAAGGAGCCTCCCTTCTGGGCTCTGAGCCAAACCAGGATAAGAGGCAGCTTGAAGGGATCAAATATAAAGTATATGGACATTGCGGAGAGATGTTTTTCCCCCCAAATGGTTTCTCCTCCTTCCTTCCCTGGCCCCGGAGGCCTGAAGTAAAATCCCACACCCTCTCTCCCCCTCCTTGTTCTCAGAAATCTCCAGGCATATATTTGAAGATAAACCACACAAGCATGGGCATTTCATCTGTTTAGCAAACCCAAAGGTCATGTTTGCGGGCTGTTGAAGTCAGACTCTACCCACGTAACTTTCTGCAGTCTCCAAAATATAGTAAATCTGGAATCTTCTGTGAAGTCAGGGCAACTCAGCTCTCCAACATAGTGCCTCGAGGACAACCTAGGACTTTCTATCCTGGACCAGTGTCACTGCCCAGAGAAGACTCAAGGCTCATTCTGTGATCCTGCTTCAATGCTCAAGGCTACAGTGCTTTTTGAAAGCACTCCTGATCATGAAAAGGAAAATCAGACTCTCAGCCAGCCTGAGATTGCAGCTGGAGGACCAGGTGCTATGGCCTCCAGAGACCTATGGACTTAGGAGCCAGGAAGAAAGCAGGACATCATCCCCATGCCATCTCTCAGTACAGTGGAGTATTCATTCCGAGAGCTAGAAAAGAAGCAGAAGGGGGGATGGAGGACCAGGGAGGAGGGCCGCGCCTTGTTGTCTGGGAGCATAAGCTCTGGCTGCGCCTGTAGTTAAGCCTTATCCACTATGCTGCAGCCAAGGGGCATCCTTATTAGGCAAATAGAAAAGCAGGGCCTTAACCTCAGAGTTCTGCAGCTCTTCATGACCCCGGGGATCACTGAGTCCAAGGACAGAGAAACCATCTCCCATTCTGAGCCTCTGCAGTCTCTTTTGAGTCCTGCTGGCTTTGTGGCCAAAATGAACTTTCCATGAAAAAGAGTTAGGCTCCTGGAAGGTGCCAATTTAATACTCTTCAATTTAAAGGCTGCCAAGGGGGATGGGAAAGGCTTCAGTAATGAAGGCATGAGTGACCATGAGGGCCTGGGCTCAGCACCCACACCTCTCATTTTGGCGCAATAGCTCTCAGGGTAGGTACAAGTCATACCCAGGCACTGGGGACTCATCATGGTTAATATATACTGAAGAGTAACTATATGTGGGGCATTGTGCTAAGTACTTCACACACATGGTGTCATTTACTCACTGGGAGAGGGCAACAGAAAGGCCATGTGGGGCAGAAGAAACCACCAAGGAATGGCAGGAAAGAATCCCATAGACTAAGAGCTGAAGGGCCTTAGCAACTGTATTCATTTGAGCTAGGGCTGCCATAAGAGCCTACTAGGGCGGCCATAACAAAGTACACAGACTGAGCAGCTTAAACAGAAACTTAATAGTCTCACAGTTCTGAGGTCTAGAAGTCCAAGATCAAGATGCCACCGTGGTTGGTTCCTGCTGGAGGCTGTGCAGGAAGGGATCTGTTCCAGGCCTCTCTCCTTGGCTTGTAGATGACCATCTTCTCCCAATGTCTCTTTACATCATCATCACTCTATGCATGTGTCTGTGTCCAAATTTCCCCTTTTTATAAAGATACCAGTCATATTAGATTAGGGTTCACCCTACTGAACCTCACTTTAACTCAACTACCTCTATTGAGTTCTATCCCCAAATAAGATCACATTCTAAGGTACCGAAGTTAAGACTTCAACATGTAAATTTTGAGGAGGGACACAATTCCACCTGTAACAGCAATGATGTCTAACCAAATCCTCTACTTTTATAAATGAGGGTATTGAAGCCTTGAGTAGGAAAGTGACTTGCACAGGGTCACACAGCAAATTGGAAAAACTAAGACTAGAACCCAGGTCTTTGGGGGCTGCAAGTTTTGTGCAGATTTCCCTGGAGTAGCCGCACTGCCAGCTTTAGGAAGCTCCTTCTCCAAGAAAGGAATCCCTGAGCTTGGATAAGTATGGGAAGCACCCAGTCGAATCTCTTTATAGGCATGGGGTGAGGACACACTAAAACTCTCTTACAAACCAATATTTGGGAAAACACTCTGAAATGCCAGAGTGGAAGGAGCCCTATTAAAAGAGCTTAATATAAGCACTGGGGTTTATTTTCAATGGCCAGGCCCTTCATTAAGGAGGTAGATATGTGGTGTGTTATAAAAGAAGAGCTTTGCTCCTTACTTGTAGCCCCCAGTAGCGCAGGGAGCCAGAGTATGGCTGGGTGCTGGCTGCTCACAGACTCTCCCTGACTGTCCACTCTCTCCGGGCTCGTCTCTGCCTCAAGGCTGGCATCTGGCCATTCTGCAATCAGTTGTGAGAACTCACTAAGAAAACTCTTTTGAAAGTCTCACGCAACGTTAAGGAGCAACATGGGTTTAAGAGCCTTGCTCTCGCAGCTTCAAAAACGAGGAGGCAAAAATTGAGATTGAATATAGTATGGAAGTGTGGGTGACACCAAACCGCAGATGAGTTGATAGGCTGCGGGGAAGGAAGTGAAAAGTTCACCTTGTCCTTCCCTGTAACGGAGGGCTGTTGGTTTTGCAGAGGTTTGCTTTTTAAAAATTTTTTCATTCAATAAAAATAGCTCGGTGGGACAACATATTATAGCATTCGTGGAAATAAAAACTAGGAACCACATCATAGGATGTTCTGCTCCAAACTTGGCCCTGGTTCCCCAGGCAGCTCCCAGTTCCTTTTGATTTATGCAGCAGCCGTGGAGGCCCTCACCCCGTCCCAGGTGGGGCCTGGACTTAAGGGAGGAAGGGAGGAGATGGTCCAGAGGCATCAGCTGTTTCCCTGCACATGAGCCAAGACCCTCGCCTCAGCTAGAAACTCAGCTTTGTCCCCTGTGTCTGCCTTCCGCACTGTGAAAAGTTTCCATCACAAAGGGTTGATTCAGGAAACCAAGGTTAGAGGCAAACGGTCTTATTTGAAAATGGTGAAGGCCAGCCAGGCTTTGGGCTTCCTGCATTGATTGCTCTCCTGGGGCCTGGGACCAACCCACCAGGGTGGGGCAGGCAGCTCTGCAGGTTACAGGATGTGAAAGTGGGGACTGAGGTTAGGAAAAAGAATAAAAGGCTAGGACCAGAACACACCCAGCAGAAGGCCATGTGCAGTTCTCCTCTTCAGGGTTTCCTGTGGGTACACTGAGAACATTGTGTTCTGGCTGTGAACTTACCCGGCTGAGCCGGCTCCAGACTCCGCCCCTGGGTCCTAGTGCTGCCTCTCGCTATCCTCGGCCTTAGGTCACCTGCACCGCGTAAAGCCCACTGAAGGACCCCAGGAGGCCACTTCCACTGTGCCCTCCCTACTGGGTGAGCCTCCAGTGACCAGACTGTGAGCACTTACCTTCCCATTCATCCTGAAGCATCTTCGACTTGCTTGGCACTGTCACATAATAGCATCTCATGTTCCTCATGACAAAACCTCCTTCAGATGACAAAACTGAGGCTCTGGGAAATTGGGAGGAACAACCAAGATCAGTAATTCAAGGTTTTTGGACCCAGATCTCCTGACACTTTAGGGGTAACTATTTAAAGACCAGCACTTCAAACCCTTGAAATGAATGTAAGCCTTTACCTTCAAAGTTTCTCTCCAGATGAATTTGACAGTAAGGTGATTTCTTAACGAATTCTCCAAAACAGCTAAAAGCTCTGGCGTGTGGTGTAGAGCTGACCAGAGGAAACTGGAGAGCCCAGTGCTCTGTCTGCCCTGTGCCTCAGCTCCCTCGACCTGCCACCAGACGCCTATGTGCAGCCCCACACTAGGCCTGGATTGTTCTGGGCCTGGGTAGGGTCCTGAAACTCAGAGGCAGATGCTGGGCTCCAGCCCAAGTAGCCAAGGATCAATGGGCCAGGAGAGAGGGAAAGGGACTCAGGAAGGGGGTTGAACTCTCTGGTTAGAAGAGATTTTTTTCAGTTTTTAAACTGGCTTCTGGATCATCAATTCCTCTACTAGGCGGTGAGTCTCTTTTTCCAAGTCATCTTTGTATCCTGTGGGTATGCTTGTCCTTGATAAACGGTTGTTGAACGACCTGAGTGGAAGTCACTCACCGGAAGGCCCTGCCTGTAGCCATGGATCACAGTCTTTCCCAGCTGCACATTGAGCACCTACTGTGTACTAAGTTAACAATGATTGATAAAGGGCACACAATTGCTAAAAACAAATGTACAAACAAAGGAGAGGCAGCCATGGCGTCTACCCCTCCTAGAGATCACAGTCTAGTGGAAGGAAAGGCATTCAATAAGCAAGAACAATCCCAAGGGTCCAGGGTTATCCTAGGTGGAGTCCAGAGTGCTGTGGGTGAGCACAGAGCAGGGAGACCTAAGAACATTGGGGGCCCAGGAAAGTCCTCGAGGGAGAGCTCTTCAAACTGAGACCCAAAGGGAAGTTAGGAATTAGCCAGACAGAGGAGCCTGGGAAAGGGAGCTTCAAGCAAAGGTAACAGTGCTTGTGAAGACCTGGAATTTAGAGATCAGATGGCTCATTGATAGAACTGAGAATAGTCTTCTATGTCTTCTGAACACCACCAGTGGGAAATCTAGTTCTCACTCCAGGGGAGAACCCAGGCATTGTTATTGTCCATAAAAAAGGAATCCTACTACTTCTCTGTGGCCTTCCCCTAGGCCCTAGACTCCAAACCAGAGAAATCCTAAAAGCTGACTGGGATATATCTTGAGGCAGGAAGGCCATGACTGTGGCCAGGAGGGGCAGGTACTAGTCCAGGCACTGGGACCCTGGACTGAGATACTGGGCAAGTCACTTCCGACCTCCCTCTGGATCTCAATTTCAGGTTTTATGTATTCTCAGTAATTAGCCTGACAGTTAGACCTTCCTGAATTAATGAATGACTGCAGTTTCCATCTGGAAAAAGACTTCTTCCAGTGCTAAGATTCTGGGTTTGGAACTCACAGTCAGTCATTCCCAGGATTCTTTTGGCAACAGAAGTGCCATGACAGGAAGGAGGACAGTGCCCAGCACACCCACAGCAAATGTTTGTTGAATGAATGACTGCTCTCCCTGAAGTCACTCTAAAAGCTTTGATGGATCCTTGCTTCTCTCAGCAGCTGCTTTGATCTCCGTCACTCCTAACCCTGTGCAGTCATTATCACCCACCTACTTCATAGGCAGACATCAGATTTCGTTGTGAAAATAAACCCTAGATCTTGCCTTTAGTGCTCCATCCTAGGGGAAGAAGATGGAAGATGACTGCAGGAAGCTGAGAGGCAGTGTAAGGAAGAAAGAGAAAGGCCTAAGATGGTCAGAGTCTGAAAATCAGTGCACATTCTCACGTAACACTCCCTGTCTTAGAAACCCCAAACCTGCCAAGAGCTCTGCCCCCTCCGGTGAACAGCTAGAACTCACCAGGGCTTGCTGGAAGAGCTCTGGAAATGGACAAGCGCTCCCTGAGCCACCACATTCCCTACTTGCCCTGAATCAGGCGCTATGGTGAGGGCAAGACTTCCCAGCCGGGCACACCCTGAAATGCATTTTCCCTCTTCTGTGGGTTTCCAGGCTAGCCCGCAGAAGCCTGATTCATCCACAACCGCAGTGAAACATAGAATTAATTCTGGCTATACCCTGGGTGAGCTAGGCCATTATGGCAACCAAACCACTACTTACAGCATTATTTTGTTGGGAAAATGTGTTCTGAGCTCCAAGCAACCAAATTATAAGTGGGACATAGGCACACCCAGTTTCAAACCCCAGTTTTAACACTTCCTAACCATGTGGTCCTGGGCAAGGCACCATCCTCCCCAGCCTTAGTTTCCTGCTTTGTAAAAGAATACCTCCTTTAGGAGGTTGGAGTGCTGACTGAATAGACCCCCATGAAAGTGCCCCATGGCCCTGGGCAGACGTCTCGCTCCTGCCTTTCACAGGAACTTTCGGAGGGAGACCTGGAGATATGACTCCAAACACAGTGCCTCTGAGGAGGGTTTACCCAGCTTGCATGGTGGCAGCATTACCACTGGACTCAGCCTCAGAGCAAGTGTTTCTGAGATAAATGAGCTGCTGTTTTAGAAATCACAGAACATTCTTCATCTTTGACCTTCTCCAGGCTTGTATTGGCTTCTCTGAGCCAAGAAACTTCTCCTGCCCCAACTCAGCTCCCTCTCTCCCAATCTCTCCATGAACAGCATTGTTCTGGTTTCCTTTGCTCCTGATCCTAGTCAGGGGCTTCGCCTCCAGAAGGGGCCAGAAGCCCTGGCCTTTCACCCAAGCCTGGACGTGAGCCCACAAGAACAAGCAGGAGGAAGGCAGAGACCCAGGCGGCACCGCCGGGCCCTGCGAAAGGCAGACTCCCCCTGCCGCCTTTGGCTTTGGCCCCTCCTTGCTCTGTTTGTTTCCAAGCTGCAGCCAGAACGGTCTGTACCCAAAGGATGGTGAAACAGCCAAGGAATCCGTAGGGTCCTAAAGGTCGACCTCCTTCCTTTCCTTGCCCTTGTTCCCAAAAGTTAAGGTTTCCTGGTCTTGGGCTCCTTGTCCCCTACCCAGGGTCACAGGCACTGTGGAGGTCAGTCATCTTGAATGAGCCTCCCCTACACTGCCCTGTGCTTCCCACATTCCATTTCCACAGCCATCCTCACTTCTCCCCATTTGGAACCACAGAGCCTTCCCAGACCCTTCCCCCACCTGTCCAGGAGCTGCAGTACTTCTCACTGGGTCTCCACTGCTGTAGCCCCACTCCACCTCTTTATCCAACCCCCAACCCCATCCGCAATCCTGCAATAGCCAAAACACAAAAACCTCTTGTGAAAGTAATATGAGCTCATGGTAAAAATCCGATTTCCAGGGCTTCCTTGGTGGCGCAGTGGTTGAGAATCCGTCTGCCAATGCAGGGGACACGGGTTCGAGCCCTGGTCCGGGAAAATCCCACATGTCGCGGAGCAACTAAGCCCGTGCGCCACAACTACTGAGCCTGTACTCTGGAGCCCGCGAGCCACAACTACTGAGCTTGAGTGCTGCAACTACTGAAGCCCGCATGCCTAGAGCCCGTGCTCCACAGTAAGAGAAGCCACCGCAATGAGAAGCACGCGCACCACGACAAAGAGTAGCCCCCACTCGCCACAATTAGAGAAAGCCCATGCATAGCAACGAAGACCCAACACAGCCAAAAAATAATAATAATAAATAAAATTTATTTTTTTTAAAAATCCTATTTCCAGTGTTTCTACAAAGCAAAATAAAGGTAACCTTACTTTTTAACCTGAAAAAAAAAAATGATATAAAGTGAAAAACTAAAAGCCTCCCCCACCCCTCCATCCCTCAGAGATAACCTCTGGGGGCCGTTTTTCCAGTATCCTTCTAGATGTTTTCTCTGCACATGTAAGTGTGTGTCTGCAGGGGAATGTCCTCTGTTTTTCTTTCAAAATGAGATTAGAGGTTACAAATTGTTCTGCAACTTGTTCTTTTTGCCCAACAACGTATCGGGCATTTTTCCAAAACTGACCTCACTCTTTTTAACACCCACATAATACTCCATGATTTGGATGTACTATAGTTTATTTAACTGTTATCCTGCCACAGACACTCAAGGTGGTTTTTTTTTCTCAGTTTTCTCCCATCACTATCTAACTGGTTCCTGGCCTCAGGTCTCAAACCTCTGATCTGCCTCCCACACCACTGCTTGATTGCAACACCAAGTCTGACTATCATTCCCAGCTCAGCTGTTTTCCTTGCATTAGGGTTATTCACAAGGTGTCTTATCTCCCCTCCTAGGTCTTAAGCTCAGGACAGGGTGTTTGCCTTGGAGGTCCTGACACGGAACACTAGGCCTGTCAACTCTGCAGTTTTTGAGCCAATCTCAGTGCTGCCCTGGGGAAGTAGAAGGAGGTTCTCAGGCCACATGGATACTCATTTTCTTTTTCATATATATGTGTTGGGAACTCTGGGGACCTGGCTTTGTGCAGGGCACTGGAGCTCCGGGATGAAACAGATACAGACCTTGGCAAGCTTACAGTTTAATGGGAAAGACAGGCATTGTACATCCACACAGATAAATACATGGATAATTACATATGGGATGAGTACTTTGAAAGGAAACAACAGAGGAGAAGGGATGGGCCCACCAGGAGAGAGGGCCAGTGAAGCCAGCAGACCATGGGATCTGGTTCCCATTCCAGGCCACTTCCCCTTTAATCTTCTCATCTGACAAGAAGGGAAATACCTCTTTCAGTTTTAACTTTCTGTGATAATAATACACACTATCAGAGTTCAGGTTATTTAGAGTTCCCCACTGCCTGATAGGGGTCAAGGGAGACTTCTCACTGACATCACATTGGCCTTGAGTCACAGGCAAGCTCTACTGCCATTCGATTCCGGGCCGAATACTTGTTGAGCATATACCATATGTATCTAACATAGAGAGGTTAGGGGTGTGTGTGTGTTGGGGGTAGTTGTGGTGGTGAGTGTTTAAAGATTTAAAATAGGTGACCTCTGAAGGAGTTTACAAATTGATGGAGCATCAGACCCAGGATAGGATAATTTCAATATACATCAAGTGAGAAGAGAGCGACACATCCACAGCTCTGGGAACTGAGCACTGGCTTCAAAGGCAAGCAGTTCTGGACTGGACTCCCTGGCCCTGCACTCCCCGGCCAGGGGACATGGAGCTTCCCAAGTGTGCTCAAAAGGGGCTCCTGGAGGGCCCTGAGCTGAGACAAGCTTGGAGTGTGAGTCAGAAGGAGTTAGAAGGGCATCTGGGAAAAGTAATCTGTGTGAAGATGGGAGCAAGCTGGAAGGGAAGACACTTGAGACCACAGAGGAAAAGCATCCCACGGGGCACAGGGCACCTGGGCGAAGTCAATTATACCAGCCTGGAAAGAAAAATCCAAGCCAAAAAGAGCATTTTAAGGAGGGCAAGCAGCCCCCATTCTCCTCCCCAGGGGCCAAGGATTTCATGCCCTAGAGAGGGCACCAGATGGGAGGAGACAGAAATCTGCTGTCACCTCTGCCAGTCTCATCTCCACATCTATGTGTCTGTTTCTATTTAGAGTGATTAAAAATACTGTAAATTATATGCTTACACTTTGTGGATGTTCTCTTTATGATCCACTGTACATGGCTGTATATATTTTGCACATCTACATACATATTACTGTGCAAAGTTGTATACACAAAGCCAGGCATACTGTACTTTATGGAAAATTTAAGAGCGTTTTAGAGGTAATTAGAACCATCTGTGATTTTCCCCTCCTGGCTTTGGGAGGGAGGTGCAGCTAGAGATAGTCAAGGGCCAGCCCTGGGGGTTTGTGAGGCCAAGGTAAGGAGCCAGACTTGCTCTAAAGGCAGTGGGGAGCTATTAAAAGGTTTGAGAGGGAGGCCTTAGTGAAGCTGAACAAAAGTAAAATAGAAAGTTCCAGGCTCTCCTTGTTTCTACTTAAGATAACAGAGTTACTTCCACAATCAAAGCAGGAAATCCCAAACCAGTTCTGTCCACAATTCATCTCTGCCTCAGTTTCTCCATCTGTGAAGGGAAGCCCCACCTGCCATAGTGTGGGGCTGCAGGAGCACAGGTCAACTTTGGCAAGCAATGAGGCCCATTTAGGCCAGCCTGGGCAAAACCCAGGGACATTGTTGCCAAATCTGAATATCATTCCTGGCCTCCAAGGCTAACAAGCTCTGGACGTGGTGCATCCAGGTTCGGATCCCATTCCTTGGGGAAAGAACTTGGTGAAGCTTCTGCAGGCCTATTGATGTCCTTCTTCCCTGGGCCAGAGACTCTTAAAACTTCCTGGGAGAATGAGGCAACACGCCTCGTTGTGCAGCCCTCAGCAAATGCAGCAGCTGCACCGAGTGCTAAAGAAAAGCTCCCATAATAACTATGTGTGATAATAAAAAGATAAAGAGGCAAATAGGTATGTAGGTCAGCTCAAAAATAGCCACCCATCCATTTGGCCCGGGTAACCATTTGTGCCAAGTAGGTCTAAAGGGTTTTCTTCCTTCCCCTCCCAAGCTGATATTCCCTGCTTTTTTATAAGGCTGCCTTAAATAAAAGTCCCCGGGGGCTGCCCGGGCAGTTCTGACCTGCAGCCCTATAGGAGCAGGCACTGCTCCCTGCACTCCCTCCACCAAACAAATCCTGGGGTCAGAGGGCACAAGGGCTCTGCCTCTCTGACGTGGGTTCTTGGGCCTAAGTCAGGGTGTAGGGTGGTGACTCACAGACACTCCCCCGCCCACCCCCATAAGGTTCTGCGTGCACCCAGGAGGCCTCCCCCACCCCAACAGAGACGGCTTTGTTAGCGGACCCGGCCCGAGGAGAGTTACTGCCTCAGGGTTGTGAGGCCCTCCTCAGCCTCTCCTCCCTCCTCTTCTCCCCGCTCTTCTGCCCTCCCCAGAAAGGCGCCAGCCGCTCGCCCTGCCCCCCACCCAGCAGCCCAACGACTAAAGCGCTGAGCTCAGCATCTCCCCAGCCTGGCGGCTTTCCTCTCGGACGGTGGGAGGAGTCTTCTTCCTCCCCGGAGTGGGCGGGGTCAACGCTAGCCCCGCCCTCCTCCCCTGTCTCACTTTCCCTCCTTCCCCCCCACCTCGTCCTCAAGACGCACGTTCTCCAAGTCACGTCCCCGCTCGTCCCAACACACACCAGGGGGTCCGTGGAGACAGACCCCCACCTCCCCAGTCAGCTGCTCAGCATCTGTCACCTCCCCTGCCCGGCTCCCCTGAAGGCGTACCTCGGCCGAGGGTGGGGGGCGGGAGGGGAGAGGAAAGGGAGCAGGGGGTCTTCCCTTCCCCCATCCCGGCTGGCCCCACTGCAGACCAGCCACAGCGGGGAAGTCAATTCAGCTCTTGTGTGCGCCTCTTCCCAGAGCAGAAGCTAGAAATCTAGATTTTTTTGTGTTTCTCTGCGTGTGATTTTTAAATACAAAAAGATTCAGCCGTAGCTTCTGGATTCCTACGCCAAAGTCTGTCCTTTGTGGGTTACAAACGTTACAGCTGGGGGCGGGGAGAGGCTCCTCTTTTGGCTCACCACTTCCCACATGGGCCCTCCTGAGCTCTCAGGGAGGATACCTGGAGGGAGGATGTGACAGAATCAGTGTCACTTCTGGGCTTGCGGTTGTCTAGCTGAAGGGGACCCCATGGCGACAGTGAGCTTTGCCATTGAGTCAGCACTGCTGGGCCCTGCTGAATTCTGCATGGGGAGGAAGAGCCTCATCAGATAAAATAAAGAGCCTAACCAGCAGAGAAAGTTTTCTGTCAATAGCTCCATATCGACTCCAGGTGTTCACTCCACCTGTCCTACACCACCGCTCCCCAACGTGTACTGCCCCCCTTCCCAGCCATACAGTCCCTTTGGCTCTCAACTAAGTGTCAGGGGCTTGGAATCAAGGAAATCAGCCTAGATCTAGAGTCACGGCTCCAGCCTGCTGACTGGCTATGTGACCTTAGGCAAGTCCCTGCACCTATCCGAAACTGTTTTCTTACCTGTACAATGGCACTGATGAGGCCTGTCTCATCTACGCTATGCAAATGCAAGCCTGGATTCAGGCTGTCCCCACTGTAGCAGCTTCTGATCATCCTCGTCATCCCTCCACCCCCGCCCCACCCCCACCTTGATGAACAAAGCTCATCCTGACCCTGCCTGCCCCGCTTTGATATATGGCAATTGGAAACCCTCAAAAAGCGAGAACACTGAAAGGGCTGGAACTGGGACGTCTGTTTCTACCTTCTCTGGCAGGCCTCCTCCAGATGGTCCACCACCCTATGGGCCGCCCTCCACCCCGGGAGTTTTAGAAAAGGAGCTCCATAGAACTGAAATCTTTTTTTCTTTGTTATGATCTTTGTGGAGTTGAATAGGCCCTTGAGATTCTCTAGTTCTGGGTTTTCAAAACTGGGGTATGAAAATCCCAACAGTGTCTAAAGCCACAGGATAAATGGAGTGTATCTTTTTTGTTAAAAAGGTTTTTTTGGGGGGCAGTATTGTCATTTTAAAGTTTGCTACCGAAATTACAAATTCCCATACACGGATGAAATATAAAATAGAATGCAAGATTGCATTATTTGTAATAAAAATAATAAAATAAAATAATAATTTGTAATGAAAATACTGGATTTCAAAGACACATTACGCTTCCTAGGCGCTGCTTCAGGCCACAGCTCGGAATCCTATTCATCTTTAGCAGCCAAATAGCCAAAGAGCCTGAACTCAGGTCAGCTGACTCCTGTCCCCTCACAGGGCCTGGGCTTGCCTCGGAAAGCCAGTTACCCTAGGCTTTGGGTACTAACTGGAGAGGGGTGTTACCTCAGCCTCCCTCCACTTCACTGTTTTCTTCCCTCATAAGAGTTCAGAAGCTAGGATGGAAGAGGGATTCTGAGAAGCTGGCCAAAAGCTGACCCCGCAGATGGGATTCCTTCCTGAGAGGCAGTCCAGTGTGTTAGTGAGAAAAGAGAGACAGTGCCCTGGAATCTGGATCCCTAGGACAACTCTGGCTGCGGGGGGAGCAGTGGGGGTCTGGCAGGCCGTCGTGCCTTTCACCACTGCAGGGGTAACCTGAGCTCCGGCAGGATACTCAGGCTACCCTCCTAGCTCCACCTTTGTCATGGTGGTTTAACAAGCCAGCCCTTGGTGGGGTTCCTTCTGCCCTTTGCCCTGTCCCCAGAGGAAATGACTTCTTGTGGAACCTAGGAGCCCATTAGAACTGGCTGGCTGTGAGCGCACCATTACCACATGTGGGCCTAGTCTCCACAGCTGTGTGCCATCTCACCTGCCCCGAACCCACCCCCAACCCACAGAGAGGCTGGGAAGCCAAGCCAGCGTTCCTTCCAAGGCCTACCTTTCTTCCTGACAGGTCAGTCTGCAGACATCCCAACTAAAGATAAGCATCAGGACCGCCCAGAGAGCTTTGTACAAAAGGGACCCATCCAGACCTACCAAATCAGAATGGGGATTGGGGAGGTGGGTTTCAAGCTCCACAGGAGATTCTAATTATCAATCAGGCTAGAAAGCCGCTAGCTGATGGTAGGATTCCAGGACACTCACTCTGGGCCTCAATTTGCTTTTCTGTAGAATGGCATTATATTCATTCCTTCGGGTGTAAGTAGATAATATAATTCAAAAGCTTCTTTGAAAGGCTGCACAATACAATGTATTGTTAGTATATCCATTTCAAAAAGTAGCTTCACTTGCAAAAAGATTCCCCACTGAATTTTTAACTCTCCCTCCAATAACACAGTCAAAATCCTGCTAAAGCCCTCAGCCGTCAACAGCTTTTCACAGCCTTCTAGTAAACCAGGTGCACTTATAATCTTGCTATTCTGACCAAGTTGTTGTTTTTCAAGTAAAAAAGCCACAGGAGTCCTGGGAACACTTTTGCTGGCTTCATTGTCCCCACGTGCCACCACCACTCCACCCTCTCCCCACCACCCGGGCGCCTCCTGCCACCTCCACTCCCCTCAATGACATGTTTCCAAAGGGCTGTGGAGGCAACCCAAGCAGAGCCGCGCAGGCATGCTGGCTGGCCTTCAGGGGTTCCCATCCTGAATTCTGGGGTTCCCAGAAACACACCCCCACCCCAAGATCTGGTTTAACTCCCCACACCCAACTGGGGCAACTTGCCAGACTGAGGTCCTGGGAACCGGTGCACAGGACAGAAACCGCCAGAACAGGGAGGGGCAGGTGGCCTGGAGTGTGTGCTCACTGACTTGAAATTGCAGGCTGCTGTGAGTCCTACGGAAAGAGAGCAGAGCCTGAGAAGAGGCAGAGCTTCTGCACAGGCATGGCTCTGGCCACAGAGACTGGGACATGGGGCATGGTTACCAACTTCAGAAGCCTGAGTCACTGGGGACATGACACTAGCCCACTCCTGCTGGGAGTTCAGCCATCTCCCCATCAGGGTCGTCTTGATACAGATTCCATGTTGCACACTGTGTCTATGTTAGGAGTGCTTTCCCCAGAAGACACATGTAAATGCAGACTCGAATGGTAATGGTGCTATCTGGAGTTGTGCAAAGGGGCAACCCTACTCCCACCAACAAGGGAATATAAACTTCAAAAGTATTTTGAATCCAAAAAAAAAAAAAAAGTATTTTGAGGAGAGTGACTGCTTGGTGAGTTCAGGGTCTCCTTTGGGATGATAAAGATGTTTTGGAATAGATAGAGGTGGTGGTTGTACAACACTGTGGATGTACTAAATGCCACTGACTTGTTCACTTTAAAAAGTTTAATTTTACATGTGAATTTCATCTCAATAAAAAAAATTTTGAGTATTTTAAGGTACTTGAAGGGAAAGTACTAATTGCTTTAAAAGATTTCCCACAAGTCAGCCCTCTGCACAATGAACCTCCATCCCCAACTTCCTGGGGTTGCCGACTATACCCAAACTGGAAGAATTAGGTTGCCTTAGAAGCCCACTTCCTGACCTGAGCTGAGGAAGAAGGGAAATATTCAGATACATCCAACACTCTTAGCACTTGTGAGAAAGGGGGTAGAAAGGTAGCATGGAGTTCTTCTGAAGGCTCACCCCAAAGGCCACCCAGATCCTGAGAATCCAGGTGTAGGTCTGCAGTTCTGGGAAAATCCACCTTCTTGCTTATCCATTCATTCATTTATTCATCCAAGGAATACTCACTGAGACTCTACTATGTGCTAGCCACTGGAAGTTAAGAAGAGTAGAACTGGACTTCCCTGCTGGTGCAGTGGTTAAGAATCCGCCTGCCAATGCAGGGGACACGGGTTCGAGCCCTGGTCCAGGAAGATCCCACATGCCGTGGAGCAACTAAGCCGGTGCGCCACAACTACTGAGCCCACGTGCCCCCATGCCACAACTAATGAAGCCCGTGCGCCTAGAGCCCGTGCTCCGCAACAAGAGAAGCCACTGCAATGAGAAGCGCACTACAAAGAGTTGCCCCCTGCTCACCACAACTAGAGAAAGCCTGCGTGCAGCAACGAAGACCCAATGCAGCCAAAAATAAATAAATTAAAAAAATAAAAAGAAGAGTAGAACTCACCCTCAGGAAGCTCATAGTCTGGTGAGAAGACTAAAGGGGAAACAGTTATTAACAGAGATGTGCATGGGGTGTGAGGATGACCTGAGGGGGGGCACCTAAGGGATGGTGTATTGGGTTGGGCACTGGGGAAGGCTTCCTGCAGGAAGGGATGCCACAGCTGGGTCTCCAGGGCTGCTGGCAGGAGCATGTCCAGGCAAGCCTGACCTGCAGCCAGCCTAAGCCTGAGGGGGAGAGAAGCAAATGCAGGGTTCATAGGATCTTTGAAGGATTTGAAGAGGCCTGGCTCAGAGGCTAGGAGATGGAGCTGCCCGCTCCTTGCAAGTACCACTTTTGGGACCCCCCCCATCCCATCTTCAATGCAGAGAGAGGTGTGTGAGATGGTAACCATGTCTTTCCAGCCCCAGCCATGTGGAAGGGATCCTGCCCTTCTCCTCACAGGATGAACCAAGACCCTCCACCCTAGCTCCTCGGAGGGGCTAACAGGAAACTCCCCTTCTAGACCCAGAGGTTCTCCTGACAGACAATGGTATGGGGCTTTGCCCCCCTCCTTCATAGGGGTGAAGAGTTTCAGTCGGGAAGCCATTTAGCCCTCCACCCTCATCCCCCTGCAGCCAGGCCTCCTAGCAGGTGGTTGTTTACCCTGTAGCCCACTCTCTCCTCTGGGAAAAACCTCCAGGGTTAAGACTGCCTGTCCTTTTCTGAAAATGATGAGACAACAACATTAATGGATTTCTTTTGAAAAGAAACAAAATTACCCAGTGCCCATGAACATAGCCCTTCCCCATTATAAAAAGCTGTTTTATTAACAGAATGAGACAGTGAATAAAAAAGCTGCTTAGCACACTTCTTCCGTGATGGCTACTTATTGAATGAATGAATGATTCCTAGTAAACTGACCTTTCCAAAATGGCACTGGATTCTTTTGCTTCTGAAACCTCTATTTAAAAACCTCTATTTTTCTTAGATTAGTGTTCCACATTTTTCTGAATTTTTTTTTCATGCGGGGTCGGCGGAGAGAGAGAGAAGAAAAACACCCTAAGTCTATATCCTGCTGTCTCAGATGTCCCCAGCCCAGTCAGCCTGGGAGGAGAGAATGGTCTTGATGGATTAATTCCCTGATCTTCAGTCCGGACAGAAAGACACACCCATACAGGTCACCCCAACTCTTTCCTTCCCACCTCAGTAAAGGGTGATTTCAAGAGGATGTCATCTACCCTCAGTCCTCCAAGCACTTCACCGAATTGCCAAGACTTGGTGTCTTTAAGGTTCCCAGCAAGTGACTAGAGCTTGGAGGATAGGAAGAAAGGGCCAGTGTTCAGGCCTTGAAAGCCCCAGCAGCTAACAGACTATTCTATTCTGCAGCAGTCTTTAAGATATCTTTTAATCTGAGTCGTCTAATTTATTTTTTATCCATAAATTTGTCTGCAGAGATGCTTCTCCCATCTGGAAAAAGGGGACGGGGTGCAGGGCTTGATTCTGGTCGTTCACAGTTCTAAGTCTTGGTTTGCCCAGAAGGCCCACGGGCCAGCCTCTTTCTTTTTTTTTAATGGGAGGGGGTGTGGATGGCAGCGGCCGGACTCTTCCGGCGGCAAGTGTCTTCTGTCACGCGCAAGTCTGCCCCGAGGAGACGCCCGCCAGTCTGATCTGGTTAGGCTCTGGCCCTCCCAGGGACGAGAACGTCTGATGTAAGTTTGGTTCTCTCTTCCATCAGGATCCTGTGACCCAGATTGATATATCTTTAAATAAATAAAGGTCGAATCCGTCCGATCCCCTTCCCACCTTCAGCAATCTCTGTCAGTCTTCGAGCACCGCCGTCGGGTCACATTTTCTGTGGCCCCTCCTGAATGACGAAACAGGGGATAGCGATTTCACTCCGGGGCTTTTCCGGAGATCTAGGTCTTCGGTCCTGATGCAACTCTCCGGCTCTTTTACACAAAGCGTTTTGGAGAAGAGGGGCGCTAGGACCCGGCGGACGCCCGGGGCCTCTCGGCCGCAGCGGGCGGGGGAGGCACAGCCGCACCTCTGTCCGTCCTTAGGGCCGGCGGGTGGGTCAGTGTGTCCCTCTGATATGGCTCCCAGCTCCAGAACCAAGCGCTAGGAACCGGGGCCCATCAATAGTCTTTTAACCACGTTTCCCAAACCCCCTCCTTGGAGGCAGCTGGAGGCTGGGAGCGGACCCCACCCCCCCAATTAATCCATCCCCTGGGGCTGTAGAGTAACAAGCGGGCGGGCAGGTGGGGCCGCCAGGAAGAGCGAGCACGGTGCCCGGAGCTGCCCAGTCTTTGGACCCCACCCCCATAACCCGACCCTTCGTAAGGAAGGGTTAGCGTGGGGTACGTGCGCGAGGGCCGGTGGATTAACGTCTGCTCCCCGCGCCGCCGTCGCACTGGCATCCACTTGTGCGCCCAATTGTGCCCAGAGCTCGCAGGCTCTCAGACGCTGAGGGCAACCGTCTTCCCTGCTTGTTGCCCCCCTCAAGTTCCCCTGCCTCTTCCCCCGAGCGGCCGCGGCCTACCCCCTCCCCCAGCAATACGACCCTATAATAAACAAGTCTTTCCTAGATCCTCCCCTGCCGCGACCGCCCTCGGGGACCTTGGCAGCTGCAGCCGCCGCGGATCCCTTTCCAGAAAGGGGGCGTGGCCGAGGCTCGCGGGTTTGGCCGGGTGCTTTCTGGGGCCCACGGGGGGCGGGGCCAGGCGGCTGTCACCGGGCAGGAGAGAACGTTGCGAACGTGCGCCCAGAGCCCATTGGTCGAGGTGGGCCACACTCCCGGGTCTGGATTGGGCCGCGGCGCGGAAGGGGTGTGGCCTCTTCCCACTAGTCCTTATAGGTCTCTCTGCGCTGGTACTAGGGACCGCGGCAGGCCGAGGGGGAGGTGCCGGTGGGGAGAAAGGACAGGTCCGGGCAGAGCTCGGGGGTTGGCACCAGTTCGCGCACGCACTTGTCCCAGTTCTAGCTGACCGCAGTAGCTGGTGAGTGTCCCTTCTCTGTGTGCTGGTCGCTGCGCGGAGAGGCCTCAGCCGTGGGGATCCTAGCGCTCTCAGTCTGGAGCAGCCCCCAGACTGACGCCGGGCCCGCGCCGCTCTTGTCTTACAGCGTCTTCTGCGCTCCAGTACCCTGAGCTCATCTGCAAACGTCCTGGCGTCCGTCCTCACCATGCCTAGCCTTTGGGATCGCTTCTCGTCGTCCTCTTCGTCCTCGTCCTCGTCCCGAACTCCCACCCCAGATCAGCCGCCACGCTCAGCCTGGGGGTCGGCGGCCCGAGAAGAGGCACTCGGCCGCTGCGCGAGCCTGGAGAGCTCGGACTGCGAGTCCCTGGACAGCAGCAACAGTGGCTTTGGGCCGGAGGAAGGTAAGCCGTGGGCGGGAGCCGGACGCGAATAGAGGGGCCGGGGAGGTGAGAAAGCACCGCGCTGGAAGGAGTCAAAGCCACTTTGGCTTCCTATCCCATCAGAATCCGGATTGTGGAAGGAGGCGGGCAGAGGAGGGGCATTGAGGTATAGGGTACGAGAGTGGGGCGGAAACTGAGGCACAGAGTGGGAAGGAGTGCTGCTTTCTTAGCGAAACAGCACCTCCCCGTTCAGAGCTGTTCTAACTGCCTCCCCTACGTGCTTTCCCTTGCAGACTCTTCTTACCTGGATGGGGTGTCCCTGCCCGACTTCGAGCTGCTCAGCGATCCCGAGGATGAGCACCTGTGTGCCAACCTGATGCAGCTGCTGCAGGAGAGCCTGGCCCAGGCACGGCTGGGCTCGCGGCGCCCTGCACGCCTGCTGATGCCCAGCCAGCTGGTGAGCCAGGTGGGCAAAGAACTACTGCGCCTGGCCTACAGCGAGCCGTGCGGGCTGCGGGGGGCGCTGCTAGACGTCTGCGTAGAGCAGGGCAAGAGCTGCCACAGCGTGGGTCAACTGGCTCTCGACCCCAGCCTTGTGCCCACCTTCCAGCTGACCCTCGTGCTGCGCCTGGACTCACGCCTCTGGCCCAAGATCCAGGGGTTGTTTAGCTCCGCCAACTCTCCCTTCGTCCCCGGCTTCAGCCAGTCCCTGACGCTGAGCACAGGCTTCCGAGTAATCAAAAAGAAGCTGTACAGCTCAGAGCAGCTGCTCATTGAGGAGTGTTGAACTTGGGTCTGGGGGGCCGATACTGACCCCATGACAGAGACAGTTGAACTTTTGGGGTGGACATTGGCAGGCAGAAGCTGAGGGACTGCTGCCTGTCGTTAGAAAACTGACAACAGCCACCTGTGGGGAGGAAGGTCAAGGTGAGGGGAACACGGTGTTTCCCTAGGAAGCTCACTGAGGTGTGGACAGGTGGCTCCCACTTGGGCTCACACGCTGCCCCTCAGTACTGTAGCATGAAACAAAGGCTTAGGGGCCAACCAGGCTTCTGGCTGGATGTGTATGTAGCATGTACCTTATTATTTTTATTGTTACTGACAGTTAAGACAACAGTGGTGTGACAGAGCCATGAGAGCAGCTGGGCTGCACTGGCATCTGCAAGGGATGTGTGCTCACGGTAGCCGGCTCTGGTGGGGGGGGAGGTCATCGAGGTGGTTTGTGTATCTCATGGTCTGAAGGGACCAAATGTTTGTTCTTTGTTGTTTTTGTATCTTTTTTTTTTTTTTGATTGGAGCTTCACTACTGACCTGTTCTAGGCAGCTATCTTACAGACGCATGAATGTAAGAGGAGGAAGGGGTGGGTGTTGGGATCACTTGGGGATCTTTGACACTTGAAGAAGAAATACACCTGGGAGCTGCGTGTGGCCCATCCCTGGATGTGTAGTGAAGGGTTGAACTGTGAGGGGATGGGGCTGATTGGGGTGGGGGCTGGAACCCCTCCCTCAGAGGAGTACCATCTGGGTCTTCCATCTAGAACTGTTTACATGAAGATACTCGCTGTTCATGAATACACTTGATGTTCAAGTATTAAGACCTATGCAATATTTTTTACTTTTCTAATAAAAAAAAAATCATGTTTGTTAAAACGGTTGCCTCTCATCAGTGCCATGAAATAAAAGGGAGGGGGGTGGGCGCTGGAAAAGGTGGGTTTCATCACACTCTGGTGCAGCTGTGTGTTTCTCTGTCCCTTTCTGGGGCTGCCTGCCAGCTTGGTCATGGAGGTATGTAGACTGAGTGCCATCTGTGTCAAAAACGCAGCCTCCCTTGGCTCTGCTGGCTGAGGCTACCAAGGGAAGGCACTGGAAAGCCCTGGAAGATAGGGAGTGAGTCAGACCTCTCAGAGCCACAGTCTCAGTAGAAAGAGCTCACCTGGCTGCCCTGGGTTAGAAGGGCCTGGTACAAAGGACTCCTGAGCCCAAGGTCCTTCCAGGCACTTAAAGGACGGCAAGAGGCTTTTTTCCTTGTGAAAAAAGGCACAGTTCTATTTGTTCTGCAGTGAAAATCACACATTTTATCTCTGGATATGAAAAGGCTAGGGAGCAGGAGCATTAAGAAACGGAGTTTGAAAAAGACTTAACTTGGTTCAAGCCTCTGACTAGACACAGAACCTAGGGCTCGGAGAGGGGCATGACCTCCAGGCAGGAGCAAAACACACAACATATGTAGGAGGTGTGGTGAGGGCTTCAAGAGCCCGGAGACTACAGGCCTGTCTTCATGAATGTTCTCGGTGACCTGGACTCATCGCACTCTCTGGGCCCCAATTTCATTATCGGTGAAATTGGGATTGGGCCAGATGAAGGCCAAGGCCCTTCCCACTCCTCCCTCCCAGTGACTCTCGGCCAGTCCTCCCACACCAGCCTCTGGAGGGTTGTTATCTCCCTTGTTTCTCTTCCTGGTCTCAGACAGGCCTTGTTTGCCCAACTCTAAAACAGTAGTTCTTCCACTTGATTGTATACTCAAATCTCTTGGGGCCTGAATTAAACACATATCTCCCTGCCTTGGAGGAGATTCTGACCACATGTGTCTGGGGCAGGGCCCCAGGAATCTGCATTTTCATCCAGGATCCTGACACAGGGTCTTGAACTTTGGGATGGTTTAGAAGACTCGCATCTCTTTGGTAGAGATGACTTGTTCCCCAAAATGAATGAACTGTTTAGAACTAGATTCGAAAATGGTGGTAACAAGGAAGAGGGTGCCCAGAGTAGTTTTAAGAGCCCTTACTTCTTAGCACATCCTCCTAATAGCTACCCTGGGAGGGGTGGGTAGGGCGGGGGTTAGTGAAGTTTTACAGATTAGTAAACAGAGGCCCAAGCCCTTGAATGATGGTCTTCTTCTGACCATGGCTGACCTTGCCCGCTCTCAGCCCCTCAGGGTGGAGGTGAGGGTGAAGCAGGCTCAGCACTTGGGTGGTATCTGGGGGCACTTTCCCAGGAGTTGAGATCAGGGCCAATGCTCATGGCTGTGCTTCCCTGACCCCCAAGGAGGAAAACAAAAAGCCGTGTCTGGCTCCAGAACAGAGAGTCTCATTGGTGTTTGGAGGCAAGAGCTAGATGGGGAGGTAAGCATTAACCCTCTCCTAGACCGGGAAGCAGCAGGCACCCTCAGCTCCTTCTCTTAATAATTATTCTTTGTCTTTAATTTTTGTCAATTTGATTACTATGTGTCTGGGTGTGTTTCTCCTTGGGTTTATCCTGCCTGGGACTCTCTGTGCTTTCTGGACTTGGGTGGCTATTTCCTTTCCCATGTTAGGGAAGTTTTTGACTATAATGTCTTCAAACATTTTCTCAGGTCCTTTCTCTCTCTCTCCTTCTGGGACCCCTATAATGCGAATGTTGGTGCATTTAATGTTGTCCCAGAGGTCTCTTAGGCTATCTTCATTTCTTTTCATTCTTTTTTCTTTATTCTGTCCCACGGCAGTGAATTCCACCATTCTGTCTTCCAGGTCACTTATCCGTTCTTCTGCCTCAGTTATTCTGCTATTGATTCCTTCTAGTCTATTTTTCATTTCAGTTATTGTACTGTTCATCTCTGTTTGTTCTTTAATTCTTCTAGGTCTTTGTTAAACATTTCTTGCATCTTCTCGATCCTCCATTCTTTTTCCGAGGTCCTGGATCATCTTCACTATCATTATTCTGAATTCTTTTTCTGGAAGGTTGCCTATCTCCACTTCATTTAGTTGTTTTTCTGGTGTTTTATCTTGTTCCTTCAACTGGGGCATTGTCCTCTGCCTTTTCATTTTGTCTATTTTTCTGTGATTGTGGTTTTCGTTCCATGGGCTGCAGAACTGTAGTTCTTCTTGCTTCTGCTCCTAAGTTCCTTCTCTTGGATGGTCAGATCGAGGCTGGAGGAAAACTTGGGCTCCCATGAAGTCTCAGCTAAGACGCCCTTTTCTGAGGCCAGACTGCCTTTCCTCATCCTCATAGGGCTTGAAAATACCCCCAAATAGGACAGAAAGACCTAGAAAATCCCCCCAAATAGGACAGAAAGAGCCCCAGGTTAGGGCTCTTAGGTCTCCTAAGATGTGGCAGGGAGCTTTGTCCTAGGTATTGGGCTTTTGAAGAGAAGATGGAACAGGCTCCCTTGTTGCTAAGACTGAAAGTTAATAAAGCATATGAGACTTCCACATAAAATCCAATTTTGGAAAATGCTTTCAGAAATCGTTCTATTTAGCCTATAAAATTTGTATTGATTCCCTCCCTTTGTATAGGAGTCCCTCCCTCCCTTAGTTCTATTTCCCACCCCAACAGAATACTACTGGAGAACCTACCATAGCTCCCTATTATCAGATTCCACTGCCTGCCTTTGAAGACCTTTGGTATCAGGCCCTATTCACCCTACCCAGGCTGACAGCCTCTACCACTCTCTACCACTCCCCTGGCCTGCCCCCTCCTCTAGCCCCAGACTCTGCTTATTCCAGTACCCTCCACCAGGGATGTGATCCCCCTCTTCTGCCTGAAAACCCTTCCCTTCCTTTAAGGCCCAGAGCAAGTTCCAGCCCTTTTATGACTCCCCTCTCCCTCGCCCAGCCTCATCCTTCACAATTGCAGTGTAGAAAATTCAGCAGTTTTCCAATCTCATTGTATGCACTTGTTTGGTATCCCACTCCTGGGTTCCCTTCAAGCCTGGCTGTCAGACTGATCATCTCCCTCTCCCTGGGCTCAGACAACACAAGATTCCCCCACCAGCCTCAGACTCTAGGCTAAGGAGAGAGGAGGGCAGGGTACAAACACTTCATTGTTTTACTCTGCCTGCCACCTAGTTTAGAGGAATATAGAGGTCCTAGAACGGAAGTGGTATCTTAATGCGTAAGACCACCATGCAGTAGAGTTAGTGAAATCTGGATTCAAATCCCGGCTCAGACATTTCTTAGCTGATGACCTTGAGCAAGTCACCTTCAGTTTCTCTTCTGTAAAATGGGGATAATAGTGAGGAAGTGATGTATTCAATATATAAAGGTATAACTGGAGTTCACCACTGGCAGAGGAAGCCAGTGGCTGGGCAAGAGATGGGGGCCTGGGCTGCGGTGGAACAGGCACCCTGTGATAGGGACCACCTTTGACTGCCTCACCTCTGGTCCGCCTTTCCTCTAACGTTCAAAAGTCATCATCTTGACAACAGTCACGTCAATATGTAAACTTAATAAATTCTGGTAAAAAACATCACTGTGAGCTAATGTGCTCAGACTGCTTCACTTCTAAGTGGTATTTTTCTAAGCCCAGTGTATATTAAGCACCCTAGATAAGGTTCCTTTAATTCTACCTCATGTTTCAGAAGGAAATTTGAAGGCTCAGAGTGGCTCAGTGAGCAGGGCTGCAGGGCTAAGATGGGAAGTGTGGTCTCCTACCTCCTGGGCCTTTCACTCAATCCACTGAGCTCTCCTGGTTCCTCAGTTAAGGTGTCCTGGTCAGCCTCACCCTGCTTTCACTGCTGGAGGTGGCCAATGCTGCTGGGGCAGCCCAGTGGAAGGCTGCAAAAACATGAGGAACAGAAACCAGTCCTAAGTAATAGATTATTACAGGACTCTGTAATTATCCTGAAAAGGGGGCTCTTTATGAAGGAATCACAAATTAGAAAACAGTCCATTAAACCCAGACACGTCCACGCATGGGCCCAGCTGGGGAGTCTCCATCTCAGTCCCAACAATGGGCAGCTGCATGGAAACATCTGTGGCCATGTGGTACCAATGGCTCTGAGGGCAGACACTGATAGACTGTCACTTGATTACTGCATTCATTCATTCAACCTATATATAATTAAATGGGTCCATGGAGCTGCTAGAGAAAGCCAAAGTGGGAACCCATAAGAAGCTGATGTCAAAATCAAAATTCTCTCTCTTTCTCTTTCACACATGCTCCCACATAATCACACACATACATTTACAAGCAAAACTGTGGGGCATAAGAAAAAAGAGAAAATGGGCACACATTCAATTTTCCCTATCCCTAACTTCCCAGGGAAAAAAAAAATCTAACAGTATAGAAGGATTTTTAAAATTTTATTTTATTTAGTTTTGGCTGGATCAGGTCTTAGTTGCAGCACGCAGGATCTTCGTTGAGGCATGTGGGATCTTTCGTTGTGGTGTGTGGGCTCCTCTCTAGTTGTGATGTGCAGGTTTTCTCTTCTCTAGTTGTGGCACACAGGCTCCAGGGCACCTGGGCTCTGTAGTTGTGGTGCGCGGGTTCCAGAGTGCGTGGGCTCTGTAGTGTGCGGCTGGCGGGCTCTAGTTGAGGTGCACAAGCTCAGTAGTTGTGGCACGTGGGCTTAGTTGCCCGGCGGCACGTGGGATCTTAGTTCCTCGAACCTATGTCCTCTGCATTCGAAGGCGGATTCTTTACCACTGGACCACCAGGGATGTCCCAATACAGAAGGATTAAAAGTATATAAGATAAAACAAATTAAACTGTATACTTCAAATGGTGAATTTTATTGAATGTAAATTATATCTTAATACCAGAATTTTTTTTAAGTATATATATACAAAAATTTAAGTGGATCACAGTCCTAAATGGAAGAACTAAACTATAAAAACTCTTAGAAGAAAATATAGGAGTAAATATTCATGATCTTGGATTAGGCAATGATTTCTTAGATATGACACCAAAAAGACAAGTTTAAAAGAAGATCAACAAGTTGGACTTTATAAAATTTTAAAACATTTTTGCTCCAAAGGACATAATCAAGAAAGTAAGAAGACAGCTCACAGACTGGGAGAAAATATTTTGCAAATCATATATAAGATAAGTGATTTTCACCTAGCATACATAAAGAACTCTTGCATCTTAATTAAAAAATGAGCAAAAGATCTGAATAGACATTTCTTCGAAGAAGATATAGAGGGACTTCCCTGGTGGCAGAGTGGTTAAGAATCTGCCTGCCAATGCAGTGGACAGGGGTTCGATCCCTGGTCTGGGAAGATCCCACATGCCTCTGAACAACTAAGCCTGTGAGCCACAACTACTGAGCCCACACACCACAACTACTGAAGCCCACGCACCCTACAGCCCATGCTCTGCAACAAGAGAAGCCACCGCAATGAGAAGCCCATGCACCGCAAGGAAGAGTAGCCCCGGCTCACCACAACTAGAGAAAGCCCACTCGCAGTGATGAAGACCCAATGCAGCAAAAACAAAAACAAACAACCAAAAAAACTTGTGAAAAAAAATTTTTTTTAAAGATATATGAACGCCCTATAAGCATTTATGAAAAGATGTTTAACATTACTGGTCAGTAGGGAAATGTAAATCAGCGCTACAGTGGGATACCATTTCATACTACCAGAGTGGCTATAATCAAAGAGGTGGATAAGAACAAGTATTGGCAAGGATGTGGAAAAACTGGCACCCTCATACATTGCTGGAGGGATTGTAAAATGGTAGAGCCATTTTGGAAAATGGTTTGGTAGTTCCTCATAATGTTAAACATGCAGTTACCATATGACCCAGCAATTCCACTTCTCAGTATATACCCAAGAGAAATGAAAACATATGTCCACACAAAAACTTATACATGAATTTTCATAGCAGCATTATTCATAATATCGAAGTGGAAACAACCCAAATGTCCATCAACAGATGAATGGATAAACAAAACATGGTATACCCATATAACAGAATATTATTTTTCAATAAAAAGAAATGAAGTAATAATCCATGCTACCACATTTGATGGGCCTCAAAAACGTTATGCTAATTGAAAGAAGCAAATCACAAAAGACCATATATTGTATGATTCCATGGATATGAAATGTCCAGAATAAGCAAATCATAGAAATAGAAAGATTAGTTGCTTAGGCCTGGGGGACTGGGAGGAGTTGGGGGTGAATGCTAATAGGTATAGAGTTTCTTTTTGGGGTGATGATAATATTCTAAATTAGTATATTCACAGAGTTGCAGAACTCTGTGAATATACTAAAAACCATTAATATAATAACTGTTATATAATTAGTAATATAATAATTAATATAATAAAATTAATATAATTTAATAGGTGAAATTTATGGTATGTAAATTATATCAATAAAACTGTTTTTTAAGTACATGTTTTTCAAATCCATAGAATTGAACACCTAATAAAAGGGCACATTTTACTGTATGCAAATTATACCTCAATTAAAAAAATTTTAACACACATGAAAAAGTACATAAAATGAGCTCTAGAAGTTTTAAAACATAAATTATAGCTCCATAATTAGGGTCCCATTTAGTGTAAATACGGTAAATTTTTCACTAAGTAAAGGAAAGCAAAGAGAAGCCATGAGCCTTTTGGTTCAAATTTTATATATTGTCTGTCTCTGCTAACAGAATGTCAGCCTACATTTTTTGTGTGCCTAGAACAGTGCCTGGCTCATAGAAAATTCTCAATGCACATGTATGGAAGAAAAGAAGGACAGAAAGGATCATGACATCTCAAATCCACCATCTCCTGGAAAGGCCCACTGGAGCCACTTCCAAACACTTTTTTTTTAAATTGTGATAAAATACACATAACATAAAATTTACCATCTTAACCATTTTTAAGTGTACAGTCCAGTAGTGTTAAATATATTCACATTGCTGTGAAACCAAGCTCCAGAACGTTTTCATCTTGCAAAATGGAAATTTTATACCCATTAAATAACAATATCCCATCCCCCACTGCCACCCAGCCCCTGGCAATCACCATTCCACTTTGTGTCTCTATGAATTTGATGTCTCTAGATACAACACATAAGTGGAATCATACAGTATTTGTCTTACTGTGCCTGGCTTACTTCACTCAATACAAGGTCTTCAAGGTTCAATTATATTGTAGCAAATGTCAGAATTTCCTTCCTTTTTAAAGCTGGATAACATTCCACTGTATGGATATACCACATTTTGCTTTACCTTTCATCCATCCACGGACATTTGGGTTGCTTCCATCTTTTGGCTATTGTGAATGATGCTGCTATGAACGTGGGTGTACAAATCTCTTTGAGACCCTGCTTTCACTTTTTTGGGGTATATACTCAGAAGTGGAATTGCTGGATCATATGATAATACTAGTTCTAACTTTCTGAGGAACCACTATACTGTTTTCTATACAATTTGCACCAGTTTAAATTCCCACCAACAGTGCACAATACTTCTAAGCACTTTTATGCCTCTCCACATCTCAGCCCAGGTCCAAATTACCCCAACAGTCAAGCCCACTGCACCCACGCCTACAGGTAGTAAGGTGTAAAGAGCCAAATGAGGGCGATGGATCTGCAGTATCCTATATGTTCTAGAAATTTGGAGACAGAGTGAGGACAGGTTCCCAGAGGAGGACGGATGAGAGTTCAGCCCTGAGCATGTGAAGGCAGCTTTTCTCATTCTCTCACCTAGGCCTCCCCCCAGCCCACATTCCCATTCCCTCGGAGGGGAGGGGAGGGGGTAATCTGAGGGCTGGTGACAGAATAGTAGAGCTGATTTGGGCTGGCACATCTCAGAGGACAGGAGAGGGGCTTGGGTTCCCAGGAGAGAAGGGCTGAGGACTGGAGAACCTGCCCCAGTGGCCCCTAACCAATTCTCATCCTCCAAAAATTTTGACTTTTGCTATCACTGACTGAGCAAATATATTACAAACCTGTGACTTCAGTAACAATGTTAAGTGAATACATATTTTACTCACCAAAATTGCATCTACGGACATTTAAAAAGCAGCAGGACAAATGTGAGCCAGATGTGCTGTGGACACAGTGTACAGATGACACCGGGCAATCCTCCTTGGAACCTGCCAGCCCCCGGTGATAACTTCAAACCCTCTTTTAAGTACCCCCAGAAGTTGGAAGCTGGAAGAATGGGAACTGCACACTCCACCAAGGGGCTAGAGGAAGGGCAGACCTAGGGCTTATATTTATCTCTACATCTTTAACTCACTTCACATATCACCATTCCTATGAAGGAGGTACTGTTATTATTATTCCCATTTTACAGATGAGGAAACCAAGGAACATGGAGCAATGGAATGAGCTTCAACGGGAGAGGAGAGACCCGCAGTCTAGCATGATTTTGCCATTGACCTTGTTCCTTTATCTTTGAACTGAGGGGGTGGGACTGGATGACATCAAGAGCGATTCTTTACAGCAGAGCTCAGCTGCCAGCTGCTGCCTCTCCCCAGCCCCACCCTGTCACTGTTCCCTGGGTTCAAGCCTGGGGTGGGTTGGGGGTGGGGGCAGGAGGAAGAACAGAGGCCGCCCTGCAGGGCACTGGGCAAATGCTTGACTGCTTTCTGGGGCAAGTCCAAGTCTGGAAGGAAAACGTTAAGAAGAAATTTCCATGGCCCTTTCCTCAGCCAGGGATTTTCCACTCTGCCCAGGCAGACATGCCTCTCCCAGGACCTGGCAATCCACAGGTGTTAATGAACGGCTGGGCTGAGTGCTAGGAAGAGTGTAAGACCTGATTCTGGTTCCAGCCCTAGGAAAAGGGGCAAGTCTATGGGGAAGGCATGACTGCCCCAGAAAGATGAAGAGGCAAGATGGGAACTGGGATGTTGTAAAACAAAGTGTTCAGTCTTAGAAGAATCCCAGAGAGAGACCAGTGGGGACAGGAACCATCAGGGGAAACTTCCTAGAAGAGGGGACCTGAGCTGGAGGGCCAGAGGAGGGAGGAGGTTTTCCGGGGCAGACAGGAGAGAGGAGAGCAGATGAGATGGGGAATAACGTTGGACCAGCTTTACAAAGGTTGCCATGAACACAGGGATAGTGCAGTGGCCAGGAGAGAGTTGGATGAGAGAAGTGGAAAGTTTGGTGAAGCAGATGGTGCAATACAGGAGACAGATTGCAGTCACAGGGGCTTCGCAGTGGCCTTTGCACTAGCTGTTCCCTCTGCCGGAAACACCCTTCCCTCACAGCGTCACGTGGTGGTTCCACATCGGTCATGCTCCACAGGGGAACCTTCCCTCGCCACTCCTGCTACAGCAGCCTCTAGCAACATCTCCGTGCTTCATTTTCTCCCGAGCACTCACTACCTGCACATTCCCTGTTTCTTTCAGCGGCCACCTCCCTCCTGGAGGATGGGAGTTCCACAAGGGCAGAGGCTGTGATCTGGCTTGTTCTTCATCGACTCCTCAGAGCCAGGCACATAGCAGCCCTCCATAAATATTGTTGAGTTTAATTGAACTGCAACTGGGTGCTATGATAAAAGGAAGCCTATAATAATATTGTCGTTTTTTTCCTGAGCACTACTATATGCCAGGCACTGTGCTAAGCGCTTTACAAACATTATCTCATTTATTCCTCTGAACAATTCTGTGAGGGAGGTACTACTATTATCTCTCTCTTAAAGGTGAGGAAATTGAGGTCCAGAGAGACTGGTTACGTTGCTCAAGGATACACAGAACCAAAATTTGAACCCACACGTTTACCCTCTCGACTAGCACTATCTGATAGAAATAAGAGCCACATAAGTAATTGAAAATGTTTCTAAACATTTTCTACGTTACAAAATAATTAGGCAAAGGTAATTTTAATAATAGTTTAAACATTTAATAATATTTAAAAATTTAATCTGATATATTAAAATACTATCATTTCAACACATAATCAATATAAAAATATTAATGAGATATTTTTACATTTTATTTTACTAAGTCTTCAAGATCTGGTGGCTAGTTTACATGTAAAACCCTTGCTAAATTTTTCTCAGAAAACGATCTGTATTTAGAGTTCCTAAAATCTGCAGTTGAAAAAGTAGATCCTCACATTCAAGTTGTTCCAAACATACTTGTGTTTTCTAAGCACTGCATGGAGTAGCACTTTTTAAGCTTAAATGTAAACTGGTTAAAATTAAATAACATGATAACTCAGTTCCTTGGCTGCACTAGTCACATTTCAAGTGCCCAACAGCCACTCGTGACTAGTGGCCACTGTGGGCTGTGCAGCCTCATCTGGTGTGAAGGCAGGTTGGGTGCGAGAGGCCCGGGGGAGGGATTTGGAGCAGACTGGGGAGTGGCTGTGGAAGGGAAAGGGTGGAGAGCTGAGGTGGCAGACCTGGGCCCACCTAAAAATGAGGCGGGATGACCAGTCACGAATCCCACCAAGTAGCACATGTCTGGCCCACTCACAAGAGGATCCCCTCCCATGGGCGCTATGTGGGTCTGGGCTTCTGCCCACCAAGAAAGCGATGGCCCTAAGACCCCTGGGTGGAGCAAACGGTGGCTCCTCTCAAAGCTTCTATCCCTTCCAGCACCACTATTGAAGGGGTCCTAGTGGGGGTGCCTGGATCTGGGCAGGCTCAAGCTGGGGATGGAATGATCTCCCTCTGCCCTCCCAGACCTGTGGGCAGCTGGAGGGCGTGGTCAGGAGTGGGGCCCTGGCTAAACAACTCTGGAGTCAAGTACACCTGAGTTCCAAACCCAGCTCAGCCAATTCTTTGCAGTGTGACCTCAGACAAGTCAAGTCCCCTCTCTGAGCTCTGGCTTCCACATCTAGAAAATGAAGACCAATAATGAAATGCTTGAGACTCTGATGATACCTACAGACTGCCCAGCTCATAGTAAGTGGTCAATTAACAACAGCTAGTCTTCCTAGATAATATCCTTTTCCTGTTAAAAACAAGAAAGTAGACTGGAGAATGTTCGCGATCACTGGAAAGGAAACAGTCCAAAGTGAGCTGTAGACGGAGTGAGTTAATCTGGGTGTGTGAGGTCTCCCTCTTCAGGGCTCCCGCACTTCCCCTCTGTGACACAGACCCGGTGAACTGCTGGGAGCGGGGAGGGGGATATGCCACTCCCACAGGCCCTGGGTGCTGAAGCATGACGTAAGAATGGCCAAGAGCCACCTTCCAGAAATGGGGAGGGTGAGTCAAACTGAATCAGGTGAAGTCACCCTGGGTCCCTGCAGTTACTCAGAGTGACCCTGGTACATGTCTGGCAGGAGTGATGGGTGAACTGGGCTCCAGGAAAGCAGGTGGGGCAGGAAACCACCCAAGACAAGGAAACTGAAGGATGGAAACTCCTGGCAGGCAGAGCATGGCCTGAGAGGCAGCAGGCAGAGGCCGAAAGTGGCCTTGGTATGGGTATTTCTGAGGGTGAGGCAGCTCCAACTCCCTCTCCCAGTCAGCACCCCACTTGAGCCAGGAATACTGGTCCTGGAGCCCAGCCTTCCCCAGTTCAACTCTCCAGCCCCCAAACCTTTGCTCTGCTGGGTCCTCCCAAGTGCGGGAGCTGAGACAGCCCTGAGCCGACCTCTGTGGTCTCTCTTGGCTCTTCACTTTGTCCTGCCAACATTCTCAACATTTCCTCCCTTGTCTGTCCCCCGCTACTGGGACTGGTGCCTCTGGAGGTAGGACAAGTGTGTCTTGCTCACTGCTATATGTCCCAGGCACAGCTCAGACCCCACTGAGTGCTTAGGAGATACTTGCTGGGGCAATAGACTCACGACCTTGGTGGGTTCTCATCGCATTTCTAACGCTCGTTATGTGGCTGGGGGTCAGCCTCTCCGAGCCCTGTCTCCACATCTGTAAAGTAGGAAACATAATCCCCACGAAGAGCCTGGGAGAACCAGGTCAGAAAGTGGGGAGGATGAAGCGTCCAGCCAGCTCTAGGAAGTTTCTGATGGGTCACACTTCAGACACAGCTGTGAGCAAGTCACCCTACAGAAGAGGAAACTGTGGCACAAGGAAGCCACGCTAAAAGCCTGCCCTCCCTGCCCCACCCGCACCCCCACCCCCAGCCCTGGTTTCTCCCTCTGGGATCTCTGGTTAGATCACTCTCATTCAATTTCCCTGGGAGTTTCAATCCAGAGGTCCTGAAGCGTGCCATCCTGTCCCTGCTTTGGGAGATGGCCTTTCCCCATCATCTTCCTGTATGGGATAGGGCCTGGCTCCTGGCGGTAGGGAGGGTGCCAGAGACAGCACACATGGCTGCCTCTGGTGCTGGGTGCTGGGGTCACAAAGCCTGGGCTGTGTGTGTGCGTGTTCATCACTCCAAAAATATTCACTGGATCCTCACTACACCCCAAGACGGAGGCAATTCAGCCTAATGGTGAGATGCTGGGACCCTTCCTAAGTTTCAGTCTCCTACCTGAAAAAGAGGGCTCTGAGCATGACGCATGTCCAGTACTCAGCACAGGGCCCAGCTCATCATTAACACTTAAGATATAGCAAGTGTTTTTGTTTGTTTGTTTTTTAGACTGTCTGCCCTGTGACGGCACGAGGGACACTTGTTTTGGCCATTCTTACCCACAGCCTCTACCTTTAGTAGATGCCCAGGTAGGTGAATGAATGAGTGGAAGGAAGGAGAGAAGGAAGCGATGGAGGGAGGAGGAGGGGGAGAAGAGAGGAAGGAGCAGCTCCGTTCTGGGCTCTCCCAGTTTCCGTGCCCACTGCACCCTCCCTCTCCCACCCAGGAGCTGCCTCAAGGCTCCTATCACTGTGTGCTGCTGCATGTGGTCTAGGGAGGAGAGTTGAGCTGAGATGGGAGTGCTGGGTCTAAACCCTGTTGCCAGCTGACTGAACTTAGCCTCCTCAGTGTTCTCCTCTGTAAAATGAGGATGATCGTACCAACTACCTCACTGAATTGTAGGAAGGTCCAAAAGATGTCTGTGAATACACTGAATACGTTTGTACACTGAAGAGTGTTAGGGATTAAACTGGTGGAGTGATAGGCAGTGTGGGCTCTGGAACCAGACTTCCTACATTCAAATTCCTGCTCCACTGATTGCAAACCTTGGGCAAGATGCTTAACCTCTCTGGGCCTCAGTTTCCTTATCTGTAAAACAAGGAAAATTACGGTACTCACTTCAGAGTTGTGAGATTTAAATGAGATAATGTATGAGAAGCTCTTAGATCAGTGGAGAGTGCATGGCAGGCACTCAATAAATGGTGGCCATGATAACAAAGCCTGCTCTCAGGAAGGATTCTGTGAATTATTTCTCACTAAAGTGTGAATGAGTAACAAGACTATGCCCCCGCTCTCAGAGGAATTTGAATCTTAACAGGAATTAAAGGAGTGAAATCCCATCTAATGATAGAATTTTTAAAAGTAAAGGAGGGGGCTTCCCTGGTGGCGCAGTGGTTAAGAATCCGCCTGCCAATGCAGGGGACACGGGTTCGAGCCCTGGTCTGGGAAGATCCCACATGCTGCGGAGCAACTAAGCCCGTGCGCCACAACTACTGAGCCTGCGCTCCAGAGCCTGTGAGCCACAACTCCTGAAGTCCGGGTGCCTAGAGCCCGTGCTCTGCAACAAGAGAAGCCACTGCAGTGAGAAGCCCACACACCGCAACGAAGAGTAGCCCCCGCTCACCGCAACTAGAGAAAGCCCGCGCGTAGCAACAAAGACCCAACACAGCCAAAAATAAATAAATAAAATAAATACATTAAAAAAAAAAGTAAAGGAGGAATATAGTGGGTAGACAAGGGCCTTCCTAGGGTCCCTCACAAGCACGGTTGCTGCCTGCTGCACAAATGCTGCCAGGTCCCAGAGGAGGACCACACACAGGGGAAGGGAGAACACAGTCTCAGTCCCCAAGGAACCTCCCCTCTGCTTGGAGAAACAGGAAGCAACTAGACCCCAGGACAGTGCATAACTTCAGCTAAATATGGAGTGCCTTTGGCAGCATGGTGGGCAACAGCCCAGGCCCAGCTATCAGAAAGGCTCCAGGAACCCTCTCGGGAACAACAGGAGCCAGGGCCAGAGGTGGGGATGGGCACCAGATGCGATGAGGACTGACCTGGGACCAGTGAGGAAGGGGTGGGGAGCCTCATCTTCCACATCTATGTTTTCTCTACTAGGACCTTAGTACCAGGCTGGCACCTGTAGTAGAAGGGCCATGCGTTCTGGAGTCAGACTGCCAGGGCTCAGTCCAGGCTCTACCTCTTTTCAACTGTGTGACATTTTGACCTCAGCGTGGAGGACACAGGTAGAGTTAGAAGCTGGCATCCATCTCCCATCTCTTCTGGTTCTTCTTTGGAGAAACATTCCTCCCGTCTTCCTTTTCAGCTCATTGGAACAGGTGAGGCTGCAGTCATGGGGCCTGTGACCAGACCCACCAATCAGCAATAAATCTTCCTGGGCAGGGCCTTTTATGTGTGGTCATGTGACCACCAACTGTCTAATTAGAGTAAATCCTGGGACCTGTGTCGCAATTGCTAAGAAGAGACCCTTTTCTACTAACCTGGAATTTGGGATGTTATGAACCTGGAGCCCCCGAAGACCACTCATGGCAGAGTGGAAGGATTCAGTGTTTATGACGTTTTTGAGCCTCCTTCAGTTTCCCAGAGCCAGTAAATTCTCTTCTTGGCATAAACCCGTTTGAGTCAGGCTTTCTGTCATTTGCATCAGAAAGAGTCTGAAATTTCCATGGTGAACTTTCTTAACCTCTCTATAAATTTCATTTTCCTCATCTACAAAAAGGGGATGATGGTAATAGCATTTCTCAGGAGAAAGGAAGGGTTGTTCTAGGATGATTAAAAGAATTGGTCAGGGTCCAACACTTCACATAGAGCCTGACATATGTTAGACATTCAAAAAGCATCAACTTTTAGGTGCTCTGTAAGTGTTTGTTAATGAATCTGGCCCCAGGAGGTGAACTGCAAGGGCATCTGGGAAAAAGCCTCTTCCTGTAACTCTGAGGGGTCCCAGGAATCTCTGGGGGTGGTGGTGGTGTGGGGGGCACTCTGCAGGGAGGACTGCCTTGTCCATGCAGATCACAGGTACCACCAAGAAAGACTCTAGTGGGGGTCATGATTAATTTTCCTAGCCCTCACGATCTAATCAAGCCCATTTTACAGGTGAAGGATGTGAGGCTCAGAGATCATGTCCAATCCAATGCTAAATCCAGCGCCCCTCTACTGGCTCAGTCCCTCCCTTGGAGCACGTCAGTGTGGTCCCATGGTGGGGCGAGGTCTCAATCCCAGCTAGGCTAAATTAAGTGGGTCCGTTGTTGTTAAATGAGGGCTTCCATTAGCAATTCTAGACAGTTTTGAAAGGGCAAAAAGGAGTTATAAACACTCTCTCCCTTCCTCCCTGAGGGCGGCTCTATCTTTAACCCGCAGTCTCCTGCACAGGGAACTTTCTGGAGAAGGCTCCAGGCGGTTTACCCCCCAGAGAGAGCCTGACGGCAGTTTTGCTAGAGGAAACCACGCAAGCCTCAAGGCTTGGCACTACCCTTCCTTCCGGACAGGCCAGGATGCCTGGAGGTGGGGGTGGGAACGGCACCTCCTACTTCCCTCCCGATAACCCGCCAACCCCCGCCGGATCTTTCTCACGTCTGGGAATTGAGCTCACCTTGGGCTTTTCCCACGTAGCCTCCTTGAGCCTCAGTTTCCTCACCTGTAAAACGGCACCCACCTATTTCAGGGTCGTTTTGAGGGCATAACGGAGGGAAAAGTCCCAGGGTGTTCAGCGCAAGGATCGGCAAAAAGTCATGAGTGTTCGAACCTCGCCCCAAACAGAGAGAGGGAGGCACCTGTGTGCTGGCGAGGACAGAGAGGATTCGAACCCGGGTCTTTTGTGACTCCAAGCCGACCTTTACCTCCAGTAACCTCTGCCTCTTTTACTAGTGAGATCCTCCCCACCCCCTTCCCTAATACTTTTCCTCCTCAGCCTCCCCCCACTCCCCGCCTCCACCTGACAGCCCTTGGGGACCTCCCAGCCGCAGCCCCAAGGAGCCAGACCTCCCGGGCCTGAACTGCTGGTAAGAAAAACTGTTTCCTCCCCGGTCCATTCACCCAGCTCCATGTCTAGCCAGCCCCGCCAGAGGAAAAGGCCAGCGAGATGCTCCCCACCTCCACCCGCGACCGACTCCTGGACACAGCTCCACTGTAGCCAGGATGTCCATGAGAAGTGGGATCATGTGCCCGTGGGTCTTCCTGCCGGATGGGAAGCGAAACCTGTCACCCCCTCTAATGCCCCAGTGGGGTCTCACCCAGTCTGCCTCGGGTTGGTGCCTTCCGATAGCGGAGGCGGGATCTCAACCTCCGTGGCCAATGAAAAGGCTCACGGGGGTGCTTTTAGTTGTCACGGCAACAGGGAACTGTATCTTGCTACCCCCATCCGGCGGAGCCCACTCTTCCAGGGACCAGCCAGGTCACAGTCTGCGGCCCCAGTTCTACCTTAGGTTGGGGGGGGCGGGTGTCAAAGTAGAGGGCCAGTTAGGGCCCAAACCCTTCACAAATGCTGACCGTGTAGGTGAGCCCCACGTGAACAGCACTGCTAAGAGAAGGCTGCCTGCAGAAGGAACACTACGTACGAGTAGCGTTCTGTTAGAAGGGACAAGGACACCCAATGTACTGTATTGGAGCGGCCGGAGCACTGCAGGGGCAGGGCACAGGGCTGGGCAAATTTAGGTAGAAATGAGTGGAGTAGGTGCTTAGCACGCAGTTTAAGGCTTCCAAGCCGAGACTCACCCAGGACAGGGTGGGGGACCAAGATGAGCAGCCACAGCCGAACTGTGGGTCTCACAGACCTTCAGGCAGGAAGAGAGAACCAAGGGTCACCGAGGCCACTACCTTGCCTCTGGGCAGCTTGCACTCCATCTTCAGTACAGTTACGTCCAGCCTTGGGCACTCATTAACCTCGTCCTCTACCCAGGAAAGAGAAAGGTGACCAGGTTCATTGTCCCCATTTTACAGATGAGAAAACTGATGCCTGCCTGGTAAAGTATCTCACCCTTGGGCCCTAGGGCCCGGCGTTGGGTCCAAGCAGGGCTCTCCAGGCCTTTAATTCCCTGGCGTGGTAGCTTGTCCAAGGAAGCCCCATGCCACTGTTCTGATGCTGTCCACCCTTGCTGATGATACAGGGATGCTGGGGCCACCTGAGCTGCATATTTAACAAGGCAGGTGAAATAGCACAGAGAACCCCGCCCCTGCCTCTGATGGCTCTGGGGGTTGGGGGGTGCAGTAAGTGCCTCCTTGGTCACTCTGAGAGTGAATGCAGCATCACTCCACACTCCCCTTCTCAAGAAGCCCACAGTCTAGCATGTAAATTGGTGAAGCCACCATGGAAAATAGTACGGAGGTTCCTTAAAAAACTAAAAATAGGGCTTCCCTGGTGGTGCAGTGGTTAAGAATCCGCCTGCCAATGCAGGGGACACGGGTTCGAGCCCTGGCCCGGGAAGATCCCACATGCCGCGGAGCAACTAAGTCTGTGCGCCACAACTACTGAGCCTGCACTCTAGAGCCCGTGAGCCACAACTACTGAAGCCCATGAGCCACAACTACTGAAGCCCGCGAGCCACAACTACTGAAGCCTGCGCGGCTAGAGCCCATGCTCCGCAACAAGAGAGGCCACAGCAATGAGAAGCCCGTGCACTGCAACGAAGAGTAGCCCCACTAGTCACAACTAGAGAAAGCCCGCACGCAGCAACGAACCCAACGCAGCCAAAAATAAATAAACAAAATAAGTAAATTTTAAAAAAGATCCTAAAAATAGAGTTACCATATGATCCAGCAGTCCCACTCCTGGACATATATCTGGAGAAAACTCTAATTTGAAAAGACACACGCACCCTAATGTTCACTGCAGCACTATTTACAATAGCCAAGACAAGGAAGCAACCTAAATGTCCATTGACAGATGAATGGATAAAGATGTGGTATATAGACACAATGGAATACTGCTCAGCCATTAAAAAGAATGAAATAATGCCATTTGCAGCAACATGGATGGACCTAGAGATTATCATACTAAGTGAAGTAAATCAGAAAGAGAAAGACAAATACCATATGATATCACTTATATGTGGAATCTAAAAAAAATGATACAAGTGAACTTATTTACAAAACAAAAACAGACTCACAGACATAGAACTAACAAGCTTACAGTTACCAAAGGGGAAAGGGTGGGGAGGGATAAATTAGGAGTTTGGGATTAGCAGATACAAACTACTATATATAAAATAGATAAACAACAAGATCCTACTGTATAGCACAGGGAACTGTATTTAATATCCTGTAATAAACCATAATGGAAAAGAATATGTATATGTATGAATAACTGAATCACTTTGTTGTATACCAGAAACTAACACAACATTGTAAATCAACTATACTTCAATTAATACGAAAAAGAGGAAGAAGAAGCAGCCCACAGTCAAACAGAGAGACAGACCTTCAAGGACCGCACAAGTGTGAATAAATGCTGCAGGGACAACCTGGACAGAACACAGAGGCCTCACAAGAGAAGGGGTGCCTGAGCCTGCCCAGCAAAGCCAGGGGAGACCTCACAGAGGAGGCAGCCTTTCAGAGGTCACAAGACACGTAGGCCTTTGCCAGGCAGATGAGCAAGGGAAGGGAGTCCCAGGCAGAAGGAACAACATCTCCAAAGACCTAGAGGCCTGGGCGAGCCTGATGCATGGGGAAACCGCAAGTCAGGAGGACTGCGACAGGACCTAGGCTGTGGAGTGAATGCCCAGGACAGGACTGTGTGCCCTGCAGTTGGCTGTTTCAATACCCTTCTGAACCAGCAGGTACCCACATTTGTTTTTCTCCAAATGGTAGAGTCATAGACCCTCCAGAACCACTTCTGAAAATCCCACTTTGAGAAACACTGGATTAGAAGCTAACCACTGTCAACTACGGCTATACGCCAACAACGTGGATGAAATTCATGGTATCAGGTTGAGAGAAAGAGGCCAGGGACCAAAGAGTCATTCTATATGACCCACTTATATCAAGTTCAAAGGAGTCAGGATAGTGGTTACCTCTGGGGAGTGTGGAAGGTCTTAAGGAGGGTGTCCAGGGGACAGTAATAATATTGTGTTTCTTGATCTGAGTGTTGGTTTCACAGATGTGTTCTCTTTGTGAAAATTCATCCAGCTCTATACTTCAGCTTTGTATATTTTTCTGCACGTAGCTTCTACTTTAAAAAGAAAAAAGACTGCTTTCCATAAACATCAATGCAAAGGTAGATACCAAAATTTTGTGCTCACATAATCGGCTGTAAGCAAGGCATCCAGATGATATAGAATATGTTTATATTGATTTTTTTTAGAGTATTCCAAAATGAAAACACAAACATTTTATTGTCTCATAGAGGGCTCTCAAGCTCCAGAGAACCCATCCATATACACACCCCCGGGGCCTGAAAAACCCCAGCTCAAGAGGAAGCATTACAATGCTCAGTCCTGGGCCTGGGAGATGGAAGATAAATGAGGGGCCTGGAGCCTCTTCCCGGGGGCAAAGGGAGGTGGTGTCCTCTTCCAATAGGATGTCTGGTGCTGGGAGGCTGAGGACCCCCAGGCAGAGGGGACTGTTTCCTCCAAAACCTCTGAAATGGCTGTGAGAGGCGGGTCTCCCTGGCTTGGCTATGAGCTCCTGGAAGGCAGGGGCTTCTTTCACTCTGTGTCCCTGGTGCCCAGACAGGGACCTGGCACACAGCGGGTCTCAGAGGACCTTTTTTGCCAGGGCATCTTTGCCGAACCCCACGTTGAGCGTGGAAGAGGGGGATCCATTGGGGATGTTGTGGTTTCCAGTCACTGGCTGAGTTCCACACCACAGGCTCGCAAACCATGGATGGGCAATGTTGCAGGAGGGATTCAAGGGTGGGGTTTGAGTTGTCCAATTCCCCCTGGAGAGGACAGCTGGATGCAGACAGGGCACTGAGCCTTGGCGATCATGAATATGGGCAGGAAATCCTAACTGTGCCTGCCCAACAGCCTTGCTGGAGTTGGTAACAGCCCAGCTCTGGGGGAGACAGACTGTTCCAGAACCCAGAAAGGGCTGCATCTGTGGGCAGGATGCTCAACATCCGCTCAACAGGTGTCTCCTCCTGTCCTCTGGGACATCCCTTCTCAGCCCTCCCCAGACTCAGCAACTCTTGCCCACTCTCAAGAACCAGCCTCCTTTCCCCGCTTTGCTGTCTCCCCTCAGCCAGCATTTCTTACACCACCTTTATGATTTCTGCCCTAACCTTGTGCTACCCAGAGTATTATTTACTTAATAGTTTTTCTTTAAAACAATGTTCAGTTGTTGTTATTGTCATTGTTGTTGTTTTAACTTGCCCTTGTTCTAAGCAATAATATTTGTGAAATCCTGGATTTGGTGTGTCAGTTTCATTTTTTTCTAACACACATTAAATTTTAATTTAAAATACTTGTTTTTGTATCACCTAAAATTACCCTGTGTACCACCACAGTGGAAATGATTTTGTACAATGGTTCAGCCAGGATGGGTGGTTATTATTATAAATAATAATTATAGCCTCATGTTAGCAGCAAGTTGTATGCCTCTTCCATGCATCTGCATTTGCAGTCTCATTTAATCTCTCAGTTCCTGCACTATGGACGTCATTGGCCCCATTTTACAGGTGAGGAAACTGAAGCTCAAAGAGTAGTAGTGGGCTTCCCTGGTGGCACAGTGGTTGAGAATCTGCCTGCTAATGCAGGGGACACAGGTTCGAGCCCTGGTCTGGGAAGATCCCACATGCCGCGGAACAACTAGGTCCGTGAGCCACAACTACTGAGCCTGCGCGTCTGGAGCCTGTGCTCTGCAACAAGAGAGGCCACGACTGTGAGAGGCCCGCGCACCGTGATGAAGAGTGGCCCCCGCTTGCCACAAGTAGAGAAAGCCCTCACATAGATACGAAGACCCAACACAGCCAAAAATAAAAAATAAATAAATTAAAAGAAGGCTCAACATTAAAAAAAAAAAAAAAAAGAGTCGTAGTGACTTGCTTAGGGTCACACAGCCAGTTAGGATTTTGGTTCTGATTCAAGGGTCTAGTGGCTCCTGACCTGGAGAAGGCAGGGAAGCAAGAAGCATTTTTCTGTCTCCAACCAGACCCACAAGAGCCACAGGATGGCAACTCATGGAGTAGAGAGTTTGGATTAGACATGATGAAGGACTTCCTGGCTAGAAATGTTTAGACACGAGAATGACTGAGCAAGGAAGGGTCTGGAATGCCCAGCTTCCCAACTCCTCAAAACAAGGCTTGCCCAGCTGGGATCATGCCAGTGCTGCCTAGAGGCAGGAGGATGGACTGAATGACCTCTCCAGGCCTCATCCAGGCCCAGAGATTGGGTGCATGTTTCCCCAAAGCATCTATTAAACAAGGAAAGGCATGTGGAGGCTCCCACTTAAAGGAACTGGGAACACCTTGTCTTGGCCCTGCCTTGTGAGGGAGTGTCAGCAACAGCAGGTCAGGGTGGCAGGGCATTAGCTCGCCCCCTTCCCTTCCCACTGCTCTGGCAGCTCCCAGAACACATCTCCAAGACTGGGAGTTGAAGGCCTGGCTGTTCTCAGAACCACCGGGGCTGCTTGGCCACCTGAGCCAGGGAACCTGCATTTCTTCAATCCTCTCTAGGGGATCCTTTTCAAAACTCCCTGATCTGAAAAGTTAGACACATACTAACTTAAGGTGTTGCCTCTCCAGGGGATGAATTGTATTATTTTTTTTTGAAAGTCATAGTATTTATTTCTCAAAACAAAGAGGGTATTATTGTCCTTTCTTTTTTTAAAAAAAATTATTTATTTTATTTTTGGCTGCACTGGGTCCGTCACTGCACACAGGCTTTTCTCTAGTTGTGGTGCATGGACTTCTCATTGCAGTGGCTTCTCTTGTTGCGGAGCACGGGCTCTAGGGGTGTGGCCTTCAGTAGTTGTGGCACGTGGGCTCAGTAGTTGTGGCTTGCAGGCTCTAGAGCGCAGGCTCAGTAGTTGTGGCGCACAGGTTTAGTTGCTCTGCGGCATGTGGGATCCTCCCGGAACAGGGATAGAACCCGTGTCCTCTGCATTGGCAGGCAGATTCTTAACCACTGAGCCACCAGAGAATCCCTATCTTCCTTTCTAATCAAATAGTATATGCCCAGTTGTTTAAAAATATCAAATAATATAGAAAAGTATAAAAATGAATGTAAAATTACCCAAATTTCTTTTTTTTTTAATGACATGGGTTCATTTTTTAAAAATATTTATTTATTTAGCTATGCCAGGTCTTAGTTGTGGCATGCGGGCTTCTTAGTTGCGGCATGCATGTGGGATCTAGTTCCGCGACCAGGGATCGAACCCAGGCCCCCTGCATCAGGAGTGTGGAGTCTTACACACTGGACCACCAGGGAAGTCCCAAAACTACCCAAATTTCTATCATCTAGAAAACAGTGCTGTTGACAGTTTAGAGCACATCCTTCCAAAAATTTTTTTTTCATGGTACAATACACATAACATAAAATTTATCATTTTAACCATTTTTAAGTACACACGAATCATAGTTTTATAAGGTCTCCCAAATATCGGACTAATAGTGCAACTTCAGAAACCTCCATGGGCCAGTGGGGAAGATGTTTTGGGGTAAGGGCCCTTCTGACATTGTTCAAATGGAAACATAGATGCAGCCAGCCACTGTGTTTGGTAAGGTTGGTCCTGTTAGGAAATTAAAGCCAAGAGTAACTCCATTTGGGTGTACGGAGGAAAGCAGGTCTGTCTCTTAACAGGGCCGCATGAGGAGAACTGAGGGACATGGTTTTGCTGAACTTCTACAAGAGAACAGCCTGAGACAAGGAGAACGAATGCGTCTGTGATTAGCCACCAGGAGCCTCAGTCTAAGTTGTTTCTCTCTGCCCTGGCCTCTGGGGTGATCAGGAGCTGGGAACTTTGGAGGACAAGAAGGGCCAGGACATGGCAGCAAGTCGGGTACAGATAACCGACCCTGGGGAATAAGAGGCCCTTGGCAGGAAGGCGGCAGCCAGCAGACCAGGGAAGAGCAGCGTCAGCCTCCTCCACTAGCATGGCCAGGCCAAAGCTTCCTTCCTCCAACCCTGCGGAGGGCAGGGGGCGGTGGGGGAGCCTCCAGTTCCCAAACAACGATTTCAGAGGGTGGTTGGGACGCTTTCAATCATGGAACCCCAGGCATTGATTTAGCAGCTGCCACGTGTTGGCTTCAGAAGATCCCTGAACTTGAGGAGCTGAAACTACCTGGGCAGGGCTACCCCCTCACCCCTGTGTGTTAACTGCACCCCCTTCCAGATCAGGAGTGCTGGCTCTCTTTGTTGATCTCCCACCACATTTACTGTGCGCCCTCACTCAGCCTTTCACACCCTCATTCCTGTTTTTTCCCTCTGTGCACCCCAACTGAGCTGTAAGATTCCTGAGGGCGGCTACTGGGGCTTCAGGGGTCTTCATAGCCTCCTGTTTTTGCCCAGTTCAGTGCCCCGCACAGAGCACAGGTTTAGGCGACATCCACATGGTGAGGCCTGTGTGAGAGGCCCTGGCAACAAGAGCAGTTGGGGTTCTGAAAGAGGCAGTTCTAAGGCCCTCCGGATGGTTTGGAAGGCATCCAGGAGGAGGTGAGGAATACCTAGGGTCTTGGAGGTAGCATACAGTTCAGCTAATGGAGACGGAGCAAGCAGAGGGGCATTCTGATGGGAGGACCTGCCAGGGCAGTGATGGGGTTGGGGCCAAGCCCCGGGAAGTCTCTCATGCAGTGACTCCCAGGCTGAGATGCCCTTGCTTGCAGGCCTACACCTGTGTCTGCCAGGAGGCGCGGGTGAGATGCAGGGGCTCCAGTTACAGTCATGACCCGGGATGGTCTCAGGGGTGCCCCTTTTTCCAAGAAGCTGACTTTTGAGGAATTTGCCTAGCCACAGAAATCATGATGTGTTTACACTGGCCTCAGCTGTTGATTAAACCTCCATCGGTGCCACTACCAACCCAGGAAGAACGCTCTCTTCCTCACAGTGTGTCCCCCGCTCCTGTTTTTCATGTTTATGGGCATCAGGTGGTTTGCAAAGGGATCCACACCCAGACTGCGCACCCAATGAGGTCAACCGACAAAATGACAGCCGCCACCCTGAGGCCCCTCGTTCTGGGAGCTGCAGGCTTGGGTCACCATCACCCCGGGCACACCCCCTCCCCCCCCGCCTTTACCCACCCCCAGTGCTTCTCTTCTGTCCCTGCTCCAGCCTCGCGCCTGCCCAAACTGTTGTTTATCAACACAGACCAGAACATTCCGCTGCCAGCAGAAACACACATGGCGATGGCGCTGCCATCCCACACCCTGCTGTCAACACACTCCCACGCGCTGTTGGCTGCTGTCAAAGCTGCGCTCACACACACATTCTCACCCCCTCCTGCCAACACAGCTGTTCCCCGCTGCTTGGAATCAGGCCCTCTGTCTCGCATATGTGTTCTCTGTGGGTTTTTCTCATGTGTACTCATAGCAGAGGCTCACACTTGTGGACCAGGCCAGCACACACTCTGCCCTCTGACCTGGGCTGTCAATCTCATCACTTGCAGCTGTGTGACCTTGGGCAATGGACTTAACCTCGCTGGACATCAGACACCTCATCTGTAGAATGGGGATAATAATTACCTTAAAGGCCTTTTCCCATAGGCTCAGGGGGTTGGGCGAGAGCACAGGCAACCAGGAAGTGCTCAGTCGCTGGGAGCTCTGATGGTGGTGATGACGAGCGCTGTGTATCCTCTCTGGAATCTGGCCACTGGTTTTCCTTTCCCACGTCCGGCTGCTGGCCTCACCTTATGTTCACACCTTCCTGGCCATGTGACCTTGAGTGAGGCACATCACCTGTCCACTTCTCATGTCCTCGCTGGTGAAACGGGTTTAACAACTGCCTGGCCTGCCGTGAGGGGCACGGGGAACAGGTTACCATCGTGCTTTGGAAGCCCATCAGTGTGGTCACAGCTGCAGGGTGTTGTGGAAGAAAGGCATTTGAACGGGGCGACAGCCAAACTTGGGCTTTTTAGCCACTTTCCACCTCCTCTCATCTCCTCGGTCAACCCTTAAGCTGGAGTCAGTGTTTCCACTGGGGCTCTGCGGTGGGACTGCAGTCCACCCAAGAGGCCGCCGCGGGGGCCTCGCTAAGCCGCCCCCCTCCCCCTCCCCCACTTCTTCCATCAGGCACAGCTGCTCTTCCCAGCAGGCCCAGTCTGCCGCGCTGAGCCCTCCAGCTTACTCATCTTCTACTGCTCTCTCGCTTGCCCCCGGAGGCTGAGGGTCCCCAGCCCTCTCCCTATGTTCCCCACCACCCTGTTGCCTTCTCCAGGACCCTTTCTGTCTTGTCTCTTCAACCTTGTCTTTCCTTCTCCTTGGCCAGCGAACCTGCTCTAGCCTTTTCTATTCTGGGAAACAGAGAGGTGTTTTTTTTAGAGGGATATAGAAAACAAATGTGATTAGAGAACCGAGGCGGACCTGGGCTGAGCAGGTGGGTGTGCGTTACAGAGAAGCAGCCTCTGCAGCGGGTGAAGCAGTAAGTCAGGCCCTGTGGGTGAGCTGGGCTTCGCCTCACGCTGTAGCAACGTACCTTCCTGCCCCTTGATGGAAACAGGTGAAACTGCTGGAGGGCAGATCCTGGCCTGGTCCGTGCTCAGAGGTTATGGCTTCTCCTTTTGACTCTGAGAGAGTCCCAAGCTCCGGCTGCCACTGGGAGGCCACTGGAGATCTGTTGGCTCGGGGGAACCATGGTAACGGGGCTGCCTCTATCCTTCGGGGCACTGCACAAATGGAAACCCACATACCACATGTCTAGCTATCCAAAATGTACAAGTCAAGCTAAGAAGCTGTCAAATAAAATGTTTTATTTTCCTACCTCCATATATAAACCTTCAGAATGACCTGGAAAGTCAAGTTGGAATTCAGAATTCTTGGACTCTTCAGAGTCCCTCCCCAAGAACACAGGGACATGAGAGAGCTGGGTTGGTGTGTGACAGCGTGTGCAATGGGGGCTCTAGGGCAGTTGGCTGATTTGGCATAAACATAAACTATGTTTCAATCTGATCAGTACCTTATGCTTTTAATTTCCTCCTAGGCTAGTGCAGCCAAAAGAGCTAGAAGGCAGTATGCACAGTGGTCATGAGCTTCATTCAAATCCCAGGGCTGTCAAAATCAAGCACTTAATCTTTTTGAGGTTCGATTTCCCCATCTGTAAAATGGGATTAATGATACCTCCCTGATAAAGTTATTGTGATTATCAAGAGTGATAATCCTTGTAAAGCCCTTAGCATGGGGCTTCCCTGGTGGCGCAGTGGTTGAGAGTCTGCCTGCCGATGCAGGGGACATGGGTTCGTGCCCCGGTCCAGGAAGATCCCACATGCCATGGAGCAGCTGGGCCCATGAGCCATGGCCACTGAGCCTGCGCATCCGGAGCCTGTGCTCCGCAATGGGAGAGGCCGCAACAGTGAGAGGCCCGCGTACCGCAAAAAAAAAAAAAAAAAAAAAAAAAGCCCTTAGCATGGTCCTGGAACACAATAATTGCTCAATAAGCTGTTAGCTATTATTACTATTATAATTTCTCCACACGGGCAATGATAGTATCAGAGCAGGAAGTCATCTGCCTGCCTTTTCACTGCACACATGATGAAACAGGTCACTCAGCTAAGCAGAAGCTGATATGGAACTTGGGCTTCCAACTTTCCCACAGTCTTGGGTTTTTCCCTAGCTAAAAACAAAAAATGGCGCCCCAATAATGTGAATCTCCTTCATTCACTAAACTGCACACTTTTAAAATGGTTAATACAGCAAATTTTATGACGTGTTCATTTTACCACTGCGTTGGTTGGTTAGGGCTGCCATAACAGCCTACCACAAATTACCACAAACTGGGTGGCCAGTTACAGAAATGTATTGTCTCACAGTTCTGGAGGCTAGAAGTCTAAAGGTATCAATAGTGTTGATTCCCCCTGAAGGCTGTGAAGAAGAATCTATTCCGTGCCTTGCTCCTAGCTTCTGATGGTTTGCTGGCAATCTTTGGCTTCCCTTGGCTTATAGAAGCGGCACTCCAATCTCTGCCTTTATCTTCACATGGTGTTCTTCCTGTGTATATGTGGCTCTCTCCGTGTGCCCAAATTTCCCCTTTTTATAAGGACACCAGTCAGATTGGATAGAGTCCACCCTATTGACCTCATCTCAACTAAAGACATCTGCAATTACCCTATTCTTGAATAAGATCACCTTCTGAGGTACTAAGGGTTAAGACTTCAACAGAGGAGTTTTGTGGGGGACACAGTTCAGCCCACGACAACCACGATGAGAAAGTGCGGCTACCTTGTACTCAATACCAGATTATAGGCAGGGGAAAAACACCTTTGGTGACATATCAGGGCTATGCTCATAGTAAGTCTTCAAGATGTGTTTCTTGAGGGACTTCCCTGGTGGCGTACTGGATAAGATTCCGCACTCCCAATGCAGGGAGCCCCGGGGTCCATCCCCGGTCAGGGAACTAGATCCCACAGGCATTCCGCAGCTAGGAGCCCGTGTGCCACAACTAACACCCAGCGCAACCAAATAGATAAAAAAAAAAAAAAAGATGTGTTTCTTGACTTGTGTTACATCTGATGCCAATAAGCTAAAAGGGCTGGACTCTCCCATTTTCCAAAATGAGTCCTCCTCTGGCCATGAACTAAAAGGATTTTTAATGACCAGTACTGTTTCCAGACAAGTACTTAATAAACTCTTTAAAAATAATTGGTTCTCTTTGGTTGGCTCAACTCTGCAATCCTGGACACCATCTTGTTTTTACTACTTCTATCCTCAGAGAGGAGGTGAAATTCAGCTAGAGCAGGCTGAATTCTGTATTGTCTTGTTTTGCATGTGAATAGCTTATTTTATTTAAATGTTTCCCTTTTTTTACGGAGAAGTTCTTCAAACAAATAGAAAAGTTGCAACAATAGCACAATAAACACCTACATACCCTCCACCTAGATGCAATGATTGTTAACCATTTTGCCACATTTGCTTTATCTGTATCACGTTTTTTTGGTGAATCACTTGAAAAAGAAGCTGCTGGCATCATGATGTTTCAGCTCCAAGTATTTCAGCATGAGTTTCCTAGGAATAAGCTGTTCTATATAATCACACGGTGATTCTCAAACCTGAGAAAACCAGTCGTTCCATAGTATCATCTCATACCCAGTCGGTGCTCTAATTTGACCAGGCTGATTTTTCAAAACTTCTGAATCTAATGAATTCCAAATCTGTGAGGCTTAGGGTCTTGACAGTATGACCTGTGTAATGGGAAATTTTGGAGCTGAAAATTAAACTAACATCTAGAATCCTTCAGGCCCCACACATTCATGTTTCTTTTTCTCGTTTCCTTTGGCTAGCAAGCTAGCTCTATGAAAGCTCCAATGCATGCTTGGGGTGGGGCACTCCTGGAATTCCTTCTATTCTAAGACAGTGGCCTTTTGAGGAGTACCTGCAGGAAGACCTGTTTGGTCTGGGGACCTGCTACACTTGCCTGGGACCTCCCTGGGGGGAGTCGCCAAAGGGAGCTGGGTGGGGAGGGTAGCGCAACCCGACCTTGACCCGGGTGGAGACTCCCAGACTGAGCACCACCTCCTCCACTGCTGGCCAGGTGCCAGGGTGGCGTGCTTGCCAGTGCTGCCATTGTCACAGGCTCTTTCTGGGGAGTTCCAGATGGCGGCCCAGAGGGTCATCCTGGCCTCCCAAAAGGCTGCCGCAAAGCAACACTGAAAGAAGAAAAAGAGGAAAATTCTTCAGTGAACTTCCCTGAGTTTGGGGGGGCACGGTCTTCTTTCTTTCCCTTCTCTGCAAATCCAGGGCTCAGGATTAAGCCTTCAGTTTTAAAGCCTGCTTCATAACTAGGAACAGCATTAATCCATAGAACCGTGCAAATAAAAAGGGGGGTCAACAAAGATGGAGGGTGTGGGGGGAATATCTGGTTTGTGATTCAGAACTGCCTTCTCCTCCAGCCCCCAGGCTTGCTCCAGCTTGCCTGCAAGTTCCAGCCAATGTATTTCTGGATGGGATGGGAGCCAGGGGTCAGATAAAGTTCCAACATATTTTGCAGCAGGCCTGACGCTTTGCCCAGTGCTCTGGGCCCATGAAAGCTGCCAGGATGGTGTGTTGGGAAAGCTAGGCCAGATGGAGCTGGTTTAAATGGGTTTGAGGGAGCAGGCAGACGACTAACTGGACAACTCAGCAACACCCAGCACGGTAACAACACCGAACCAACGTGGCTGCCTGGGCCACTGAAGGGCCTGCACGCTGTTCCCAGTAAGTCACAAGCAGCCACCACGCTAATCCCCACCCCCGCCCGCCGCATCTCTGGGACCAAGATCTGTACTTCAATCTTGTTATCTTTAGTAAAACAAGTAAACGCTTAACACAAAGCACCTGACATGCATTATCTAATTTAATCCTCACAACAGCTCAGTAAAGTAGGTACTGTTATTACCCCAGACAGACAGATAATAGCAAACACATGTAGATAACAGATACACCTACGTGTATGAGGCCCACTTCTAAACACTTGCCACGTGTTACCTAGTTTACTAGGGAAACCGAGGCACAGGGGGGCAAAGCTAGTCGTCCAGGGTCACACGGCTGGCTGGTAGGTGTGGACCTGAAACCGCTGGAAACTAGGTGACTCCAGATGGAGGGTCCACCTCTCACCACCCCGTGATTTTCCAGGTGGGGAACCTTTTCTGAGACAGGCAGGGGAAGAGAGACTGGGTTGAGATGCAAAACAAAGTGAAGGCGAAGGTCTGCACTCTTTTCCGCTTCCTGACAAGCATAATGAGAGGCACCCGTGGGAACAGAAACTCAGACATCTGACCCTGAGCCCTTTGCCACTCTTCCTTCCTCTCCCCTGGCCCAGTTGGTCTGAACTGTGTTGTTCCAGGCCTCGTGGGAGCCGCTGTGGGACAGACAGGGACAAGTGGGCAGGCTGCAGAAGGGCTTTTGCTCTCATCAAGCTGCATCTGACGCTTCTCGACTCCGAGGCACCCGGCGGGCAGTGAGAAGCTGCCCTGTGCACCTCCCACAGCCGAGGCTGACCGTCCCAAATCTGGAACTGAGCCGGCCGGGCCCCCCTGCATGAAGGCCAGGCTTCCCGCCACATTTTGGCTCTTCTGATAGCCCAAGGCCACCTGCAGTGATGTCACCTGGCAGGTCACGATGGGCTGCCTATTGTCACTCCTGCTATGGCCATTGTCCTCACCAGCTCTGCTTTCACCTGCCCGTGCGGACAAACTCATGCACGCAGAGGAGCTGCTGTCCCCTGTCCCAGCTGCCCGCACACACTCATGGCCTCTGGACTGAATGCTGAGGAAGAAGCGTCAGGCCTTGCTTTGGAGCACCTGGCTGCGTGCTCCGAGGCAGCCCCTCCAACACAAAGGAAGGATCAGAGAGGACTCTCAGAGGAGATGATGTCTAAGCAAGGTTCTAGATACATAATAAACTGTGACAATGTCTATATCCTGCTCCTCAGGGGTACTTAGGTTGATGTGTGCCGTCTTGACATTTTCTTATGTTTACAGACATATCTATGCCTTTATCTATATACATGCTCTGACTCCTTTAATTAGAAAGAGACTGACTTCCTTTCTTCACTTCTCAAGGCATCAGGAACACTCTTCCACGTGGGTATATATTGATCTAATGGCTGCATAGTGTCCACCATATGGCTGTACCATCATTTGCAACAGCAGTCCCCTACTGATGGACATTTAGGCTGTTCTCAGTGTTTTTGCTAATCAATCATCCACCCTTTCTTCCTTTCCATAAATATTTATTAATCTCTTACTATGTGCCAGGCACCTTGATCAGTGCTGGGTATATGGAGATGAAGAAAATGGATGTGGTGGACTTCCCCAGTGGTGCAGTGGTTAAGAATCTGCCTGCCAATGCAGGGGACACGGGTTCGAGCCCTGGTCCGGGAAGATCCCACATGCCGTGGGGCAACTAAGCCCACGTGCCACAACTACTGAGCCCACACGCCACATCTACTGAAGCCCCTGCACTCTAGAGCCTGTGCTCCACAACAAGAGAGCCACTGCAGTGAGAAGCCTGCACACCACAACAAAGAGTAGCCCCCCTCGCTGCAACTAGAGAAAGCCCGCACGCAGCAACGAAGACCCAAGGCAGCCAAAAGTAAATAAATTAATAAATTTTAAAAAATAAAAAACAACGAAAATGGACGTGGTCTCTCCCTCACAGACCTTTCAGCCCAGTGGAGAGATAAACTTCTAATCCCAAGACGCGGTAAGAGCTAAGGAGGGAAGAAACAGGTAGCTCTAGAGGGAATAACAGGGCCCCTGCTTCACTGGGCACTTGAGAGAGACCTCTCTGGGGTGGGGACATTTCAACGGAGATCTATATTAGAAGGAGCCAGTCATTTGAGGAGTGTAGGGAAGAGCATTCTGGGTGGAGGGAACAATGTGAGAAAGGGCAGAGCTGTCCGTGTGTGTGGTATGTTTGGGGAAGTCTGAGATTCCTCCTAAGGCTACAGTGTAGGGGTGTAGTTGCGGTGAGGCTAGACAGGCTGGGTGAATTCATGAGAGAAAGACTTGAATACCAAGCCAACGAATTTGGACTTGATTCTCTAAGCAACAGAGCCACTCACATCACTGAGTCTAGCCACAGAATACTGAGGGCTCCTGCCTAGAAAGACCCAGGAGAATATGAATGTTCGAGAGGAAATCTCTGCTTCAAATGGAAGGTTCCTCTTCCTGCTTGCTACGAGTTCAAAGCCTGTCCTGAGCTTCAGGGCCAGGCATGTTACCTTATTGCTGAGTCCCCCTGAGAAATGTGGTCCAGAGAGATCAAGGGATTTGCCCAAGTGAAACAGCAAACCCATGCCAAAGGCAGAACCTAAGGCCCCAATTGCCTTCGGCTCCAGCCCTAAACCCCACCCTCTCTCACCTGTGCATTCTTTCTGGCAGCCACTCAAAAGCAGGAGGAGGGTGAGAAAATGCATTTTAAAGAGAATTTGTGGAGCGCCCACGGGTGTCAAGCACTGTGCCTGGCCTGGGAGGTACAGGGCAGTAAGGCCAGCCTGGAGAATACTCACAGCCCCAGAGACCTGCATGAGTTCCCCATCATCTTCAATCTAGAAATTCTCCCTGCGCCACCCCCTCCCGCCTCGAAAAGTTGTTGAAAAATCACGCGTAACAAAGTGGCCAGGAGTTTCCTGCCTTGCTAAACTGGCTTACTCAATTTCCCTCATTTGTCCGCTCGGACCAGACGGAGCAAAGGGCAGCCATCAAAGGTGTCTGGGACGAAGCGCCGGCACCTGCCCGGTGAATGGGCCGCTGGGGCTGGCGGTGGTCTGGGCCGGTGGACGGGGAGGGACAAGGCCGGGGTCAGCCCGCTGCGCTGGGTGTGCAGTGTGCGCCACGTGCGGGAGGGCACGAGCTGCAGCGGCCTGATGAGGCAATCGCCGGCAACGTGCTGCTGGGCCCGTGCGGGGCGGGGGCTGGGGCGGAGGGGAGGGCGCTGGCGGGAGCCGCCGGCAGCACCTAACCCCCTCCCGGCTCCCTGCTCTCTCGGCCACCTGTGCTGGGCTCCGGGAGGTGGGGGGAGCCGCGCTGGAAGCTCTCTACGCCGCGTCCTGAGCGCACGCGTGGGCATGCGCGGGCGCACGGCCCGGGCAGGGTTGCTTGAATCCCCCCAGCCTCCCGGAAGCCCTGGCTCATTATCCCCGGGCTGTTGGTATTCTCCTCCGCGCTGGTCCCTCCACCGCCGCACTACGCTGACAGACACACGAGTTCCTGGTGCCAACCCGCCCACACGCCTGGGCAGCTCCACGTGGGCGCCGCACGCGCGGGGGCCCATCTGCCCCACTGGATTTGGAGAGCTATTCTAACTCAGCCCCTAGATTTGTTGTCCTATGCTTGTTGGAACAAGCGCTGTGTTTTGGGGGAAGTTGCTTAACTTCTCTGAGCTTCAGATAAGTCATCTGTCGAATGGGGCTGATGATAGTACAACCTCACTGCATTGTGGTAGGAATTAAATAAGACAGTGTCTATAAAGTGTTAAGCCGGAACGATCATTAGGACTCATCCAATAAAGGATAACCATGATGATTTTTTTTTTTTTTTTGCGGTACGTGGGCCTCTCACTGTTGTGGCCTCTCCCGTGGCGGAGCACAGGCTCCGGACGCGCAGGCTCAGCGGCCATGGCCCACGGGCCCAGCCGCTCCGCGGCATGTGGGACCTTCCCGGACCGGGGCACGAACCCGTGTCCCCTGCATCGGCAGGCGGACTCCCAACCACTGCGCCACCAGGGAAGCCCCATGATGATTTTTATAGAGGAGAAAACTGAGCTACACGCCCCAGCTGAGCTCAGGGAGTCTGTAACGGGCAAGACTGGGCTTCTGGGTTTTTTTTTTTTTGCTTTCCTGTATCATGTTCATCTTTTCTGCCATATCACCCCGCCTCTCCTCACCCAGGGCCTACAACACAAATCTCTTGATATCTGTGCCTACTACACTGCATTAAAAACTCTTTTTTGAGTATGTGGCACCTCAGGCCCTGCCAGCTACACCTGTAGCCTCCCAGCCTGGACTGTGGCCAGCTCTGGCCCCTGACTCATTGCAGTAAGTCACTTCCTGCCTCAGTCTCTCCATCTGTACTGTCTGGATAAGAGGCCTCCTCTCTCCAGTCTCCTGGAACCAGCAGAGGATGACTCAGACAAGGGTGGGGAAAGCCCACAGACACAGAAAAAGGCTCTTACTGGAGCCAGGGGCCACTGACTGATGCAAGGTTTGGGTTTTACGTGCAGTACAGAGAGTGGGAACAGAGATGGTTTGGGGAAGGTATAAAGAGCCTGGGAAAAAAAAAAAAAAAGAGCCTGGGAGAGCAGAGGAATTCCTGCCCCTCCCCGACATCAGACAGCTGGGGTTCCGGGACAGAGCCTCAGCCTAGGAGTTCGAGGGGAGAGCACTAGGTCTAGACTCTGCCACCCCCAGCTCTGTGACCACCAAAGGTTCATGATCCCTTTGATCTGTCTGCCCTTTCTGTCAAGTGGGAGTCGTGGCATTTCCCTCGCTGGGCTACTGTAAGGAGTAAAAGTGGTAACCCCGAGAGAGGGCAGAGTACACTCTGTGTTTCTAGGTGAGGGCTCAGGGTGAGGAAGGTAAGACGGAAGAAGGCAGCCCCCAAAGGCTTGGCATAGTCTAGTCACCCCAGGCTAGTGTCCAAGGGCCCCCTCCCCCAAAAGTCAGAGATCAGTGTACCTTCAGCCAACTCCAGACATAGCAGACCCCCACTTACACCCCATGAGGCACAAGAAATTTGGACTCAGAGTGGGTCCAGGAATTCCCTGGCGGTCCAGCGGTTAGGACTCCACACTCTCACTGCCGAGGGCCTGGGTTCATTTCCTGGTCGGGAACTAAGATCCCACAAGCTACAGCCAAAAAAAAAAAAAAGAGTGGGTCCAAACCTGGTCTCTACCATTTGCTACCTGTATGATGTGGATGGAACAAGTTACTCACTGTCTTTGGGCCTCCACTTTCCACACATAAAATGGGGACAGTAATGCCTGCTGTATGAGGCTGTTGTGAGGATAAGAGAGAATGAGGTAAATATGAAGTGTTCATAACAGTGGCCATTGCTATTGTTGTAAAATGCAGGTTTTTTACCTCACTGCTCCTCACCTTAACCTATCGCAGCTGGAATATTATCATCTTGGGTCTTTGGGTTAGAAACGTGTACTGGAATCTGTAGTGTTTTATTAAGTTGATAGCCTCATGCCATGAGCTTTAATGGAAAGAGGTCTGTTTGCTGGGGGACTTCATAGACAATACTGTATTTGACATGTGACGGAGGCCTTATATGACATTCATTATACACATGAGAAAACCGAGGCAGGGAGAGGTCAAATAACTTGTCTCAGGTCACATGGCTAGAAAATGGCAGGGCCAGGATTTAAACCTGACTCCAGATTGTCCCACCACACAGGGCCCTCCCTACCTGTTTTGTTTCTGCTCTGTGTGTTGTCCTGCCCCTTCCTGAGTGGGCCTCTTAAGGTGTCCCCAAGGCCAGGGACAGTCATGATTATTGCTTCCTTGTCTCCCAGGCTGTGGCTCAAGCACGCAGTGGGTCCTCAGTCTATGCTGCTGACCAGAGAAGTTGAGTCCCGCTTAGCTAGGGACGAGTCCTCTTAGGAGGGAAGTGACTCACATGGGCCAGCTGTGTCTGTGTGGCTCCGAGTGCGTCTCTGTCTCCGAGTGCGTCTCTGTTGTGTGGGTGGGGGTGTGGCATGAACGTGGTCCTGTGGGGATGATGTGGAGGGAAACCCAGGCTGGTGATCCAGTCGCTGCTGTCTCTGCCAGCCCCAGCCAGGGCCAAGCCTGCCGAGTCACAGAGCCCCCGGCCCTTCCCAGGCCCTGTCTGCTTGAGGCCTCTCTTCTCCTCAAGCTCCTACGCCATCCCGACACTCCTTGTGTCTCAGCCTTTCAGATGCTTCCTCCACACCTCAGTGCCCTAGCTGAGCCTGGGAAGGGGTGGGGGGCGGGGGTCTCAGGGCCATCTTCCTCCTCGGCCCAGTGCAGGCATCTGGCTGGGGCCACAGCTGGTGTCAGCTCCTCCCCCCCCCCCCCCCCCCCCCCCCCCCCCCCCCCCCCCCCCCGTCCCCAGGAGAAGCTCTTTGGGTATGTCTAAGGCTGGGCCCTGCTATTTTTAGATAACATCCCCTCCCTCCCCCTCCCAGCCTCATACCAGCTGGGGGAGGAAATGACTCACCTCAAGCCTAGACAGGTAGAGGCTGCCTCAGTGAGCCCCAGGCAGGCCCTGCCTGGCTCCAGCTCTAGGACTGCCCCACCTGGGGTCACCCCAGAGTGGCCTGCCCCCCAGCCTGAGGATAAAGCTGGGTTGGGATCAAGGCCCAGGATCCCACCAGGCTTTTCGTGGGCTCCCTCTGCTATTCATCTCACAGGGCCTGGGGCAGGACACCTCCAGCAGGTTGTGGACCTTAGGTGTGCTCACCTTAGCAGACTCTGGGTCTGTGCTAGGCCCTAGCCCAGTCTGAGGGGGCCAGACAGTTTGAGTGGACTGACCATGGTCCCACTCATTAGCCTCAGTGGAGACCAGGGGTATAGAATGAAGAAAGACCCCACTCAGTAGGGGACGGGGAAGGCACGAAGACCCTGGGTGTGTGTGTGCTGAGTAGGGTGCCCAGTTGTCCCAGCTTGCCCGGGTCTGAGGAATTTCCTGGGACTTTCAGTGCCAAGCAGGAGAATTCTGGGTAAGCCGAGACTGTTGGTTGCCCTGGCACTGAGTATGGTCTGTATCCTGGGGAAAGGGCAGGTGTTGGGAGCTTGTTTGGATGTCCTGGCCTAGTCTCACCCAGTCATGGCTGGAGGACCAAGTTCCTGGCCTGAGCCCTCTCTGCAGTCAGGGGATGGTGAACAGAAGTCCACCTCCAAGGGGAGGGACTGGGCCTGGGCTGTGCGAAAGGCTGGGAGCTCTGCACAGGCTGAGAGACCTGGGCAGCACCTTGGTCGGGGTGCCTCTCCTTGCTAAAGCCAACGAGGGGAAGGTTGGGCCAGTCAGCACAGGGCTGAGGGCAAGGGTGAGCAGAGCCGGTGTTGGGGGAGGAGGGGTGCTGGGGAAAGACACTGGGAAGAGCAGGAAGTAATGACAAGAGCACAGGGTTGGCACTGGGGAGGCTCGGGTTCCGGGCCCACTTACCGCTAGGCGCCTCCGTCAACTGTAAAATCGGGGAGAGGGGCACCTGTCTGCCTGCCCCAGCTACTTGCAGTAAGGACTCTGAGAGAATGCCTGGGGCAGTGGGTGGCAGGCTGGAAAGTTGGGGCTGGGGTAGTTGGTTAGTTGGAGAGGCCTTGCTGGGGCTGACAGCCCGCAGAGCTCTTAGCTGGTCGGGGAAGTGGGCCTTTGCCCTCCTCTCCAGCCCAGATCAGCATCTGGTCAACACGGCTCCTGGACCTGAGGCCTCACCTCAGGGGTCATATTAAAGGAGCTGTGGCTGAAGCCCATACCTTGATGGGGGGACCCCGCTTTGCCATTGTCCTCGTCATCCTCGGGGTCTTGGCTCTTTTCCACAGACCAGGAGTGAGGGGCCTAGGCAGCGGCTCTGACACAACTGGGCTGGGCAGCCTGAGGCTAACCACTTCTCTTTTCTGGGCCTCAGTTTCCTCATTGGTGAAACTGTGGGGTTAGATGAGGTCTCTGGTTTTTCAATATTTATTTTTGTAGTAGAACCTCTTCTCCAATCAAAGGTCCAACTGGACTAAACGTTTGTTTTTCAGTGGGTGACTGAAACACGAGCAGGGCTGCTGGCCCCCTCACCTTCACCCTCGCACCCCCGGGGGCCCAAGGGCTCAGGGGGACACAGCATGAGACCCTCCTTTGGGGTGCCTGCCATTTCTAACACTTTTATTATTTGTGCCTCGATGGCAAAGCTGTCCTTGTTTCCCTCTCTAGGTAGCCCAGAATTAGACCCCAAGTCCAGCACTTGGCACCGTCTACTAAATTCTCTAACTCCTGGTTCCTGCTGACACTGAGGTCTGTTTCAGCCTTTGTTACAGAGTTCAGTGGGCCCACAGGCCCCTGGTCCTGTCTCAGGGAAGTTACAGGACCAAAACCTACGCCACAGCTAACCTTGTGGGGCACCTCTGGGCTTGTGAAGGACTTCCATGACCTCATCTCATGTGCCCCCTGACAGCCTGCAGGAGAGGCCTGAGAATCCCATGGGACACGGATCTTGGGAGATTGTCTCAAGATCCCCCTACCTGGGGTGCAGAGCTGGGCAGGAAGCCAGGTCCTTCCCTGGAGCCACAGTCTGGGCACCTGGCCAAGGCCCAGGCTTTCCCTAGCTTATCCCCGGGATGCTGGCACCTGCAGGCACCAAAGACAGAAAGAGGAGGTAGGAATGTATGAGGAAGGCAGGAAAGAGGGAAAACTTTCGTCCTCATCCTGGGGGTCTGGGGCAGTCATTCCTCCCAGCTTACCGAACAGGCAGGGTTACCCCCACTCCACCCATCACCTTCCCTGCTGAAGTCAGAGAGGGGCGGGGAGAGGAGGGAGGGCAGGAGGAGGAGGGGTCGCCAGGACCGCAGAAGCTGGGACTGCACAAACGGGTACGGGAGGATGCCAGAGGCCAGGCAGCTGACCCGGGGTCACCCAAGGCCCCTGGGGAGGCCCCCGCCAACGCTGACATTAGCAGTGCCCTGGAGGGACGTGCAGTCCTCACGCTGTCTTCTCTGGCTCTCACGACAGCAGGCATGGGGAGGAGCCAGAGCGGAGTCAACAGTTCCTCGAATTGTGTTACCGCCGCCGCGGCCTGCCAGCTCCTGAGCTAATAATACAAACAGATGTGGGTCACACAACTCCATCCCACGGCCTGAATCCCGCCCCCATGCGTGAACCCCAGGCTCAAGTCCTGGGGCCCCGGGGTGAGGCCCTGTTTGTACAAAGCCCACCCCAGTCAGGCTAACAGCCCATAGGTCCCACAGGTGACAGAGGCTGACATTAAAGACTCAACAGGTGAGGTCTGTGCAATGATGCTAATTGTAACAAAAAATTTTAAATGATACAAATGAAATACAATACAAATGTCCTTTACAGCTGAGGCTTGAAACCTGATCTCTGGACTCTGTGCCCAGTGCTTCAGTGCTGAGAAGGGACCAGAAGGAGACTGAGGCCCCTTGCAGTCCCAAGAGAAATGGCCCCAAGAACCGCCCCCCCCATGCTGTGTGAGCCTGGGGCTCACAGCCTGAACGCCATGGAAACAGTTGCTACCCGTGTGGCACTGTGGGAGGCTGTCTGACACACAGGGCCCAGGATGCCATCCTCAGCACCCGGGGCCCTGGGTTGGTGACCAGCAGGCAGCAAAGCCTGCCAGCGGTGACCCTGAGGCCTGTGGCCAGGGCAGCACTGGGGCAGCCCAGGGACAGAACTGGGTCTGTGTCCAGGCGTGGGTGGTGCCAACTGACACCAGCCTGAGCACTGGAGAACACATCCTCTTCCACCCATTAGGGGTGGGGAACACTTTGGACAGCCGTCAGAGGTCCCCTCGAGGATGAGCACTGTTTATGATTCTCATACTAGCCCCTGGTACAGCCATCCCCCCTCAGGGAGAGGAGAAATGGTGGGCATTTTCAGCAGGACTCTGCTTCCCCCATGAGGCGGGGAAAAGGGGAGGCCTCACTCAGTGCTTATCTCACAGGAGCCTGGTTCACATATGCTATCCGTCCAGCTGGATGCTCGTCCTCATTGGAGCCTGTCAAGTTTGACAGAAGTGTCCCTGGTCCTGCATGTGGGTTTATGGCTACAAAGCTACCTACAGGGTGACGCTGGGCAGGGTATGCAAGGTGGAGAAAGCTGCAGAGGGACAGCCACAAGTGGCCGTCAGAAAGGTGTCTCAGTGCTGGGGGGTGCCCCTTTCTTCCTCAGCAGTGTTCGTGGAGGCCCCACTGTGTCCAGGCCCCAGGACTGCAGCGCTGAACAAGTGGACAGGCCCCAGACAGGCCCTTGCCTCTTCAGGCTGTGAAGCCTTCTTCCAAGAACTGCACGAGCACCTTCAGTGAGAGGGCAGGGCAGGCCCAGGCTGTGGGAACACAGGCAGGCCTCCCAGAGGACAGTGGCGGAGCCACAGGGAGGCTCCGGGCAGAAGGAGCTGCGTCGGGCAGCGAGGTCAGAGTGTGAGGGCCTGCAGGTCACCTGGAGACCGGAAAAGGACCTCACTCCATCCTTCCGGCCTCCACTTCCCTTATCTGTAAAGAGATCGTCAGCATCCTCCTGCACTATTTGGGTGCCTGTCTCTTGGGTCCCTTCACTGTGTCCATCAGAAAAATGGCAACAGTCCATCCAGTTAAGGTAGTGGGAGTGCTGACCAGAGTCCCTGAAGGCCCTAAGCCTGACCTCTTGGCCTTACGAGTACCAGCTCCACTGGAGAAGTGTACCCCATCCTCCCCAAGGAAAACTCCAGCCCGAGTCAGAGCTACAGAAGGCAGCCAGGCCCTCCCTGGGACTTTGTTTAGACTAAATTAATGAAGGGAAAGGGGAGAATGGGGTAAACAGGGTGTGGCAGTCAGACTCCCCACTCTTCTCCCAAGCAAAGCCCCAACTCCTGGGCTCTGGGAGGGCTGTTTGGCCATGGGGGTCCTAGAGATGCCCCTCGCACCCCTTGTCCTGTCTGGGCCCTGGACCTTTATTTCCTGCCCAAACAGCTGTGGGGCTATTGGAAGTAACAGGAAGCCTGGGCTCTGTTCCTGGTGAAACATCCCTCCATGAGGGTCGGGGGGACAGGGGTGACAGTGTGAATGCCACGGCCTAGCCCTCCAGCTTTGCCAACCTCTGTCCTCACTCCCCTGCCCGCCTCCCGCATGGCTGGCCTTACAGGGCTGTCTCTGAGGGCAGGGCCCAGCACCAAGAAAGGCTCAGACACGCTTGCTGAATGCTGAACAGAGTGGACAGGGGACAGCCAGGATTCGGGAGGCTCAGGGTCTCTTGTTCATTCATTCCCAGTGAAGTTCTTTCTCTGCCCAAGGCCACTGGGTGTACCTTGTGAGGTGACAATTATAGATTGGGGACCTGGCATACGCATTGTTCCCTGAATGCGGTCCCTCCTGTACTTACCCAGCTTCAGGACTTTGCCCACACTGTCCCCTCTAGCCAGAGGACTCACCCCACCCGAGGCTCTGCCCACACTCTCACCTCCTTCACAGATGCCAGTTTCTTTACCGAGAGTCCCCAGCCAGAGCCACTCGCACCTCCATGCTCCCAGGTTTGTTGCCGTCACAGTCCTCTGCCCACTGGGGTCTGCTGAACGCCGGTTCACCTACCCGGCCGGTAGTTCCTCCAGGGCAGCCGGAGTCTCAGCTGCCTTTGTGGTTTCGGTGTCTGGAGTGGGATTTGACACCCAGTTAGTGCTCAGTTAATCTTTGACTGAGAATGAATAACAACACTTAAATAGATCTTCCTATGTACCGGACTATTTTTTTTAAGTGTGTATATGTGATAACTTTTACTCCTCAAAATAACCCAGTGAAGTAGGTGGTTTTATTACCTGCAATTTGAAGATGAGGCCACTGAGACAGAGGGAGCTTAAGTGACACACCCAAGACCACCCAGCTAGTCCGTGGATCAGCCCAGGAGGCAGCTGGGCTGTGGGGTCCACACTGACACCCAACTGATCCACCACACTGCCTCTGGGGTGTGACTCCAGCTCAGGGAAGCCGCCCTGCATAGCAGGGTGGACGCCTTTACCATTGCCTGGAGAGAGTGCATGGCTCATAAGGGCAGCCCGGCCCCAGCTCCAGCCCCTCAGATTAAGTCCATTTCCTTAGTGTGGTCTTTCCCCCCTTTCCCACCGTTCTGAACTCAGGACTCCTGACATTCTACTTGGCATGAGTGGGTTTGATCCCCTCGAGGACAGCAAATGTTTTCAGAATGATTGCTCTGCCACATAGACCCCAAAGATATGCACAGCTTCATGGAGACCCTTGGGCATCACCTTCCCTATCCCAGACCTCAGTTTCCTGCTCTGGGAAATGGGCAGACTTGCTCAAATCACATGGTGTGACCTTTGGTAAGGATTCTGAGCTGCTCCAGAGCCGACACCGTGTCAAGTCTATTTACCCGAATCTGTCTGTGCGCCTGCCCTCAACAACCAGGTGACCCTGCCCAGGGAACTCGGGGCAGGGATGAGGTTACAGTCAGGCTGGGGTGTGTGTTCCTTGCCCCTTGGAGCAGTTCCTTTCTCGAGACCTGGGGGCAGCCTGGGACAAGGAGATAAGCAGGCTGATCCCAGGAGCCTGGATGGACTAGGCGCTTGTTTTGCCACCTGACAGTGGGTGGGGACGCTTGTCAAAGGCTCTTTTTTGCAGCAAACAGTCGACGGCGTCTGTCCCACCCCTTTTGGCTCACGGAGCCACACAGCCGAGGGCAGGGGGTTCGGGTGGGTTAATGGGGGCGGCTGGCAACGCCCCTGCCAAGTGCAGCCAACAAGTGGCAGCTCGCAGACCAGGCTGGGCAGGCTGCAGTGACCCGGGTGGGGGCAGCCAATGAGCTCCCGGGCTGCAGTGGCACCACCGGGCAGCCTGCCTGTCTTTGGTTGGAGCGGCAGCAGGAGGGGCCTGGGGCCACCAGTCAGGGCTGCTGTGCCCTGTCTCTGGGAGGCCCGGGCAGATCTGCTGCTCCATTCACGTAAAGCCCTACTTGGGCTGCCATATTTCGAGCTTCTCCAGCCCTCTGGGGGAGGAGGGTGGCTGGGAAGGCTGTGCAGCCAGAGACGGAAAGAAACTTGGAGAACTTTTCCCTTGCCCTGGGCCAGGGTGGGCTCGAGCTCCGGGCTGGGGAGAAGGGAAATCTGCTGGGCTCACAGCAGGCCTGATGGAATCAGAGGGATGGAAGGGAGGGAGCAGGACCAAGGGGAGGCAGGGGCTGTGACTGTGGCCCGGGCTGCCCACCCTGGACTCGCGTCAGGGACCCCAGGGCCCTGGCCTAATTGAGCCTCTTACCCTTTGCGGGGATGGAGTCAGCCCTGGAACAACACTTGTGACTGAAGCGGCTGTCAGCTGGGGCGAGGGGACATTCAGGCTTGCCACCAAAACTCCCGGTGGTATGGGCTGGAGTCAGCAGCAACAGGTGCTTATGCCCTGCTCCCCACGCAGCTCAACCCCCTTGCTCAACACAGACCCACCAAGGCCAAACAATCACATAATAAACATATTTATAGATATACAATTTCAGAATTCTATTTCAAGAAATACAGCTTCTCAGTGGATCCATTAGGATCTATGTTCTTATTGCACATGGCTCAGCCCGTCTAGGGACATCTACTGAGACCAGAGGGTTGGGGTGGTGGGAGCCGAGCACCAGGGCCACCACAGGCAGGGCGCTCTCACCCACATCCAGTTCTGAGCATCTCTTTGGGCGGGGGGGGGGGGGGGGAGAGGGGGGGCCGGGCGGGGAAGGGCGCTTCATCACAGGGCAGGACCTTGTTTAAAAACCGTATTTGACATTTCTCCTCAACCAAGCTCCTTTTCCCAGCAAGAATCCTATTTGTTGGGGGACTTTTATAAAAAGAGCGAAGAAAAGCTCTGGGAGGGTAGTGATCCCCTCCTGGCTGGCAGCTTGGGGTAGTAAGGCTTTGGAGGATGGCAGGCTCAATGACACACCCACCACCAGAGGAAAATTTGGAAAAAACGGTAATTCCAAAAGGCCCAGTATAAACTGTGGGAATAAATAAAACCTCCCTCCCTTGCCCTGGCAGCAACTGCTGTTTGGAGAAAAATCCTCATTTGAGGGTGACCATAAGAAAACCCTTCTGGTTCAGGTGCATCCTTTATCCAACGTGCAAGAGAAGGCCGGGTGGCATCATGTCCACGGAGGGTAGAGACAGAGGCGCCCACGGTCATGGACTTTCTTCAGGAGTCGGCTTCTGCCCCAGCGTCCCGGGCCCCACGTGGTTGACTCTGGGAGGAAAAGCCTTCTGGAGTCCTTGGTACATGGCTTAGGAAAAACCAGTAGCAACAATGGGGCTGTGCCCTGGGGCACCTATAAGGCAAAACTCACATAGGGACTAAGCGGGGAGGTGGTCAGGCAGAATCTGGCTCCCCTCTCCAACACTGCTGCTCTCAGTGGCAGTGGGGGCAGGGGGGTCACGGGCACCAGGACAAAACAAAACGCCCACCTGAGCTGGCCAAACTTGCGGTGGGTGGTCTCATCCCCACAGGCCATCTGGGGCCTCTACCATGACTCAATACTGACCTGGCATCTGGCCCCAGGAGTCCTTTCTTCCCCTGCAGCCTGCTCCCCTCCAGTTTAACCATACAGCTGGCAACCTTCCAAGTTCTCTGTAGATTTATGCTATCATGATTACTGCTGCCATCAAAAGCAGGCTGGGCTTGAGGGGAACGTTACAAGCTGTGGCCCAACTTTCCTCATGCTGTCAGCTACGGCTAATGTCTAGCCTTTGAAGGACCAGGCTGCCTTCCCCAAACAGGCTTTGTTTTCTAAAACAGGGAAGAAATCAACTCAACAACCAAATCCCTGCATAGTTTAAAAAGTAGACTATATCTCTATATATCTCTATATCTTTATATGTGTTATTTACATATAAATAGATACATACATATACACGCATCTATAAATTACATTCTACAGAGTTCTCTTTCCTCCTCCTCTCTATCCTTGGCCAACACCTCTGATTACCTCCACTGAGGTGACTGGTGGTAGCTCCTGGGAGGGGGGAAGAAAGGCAGTTGGGTGCCCCCTCCCCAGCCCTTCCTACAGACATTTGCTGCAAGTTTTACATTCTACTTTCGTTGTCATGGTTTCTGTATCCTAGGAGAGAGCCGATGAGAAGCCTGAGCTTCTGCCAGCCCTGGGAGGAAGGGAAGCAGCCCCATGTCAGGTTTTCCTGTCTGTCCTAACAGCTTTCTGCAGTTACTGGGTGAGAGAGAGGGCAGTTGTGCAGCGTCCGGCCTCCAATTCCATTTTAATTTTTTTTCTTTTTTTGTCTTTCCTTAAATATACAGTTCGTCACCTTGGCTCAGTGCATGTCACCACAAATTCTCCAGGGATTTCATAGTCTGGGGAGGAGAGTGGTAACAGTTAGCTTGGCAGTTACGTGCCCCAGAGCCTCCAGCTCAGCCCACACTAACAAGCCAACTCCTCGGCCCTGTCCGGCGCCGCCCACCTCAGCCCCTGCCCCGTCACCCTCCTGCAGCCTGTTTCTCTCTCCCAGAGGCACCAGCAAACGGCCTCTAAGCAGAGTCTGTAGCTGGATCCCTGCTGAGGGGACACAGGCAGAGGAGGGGGTGGGCAAGCGGACCAACACAAAAAAGAACCATTAGCGGCTCTGCCCACACTCCTCTGGACTTGGTCCAAGCTGTCCCCTCTGGCAAATGCTGGGAACAGAGCCTGCTATCCACACACAGGGGTAAAGGAGGCGGGGAGCCTGCGACCAGCACCTTTTTTCCCCACTCATTCTGTGCTAAGGGTTCTCTGTTCCTTCGACCCTGAACTCATGACCTTCTGTTCCCTTCTTCTGACCACAGGTGAGAGGCCTGGGCGGGCCGGATGCCTGCGGCTTCCAGGTGCAGTGGCGTTAAGAGTGCCTCTGACCCCACCAGACAAGGACCAGTCTGGGGGCACGCGCCCCTCCTGCTCCCAGCCTGTCGGCTCCCCCCCGGGGCGCTGTCTGGCTGCCCAACCACCTTGTTCCATTTCCTCCTGCCTGGAAGGACAGGGGAAGAGGAAGGGCTCTCGGCCCACCCGTTCCCACGTGGTTCATCCTGGTGTCAGCAGGGGAGTGTCGGGGGGGCTTTCGGGGGCCCAGTAATACTCGGCAGCCTAAATCCCAGGGCACAGATAATAGTCTGCTGCACTTGGGAAAGGGCCATGGGGGACTGGATGGCTGAAGTAGACCAAGGAGGCATGAGTGGCCCTCAGCAGCAGCCTTGGGCACCCCACAGCTCCAGAGTCAGCAAGCAGGGTAGGGTGCTGTGGAGGAGCACTGAAGGGCACTAAAACTGCAGTTTCCCAGCACACCCCAGAGCTGTCCCAACTCTGCAGGCTGGAGGCCAGGCTGGGACAGGGAAACCGTGCCACGATCACAGGCTCCCTCCCTCCCTCCTCCCACCCTCCTCTGCCTCATGACCAAGGCCAGAGCTGCCAGGAGTTGCAGGGCAGAGGAGGCCCTGGCTCATACTTGGACCTCGGTGGCAGGCGGGCCCAGGACTATCCATGCAGGGAGGCCTGCACCTCTGACAGTCGGTTACAGCTCGGGGTGCCCATCTTCTGTGCTTTGTGGTACATGTCTGCGTCGCCAAAGTAGCGGGCCCGGTACAGCAAGCCTTCCTCTGCAAAGCAATGTGGCAGGGTTAGGGCAACCTCTAAGGCTGCTACGATGCCTGCTTGGCCTTTTCGGGAGGGGAAAGGTAGTTACAGGCCCAGGAGCTGGGGCAGAGCTGGCTTCCCTTAGGGTAGACCCTGGAGAAGGAAATATGGTCCCACCTTGGGAGCAGAATAGAGGCCCCTTTCTACAGAGTATAGGTGAGGCCAGCCAAAGAGAGAAACTGTTATTCTGGTGAGACGGCCCCAGGGTCCCCCGGATAGATCCAGATGCCCAATCGGTGGGTGGGGAGGAGAAATGTTCCAATCTCTCTCTACATACTTACCTGCGGCAGCCAAACAACAGGCTGATTGCAGTGATTTACCGGAAGCTGGAGGACATCTCCAGGTGGCTCCTGGCTCCCAGCCCCAGGGAAACACAGGGGTGGAGGCCGGTTCTTGGCTAGGACATGGCTGGCGCAGGGCAGTGCCAGGTCCTGCGCCCACAGATCACTGGGGGAGCAGGGCTTTTTCCTTCCCTGCTCTCAAGCTTTGTGCCCCCAAACACACACACACACACACACACACACACACACACACTCTCTCTCTCTCTCTCTCTCTCACACACACACACACACACTCTCTCTCTCTCTCTCACGCACACACACACACACACACAACTCACTTTGCTGCTTCTCCTTCCAACAGTTGTTTCGGAGATTGGCAATATAATCGTCTTCCACATTCCGTTCAACCATTTTGAGGCTGGAGCCTGTGTACTCCTCAGAGAACGTGTCTGCCACGTAGTAAACGACGTTCAGGTGGTCAGTGACTCGCCTGTGGACGTGGCCCACCGACCTGGCCAGAAACAGACCAGGCACAAAGTGGGCTTGGGTCCCCAGGCCCAGGGCAGCTCTAGGAATGAGTGGGGCTCCCAACAGGAGGCGCCACACAGGCCACAGGAGCAGCTGCTTCCTTCCCAAACTAGAGCAGGAACTCCACGCTACCCAAATGAGGGTGTGGAGAAAAGGCAGGGGGTCCCTCCCGTATGAGCGGCACAGACTATGGCAAGGCCTTCCTCAGGCTCTCTGCTTACCACACCGCTGCTGGGGCTTTTGTGGAGAAGCCCCTCTCTGGGAGGGCCTGGTCAGGGAAGGAGGGAACCCGGAGCAAACACAGGCTCCACCTCTAACGAGCTGTGTGACCTGAGCTCCCTGTGCCTCCATTCCCTCATTCATCCCCTAAGCCAATCGTTGCTAAGGGCCTGCCTGTGTATCCAGGAGCTCCCAGTATAGAGTGAAGAGTCTCAGGAACAAAATGACAGGAAGGATTCCAAGGAGTTGTATCCTTCCATCTCTTGGATTCTATCTTCCAGCTCCAACTGCAGGCTCTGCAGGCTCAGGGAAGAGCCTCAACATGCAGATAGGAGTTAGTGCTCTGGTGAGAACAGCCCCTGTCTGCCCATTCTTGCCTCTCAGCTCTCGGGCTGCAGAGAAAAAGGCTGGCATCAGGCCACAGAGCGCCTGTGCCTGCTGGTGTGGGTCCAGTGGACCGACTCTGCTCCCTGCTGGCTGAGAGGGATCCTGCCAGGCTCCCAGGCAGAGCCAGGCCACTAGATGGGAGCAGAGGGCTTCCAGCAATAGAAGCTGAGCACCAGCTCTGTATCAGATCCTGGGCCAGGTGCTGGAAATAAATGAGGGGAGCTGACGCTTTAAAAGGGCAAATAACTTGCCCAAGTTCACTATCGGTGGTTGAGACCATATAGTCATTCAACAAATGTTGTCAAGCATTTCTAATGAGCCTGGCATTTTATGTGTATTACTCATTTATTTTTCATAAGCAGGTAGATGTTATTATTCTTCCCATTTTATAAATGAGGAAACCAGGGCTCAGAGAAGTTATGTAACTACTCCAGGGTCACACAGCTGCTTAGTTAGTAGAGGAGCTGGGATTCAAAGCCACCCTTGCTCTGACTCTAGAGCCCCTGTTCTTCCCATGGCCCCAGGGCCCCCAACCAGAATGGAAGAGAAGTGGTTCTTATTTCAAGGCTTGAAGATAAGATCGGGAGAGTGTCATGCAGCCTGTGAAATCATATGCAAACCAGGTGTATGTGCAGTGTTCTCGGGAAAAGATCTGCAGGTTTCATTGCATTTTCTTAGGGTACTGTGATCCTTACAAGATCAAGAACCTCAGCTTAACAGGGAAAGTCTGGATTCTAATCATCTTTCTACATTTTGATCAAGAACCTGCAGGACGAGGATGGGAAGGAAGGCCCCTGATGGGGGCTGAGACTCGAAGGCCCCTGTCTACCCACCATCCCGCCTCACCCCAGCTGCAGGTACTCACGGTCTCAGGCTGAGGCTGTAGGGTGGACTGGAAACCATGAGCTGGCTGAGAGCTGACACGAGGATCAGGATGAGGATGGGCATCAGCTGGACAAACACCCCCAGCCCACCCTGGAGGGAAGAGCCAACGGTCACCCAAGCTGGACCTGGGTGGGGGGCAACGCTGGCGGCAAACGCCTCCAGCTCCCCCAGCACAATGGAGTCCAGGTGGTGGCAGCCAGCTGCCATGCAGATAGGCCATGACGCCGCTCCCTCCCTTTCCCTCCCACGGGTCCCCAAAATACAGAAACTCCTCTACCTGCCAGTTTCCCCAGATAAAAACAAAGCAGCAACTGGGGTTAAATGCTGGGGTGGGAGGTGGGTACACGTATTTACTTGTGAGAGAATACCAAAAAAAAAAGCGAACAGAAGTGTCTGCCTTCAGGGCTTCCCTGGTGGCGCAGTGGTTGAGAGTCTGCCTGCCGATGCAGGGGACACGGTTCGTGCCCCGGTCCGGGAAGATCCCACATACTGCGGAGCGGCTGGGCCCGTGAGCCATGGCCGCTGAGCCTGCGCGTCCGGAGCCTGTGCTCCGCAACGGGAGAGGCCACAACACTGAAAGGCTCGCGTACCGCAAAAAAAACAAAAAACAAACAAACAAAAAAAGTGTCTGCCTCCAGACACTTGGGAGGCAGGGCTGGAGGGAGACCTTCCCTATATACACTCTTCTGAATTCTGAACCATATGACTATATTACCAATTTAAAAACTGCCAGTTAAGAAATTACAAATAAAAAAATTTGTTCACTGTGTGATAATCTGTGATTTAAAAAACTCTTCTGTGTGTTAAATACACACAAAATAAAAGTTTAAAACATGGATAAAAACAGAAGGCCACGTTATCAGAGCAAAAGAGAATCCCTCTGCCTGGCATAATTTTAAATATTCTGCAACTGTCCGCAGTATTTTAATCTTAGCTAACTGCTTTAATTTTAGTCAGCCAGCTGGTCTTATAATCTGTGGCATTCAAAATATGTTTGATGCACTGTCTTGTTATAGTTTTGTATACATTTTTTCTAATAAATTTTATTTATTTATTTATTGGCTGCGTTGGGTCTTCGTTGCTGGGCACAGGCTTTTCGTAGTTGTGGTGAGCAGGGGCTACTCTTTGCTGTTATTTATTTATTTATTTATTTATTGGCTGCATTGGGTCTTTGTTGCTGGGCACGGGCTTTTTCTAGTTGTGGCGAGCAGGGGCTACTCTTTGTTGCGGTGCGTAGGCTTCTCATTGCAGTGGCTTCTCTTGTTGCGGAGCACGGGCTCTAGGTGCGTGGGCTTCAGTAGTTGTGGCACACGGGCTCAGTAGTTGTGGATCGCGGGCTCTAGAGCACAGGCTCAGTAATTGTGGCGCACGGGCTTAGTTGCCTTGTGGCATGTGGGATCTTCCTGGACCAGAGATTGAACCCGTGTCCCCTGCACTGGCAGGCAGACTGTTAACCACTGTACCACCAGGGAAGTCCCTGTATACATTTTTAAAGAGTGCTGAAAAGAAGCAAGAAGAGCCAGCCCTATGATGTCATGCTTTCAATTCTATCATTAAGTTTAACTTTCCGTTGCTTGGAAAATGTCACTTAGGACTTAACCAAATTGACCGGGACTTCCCTGGTGGTGCAGTGGTTAAGAATCCGCCGTCAATGCAGGGAACATGGGTTCACACCCTGGTCCCGGAAGATCCCACATGCCGCAGAGCAGCTAAGCCCGTGCACCACAGCTACTGAGCCTGCGCTCTAGAGCTGGTGTGCCACAACTACTGAAGCCCCCGCACCTAGGGCCCGTGCTCTGCAACGAGAAGCCACCGCAATGAGAAGCCCGCACGCCGCAACGAAGAGTAGCCCCCGCTCGCAGCAACTAGAGAAAGCCTGTGCACAGCAACAAAGACCCAATGCAGCCAAAAATGAATAAAATTAAATCTTAAAAAAAGGAAAAAACCCCAAAAGAACAAATGGACCTCACAAAGGCCATTCACACTGGAACCTGCCTGCAGGTAGAGAAATTTCTGCATTACGTTCCCCAGCAGAGGCCATGAAACCCCCACTCTGGCCGTGGGTGCTGGGCAGTATGGTTCCCTCTGGTGTCCCTCAGCAGGATGGCACGGGGGGGCCAAGATGGCTTCCTGGCTTAAGTTCTGGGGGCACTGCTGCCGCAGAGTGTCAGCGAGGGGTATCACTCCCCAACCCAGGGCCCATCCCCTCGGGTGTCACCGGGCACCCTCCCCATCCCCTCCCCAGCGCTCTCCTCACTCACATCACCCTGGTTCTCCCTGCGGTCCTGCCTTTGATGGTACGTGTAGCGCATGCGGCCGTTGCTATAGACATGGACGTTACCTGGAGGGTCAGAGGGACTGAGTCAGGAGTGGGGCTGCTGGGAACGGGAGAGGCTGGCATCCAGTCTCCCACCATCACCAACAGGGAGGCCTGGCTGTGGGGACAGCGGGGGGGACTTACTAGATGGGAAGCCACCTCCAAAGAACATGTTGAAGAGGTCTTCAGGGGAGATGTCAGCTTCAAAGCCGCGGTGGAAGTCCCCGTGCCCATGGCCGTGCCGGGCTGCCTGGCTCTTGTCATCGCCGAACTGGTCATACTGCTTCCTTTTCTCTGGGTTGCTAAGTACTGCGTATGCTGTGCCAATGGCTAGAAAGGAGGTAGAAAGGTCAGGCCCGAGGATGCTGGGGGTGCGGCTGGAGGCGCCTGTGGCAGCCAAGCACTCACTTCCTTCAGGTACTCAAGTGCTGCTCTAGGAAGCAGGAGTCCTAGGGGCCAGCAGGAAGTCTGGCTGTTGAGCAAGAGGGGGCTGGTGGGGGACATGCAGGAATACCTCTACGTGAATGCCAGCAGCCTGGGCCGGGTGGAGGATTAATGCTCAGGCTCCTTGCTCTCCACCTCGCGATGACGGTCCGATTTTTTCTACACGCCAGGCCCTTTATGGGCATTATCTTTCTTACTCCTAACAGCCCATCTCCATTTTACCAATGAGAAAACTGAGGCTCAGAGAGGTGTAGTGTCAGCTCACGCAGGTCTGATGCTGCAGAGCCAGGAATCAAACCCAGGTGTGTCTTGCTTCAAGTCGGCTCTCTGACTTTATGAAAACCACCAAAACGCCCCCACCTCATCACTCTCTCTTGGGGTGTCCAGTGGGATGGGGCACCCCCTTTCTGGAGGGTATGTAATCTTGAAGTCATAGCACGACATGAGGGCTGCACAAACATGTGGTGTGCTGCTGTAAACTGGAGAGCAGCAGGAACTCCCAGGAGGGGCCACGTCCCCCGGCTCACCACTGCTGGCGGTGTGGCAGGGCGAGCCCTGTCTTCCCCGGGGTCCAGGTCCCAGCTGCTCTTCCTTGGCCCAGCCCAGGGCCCTCCCCATTAGAGCCCCCGAGATGGGAGGCCTGTGCCCCGAAGGCCCCAGCTCCGAGCCCTCCTTCGTCTCTTGCTCCTTCGCCAGCGGCCCACTCTCTCAAAGGAGGAGGTCAAAGCTGCATCTCTTCACAACCTGCAACCCCTGAGAATAAGGAGAATGTTCCTCCTCTTCCCATTGTGACAGGCCCCGAGGCCAGGTGTGGTCTCTCAGTGCCTGTAGTGCAGGGCTGCAGGCAGAGGTCAGGGCTGGAGAAACATTAATCACAGCTACCCTGCCTCCCCAGTCCCATTCTCCTTCTTCCCCTGGGGCTGGCGGACCAGCAGTGGGGGAAGATGCCTGCAGACTGCCTCACTGGGGACCAACCCCAAGCAGCCTGCAATGGAGCACCTGGGGCAGCGCTGTGAGACAGCACACTGGGTCTTGGGGTCTGCTCTGCTGCAGACTCCCCATCTGGCTGTGGTCCCAGCCCCCGTACTGCACAGCACCCTGCTTGGGCCAGACAGGGCTAGTCACCACGCCATCGCCCAGAGGGAGTGAGCCTAAGATCCTGAAGGTCCCACAGAGGACAAGGTGGGTGTGAGAGAAGAGATGTCTGTGGAACTGCAGCGCCCAGCAACTCAGTGCTGGCACAGAGCCCGCACGTGTGCCTGATTTGTTCAGTGAAAATATAAATGATTAAAGGGCAGCTTATCATTTCAGCCAGAACTGAAGCACCCACCCCAGAACCAACAGGCCCTGAGGCCAGAGAGACTTTCACGTCCCCCCAGGGCAGGCCCTAGGCTGTGTGTGGTGTGAGAGGGAGGGTGTGTGTGTGTAAAGAGGCCGGGGCGGGTTGGCCATGGCTGCTGGTGCTGAGGAGGCCAAGCTCTGACTCAGGGCCACCTAGTTTCTCAGCACAGGGAAACTATTACCAAGATCCCAGGATGAGGACGTGAACACGGGTGAGTCAGGAGGCCTGCTTCTGCCCCTCAATCACCATGTGACCTTGGAGAAGACACCTGGCCTCTCTTGCCTCAGCTCCCCGCCTGTAACCCCCGGGGATTGAGAGGCAACGAGAGTGGCGCCATCTGTGCTCTGACAGACCATGTGGCTGGAGGCGGCTACTAGGACCTTCTTCCCAGGAAGCAGCTCCTGAGCTGGGAGGACCTGAGCCACTTCCCAAGGCCATTTCCTGGAAAAGCCCCTTCTCCCTCCCTCCCCCATCCCTCCCTCCTTCCCTCCTTCCCTCCCTCCCCCCTCCCCCTCCCCCTCCTCCCCCCTCTCTCCCTCCTCCCCTCCCTCCCCCCTCCCCCCCCCCCAAGGACAGGCGATCAGAACACCCAAACACTAGGGAACCAGGGCCGGCTCACCTTTGAAAGCTTCAGTGGCGCCAGGCGCACGGTTCTTGTCAGGGTGGAACTTGAGGGCCAGTCTGCGGTAGGCCTTCTTCAGGTCCTCATCTGAGGCCCCTCTGCTCACCCCCAGGATCTCGTAGTAATCTTTACATTGCTTGACCCTAGAGAAGAGAGTGGAGCTTGGTGGGGGACCTCTACGTGGAGAAACACGTAGGGGAGGTGTGGCGGGCGAGGAAAGAGTAGTGTGGGTGCACAGCTCTGAGCAGGCTTGGGGACCAGCAGGACAGGCCCAGTAGAGACGGCAAGAATACACTCAGGATTTAAGAGGGGACAGTCGCTGTTTTTGCCAGGCCAGGAGCTAACAGCACCCTCACTGCTAACAGCACCCTCACTGCAGGCAACCTGAGCTAACAGCACCCTGAGCTAACAGCACCCTCACTGCAGGCAACCACAGAAGGACTGTCAGTGTCCGTCCATCAGGGGCTTCTGCCCAAGGGCAGGTGTGTTCCAGGCTCTGCCAGCTCTACTCTCCTGGCTATCCGAGTCTGAGGGGGTAACAGAGAGGCCAGACACGGCAGGTGTCTGTTCACCCCATCTCAGGGCCCTGAAGAGATGCTGTTTCTCTTCCACTAATTCTTATTCCTGGGCTCCCTGGAGAACCCCTGACTCTTGGCCCACAATCAGTTTCTATTGCTTATAACCCATGGGCTTGTCTGGTCAAAATCCTGTCTGGTCAGAAAGATGTAAATTTGGCAAATGCTTTTATGGCAAACTATAGTCACGCTGGGTCACGCAGAGGCTGAACCCCAGGCCTGAAGCCTGCCAATGTCTTCAGTAGCAGCCAGGACCATGTGGGAATGACTGCAGAGGGATTCCCGAGGCTGGCTGGTAGGGAGGCCTCAGGAGAAATGGGAGGAGTAGCTACGCCTGAGAAGCCTTGGCTGGACGTCTCAGCCTGGTAGTGAGCTGCTCTGTGCAGGGTCGGCCCAAGCCTCGGAGGGATAACCGTCTCCTGTCTCTACTCTACCCAACATAGGCTCTGATCTGAAAGGGCCTTTGTTGGGGGCAGGAGTGTGGGTTGTGGGAGTATCTGGAGGGGAGACCAGGCCTCATCTCTGACAAACAGGGCTGTGTAACGAGGCCCAGGACCTGCTGGCCAGTGGCAGAGGAAGCCGGCAGCGTCAGCATTTCCAGCCTCTGCTGTGGGTTGTCTTGGCGGGAGGAACAGTGGAGCCCTGAGGCCGGCACTCCAGAGCCTTGTGGGAAACAAGGAGAGGGTCTGGTGAGCTCGACTTCTTGAACCTCCTCCAGCCTTAAGACCCTCCCAGGTGAGGTGGATGACAGGCTGCAGGAAGCCTTCTCTAGAGTTGAAAATGTCCCAACACACCAGGCTCTGGCCCCTGCCTGCCGCCCAGCCCTCTACCTTTTCACGGCCGCTACTTGTTCGGCAGTGTAGCCTTTGGTGCTCTCTCCTCCTCCGGCTTCACCGTTGGCCGAGGGGGTGCCGGCCCCACCTGCTTTCCTATGGGTCGCCTGGGTTGCCTCTGTGGGTTGTGGTTGGTCGCTGGCCGACTGTGGTTTCTGGTTGAGGGACTCGATCAGGGCTGTGCAAAAGCAAGGAAACTATTCAGGGCTCCTCCTCCAGCAAGGCCATGTGCAATGGCTGAGGGACTGCCTGGCCCTGGGAGATCCCGGGACCCCCGCATCCCACCCAGTCTTTTTCCCAACGAAGGTCGCTCCTTCCCTGACTTGGGCCTGTGGAGGGCTAACGGGATAGTTGCCTGCTCTCTTAGGATCCACAGTTCTTAGGGTATAGATCTTTTTTTTTTTTTGCGGTACGCGGGCCTCTCACCGTTGTGGCCTCTCCCGTTGCGGAGCACAGGCTCCGGACGTGCAGGATCAGCGGCCATGGCTCACGGGCCCAGCCGCTCCGTGGTATGTGGGATCTTCCTGGACCGGGGCACGAACCCGTGTCCCCTGCATCAGCAGGCAGACTCTCAACCACCAGGGAAGCCCGGGTGTAGATCATTTTTAAACTCAGCATAAAAATAAACCATTAAATCCCAAAGTAATGTGTTTAATAGCCACCTTCCATTGAGTGAGAAGATGGGCAAAGTACTCTGTAATGGGGATTCCACTTAGCAGGACCATCTGAGTCAGCTGGGATTGGTCGGAAGGCTTCCTGGAGAAGGCTTCCTCTCCCTTAGCCATGGAGAGGAATGGGGGGGGGCAGTGATTCTGCCCCAGAGGGCCAGGGTTGGTGTGAGACTCAGGACTAACATCTGCTGTGCTCACTGCTTGCTATTGCTCACCTTTCCCAAATGGCTGGCCACATCAAATGTCCTACTTCAATGTTCATAGTCTATACAGGGCCTTAGCTGTCACCCTCAGAGAGGGTCACAGTTGTTCAAACCCAAGTCCTTGGTGCCTGCCGACGCAATGAGGAAAGGCCTATATCTCTGGCAGGAGTCCCCTGTGCCCATTTATTACAGGCACAAAACCAGCTCTGAGCCCCCTAGTCATGCCTGGGGTACAGCGCTCTGGGAAACCAGGCATCTGGACCACTGCAGGGACCCAGGACACCTCTGTGCAGAGGAAGGATGGCAGCACAGTCTGGATGGTCATCAGCTTCCTTCTCAAATGTGCCAGGTGCTTGTGGGGCTCCAGGCACCGTGCTGGGTGTCAGACACTCTCTACTGCGATGCATGTGGGTCTCACCCAAAGCCTGGAGCAGGGCTCGCTGAGAGCAGAGCACTGGGGCTCAAGTGGACCACTGTGTCCTGAGCCACCGCTGTAAATTCACGTGTCCTCACTGAGTCAGCAGCTGGGAAATCCCAATACAGAGGCTGACAGGTGAGCGTGCCCTGCATGATGGGGTGGAGAGGCCCCTGTAGCAAAGCCTGAGAAGGCACTCAGAGAGGAGAGAGTGATGAGTGCTCACTGAGTCAGCAGGCCTGGACACGGTGCTCTGCATGTATTCACCCATTTAATCTTTTTTTTTTTTGCGGTACACGGGCCTCTCACTGTTGTGGCCTCTCCATTGCGAAGCACAGGTTCCGGACGCGCGGGCTCAGCGGTCATGGGTCAGCGGTCATGGATCAGCCGTCATGGCTCACGGGCCCAGCCGCTCCGCGGCATGTGGGATCTTCCCGGACTGCGGCACGAACCCGTGTCCCCTGCATCGGCAGGCGGACTCTCAACCACTGCACCACCAGGGAAGCCCACACCCATTTAATCTTGATAGTGACTTTAGAGCTGGGTCTTATTACTGCCATCCCTGTTGTAAGGGAGGAGCTGCGTTTGATCACCTTGCCTGTGGCTATACAAGATGAGTAGCAGCACTTAAATTCCAGGATGTCCAGCTCCTGAAACCATGCTCTTGACTACGTTGCTATCCCAGAACACACGAGCCTGGCAGGGGGAGCCCCTTCCAGCACAGCTGTTCCAAGAGAGAAGTTCATTCACAAAGACCCAGGTTTCAAACCTCAGCTCAGCCACTTCCTAACACTGACCCTGGCTGATCTGTGAAATTGCTCTGAATCTCGCTTTCCTCACAGTAGATAAGGATGAAATGAGATGTGTATAAGCACCTGGCACAAAGACTGACAGAGAGTAAAAGTTTGAAATGAGGGGCTGCTAATACTGTGACCTGGGCTGATGAACTGGCTGGCCAGGGAGGTGAGGGGACCCAAGGTGTGGGCGCTGGGGAGCTGCAAGTCTTAGGAAGGCGAAGTCTCAGCACCCAGCTGGCTTTGGACCCAGTTGTAACCGTGAGACGTCAGGCCGTCCCAGGCTCCAGGTCTATGCCAGGCACCAAGGAAATGGCAAAGGAAGAAACCAACAGGTAAAGCGATGCTGATCAAGATGGCACTGAGGGAGGAGCTGGTTTGCTGGTTTCCTAGGGCTTTTAAAGAAGCTGTTTATTTCGATTTCTCTGGAAGCCCCAGTGGTCCAGGCTGATGCCCTAAGGACAACGTGACCAGCCATTCCGTTGCTGTAGGTGCACAGGAGCATCAGCCAGGAGATGGGATGGACTCTCTCCAGTACCTTTCAGGGAAGAGTCTGGAAGCTTTTTAGGCAGTTACACGGAATCAGCCCCTCTAATTTCCCTACACTGCAGAAAGAGAGCCTAAAGGGGAATGGATGTGCTCTGGGTCACACACAACGTTCCTATTTGAGGTGGCAGTTCAACATTTCTGGTTGTCGACAATTGTCTCTCTTGTGGCCTGGACATCCCCTCTGCTAGGCCCCGAATGTGACCGCCTCGTCCTGTCTCACTGTTACATCCATCATGGCACAGTGGCTGACAGGCAAAGTAACAAAAGAGTAGGAGACAGAATAGCTTAATGTGGCGATGGAGTTAGACAGACATGACTGGGTTCAAATCCTGACTCTGCCGCTTCCCAGTAAAGCTGGCAGACATTTAAAAAGAAGGGAAATTGGTGGAAGAGACCAAAGCTGGGGTGGGAGCAGTAGCAGCTCAGGTAGATGTGAGAGCATTTCTACGGCCAAAGCTACTAGGGGAGGCCCCTCCTCAAACCCAGACTGGAGAGTCAGACTGCCCGCTTCAAACCTGGCCTGCCACTTGCTATCAGAGTCACCTTGGACAAGTTAACTTAGCTTCTCCATGTAAAACTATCTTCCTCAAGAAACTTGCAAGAGTAAATCAGTAAATGAGTGAATGCTTACAAAGAACTGAGCACAATGCCCAACAAACACTGTGTCATCTGTTACTGTAACTTCATCTCCAGGCGTCTCCATGTACCTGCAGTGCCCAAGCTAAGTGAGGAGAGGGAGGCTGGATTAGGGAAAGAGCCTGGGAGTGGGGGTGGACAGTCTGGGGCCTTTGCTAATTAGCCACATGGCCTTGTCAAGTTATCTAATTCCTCAGTGAAGACACAGTCCCTGCCCTCACAGAGTTGTTCAGGGGGGTTAGTAAGATTCTATGAAATAAGGTAAATGGAAGGACTGATCGCACAATGGGGGGTGCGCTCAGTCCTTCGACAGACAGCCCCACCCTGGACCTTGCCAGCCCTGGTACATCCCTCATTCCTGGACCCTGAATGCCAAACTCTCTCAGCTACCAATCCTCCCTTCTCCCGTGCGCTGGCCTTCCTGACTTAGCCTGGACCCCAGAGCCAGCCATTGCATAGAACCCTGGGCAGCCTTTGGCATGGACCTGGAGTCTGGGACGGCCTGACATCTCACGGTTACAACTAGGTCCAAAGCCTGCTGAGTGCTGAGACTTTACCTTCCGAAGCCCTGAGTTCCCCAGTGCCCCACCTTGGGATCCCTTACCTCCCTGGCCAGCCTGCTCCCGTGGCTGGCCAGTTCATCAGCCCAGATCACAATATTACCAGCTACTCATTCTGAACTGTGTCAGTCTCTGTGCCAGGTGCTCCCACTGAATCTGAGGCAGCCGAGCTGTCCTCCATGGCTAACCCTCACTTTGTACGCTGGGGAAACTGAGGTCTGCAGATGTTCTCATCAGCTCCCTGGAAAACACAGTGCCTTCCATCATTGCCTGCAGTGAAGCCAAGGGCTACCAGGCTGCAGGGGCTGGATAGAAACTCTCAGAAAGGGACAGACTGGCCCCCTGCCCTGTGACTTCCCAGCTCAGGGCCCTGCTACACCTGTCCAGCCCTCGGTGCCTCCCCACCCCACCTCCTGTGGCAGAGTTTCAAGTCCCCTCACATCCTTTCACTGTGAGGTCCCCTGACCCTTTGAGGTTTCTCTGAGCCTCCTCTCACCCCAGCCCTCCGCCTGTCCTTCCACTTCTCCAAGACCAATCTTCCCCCATGCTATTGCCCCTCTCCCCTTCATTTCTCGACCTGCCCTTTTCCCACGTGGCCTCTGCAGCAACTGACAGTGCTGCTCACAGCCTCCCTGACACATGGCTCCGTGGCTCCCTGGCCACTGCCCTCTCCTGGGACCGCCTCTTCCTGCTGTTGCTCTAGCTCACTCTCCTGCTTCCTCTGTCTCTGCCTATTGCCTAAGGGTTGTGCCTGCAGCAGCCTCTGCTACACGCGTCACACTTTCCCACAGTGACCTCAGCCAGGCGCAACTCCAATGAGCTCCATCCAGCTGATGACAGCAGACTTTCACCTGGAATCGGGAGCTCTCTCCTGAGCTCCAAGCTGACAGCTTCTTTGGAACATCCCACAGGCACCTTGCACTCTGCCCATCTCTTCCCACCCATGTTCTTCAGCCTTGGTTTCTTCCTGGTCACACAGGCTTGAATTCTGAGTCCCTATTTCTCCTCAGCATCCTTCTCTCACAGAAGGCTCGGTACCTTTCCTCCAGTGACTTTATCCTGATCCATGCTGCCTTATCTCAGGTCCTCGTAACTCCTAACCCACACAAGTTAAGTGTCTCCCAACAGGTTTCTGCCTTGAGTCTCTCTTCCCACTCATTAACCCTTTATGCTGTTCTCTATTTTTTTTAAAATAAATTTATTTATTTATTTGTTTGTTTTTTATTTTTGGCTGTGTTGGGTCTTTGTTGCTCTGTGTGGGCTTTTCTAGTTGTGGTGAGCAGGGGCTACTCTTTGTTGCAGTAGGCGGGCGTCTCATTGTCGTGGCTTCTCTTGCTGCGGAGCACGTGCTCTAGGCACACGGGCTTCAGTAGTTGTGGCACGCAGGCTCAGGAGTTGTGGCTTGCGGGTTCTAGAGCACAGGCTCAGTAGTTGTGGTGCACGGCTTAGTTGCTCTGTGGCATGTGGGATCTTCCCGGAGCAGGGCTCGAACCCGTGTCCCCTGCATTGGCAGGCAGATTCTTAACCACTGCGCCACCAGGGAAGCCCCTATGCTGTTCTCTTTTTAAGAACAGTACCCTTATCTTCCTCCTGCTATCAAAAACTTCAGTAGTTTTTCCATTAACTACAGAAAAAAGTGAAAATATCCTGGCATGGCAGGAAAGAATTCCCACCATCTGGCTCCATCCTATTTTCCAACCATAGTCCTCTCTGCACTCAAATTACTACCGCCACAGCCTCCACATCTTGTTAAACTCAATCCCTTCCCCCACACCTCTTACAACTTGCAGCCTCCATGTCTTTTTCCCCCGTATGCCCTTCTCAAGTCTCCTACCTTCCTCCAAAGTGCAGTTCAAATGCGGCCTCCCATCCTACTCCCTGAAGCCTTCCCTCGCTGTGATCTACAATTATTTTATGTCCCCGTCATGATACTGCTTATAGTGTATCCTCCACACCGCCCCCGGCCCCCATACTCCCCTCCACCTCAGCAGACTGAACTCATGGAGGGAAGGGACTGGATTTTTCACATCCATCTTTAAGTTCTCAGCATCTAACACTGTGCTTAATTTTTGTTTAATCACAGCTCTTGTTTTATGGTTTGCAATATTACGTTTTCTGTAACTCTGTCTCCTTCACTAGATTGGAAACTCCTTAAGGTGAACAATCATGTCTTACCAATCTTGTTATTACCACTTAGCAACAAGCAGAGACTTTACAAATGAAAGAAAAGAAAGAAGTCTTTGCATTAAATGCATATCCGGAATGAGTTCAAACTTTAAACATCAAGTGTAGACAACTACCTAATATTTTTTAACCAAGCTTTCCCCATCTCAAGCCCAAATTACCCCCACATCCTTGTCAGCTCAGTGCAGGGCTGCAGATGGCACAAGGTGAAGTTCACAGAGAATCACGAGCCATATACTCTTTTCAGAATAACATGAATATGACAAATATGCAGCAGGTCACTCTTCTGCCTGAGCAAATTCCAGTACTTGTGCCCCAGGAAGGACACCCATCCAAGCACCTGAACTGGACGAGGGGGCTTGCTGACAGAAGAGCTCCACAGGCCATGTTGTTACCATCCTTTCTTGGCTGCCTGTTTCTGAACCCTTGAAGTATCAGAGTCAGAACGCTGAGAGCTGGAAGCCCCCCCTGCCCCATATAGAGGGCTCCCCTTTTACAGAGTGTGATTTCACAGAAAAGTTCCTTGAGCAGGTTACCTCAGGAGTCCTGGAAAATACAGACTGAAACTCTCTCTAAGGCAAACAGGCCAAAGATCAACCCGCAGAATCAGGAGGGAGAAAAATTCAGGCATTCCAGGCTGCCTCTTCCACCACTATTACCCTTTCTCAATTGCATAACGCAGGTAAGAAGGGTTGGAAGGCTGACTGCTGCTGTTCAGTTTCACTTCATTCCTTTACTAAACATGCAGAGAGTCACAGAACTTTCCAATTTCTAGCTGTGTAATCCGGGTAAGTCCCTGGCCTCTGAGGTATTTCCTCATCTATAGAACAAAGATAATGATCTTTGCTCTGCCTCCCTGATAGAGCAGGCTCAAGAGAGAAAATGCACTGAAAGAGCTCTCTAAACTGAAAAGCACTATGGGTATGATTGTTATTCACATTATCTGTGCCAACCCTCAAATTTTCCAGTTGAGGAAACCCAAGCTCAGAAAGATCACATGGTAGCAGTTAGGATGAGAACCCGGGTCTTCTGAGTACCTGCTACACGCCACTTTACTAAGTGGTAATTGCAGGCGCAAACTCTGTATGTTTAATGGACAACCTCTTTCTCCCCTCCAGCGTGTATGAAGAAAAACTCCAAAGAAGACTTAGGTTAAAGAAAAAAAGGGTTCCTGGGTAGAGGAAGGTGATCAGTAGTAGAGACAACCTCACTATTCCCTCTCTGGTTTGGAAACAGTCTAGGGCCGCTTAGCAGCCTGTGGCTGTCCAGCCGTCCGTATGGCCGGCCATTGATGCACTCTTGGGGGCGAGGGTGGGTGGGGGAGGGTAAGGCCATCGCTCTGAGTCTCGCAAGCGGGAGAAGAGTCTCCAGGAGGGAGTGAAGAGCCCGGTCTCAGGACAGACGCTCCAAGGTGGTGTGTGGAATGTGAAAAAGGCAGGCTCTAGTTTGGGGAGGGTGGTCCCTGGCCCTCGCCCGGAGACGTGCGAGGGAGTGAAGATATGGAGATGCCTTTTCAGGCCGTCCGAAGGTCGGAAGTCCTCTTTCCCTCTATAGAACTCATTCTCTCCTTCAGAGGAGTTATCTTTATTTTCCTGAACTATAATATTTCTCAGGCCGGCAACTGGCCTTGGGCCACCGAAAGGCCCCTTGGGAAAAGTAGTTTCGGTTTCTCTTCCATGTAAGTTCCTTTCGCCCCGTCTGCCAGCGCCTCTCATTCTTGGGAACTCCAAATCTCAGAGCGTTCTGCAAGCACCTGGAAATCTGAAGTCGCTGTCGCCCCTGTCATCAGGTGTCCAGCATCCCGGAGAGGCGTGGGAGCCAAAGACTACACCTCCCGGCGGCCACCGCGCGTCTCAGTGCGCAGGCGTAGCCGCGCCTCGCCACCCCTCCCCCTCCTCCAACTGCTCCTGTCGGTCCGTTCCCGTATTCCCCCCATCAGTTCTAATGTCCCCTCCGTGTCTCCGGCACCTCACACTCACCGCGAACTCGCGGCGTCGGGTACAGCCGCTGCGCCTTCTCCAGGAAGCGGAGCGCCCGGTCAGGCTGGTTGCTCTGGATGGCCTTGAGGGCGATGCTAATACAGCGCTCGGCTTCATCCTTGTTGGATTCCATGGCGGAACCAGAGCGCGGAACCAGGGAGGGGGAGGCCGGGAGAGCGAAAGGCTGAGCCAGCACCCGGCGCGTCGCGGGGCAGGCGGTCGCAGGGTGATGACATAAACCCTCCGCCCCGCCTTTTCCGAGATTTGAGCGAGGGCGGAGGCGCTACCGTATGTCTTCTAAGAGGGGGACGTCAAAGTGAGGCGCTAAGGGTGCAAGACCACATTCCTGGAGTCCAAGGGGGCATATTCGGAGGTCTTAAAGTTTTGTATGCTTGCGCGTTCTTGGTAGTAACTCTATGCGTTTGAGACGAACGTCTCTTATTTATTCATTCAACAGATATTTATTGAGTACCCACTATTTGCCCGGCTAGGTATGCCGTAGGTGAACAAAACAAAGCCCCTGCCCTCATGGAGCTTACATTCTAGTGTGTGTAGTGGGGTGGGGAGACGTCCAATAAAGAGATATATCCAAGCAGTGATTGGCGCTTCCCTGGTGGCGCAGTGGTTGAGAGTCCGCCTGCCGATGGAAGGAACACGGCTTCCTGGCCCGGTCCAGGAAAATCCCACATGCCATGGAGCGGCTAGGCCCGTGAGCCACGGCCGCTGAGCCTGCGCGTCCGGAGCCTGTGCTCCGCAACGGGAGAGGCCGCAACAGTGAGAAGCCCGCGTAACGCAAAAAAAAAAAAAAAAAAAAAAAAAAAAAAAAAAAATTAATAAATGCTATGAAGAGAAAAAGAAAAGATAAAGAAATAAAGGGACTGAGAGTGGATGGTGCTATTTTAAACAGCCTGATAGGAGAAATCTTCTCTCAGAAGCTGTCATTTTAATAGAAATCTGAATTCAGGAGAGAGAGAGAGAGAAAGCAGGTATTCCAGATGTGACTACCTGGAAGAAAGGTGGTCCACGCAGAAGGAAGAGCAAATACAAGGGCTCTGAAAGGGAAATTTTCTTGGTGAGTTATTAGAGATCAACAGGAGCATGTAGGATTCCACTGTAGAGTGGAATCCAGTTCTGTCACGCTTTTATGCCTACCGATCAATCCAGTGAAAGCAGTCTTATCAACGTTACCAGTGACCCACTTCGGCAAATCCATCAGTCATTTCTCTCTCTTTAAAAAAAAACAACTTATTTTTGGCTGCGCTGGGTCTTAGTTGCGGCATGCTGGATCTTTAGTTGCAGCATGTGGGATCTAGTTCCCTGACCAGGGATCAAACCCTCTGCATTGGGAGTGAGGAGTCTTAACAACTGGACCACCAGGGAAGTCCCCATCAGTCATTTTTCAGTCCTTATGTGGCCTTCCCAGCGAGATTTGGTAAGAGTTTTACTACAGGTGAGAGTTCGGGGGCTACTACTATAATCCGGGTGAGAATTAATAGTAATTTGGATAAAGGTGATGGTGGAGGTGGCGAGAAGTAGTCAAATTCTGGATATATTTTGAAGACAATCAAAATGATTTTGCCGATGTATTGGATGTGGGATGTGAGAGAAAGAAAGGAGTCAAGGATGATTACAAGATTTTGCCCTGAGTAAGTGGAAGAACAGTTTCCATTTACCGAAGCTGGGGGAAGATTGTGAGAGGAGCAGTTTGGTAGGAGGAATATTAAATGTCTGATTTAGGGTGTGTTAAGTTCGTGATGCCTTTTGGAGTCAAGTGGAGACGTAGAGTAGGAATTTGTATGTAAGTAGGGTGTAAGGAAGAGGATGGGCCTGGAAATATAATTTTGGAAATTATCACTATATATAAATGACATTTAAATCTTCGAGGCTAGGTGGACAAAGAAATATAAATAGTATTTAAAGCCGTGGGACTAAATGCCCCAAGGAAGCAAGTGTATGTAGGGAAGAGGAGAGGTCTGGTTACTGAGCACTTTGCCAGTTTCATATTTAGAGGTCTGGAACAGGAGCATCCAGGAAGGGGGAATGAAGAAGCAGCTTGGCAAGGTAAGAAAATTACTTTCACTTAACAAATGTTTCAAGTGGGAGGGAGGGGCCAAACTCTGGTAAACCCTGTGGGAGGACAAGCACTTGTGAGGACTGAGAAATGACCAGTGGATTTTACAAGGTGGAGGTCGGTGGTGACCTTGACAGGACTGCTCTCAGCGGATGATAAGCAGTGAAAGCCTGACAGGAAGGAATTTCAGAGAGTGAATGTAAGGAAGAAATGGATGAAGAATGTGGGGAATGTGAGGAAGACTGTGGGGAAGTTTTTGTTTTTTAAGATGGGATATATTATAGCATTCTGTGATAGGAATTATTTAATTGGGTGAGAAATTTTGGTAAAAGGAAAGAGAGGAGACAATTATAGGAATAGACAGAGGAGGTGGCATACCGGGCATGGTGATGGCATGGCTTTAGATACTGGCATGGACAACTCATTGATTTTCAGGAGTGTGGGTAGGTATACTGTGGGCCAGCTGGCAGATCTGGAAGTGGGAACACAAGGAAGTTCTTTTCAGATAGCTTTTATTTGCTCAGTGTAGTAAGAAGCAAGGTCATGGCCTCCTTGGCTACAGGTTCACCCTTGGAAATTTCTTCACGTCCAACCTTTCTTTCCATTCCCACTGTTCTCTTCCCAATGAAAACTCCAAGCTGGGCTGTAAAGAGTATCCTGGTGTGAAGAAATCAGCGTCTCCTTAATAAGACAGCCCTACGCTTAGAGAAAGTTAAGGTCTCCACAAATTGATCGGTGCTTCATATGTGTTAAAGGATAAACACTGGGGCACCTTTCAAATAGCCTCTCTGAGGTTTGTTGACCGGGACTGCTAGGTAGTCCCCTCTCTTGCTAAGTATCTCTTCCATCTCCTGAGTGTCACGAGGCACCCCCCTTGTCAGGCTGGCAACAGGCACATCACTTTGTGAGAAGGGTGCTCCTGTGTAAAAGGCCTGTAATTTGTTGTGTTAAGGAACTGGACTGTGATTGCTCAGCTACTGGCTTGTAAGCCCTCCTCTCCTTTCCCACAAGGCGTATCAATTTTGAGTCCATAGTCAATAATTTGGCTTGGTCGGCAGGGTCTGGAGAGGCGGCGGAGTGTGTGCGTGCGTGGTAGGACCTCTTCCTGCCTCGTTTCACGGAACTGTTTCAATTCAGAAAGGCTGTGTTGTTTCAGAAGGGATTATAAATTCAGCCTGAATGCTGGTCTAACCAGCTTCTTCCATGTTATCACTCCCTACCTTTCTTAAAGATCTCAAACCGGGTGTCCTTTTTGTCCGGAGGCAATTTGACTTTCTGTGGTTCCTTCTCGGTCCAAAGGCCAGGAAGAGAGTCACATTCCCGCTCAGTTCATGTTAAACATTATGGCCCTTGGTCTATAGATGTTGTTTGAAAATGGAACTGGTATGCCAGGGGTGACCTGAAGTTACAGTTTCTCCTCGATAGGTCTTGAAATCAAGATGTCATGATGTTGATCTAAGGAAAAAATTAGAAATTTCTATCCTGACTAGCTGGAATCATGGCATGGGTGGGAGGATGAGGCCTAAAAAGAGAGATAACATCCTTAATTGCCTTCATAGAAATCCAGGTGAAGTCACTGGGAAAATGATTCTCCCAATGAATCTCAGCTTCTCCTCATTTTGCTCCTAGAGCTGAAAAAAACCTTGTGCTGTATTAGGTGACCACCAGCCTCCAGATTCCTCTCCTCCAGCGACACTAAGAATTCAGTCTGACCTTAACATGCTTTAAATCTCCTATGGTCCCCTCCCCATCACTCTTAAGATACATTTCACCCCCTTCTCCCACCCCCCATCCATCTGCCTGTCCTCCTTAATTATCTTTTACACCTGTCCAAATCTAACTAGTTCTTCAGGGCTCAGCTTAAACTCTATATCTCCTCTGTGGAGAGATGGAATAAATTTAACAGATGTCTACACTGAAAGCCAGGCACTGTGCAGAGTTTTAGGGATTCAGAGATGCACCGAGAATAAAGGACAGGACCCGACATCAGGGAGCTTTCAGTCTAGTAGGGGAGATATTAAAAGAATTAGAAGACAGTGTGGTAAGTACAACAGTGGGATTGAGTGTAAGCTTGAAGAGGCTCAGAAGAGGGAGCTGTTACTTGTGTGTGTAGAATTGGAAAGGTTTCCTGGGGGAGATGACATCTGAGCCTGGGTCTGAGGCTGAGAAAGGGCCAACTCCTCCAAGAGCTCTCCCTGCGTGAATTCCCATAGCACTTAGCTTGGCTCCTCCATGGACACCCACCTTCACCGCTCTGCACAGTTGGCGCCCTTTGCTTGTGAGTCTGTTTACATCCTGTCTCCAGCTAAACCAGGATGGAGATCTTGCCCTTATGCTCCCCACAGTCTGAGCACAAGGCCTGACACCGAATAGGGGCTCAATACATATTTGTTAAATGAATAGAATAAATGAATCCCAGAGACAGGTTTTTCTCTCTCCAAACACTTTATCCAGAGTTTTCCTGAGCTAGCCAGGGGGATAAATTCCTTCCTAAGGCTCCAGGAAGAATTACCAAGTCAGTGGAATGTCCCTCACTTCCTGTCCTTTGCTCTTTTGCTCGCTGACTCCGCAGTGTCCCCTGCTGCCTCCAAATGCCTATCCACCAAGGCCTTCCTTTCAAAGAGCTCCAGGCTCCAAAATCTCTCTCCAAAAAAACGACCCTTACTGATTAAACTATGGAACACAATGGAATACAGCTGTGGGAATGGTTGGGAATGAGGCTTTCCAATGTATACTTTTTTAATGTAAGTTTGATTTTGGAAACATGTGAATGTTCACCTATTTTAAAAAAAAAAGAGAGAGAAACCTAAACCTCACATTGAAGATGATGAAAATTCACCCAAGAGTGTGAATGACTGATAGGTAATTGAATTTTCAATTTTAGCTTCAATAAATTATTTGTTGAATGAACACATGAAGATGTCTCCATAGCATCTCTGGATCTCCACTTCAGTCCCTTGCTCCCTATTTCTCCCTAAAGAGGGAGGAGACCTCACATCTAGGGAGGGCCAGAAGCTGGAGGATAAGGGCACAGGGCACTTGAAGTCCTTTCTCCCAAACATGTCTGTTTCAGGGACATCCCAAGTATGGGTCCTTTGATTCAAATTCCTTTCTCTTTGATGGTCTCTATTCCTGGCTTCTCTTGGGGAAGAGATGGAGCTGGTATTAGGACACTGATTCAGACCTCATGGGTTCATGGTTAGTTGGCCTTGAAATTGGGAGAACCCAGGTTTTTAGGAGATCCCCTAGACCTCTTTCCTGGGTCCAGACTCATATCTACCTACCTACTAGGTATTTCTACTGGGATATCTCTCAGGCACCATATCAAAAAATTGCCTCATCATTCTCCACCCAAACCTGGTTCTCTCAGCCTCCCTACCCCCGAAGAGCACTCTCACACACCCAGTTACCCAAACAAATTTAGGTTTCCTGCTGAATTCTTTCCTCTCCCTTACCATCCTCCAATTTATATGCCCCACGCTTACCCCTCAGGCGTGATCTGAACATCTTCCAAATCTCCAAATCTGTTAGCACCTCTCCAACTCTGCAGCCATTCCCCTAATCCAGGCTTCCAGCATCTGTTAACTGGATTATTATAGCAGTCTCCAACCTGGATCCCACTCCAATCCATCTGTAGCCTTGCAGGCAAAGTCATCATTCCAAAATGCAAAGCTCATTATGTCATTTTCCTGCTTAAAACCCTTCAGTGGCTCCCAAGTGGCATTAAGATAGAAGTCCAAACTCCTTATTGGAGCTTACAGGATCCTATAGAACCTGGTCCTATTTTCTTTTTTTCTCCCTTATATAAAGCCATCTGGGTTTGGTACTTTTTGTTGTAAGCAGATTTTTAACTATTGATCCAATTTACTATAGCTATTGAATATTTTGTTTATAAATTTAAAAAATTATTTTTATTTTTTGGCTGTGTTGGGTCTTCGTTGCTGCGTGCGGGCTTTCTTTAGTTACGGTGAGCGAGGGCTACTGTTCGTTGCGGTGTGTGGGTTTCTCACTGCGGTGGCTTCTCTTTGTTGTGCAGCACGGGTTCTAGGCGTGCGGGTTTCAATACTTGTGGGACTCGGGCTCTGTAGTTGTGGCTTATGGGCTCTAGAGCGCAGGCTCAGTAGTTGTGGCGCATGGGCTTAGTTGCTCCGTAGCATGTGGGATCCTCCCGGCTCGAACCCGTGTCCCCTGCATTGGCAGGCGGATTTTTAACCACTGCACCACCAGGGAAGTCCCTTTTTCCAACTTTTTGAGGCAGATGCTTAGCTTATTAACTGTCAGCCCATCTTCTGTAAATAAGTATGGAAGTTAAGATGTTTCTAAGTTTCCCTTTAGCTGTGTCCCACAAGTTTTCATATCTAGTATTTTCATTATCATATTCAGTTCCAAGCATTTAAAAATTTCCATCATGATTTTTTCTACAACCTATTAGTTATCTATAAGTGTGTTTCAAAATGCCCAACGGTATTTTTTGTCATCTTTTTTTGTGAATGACCGCCATCTTAATTCATCCTTGGGTAACAAAATCATTCCCCAATCTGTACTTACTGGATACACCCTAGAACTTCCGTTCCCAGAAACATGCTTTTTGGCCTTTGGACCTTTGTACATTCCGTACCTGCTGCCCGGACACTCCTCCTTCCCCCTTTGTTAACTCCTACTCAACCCTCAGGTCTCAGTATTGTTAATTAAAAAAAATTCTCTGCAAGCCTGCCTTGAACTTCCAAATCTGGATTAGATAGCCTTCTGCTTTTCTAAGTGCTCTCACACAGCTTGTACTTAACCTTTTTGCTTCTTTTCTGTTGTTCTCACTCTTAGATTCCTCCTGCAAACTCCTTGAAGACCTTGCTCAGTGCCTGGCCCACAGTAGGTGATCAGTAAAGAGTTGTAGAATGAATGGTGACTCTTACCCTGTCACTTGCTGGTAAAAATTCCCATTTTGGAGCCACAGAGAACAATACACGGCTGCTTCCCTCCCCTCAGGTATCGTCATATCCATTGTGTCTCTCTTTGTGGTTATGGTTTATCTCTGGTTGTTCATCTCCCTCCACCCCATGCCACCCAGGTCCCTGGGAGGCCTATTCTCTGGAGCAGGACTGGGGCTAGGCTGGACTCCAGCAGCTGCCCCTCCCCTGCCAGTGACTCCTGGCGCTAAGCCTTCTTGCCAGCAGGTGGCACCTAAAGCCTGAAAGCTGAACTACTCTGTTCCACGTTCCTTTTCTGAGCTGCTTGTTGGGACACATAACCTGGCTTGGGCTGTGCTTGGGCTTGGAGAGGATGCTCTGGCATGGGAACCTGACTCCGGGCTCCCCTGCTGCTGTCCTTTCTTCCTTGTCTAGCAGCAGTCACTGTCTGGCCTTTTCCTTTGTCTTAAGAGTCCTATTCAGTGCCTGTGCTCCAACCAGACAAAAAACTAGGTGGGGCACTAAAAACTATGAAAATGATGATTTTTGTATATCATGTATGTTCTTATGCTCTTTCCTTAGTAACTCTCTCTCCACATTCTCCCTGCTTGTCCTCTTAGATCATCTAGGAAGCCCAGCTGAGCCCATCAAGGAAGCCTAGCAGCCTGGCTCCCCTCTTAGTTTCATTTCCTCTCCAAAGCTTAGAGGCTAGAACTGGGGAGTTATTTATTTTTTTAAGAAGTAAGAGAACAATAACAAAAGTAGACAACAGCTGTGGGTGTGTAGGAGTGTTACTGACTTGGGTCCTTGGACTCTTTAACCAACAGAAATTGATAAGAGGCCAGATGAGGAATTCAGGCAAGGCTTTACTGGGACTTGTGCTGCAGCATGAGGGAGCGACAAGTAGTAACAGGTGCCCTTGCTCGCTCTCCGTGGAGGGCAGGCTGGTTCCTTCAGTGGGGTGAGGACGGAGGCAGATCTGCAGATGGGGCCGGAGGAGTGGCTTAGGTGTTCTGCCCACCCTCTTGGTGGTGCCGTGTGCAGGGATCATGCACAGAACCCTGCTTTTGCTCCCAGTACCTAAGTGGCAGTCGGTTTGTGGCCTTTTATCTTATTGCTCATAATTGCCTGGATTGCGGCATGCATGCAGTTATTTTTAATTCCATTAGTTTCTTTGTACTCTGTTGCTGTGGAGATGTGCGTCCAGGTGCAAGCACTGCAGTAAAGGCCCCAGGTCCCAGCCTGTCTCAGGAGGAATTTATTGAGGCACTGCTAGTATCACTTTTACCTCGTCCGAGAAATATTTTAAAATTTGCTTTTGGTGGTGGACTCTTTCTTTGATTATGTCACTGCTTTGGGTCTGAACTTTGTGGGTGACAATCTCACAAAAATTACGTCAAGTTACAGCAGCGTCGTTATGGGTGGGCAGGAGATCCTTGGGAGGCAAAGGAGGGGCCATTAATCTTGTCTGGAAGAGGATTAAGGAAGGGACAGTTTGATCTGAATCTTGAAGGCAGAGGGGAAGGTTATTCTGTCTAGGTATTAGAAACAATAGGAATAAAAAGAGAAGCACATTATCAGCCTTCTGTATTCCCAAATGCTCCCAGCCTTACCCCCAAACTCTGCCTACTAAAGTCCCCTCAGCCTGCTCACATGCTTCCTTGGTGAAAGCGCCAAATCCTAGCCACTAGATGACCAGGGAGCTCACATGCTTCCTTGGTCCCTTGGTCAAGGACTTCCTTGGGGCATCCTGGCCTCTTCTGGGTGACTTAGCTTGTACCTTTCACCTGCACATTTGCCCTGTTGTGCCAAAGTGTGGCTGTCCTGTCTTCTTGAGCACCTGGACCGCCGCTGCTTTCTCCGGCTCTCCTAGGAGCTAATGGAGTTCAGTTGGAATTCCACGTACTTGTCATAGGTGCTCTTGACCCTGGGTTTCAAGATGTTGCAGGTGAGATCCTTATCCTTTCCTGCTATGCTTTGGCTTTCAGCTTCAGTGAACCCAGGCCAGTTGGCAGGTCTCTCCTGGTGAGGGAGTGAATGCCCCACAGCGGCTGTGAAAGGGACTTCTCTTTCAGGCTGGAGAAATGAGGATTGGGGAAAAGAGTGATTTGGGGATTATGGGACAAATTTAAGACAAAGCTCACATTTTGCTGATGCCTCAGCCCTGGGGCAATGAGCAAGGCAAAGGCGACACTTGGGTGCCAGGAATACGTGCCACAAGAAAGGAAACAGTGGAAGACAGATGAGGTACATGAGTGGGAAGCTCCTTTGAGAGATAATCTAATCTGCTCCCAGAAAGGATGTTAGAAGTGAGGTTATTAAATTGCTCTGGAGAAAATGCTGGGGTTAGTACTGTCCTTGTGGAGCCACAGGTGCAGACCTATGTCTCTGCTCTTCTCTGCCTGATAAACGCTCCCTACCAACTTCTAGGCCTTGCAGGAAGCACTGGGTTTTTGGTGTGGTGGTGCTATTACATTGGATGCGAGACCCTATCGTGCCAAGGAGCACTACCTGGAGGTTCTGGAGGTTGTAGGAATTCCGGAGAAGAGCTGAAGGAGAGGTTTCTGGACCTGGAAGAAACCTCTAGGCCCATTAAGCTCAACCCTATCTGTCATTTTATAGTTGAGAAAACATGGGAAATTGCTTGCTTGCTCAAGGTCACACTGAGTTAGTGGCAGAGTTGGATCCACATAAAACACTGGTTGCTATGGTTCATTTCTTTTTTCTTTTTCTTGGCTGTGCTGCGTGGCTTCTGGGATTTAGTTCCCCGACCAGGGACTGAACCCGGGCCCTCAGCGGTGAGAAGGCAGAGTCCTAACCACTGGACTGCCAGGCAATTCCCGGTTGCTATGGTTCTTAACACTTAGGTCCACCGTACCAGATGATGTCTCATATCCCCCACCACCCTGTCTTGGTTCCTTCTCGTGGGGCATGAGTAATCAAGGACTACATTGGACCTGGTAGCCTTGGTCCAGGATGAAATGCTATCCAAACCTTGCTGGAAAATGCCACCACTAACCTCCAAATGCCCGTTTTGTTTATGCTTAAAGTGCCTTCTCAACAGGAAGGACCAGGCTCTGGTGGAAAGAAAACAGGTCTGCTGCTAGGATCTCAAAGCCAGTGGAGAAGTGAAATGAAAAGGGCCCCAGAGGACCCTAAAATAAAGGAGACAAGAGCCTTTGGCGGTGGTTGGTGGGGCTTTACTGCAAACCGTTATAATTAAAGTGCTATTTTACAAGTGTTTAAGACAGGGCAGATAGGCTCTGAGCCAGGACTCAGCTTCAGAGGCACACGCCTGGAGGGGAAATGGCACTCGCAGGGGCCATGAGCTTAATCACTGCCGCTCATTTAATAAGCACAGTCGTGCTGGAGTCTTCTTAGGGAGCCTGAGAGGAAAAGAAGGGAGTGGAGAGAGCCATGCAGCAGCTACTTTAAATTCCTAATCTTGCTCCATTCCCACTGTGCACACTGCCTCAGAGCTACCCTGGGGACTGACACAGATCCTTCCTCTGGCCCAGGCTTCCCACCAGCTCAGGGTGCCTGGGTCATCCTCGTTATCATTCATCACTGATTTCCTTTTTCTGCCAGAGGTTTTCCCAATTTGTAGCTTAAAAAACACCAGCAGGAGGAGAAGCAAGGAATGTTCTTGTTAATATAAATCCACACCAAGATGACTCAAGAAATGGGTGTTTCCCAGGGTTGGCAGGTACATGGATGGGTCCCGCATTCTTTGTCTGTAGGGTGCTTGAATGGGTAGTACTGTTGAACGTGCCAAAGGTCTGCGCTTTTAGGACCTGCTCATGTTTTTGAGGACCTCTAGGGAGAATCACTGGTTTAGAACCAGGGCCTATCAGAACACTGGGAGAGGGGAAACTTGATGAGTCCTGAGATCATTCCCAGGAGGAGGGGAGCACTACTTCCGGAAGCAGCAGCGGGGAGGCCTGTGCCAAGGCTCTGCCCAAGGGGCCAGGGTGCTTGGCCTGGAGGCGCGGCTCCTCGTGCAGTTCTGGGTTACTGTTTGGGCAAAGCGAAGTCCCAGGCAGTTTCCTGTGCACATTTCCACATGGCCTGCATGAGGCGGGTGAAGCCCATGTCTTTGGGCTTCTCCAGGCCTCTCATCAGCCGTTGCTTCATGATAGAAACAAATTCCTTATTGCTCAGCTCTCCGTTGCCTAGAAGAAGAGGCAAACACAACAGGGATAAGTGACAGCCTTGGAACAAAGACAATGAGACAATTCCATTGCTCAAATCACGTAGGTCCCAAAGCCTAGCGCTCTCTCACAGCCAAACTCAATTCTCTTGGTTAAAAATGAACTGGTTTGTACTGTCCTTGATGTTTCCAATTGCAACTCAGTGATAGTTCCGTGTAGTGTGACAGAAGTTGAATGAGAATATATATGTCAGGTCCTGTGCTAGGTGTTGAGAATAAAGAGATAAAAATGACTTTGTCCCTTGAAATACCATCAGGTTATGGGAGAGACAAGTACATTATTTCAATCGTATGGTAAATGCCATAATGGGGTAAACAGAGGATGCTATGGGGGCACAGAGGAAGACTATCTAACCCAGGCTGGGGAGGGTGCAAGTACAGGTCAGTAAAGGCTTCCTGGAGGTGACTCCTAAGTTGAATCCCAAAGGATGAGCAGGAAGTGGCCAAGCAGAGGGGAGTGAGACGGGGGAGGCATTCCAGTAGTGGTAGTAGCATAAGCAAAGGCACCTGTAGGAAGCAGCACAGCTGTTAGAGAACTACAAGGAGTTAGGTATTGCTGGACACACAAAGATAGGGGTATGGCCAGTAAACCAAAGAGGAAGGCAGGAGACAGGTCCTCAAGGATCTTGTATCCTTATGAAAGGGTTTGCACTTTATCTTCAGGGCAGGAAAGGACTGGGAGAGGGGAGTAAGATGTAGTTAGATTTCCATTTTGGGTAGATTTCTCTAGCTGGATGATGGTGATAGACTGGAGTGGCACAGATGGAGTGAGTATGGGAGCCAGTTAGGAGGCTGCTGCAATAGTCCGGGTAAGACATGATGAGGCTTTTCATGGTGAAAACTAAAATCAAAACCTGGCTTTGGGTTAAGCCCATTTTCTCGTGGCTTCTCATTTGACCCTCTTCAGTGGCAGACTCTCAGGTCTAGAGGAGAACCTGGAGAGCATCTGGTCTGACCCAAGGTCACTTCTCAAGCCACATGGAATAGTAACCACTCCAAAAGTAGAGGACAGTTACCATTTGACTAGATGCTCAGGAGTAAATGTCTGCTGATTAAAAGAATCGCAGCCATTACTGGTGGTGACAGGAAGCTAGCAAACAGACCTCTACTAATGATCAGTCTGGGAAGAAAGTGGTAAGAGGGAATAATTGGTTTACTTCTGTATAGAGTACCTAAAAATCTAAACGGGCCCATGTTTGCTGTCTGAAAAGAGCATGGGCAGCCTCAGGGATACCTCAGAGCAAGATTAAAACAAACAAAAAACAGGTAAAGCTAACCTATGGCACTAGAAGTTAGGGAAGTGGCCGTCCTCGGGGGTATAAGTGACCGGAGGGCAGCAGCACCAGGCAGCTCTGCGGTCCTGGTGATGTGCTGCTTCAGGATGATGCATGGGTGTGTTCAGTTTTTAAAAATTTATCAAGCTCCACACTTATGGTATTTGCATTTTTTTGTATGTATATTATACTTTAACTTAAAAAGTAGCCTGGCTGGGCTGAAAGTTAATCAGTAATATGGCTTATTAAGAATGCAATTAAAAGAACAAAAAGGTCTAAATAGGATTCTTAATATTTTGTATAAAAAGAAGCTTAAGATGAAAAAACCTGAAGTTATTTTTATTTATTTATTTTTTGGTGGTGGGGCTTGCAGGATCTTAGCTCCCCGACAGAGGATCAAACCTGTACCCTCGGGCAGTAAAAGCGCAGAGTCCACTGGACCACCAGGGAATTCCCCAAACCTGAGGTTATTTCATTCAAACTACTCTGGGATTTGCTTCTTGCTTCCCTAAGGCCAGGGCTGACCAGTCTGAACAGCCTGTTACCTGTGAATTGGATATATGACTGAATGTCATTTGTGTGCATGTATGATCTGTGACTGCAACTCTAAATTCTGTGACAAACAAGTCTGTTTGAAAATTGGAATTCTCTGTCCCCTGGCATTTTGACCTAACATCTTGCACTGGTAGAAATGACAATGGCTTTCGAATTTAATATCTACTTCCCTTTTCTGTAGATTAAGAAAATGAACCCCAGGCTTCCCTGGTGGGTTCGAGCCCTGGCCTGGGAAGATCCCACATGCCACGGAGCAACTAAGCCAGTGAGCCACAACTACTGAATCCCATGTGCCACAACTACTGAAGCCCACGCACCTAGAGCCCATGCTCTGCAACAAGAGAAGCCACCACAATTAGAAGCCTGCGCACGGCAATGAAGAGTAGCCCCCACTCGCCGCAACTAGAGAAAGCCCGTGAGCAGCAGAAAACCCAATGCAGCCAAAAAAAAAAAAAAATTAAAAAAATTAAAAAAAACAAAAACAAAAAAACCCCAAAACAAACAAACAAAAAGAAAATAAACCCCATTTACCACCAAAAGCAAAGGTAACAAAAGCAAAAATAAACAAGTGGAATTATATCAAACTAAAAAGCTTCTGCACAGCAAAGGAAACCATCAACAAAATGAAAAGGCAATCTACTAGACAGGAGAAGATATCTGCAAATCATATACTGATAAGGGGTTAAAATGCAAAATATACAGAGAACTCATGCAACTCAACAGCAAAAAACCAAACAACCTGATTAAAAAATGTGCAGAGGACCTGAACAGATGCTTCCCAAAGAAGACATACAAATGGCCAATAGACACGTGAAAAGATGCTCAACATCACTAATCATCAGGGAAATGCAAATCAAAGCCACAATGAGATACCACCTCACACCTGTCAGAATGGCTGCTAACAACAACAACAACAACAAATAACAAGTGTTGGCCAGGATGTGGAGAAAAGGGAACCCTGTGTACTGTTGGAGAGAATGTAAATTGGTGCAGCCACTATGGGAAACAGCATGGAAGTTCCTCAAAAAATTAAAAATAAAACTACCATATGATCCAAATTCCACTTCTGGGTATTTATCTGAAAGAAACAAAAACACTAACTTGAAAAGATATATGCACCCCTATGTTCACTGCAGCATTATTTATAAGAGCTAAGACACAGAAACAACCTAAGTGTCCATGGACAGATGAATGGATGAAGAAAATGTGATATGTGTGTGTGTGTATATATATTGTGTGTACGATGGAATATTATTCAGCCATAAAAAGAAGGAAACTTTGCCATTTTTGACAACATGGATGGACCTTGAGGCCATTATGCTGACATAAATCAGAGAAAGATAAATACTGTATGATCTCAGTTATATGTGGAATCTAAAACGAACAAACAAAAATAATTGAGTTCATAGATATATAGAACAGATTAGAGGTTGCTAGAGGTGGGGGATGGAGGTGGATGAATTCTGGTGCAGGGCTTCAAAAGGTACAAACTTCCAGTTATAAGTAAGTCATGGGGATATAATGTACAGCATGAAGACTATATTTAAAAACACTGTATTGCATATTTGCAAGTTGCTAAGAGAGTAGATCTTAAAAATTCTCATTATAAGAAAAAAATTTGTAACATGTATGGTGACTAGACTTATTATGGTGATCATTTTGCAATATACACAAATATTGAATCATTATGTGGTACACCTGAAACTAATACGTTATATGTCAATTATATGTCAATTAAAAAATTAGGTCCCAGAGATAAAATGATTTTTTAAAGGTAATAGAAGTAGATGTTGATAGAGCCTCCTTCTAAAAGGCTGGAAAATCAAACATTTCCCAGGACTTCCCAGGAGAAGAGGGGAACTGTGATGCTGGTTGCCATTACTCCCATATTCACTTCACAAACCAGCTCTTGGATACTGGCTTCAAAAATTATAAAAATGTTCTTTGGAAAAAAACTCAAACTACCTAAAAGTGATTAGAGTAAAAACAAAACCTGGGGAGAGTTACTCTCTCTGCAGCAGTGCTGTCCATTAGAACTCTCTGCGATGAGGGAAACGTTTTTATCTGTGCTATTTTCAATACAGGAGCCACCAGCCACGTGTGATACTGGAAGAAGTGAGTTTTAAATTGTATTCAATTTTAATTAATTTAAATTTAAATAACCACATGTAACTGTGGTATCATATTGGACAGGGCAGCTCTAGAGAATAATCACCCTTCCCTGTGGATGAGGACTCTCCTTGTCCTCCCTCTGGGGCTTCCTTTCACTCAGACCTCGGTTGTGGGTTCAGGGGGGAGATTTAAATAACTCAAGTTCAACTTAAAAAGTTAATGAGGACTTCCCTGGTGGTGCAGTGGTTGGGAATCCACCTTCCAATGTAGGGGACGTGGGTTCGATCTCTGGTCAGGGAACTAGATCCCACATGCATGCCACAGCTAAGAGTTTGCATGCCACAACTAAGTAACACACCTGCCGCAACTAAGACCTGGCACAACTAAAAATAAAAAACAAACAAAAAGTTAATGAACACCTGTTATGTGCAAAGTACTGTCTGAGGTCCTATTTGCAGGGGAGGGGGGATCCAAAGGTGGATAGGACTTGTAACTACCCATAAAAAGCTCACAATTTGGTAGGGACATTAAGTCACATACACAGAGATGGAGTGTAACATGCAGCAATGCGGACAAATTGAACCAAGTTAAGGAATAAAAAAAACAGAGTGATTCATTATGCTGGGATTAAAAGGGAAGGTTTCACACATGCAGGAGCTTTTGATCTGTTCTTGAATTCTGTGAGCCTAGCTTCCTGGAAGAAGATGAACAGTGAATCCTGGCTGTGAGACAGGGAATGGAGGTCATATAGTTCAGAGGGGGGCAGTGCACTTTTGGTTCAAATCCTGGATTTGCTATCTAATACTACCTTTGTGATCCTGGGAAAACTCCTTTACCTCTCTGAGTTGCAGCTTCCTTATCTGTAAAATGTGGTTAATAACTACTCCTGTGTCAGAGGCTTAAATGAGCAGCTTGCACAGTGTATCTGGCTCATAGTAAGCAATGAAAAAACTGTGAGATAACTAATAACGACCTACTGTATATCACAGAGGACTCTACTCAGTACTCTATAATGGTCTATATGAGAGAAGAATCTAAAAAAGGGTGGATAGATGTGTATGTATAACTGATTCACTTTGCTGCATGCCTGAAACTAATACAACATTGTAAATCAACTATACTCCAATAAAAATAAAGTAAAAATAAATAAATTTAAGGCAAAAAAAAAAAAAAGAGAGAGAGAGAAAAAACTGTGAGCCTCCATTGTTAATATTATCATCATTGTATCAGCCAACATAGCTGAGAAATAAGGCCAGAGCAGAACCAGGATCTCTTAAATGGGCTAAATAAACTGCAGAGTGCTCACAGACACAACAGACCTTAGTGTGCAGCTGGAATGCTATGATGGGTTGTAAATGACTGAAATGTGCCCTGGGTGGTGGAGTGACCAGTACCATCTTCTTCCTAGAGACATTCAAATATTCAAGTGCTCCTATCTACTAAGCAGTAAGCTGGGTCTAATTTTTTTTTTTTTTGGCCGTGTCACACGGCATGCGGGATCTTAGTTCCCCAACCAGGAATCGAACCCGTGCCCCCTGCAGTGGAAGCGGGGAGTCCTAAACACTGGACCACCAGGGAATTCCCTTGTTTTTATTTTTAGGATCCTTAGGGTCATAAATGAATTTAGGCCTACAGGCAAATTAGAATTATAAGAAGAAATGGAGAACACAAACCAGGACCAGGGGTGATATTTCTCAATGTCATGAGTCTGAGGGCTGAGCTACTGATGTGGGAAATGGGGAAGTTGAAGCAGTCTAGGCTGGTACCCTGGAGCTGGCTGCAAGGAGCTGGCTCCATCATAAAAGTGTCTACTTCAAGGGCAGTAAGGCTTGGTTTTTCCGCTGGACTCCAGAGGGCCCCACTCACCATCACAGTCAAAGAGCGCAAACACCACATCACACACGTGATCTGAGAGTTCCACTTTAGCCACTGTCCTGGCCACCTGCTGCATGGTTACTGAAAGAAGAAAGATGTTGAGTTAGCACAGCAGAGGGACTTTCATTTTGCTTTCTCTGAATGGAAGGATAAAACTATTCAGTCACAATAAAAAATTTTCAAGTGTATTTACGTCACATTTAAGAAAATGATAACTCAGTTTTTAATCCATAACCCCCTTTCCTTTTCACTTCAGATTCCATTTTCTTTCTACTGCTGCCACAATCTAGGAGGTATATATAATTAAGTAAGAATGCCTGATACTAAATTTATAGAGAAAGTAGACTGGTGGTTACAAGGGGCTGGGGAGTTAGTGGTTAATCGGTACAGATTTTCTGTTTGGGGTGATGGAAAAGTTTTGGAAATAGTGGTGATGGTTGTACAACACTGTGAATGTAATTAATGCCACTGACTTACATACTTAAAAATGGTTTAAATGGCAACTTTTGTTATATATATTTTACCACAATAAAAATTTAAAAAGTGAAAATCCACATAATATTTAAGGATGGAATTCTAAGTCTTCAGCAGGCAGTGGTGGCTTTTCTAATAAATTATTACCAGAAGAGTGCCTTGAAAAAAAATAAAGAATGCCTGATAGTCTCCGTCTTGGCATTTCCCTCCCACTGGAAAGAACACAATAACAAAAAGTCAAGGAAATAATGAGGCAGAGAAAGGATGGGGAAGTGGGGAACAAGGAGACTTGTCTGAGTGCACTGAGGCTTCACCCACCCGTTACTGACTGACAGTGGAGAATCTGCATGGCTGAGCTCCTGCCCTTCCTCCCAACAGGTTTTCCATCAGCCACTTTGTCTTTCCCAACTGTGCCGCTTGGGAGAAGCAGTGGCCCCATCTCACTAGATCAATACAGTCTCTCTTTTTTTTTTCTTTTTCCAGATCTCATCAGAAAATCTCTTCTCTCTTGCCATTTTTTCTTTCTCTGACATTTACTGTTAAACACTAGCAATCACGTGAGAACTGGGTTCTCACAAAAAACAAGCCAGGAAGGACTAGGCAATTTCTCCTGCCTTCTCTGCCATTTATCCTCAAGCCTGATCCAGCTACATCTATAAATTATGTTATTGCTTATAGACACACTCTTAAGTGAGGTAAAACTCAGAGGAAAGAAAAAGATGAATTTCTATTTATGAACCAACCAGCAATGGAGTGTTCATATCTATAAACCTCAGATTAGATTCTTCTAGAAGCAATGTGAACTTAAACTAAAGGCAGTGTGCCTTCTCTGCTTATTTCATTCCTATAATTTCAGTTCTTTCTTGTCATTTTTTTTCTGCATTTGCTCTTTCACTTCACCTCCATAGCCTCCATTATATTCACCACAGGGCCCCTGAGGTCAGCTGATACAAATGCCAGAACAATGCAGAGGAGCAAGGAGAGGCAGTAGAAAAACTGCTTGCAAGTCACAAGACCTGAGCTCTAGTCCTGGCTCCATCAACTTGCTGTGGTGGAGTCACCTGATCTCTTTAGGTATAATATTCTCATATTCAAATGACGGGATGCCACAGGATAGCTGCTGAGGTGGCTTAGTAGTGCAAGGAATGGTTTACTGGCGTTTTCTAGAATCTGAGGGTGAGGGATAGGGGTGGAGGTACACAGAAACAGCTGAAGATCTTGTGTGGCGAAGGGCAGAAGAAAGGTATAAAGGCCACAAGCTGGGCTGTACCTTAGTGTCCACAGCCTCTGGCTGGAGGGGGACTAGGCTGCTCACGAGAGCGGGAAGAGTCAGATTCCTCCTCCTGCAGCTTTAGGTTACTGCTCATACCGCCCCTCTTCCCGGGATGCGAGAGTGAAAGAGGAATCAACATCCCCTGGAACTAAAAGACTTAAGCAGAATATATTATTGTGTGGATGTTCACGAGATGTGGTTAAGTGCTGATGGGGGAGATGGGGCCTCTACTAGACTGTAGAAATTCTAGGGTTTAGAAACTTAGCCTCGTAGGTCTAGACACTTGATTCTCTCAGTCAGCTCAGGAAGAACTGATTCCTGCTAACTAAATGGCCCGGGGAAAGAGGAGAAACCAGAAGGCCAATTTACAATGAAAATAGTAACTGTTAAGAGAACTAAACTGATGACAGCTGGCCATTATACTTCTCAGTAGGAAAATCTACTAAGGAAACTCAGTTCACCACAGAAGATTGCTCAGTGAAAAGAGAATCAGATCAGAAGACACTGGATGCTCTCAAACTGTGATCATTTACTGAATTACCCTTTGCGGCCACAGAAATGTGTCCTGAGAAGTGGCTCAAAACCTGTTCTATGTAGATAAACACGAATGCTTTATGTTAACCATTCCTTTCTCTGCCAATGTTTGTTAACCATGCCTTTTTCACACCAATACCACACCTGTTATAACTGATAACTACCCTCTTTTTCTCTTTCCCAGTTCCATTTTCGCAGGGCAGAGTGCCTATTGCCAATTCTTTTTTTAAAATTGGAGTATAGTTGCTTTACAATGTTGTGTTAGTTTCTACTGTACAGCAAAGTGAATCAGCTACACATATACATATATCCCCTCTTTTTTGGATTTCCTTCCCATTTAGATCACCACAGAGCACTGAGTAGAGTTCCCTGTGCTATATATTAGTGCTAATTCTTGATGCTCCAAGTGCCTATCCTTTTCCCCATGAAGATAGACTCTTTCCTCTAAATAAACCATTAACTAAATAATATCCAAGAATGTCAGTGAGAGCTCTTGGCTTTTTTTTTTTTTTTAGTAGAAAGCTCATTAAAGTGGTACTAAGTGGTTGTAGAACAGGGACTTCTGGAAGCCACTGTCAGGAATCCCTCATTACAAATACCATCTCTTGACAGAACAGTTACAGAATATGTTCCATCTCACATGGAGAGGGCTCTGATGCCATCTGTACTACAGGAGCTAAGTTATTCAAACCACTGGGATGTTACCAGCCAGCAAAGAGCCTGGCTGGGGTGCCCTTTCACAGTTCAAGATCCTCAGATAAGCCCCCAGGGTGTGAATCAGAGCAGTGGAGGAAACAAACATTAAACTGGCTGGTGAGCTGTACAGCCAAGAGCACTTGGGACAAGTAGGATGACAGCAGATTACAAGCCAAGTGCTTGACAGCTGGTCCTGAGAGTTGGCTCATTCAGATTTGCTTCCACGTCTCTGAACCACAAAGCCATAATTAAATCACAGCAAGGAGAACAATCCCTCACCCCCTCTGCCCCAGATCTCAACTTTCCCATGCAGACCAGTTGTTGGTACTGGAATTTGGGCCTCCTTTATTTCATGATGCTAATTGATTGATGGTTGGGGTTCTAATCTGAAAGATGTCTCTATGGAGCATGAAGTCACCCTGGAGAAGCCTACGTTTCCAAGGCCTATCTATTCCTTTGGTACAAATCTGGTCCAGCTGCCTGAACAATAGATGGACATGAGATTGGGTGATTTCTACTAGATTGTGGTGGGAAGGAATTTGCAGAAGCGTGCTGAATTGGCACTCAAAAATGTGTTAACCATCTGGCTTTTTGAAAAGTCCAGGCAGAATCTGAATTGTGCCAGGACCCCCAATTTACTCTCTGGCACAGTCCATGACTGGGCAATTCAGCCTCAGACAGAAACTCATACTGAGTTTGTGTGACTAAAATGTCAGAAGCTATATTACATAAAAGTATTCACAACAGTAGTTGAACAGAGGAAAGGAGAGTTCTGGAGGGATAAGAGCCCAAACATCCACTTGGAATCAGAATCTTAGAACTGGAAGAGACCTCAGACGAAAGGTAAAATGCAGAGAATTTGAATAACTTGCTCAGGGTCACAAAGCTAACTAGTAGCACAGCTGGGTCTAGAATCAGGGTCTTCTGACTTCCAGCCAATGCTCTTTTCCCTATACACACTGGATCCACTCGATCCCTTATATGGACAACGGATCCTCCCATGAATCTGTCACTCTGTTGTTTTTTTTGTTTTTTTGTTTTTTTTTTGGCCGAACCTCATGGCTTGCATGATCTTAGTTCCCCGACACCCTCGGCAGTGAAAGCGCGGAGTCTTAATCACTGGACTGCCAGGGAATTCCCATGAATCTGTCACTCTAAACAAGAGAAAGAGCTCAGATGAAAGAAAAGCCAAGTTGGGGATTACTCCTTGCTAGTGGGCAGGGACGAATAACTGAGTAACAACTAGGGGTTGTGAAGAGCCAGCATTATAGTTTGACCACAGATCTGATTGCCCTATACATTAGCATTCCCTTGGAATGCATACTGACAATTTTAAGAACTTAAAGAAGTTTATGAAAATGCAACCCAGTGAAAAGCATATAAAACAAAGGTGGCCCTGGGAGCTTCTATATCTCTGATGCATAGATAGATCTACGGACAGTGTGACCCAGTTAGGAACTGCCTGTCTCTTCCTAATGCAAAGATGTTTGGAAAGGTGATATGCTACGTTGGGTTGGCAGTCTCTAGCTGTGCAGCCATGTGATTATTCCTGTCTTCCTGGACTGCAGTGGAGAAAATCAAAAGCTGGCTGGTGACTGCCAAGGTTAAGTAAGGGAAGACATTTCTGCTTCAGCTTTGGAAGGGCTTATGATGCAGAGGTCCTAGTTTCTTAAATCCATACCTAGATGGCTTCGGGGAAGGCGGGGACGGGGGAAGGATTTTCCTTTAAAAAGCACCTGTCCTTTCTTGGAAGTATCTTCTTCCAAGATACTTTGGCTAATACAACATACACATTTCAGCCCGACTGAGGGGGTGTGGGTGGGGAGGAAAGGACAATATTTAGGATGACAAGCAATTTAAGGAGCCAAGAGCAATGCAGTATACTAATAATGAAAAATATAACAATTCTGTGTTCCGCACGGTGCTTCTGAGCTGCAGGCAGGTTGACCCCCTCTGTGTGCTCAGGCAGTCCACCGTCAGAGGTGATGCTGGTGATCCTGGCTCTTAAATACTGGTATACGCCACAGAGAAAACCTGTGGTCAGGTTTTCTGAATCTCAGAGCATCATCCCAGATGACTGCTTCAATGGGCTTACATGATTAATCTAGTAAAACTGATTTACAGTAAGGTTTATTGCCATTGTCCAGTATTGTATCTGGCGTCATTAACGCTCAACACATTTTGTCCACAAAGGGCAAGCATTTCTATCAGTACCATTAGGCAGTGGTTTCAGGTGCCAATCACAGTTCAGTGGGGGAAACTATACAAACCATTAAGATGGAGAAGTACATAGGAGAACTATCAGACATTAACGGACACATATGGGTCACAGTGGAATAGACTGTACTTCGTTGGAGGTACATTTTGGATCCTAATTCTAAAGGATTAAAGAGACATACTGCTCCAGAGTTGGCAGGTACAATAGTAGGTGATGGGGGGTGGGGTCTGAGTAAAGTACTGAAAGCAGGAAAGGATGCTAATGCCTGATTAGAGAGCTAGAACAGAGGTGCAGGTGGGGATGAGATTTTGCAGGGGGCCAGTCAAGTCTCCTTGCAGGGAAACCTTTATAACACAGCCAGGTCTTATTCGGAGACCAATTTACCATATTAACTTGCTTTTCCCTCTTTGACTCTTTAAATTTTCATTATTTTTTATTTTAAAAAGTTATTTTTCATTAGATAATACATTCAGCTGTTTCAAATTCAAATGGTACAAAAGGGCTGAAATCTCCCTCCTAAACTTATACCCCCGCCCCCTAGTTGTCCAGAGGCAACCAATATCTCCAGTTTCCCCAGAAATATTTTATAGATATAAAATCAAATATTTATTCTTCACTTTTTCCCACAAAATGGTGGTATATTAAATGGTTTTGCTTGACTCATTTAACAATATATCTAAGAAATAATTCCATTCCAATACATAAACAGTTCTTTTTTAACAGCTGCACAGTATTCCACCAAGAGGATGTATCATTATTTAGATAACCACTTCCTCATATTACTCTAACCTCAATCTTGAGGAGGAAGTGCCTTTTATCCCCCCTTTACAAAATTACTTCTTTGGTGGGCTATGGGTGGGCTGTGGGTTCTCAGCTTCAACACAGTCTGAATCTCTGATGGCTAAAGTTGAAAGCAACTGAGATATTTAAGTTCAGTTTGCTGAAATTATGCCAAAAGGCTAAATACTCTTCACCTTAGCAAGTGTCTTATAAAACCTTCAGAGGCTTCTAAGGGTAGTAACCCCTTAAGCCCCCCAAAAGCAGCACATGCGTTAAAAAGTAATCTCTATACTCCCCCAGTTGGTATAATTCCTTTCTGATCCTTTTCATAGTAGGATGTAATGTTGGCTGATGTTCTCACTTATCTATTTAAGAGGATGTTTTGGCAGTTTATCCTACCCTCACTCTCCTCTCTCCCCCAGTGGTAATCATGAATCCCTAAAGCAGCTCCCTTCCTCCTTGGGGTACTTATATATAATTTTACTAAATCACAACATATTCAAAGCAACATAGTTAAGCCAGAATCAATCTTTAGAATTGCTAAGTAACTTTAAATTAGGGGAAAAAAATTAGGTCTCTGCAGAGAAAGTGCCTCATGAAGCAAATATTTCTTTCAGAATTTGAGCTTCCCTGCCTACATCATGAATAATTGTGTTTAAAAAATTGATGACTTTGTCTTAAATGAATGAAATCCTGGCCAACACTCTTCTTCACACATAAATGTTTTTACAAAATGCAATAACAAACCGAAGCATAGGGGCTTGCCTCCACAAACTTTAAAAGAATTTATAAAATAGGAGCTTTTTTCCCATAACCTCTTCCCCACACGTCTTTATGACATTCCCATTTCCTGCCTTCGTTCTATGGCTGTCTGGAGATGCTCTCCCATACATTTTTGCCGTGAACTTTTCCCTATTTCTGCCTTCCCATAAAAGCACTGAGTCCCCAGTAGAATTCTCTAGGTCCTTCTCATGGCAGTGGATCCCGTGTACTAAAGAGAACAGTGGTATGGAAGTGAGTGAACCTGAATCTCTGGTCTCAGTTTTGCATCGCACTAGCTGTGATCCGAGCAAGTCATTTTCCTTCAAGTGTAAACAAAGAGGTTAAAAGAATAAAGCAAGGGTTTAAGTAAAATGATTTCTAAGCTCTTTTCTAGCCCTAAAATTTTATGACTGCCATTCTTAACGTCTTTTTAGATAACATGGCTTAGATCAGTTAAAATGTCCATATCTTCAGAAGTCCTCAAAGAATAGAATGGTGGTAATTTCTGGTATGGTGGGTAGAATTCTGAGATGGTTCTCAACATCCCCACACCCTGTAAAATCTCCTCTCTTTGAATGTGGGCAGGACCTGTGAATAGGATGTGATACCACTCTTGTGATTAGGTTACTTTATATGGAAAAGGTAATGGGATAGTCACTCCCATGATTACAGTTATATAAGAACCCATCTCAGCACACTGGGGAAAGAGATTCTCCTGCTGGCTTTGAAGAAGTGAGCTGCCATATTGTAAGAGGGCCTGTGAGAGGGCCGCATGGTAAGGAACTGCAGCAGTCTGCTGCGAGTGACAGCCAGCAAGAAAAAGGGACCTCATTCCTACAACCAAAAGGAAATGAATTCTGCCAAGAACCCAGGTGAGCTTGGAAGAGGACTATGAACTCCAGATGAGAAAGCAGTCCTACTGATGTCTTGATTTCTGCCTTGTTAAGACTCTGAGCAGAGAACCCAGTTATGCTATGCTCAGACCCTGACTTATAGAAACTAGGGGATAAATAGGTGGTATTTTAAGCTGCAAATTTGTAGTAATTTGTTATAAGCAAGAAAGTTAAGTAGGGAAGGTATTTATGGTTGGGAATGTCCTTTTGACGTTCCTCAAATCATACTTTATATACAGCTACACTCATTCTAGGTATGTTTTATGGAACTGTCACTTTTCTGCAACTACTATACCAAGCTCCATAAACTAGCTCTTATAGAGGCACTAGCCAAGATCTAATTAATTTTTAAATTTCTTAGCAAGAAAACAAATTAAAACTGCCACGCTTCTCTTGGGAATTCAACAGCCTTGCTCTGATTTCAAATGTATCTGATAATTATAAGTTAGTTCATTTTCACACAGATTTGGATATTTAGGCTATAACATGTCCCTTAAAACATTACAACATTCAGTAAAAAGCTGATTATTTATAGAATTTCAAATCTGGAAGAACGCTTGGAGATAATAGTATAACTCTAACTTGAGGTCAGAGAAATTGTGACTTGCCCATGTGTCAAGGAAATTAATGACATGGGAAGGTGTCATACTCCTATCATTCTCTCCCTCACCCTAGGTTTTTATTAGAGCTTTAGCATCCTTTTCAGTATCTGACCATGTTTAGAATTAATTCACTCATTTATTCAACATTAATTAAATATCTACTGCATAAATATACATAATTCTTCTAGGCTCAGAGTAGGACACAAAGATGTGGAAAACATTGTTCTCGTCCTCAAGAGTTTAGAGTCCAGTAGAAAATTCCCCCTTGAATGCTGTGGATACTAGAGATATTAATACTGCTTAGATATTCCTAGGAACAGGGAAGTTAAATAATGATAATGCCTTCTGAAAGCAATGATCCCAAGAATTTTTGGATGAATGATGAAACTTAGGAGAAACTAAAAGCTCCAATTTTCCTATTTAAAAAATACAAAAAAAACCCCACTTATAACTTCTAAACTAATACGAATCTCAAAAAGTACTGAAAAAAGCAGTAGATACTACTTTCTAAGAGAACAAAATTAAGCCTCATCAGGTTCTAGGATTATTATTTTTTTAATAACTTTTTGGGACTCCTCTGGTGGCGCAGTACTTAAGACTCTGCCTGCCAATGCAGGGGACATGGGTTCGATCCCTGGTCTGGGAGGATCCCACATGCTGCAGAGCAACTAAGCCCGTGTGCCACAACTACTGAGCCTGTGCACTAGAGCCCGCAAGCCACAACTACTGAGCCTGTGTGCCACACTACTGAAGCCCGTGTGCCTAGAGCCCATGCTCTGCAAGAAGAGAAGCCACTGCAATGAGAAGCCCGCGCACCACAAAGAAGAGTAGCCCCCGCTTGCCGCAACTAAAGCCCGCACGCAGCAATGAAGACCCAAAGCAGCCAAAATAATAATAAAAAAAAATTAATTAACTAAAAAAATAAGATAAACAGGCAGAGGAAAGTCAGTACCTTGGGGCTGAAAACAGAGCAGGCGGCTGTGTATAGTCATAATTTCAATCTAATATAGTAATTTAGGGTTATCTCATTTAATTTTCACAATAGCCCTGAGGCAAGTAGCCTTTATCACCGTTCTACAGATCAGGAAACTGAGGTTTTGAGAGTTTCAGTGATTTGTTCAAAGTCCAAAGCTAGTGAGTAACAGGGACTCAAAATCAGGTTTGAGTTTAAACCCAAAATTTATGCTTACAAATGTCTTGCATATATTTAGCTCTCAATAAATGCTAGATGTTGGAATCGTCTCTAAAAGTATAACAAGGTATTGCTACACCAGTGAGTAGAGGTGATGAGGAACAGCTGGATCGTTAAAAGCTGAGAAGTCCATCCACATCTGTATATCCTATAATTTGATGTTCAGAAACTGACAGCTTAGTATATACATATGTCTTTTCTGTTCTGTGGTATCCTTTAAAGGGATACTAACTTTCCTTGCTACATGACCTTATTTAAGTAACTTTAGGCTTTTGTGTATTGGTTTCTTCACCAAAAAGTAATATAGGGCTTCCCTGGTGGCGCAGTGGTTGAGAGTCCGCCTGCCGATGCAGGGGACACGGGTTCGTGCCCCGGTCCGGGAAGATCCCACATGCTGCGGAGTGGCTGGGCCCGTGAGCCATGGCCGCTGAGCCTGCGCGTCCGGAGCCTGTGCTCCGCAACAGGTGAGGCCACAACAGTGAGAGGCCCGCGTACCGCAAAAAAAAAAAAAAAAAAAAAAAAGTAATATGGTCAGAAAAGTGAAGAACACAGATGTGTCTACTAAGATGTTCCTGTGTGGGATAAGAAGCTAGATTAGACAACTCCAAGAGTCTGTGTCACTGTAGGGTATGCATTACAGATGTCAGAGCATGTCTGAGTGGGAGAACCTGGTTCTGAACAGAAGAGACAATTGTAGGGCGAAAATGTCATATTTCATCTTCAAGAGAAGGACACTAACTCCAAAACATCATAGTTTACCAAAAGGACTTTATTCTCACCCAAGAATGGTCAACTCTTAGCCAAAGGGAACTGGGAGGAAATAGACTAGAACCTGTCTTCCCTAAGCTATTGAGAACCACAGTTCAAAATGGTGAACCTGCATTGTCTCCTCCTGGATTGCGTTTCAGCAATGATTTTCAAATTCCAGCAGCATTTTGGGATATACTGAGAGACAACATGATGGTGTGGAAAGAACACAGACTGGGATCAGAGAGACCTGAGCTTGAATTCTAGCTCTACTTAGCAGGGTAACCAAGAGTAAGCTGTTTCATTTTATATTTCCTTATTCATAAAATGGGGGATACTACTACCTAACTTTCAGTAAAAATACTTGGGATTGCAGAGAGTATCCTGTAGGGGATATGCCACAGGTTTTACTATTTATTTTCTTGGCTTGTCAGGTAATAAGGTAAACTGTATGTATAGGACAACTATGAAGAATCAAGGACAACCATGTCATAAATTATGATTTTCAGTTTAAGCGGGCTTGTGCTGGGGCATGAGTACTAAAGGCCATGGCCTATATCTGTGTGATTATTTCCTGTATTATAGTTCAAAGTACACGGGGGACACAACTGAACCTACAAGTTTCCCAAATCTCTAATATCCTAAGGTGCTTATAATGGGGCTTTACCATACATAGAAACCTTTTGTTCTCTTGGCAGAAATAAGAATACTCTAAGTCATACAGGCCATAGCTCATTCTAGAGCTCCAACACAAATAATTTCTAACTTTTCCATCATAGGATGCCATGGGGAAGAAGCCATGTTCAATTTTCCATTACCTTCTTCAGCAGACTAGGTAAATCATTCAGACAGCCCTTGAGAGGTTATATATCTAATTTTATGCCCAGTATGTATATGAATAAGCAATAGAACCAATTCCTCTTAAGTGCTAAACAAAAGAGATGACCTATAGTAGAAAGGTACTACAGTTCATGCAGAAAGGTTCTTTCTCCAAATGGTCAAAATTCAACAAAGACATGTCATTCTTGCCTGAGAGTTGTCATTCTCACATGAACCACGTAGAACTAAAGAAACAGCCACAATGAAATTTGGCATTTTCACTCTGAGGGATTACATCACGCTGGAATGTAAATCTGCAGTTGCCACCTGCCTGGGTTCTCCAACTGTTCTGAGGAACATTAGCTCTATAAGTTGTTAAAGATATTCTGAGGCAAGTCAAGTTTGGGAACTATATCACTCTCTTGGAGATTAATAATGCACATTAGCATATTAAAAAGTTGGCAGGAGTAGTGCTGCAGGAAGAAATTCTGTATAACCTGGCATTTTCCAAACTTATTTGAACCATGGAACACTTTTTTTGGGTTTTGTTTTAAACCCACAAAACCATTAACATATTGCAGTATATAATGTCCTTCACGATGCCGTTTCAGAAATTCTGTACTAAATTATGTCTAAAGACAGGTTTGCAAGCTCTAAAGTAGCCAAGGAAGAGAGAGTGCCAGGGCCTCTAAAAGGTGCCAATTTCTGAAGGTCCTAACCTTTTGGGAAAAAATGAAGACAGCTGAGACAGAGCAGCAGGCAGACAAAAGTACTCCTGTGCCAACCCCTGCCTCACTCTTTCCCCACCCCTCATAGGGGTCAGAGGCCCTCATTAGCACCTATCACAACAACGTGAACAGCTTGTATCCTTTTCTTTCTCCCCTAATAGACTATGAGCTTCTTGAGAGTAGAACCCTGTGCCCAGCATAGTGCCTATGCTGCTAGCTGAATGAATGGATGAACCACACTAAATCTGGTTATATCATCAACCTCATAATGGAAGCAGCAGGCATTTATTAAACATTCACTGCATGATAGGCACAAGGTTAAGTGCTTTGTGTAGATTTATCCTCAGAACAATCCTATGAGGTGGATATTATTATCCTCATTCTAAAAACATAGAAACCAAATTCAGAAATTGCCCAAAGCTACTCAGCTAGTCAATGATGGAGCCAAGATTCAAATCCAGTATTCTTAACTATTACACTTTTCTTCCTCTCTTCTAAGATTCATCTCAGCAGTGAAATTCCATGATTCAGTGGAAAGAGAATTGGTATAGAACTCAAACGAATGGAAAAATCACTAGTATGACTATTAGGATCAGGAATGTTTAAAAGCAAAGGGGAGAGTGCAAGGAGAGCCTGCAAAAGACAGGCACATCTGGCAGAGCAAAGGAAGTGAAGACAGGCACATCTGGCAGAGGGAAGGAACTTGGAACGGTAGCCAAGCACAGGCTAGTCTTTGCATGCACCCTGCAGTACATCACTTAACATTGCTGATATCATGACCCCCTTAAGCTCGGATGAAGGTGAAATGTATGTTAAGTCTAAAAGATAGGGGTTATAGTACACAGTGAATTCATGACATGAATTTGTTCTCTGGGTCTACTGTCAAAGGTGAGGGGTTATTGGCTTGAGATCCTATGTCTTTTTCACATCTATTAAGATGTTCATTCACTCATTCATTTATTGAGCAAATATTTATAGGGTGTCTACTCTATCCCAGATATTGTCCTAGGCACAGGGAATATATCCAGGAACAAGACAGATAAGCATTCTAGTAAACAGAGACAGATAATAAATGCACACATAAATACACAAGAAAATATCAGGTAGTGATAAAGCCTATGATACAGGCTGATGGAGTTACCAGGAAAGTGATTTATATGAGACCTGAGTTACAAGGAGCCAAATACACAGAGATCCTGGGAAAGAGCACTTGAGGTGAAGGAACAGCCCGAACAAAGGCTTTTGGGTGGGAATGAACTTGATATATCTAGAATATAAAAGAACATGTGGAATGGAGTGAACTGGTAAGAAAGTGATATTTGATGTACTCAAAGAGTATATAAGAGCCATGCCATATGGAGCCCTGTAAGCCTAGGTAAAGAGATCAGGACTAGAGTAGGCTAGGTGGAGAAACAGAGTCAGATTCAGGATGTTCTGGAAGCAGGGACACGGATTTATTGAAGAAACAAATATGGGGATGAACGAGTACAGAATCAAGGATAATGCTTACTTTTGTTTGTTCGAGCTCCTGGACAGATGAGGCATAATTCAGTTAACAAGTATTTATTGAGGGCCTACTATCTATGTACAAAATATCACAGTTAGTAGTCTCTGCTCTACCTGATAAGTCATAGTTGTGAAAATTCAAGCCCATGTCTATAATTTATGGATAAGAATTGATGACAGTAGTGAAGGCAGAAGATTTTAGGTTAATGCCTCTTTTTAAAAAAACTATAAAAGCTACAGACAATATAGTTAGTTTTTTTATAATTTATATTGAGTAGTCAGGGAAGGCCTCTTTGAAGAAACAGAAGTTAGCCATGCAAAGAGTATAATTAGGTTTAAAAAAATGAGTTTTTTTTATTTTTTGCGGTACACGGGCCTCTCACCGCTGTGGCCTCTCCCGCTGCGGAGCACAGGCTCCGGACGCGCAGGCTCAGCGGCCAAGGCTCACGGGCTCAGCCGCTCCGCGGCATGTGGGATCTTCCCGGACCGGGGCACGAACCCGTGTCCCCTGCATCGGCAGGTGGACTCTCAACCACTGCGCCACCGGGGAAGCCCAAAAATGAGTTTTTAAACAGACAATACAAATATTCTCACGGTAAATTAAACTCATATACTTTTTTGTTTCTATTTTTGCCTTACTTTGTGGACTATGTATGAGTGATATTTAGGTCTTGGTTGCTACAGTGCATTGAATGGTGGCTACCCCAAGAGATATGTCCTACATCTTAGCCTCTAGAACTTGTGAATATGACTTTGTTTGGAAGAAGGGGATTTGCAGATGTAATTAAGGATCTTGAGATGATACCAGGTGGGCCCTAAATCCAATGACAAGTGTCCTTACAAGAGATATAAAAAGGATGGACACACAGATATACAGAAGAGAGAAGGAGGGGGAAGACCACGTGAAGACAGAAGTAGTGATTGGTAATATGCAGCCACAAGCCAAGGAGTGACTAAGCCACCAGAAGCTGGAAGAGGCAAGGGAAGATTCTTCCCTAGAGCCTTCAGAGGGAGTGTGGCCCTGCAAACATCTTGATTTCAGATTTGTGGGCTTCAGAACTGTGAAATAACTTTCTGTTGTTTTAGATCACCATGTTTGTGGTAATTTGTTACAGCAGCCCTGGGAAATGAATACACTTGGCTTCTTCCTCTTACTTAGTATGAATCTAGGGCAGTTTCCCCTAGATATCTATCTTTTACACTCAGGGACTCCAAAGTTACACAGATAAAACAATCTAAGAAGTCAAAATAAATGCCAAATATCATCTATCTCAAAACCAAACATATTTTTGGATATCAGATAAGACTGTATAATTTGTACCACTGCCTCTGTTAACAAGGATAATGAGGCATGAACTCTATGGAGAGACTAAACATCCCAGGAAATGGTTTGAAGTCATTTGAAAGAAACACTTTATCTTTTTTTTCTTTAACCACTAGGTTGCACTTTCCTTTGCTACCATTACCCTGAATCATTCTATTTTGTACATCCTATAATTTTAACACAGACAGTGATTCATCCTATATAATTGTTCTTTAAAGTGAATCTATTGTCTTTAGTTGGACTTTTCAAAAAAAAGGTATGCAAATATAAATAGGAGCTTATTAATTTTATTTTAATAATGAGTGATGACTTCAAATCTTACATCTTTGGATTTGCAGATGCTGTCAAATCTGTTTTGTGAAACAAAGCAATACAACCAAAGCTATTCTGGAGAAATGACCCTGTGGTATTACACATACACATACATAACCTCCATGATTTCATTAATTTTTTCCAAAGGCTTCTACAAAGGTCAGAGGAGGTATTATTTTAAACAAACAAAAATAAATATGTAAACAAGCAAGGAGACAAATGCTGTTTTAAAAAGTTATGTGGATCAAGAAAATGAAATAAAAGGCATCCAGGATGGAAAGGAAGAAGTAAAATGATCTCTGTTTGCACATAGCATGATCTTATATTAGAAAATCTTAAGAAATCCATCAGAAAGTGTTGAATAAGCAAGACTGTGCTTATAAAACCTGAGTCGGTGCTTTGGAGAGACTTAAAAATCACAAATCACAGTACCCAATGGTGAAATAAAAACATTGTCAGATAAACCAAAAACTAAGAGAATTAACTGCCAGCAGATTCATACCATAAATGATAAAGGAAGTTCTTCAAACTGATGTAAGTGATACCAGATAAAATTTTAGATATTCAGAAATAAATGAAAAACACTCAAACTGGTAAGTATGAATAAATGGTAAATGTGGCTAAGTATAAAAATTATTTTTTTCTGTTAATTTACTGAAAAATATAATTGTTGAAAACAAACATGCTAACATTATAGGATAGGGATTATAACATATATAGAGGAAATACAAAATGACAGCTATGGCATAAAGGATGGAATGATGGGAAATGGAACTGTATGAATGCAAGGTTCTTACATTTCACTTGAAGTGGTACAATATTAACTTTAAGTAAACCATGAAAAGTTATAATTTCTAGAGAAACCACTAAAATATAAAATGCAAAAAAGTATAGCTAAAAGGCCACTAGACCCAACTCTATGTCTAGAAGAGATATACCTGAAAGACACAGATAGGTTTAACATAAAAGAATAGACATACCATGCAAACAATAACTACCCAAAGAGCTGGAGTAATTAAATCAATACCAGACAAAACAGAATTCAAGAAAAGGCGTATTACTAAACACAAAGGGGGAATATTTCATAATGATAAAATGGCCAGTTCATCAAGAAAAGACAATAATCATAATCATTAAGTATGTATGCACTTAATACCAGAGCTCAAAATTAATGAAGCAAAGACTGACATCATTTAAAGGGAAAAACAGATGAGATTGGTTCAAGATGGTAGAGTAGAAGGACATGTGCTCAGTCCCTCTTGTGAGAGCACCGGAATCACAATTAACTGCTGAACGATCATCAACAGGAAGACACTGGAACTCACCAAAAAAGATACCCTACATCCAAAGACAAGGGAGAAGCCTCAGTGTGACAGTAGGAGGGGCGCAATCACAAGAAACTCAAATCCCATAACCCCTGGGTGGGTGACTCACAAACTGGAGAGTACTTATACCACAGAAGTTCACCCACTGGAGTGAAGGTTCTGAGCCCCACGTCAGGCTTCCCAACCAGGGGGTCCAGCAACAGGAGGAGGAATTCCTAGAGTATCAGACTTTGAAGGCTAGTGGGATTTGATTGCAGGACACCGACAGGGCTAGGGGAAACAGAGACTCCACTCTTGGAGGGCACACACAAAGTACTGTGCACATCAGGACCCAGGGGAAGGAGCAGTGACCCCATAGGAGACTGAACTAGACCTACCTGCTAGTGTTGAAGGGTCTCCTGCAGAGGCGGTGGGTGGCTGTGGCTCACTGCAGGGACAAGGACACTGGCAGCAGAAGTTCTGGGAAGTACTCCTTGGCATGAGCCCTCCCATAGCCTGCCATTAGCTCCACCAAAGAGCGGGGTAGGCTCCAGTGCTGGGTTGCCTCAGGTCAGACAACCAAAAGGGAGGGAACCCAGCCCCATCCATCAGCAGACAAGCAGATTAAAGTTTTACTGAGCTCTGCCCACCAGAGCAACACCCAGCTCTACCTGCCACCAGTCTCTCCATCAGGAAGGTTGCACAAGCCTCTTAGATAGCCTCATCCACCAGAGGGCAGACAGCAGAAGCAAGAAGAACTACAATTCTGAAGCCTGTGGGATGAAAACCACATTCACAGAAAGATAAACAAGATGAAAAGGCAGAGGACTATGTACTAGATGAAGGAACAAGATAAAACCCCAGAAAAACAACTAAATGAAGTGGAGATAGGCAATCTTCCAGAAAAAGAATTCAGAATAATGATAGTGAAGATGATCCAGGACCTTGGAAAAAGAATGGAGGGAAAGATCGAGAAGATGCAAGAAATGTTTAAAGACCTAGAAGAATTAAAAAACAAACACCTAGAAGAGTTAAAGAACAAACAAACAGAGATGAATCATACAATAACTGAAATGAATATACTAGAAAGAATCTATAGCAGAATAACTTAGGCAGAAGAATGGATAAGTGATGTGGAAGACAGAATGGTGAAATTCACTGCTGTGGAACAGAATAAAGAAAAAAGAATGGAAAGAAATGAAGACAGCCTAAGAGACCTCTGGGACAACGTTAAATGCACCAACATTTGCATTATAGGCATCCCAGAAGAAGAAGAGAGAAAGGACCTAAGAAATTATTTGAAGAGATTATAGTTGAAAACTTCCCTAACATGGGAAAGGAAACAGCCACTCAAGTCCAGGAAGCGCAGAGAGTCCCAGGCAGGATAAACCCAAGGAGAAACACACCAAGACAGAAAGTAATCAAATTGACAAAAATTAAAGACAAAGAAAAATTATTAAAAGCAACAAGGGAAAAACGACCAGTAACATATAAGGGAACTCCCATAAGGTCAACAGCTGATTTCTCATCAGAAACTCTGCAAGCCAGAAGGGAGTGGCATGATATACTTAAAGTGATGAATGGGAAGAACCTACAACCAAGATTACTCTACCTGGCAAGGATCTCCCTCAGATTTGACAGAGAAATCAAAAGCTTTACAGATAAGCAAAAGCTAAGAGAATTCAGCACCACCAAACCAATTCTACAACAAATGCAAAAGGAACTTCTCTAAGTGGGAAACACAAGAGAAGAAAAGAACCTACAAAAACAAACCCAAAACAAATAAGAAAATGGTCATAGGAACATACATATTGATAATTACCTTAAATGTGAATGGATTAAATGCTCCAACCAAAAGACACAGGCTTTCTGAATGGATACAAAAACAAGACCCAGGGCTTCCCTGGTGGCACTGTGGTTGAGAGTCTGCCTGCCAACGCAGGGAACACAGGTTTGAGCCCTGGTCTCGGAAGATCCCACATGCCACGGATCAACTAGGCCCGTGAGCCACAACTACTGAGCCTGCGCGTCTGGAGCCTGTGCTCCGCAACAAGAGAGGCCGCAATAGTGAGAGGCCCGCGCAACGCGATGAAGAGTGGCCCCTGCTTGCTACAACTAGACAAAGCCCTCGCACAGAAATGAAGACCCAACACAGCCAAAAATAAATAATGAATTAATTAATTAAAAAAAAACAAAAACACAAGACCCATATATATGCTGTCTACAAGAGACCCACTTCAGACCTAGGGACACATACCAACTGAAATTGAGGGGATGGAAAAAGATATTCCATGCAAATGGAAATCAAAAGAAAGCTGGAGTAGCAATACTCATATCAGACAAAATAGACTTTAGAATAAAGAATGTTACAAGAGACAAGGAAGGACACTACATAATGATCAAGGGATCAATCCAAGAAGATATAACAATTATAAATATATATGCAACCAACATAGGAACACCTCAATACATAAGGCAAATGCTAACAGCTACAAAAGAGGAAATCGACAGTAACACAATAATAGTGGGGGACTTTAACACCTCACTTACACCAATGGATAGATCATCCAGAAAAAAAAGCAATAAGGAAACACAAGCTTTAAATGACACAATAGACCAGATAGATTTAATTGATATTTATAGGACATTCCATCCAAAAACAGCAGATTACACTTTCTTCTCAAGGGTACATGGAACATTCTCCAGGATAGGTCACATCTTGGGTCACACATCAAGCCGTGGTAAATGTAAGAAAACTGAAATCATATCAAGCACCTTTTACAACCACAATGCTATGAGATTAGAAATCAGTTACAGGGAAAAAAACGTAAAAAACACAAACACATGGAGGCTAAACAATATGTTACTAAATAACGAAGAGATCACTGAAGAAATCAGAGAGGAAATCAAAAAATACCTAGAGACAAATGACAATGAAAACACGACAATCCAAAACCTATGGGATGCAGCAAAAGCAGTTCTAAGAGTGAAGTTTATATCAATACAATCCTATCTCAAGAAGTAAGAAAAATCTCAAACAATCTAACCTTATATCTAAAGGAACTAGAAAAAGAAGAACAAACAAAACCCAAAGTTAGGAGAAGGAAAGAAATCATAAACATTAGAGCAGAAATAAATGAAACAGAAACAAAGAAAACAATAGCAAAGATCAATAAAACTAAATACTGGTTCTTTGAGAAAATAAACAAAATTGATAAACCTTTAGCAAGACTCATCAAGAAAAAGAAGGAGAGGACTCAATAAAATTAGAAATGAAAAAGGAGACGTTACAATGAACACCGCAGAAATACAAAGCATCCTAAGAGACTACTACAAGCAACTCTATGCCACTAAAATGGACAAAGTGAAAGAAATGGACAAATTCTTAGAAAGGTATAACCTTCCAAGACTGAATCAGGAAGAAATAGAAAATATGAACAGACCAATCTCAAGGAATGAAATTGAAACTGTGATTAAAAATCTTCTAACAAACAAAAGTCCAGGACCAGATGGCTTCACAGGTGAATTCTATCAAACATTTAGAGGAGAGCTAACACCCATCCTTCTCAAACTCTTCCAAAAAATTGCAGAGGGAGGAACACTCCCAAACACATTCTACGAGGCCACCATCACCCTGATACCAAAACCAGACAGAGATACTACAAAAAAAGAAAATTACAGACCAATATCACTGATGAATATAGATGCAAAAATCCTCAACAAAATACTAGCAAACAGAATCCAACAACACATTAAAAGGGTCATACACCATGATCAAGTGGGATTTATCCCAGGGATGCAAGGATTCTTCAATATACGCAAATCAATCAATGTGATACACCATATTAGCAAATTGAAGAATAAAAACCATATGATCATCTCAATAGATGCAGAAATAGCTTTCGACAAAATTCAATACCCATTTATGATAAAAACTCTCCAGAAAGTGGGCAGAGAGGGAACCTACCTCAACATAATAAAGGCCATATATGACAAAATCACAGCAAACATCATTCTCAATGGTAAAAAACTGAAAGCATTTCCCCTAAGATCAGGAACAAGACAAGGCTGTCCACTCTTGCCACTATTTTCAACATAGTTTTGGAAGTCCTAGCCACAGCAATCAGAGAAGAAAAAGAAATAAAAGGAATACAAGGTGGAAAAGAAGAAGTAAAGCTGTCACTGTCTGCAGATGACATGATACTATACATAGAGAATTCTAAAGATGCCACCAGAAAACTACTAGAGCTAATCAATGAATTTGTAAAGTTGCAGGATACAAAATTAATGCACAGAAATCTCTTGCATTCCTATACACTAACAATGAAAGATCAGAAAAAGAAATTAAGGAAACAATCCCATTCACCATTGCAACAAAAAGAATAAAATACCTAGGAATAAACCTACCTAAGGAGGTAAAAGGCCTGTACTCAGAAAACTATAAGACACTGTTGAAAGAAATCAAAGATGACACAAACAGATGGAGAAATATACCACGTTCTTGGATTGGAAGAATCAATATTGTGAAAATGACTATACTACCCAAAGCAATCTACAGATTCAATGCAATCCCTGTCAAATTACCAGTAGCATTTTTTACGGAACTAGAACAAAAAATCTTAAAATTTGTATGGAGACACAAAGGACCCCGAATAGCCAAAGCACTCTTGAGGGGAAAAAAACAGAGCTGAAGGAATCAGACTCCTTCACTTCAGACTACAGGGCTATAGAAATCAAGACAATATGGTACTGGCAGAAAAACAGAAATATAGATCAATGGAACAGGATAGAAAGCCCAGAGATAAACCCAGCACCTATGGTCAACTAATCTATGACAAAGGAGGCAATGATATACAATGGAGAAAAGACGGTCTCTTCAATAAGTGGTGCTGGGAAAACTGGACAGCTACATGTAAAAGAATGGAATTAGAACACTCCCTAACACCATACACAAAAATAAACTCAAAATGGATTAGAGACCTAAATGTAAGCCCAGACACTATAAAACTCTTAGAGGAAAACATAGGAAGAACACTCTTTAACATAAATCACAGCAAGATCTTTTTTGATCCACCTTCTAAAGTAATGCAAATAAAAGCCAAAATAAACAAATGGGACCTAATGAAACTTCAAAGCTTTTGCACAGCAAAGGCAACTATAAGTAGGACAAAAAGACAACCCTCAGAATGGGGAAAATATTTTCAAAAGAATCAATGGACAAAGGATTAATCTCCAGCATATATAAACAGCTTATGCAGCTGAATATTAAAAAACCAAACCACACAATCAATAAATGGGCAGAAGACCTAAATAGACACCTCTCCAAAGAAGACATACAGATGGCCAAGAAGCACATGAAAAGCTGCTCAACATCACTAATTATTAGAGAAATGCAAATCAAAACTACAATGAGGTATCACCTCACACCGGTTAGAATGGGCATCATCAGAAAATCTACAAACAACAAATGCTGGAGAGGGTGTGGAGAAAAGGGAACCCTCTTGCACTGTTGGTGGGAATGTAAATTGATATAGCCACTATGGAGAACAGTATGGAGGTTCCTTAAAATACTAAAACTAGAATTACCATATGACCCAGAAATCCCACTACTGGGCATATACCCAGAGAAAACCATAATTCAAAAAGACACATGCACCCCAGTGTTCATTGCAGCACTACTTACTATAGCCAGGTCACGAAAGCAACCTAAATGCCCATCGACACACAAATAGATAAAAAAGATTTGGTACATATATACAATGGAATATTATGCAGCCATGAAAAGGAACGAAAGTGGGTCATTTGTAGAGACATGGATGGACCTATGGACTGTCATACAGAGTGAAGGAAGTCAGAAAGAGAAAAACAAAATCATATATTAATGTATATATATGGAATCTAGAAAAGTGGTACAGATGAACCGGTTTGCAAGGCAGAAATAGAGACACAGATGTAGAGAACAAACGTATGGACACCAAGGGGGGGAAAGTGGCAGGGGTGGTGGTGGTGGTGGGATGAATTGGGAGATTGGGATTGACATATATACACTAATATGTATAAAATAGATAACTAATAAGAAACTGCTGTATAAAAAATAAAATAAAATGTAATATGAGATCCTTGATTAAATCATGGAGATATGAAAAAAGAAATAAAGGGAAAAACAGACAAATTCACACATCATGCTTGGAGATTTTTTTTTTTTTTTTGCAGTATGCGGGCCTCTCACTGTTGTGGCCTCTCCCATCGCGGAGCACAGGCTCTGTACGCACAGGCTCAGCGGCCATGGCTCACGGGCCTAGCCGCTCTGCGGCATGTGGGATCTTCCTGGGGGCATGAATCCGTGTCCCCTGCATCGGCAGGCGGACTCTCAACCACTGCGCCACCAGGGAGGCCCCATACTTGGAGATTTTCACATTCCATTCTCACTAACTGATAGAACAACTAGCCAAAAATTCAGTAAGGACATCCAAGATCTGAACACTATCAACCACCCTGACCTAACTGACATTTTTATAACACTATATTCAAAAGCGTAGAACGCACATTCTTTTCAAATGTATATGAAACATTTATCAAAAAACTGACCATAGGCTGGGCCATAAAACAAGTCTCAATCCATTTTAATGAACTGAAATTTTATGGAGTGTGTTGTCTGACCACAATGGAATTAAATTAGAAATTAAAAACAAGAGTGTCTCTAGAAAAAACAAAATATTTGGAAATTAAAAAACATATCTTTAAATAACATAAGTCACCAAAGATCATGGGGAAAATCAGAAAATATTTCAAACAGAATGATGGTGAAAATACAACATATCAAAATATAGATAAAGTGATGTTTAGAACAAAACATATAGCCTCAAAAGCTTATCTTAGGTCTTCCCTGGTGGTGCAGTTGTTAAGAATCCGCCTGTCAATGCAGGGGACACAGGTTCGAGCCCTGGTCAGGGAAGATCCCACATGCTGCGGAGCAACTAAGCCCATGTGCCACAACTACTGAGCCTGCGCTCTAGAGCCCAAGAGCCACAACTACTGAAGCCTGTGCACCTAGAGCCCGTGCTCTGCAAGAAGAGAAGCCAACACAATGGGAAGCCCGTGCACTGCAAAGAAGAGTAGCCCCTGCTCACCACAACTAGAGAAAGCTCACTTGCAGAAACAAAGACCCAACACAGACAAAAAAAAAAAAAAAAAAAAAAAGCTTATCTTAGAAAAGGTAGGTAAAGTTCCATGTTAAGCTAAAAAAAGAAAAGTAATGTATACTGAAAATAAGTAGAAGGAAGGAAATAATAAAGATATGAGCAGAAATCAATGCAATACAAAAAACCAGAGAGAAAATTAACAAAGTCAAAAATTGGTCCTTTGAAAAACTTAACAAAATTGCTAACCCCCGAGGTAGATTAAATAAGAAAAAAAAAAAAAAGAGGGAGAGAGAGAAGACATAATTCATCAATGTTAGGAGTAAAAGGTAAGATTTCAGATTTTATAGAATCCATAGATATTAAAAGGATAATGATGGAATATTATGAACAGCTTTATGTCAATAAATTAAATAACAGACAAAATGGTCAAATTCCTAAAAAAAAGACAACGTATTAAAATTCACTCAAGATAAAACACAAACTCTGAATACCTATGTATTTATTTAAAAAATTAAATTATTAAAATGTTCCCACAAAGAAAACTGCAGGCCCAGATAGTTTCATTGGTGTATTCTATCAAACAATTCAAAATGAAAGAACAGTGATCTTTCACAGACTCTTACTGAAAATAAAGAAGAAAAAATTCCCCAACTCATTTTATGAGGACAGTATACTCTGATTACAACATCTGAAAAGACATTACAGAAAAGAAAATTACAGACCAATATTCCTCAGTATTTTACAAAATGCTAGAAATAAATTTAGCAATATACAAAAAGACTAATACATCATTACCAAGTTGGGTTTATTTTAGGACAATAAAGGATAATCAATGCAACTACCATATTAAGAAAATAAAGGAAAAAAGCCATATAATAATTCCTATGTATATATATAGAAAAAGTTTTGTCAAAATTCAATATTGATGACAAAAACTTTTTTTTAAATTAGGAAAAGAAAGGAATTTCCTTAATCTGATAATGGGCATCTATGAACAGTCTAATCTAATATCCAACTTAATGGTGAAATACTGAATGCTTTCCCCCTAAAATCAGGAAGAGGTCAAGGATACCCACTCTCAGCACTTGTATTCAACACTGTATTGGTGGTTGAAGCAAGTGCAACAAGGCAAGAAAAAACGGCATAAATATAAAAAAGAAGAGGTGAAACTCTCTTCGCAGATGACATGATTGCTTACATATAAAAACCTAAGGAATCCGCAAAATACCTAGAAGAATGAGCAAATTTAGCAAGACTACAGAATACAAGATCAATATACAAAAATCAATTGTATTTTATAATAGCAAACAATTGGAAAATGAAATAAAAATTCAATTTTTAATAGCATTAAAACCATAAAATACTTGGGCATAAATTTTAAAAAATATGTGTTAAGACCTGTGTATTTAAAACTACAAACCACTGATGATAGAAATAAAATAAGACCTAAAAAAATGGAGAGAGAGAATATGTTCATAAACTGGAGGACTCTATCACTAAGATGTCAATTCTCCCCAGATTAATCTATTTATTCAATGTTATTGTAATCACAATCCTACCTCTTTTTTCTTTTTTCTACATCTTTATTAGCGTATAATTGCTTTACAATGGTGTGTTAGTTTCTGCTCTATAACAAAGTGAATCAATTATACATATACATATGTTCCCATATCTCTTCCCTCTTGCGTCTCCCTCCCTCCCCACCCTCCCTATCCCACCCCTCCAGGCGGTCACAAAGCACCGAGCTGATCTCCCTGTGCTATGCGGCTGCTTCCCACTAGCTATCTACCTTACATTTGGTAGTGTATATAGGTCCATGCCACGCTCTCGCTTTGTCACAGCTTACCCTTCCCCCTCCCCCTCCCCATATCCTCAAGTCCATTCTCTAGTAGGTCTATGTCTTTATTCCTGTCTTACCCCTAGGTTCTTCATGACATTTTTTCCCCTTAAATTCCATATATATGTGTTAGCATACGGTATTTGTCTCTCTCTTTCTGACTTACTTCACTCTGTATGACAGACTCTAGGTCTATCCACCTCATTACAAAATAGCTCAATTTCGTTTCTTTTTATGGCTGAGTAATATTCCATTGTATATATGTGCCACATCTTCTTTATCCATTCATCCGATGATGGACACTTAGGTTGTTTCCATATCCTGGCTATTGTAAATAGAGCTGCAATGAAGATTTTCGTACATGACTCTTTTTGAATTATGGTTTTCTCAGGGTATATGCCCAGTGGGATTGCTGGGTCATATGGTAGTTCTATTTGTAGTTTTTTAAGGAACCTCCATACTGTTCTCCACAGTGGCTGTACCAATTCACATTCCCACCAGCAGTGCAAGAGTGTTCCCTTTTCTCCACACCCTCTCCAGCATTTATTGTTTGTAGATTTTTTGATGATGGCCATTCTGACCGGTGTGAGATGATATCTCATTGTAGTTTTGATTTGCATTTCTCTAATGATTAATGATGTTGAACAATCTTTCATGTGTTTGTTGGCAGTCTGTATATCTTCTTTGGAGAAATGTCTATTTAGGTCTTCTGCCCATTTTTGGATTGGGTTGTTTGTTTTTTTGTTATTGAGCTGCATGAGCTGCTTATAAATTTTGGAGATTAATCCTTTGTCAGTTGCTTCATTTGCAAATATTTTCTCCCTTTCTGAGGGTTGTCTTTTGGTCTTGTTTATGGTTGCCTTTGCTGTGCAAAAGCTTTGAAGTTTCATTAGGTCCCATTTGTTTATTTTTGTTTTTATTTCCATTTCTCTAGGAGGTGGGTCAAAAAGGATCTTGCTGTGATTTATGTCATAGAATGTTCTGCCTATGTTTTCTTCTAAGAGTTTGATGGTTTCTAGCCTTAGATTTAGGTCTTTAATCCATTTTGAGCTTATTTTTGTATATGGTGTTAGGGAGTGATCTAATCTCATATTTTTACATGTACCTGTCCAGTTTTCCCAGCACCACTTACTGAAGAGGCTGTCCTTTCTCACTGTACATTCCTGCCTCTTTTATCAAAGATAAGGTGACCATATGTGCGTGGGTATATCTCTGGGCTTTCTATCCTGTTCCATTGATCTATCTTTCTGTTTTTGTGCCAGTACTATACTGTCTTGATTACTGTAGCTTTGTAGTATAGACATTTCTCCAAAGAAGATATACAGACTGCCAAAAAACACATGAAAGGATGCTCAACATCACTAATCATTAGAGAAATGCAAATCAAAACTACCATGAGGTATCACCTCACACCAATCAGAATGGCCATCATCAAAAAATCTACAAACAATAAATGCTGGAGAGGGTGTGGAGAAAAGGGAACCCTCTTGCACTGTTAGTGGGAATATAAATTGATACAGCCACTGTGGAGAACAGTATGGAGTTTCCTTAAAAAACTACAAATAGGGGCTTCCCTGGTGGCGCAGTGGTTGAGAGTCCGCCTGCCGATGCAGGGGACACGGGTTCGTGCCCCGGTCTGGGAAGATCCCACATGTCGCGGAGTGGCTGGGCCCGTGAGCCATGGCCACTGAGCCTGCGCGTCCGGAGCCTGTGCTCCGCAACGGGAGAGGCCACAACAGTGAGAGGCCCGCATACCGCAAAAAAAAAAAAAAAAAAAAAAAAAACTACAAATAGAACTACCATATGACTAAGCAATCCCACTACTGGGCATATACCCTGAGAAAACCATAATTCAAAAAGGGTCATGTACTACAATGTTCATTGCAGCTCTATTTACAATAGCCAGGACATGGAAGCAACCTAAGTGTCCATCGACAGATGAGTAGATAAAGAAGATGTGGCACATATATACAATGGAATATTACTCAGCCATAAAAAGAAACGAAATTGAGTTATTTGTAGTGAGGTGGATGAAACTAGAGTCTGTCATACAGAGTGAAATAAGTCAGAAACAGACAAACAAATACTGTATGCTAACACATATATATGTGGAATCTAAAAAAAAAAAAGATTCTGAAGAACCTAGGGGCAGGACAGGAATAAAGACTCAGACAGAGACAAAGGACTTGAGGACACGGGGAGGGGGAAGGGTAAGCTGGGACGAAGTGAGAGAGTGGCATGGACATATATACACTACCAAATGTAAAATAGATAGCTAGTGAAAAGCAGTCACATAGCACTGGGAGATCAGCTCGGTGCTTTGTGACCACCTAGAGGGGTGGGATAGGGAGGGTGGGAGGGAGACGCAAGAGGGAGGAGATATGGGGATATATGTATATGTATAGCTAATTCACTTTGTTATAAAGCAGAAACTAACACACCATTGTAAGGCAATTATACTCCAATAAAGATGTAAAAAAAAAAAAGACCCCATTAAGAAAATGAATAGGCAAGCCACAGACTAGGAAGCTGTTCACAAAATATATATCTGATATAGGACTTATATTAGAATATACCAAGAAATTCCACAATTCAATAAGACAAGCAAACTTATAAAAATGGGTAAAAGATTTGAACAGACACTTCACCAAAGAAGATATCTGAATGATGAGAACACAAAAAGTTGCTCAATAGCAGAGGTCATCAGGGAAGTACAAATGAATAACACAATGAGGGGACTTCCCTGGTGGTCCAGTGGTTAAGAATCTGCCTTCCAATGCAGGGGACATGGGTTCGATCCCTGGGTGGGGAACTAAGGTCCCATACGCCACAGTGCAACTAAGCCCACGCGCTGCAACTACTGAGCATGCAAGCCACAACTAGAGAGCCTGAGTGCTGCAACTCCAGAGCTCACGTGCTCTGGAGCCCTCGTGCCACAACTACAGAGCCCACGCACTCTGGAGCCTGTACGCCACAACCAGAGAATCTTCGCACTGCAAATACTGAGCCTGCATGCTGCAACTACTGAGCCTGCGTGCCACAACTAGAGAGAGAAGCCCGCACACCTTAATGAAGAGCCCGCGTGCTGCAACAAAAGTTCCTGCATGCCACAACGAAGATCCCACGTGCTGCAACAAAGACCCAACGCAGCCAAAAATAAAACAAAAAAATAAATATTAAAAAAACCCAAACAAACATAAGATACCTTTATATACATTCCAGAATCACAAGAATTAAAAAAGACTGATACCACCAACTGTTGACAAGAATGTGGAACCACTTGAACCGCTGTACATTTTTAGTGGGAGTATAAAAAAGATACACTATGAAAAAGGGTCTGAAAGTTTTTTTTATAAACGAAATACCTTTCTCTGGACACAGCAATTTACTCCTAGGTATTTATCCAAGAAAAATGAAAATACATGTCCTCAAAAAGACTAACATAAGAATGTTCATAGTGGCTTGATTCAAGATAGTCAATAACTAGAAACAGCCAAGGTGTCCAACAGAAGAGTGGATAAACAAATTGTGGTGTATTCATACAGTGGATTACTATTCATAAAAAAGGAACAAACTACTGTACATGCAACAACATGGGTGGATCTCAAGCACACGCTGAGAGAAACTTTAGAAAGAGTGTACATTGTATAATTCCATTTGTGTGAAGTTCTAGAACAGACAAAATTAATCTATGGTGGAAAAATACACAGAATTAAGATTGCCTCATGATAACCAGGGCAGAAATTGACTGTGAAAGGGCACAAGGGAACTGTAAAAATCTACTGAACTTCAATTAATATTCATGCTGAAGTATTCAGGAGTGAAGTACTTATGTCTCTAACTTAACTTTGAATGCGTCAAAAATTAAGAGAGATTGATAATCAGAAGGATGAATATATGCATAGATATTCTATCAAGAAAATATAGCAAAATATTCATTGAGGTGGATATATGGATGTTCTCTGAATAATTATTTCAACTGTTATGTATGCTTGAAATTTTTCATAATAAAATATTGGGGAAAAAACTGTTTTCAATTCCTCTGCTCTCTCACATTGACTGTACAAACTGGAACTGAATTTGTATGAAGTAAGCCAATAGGGGGTGCTATTTTCAGAATCATGATTTTATCTTTTAAAGAAAAACACAAAAACTTTAACATGAAAAACAAAACAAACCATTCCTTCTCAACAAAGAATGAATTACAATTAACAGCAACTTTAGCTTCACATTATATATGTCATAACTCTGGCTCTAAAGAGAGAATTTCTGAATTTCATTCACTGTGCCTCAGCTTAGATGCCTGTTTCCAAGACTAATCATTTAAAGATGGGAATCTGCCTTGACTATATAGCCTTTAGCACAAGACAATATATTTGCTGAATTTGGCCTCCCAGAGTGAAATGCAAGGCTCATACAGTGTCAACAAAACAAATCAAAAAACAATGTCAAGAAAAATTCACGTATTACTGTTAAGGACGGGTAGTCACCTAATAGATTACAGATTCAGTGTTTATAGTGTCAAGAAAAAAATTTTGGGTTTCATTACCTTTATCAAGAGATGCCCCAGCCATATGGTAAAAGCTCAATGCAGTGTCTACATCATTAATGTTCTTTAAGAAAGTAAAGAAGTTCTCCACTTCCTGAAATGTCAGACCCTGAAAGAAGAAAGACAGTTAAGTAAGGCAGGAACCTGTACAAAAAGCAGCATAAAAATGCAGAAAACTAGGCAGTTATTCATGCCTATAAATCAGAAATTTATGCTATGTCTAGAACAGAGACTCAACAAATTAGTCAAGGAATGTCAAATTTGTACACAACAGGGGAACAAAACTCTGGTATTTTACCCTGAGAAATGCATGTTGGCTAATTGCTTTCCCTTCATATGTAAAATCTGACATGAAGCTGTTTAAAGTTATGGCTGGATATCTTTAAAGAAAATATTTCTAACTATACCCTCCAATTATTCACAATATCTGTTGTGACACTTCCTAAATGAGCTGTAGCCACTTGATCTGTTATACATCGTAACAAGTAAGACCCATCAGGACTTCCATTTTAATAATCTACTCGTAGGCCAGTCAAGCTTTTTGAGGCTTAAGCTAATTGAAGAACCACCAAAGCCAGTAATATACATGGGAACGGTTTCAGCATTTAGCAGAACCCAAGCAACTGGGAAAGTTGTTCATTATCTCAATTTAAAAGCTACTAATGAAGCAATCTGCCATGTGACTTTAATCTGATGAAAGTCTGTGAATGAGGAAATTCTTTTCAAAAGCTGGTCAAAGATTTGCTGATCTTTGATGCTACTTTCTATGATGGCTCAAGAGAGTAGTCGGATAAACAGGGATTAGAGGGAGGAAGATTTGTCCTATATGCCTGTTTCCCATTTCTCACATGCTGTGATGGAAATGAATACAATCTCTAAGAAATGAGTAACACTGGGGAGACACTGAGGTTAACGCCTTCTAATGAAGCATCAGGTCCTCTTATGGACTGCAGATGTTGACGGGCTTCTACTCAGTACTGATCCTCTTCCGATCTCCATTTCCCCAAACTACAGAGCCCAGGAATCCACATAGGTAACTCAGTAAAAAGGAAACCTTAATATAGACAATCTATAGCACATTCCTGGTACTCTCCAAACTGGCCAATGGTATCTTTCTCATTTCATCAATCAAACTAAAAGCTAAAATACTGTGTGTATGATTATGTCACATGATCGTTTTAGTTTTTCTCCTTAGAATCATAGAACTTAAAATTTTTTTAATTGTGGAATATGATGACCATATAGAAAGGTGCATAAAACAAACTGTTGTAAAATGAACACCCATAAGATCTCGATTCAGGTCAAGAAACAGACAATTATCAGCATCCCAGAAATCTCCCTCTCTTCCCCAACGTGACTCTTCCCAGTTATGAGCCTCTTCTCCTCCCAGTGATAACTACTGCGACTTTTAGAATATTCATTTCCTTGCTTTTCATAAAAAATAGCTTTACTATCTATTTATGCATCCTTAGACATATGTTTAAGGAATTTAAGTATGTCTGTTTAATTTTATAAATGGAACCATGCAATATGTATTCTATTATATATGGATTCTCTCTTTAAGATTTTTCAATGTTTTTGTGTATATCTGTAGTTCATTCATTTTTATTGCTGTAAGTATTCCATCGTGTGACTATACTATTTGGGCTATTTCCAGTTTTTGGCAATTACGAACGGTTGTCCATCTGTATTTAAGCATTCATTCAAACATTTATGGAGCAACTACTATATACCAAGCTCCATAACTTCTGGCAGTGAAAAAGGCCTATATTAAATAATTCTGCCCCAACTTGAGGTCATTCTCTTTTTTTTTTTTTTGGCGGTACGTGGGCCTCTCACTGTTGTGGCCTCTCCCGTTGCAGAGCACAGGCTCCGGACGCGCAGGCTCAGCGGCCATGGCTCACGGGCCTAGCTGCTCCGTGGCACGTGGGATCTTCCTGGACCAGGGCACGAACCCGCGTCCCCTGCATCGGCAGGCGGACTCTCAACCACTGCGCCACCAGGGAAGCCCTGAGGTCATTCTCTTAAGGTCATTCTCAGAGGTAGGGTTCATTCCTTGTACAAATGCCATAGTATGCTATCTAATGTAAGCACTAGGCTAGAAACAACATTATAAGAGGGAAGAATTCCACTGGAACAGAAGCACAGGTTTTACAATATCACCTGCTTGTGGATGGATACACTAATACCATCTTCTCTTCCTCTCCATCTAAAGATGTGCAGAGGTGGGAACAACCCAAGTGTCCATTGATATATGAATGGATAAACAGAATGTGGTGTATACATATAATGGAATAGTATTCAGCCTTTAAGAGGAAAGACATTCTGATACATGCCACAACAAGGATGAACCTTGAAGACATTATGCCAAGGGAAATAATCCAGCCACAGAAGGACAAATGCTGTATGATTCCACTTATACGAGGTACCTAGAGCAGTTAAATTCATAGAGACAGAGAGTAGAATGGTGGTTTCTAGGGGTGGGCGGCAGGGGATAATGGGGAATTATTGTTTAATGGGTATGGAGTTTCAGTTTGGGAAGATGAAAAAAGTTCTGGGGATGAATGGTGATGGTGTTCTTTGCACAGCAGTGTATACTTACTGCTACTAAACCATTTAAAAATGGTTAAAATGGTAAATTTTGTTATGTATATTTTACCACAATTTAAAAAAAGACACGCTAAAGCTTTTCTACTTCTTTTTATTAGGGTGTGAATTTCCACAGGCGAGGTAAGGATAGGGGTCTGAGTTTATGAAAGGGTTTTTAAGGCTAAAAGGTTGACATAAAATTCCTAAAACAGAAAGGGCATGGTAAAGGAATTGCATCCCACTCTGATAAACAACCTCTGATGTATGTTAGTTAATTTATTGTGAAACATCAAATGCTCAAGACCACAGTGCTTATGTTGAGAATTATTTGAGAACAGATATAAGAATCTGAACTGAGTGGTTATTCATTTGATGATTTAGAAAAACAGTGGAATACAACTCATACTATGCCATTATTAAATAAAAATGTGTAACATTTTGCCTTTTATTACATAGATATAATAAAAAATATTTATCGAGCACTATGCCAGGAACAGTGAGGAAAATAAAATTACATTGGACATGGGCCTCCTTAAAGAAAAGATGATGCCATTCACGAAATTCTTATTTCTTGGTAATTACCTTAGTAAAAAATCCAGAGGTCTATTAGAATAAAGCTAGAATAAGACTATAGCATGAGGTTCGTGGATAGAAAGTGCAAAGATAGTCTTTTTGCAAGTTGAGTTGCTCAGACTTAGAAGGCTACAGTTTAAGCACAATCTATTGTCAGGTGACTTGAACTGCAGACATAGTAGTGAAAAGGAAATATCCTTCTCTGAGGCTTGGCATTAAAGGGATTTTTTTTTTTTTTGACATACTATGGCGAAGTGGAAGAAGCAGGAGTTATTTTATTCTGTGACTAACTGTTCAACAAACCAGTTATCTATCTATCTTTGGAAAGAAGAACATATTTAAGACTGGGCTCTAAATAACTAAAAAAAGAAGATAAAATTAATAGTACTTTGACAATAGAAGTACTTCTTTATGTTGTTTAAAAATGAATTTAACATTAGAGAAGTTGTTAAACAAGCAAATAGAATTGCCTTTCAAAACTAAAAGCAACTGATAAAATGTTTAGGAGAAAACAGAAAATCTTCATGACGTTGGGTAAGGCAAAGAGTTTTTAGATATGACACCAAATGCACAATCCATAAAAGAAAAAAAATTGATAAATTAGATTTCATCAAGATTAAAAACTTTTGTGCTTTAAAATACTGAGAAAATAGACAAATCACAGACTGGAAGAAAATATTTAAAAATCATATATCTGATAAAGGATTTGTATCCAGAATTATATAAAGAACTCTTACAACTCAATGAGATCATAACAATAAACCAATTAAAAAAAAGATTTGAATAGACATCTTCCAAACAAGATATATGAATGGCTAGTAAGTACATGAAACAATGCTCCGGATCATCATTCATTAGGGAAATGCAAATTAAAATCACAATGAGATACCACTACATACTTATTATTGGGTTGGCCAAAAAGTGCCTTTGGTTTTCAAGTGAAAATAAAAGACCCATTTTTCATTTTCACCACAAACTTTATTGCACAACATATTCACCATTTTGTTCCACTACCTTCTGCCATTTCTCAGGCAACTTCGTAATTCCATCTGCCCAAAACTTTTTTTTTTTTGGTCTGCATTCAGTCTTCATTGCTGTGCGCGGGCTTTCTCTAGTTGCAGCGAGTGGGGGCTACTCTTCGTCGCGGTGCGCGGGCTTCTTATTGCAGTGGCTTCTCTTGTTGCGGAGCACGGGCTCTAGATGTGTGGGCTTCAGTAGTTGCAGCACACTGGCTCAAGAGCGCATGGGCTTCAGTAGTTTTGGCATGCGGGCTCAGCAGTTGTGGCTCGCGGGCTCTAGAGCGCAGGTTCAGTAGTTGTGGAGCACAGGCTTAGTTGCTCTGTGCCATCTTCCCGGACCAGGGATCGAACCCGTGTCCCCTGCATTGGCAGGCGGATTCTTAACCACTGCACCACCAAGGAAGTCCCTTCCCAAAACTTTTTATCTTTTTGAGCAAAGAACTGTTCCAGGTGCCTTTTATAGTCTTCCACGGAATTGAAATTTTTTCCATTAAGATCTGAATAAATGGAAATCCGAAGGTGCAATGTCTGGTGAATACGGCAGATGAACTGGAACTTCCCAGCCAAACTGTAACAGTTTTTGCCTGGTCATCAAAGGAACATGTCGTCTTGAGTTATCCTGATGGAAGATTATGTGTTTTCTGTTGACTAATTCTGGATGCTTTTCATCGAGTGCTGCTTTCAGTTGTTCTAATTGGGAGCAGCACTTGTTGTAATTAATCGTTTGCTTTTCCGGAAGGAGCTCATAATAGAGGACTCCCTTCTAATCCCACCATATATACACATCACCTTCTTTGGATGAAGACCGGCCTTTGGTGTGGTTGGTGGTGGTTCATTTAGCTTACCCCATGATCTCTTCCGTTCCACATTATTGTACAGTACCCACTTTTTTTTTTTCTTTTCTTTTTTGCGGTACACAGGCCTCTCACTGTTGTGGCCTATCCTGTTGCGGAGCACAGGCTCCAGATGCACAGGCTCAGCAGCCACGACTCACGGGACTAGCTGCTCCGCGGCATGTGGGATCTTCCCGGACCGGGGCACGAACCCGTGTCCCTTGCATCGGCAGGCGGACTCTCAACCACTGCGCCACCAGGGAAGCCCTACAGTATCCACTTTTCATCGCCCATCACAATTTGTTTTAAAACAGAATGTTTTTATGTTTAAGTAGAGAATCACACGTGGAAATACGGTCAAGGTTTTTTTCGCTGAACTTTATGGAACCCAAACATCAAAGTGATTAACATAACAAGCTAGTGCAAATGACTACATTATTATATGAATGCATTTATATGAAATTTCCAGAAAAGGCAAATCTATAGAGACAGAGGAAGATTTATGGTCGTGTAAGGCTATGGCAGAAATGGGGATTGACTGCAAACTAGCATGAGGGATCTTTTTGGGGTGATTGAGATCTTCTAAAACTAGATTGCAATGATGATTGCCTAACTCTATAAATTTACTAAAAATAATTGATGGGTAAATAGGTGAATTGTACACTTAAAATAATTTATATATACTTTATGATATATAGATTATACCTCAATAAAACTGTTAAAAAATAAAAAGCAGTTATAGTAGAATGAGAAGAGGGGGAAGGAAAATTTGGCTTCCTCTGGAGTCAGCTCTAAAGCCAGATATCTAGTGCTGACAGGCCATAGGTAGTACAAACACATTGTAACGGTGATTTCTTGCCTTGTCTTTTAATTGGTCATAGCAAATCCATCTGCCAAGAATCAATCTAATTGCCTGAGCTCTCTCTGTGGCCCATTAAAAAAATAAGTCTCCTTCCTTCTTCCTTCTATGCTATGTTTCTCACCAATCTAATCTCTCATCTGCTCCATTTTCTGCTTAGTTTTTAAAAACATTTAAATTATTTTTACACCAGGTAATATATGGATATGGTACAAAATGTTACACAGCACCAAGTAATTCTTCCTTTCCCTTGTCATCCAGTCTCCCTCCCTACATGTGGTCACTGTCACCAATTTCTTGGGTACCTTTTCAGAGATGTTTCTGTACTTGTCTTGCTCCAATAAAGCATTTCCCCATTGCAAAGTGCAGACTTTTCTTCAACTGGTTGGTGTCTGGCAGCAGGGGGAAATTACACCATTTCCATTACTTACATTTCTATAAGAACCTAATAGTCCTGAAACATCACTTTCTTCATATGTTCATTCCTCCTGCTGACAAAATATCAGTGACATCCACTGTCAACTGGAAAGACCACAAACTTCTTAGCCTAGTATACAAGGTCCTCTACAATCTGATTCCATAATTTACCTTTCTAGCTATCTCACTAAGAACCTATAGGTTAGAGTATAGCAACACTGTTTTTCTTGTTTCCTCTAAACCTTTCTGCTTATTCAAATCATGGAGAATAAACAGTGACAATAAACAGGTTCATTAGTAGGAAGATTATGGATTCTGGAATGAGACAGTCCTGGCTTTGAATCCTAGTGCCACCTCTTAAGACACTGTGTGAACTCAGACAAATAACTAAGGCTCAGAAAAAGTATTTTTCATCTCAAAAATGGGGATTCTATCCACCAAGCAGGATGTGATAATTAGGGAGAAGATAAGTAAAATGCCTAGTACATAAAAAGTACTCAGTAAATAGTAGGGCAAAGTCCTTAGTAAGCTGGCAGGCTCATTACTACAGAGCCAGCGGCAGTGAATTTACTCAGTTATGCTCTGAAATACACTCTCTTCTCTGGTATGTGTAGGGCCTTGAGGGATAGGAAATAGGGAAAAGGTTGAGGTATATGAAAATAATTGTGTGTGGGGAAAACCAAAAATAAAACAGGGGAAAAAATCCATAAAATTAAATCTCTTAATAGTAATTCACAGTTTAGTACTCCTTTGGGGGAAGTAAAGGTTTCAAAGCTAATCAGTAAAACAAAGCAAATCAGTAGAGTTCTAATCTTTTTTTAGTTTAAGGGTCATACCTCGGGTGCTATACATAGTGGCTTTGGTGGGCACCCAATAATTGAGTTAGAGTTTTTCAAGGGCTCTGCTAGCAATGTTTCTAGAATCTGATATCCTCTGAAGACCACAATGTGGTTCACCTCTCAAATATCTGTGAGAATATGTGAACAGAGGAGCCCACATGAATATTATCCACAGAAAACATGAAAAGTTAATAATCTAATAGTTTTATTAAAATTGGTTTTTGAAGTACTAACTCTACTTAATGGCTAGTAGCAAGATTAATAAATAATGCTATACACAAAGACTGCTGAGGATAGGGCTGTAAGAGGAATCACATAGCAAAAGCAAATACCTTTATAACCTCTGTTTGTCAAAATCCTACTCTGCCTTTCAGGCAAAGTTCAAATTGTACCTCCTCCAAGGTACAAGAATTCTTACTTAGTCTCTTCAGCTGGTTCTAATCTTTCTCATTGGTGCTCCCAAAAGATTTCATTATCTTTATTAGGGTACTTAATATACATTCATCAATGCATTTGACAAACATTTGCCTATGCAACATGGTATAGAGGATGGCAAAGATGAGTAAGACAGTGCTCTCAAGAGGCTCAAAGTTGAGTGAGTTGTCTTGTGCCATAATTGTTTATTATCTGTCTCCCTCCACTTGAGGGCAGAGACTTGGTTTTGCTCATTCCTGTGTTCCCAATATTTAGAAGAGTGCCTGGCACATGGTGGATGCTCAATAAATACTGAATATGAAATTATATAGTTCTTTGCATACATCTATTTTTTACTAAACTATTACAGATAGGTGATGGTTTTATCTTTCACCTTTCTCACAGCACCTGGCTTTGTGTCTTGAACATAGCAATGTCTGCCACTGAACTGTAATTTTCAATTCATCCTTGAGTGGATTTGCTAAATTATTAAAGTTTGCAGTTTCTGCACTTTTTTTTTTTTTTTTTTTTTTTTTTTTGCGGTAAGCAGGCCTCTCACTGCCGTGGCCTCTCCCGTTGCGGAGCACAGGCTCCAGACGCACAGGCTCAGCAGCCATGGCTCACGGGCCCAGCCGCTCCACGGCATGTGGGATCTTCCCAGACCGGGGCACGAATCCGTGTCCCCTGCATCGGCAGGCGGACTCTCAACCACTGTGCCACCGGGGAAGACCAGTTTCTGCACTCTTAACCATAGAGAACGACCACTGTGAATTATACTTATGAAGTCTCAGAAAACTCTGTCTTTCTTTTAATGAGGAGAAGAAGGTAATTTGGAGGATGGAAAGTAAAAGAAAAGTTAAAGTTGAGTCAGATTTGACCTAGAAGAAAAAGTCACAGAAAAAAAAGATACTGAGGGGAATGGGGACAATCGGATAGAGGATAGGGACTAAACTTTAAAACAAAGCAAAAACAAAACATGTTTCTCAGAAAGCAAAAAAAGAAAGAAAGAGAAGAAAAATCTGTCTTTGTTAAGTAAGAAACATGGCAGTTACCCAGAGCATGAATAGAGTAATTTTTCCAGGCATGGCAGGTTCCCCAATTCTTCCAGCTATTACTCAGGAACAAAACTAGAGATGCTGATGGAGCAAGCCTAACTGCACATTAGAACCACCTGGGGAGACTTTTAAGAACTATTGATGCCTGGACTCACCCACTGAGCTTCTTATGTAGTTACTTTGAAGAGGGTCCCAGCACCACTTTTGTGAAAAATTCACCAAGCGAGCCTACTGGGAGACCAGGTCTAAAGCACCGCTTTACAGCAAGAGTATGGTTAGGAGAAATAGAATTTTGCTAGAGAAGGGACAAGATCTGTAATAGGAAGCCCTGGATTTTATTAGTCCAGACTCTGGGTGGATCATTAATTTCTCTTTCTCTCTGTCTCTATATTTTCAAAGGTGAAATGAGATCTAACAAAGCTGTTAGAAACACAAAAAAGAAAAATGGCTGTGAAGCACTGCATAGTAATAAAGTAATACACAAATATTTATTTAATGCCACCACTAGGACCTTCAATCTTTTAGGTCTGGTTTCATATTTTGTACAGAACCCCACACAGAAAATGATTAACATGTGCCAAATGAAAACACATTTTCATGTTAACAAATCCAAAGTGGAACAAAAGAAGCAATTAGGAAGTAGACAGTGATCCCCCTATAATGGGAAATGGTCCCAGAGAGATGGGCTGGTAACCTTAGGAGCAAAGGCCCGTCATTAACTCTCATTTTAGTTAACTGCTATATTCACAAACTATTTAATCAACACGAGAGTACAGTCAATCTCAATCTCCCTGCTAAGGCAGGCTAGAAATTCTGGGCCAGAAATAATTTAGCACCCCAGATTTACATCATCTGACAAAATCTGTCCTTTCATTTCAGGGCTCTTTTGCAAGGTCTTCAGGTCTTAAATTAACTCCTGCCAAAGCTAAAATACTTTACTCCTTTAAGGGAGATGTCTCCAACACCCAATTTATTGCTTTTAAATATAAATTCACAACAAAACATGAATTAGCCTATCATGACAGATAATTATTTTAAGGTCAAATCAATGTCTGAACTAAACTTTAAAAATAGGTCTGGTCAAAAGAAAGGAGTGTTCCCCATAAAATCCACCTGTATTTGCAATTAATTTTCTGAATTACAATTTCCAACAGATATGAGCTGGGTACTAGGTAGTGTAGGAGTTCTCTCTGGGAGAAAAGCATTGTCCTCTGTCACTTTCTGTTAATGACTCTTCCTCCATAGCCAAGGGAACACCTTGGGCGGGACTGAACTCAGAGAAGCTGACACTTTTTCTCAGAATCCAGCCTGTTCTCAGTTGCAGTCCACAGCCTGTTCAGAGGTCCGTTTAGCTTTTCAACATCCAAGACAAGGAGGAAAAAGTCTAGCTGATAAGAATTGTTTTCCACCAACTTGGGGCGATGCTATTCATGCAAGATTTCATGCACGAAGACTAATAACTAAGAAAACTGAGACAAGCACTAGCAATCCTATTTCTTATTTTCAGTTACTGAGTCTTTAAAGCTTAGAGTCTGCATCTAGGATAAGGCTCTTCAATTCATGAGGCCAGGAATGTTAAGTGATTTGTCTAATGTCCACAGAAATCTCTGAGGCAGGACTTGAACTCATCTTCTAGCTCCATGTCTACCACACCACGCTACCTTGGCAATCCCTCATGGAACATGTTTAGTGCCAGGTCAGTTTCCCAGTCATGGCCAAATGGTAACTGTTGTCAGGTGGAAAGGGTATTGAATTGAGAATGAGATCTGGGTTCTAGCCCTTGCATTGCTGTGTGTGTGTGTGTGTGTGTGTGTGTGTGTGTGTGTGTGTGTGATCTTTAAGAGATCTGGCCTCTTTACTAGTTTCTGGTTCAGTTTGTTCATCCCACCCCCTGGAAAACCCCACATGCTGACTCAATTCTACCATCTGCCTCTTCCTGTACGAGGTACAGCTCTGAAGGGTGTCACAGAGCAGAGCTGACAAGTGTCATCACAAATCTATGGTCTCTAATCTCAATGCTGCTCAAAAAAGGCCCAATCATCTCCTGAAATCTCTAATAATCTTATTCTCAATCTTTTTGCTTCTACGCTTGCTCCTTTCCAACTGCTCTTCATAAAGCAACTAGAGTCATCTCTTTAAACATACACACAACCATGCCATTTCACTGATCACAACCCTTTAATAGCTTCTCTTTGCACTATGAATAGAATCCCAACTTGTTCCACACCTACAAGGGCCTGCATGTTCTTGCCCCCCATCTCCCTCTCAGACCTCATCTTAGACCATTATCCTCTTTGTTAGTATGCTCCAACCACAATAGTCCCCTTTTAGTTCCTCATACATGCCAGATTCATCTTTCCTCCTTGTTATGGACTGAATGTTTGTGTCCCCCCCACCCCCAAACTCACACACTGAAGCCTTAACCCCCACTGTGGCTATATTAGGAGATGGGGTCTCTAAGAAAATAATTAAGGTTAAATGAGGTCACAAGACTGGGGCCCTGATCCTATAGGATTAGTGTCCTTACAAGAAGCCACATTAGAGAGCATGCTTTCTCTCTCTGCACAAACACTAAGATCATGTGAGGACATAGCAAGAAGGTGGCTGTCTATAGGACAGGAAGAGAGCCCTCATTAGAAACCCAGTTTGCTGGCACATTGATCATGGACTTCTAGCCTCCAGAACTGTGAGAAAAGAAATTCCTGTTGTTTAAGCCACCCAATCTGTAGTATTTTGTTATAGCAACCTAAGCAGAGTAATACACTGCCTCAGAGTTTTAAACATATGCTATTTCTTCTTTCTGGAGCTTCCTCTCCATTCTTCCTCTTTCCTTCTTTTCTACTTCCTTACTTGTTGTTCTAATATGCCTTCCAATTGGACCACTGTAATAAAACAGCTCTCCCAAAGATCACCATTTTACCAAAACCAATGGGTATTTATCATCTCATTTTACTGGACCCTTTCGGTTCCATATGACACTGTAGACCCCTTAGTTCATGAACACTCTTCTTCCTTGGCTTTGATTTCACTACTTCCTCTAGGTATTTCTCTAACCATTTCCTCAAGATTTCATTCTGGAGCTCCTTAAATGTTTCTTTTCTACTTGATCTTGCCCTTGGCTCATAGTTCTTTTCTGTTTAATATCCTCCTTGGGCAACTTCATCCATTCTTGTGGTTTTAATTCCAATAGTGTGTTGATGATTCCCAAATCTATCTCAGTCCTCTAAAGTAGATTTGAATATCCAGTTGGCTGCTAACCATCTCTGCTTGGATAGTCCACAGGCATCTTAAACTCAAGATATCTAAAAGTGAACACTTTATCTCCCTCTGTAAACCAGCCTGTCTCTTTAAATTCGCAATCTCAGTTCATGGTGCCACCCGTGGTCTGAACAAAAAACATGGGGTCATTTGGGGCTCTCCCCTCTCCCTCACTCACTGCTCTTTTTTTTTTTTTTCAGGTACCAGAGATAAATTGAAATCAGTCATAATTAGTCATTATTTCACTCTCATTATGTTAGTGCCTTTGCAATAACAATATGCTCCCATGGTTCCTCTTCTTCCTCTAGGCAAAGATACCTACCTTTCCCTCTTTGAAGTGCTTCTTGAGCTGCTTCTGCATGGCAGTCAACTTCTTGGACTGTACCCCACTGTAGGCCAGCAGCATGCCACCAAACTGCCTCTCGGTGATTCTCCCATCCACAGGGTCATGGCGTTCAAACTGGGAAGGGAACAGAAACAGTGTTCATGGGGTCAAATGGAAAGTACTTTGACATGGAATGTGGAATGATCAACTGTGTTGGATGGCAGAGAATAGGTGATGGCTGGGACCATATTTTGAACTATAATTCTCACCAAGGTTTAAAAAAATCAGTCAGAAACAAGATTTTTGTTCTTTTTTTTTTAAATGTATCTATTTTATTTATTTATTTTTGGCTGTGTTGGGTCTTCATTGACGTGCGTGGGCTTTCTCTAGTTGCAGCGAGTGGGGACTACTCTTCTGTTGAGGTACACAGGCTTCTCATTGCAGTGGCTTCTCTTGTTGCGGAGCATGGGCTCTAGGTGCGTGGGCTTCAGTAGTTGGGGCACGTGGGCTCAGTAGTTGTGGCTTGCAGGCTCTAGAGCACAGGCTCAGTAGCTGTGGTGCGTGGGCTTAGTTGCTCTGTGGCATGTGGGATCTTCCCAGACCAAGGCTTGAACCCTTGTCCCTTGCTTGGCAGGCGGATTCTTAACCACCGCGCCACCAGGGAAGTCCAAAGGATTTGTGTTCTTATTCCAGTTCTGCCACTAAGTTACCCAACTACTCTAAGCCTCAGTTTCCTCATGGATAAAAAGAGCTGCTATAGGGACTTCCCTGGTGGCGCAGTGGTTGGGAGTCCGCCTGCCGTTGCAGGGTACACAGGTTCGTGCCTCGGTCCGGGAAGATCCCACGTGCCGTGGAGCGGCTGGGCCCGTGAGCCATGGTCGCTGGGCCTGTGCGTCCGGAGCCTGTGCTCCGCAACGGGAGAGGCCACAACAGTGAGAGGCCTGCATACCGCAAAAAAAAAAAAAAAAAAAAAAAAAAGAGCTGCTATAACATCTTATATACCTTCTAGATGAGGAGCTTCCTTCTGGGAATAAAAACAATGTTAAAACTCCATTCAAATTCATGAGTAATAGTATTAGTAATAAGTGCTCTCTGGATCATCCATGTCCCTGCTACTCAGAGAAAACTTAAAAGCTAATTATTACAAATTTGATCAAGTATACATATGTAAAAGTCATATCAGTTCCTTGATCTGTACTTAATATTGTTATACATTCAGACCTCTAAGCATTTCAAAGAAGAGTAGTGTCTTCAGATTTCCCCCAAAATGGTAATCAAATGCTAGAACAACAACAGAGCTTGAAAAAAATGTATAGAGCGTAGGATGCCTCAATTAGACATGCATACTTATCATAAAGCTACTAAAAAATCATGAAGTGTATTTAAACATGCAGATGGAGAGGTTAAGTATAAAGGACCTCTAGCTAATCTAAGTAATATCAGAAAACTAAGATTTTCATTTACAAATGGAGAGAAGGGGCTTCCCTGGTGGCAGAGTGGTTAAGAATCCGCCTGCCAATGCAGGGGACACAGGTTCGAGCCCTGGTCAGGGAAGATCCCACATGCCGCAAAGCAACTAAGTCTGTGCGCCACAACTACTAAGCCTGCACTCTAGAGCCCGCGAGTCACAACTCCTGAAGCCCGGATGCCTAGAGCCTGTGCTCTGCAACAAGAGAAGCCACCGCAATGAGAAGCCCATGCACCGCAACGAAGGTAGCCCCAGCTCACTGCAACTAGAGGAAGCCTGTGTGCAGCAACAAAGACCCAACACAGCCAAAAATAAATAAATAAAATAAATTTAAAAATAAATAAAATAAAATAAAAATGGAGAGAAGAAAGTTATCTCAATGCCAGCTGCAGTGTTAATGATACTTATAAATGCATAAATAATAAAATGGCTAAAGACAGGCCCAGAAACCAATTAGAAAGCAAAATGATTTCAAGACGGTAAAATTTCCCCATGGTTTTATTGGAAAATATCAGTTACCAGGAAACTTTCAGATTCCTATGTGGCAGGGCATAATCCTCTTCTCCTAAGAGGGTTATATAATAGACATAAGACATGGCCAAGTAAGGTCATGTCAACAAACATTTCCTGAATGTCTACTAGTTATTTAGCAGTGTGTTAGTCATTGTAGAGTATGGGAAAGGAGAAGATTCAGTTTCTGTCCTTAGGAACTTCACCATCTAGTAACAAGATAAGATTTACACATAAGACACAAAATAAGGAAATACGTAAAGAATGAAATTCTCTCTCAATTTTTTTTTTTTTTGGCTGCACCACGCAGCATGCAGAATCTTAATTCCTCAACCAGGGATCAAACCCATGGCCCCTTTAGTGGAAGTGCAGAGTCCTAACCACTGGACCTGCAGGGAATTCCCCTCTCTGTTTTTATTTCCTCGGTTAGCTTGGTAAGTTGATATACACCTTAGTTTGTCTCCTCACCGGTCAGACTTATGTCAGTGAGCAAGACACAGAACTACATTTTAACAACAGCAATCACTTACTGAAAATGTACTACAAGCCAGGTACTTCACCCATATATTCTTTCATTTAATCACTGTAACAACCTCGTGGAGTAGGTATTATGAGCTCCATTTTACAGATGAGAAAACTGAGCGAACATGAAGTTAGAGCTCAGAGTCAAACGCGGCTCTATCTGGATCCAAAGACTGTATCTCAATATCATACTATTTCCTCCTTTTAAGCAGTAGTACATATTCATCCTATAGGATAGCATTATGTTGTTTTGGATAAACTTATAAAGCAATGGGATTTAATCATATTTGAGTGAGAAGCAAAACTACTTCCAAAGAAATCAACATCATCAATATTAAGTGAAAGCCTCATTTGTAACTCAGCCACTCAGTATTTCATGTTTGTCATACCATCACTTCTACAGAGCTGATTAATTTTTGACAGTACCAAAAGTTTTCAGGATTTAAGTTTGATTTATGATTCAGTTTACCATCCTGAAACAAAATGGAGGACTGATAAAATTTTTACAAATGGGAGTACTATCTGCAGTGTTTAAATCAGATTTGCAGTGAAATGTGATACCCCGGCCAAAGTTGGGCTTCTTCAAAGCAAGCGAAGCAAAGCTATGGTCCTAGGCTTCAACAATTTAGGGTGCTCACTTTACCTTTATCTGGGAGATTTCACAGCTGTGGAGAAATCCCATACATTTGAACTAGATGAGTTAAGCTGCATCCTACAAGATAGATTCAAGGTTGCAATGTCTCTTTTCATAGTGTTGGCAGCAGCAGCAGTGTGCTCAAGGTTTATGAAAGACTGCATTCATCTGCTCTCCACAGGTGCATAAAACCTCACCTCTGCTATGTTTCAAAGGCAGTAAAGAATTTCCAGTGGACATCCCCAAGTAACAATTCCAGTGCTCAAATCAGCATTTTTACTCATGTTCTTTGAAAACACAGACTTATCTTTTTCTATCATTATTATTATTAATATTTTGATGTGGTTGGAACCTGAAACGGCTTAAAAACTATAAAACTCAGCTCCATGTAGTATAGCCCACTTCAAAGTTTACTACCTCCTCTGTAATTTGATTTGGGGCAACAATGAAGACCTACTAGGCTAGGGAGCTTTAATAGTCGTTTCTCAAGGACCTGCATTAGGGCTAAATTTTCAAGGGCAATAGCTTGACATCATGTGGCACCATATGAATGTAATTCTCAAGGTCATGAGAGGGTCTTTGGGGAAAGACATAGGTTATTGCAAAATTATCACAGTGTAGAAAGTTCCTAATTGTATATCTGGAGGCAATTCATATGATTGGCTTGTGTTTTATTTACCAAATATTGCTTGAGCATCTTAAGTTCCACTTCAATGACAATTAAGAAATTCCATTCTATTTGATCCTGTGGCACAGAATGTGTGTGTTCCAGGACACCATCCACAATTTTCATTGCTCCTTCAGACTATACTACAAAGCTACAGTAATCCAAACAGCATACTGGCATGAAAACAGACGTAAAGCTGAATGGAACAAAATAGAGAACCCAGAAATAAACCCACACACCTGTGGTTAACTAATCTATGACAAAGGGGGTGGGAACATACAATAGAGAAAAGACCATCTCTTCAATAAGTGGTGCTGGGAAAACTAGACACATGGAGAACAAAGAGACTAGAACATTCCCTCGTACCATACATAAAAATAAACTCAAGATGGTTTAAAGACCTAAACATAAGACCTGAAACCATAAAACTCCCAGAAAAAAACACAGTTTAACATAAATTGTAACAATATTTTCTGGGATCAGTCTCCTAAGGCCAAAGGGGGAAAAAAAAACAAAAACCAAAATCCAAAGGACCTAATTAAACTTAAAGTATTTGTAAATGATGAGACCAACAAGGGATTAATATCCAAAATGTACAAACAGTCCACACAAGTCAATATCAAAAAAACCCCAAACAACCCAATCAGAAAATGGTCAGAATACCTGAATAGACATTTTTCCAAAGAAGACATACAGATGGCTAACAGGCGCATGAAAAGATGCTCAACACCACTAATTATAAGAGAATTGCACAAATTGAAACCACAATGAGGTATCACTTCCCACTTGTCGGATTGGCTATCATCAAAACATTTACAAATAAGTGGTGGAGAAGGTGTGGAGAAAAGGGAACCCTCCTCCTTTACTGTTGGTGCAAATGTAAATTGGTGCAGCCACTAAGGAAACAGCATGGACGTTCCTTAAAAAACTAAAAATAGAAGTACCATATAACCCATCAATTCCACTCCTGCATATATATCTGGAAAAAATGAAAATGCTAATTCAAAAGATACATGCAACCCAATGTTCATACCAGCGCTATTTACAATAACCAAGACATGGAAGCAACTCATGTGCCCATCAATAGATGACTGGATTAAGAAGATGTAGTACATATATGCAATGGAATACTACTCAGCCATAAAAATAAGAATGAAATATAGTCATTTGCAGCAATGTGGGTAGACCTAGAGAACATTATATTTAGTGAAATAAGTCAGAGAAAGACAAATACTGTATGATATCACTTATATGTGGAATCTAAAAATGATACAAATGAATATATATACAGAACAGACACAGACTCAAAGATATAGAAAACAAACTTATGGTTACCAAAGGGGAGAGGAAAGGAGGGAGGGACAAATTAGGAGTATGGGCTTAACAGATACAAACTACTATGTATAAAATAGATAAACAATAAGGATATACTGTATAGGACAGGGAATTATACCCATCATCTCGTAGTAACCTATAATGGAGTATAACCTGTAAAAATACTGAATCACTGTGCTGTACACCTGAAAAGAACACAATATTGTAAATTGACTATACTTCAATAAAATTAAAAAAAAAGAAATTCCATTCTTTTGGATCCTGTGGCACAGAACAGGTGCATTCCAGCACACCACTCACCATTTGCATTGTTTCTCTGAGTCTAGGAAGAGAAATGAACAACTTAGCATTTTCTCTTCTGTGCCACTGCCACTTTCTCAAATGGATGTAAGCTGTTGGCTCCCTGTTGTTTCCCCAGGGGGCTGCAGAGCAGGCAAAGAGGGGCCAGAGAAGAGGAGCCGAAAGACTGTCTGTAAGATTTTTCCTGGCTTCTTGTTCCCACCCTTGCCCCTTGTTGAGAGAAAGAACAGCTTTTTGGAAGGACAGATGGTCTATATATCCATTAGCATCTAGAGATGAAATGATTTAAGGAAGAAGGGAAGTCAGGAAGGGAAGAAAACATGTATTATAAACAAAGGCCAAAATAAGATTAGAAAAATAGTAAAAGGAAAAAGAAATCAGTATCTGCAACTGGGTCTTGATTTATTAAAGTCTTTTGAAGTTAATATATTTCAACAAATGTAAACGTCAACCTTATTCTCTTTCACAAAATTATGTTTCAGGAGACTCTGTCTATCCCTCAGAGTAAACCCTGCCCTTTTACAAGTATTTCAGAATGATAATTTTATTCATAGGCTTTTTCTAGCTTCTGAACTGTACAATTCAAGTAATGCATAGTAATCTCAAGCCACTGAGCTGAATATATCTGTTTTTCAATCTGACAGTATTTGGCTTTTGAGATCTGAACCATGTCACTGCTGCTACTACCAGGAGTCTCAGAAAAACTGTCTGTTTTGCCATCAGGAGGAAAAATGATTACAGGCAAAGTTCTCTACTGCAAACCACCCAGTGAGCATAACATACATTTCACAGTTTGAATATGAAATCTGTTTCTACAATTGGCAATGGACATCAGAGAGCCCCAGGTCAAACTGCCTGGAGCCTGCATTTTCTTGATCTTTAAATATAAGATACATCTTCACTGTCAACCCTAATATGATTGTCTTTTGGCTAAGGAAGAAGGCCTACAATTTGGAATGAAGGCAACATGGTTCAGTGCCCTGAGCAAGGACCAAAACAATCCATTAGCATCTGGGACCATGAGGTTATAGATTACCAAACTAAGCTGCTTGACTCTTCTGCTTCAAATCCAAGGATTCTTTCCATTTAAAATGGTATTTAAGGGACTTCCCTGGTGGCACAGTGGTTAAGAATCTGCCTGCCAATGCAGGGGATACAGGTTCGATCCCTGGTCTGGGAAGATCCCACACGCTGCGGAGCAACTAAGCCCATGTGCCACAACTACTGAGCCTGCACTCTACAGCCCGTGAGCTACAACAACTGAGCTCGCATGCCCCAACTACTAAGCCCACGGGCCGCAACTACTGAAGACTGCGTGGCTAGAGCCCACGCTCCACAAACGAGAAGCCACCGCAATGAGAAGCCCGCACAACACAACAAAGAGTAGCCCCTGCTTGCCGCAACTAGAGAAAGCCCACGCGCAGCAATGAAGACCCAGTGCAGCCAAAATAATATAATAAATTAATTAATTAATAAAAAATTAAGATAAACAGGCAGAGGAGAGTCAGTGCCTTGGGGTTGAAAACAGAGCAGGCAGCTGTGTATAGTCATAATTTCAATCTAGTACAGTAATATAGGATTATCTCATTTAATTAAGAAAGTTCATGCTGGAGAGCAAATCAAGTGACTAAAAGACATGAGTACAAATCACACAGACCAGAAAAGGATTAACTTTCCAGTCTGATGGTAAAAATTAGGAAGATAACAAGACTGATGTATGAACTTAATACAGGTTAATAAAAATCAGGGTATATCTGACTAAGGGTGTTGGAGAAAAATATTTTAAATCTGGAACAAAGGGATTCAAGGTTTGATAAGTTTGGGTTTCATTCCATACAAAGTAATATATTTAAATGACTAAGAATACAGGCTTTAGAATCAGCAAGGCCTGGGTCTGAATTTCAGCTTGAACCCACACTTGCTGCTGTGACTTACTCCCTCTAAGGCTTCTAAATCTTCCCACTAAAAAATGGAGATAATATTCACAACCTCAAAGTGCTGTAAGGATTAAATGGGATAATGTACGTAAAGAAATTAGTAGAGTTTGGTGCATAGTTAGAATTCCAATAAATGTAGCAATTAATATTCTTATCACCATGATATCACTTCTCAGGAAAGTGCCTCAACTGATTATTCTGTTCTCAGTAGGTATTAATTAAATTCAACGTACTAGGTCTCACTTTTCTTTTCATAATTGCTTTTGGCCAGTCTCCGTTTACAGAATATTACTTTCATATTTGAAGAGCAGAAAAAGTGAATGCAACAAATTTTATTTGTTATTCACAACAGAATAATTTCAAGATTAAACTACTTAGAGGTGGCTGAAGCAGAACAACTTAAGTCCTGTAATCTGGCCATATATTACTAGACAGAAAACTTCCATAAAGGAGGTGCTCAATAAATATGTAGCCAGTGAACAGAGACAGAACACCAGGAAATTAATTCACAGCACTCTGTCCTACTGTTGAGACGATTTCCTATCTGCGGCAAGGATTACCTCTCCATTTCTCCCTTAATACCTACTTCCATGATATAGATTTCTGTAAGAATACGCTTGAGAATGTCATTTTTTTTTTTTTTTTTTTGGCCTCACCTGAGGCTTGTGGGATCTCAGCTTCCCAACCAGGGATTGAACCCGGGCCACAGCAGTGAAAGCCCGGAATCCTAACCACTAGGCCACCAGGGAACTCCCGAGAATGTCATTAAATATGGCTAATCAGTAACATATTTGAGTGCTTACTAACTTGCCAGGTGCTGTCCTAGGAACTTACCTGATGTAATCCTCACAATGTTATATAACAGGTATTATTGTTGTTGTTGTTTTATTTTATAGACATGGACACAAAAGCAGAGAGAAGTTAAATAACTTGCTCACACAGTTAATCTGGGGAGAAACTTCTCTCTGGTCTCAATCAAAATAGTTGATTTGTTTTCTTATCTTAAAGGCACCAACAATCATGTTTCCTTTTTTATCCTGGTTACTAAAAGCTTAGAGTCAAGTTTGTGGCCCCCCTCTAATAAAAACAGGAATTTATGACATATTTTTCATAATAACCTTATTCCTGGCTTTCTCTCAACCTTCTTCCACCTCTTTTTTTTTTTAAGATTTATTTATTATTTATTTATTTATTTTATTTATCTTTGGCTGCATCGGGTCTTAGTTCTGGCACGCGGGATCTTCGTTGAGGCATGTGGGAGCTTTTGTTGTGACGCCCGGGCTCTTTGTTCCTGTGCACCAGATTCTCTCTAGTTGTGACACACAGGCTCCAGGGTGCGTGGGCTCTGTAGTTTGCGGCACGCAGCCTCTCTAGTTGAGTCGCGCTAGCTCAGTAGTTGTGGCACATGGGCTTAGTTGCCCTGTGGCATGTGGGATCTTAGTTACCTGAACAGGGATTGAACCCACGTCCCTTGCATTGTAAGGTGGATTCTTTACCACTGGACCACCAGGGAAGTCCCAACCTTCTTCCATCTTTTAACTTTCATTTCTCAGCAAGTTTTATTTTACTTTTGTCTCACTGAATATATTCTTTAAGCCTTTCTTAAATCATTTTTGAACACAGCAGGATATAAAAAATAGTGTTGGACATCTAGGTTTTTTCAATTTTTGGTTATAATAAATATCACCACTGGGATAAACTTTTTCTGTATTTATTTTTTCATCATTATTTTGGGGTTGATCTCTAGAAATGAATTATGAAATAAAAATCTATAGGCTCTGACAATATTTTATTATGAAGTATTTGATATATACAAAATAATATATATAATAGACAAGTCATGAAGCATAATAAAAAAAACACTCATGAACCTACCACTAATCTGAGAGAGGAAGCATTAGAACGAACAGTTGAAGCTCATCCCTCTGCCTCCCCTAAGAGGTAACCACCACTGGACTTCTTTCTTTATTGTCTTGTTATTTTTGTTTAGTTTAAAACACGTTTGTGTCCCTAAACAATATTATTTATTTCTTCTTGCTTTTGAACTTTTTTTTTTTTTTTTTGCGGGACGCGGGCCTCTCACTGTTGTGGCCTCTCCCGTTGCGGAACACAGGCTCCGGACACGCAGGCTCAGCGGCCATGGCTCACGGGCCCAGCCGCTCCGCGGCAAGTGGGATCCTCCCAGACCAGGGCACGAACCCGTGTCCCCTGCATTGGCAGGCGGACTCTCAACCACTGCACCACCAGGGAAGCCCATTGCTTTTGAACTTTATAAAATGGTATCATGCTGGATGTACTCTTCTGCGATTTGCTTTTTTCAATCAACATAGTTCTAGAATTCATCCATGTTGCTACATTTAAGCATGCTTCTTTCATTTTTACTCTACTATAGATTTCTAGTATTTGAAAATACCACTATTTATCAGTTTTCCTATAGATGGACATCTGAGTTATTGTCAGTCTTTTGCTATTAGGAACAATGCTATTATGAATATTCTTATACCAGTGTCCTGGTGAAACAGTAACAAGAGTTCCAAGTCTAGGGTATATATCTAGAAGTGGAACTGCTGGCTTATCAAGGTAATATCTAATTATTTTCCGAAAGACTCACACCAATACTTTTATCAGCCATGTATAAGAGCTCCCATTGCTTCACACCTTCACCAGTACTTGGTATTGTCGGACTTTTAATTTTTTGCCAATCTAGTGTGTGTAAAAATGGTAGGTATAGGGCTTCCCTGGTGGCGCAGTGGTTAAGAATCCGTCTGCTAGTGCAGGGGACATGGGTTCAAGCCTGCGAGCCACAACTACTGAAGCCCACACGCCTAGAGTCCGTGCTCTGCAACAAGAGAAGCCACCGCAATGAGAAGCCCGCGCCTGCAATGAAGAGTAGCCCCCATTTGCCACAACTAGAGAAAGCCCACGCAGCAACAAAGACCCAACACAGCCAAAAATAAATAAATAAATAAATGTATTAAAATAAAAAAAAAAGAATAACTTGGAGATATCTTCAAGCTATGTTTCAAAAAAAAACGGTAGGTATAAACTCTTTAATGCTTTTGACATATATTGCCTAATTAATCTCCAGAGAGATGTATCAATTTATAATCTTAATAGTATATTAGAACACCCTTGACAACATCAAGTATAATTTTTAAAAATCTTTGCTAGAGTAAAAATGGTAACCCATTTTAATTAGTATTTCTTTGATTACTAGTGAGGCTGACCGTTTTTCAAACATGTGTACTGCTCATTTTTATTTCTTCCGCTGAATTTTTTATGTTCCTTGCCTATTCACTTACAGAAGTGCTGATATCTGTCTCATTAATTTATAAGATTAAAAATATTTACCCTTAATTAATACAGTATAAATTTTTTTACCCAGTTTGCCCATCTTTTAATTTTAAGTCCGTTTTATGTACACAAGTTTTAAATCTTTATTGTGGTGAAACACATGGATCTTTCTCTCTGCAACTTGTTTCACTGGTTTATATCTAGCAACTCTTTCCTTGTTAGATAAGAGGCTAATTAAGTATTGACTTATCATTTCTTCATTTAAAAAAAGGAAACATAACCTAAAATATTAAAACATATTCCTCAGTGTCAATCAATGAAAATGATTAAATCCTCAGAACAAAAGCTAAGTTTGTTTTAAAAAGTCCTCCAGATACTGAGTGAAGTAAGTCAGACAGAGAAAGACAAATATCATACGATATTGCTTATATGTGGAATCTAAAGAAATGGTACAAATGAACTTATTTACAAAACAGAAATAGAGTCACAGATGTAGAAAACAAACCAATGGTTAACAAGGGGGAAGGGGGGGAAAAGATAAATTCGGAGATTGGGATTGGCATATACATACTACTATATATAAAATAGATAACTAATAAGAACTTACTGTATAGCACAGGGAACTCTACTCAATACTCTCTGATGACCTATATGGGAAAATAATCTAAAAAGGATTGGATATATGTATATGTATAACTAATTCACTTTGCTGTACAGCAGAAATTAACACAACATTGTAAATCAACTATACTCCAATAAAAATTAATTAAATAAATAAAACCAACTGGGAATCTTAAAAAAACCCCAATAAATAAATAAATTAAATTAAATTAAATTAAAAATAAAATCCTCCAGTCTGCTGACTTTTTTTTAAACTAGTCTTAATGTTTGGGAATTTAGACTAAAATGGGGTCATTTAAGCCTAACTTAACCAGATTCTCCTTATTGAGGGAATAAGCTCAAGGAAATTCACTCCAGTTAACTTCCTTTTTTTGTTTAAATGTATATAATCAGCTATGGAGTGATGGAGAAAGCAAGAAAAAAATAGTTCAGTTCCAAAGAAAAGAAGGCCTGAAAGGACTTAGTTAGAAAAATTCCTCAGGTTGTTAAAGACTAATCCATTCTCTATCATTCATAATAGCAAATACTTATATAGCACTTATTATGTGCCAGATCCTGTTTTAAGTGCTTTCTATACACTATTTCACACAGCATTTTGAATTATACAAAATTTGTGTGCTTATTTTTTCCTAAGATATGACCTTGATCAATATGAACAAGCCCCAAATTCTGGCAAAGTTAACAGCTATTTAATATTCCAATCAATCCATGAAGTTAGTGTTTCCACATGGAATCGCTATATCACGTTAGTCTCAAACTATTTTTTTCTCTGCGATAACTCTTTCAGCAGGCAGTAGATCTTACCATATCCAATTTCTGCTTTCAACAACCATTTTATTCTAAATCACAGCAACATGAACAAAACCTTAGTCTTGGCACTATATATTCCTTTGAGATTTGAGGCCCAACGTTATTCAGAGTTCAAGGCCATTCTTCCTTTCATGAGATCACAAGAGTTTTGGAAAACAGAAAGACTATCTATTGGAAAAAAATATAAAAGCTCCAATTTTAGGAGATAAGAACCAAGGACTAATCCTGGTAGGAGAGCAAAGTGCTATTTTTTCTCATTTGAGTGTCAGTTTGTTTTCCTCTGACTTCATTATTTCTGCAGACAGCTCTCTGGGATCTACTGTCTAGCTGAAAATACAACATATTTCCATACTGCTTTTGTCCGAGCATTGCTGACAGTACGTCAGCACTCAGAAAAAAGTTGGAGGTTTAGCGTGTTCATTACTTGACACCTAATTACCACTAGAGAAGGCCTGATGTGCTGATTTTACCTATAGGTGTAGTGAACTGGAAGGCACGAGCCAGTGTGAAAAGCTGTTAAAAAATAATGATGACAATTAAGACATACAGTTTACTCTGGGCTTGGTGTATTCATAGTTGATCACTTCCTCATCACAGTGAATGACTGAATAAAGAAAAATAAAAGCCTCAACAAAATATTAGCAAACCCAATCCAGCAATATATGAGGGATTAAATACTGTGACCAAGTGAAATATATCCCATAAATGAAAGGATAGTTTAACAACTGAAAGTCAATTAAGGTAAGACATATTAATAAAATAAAGGTCAAAAACTACATGATCAAAAAAAAAAATGGGGAGAGAAGCAAACAATTCTTCTTGCTACGATTTTTCATATGAGAACACGGGTAATTTCTCCCACTTCCATAATGGGAGAAAAACTCTCTAAGTCAGCAGACAGCAATTACTGGCAAATGATCAGAATATCAAAACTTGCCTAATAGAGGCAAGGAGGATATACATTTTTAGTGGGCCCCAGTGAAAGAGCAGGGAAGGGCGCAGAGCACAGCTTCTAAAAGAATGACGGCCATTGAGGATATGACAAAGACTGGTTAGAACTGGTTATGTCTAAGATGGCAGAAGATTTGACTTCCAGTGGACCTTAAATTTCATTATACGCTCATTGTAATATGTTAGCATGTTAAGTGACACACCCACCAGCACCATGACAGTTCCAAGGCTGACCATAAAAGGCCAAAAAGTGGGCAGTGGCCCAATTCCTGGAAATCTCTGTCCCTTCCTCAAAAAATACACTAGAAGGAATCAATAGCAGAATAACTGAGGCAGAAGAACGGATAAGTGACCTGGAAGACAGCATGGTGGAATTCACTGCCATGGAACAGAATAAAGAAAAAAGAATGAAAAGAAATGAAGACAGCCTAAGAGACCTCTGGGACAACATTAAATGCAACAACATTCGCATTACAGGCGTCCCAGAAGGAGGAGAGAGAGAAAGGACCCGAGAAAATATTTGAAGAGATTAGAGTCAAAAACTTCCCTAACATGGGAAAGGATGTAGCCAACCAAGTCCAGGAAGTACAGAGAGTCCCATATAGGATAAACCCAAGAAGAAACACGCCGAGACACACAGTAATCAAACTGGCAAAAATTAAAGACGAAGAAATATTACTAAAAGCAGCAAGGGAAAAATGACAAATAACATACAAGGGAACTCCCATAAGGTTAACAGCTGATTTCTCAGCAGAAACTCTACAAGCCAGAAGGGAGTGGCATGATATACTTAAAGTGATGAAAGGGAAGAACCTACAACCAAGATTACTCTACCCAGCAAGGATCTCATTCAGACTTGATGGAGAAATTAAAACCTTTACAGACAAGCAAAAGCTGACAGAGTTCACCACCAGCAAACCAGCTTTACAACAAATGCTAAAGGATCTTCTCTAGTCAAGAAACACATGAGAAGAAAAAGACCTACAATAACAAACCCAAAACAATTAAGAAAATGGTCATAGGAACATACATATCGATAATTACCTTAAATGTAAATGGATTGAATGCTCCCACCAAAAGACACAGACTGGCTGAATGGATACAAAAACAAGACCCATATATATGCTGTCTACAAGAGACCCACTTCAGACCTAGGGACACATACAGACTGAAAGTGAGGGGATGGAAAAAGATATTCCATGAAAATGGAAATCAAAAGAAAGCTGGAGCAGCAATACTCATATCAGATAAAATAGACTTTAAAATAAAGAATGTTACAAGAGACAAGGAAGGACACTACATAATGATCAAGGGATCAATCCAAGAAGAAGATATAACATTGTAAATATTTATGCACCCAACATAGGAGCACCTCAATACATAAGACAAATACTAACAGCCACAAAAGGGGAAATCAACAGTAACACATTCATAGTAGGGGACTTTAACACCCCACTTTCACCAATGGACAGATCATCCAAAATGAAAATAAATAAGGAAACACAAGCTTTAAAGGATACATTAAAAAAGATGGACTTAATTGATATTTATAGGACATTCCATCCAAAAACAACAGAATACACATTTTTCTCAAGTGCTCATGGAACATTCTCCAGGATAGATCATATCTTGGGTCACAAATCAAGCCTTGGTAAATTTAAGAAAATTGAAATTGTATCAAGTATCTTCTCTGACCACAATGCTATGAGACTAGATATCAATTACAGGAAAAGGTCTGTAAAAAATGCAAACACATGGAGGCTAAACAATACACTACTTAATAACGAAGTGATCACTGAACAAATCAAAGAGGAAGTCAAAAAATACCTAGAAAGAAATGACAATGCAGACACGACGACCCAAAACCTATGGGATGCAGCAAAATCAGTTCTAAGCGGGAAGTTTATAGCAATACAATTCTACCTTAAGAAACAGAAAACATCTCGAATAAACAACCTAACCTTGCACCTAAAGCAATTAGAGAAAGAAGAACAAAAAAAACCCCAAGGTTAGCAGAAGGAAAGAAATCATAAAGATCAGATCAGAAATAAATGAAAAAGAAATGAAGGAAATGATAGCAAAGATCAATAAAACTAAAAGCTGGTTCCTGAGAAGATAAAATTGATAAACCATTAGCCAGACTCATCAAGAAAAAAAGGGAGAAGACTCAAATCAATAGAATTAGAAATGAAAAAGGAGAAGTAACAACTGACACTGCAGAAATACAAAAGATCATGAGAGATTACTACAAGCAACTCTATGGCAATAAAATGGACAACCTGGAAGAAACGGACAAATTCTTAGAAATGCACAACCTGCCAAGACTGAATCAGGAAGAAATAGAAAATATGAACAGACCAATCACAACCACTGAAATTGAAACTGTGATTAAAAATCTTCTAACAAACAAAAGCCCAGGACCAGATGGCTTCACAGGCAAATTCTATCAAACATTTTGAGAAGAGCTAACACCTATCCTTCTCAAACTCTTCTAAAATATAGCAGAGGGAGGAACACTCCCAAACTCATTCTACGAGGCCACCATCACCCTGATACCAAAACCAGACAAGGATGTCACAAAGAAAGAAAACTACAGGCCAATATAACTGATGAACATAGATGCAAAAATCCTCAACAAAATACTAGCAAACAGAAGCCAACAACACATTAAGAGGATCATACACCATGATCAAGTGGGGTTTATTCCAGGAATGCAAGGATTCTTCAATATACTCAAATCAATCAATGTGATACACCATATTAACAAATTGAAGGAGAAAAACCATATGGTCATCTCAATAGATGCAGAGAAAGCTTTTGACAAAATTCAACACTCATTTATCATAAAAACCCTCCAGAAAGTAGGCATAGAGGGAACTTTTCTCAACATAATAAAGGCCATATATGACAAACCCACAGCCAACATTGTCCTCAATCGTGAAAAACTGAAAGCATTTCCTCTAAGATCAGGAACAACACAAGGTTGCCCATTCTCACCACTCTTATTCAACGTAGTTTTGGAAGTTTTAGCCACAGCAATCAGAGAAGAAAAGGAAATAAAAGGAATCCAAATAGGAAAAGAAGAAGTAAAATTGTCACTGTTTGCAGATGACATGATAGTATACATAGAGAATCCTAAAGATGCTACCAGAAAACTACTAGAGCTAATCAATGAATTTGGTAAAGTGGCAGGATACAAAATTAATGCACATTCCTATACACTAATGATGAAAAATCTGAAAGTGAAATTAAGAAAACACTCCCAGGGCTACCCTGGTGGCGCAGTGGTTGAGAGTCCGCCTGCCGATGCAGGGGACATGGGTTCGTGTCCCGGTCTAGGAAGATCCCACATGCCGCAGAGCAGCTAGGCCCATGAGTCATGGCCGCTGAGCCTGCGCATCCGGAGCCTGTGCTCCACAACGGGAGAGGCCACAGTGAGAGGCCTCCGTACCGCAAAAAAAAAAAAAAAAGAAAAGAAAAAAGAAAACACTCCCATTTACCTTTGCAACAATAAGAATAAAATATCTAGGAATAAACCTACCTAAGGAGACAAAAGACCTGTATGCAGAAAATTATAAGACACTGATGAAAGAAATTAAAGGTGATACAAATAGATAGAGAGATATACCGTGTTCTTGGATTGGAAGAATCAACATTGTGAAAATGACTCTACTACCCAAAGCAATCTACAGATTCAATGCAATCCCTATCAAACTACCACTGGCATTTTTCACAGAACTAGAACAAAAAATTTCACAATTTGTATGGAAACACAAAAGACCCCGAATAGCCAAAGCAATCTTGAGAACGAAAAACAGAGCTGGAGGAATCAGGCTCCCTGACTTCAGACTATACTACGAAGCTACAGTAATCAAGACAGTATGGTACTGGCACAAAAACAGAAATATAGATCAATGGAACAGGATAGCAAGCCCAGAGATAAACACACGTACATATGGTCACCTTATCTTTGATAAAGGAGGCAGCAATGCACAGTGGAGAAAGGACAGCCTCTTCAATAAGTGGTGCTGGGAAAACTGGACAGCTACACGTAAAAGTATGAGATTAGAACACTCCCTAACACCATACATAAAAATAAGCTCAAAATGGATTAAAGACCTAAATGTAAGGCCAGAAACTATCAAACTCTTACAGGAAAACATAGGCAGAACACTCTATGACATAAATCACAGCAAGATCCTTTTTTACCCACCTCCTAGAGAAATGGAAATAAAAACAAAAATAAACAAATGGGACCTAATGAAACTTCAAAGCTTTTGCACAGCAAAGGAAACCATAAAAAAGACAACCCTCAGAATGGGAGAAAATATTTGCAAATAAATTTACAAGCAGCTCATGCAGCTCAATAACAAAAAAACTAACAACCCAATCCAAAAATGGGCAGAAGACCTAAATAGACATTTCTCCAAAGATGATATACAGATTGCCAATAAACACATGAAAGAATGCTCAACATCATTAATCATTAGAGAAATGCAAATCAAAACTACCACGAGATATCATCTCACACTGGTCAGAATGGCCATCATCAAAAAATCTACAAACAATAAATGCTGGAGAGGGTGTGGAGAAAAGGGAACACTCTTGCACTGCTGGTGGGAATGTGAATTGGTAAAGCCACTACGGAGAACAGTATGGAGGTTCCTTAAAAAACTAAAAATAGAACTACCATATGATCCAGCAATCCCACTACTGGGCATATACCCTGAGAGACCATAATTCAAAAAGAGTCATGTACCACAATGTTCATTGCAGCTCTATTTACAGTAGCTAGGACATGGAAGCAACCTAAGTGTCCATTGACAGATGAATGGAAAAAGAAGATGTGGCACATATATACAATAGAATATTACTCAGCCATAAAAAGAAACGAAATTGAGTTATTTGTAGAGGTGGATGGACCTAGAGACTGTCATACAGAGTGAAATGTAAGTCAGAAAGAGACAAACAAATACTGTAGGCTAACACATATATATGGAATCTAAAAAAAAAAATGGTTCTGAAGAACCTAGGGGCGGGACAGGAATAAAGACGCAGACATGAGAATGGATTTGAGGACATAGGGAGGGGGAAGGGTAAGCTGGGACGAAGTGAGAGAGTGGCATGGACATATATACACTACCAAATGTAAAACAGATAGCTAGTGGGAAGCAACTGCATAGCACAGGGAGATCAGCTCAGTGCTTTCTGACTACCTAGAGGGGTGGGATAGGGAGGATGGGAGGGAGACTCAAGAGGGAGGAGGTATGGTGATATATGTATATGTATAGCTGATTCATTTTGTTATAAAGCAGAAACTAACATACCATTGTAAAGCAATTATACTCCAATAAAGATGTAAAAAAAAAGGAGTCTAAAATGTAATATATATTTGTATGTATATAACTGAATCACTTTTCTGTATACTTGAAAGTAACAGCATTGTAAATTAACTATATTTCAATTAAAAAAAAAAAAGAGCAGACTCTAGAGGCAGACTGCCTAGAATCCAATCTCAGCTCCTCCTTTATTATGTGAGAGACCCTTGGCAAGTTACTTAACTTCTTTGTGCCTTAGTTTTCTCATTTGTTAAATGTGGATAATTATAATACCAACCTCACAGTGTTGTGAAGATTACAGGAAATAATGTACATACAGCACTTAGAGTAGTGCTTGGCTTATGGTGAACGCTCAAGAGATGTTGGCTAGTATTTTTATTAGGAATATGTACTCAAATTATTGTTAAAATGCTTGGTACTGCTAGAGGTCTACACCCACAGACTGTTGTGGCTAGAAGAGTAGGCACAGATTATACATTCACAATCATCTTCTTTCATACTACTTTTCATTTTACTGTATCACATTCAACTATATTGTAAATTAAATATTCTGCTGTAAGACTAAAAAAATTTTCACTGTATTCTGAATTCCAAAGCGTTGACCTATGAACTTATGATATGCTGGTACACAGCTCATTCATAAATTGAGAAGCATTTGTTTTCTACTAAAAAATGGTTGATAAGACTATTTGAATGACAGACTGAGGAAAAATTTCCCTGAGAAAGATCTGATTTTCATGATTTATTTATGAGCCCCTTTTTTCTTTTGGCCAGTTTAAAATTAACTTAGAATGTAAATTAGAGATATGTGACGACAGGAAAATCCTGGTGATTGCCAAGTATGATAAAAGGTATGACTAACATATTGACTTTGGAATTGCAACACTATCTGCAAATAAAAAAACAGTATTAATCTCTAAGAGTTTTCTGCACTTTAATGATCAATCTGAAAGGTCAGATTCAGAAGTACTAATTAATGCCTTTTAAAAATCACGCCTAGATCATGTATTTTAAGCAACAAAGTGTCACTCAACTTTTCCCTTCATTGTCCAAAAAATATGAAACAAAAAAGCACTGTTTTGTATAGTTTTTACAGAGTAATTGTCAAGGTTACATTTACAACCTCAAAGGAGCTTTATATCACCACGGACATTCTACCATGTATAGTATTTCCAGTCTGATTCTACCTATAAGCCACAAATGATAGCAAACTTGAGCTACAGGGTGTAAAGGGAATTGCAAGTTAAATGAGTTTGGTTTTGGGTGTTACATATCTTCTTCTAATGAGAAGATATATGTAACTCACCCTGAGAGCTAACTTGGTTTCATCAGGGCAAGACTTTGAACCTACCTGACAATGTGGTACAGAGAGAAGACAGAATTAGCTTTAAAAAGTATTGACATCAAGTCATGGGTGACTGATTTATAAGGAATTATTGAGGGCAATTAAATTTTTATTCTATTATTATATATATTTCTATTTTTTAAAAAATATTTAATTAATTAATTTATTTAGGCTGTGCCGGGTCTTAGTTGAGGCATGTGGGATCTTCACTGCAGCATTCGGGATCTTTAGTTGTGGCATGTGGAATTCTTAGGTGTGGCATGCAGATTCCTTAGTTGTGGCATGCAAACTCTTAGTTGTGGCATGCATGCGGGATCTAGTTCCCCAACCAGGGATTGAACATGGGCCCCCTGCATTGGGAGCACAGAGTCTTACCCACTGGACCACCAGGGAAGTCCCTATATTTCTATTTTTTAAAGTGATGATTATTTCCTAAAAAGTCCCTTGGTGTCCTAGGCAAAGAAAGACTAGGTTTAAAACAAGGTTATTAAGATAATAATAAAGGTTTTTTTTTAAACCTTTAAACATGTACTTGGCTCCTTAAAGTTATAAATCCCTAAAAGAGACAAGTACTCTTTAATAACCCTTTTAATGACTTTTGGAAAATTCAAGCTGAAAACATCTAAGGATGGAATAAGAAACTATAGATTTATTACTATCCACATTCTGCTTTGTAGAGGCAAAAGTGGAAGAATAAAACTAAAAGAAACCCAATGAACATATCACATATTGTTTCTTAGATTTAATTAAATCAAAGTCAACTCTCATCTTTAAGTTTACATAATAAGTGTCAGTTTCCCAGGGGAAAAACACCCCAAAACAGGATGCTAAGATAAAAAGAAATCTGCTCTGCCAAGAGTGTTCTAGTTCCAGAAAGTGTTTGGTTTAAGTTTGGTTGAAAGCATTCTGGTCTCATTTCCCACAATCTTTCAGCCAAGAAAAGAGCTGAAGTTTGTCTTTCAATATGGCCCTCTGTATCGGGACAAGAAAGATTTAATTCTACTTTAGTACTTTAAAGAGACGAGTACAAAGATGTCAGCCTGATGATCTAAAGGGTAGGTGATTCTGGAATTCCTTAATATTGAGTTCCTAAATATTTAAATTAAATTAACCCTCATTTTTTTGCTCTACTCTTATTGGCAGATGGGAATAATTAGCATAGTTCTTTATGTTTCCCTGTTATCTTTCTTTCTGACTGAACAAATCTAGTTAACTTCAATATTTTTTTTCTTGAAGACTGCGAATGTAAGACAGTTACTGTTACCCTTTGAACTATATCTAATTTACCTTCAGATTATTGATACTTATTCCATCTTAAAATGTGATAATCTTGTTGGTTATGCAATAAGCATGCGAGCCCCCAAAACTAATAAAAAACATCATGCTACAGATTGGAATTCCATTAGATGATACTGTTTCAGTTTCCTTGTTGCGTATTCTGGAGTTGGTTTCTTCCTTCTTGTATAAATTAGTTTTTGCTTTTCTTTGACATAATGACAGCTCCTTTTTCTCCTCCCCCCAAATTAAAATTAATCATAATCTTTCAAAGAGTTCTGTATTACCTTTCATTTTTGACTGACATCCTACTTGCTGTAGTCCTCAAGAAATCAATGAATATATTAACTGAAATTAGACTTGGCACCTGTCTCCAAGGAACTCAGCTAAATAGCTCTTGGGAGACTTAGATGGAATTTTTAATAACTTCAAAAGGGATTTTTTAAAAAACTGTGCATTCTTTTTTTGACATTAAGCCATTACGATTTATTAAAATGCATGTATATGTGGCTCTTATATGCATGTGAAAATTTAAGTATTTAATTAAATAGTTCATAATTTTATTCCAAGTCATTATAACTCCTTTTCCCAACAGCCTTAAACACAAAGGTATTTCACTATTGACTTATCTTTTCTTATAAAACTGTGCATTCTTAAGTCACTCTTTCAAACCCATGCTTTTTTTTTTTTTTTTGCGATATGCAGGCCTCTCACTGTTGTGGCCTCTCCCGCTGCAGAGCACAGGCTCCAGACGCGCAGGCTCAGTGGCCATGGCTCACGGGCCTAGCCGCCCCGCGGCATGTGGGATCTTCCCGGACCGGGGCACGAACCCGTGTCCCCTGCATCGGCAGGCGGACTCCCAACCACTGCGCCACCAGGGAAGCCCAAACCCATGCTTTTTGAGTTCCCAAATAAAGACATAAGGGTAGAATAAAACAAATATGACCAGAGATAAGAGCATTAGAACACTCTAAAAAAATCTAACAAGTTAATGATTGTTATGAAAAGAAACTAAACGGCTAGTTTAGGTAGTATCTTATCAACACAAAAGAACAGTGTATTTCTTCTCAGCCACAACATTCAACTTGAAGGGCAAAGGAACTGGAAAAACATGGTGCTGAAGAAGGGAGACTATAAATATTCAAGACTTTTTGTTTGTTTGTTTCTAAATTTCAGAACGTTTTGTTTTTCTTTAGAGCTCTAAATAAGTCAGGTACAGAAACCTCATCTCAGACTAAAAGTAATAACAATCAGATGATGAATAGAAAAGAGTTTAGTCTGAAAGAGTGAGTTGGAATCCTGGTTGTACCATTTAATAGCTCTGCAACTTTTATCTTTTCGAATTTCAGTTTCTACCTCTGTAACACCGGTATAATACCGCCAAACCCAATACGGTTGGCGAGAACTAAAATAAAGAAGGCATGTAATATCTGTACAATGCCTGGCTCATAGTAGGCATTTGATAAATTTTCATGGACTTTTTCCCCTTCCCTAACCACTGTGGAAATTAAAATTGACAGATAAATAGTGTTCTCTTCACTCTCAAAGCTATTGTGGTGAGAAAAAGACAGAAATAACCAAATGGAGCTATAAGTCTCCTCGATCTAAAATTCTAAAGTAGATAAGTAAGCAGTGAAATAAAACTGGTAAGAGATAAATAGAAAGAATAATGGAACTATAAAACCCATATGAAAGCTAAGATACTGTTAATCATTCCTATTTTCCTCTTGGCTGTGATGATATTATATTTCATATTCAGTGAGGGGATAAATTACCCAAACTTCGAAAAGTAAAATTAAAAGTGTTTCACAAAAACAAAAACTGCTTCTATTTTCTAGATGTTTTATCAGAAAAATATTTCAAAATGAAAGTAAGGCCTTTCAGTCATTCATCTGAGATGACCTGTTTACGTGTCTATTACATGCCAACTGTCATACTAAAGGGCAGAGGGTATACAAAAGAAGGTGAAAGAATCTGTTAAAGGCATAGTACATGCCAAGTGTTTCAGGCATGCACCACTGTGTTAGTTCACTAGGGGTGCCATAATAAAATACTACCAACTGGGTGACAAATAGCAGAAATTTATTTTTTCACAGTCCTGGAGGCTGGAAGTCCAAGAACAAGGTGTAGGCAGTGTCGGTTTCCTCTGAGGCCTCTCTCCTTGGCTTGCAGTTGGCTACCCTCTTGCTGTCTCTTCACATGGTTGTCCCTCTGTGTACATACACCCCTGGTGTCTGTGTCTCTTTGTGTGTCCAAATTTCCTCTCCTTATAAGGCTACCAGTAAGACTGGATTAGGGCTCATCCTAATAGCCTCATTTTAACTTAATCACATCTTTAAAGGCCCTATTTCCAGACTGGGGGTTGAGATTCAACATATCAATTCTGGGGGAAGACACAATTCAGCCTATAAGAAACATCATCTCACTTAATCATCACCACGTTGTATAAATGAGGATATAGGCTTTGAGAGAATAAATAACTCATCGAATGTCAGATAGCCAGTAAGTGGTAGAAGGAAAATTTTAACCAAGGTCTCGTTATGAGTACACCAAAGCCTTTGCTCTTTCTGCTATTCACACCTCCTCAAAGAATTACACATCAACTTGGGAAGACATAGTACTGACTGATGAAACTTTAAATATGGGGCTTACTGATAAGGAGGCACTTATTCACTGAACTTGTGTATTATATGGAAAGAAGGGACTCAGGATTAATAAACGTTTATATAATAAATAGAATATTTATTATATTTTAGGCTGGGTTCTTTCACAAAAGAGTCTATTGGTTCCCTTACAGGAGGAATTGCTGATTGTCAAACAGAACAGTGTTGGTATGTCTTGGCCCAAAGCCTACAGAAGATCCAAGTCAATGTCAAATACAAGAGTGTTTTCTAGAATAAGTATCTTAGATATACTCTTTTAGATCTCTTTTCTTCTACATTTGGGTGTAGGTTATGTGCAGGTATACATGTATGAAATCCCTAATCTGCTTTATAACATTCTACATTTATCGTTTAGAGTTTGTTAAAAGTACCATTCTAGCTTGTGCTTTATTCTCTAACTACATTTGATGGATGTATACTATATGTTAAACTGTAATTACATAATTAATAAGTTAAATAATTTACACTCCTAGATTATGTTATAAGGCTTCCAAAGAAGACCATTACAGGTATGCATACTAAGGCATAGGTCTAGAATCCTGGTACATACCAACTCTTACACAAAAACTGTTGGACTCCTCAAAGCCGGAAGTGAAACTCCCATGTGAAAGATGTCCTCCTTATACTACCAGGAAAGAAACAAAGAGAGGCAACTGTGGATGAGTAACTAAAATATATGGGGGACTAAAGGAAGATAAGAATTATTTTAACAAGATCTGTTTGTACAAATTACTCTCGACTTTGACTCCCCTTCTCTGGTGATAAGAATGCAAACTTCACAAAGCTAAGTTGCCTCTCTTTGTTCAACTTAGTATATAAACAATTAGGCCTAGCCACTCCTTTGGGTCTTCATTTTCCTATGGGGATTCTCATGTATGTGTAAAAATCTGTATACTTTTCTCTTGTTAATCTGTCTGATGTCAATTTAAGACTCAGGCCCAGGTGGAGACCCTAGGAGGGTAGAGGTAAAGTTTTGTGCCCCCTGCACTATATATATAATAAATATATAATGCTTACCATGTATTATAAGGGCTACAAGAGCCTCCTGAAGGAGGCTGAATTGTGGAAAACCATTATTTTGAGGTAAGTTCCTTGAATATTAATTATACCATTTCCAAAAAAAACAGTACAAAAGCACATTCCAAAGTTAGATCTGATTTTTAGTATGATTTATTCTTCTGCTTCTCTCCTAGAGAATGAATATTAAACAGTGTTCTTATCAGTAATGGGAATTCAGTTGTGATTTTTCAAACTGTCTCAACTGAGGGAAGTAGGTGGAAGAGGTGGGAGTAGTATATTAGAATCTCCAGGGAAAAAATGGGAGAGCAGATAGAGAAGTAATATTCAGAGTTTAAAAACAAAGCAGTGCTTTTCTCCAATACTTTTATGTGTTTTTAGTCATAGGATTTAATGTTTTGAAATTTCAAGTAACATTAAGGCAGGGCATATGTTAACCAAAAACAGAGGTTGAGGAACACCAGCATAAGGGAATTTTTAATAATCAGAAGAAATCAGAGACTTCATTTTTTTATCTCCAGACTAAAGTGCATATAGAAGGCATTTAATGAACGTTTTGAACTGAACAGACTCAGTAGCCAATTAACCCCCAATTACTTACTTAATTCAACAAGTACACGCATAGAAAAAGGTAATGCTCTTACACAGTTGTGTCCAGGAACTGAACACCATGAAGGTCTAAACTTTAAGTGGAAAAGTAAATCCCCAAACCCAGTATGACACCTTTGTAACTCTGAGCACATATATTTTTATTTCTGACATTTTGTGTTTCCAGCTGTTACTACCTTTGTAAACTTTCAAAGAAAGAGTTCCTTATTATCCCCCTCTCCTTACCCCTTTGGTGCCTTCTACACAATAAACATACATGCTCAGGTTGAGAACTGCTCTGACCCCTGAACTTCTTTTTCCTCAAGCTGAGTATCCAAAGACAACTAAGATTTTCAATTTGACTTTTTTGGCTTTCAGTCCCAGAACAAACTTATTGTAAGACATATTATTTCCTACCTGCTGTCCGGCTGTAGATCACTGATAAGGCTCAAACTAATCAGTTCTCATGGTTGGAGGCAGATTGAAAGAATATTTACAGTACAGGCCCCTCCCAACCCAGCAGCTCTACGTGCATACATGATGGACAGTGCCCTGAAGTCCAAGGAATACCTACTTCCAGCTTCAGAACATCGTGCTGAAGTTTACGCTGAAATTCAAGGAAGTTTTTGATTGTCAGCTTCCCCTTGAGATCAGCTCCAAAAAAGTAGGTTGTGAGGGCTGAACACAAGCCAGACTTGAGGGTGTTACCAGTTGTAGAACGATCTCTGTGACGCATTCCCATGCTGGTTTGGGAGCGAATGATGCTCTGAACCTAATGAAGAAGCAAACCCCCGTCCAGAAAAACATTACAAGGTGGAAAATATGGAAAAGTAAGAATAGTAACTGACTATCGACTGCTTACTGTTTGCCTACACTGCGCTACAATGCTCTCTTTTAATGCTCACAACAGTCCTATGAGATAAGCCCCATGATTATTCTCATTTTACAGATGAGGAATTTGAGGTACACTGCTAAATAACTTGCTTGAGGTCAAGTAGCTAGCAAATAATTGAACTGGTATTCTAACACACATGCTTGACACCTTTATAATTGGGATGCCTTTTAAAATCTCTCTTTAGAAAAAAGTATGCATTTGTTTTAGGTTCAAAACCTCACACACAACATTAAAATAATAATCAACCTCACAGTAATACCTTCCATATCTCAGGAGACTTTCAAAAATTTCACACTTCTCACTACTGACTCTCCAGTTGTGATGAGAGGCGGTATAGCTATAGGCAAATACTTGATATCACACAGATATTGAGATAACACATTTATTAGAATGATAATGTGAAACATAAAGTTGGTATGAAGTAATTCTCCAAGAGAAGATGGAGAATTAATCTTTGAGAAGTTTTAAATGAGCTTTTGAAAACAAACAACCCAATCCAAAAATGGGCAGAAGACCTAAACAGACATTTCTCCAAAGAAGATATACAGATTGCCAACAAACACATGAAAGGATGCTCAATATCACTAATCATTAGAGAAATGCAAATCTAAACTACAATGAGGTATCATCTCACACCGGTCAGAATGGCCATCATCAAAAAATCTACAAACAATAAATGCTGGAGAGGGTGTGGAGAAAAGGGAACCCTCTTGCACTATTGGTGGGAATGTAAATTGATACAGCCACTATGGAGAACAGTACAGAGGTTCCTTAAAAAACTAAAAATAGAACTACCATATGACCCAGCAATCCCACTACTGGGCATATACCCTGAGAAACCATAATTCAAAAAGAGTCATGTACCACAACGTTCATTGCAGCTCTATTTACAATAGCCAGGACATGGAAGCAACCTAAGTGCCCATCGACAGATGAATGGATAAAGAAGATGTGGCACATATATACAATGGAATATTACTCAGCCATAAAAAGAAACGAAACTGAGTTATTTGTAGTGAGGTGGATGGACCTAGAGTCTGTCATACAGAGTGAAGTGTAAGTCAGAAAGAGAAAAACAAATACTGTATGCTAATACATATATATGGAATCTAAAAAAAAAATGGTTCTGAAGAACCTAGGGGCGGGACAGGAATAAAGACGCAGACATAGAGAATGGATTTGAGGACACGGGGAGGGGGAAGGGTAAGTTGGGACGAAGTGAGAGAGTGGCATGGACATATATACACTACCAAATGTAAAACAGATAGCTAGTGGGAAGCAGCTGCATACCACAGGGAGATCAGCTCAGTGATTTGTGACCACCTAGAGGGGTGGGATAGGGAGGGTAGGAGGGAGACTCAAGAGGGAGGAGATATGGGGATATATGTATATGTAGAGCTGATTCACTTTGTTATAAAGCAGAAACTAACACACCATTGTAAAGCAATTATACTCCAATAAAGATGTTTAAAAAAATACAAAAAAAATAAATGAGCTTTTGAGAAAGAATAATTTGGGGGACTAGCAACCATGGCTTAACTATATAAAATGAGCTTCTTGAGGCAAGTCTATGATTGATATAGCATTTTTTTCACAAGTTCCTGCAATCTTTTCTACCTCTTCACAAGCTAAAATAACAACTATTCAGAATAATTAAAATTGTGATATGTAAGAACAGATAATAAAGGTATATTATATAAATAAATAATATATATAACCTTGTGGATGATGATTTTTAAATTGCCAAATTAGAAAAGCATAATACTTTAAAACTTAAGATTTGTAACAATGGATTTCCATGGTTAAATGTCTTTTATTTGTTTTATTTATTACCTATGACCATAAAAAGACTTATTTAACACAATTTAAAAGTCTCTGGCTCTAAAAGGTAAAAGTAGTATAATGGAAAGACACAAGATGAGGAATCAGGACACACGAGGTCTAATTCTGTTGCTCTGCAGTGAAAGCACAATTTATGCAGTTCATTTAACTTCTTTGGGCCTTAGTTTTCTCATTGGAAAAGTTCACGGTTTTGTCTCTAAGTCTCCTTATAACTCTAGGTTAATATCATAAATGCTTCTGATTATGATTTTTTTCTGGGTTCATGTTTTATCATGTAAATAAGATTTCTTGACATTTGTTTTTCATGCACACGGAGACTTGAAAGATAGGTATACAATGGATTTTAAAATTACTTAAGTTGAAGTTTTTTAGACATTAAATTGAAATACAGGATAATCAGTACAGTGCTGCTTCTATTTGAAGGCAATACACAATTCATTTTCTCTGCCTGGGTATGAGAACTGAAGAATTTTCCAATAGCAGTGAACCAGTATTGAGCATCAACGTCAAGACCTGTCATGATTTAAATTTTGTCTGTGCCATAATATTGCAGCTTATACCCTTCCTATGGTGGAAATGTGTATGTTAGCTTCAAAAGTGTGGTGCTGAAGAGTGTATGTGGAAATTTCACTCCCTTTCTTCTGTCTCACAACTCATACTTTCATACTAAAAAATCATTTCTGTCACAGCCTCGGGTGAATGTAGCCCAAACAGTTATGAGATTTCTTAAAAAATATCTTTTGCTAGGTTAGTTCTGTTTTATGATCTGTTATGAAATGGGTTAAAGAAAAGGATCTGGGGGCTTCCCTGGTGGCACAGTGATTAAGAATCTGCCTGCCAATGCTGGGGACATGGGTTCAAGCCCTGGTCTGGGAAGATCCCACCTGCCGTGGAGCAACTAAGCCCGTGCGCCACAACTACTGAGCCTGCGCTCTAGAGCCCGTGAGCCACAACTACTGAGCCGACATGCCACAACTACTGAAGCCCGTGCGCCTAGAGCCTGTGCTCTGCAACAAGAGAAGCCACCGCAATGAGAAGCCCGTGCACCGCAAATGAAGAGTAGTCTCTGCTCACCACAACTAGAGAAAGCCCACGTGCATCAATGAAGACCCAGTTCAGCCAAAAATAAATAAATAAAATAAATAAATTTATAAAAAAAGAAAAGAAAGGTCAGAGAAAACCTACACTATTTACAGTCATGTAATGTTTTTTAGTAATTTATGTTTATGCATGATCAAAGTGATTTTTGAAAAAGATGAATAAAAGAGTAATATTAGGTATTAGCTTGCTTCACACCACATTGACTTTGAAGATACACAATGATGAAATGTGTGTGTCCTCATACTGGCTCTGTTTTACTTTTTTTGTAAGCTTGACAAATTTACCGTCAAGAAAATACCTATTTAGCTGGAAATCAAAGTTTGAATGTTTTAAAGCTTAGTGCACTTTCAACTTAAAGAATTATTATATTGCCCAAAAATGTAGAACGTAGAACAATGAAGCAGAGAAACTTCTAATGAGAGCTATTCACTCCTGAACCACCTCATAATTATTTTTGTTTCTCTAGAGTTTTTATATCAAAATTCCTTGTGATCAATATTACAAGTTCCATCCGTTTAACAAGACCAGTTATCAAGGGATCATATTAGATGAAATTAATACTCCCTTCTCTGTCAAGTGAGCAGAATGGTGGAGTGACTGCTCCAAGTCATTCAGCATTTCAACAGCAATGCCAAAAACGTTGGTGAGGATGTGGAGAAAAGGGAATCCTCAGGCACTAGTGGGAATGTAAACTGGCGTAGCCAGTATGGAAAACAGCACGAAGATTCCTCAAAACATTAAGACTAGAACTACCATATGATCCAGCAATTCCACTTCTGAGTATTTATCCAAAGGAAACCAATCACTATGTCGAAGAGATATCTTCAGCACCCCCCACCACATTCATTGCAGCATTATTCACAATAGCCAGGACATGGAAACAACCTAAGTGTCCACTGGCAGATGAATGGATAAAGAAAATATGATACACACACACACACACACACACACACACACACACACACTGGAATGTTATTCAGACATAAAAAAGGAAGTAAATCCTGCCATTTGTGATTAACATGGATGAACGTTGAGGGCATTATGCTGGATGAAATAAGTCAGAGAGAGAAAGGCAAATACTATATGATCTCACTTATATGTGGAATCCAAAAAAAGCTGAACTCACAGGCACAGAGAACAGATTGTTGGTTGCCAGAAGCAGGGGACGGAGGGTGGGCAAAATGAGTGAAGGTGGTCTAAACTTCCACTTATAAGATAAATAAGCCTTGGGGATATAAGCATGGAGACTATAGTTAACAAAACTAAATTGTATATTTGAAAGCTGCTAGGAGAGGAGATCTTAAAAGTTCTCATCACAAGAAAAAAAACTACATGTGGTGATGGATATTAACTAAATTTATTGTGGTAATCATTTCAAAGTATATACATAGGTCAAATTATTATGTCATACACCTAAAACAATGTTATATGTTAACTATATCTCAATAAAAATAAAATAGTTCTGTGTAAAATAAAATTAAAAATACCAAAATAAGTTCTATTTATAATCATTTGAGGCTGCCTGGTAACACCAGTGAAGTGCAGAATTATGAAAAGTGAAGGTATTAGATGGACATAGCTTGCAAATTTGAATAAATATCTGTAGGTATTTTGAAATATTTGTCTCTGTGCATTTCTTTTTTTTGTTTGTTTTTTTTGTTTGTTTGTTTGTTTTGGGGTTTTTTTTGGTTTTTTTTTTTTGTTTTTTTTTTGCATTACGCGGGCCTCTCACTGTTGTGGCCTCTCCCGTTGCGGAGCACAGGCTCCGGACGCGCAGGCTCAGCAGCCATGGCTCACGGGCCCAGCCGCTCCGCGGCATGTGGGATCTTCCCAGACCGGGGCACGAACCCGTGTCCCCTGCATCGGCAGGCGGACTCTCAACCACTGCGCCACCAGGGAAGCCCGTCTCTGTGCATTTCTTATTTAAAGATACACTATTCCTGATACTTTCTCCCACTTCCTTTTTGCCTCTTTACTCATTGTGAATACAAAAATGTTATCTCCCACATATATATTTTTTTCTGTTTTGAAACCACTTCTACCAAACATAATAATTATACCTGGAGAGACACCATGGCCCTCCAAGAACAGAAGTTTGATGGAAATGTAATCTCTTCCTAGGATTCAGAAGAAACTATATACTTTTATGGCTGGAACCTGCTACAGTAAAAGGCATCGTACCATTTTTCCTTCTCTTACAGAAATCCTTTCAGAACATATGTCATTCATCCTTGTATTCTGGAACTGCCTAGCACAAAGGAGCTATTTAATAAATGTTGATTGGATATATGATTGAATAACCGTAACTTAGCCTCTCAGCATTAGAGTCTAATTTATGTTGGGGAATCAGAGCAATGTTGACCTTAATAATATGCTCAAATAATTCCTTACATTTAGAGTAAAAACAAACAAAAAAACCTCACCTATTAAAAGTGGAGATAATTCTGAAAAATGATACATTTGGTACTTCAAAAATTGGATAGCATCAGAATATACTGACCAAGACCACAGTAACTCCAAGGCACATGAAAATGTGTTAAATATTAATGTATTCAAAGGAAATTTCCAGGAAAACTTGCCTGTTCAAACTCCTCCATGTCTACTTCTCCATCTCCATTCAAGTCAAACATCTTGAAGGCAATTTCAAAATTTCTCTGAGGAGCTGCAAGTTAGGAAGGATGGAAGGACAGGAGGGAGGGAGGAAGAAACAAGAAAAATATTTAGAAGGTATTGACCAAAAATAATCATTCCTTTAAGAAAAAAAGATAGTTAAACATTAAAATGTAATATCAAGTCACAGAATGCCACCATATGTATCTTAATCAACCTTTTAGCAATAGTCCTTAAAACCAAAAGAGAATTTTACCATGGCCAGTAAAGATAGCACTTGTCTATCTTTGTGTTTCAACACTCTCTTTTTAAATACTTCAGCTTTGCTTTCTTAGAAACCATCCTCTTAACTAAATAATATTAACGTTGTTCTGTTACTTAAATATAGTGTTATTTATCTGGGCATGAAAGTCTATTTGGGGTGAGATATACTGCTGCAAAGTAAGAAGCTAAAACTCTAAGTCTTTGTCTTGCCTTTTTAAAACAAGTTAGCTTTCTACTTTGTTTTTTCTAGTCTCTCCACTGTAAGTACAACCAGGAGTTCAGTGGATATCGTTCTGCCAACAGGTTATTATCTACACCGCTCTACTCAATGTCACTATAGCTCTGTGGTAAGGCAGAAAAGCACAATGTCAGCTACCCAGCCCCCTATTTTAACCATGTCAGCTGGGTACACAAATTACTAAGCAAAGTACACTTAAATGTTTAAAAAACAAAATGAAAAGTGCAAAGCTTGAGAAGACAGTATATTTTTTTTCCCTTAAGTGAATGATGAAAGTGTTTCAAGACTTCTTTAATGTTCCTAGGTTAATCAAAATAAAATTAATATATTTGTGCATTAGGATAAAATATAAATAGAACAGCCCTCCTTCCTTACCAATGCTAAACGTTCTACTAAAGAAAATAGCGACTTCCCTGGCAGTCCAGTGGTTAGGACTCGGCACTGTCACTGCAGGGGCCTGGGTTTGATCCCTGGTTGGGGAACTAAGATGCCACAGGCCATGTTGCGTGGCCAAAAAAAAAAAGAAGAAAACTAAGTCGTTTACCTCCTTCCTTTGGTGCTTCAAATTTATATAGCTATAAAGAATAAACCAAAATAAAATTTCCTATATATCCTAATACTACTGAATTAAATTTTCAGTTAATTATCACTTTTAGTAAAAAAAATAGTAACAATTAAAGATTATATGTAGACAAAAGAGTAAAAAAGGGCTTAGTGTATTATGCATTGTTACAGACAGTCCAGATTCCCATCATGCTCATGAATTTGTCAGTATCAACACTTTCTAGGCTTAAATTCCATTCTCAGCTAGCTAGCCAACTAAGTGGGTAAGCTCCTGGTTTTTAGTTGCCTGGGTGAATCATGTGCTTGTCAGTTTCCAATTGCCTGTTTCACTTGATAATGGCTTCCAACAGGTTTGCTCTTCTTAGGCCACCAGTATGATTGCTGAGAAGGATGCAGTGGGGGGGATTAGATTTTCGTATATTTATTGTCACTTCTCAAATTATTCCTACCTGTCTGGATGCTATCGTTTATTGAAGAGTTACTATGTACCAAGCATTGGGCTGAATAATTCTAAGCTGTTATCTGATTTTGTATTCTCAATACTGAAAATTTTATTTCTTTCTTAATTTTTTCGACAGAGTAGGAAATTTGGGCTCAAAGTCACTAAATGACTAGCTCAAAATCACACAGCTAATAGGCAGCAGAACTGGTAAGTGAATATAGGTCAACACTGACTCCAAAGCCCATAATTTTTTCATTATGTTCCACAGCCTCCAATATGAAGACAGTGGTACTTAAAATAATAAACCAATACTCTTTATTCTGGTATGTTTTGACTTAGAAACAAAACAACCAAACATGACTCACTGGTTACATCAGTCTCTGCAATAGCTCAGAGTTTCAAGTGGTCCATCTAAAGGATTTACCTGATATCAAAGAAACGTTGTATGTGAGGAGCTCAGTAGTTTAAGCTTGGTTGCACTCATAGGCATAGACAACATCAGATTCTCTGATAGACTTGTCACATATTTTTTAAAATTCTAAATATGAATTTCTTTAAACATGAGTGCCTCCCTGTTCTCCCCTATTGTCTCAAACTTGGCCCACTGCACTCACATACATTATTTGCCTAATGCTTACAGATTCTTGAAATTGTAAGAACTGCAGACAATATGAGGTCACTGAAAGTTTTAAGTGGAGGAGTGCCACAATCACACAGGCATTCAGAAAGAACTTCTCTGGCTACAGTGTGAAGGATGAGTTGGAAAACAAGAAGCAGCCTCAGAGAAGATCATAAAAGCTCTTGTAAATGGTGCAAATGTGAACTGAGGTGATGGCGGTGGTCATGGAGAGAAGGAAACGTATCTGAAATAACTTGAGGCAGAAAGTATATAACTTAATGATTAATTAGCTGTGATGAGTTAAGAGTAAAAAAGGCGGACAGCATGACTGGCTTAGGCTACCAGGTAGCCTGCATATCACTAATCAAGAGATAAAAGGAATGGAAAAGGTTTGAGAAAAAAAATGAATTCAGATAGGACCTGCTGAATTCAAGGAGTCCATAGCATAATATTCAGATGAAAATGTTCAGGAGATAGGTGGAAATATGGGTCTAAAGCTTAGAAGAGAGAGGTTAAAGCTGGGAATCATTAGCATGAATATGTTAGCCGCAAAGACCTGAAATGAAGTTGTCCATGGAGAACTGAAGGTTGAGGAGAAGGGTAAAGAAAGGGTAGAATGAGCTGGAAACCAATACTTAAGGTGAAAGGAAAAAGAAAGGAAGCAGTGACAGAGGAGGCGGTATCACAACATCAAGGGAAATGTGGTCCAAATGAATAGAAATAGGGAAAGATCTGGCCAGAAGCAGTCAAAGTGCTGCTACTCCTGAATTAAAGCAGCATTCTCATTCCCTATCTCCACTGATTACAGAGGGGACACAGAGTTCTCAAAATTTTAGCTTTATCATGATCTGTTATTCCTACTGTCCTGTGAGTTCTGTGATGGCATATGCCCAGTCATTTATATGACTGAATGAGTTATTATGGCAAATCATACTTATATGTTCTCCTACAACTAAGGTTAAATTCACTTTACCAAACAAAGCACATCCTATACTGCTTGAGGTTTTGTTTATCTTTTTATCCTGGCTTACTCCCAGGATATCTGCTTTATGTGGAGCGACTCAGAGTGTTTATTAAAGAATATGTGCTGACACTCTCAGGCTGAGCTCCTGTGCCCTGGTCACTGATATGGCAAGTCAGGGCAGCAGCTGAGCACACTCTCACTTAGGCCTTAGCAGTCTATCAGGCAAGGTCCTTCAAGGAGTAGTTCTCTCAGTCTATTCAATCTTCGTCTGCTGATCACGTCAAAGCACTTAAGTGAAAAACCAGCTTGCTTTAAGTGAAACATGCTACACAGGAATATGCTGCTAGGCAATTTTCTCATACTCTCCTGTCTCCCTTTAAATGTAGGCTTTGGAGTAATTTTTAAATCTAGCTGCTCTGGAAAGCTAAAGGTGTCTTGAGTTTACATTAATTCACAACCTATTTCCATAGAAAGGTATAGAGAGAGGAATTCTTTTGAATTCCAGGCTGCTTGTAGAGTGACAGTGAAGTTCTGCTCTGCCCGCTCCTTGTGTTAATGGCTTAATCTACTTTCTGCGCATCAATTTCTAAAACAATTATACATTGGAACTGATCAAAACAATGGAATTCTATACAAAGTTCATCACTATACATTCTTTGCTCATAATTCCATGATAGTCTTTGCTATAAGTAAATGGATATACATTAGATCTGTTCTAGTTAAGAATAAAACATTTTTACATTATTCTATCATTGACAATAATGACAACAGCAATAACAACTCTTGACTTGCTCAAAGCACAGGAGATTTTTCTACGTTGTTTTAGTAATAAGAAAAAAAAACGTTTTTCTATGTGTGGTAAGTCAAATAATCAGATAGCAACAACACTACCTGTCTCAAGATTTTCATGACTTTCACTTATTTTTCTTTAATAGAAATGCAAATGACTTGGGCTCTAATTCTGGCTTTTCCACAACATAATGAGTCATTATGCCTTAAATTCTCTTTTGGTAGTACTGACGGAATGAACAACAACAAAAAAAATGGACAGGTTATAACATAAACAAGTTTCTTATTCTCTTTTTTTTTTTTAAATAAATTTATTTATCTATTTATTTATTTTTGGCTGTGTTGGGTCTTCGTTTCTGTGCGAGGGCTTTCTCTAGTTGCGGCAAGCAGGGGCCACTCTTCATCGCGGTGCGCGGGCCTCTCACTATCGCGGCCTCTCGTTTTGGAGCACAGGCTCCAGATGCGCAGGCTCAGTAGTTGTGGCTCATGGGCCCAGTTACTCTGCGGCATGTGGGATCTTCCCAGACCAGGGTTCGAACCCATGTCCCCTGCATTGGCAGGCAGATTCTCAACCACTGCACCATCAGGGAAGCCCAGTTTCTTATTTTCTGTTGGTTTGATTCTCCTACCACAAAATTCCCACCTCTACCATTCCTGTTTTAAAATGATGCCTAGGACAAATGAGGTAATTAATATGCAATATCAGAGAACTCTGAGTTAGAAAATAAATTCATATAATATGACACACCTCTCTTCAATGATGAACGTGCCTACTGAATTTATAAGGATGATCACACAGCCTCTGATTATTTCTGAGAGGGAGGTCACCACTTCTGTGGTGTAACCATTGTTGGCCATATTAATTGAACTTTTTTCCTCATGCAGAGCCCAGATCTAATTCTTTGTAGCTCTTACAAATTGTCTTAATTTAATTTTCTAGAGAAATAAAAAAATATAACCGCTTCCTCATATATGCTGGCCCTTTGAATACATAAAAGCATAGTGTCATGTCTTTACTAAAGGTTTCTCAGAACTTGTTTCCAGAACTTCAACATCCTAATAGCCCCCTCTGGGGTACTTGAGAGGACCAATGCCTCCCATAAATGCAGTATTCTAAATATAGTTAATTCTGGAATGACTTATCCTTTCTAATAACAATAGGACTTCTTCTTTGCAGACTAATATATTAACATTTTTCTTATATAAGGGCTTAGTGTCTTGTTTTCTCACATTAGGCCTGGGAAAAGGAGAAGAAAAACCTGCAAGATTAGGTTTCAAAAAAACTGCCCCTCTCTCAGTTCTTCTGAATTCTTCAAGGTATGATGCCTAGGTGCAGCCTGGAAGAATCTTTCTGCCCTTTTTACACAGAGTGGAGAAAAAAAGTTCCTATGGTATGATGCATTGTAGTTGTACTATAGCATTTCCTTGGGATGATTTAGCTTCCAAAGAAGGGTGCTACATTAAATGAAAATGTCCTAAGAATTTTTTTAAAACATACTTAAGCAACAGCAGATCAATTTTCTTTTCAATGACCTAATTGCCTTCTAAGTCTGATTTGACTTCTGTTAATAAAGTATTTTACAGTTACTTTGATAATCTATTAGTCTCTTCAGCATTTTCTAATATTAGGTTTCATGATAAGAGCCAGTCTAACATTATACCTAGTAAAAGGACTGCAGATATTTGAAAAACAGAAGACTTACAGAATGATAAAAGATAAGGACAAAGTCAAGGAATATTTCCTTTTATAAAGCTATGTATCTTATTTAATTTTTATACACAGTTAACTTTGTAAAAAGGTGTATTTATGTGAAGCAAGGCATAGCATGAACAATATCAGTGGCTCAAAAATTTAACAATTACACTTTCTGCATCAACTCAGAAGTCCCATAGTCAGGCATGCCCTCATCATTGTCTTGTAGAATTATCTACTGACCAAAATATCCACTATTAATCATGTCATCTGAAGTCAACGGTGATGATGAGAATAACTATGGCATTTTGCTCTGAAATCAGGCAAATGATTATTCTTGAAATGCAAGATCTGAAATGACAAATTAAAAAAAATCCACATCTACTATAATTGGTTATAGAAGACACTGTGTTATGATATACAGTTAAACCAAGGTTTTCGCTGTTGGTTGTGCTAGAATTACAATTTAAAACACTGTAGGGACTTCCCTGGTGGTCCAGTGGCTAAGACTCCATGCTCCCAATGCAGGGGGCCGGGGTTCGATCCCTGGTTGGGGAACTAGATCCCACGTGCTGCAACCAAGAGTTCGCATGCCACAACTAAAGATTCTGTATGCTGCAACTAAAAGATCCCACATGCCACAACGAAGATCCCGTGTACTGCAACTAAGACCTGGCACAGCCAAATAAATATTTTTTAAAAAACACGGTAATAACTTTCTGACTATACTAACAAATTTTAATTAATAACCATTTAGTGATTGAATATGCTCAAACATGGGTAAGTTATTTAGACTGTTTCCTGAATATGTTTTCTGTGGCTGTGCAGCTGTATGCTCCCATTAAATTGAAATACAGGGGGCCCAAACTATATAAAATAGTAAACATTCTACCACTTAAAATATCTAGTTTTTCCCATGATTTGCAATTTGAAATGATAAAATGATATGACATTTTTATTGCTAACTTTTGGAATATAATATCCAGAAATTTTCCTTAGTGGGGAAAAAAGAAAGACAATAAAGTGATCTGAAATAGCTGAAGTTCATGGTGTGTAAATGTAACAATCTAGCTTTTCTTCTTGGGCTTGCTCTTTTAAGACAGGAAAAAAAAACCCTCCCCTAGTGAAATGACAAACGCCATGGATAAAGAAAAAGAGACCCCAACTATACAGGAAGAAAAAAAAAGTTATCATAAAGAAGAAAATATTGGGTTGTATCATAATTCTCAACAACATGAACACCACAGAGCAAGTTCTATAGAATCTTGAGGGAAAACAAATTTTATTTATTCATTTATTTATTTATAAAATTTATTTATTTGGCTGCACCAGATCTTAGTTGCAGCACATGGGATCTTTATTTGTGGCACCAGGGAAGTCCTGGGAAAACAATTTTCATTTAAGAATTACATACAAGTCAACTCATCATTTACCTATATTAGCAACAGAAGACTGTCTCAGACAGGCAAGGACTTTGAAACTATATAATCCACAGATTCTTCCTAACAAAATTCCACAAAAAACAGTAACAGAAGTCTTAAGCAAGGATTGGTAAACTATGATCTGCTGGCTAGCCATTTGATTTTGTATTGTCCATGGCTGCTTTTGAGGTACAAGGGCAGAAATGAGTAGCTGTGACAGAGACCTTATGGCCAGCAAGCCTAAAATAATTATCTTGTCCTTTAAGAAAAAGTTTGCCAACCCCTGGTTGAGGAAATTCTTCAGCCAGCAATGACAAAAAAATCAATCAAAATAAAGAAATAAAGACGGGGAAGGTGAGATCAATTCAGAAATGAGCAGTAAATTAAGTGAGCAATAAAATCAGTAGAACAGAGTTAAGCTTAAATAATGGTTATTGATAAAATAATCATGGCATGTCGACTTATTAAATGTTTATTATGTATCAGGCACTTTATATGAATTATTTAATCCTCTCAACCACTCTGTGACATTGTACTATTATACCCATCCCCTGTTAAAAAAGAGGAAACTGGGACTCCCCTGGAGGTCCAGTGGGTAAGACTCCACGCTCTCAGTGCAGGGGACCTGGGTTTGAACCCTGGTCAGGGAACTAGATCCTGCATGCATGCTGCAACTAAGAAGTCTGCATGCCGCAACTAAAGATCCCACCTGCCGCAACTAAGCCTAAATAAATAAATATTTTTTTAAAAAAATAGAGACTATTCTTAAAATAAAAAGAGGAAACTAAGGTATTGGGTGTCCAGAGTCAAAGAGCCAGGATTCAAATGCAGACAAGTCTACTAGAGTATGCACCACTCTTAGCCATTATATGAGAATGGCCATAGAATAATGAAGTGTAAGATTATTAAAAATGTAAAAACTGTGTGGAGAGAAGAAAGTGAAAGGAAGATAAACTTCTTGACTTCCAATAGAAGACATCAAAACACATAGATGATTCTGTCCTACATAAAAAAGCTACATACTGGGACTTCCCCGGTGGTCCAGTGGGTAAGACTCCATGCTCCCAATGCAGGGGGCCCGGAACTATCAGAGAACTGGTGGGGGAACTAGATCCCACATGCCACAACTAAAAGATCCTGCATGCCAAAACTAAAAGATCCTGCATGCCGCAACGAAGATCTTGCATGCGGTAAACAAGACCCAGTGCAGCTAAAAAAAAGCCACGTCTCCCCGCAACCCCCACAGATACATATACAATACACATTTAAATTAACTCAGATTACCACGAATAGGAGAGCATTAAAATTACTTGGGAGAAAAACCCAATGAATAAAGCAAAAGCTTAACAGAAAAAAAAAATGGAAAGCAAGCACAGAAAACAAGACATAAGGTGATAGATGTAAGAACAAATAAATCACAACAAAGTTAAATGAACTAAACTCCTCTATTAGAACACATGCTCTCAGACTGGGTCTGTTATTTATAAGAAATATACTGAAAACAAAATAATATAGAAAGATAAAAAATAAGAGGAAATACAAGAAAACAAAACAGTAAGAAAGCAGAGGTGGTAATATTAATGAGACAGAAATGAACTAAGAGCAGAAGGATTAAGAACAAACACCATTTTTATATTACTCATAACTACCATCCATAATGAAAATCTATTATATATTTTTATGTACAGGACAACATCACAGCAAAATATATAACAAAATATTAGTTAGATGTAAAGAATAAATTACAAAAATTACTGTAATATCTAAGCCTTTGACATATTTTGTAGAAAACTTAATGAGGTTATGGACACTTTATATAATACAAACCACAAGTTCAATTTAACAGATATATATATTGAACACTGCTTTCTGGTAAACAGAGACTGCATATATTTTTTAAATCTTCAAGGGAAATTTAGAAAGACATTAGATATTAGTCGACATACACACACACACACACAACAAACACAAGTAAAAGAAGAAATTGCAAATGTAGAATTTTTACAACTATAATGCAATAAAACTAGGTCACAGGAATAAAGCCACTTTGATCATCAGGCTAGATGCTGAAAAAGCATTTTGACAAAATTTTAGGTCTTCCTAATCTTTCTTTTCCTGAGAAATAGAGGGAGGAGGAACTTATTCAATATGGAAAAGAATATTTATCTGACACCAAGATTCACAATATACTTAACTGAAAAATGCCAAGGACATTTATTTTAATATAATAAACAAAGTGGGGATGCTCACTATTACGGATATTATTTTGAAAGTTCTAGCCAAAGCAAATATGTAATGAGATGAAATAAGGCACACGTTAGAAAAAACAATTATCATTATTTGAAGATTATATAAATATAAATGTCTTCCTAAAAACTCCAAGAAAATGAACGAAAAACTTTCAGAACTACTAATAACAGTAACGTGAAGTTATAAGATAAATATATAATAGATATATTTATATCTGGGATAGGTGGAGTATATAAATATGACTGGAAAGTCCTGTTTCTAAGCCTCTTGGGGGTTGTGGGGGGAGAACTCATGAAACCAATGATTGGTTGGAACAATTCTGGAAGTTGAAGAATGTTGACTTCTTTTGATTTTACCTGCTTTTAGTTATTGACTAAATGGTGTGTGTATAGGGAGGGGCAAATAATGGGAAGAGAAGAGAATGACTTTTAGGGGGATAATACTCATTTACACATAGAACTTAACATGTATTTTTTTCCTTGTGGTTTTACTGAGATATCATTGGCATTCAGCACTGTACAAGTTGAAAGCATTATAGCATAATGATCTGACTTACATATATCATGAAATGATTACCACAAAAGTTTAGTGAATATCCATCATCTCATATAGATATAAAATAAAGAAAAAGAAAAAATATTTTTTCCGGGCTTCCCTGTTGGCGCAGTGGTTGAGAGTCCGCCTGTTGATGCAGGGGACACGGGTTCGTGCCCCGGTCCGGGAAGATCCCACATGCCGCGGAGCGGCTGGGCCCGTGAGCCGTGGCCGCTGAGCCTGCGCGTCCGGAGCCTGTGCTCCGCAACGGGAGAGGCCACAACAGTGAGAGGCCCGCGTACCGCAAAATGAATAAATAAATAAATAATTTTTTTCCTTGTGATGAGAACTCTTAGGATTTACTCTTAGCAATTTTCATAAAAAACATATAGCCGTGTTAATTATATTAATCATGTTGAATATCACATCCCTAGTACTTATCTTATAACTGGAAGTTTGTACCTTTTGACTACCTTCATCCAATTCCCCCTCCTGCCACACCCAGCCTCTTGTAACCACAGATCTGACCTATTTCATGTGGTCTTTCTGAGTTCATTTGTTTGTTTGGGATTCTTGTTTGTTTGTTTGTTTTTGAAGTATAATTGACTTACAACACTATGTTAGCTCCTGTTACACAACACAGTAATTCAATATTTCTGTACATTACAAAATGATCATCATAATAAGTCTAGTTACCATCCATCACCATACAAAGATATTACAATATTACTGACTATATTCCCCATGGTGTACATTTTATTCCCATGACTCATTTATTTTATAACTGGAAGTGTGTACCTTTTAATCTCCCTCACCTATTTCACTCAACCCACAACCCCTCCCCTCTGGCAACCACCTGATGTTCTCTGTATCTATGACTCTGTTTCTGTTTTGCTATGTTTATTTATTTTGTTTTTATGTTTATTTATTTTTATGTTTATTTATTTTGTTTTCCTTGAGAGGGATGGTGGTGGCGAGAGCACATAGGATCTTGAAGGCCACTGTAATGACTTTGGCTTTTACTTCGAGATTAAAATCCAAGAGAGAATGGAAGCCTTGGGGGATTTTGAGCAGAGGGATGATGTGATTTTATGGCGGGATTCTGGATTATTTCAAAGTAGAGCTGACAGAATTTGGGGACAGATGAAATGCAAATATTCAGGCTATTTTAAAAAACACACACGTACTCGACACACACACACACTTTTTCTTTTCCCAAAATGGAATCGCACAATATGTATGTTCTGACTCATCAGTATATTGTGAACAGTTTTCTATGCTAATAAATCTCTGCATTACATATATGAAGTGCTGTATTAAATTTCATTGCATAGATTTTATTGTAATTTGTTCAGCCAGCTGTTTGATATTTGAGTTCTTCCCAATTTATTTTTTGACCATCAATATCATTATACATGTGATCATTTTATTAGTCTAAACTTGTAGAATTGCAATTCCTGGGCCAAAGTGTAAGCACTTAATGAAAGTGTTTGGGAAACACTGCCAAGATTCTAAAAAAGCATGTTAATATTTTATACTTTCACCAACAGTATACTGTCAATTAAATTTAAGTGTCATTCCAATAGTTAATTCTGATGCACAAAGAGCTTTGGGTACACTATGGATTTGGTAGTCAAATGAGAGGAGGAACAACTAATCGCCCCTTCAAAAGAGGTAAACAATACTAATCTTTATCCTAGTTTCTTGGAGTCCTTTAGACCTTTGAGAGTGATCTCAGTTTAGGAAAGACTTCATCACCCCATGTAGTTTTGAGGACTAAGCCCAAGTCTAAGCTAGTTTAACTGTAGGGTAGACTAGGTGGTAAAGCTGCCTGAGGTGCAAGGTAGAGCCACGATGCCTACACTTTGTATAGTTCCTAGACAAACCCATAACCTTTGATTTACAGGTCTATAGTCAGCCACAGGGTAGCCAGGACCCCATGAATATGGGGTAGGAGGAAGGGAATTAAGTTGCTATTCCTAGCAGCACTAATTGGAAGGATTTGGTTGGAAGACCCATGTTTCTACTTTAACAGATTTTGACCATAAGGAAAAAACACTGAGAAATTTAACATATATTCTTAGAACAGACTTAAAATTCATATTGACTTAGTCTTGCTTTTATTTGAAAATCCTAAGACAATGAAAGAAACCACAAAAGACGTTACTATGAGCTTACCACCAGCAATAGCTACAGAGAGAGCTCTTTATTCTTTATTGTGTCTCAGTGTGATTTATTTATTTAATGTCAACTGGCAAGGTTTTCTAAATAATATGAAACGCTACCTGTCAAAAACCTGAGTTTAAAAACTTCATAAGATTGTGAAATGTTTCTGAATTCCTTCAACAAGGTTTTAGCTGTATAGACACTTATTCCTTCCAACTACTGCTCTTCTTCCATTTACATCTTTTCTAGAAAATACATTTCAGTCCTGATTCTAAAATATTTTATATCTATATATAAAATTTATATGCTTATATATCTATCTATATATCTCTAAATAAAATTTTACACCTGAAGAAAAGAAATAGCTAATGTTCATAGTTCACAGTACATAACCTGTCTTTGAGTTATACCTCAGCCTTACTTACTGGATGACCTTCAGAGAGCTGCCAGAAACAGTCCTTCATTTAAATTGCTCTTCCTTAACACTGTTATTTGACAGTTGTGCTACAGGAAGAGTATTCAATGTCAGAGATGTCAAAAAGCTTTGATTCCCCAAGAGTTCCTGGGAGATAAATTCTAAAAGGCATGCCTGTGTTTTAGCCTTGTATTAAGGTCACGTTCTTTCGAAATATATTTTCTTCAAATGCATGTTACTATTTTTATGCCCAAGTTACATATGCCTGTGTGACAGATTCCCCAACCCTATCTTCAGAGATCTAAAAAAAAAAAATCATCTGCTTGACATTCATTTCATTCTATGTGGTTTCATTCCATTCCATGTGCTTAATAACAGCCACACTTATGCCAAGATACAACTTAATGAATACATGCTTACAATTAGCTGCTTTAAAAAAGAGATTGGGAAAAAAAAAAAAAAGAGATTGGATATTTGATACTTAATTTATGCTCATTTTGAAGGACCCTCTTTACATGTGACTTAGTTTGGTGTTCACCCAAAAAACTATTTTACTTTTCAGTTTAGTGTCCAAATAGAAAAAAATTTTCTATTCTAATTAATTTTCTAGCTTTCATCATGTATATATAGATAGAGAATAGCTATAATTTTAAAAGTTTTCAATACTAGGCAGGATGCTAAGGGTACTTGGAGCAATATAAAATTTTAGTATGTATACTAAAGTAACTACTCAGAAAAATTCTTAGATACTTAGCCAACAAATATACATGGAGTACTTATTATGTGCCAGATACTGGGCTGGATACCTTCTCCAGAAGGGATAGTGATTAGGTAAACCATTCCATGACAACCACTATTTCTTTCCCTGGTTTCCTTTTTGCACCTTCAAATTCTTCAGCATAACAAATAAGCATTTTCTAAAGCTATTCCAGGAACAGGTAAGCAACACATCATTAAGCCTAAGCATAACGAAATACTATTAAGTTGTGGGTTTTTGGGAAAAGTCAGACATATAGAATGGACAGATACATTTGATTCCAGTCCAGCTTCTAAGAGGCAAACAATGCAAAAAAGTGGGACTCATAGACCACAGCAAAGATTTTTACACATCATCAATTACTGAGGGCTGAATTCCTACAGAGCCACCCCAATCATAAACAAAACAAGACATGGTAGAGGCTGAGGAGGATAGGACAGATGTTAGGTGAGTTATAAGAAGGGAAGTTTCTATAATCTGTTCTTGGGAAATGAAGGGAAGACTCTGGCAGGAAGGTAAACTGAGGTCCATTTGACACTGTAATGTATGGAGATGGATGGGTGGCTGGGTCACCTTTCTACCTAGAAGAGACCCAAAGAAGCCACATCCCAAATATCCTTTCATTCAAATATTTTTGGAATGACTAGTATTAGTAAGATACAGCGTTAGGTACTTTGGAGATACAAAGCCATATGGCATAGTTTCTACTTCAAGATATTATTTAGTGATAACACAGATACTATCTAAACTTGCATCAATTAGAAATTCCTTCGAATTAACAAATACCTCTGGAGCTGTTATGAGGTACCATAATTCATTCACAGTTCAATGTAAAAAAGTTTTTAAAATTCTGATGTTTAAAACAAGTAAAATCTTAGCTGAGATATGCTATAATAATAATAATATTATAATAAATAATAGATAATGTTATAGGTTAGGGTACTTTCTAGAAGGCAGAGAATTTAGCCTATTTGGAGTTTTACTTTTCTTGCTTCAGGAATTTTCTCCCATTGATAAATGAGACCTAAGAAAGAGGGAAGCCTTCCCCGTTAGGCCTTCCTTTCCGAGAACCTAAGGAGCAGAGAAGGAAAACCAAGGGCAGACCTCCTCCTCTTCTCTGTTCTAGAGCTCCTATATGAATCTCATATATCACAGAGAAGGGGCTCCCTGGAAAAGTGGCAGAAAGCTTTACAGGCCAATATAAGCCATTCAAGAGAAGACAAAATGTATGCAGACATAATAATAATTTTAGTGGCAGCATCAGCTCATAGAGTGTACAGAAAACACTCTTAATTACCTCACTCAATACTCTTTTGTTGGGACTTCCCTTGTGACACAGTGGTTAAGAATCTGCCTGCCAATGCAGGGGACACAGGTTTGAAGCCCTGGTCCGGGAAGATCCCACATGCCACGGAGCAACTAAGCCCATGCGCCACAACTACTGAGCCTGTGCTCTTGAGCCCGGGAGCCACAACTACTGAGCCCGTGTGCCACAACTAATGAAGCCCACGTGCCTAAAGCCCATGCTCTGCAACAAGAGAAGCCACCCCAATGAGAAGACCACGCACTGTAACAAAGAGTAGCCCCTGCTCGCCACAACTAGAGAAAGCCTGTGTGCAGCAACAAAGACCCAACACAGCCAAAAATAAATTAAGATAAATAAATTAAAAAAAATACTCTTTTGTTTTCAGAAACTAGGCCCATCTTGACTACTTGTATTGAAAGGGTAGAGCTACAGAAATCACGTGGTCTCAACCAGATTTCCGTAAGATTTTAGGTCAATATTAGAATTCTATTAGAATTATTACAATATTACAATTAAAAAAATGAAAATGGATCAATTCAAATAAAACTATTCATAAAAAGCATGAAAAGGCTAACAAGAACTGATTTTCTAATGGGTGTAAAATTATAAAATCTTCCTCAAGATACAGTCAAAATAGATTTAGACCTTATTTTTGTATAAGCCACAATTTCGCTTCTTTAGTCTCTGTTCTCCCCTTCGCCTTGTGAACCCTCAGTACAAATCTCAAGCAATTGTTCCCAAAGGATAAACTTCCTTTTGCAGATGAAATAGTTTGATCTTCTAGTATAGTCACAAGGAGATTTGAGAGAGTTAAACACAAACACCACTTATTTCTTGTTAATGTGAACAACATTCTTGTGTGGTTGTTGATACAAAGATGTAAATGCTTCAACTTTCTGTAACAACGGGCTCTACTGAAATGACACATTCAAATAAATCTCTGGCTCAAAATGAATTTAACTTAATAAACATTTAATATATTTAAATGTATTATTTTATTGTTTTGATAGAAGCTACATTATTATAAAACCAATGAGTTAACCATAAGAACAGGTTATGCTAGCGAAAAAAGTTAATGGTAAACAACACAGTGAGATATAATACTTTTGGCCTTACGGCATGCAAATGAGTCTTTCTGAAGTTCTAAGCACTTTTTATAGGGTAAAATACCACTGAATAAGATTAAGCCTTTTCTGCTTTGTCTTACCCTTCATAATATCAATTAGGCAATGGCAGATAATCCTAGACACAAAAATTACACAGAAAATAGCTAAACCAAATTTTCTCTATAACTTCCCCAACTCTGATGTGTCAATAAAACAGATTTGTAACTGCCTTAGATCTGTTAACAGATCTCAGTATGTTGCCTTGCCTATATTTTTTTTAATTTAAAAAATTTTTTTAAATTTTTTAACATCTTTATTAGAATATAATTGCTTTACAATGGTGTATCAGTTTCTGCTTTATAACAAACTGAATCAGTTATACATATACATATGTCCCCATATCTCTTCCGTATTGCATCTCCCTCCCTCCCACTCTCGCTATACCACCCCTCTAAGTGGTCACAAAGCACCGAGCTGATCTCCCTGTGCTATGTGGCTGCTTCCCACTAGCTATCTATTTTACATTTGGTAGTGTATACATGTCCATGCCACTCTCTCACTTTGATCCAGCTTACCCTTCTCCTTCCCCGTATCCTCAAGTCCATTCTCTAGTAGGTCTGCATCTTTATTCCCGTCTTGCCCCTAGGTTCTTCTGACCATTTTCTTTCTTTCTTTTCTTTTTTTAAATTCCATATATATATGTGTTAGCATACAGTATTTGTTTTTCTCTTTCTGACTTACTTCACTCTATATGACAGTCTCTAGGTCCATCCACCTCACTACAAATAACTCAGTTTCATTCCTTTTTATGGCTGAGTAATATTGCACTGTATATATGTGCCACATCTTCTTTATCCATTCATCTGTTGATGGACACTTAGGTTGCTTCCATGTCCTGGCTATTGTAAATAGAGCTGCAATGAATATTTTGGTACATGACTCTTTTTGAATTATGGTTTTCTCAGGGTATATGCCCGGTAGTGGGATTGCTGGGTCGTATGGTAGTTCTAATTTTAGTTTTTTAAGGAACCTCCATACTGTTCTCCATAGTGGCTGTATCAAGTTACATTCCCACCAACAGTCCTTGCCCATATTTTTCAACAGACTCACTCAACCTGAAAAACTTATTTTCATCTATAACTTCTATAACATTTTCATTAGCCAGAATGGCACAGAATGGTACCGCTATCTCCAAGCCACATACACTTTGTGATCAGCTCTTGACTTCAATATGGCAAGAGGAATAAAATATTATAAACTTTCACTTGAATGCTGCTGTAATTTCCCAAAAGGTTTGTATATTTGTGAGAAAGATGCATCACAATGAGGATGTAGTTTGTCAGTAAATCGAATTCTCCTACAGTGAAAGCCCACTTAATTAAATTTCTCTACTAATTCCTTCAAATATAAAGAGGGAATCAAAATCAGAACACATTGACCTATGCCTGATTTTCATTAGGTCTGTTCCTAGGTACTGAACATGCCGTAGCATTTTTTGCTTTTGATTTTTCTGGTGGCTTTTCAAAGATTAATAGTAAATAGTAAGAATGCTTAATAATCAACTTTTTGATCATTTTATAATTGTCTCCTCAAGCTATCTAGAACTGTTTTTATGTTATTAGCCCACAGGGTCAATAACTTTAGTTAGAAAATGTGCGAAGACAAAGAACAAAAAATATTTCATAACTGTCAGTGGCAAAGATCCTGATTCCAAGTTATATTATCATAACCTAGTGAATCTTAGCATTAGCTATTGAATGCTCCAAATCAATAAATAATATATAGCATTCAAGATAAACCTTGACAACCTTTCTCTGTACCTAGTTATGGAGAAAAATCTCTGATTTCAACTATAAGATTTAAGACCATTGCTAATGTTGTAGTTGGTTAGTGCAAAGAACTAAGCCATGCTTCTGTGTTCTCATTCAATTCCTATTAACCTACTTTAAGGATCAAAGGCTCTTTGGAAATTATTTAATAATAATTATTATTAACAGTCTCTTTATCTTGCCTAGAATGAATCTGAATTTATTTTATTAATGAGTAGTTATTTAGTAAATACTTAATATTCTACTTAATACAGATGCTATGGCTCACGTTGACAACTCTTCAAGTTAATCCTTCAAACCTGATCAGAGAGATAGGGTATGAAGCAACAGAATTTATGGATTAGGGTAAGAGGGGGATACAAATATGTGAATTCTGAATTATAAGAAAACTTGTAGTTATTAGAAAGTATATATACTTCTTATAAGAAAGCTTATTTAGAAGTAGATTAATTTAAAAACATGTTTCCCTCACTCCACTGGTGATGCAGACTGAGGACATCAATGGCTAAAAGAATGGCTCTCAATTCAGGATATAAACAGCAAAGTCAAGTCTCATGTTTGATAAACTTCCTTTTGGAGAAAACTGAAAAAAAATTCTTGCTTTGTTACTTTGCCACAATGCTTTTTATACAGTAGATATGTTTGTGATGAATATCATTACAAATTTGTAGCGAATATCATTACAAACCTATGATCACTGTCAGGCAGTTACATTCTAGGTAGGAAGATGGACAATAAAGAAGATAAATCAATTATCCACTTCTGGGTAGTTATCCAAAGAACACAAAAATACTAATTTGCAAAAATATAGGCATCCCTATGTTCAATGTAGCATTATTTACAAAGCCATGCCAATGGAAACAACCTAAGTGTCCATCAATGGATGACTGGATAAAGAAGATGTGGTATACATATAAATATAATGGAACATTATTCAGCCATAAAAAAGGATGAAATCTTGCCACTTGTCAAACCTGGATGGACCTTGAGGGTATTACGCTAAGTGAAGCTAAGTCAGATGGAGAAAGACAAATACCATATGATTTCCTTCACACATGGAATCTAAAAAAACAAATGCAGAAACAAAATAAAGCAGAAACAAACTCATAGAGAACACATTAGTGGTTACTAGAGGGGAAGGGGGTTAAAGGGTAGGCAAAATGGGTGAAGGGGGTTAACTGTATGGTGATGGATGGTAACTAGACTTGTGATGGTGATCACTTTGTAGTGTATGCAAAATGTTGTATTATAATGTTGTACACCTGAAACTTACATAATTTTTTAAAAAAAGAAATCAATTATATAGACTATTAAATAGTGACAAGTGCCAAGGAGTAAAAAGAAAGCAAAAAAGGGATTTAGGAGATGTGTATGCATAAGTGTGTATGTATAACACAATAAAAGGTATTTAAAATTTTAGGCTGGCCAAAGAAGGCCCCCATTATCCAAAGCACATATAAAGAAGAGTGAGAAATTTATGCCACTGCTTATTGTAAGCAAAGATATTGCTGCCAAATTGGTTGTTATTCTGGGTGTGTCCAAAAAATTCTTGTTTAGCTAAAAAAATGAAACTTCTAAAAAGTTTAAGAAGAATTAACTCTATTTAATGCAGGAAATTACACTGCATAACATGCATTTTTAGCAAAGCAGCTTTCCTTTTTTTTTCCTTTTTAAAAATATTTATTTGTTTGGCTGCACCGGGTCTTAGTTGAGGCACATGGGATCTTCGTTGCCGTGTGCAGGATATTTAGTTGTGGCGTGTGAACTCTTAGTTGCGGCATGTGGGACCTAGTTCCCTGACCAGGGATCAAACTCGGGCTCCATGCAATGGGAGCATGGAGTCTTAGCCCCTGGACCACCAGGGAAGTCCCAGTAAAGCAGCTTTCTTAATTTTATTTTTAGGAGACGAATCATGAATCGAAAGAGAGAAAACAAATAATTTACTATATAAGGTTGTCGAATTTTATTTTAGACAACATGGTAGAGTTTCTAAAGTACTGAGAGGTTCCAAGTGTCAATCCATTTGGGCAGTGTTTATATTCTTCAAAATGATGACAATTTCTTGAACATCATTGAGTCTATTAATTTTGAAAAAAAACCCAGCTAATTAGAAATACAACAGTCTTGCATTATCTGGACTATGCTGTTCACGTTGCTGTGGCTGGTTTTCCACTGGAAATCTCAAGAACGGTCCATGTTGTCCACCAGAGTAACAGATGAATAAATATGCTAATGCACTTCCCCTAGTCCCAAGCCACTCCCTAGCAGAGCTTTTCGTGTTTAAAGAACTGCATTCCTTCTTGCAGGACAACCTGGGAACAACTTAGTGTATTTAGATGTAATGATTCCTTGTTATCCACAAAGAAGTTGATCCACTGAGTGCCTCATTTCTTATCGTCCTAGCAGCAATTAGAATGTGGGAAATAACTTGTCTCAATGTAATTTCTGTGGCATATTTTCCTCCATGTCTTGTTAAATAAAGTAAACAATGCAGTGTACAACATTCAGATTGCAAGGATGCGTGAACTGCCCATTATCTACAGGAGAGTTTTATGACCAGCCTTTCCACAGCCCAGCCTTAGAGAAAGAAGAGGCACTATGGTAAGCTATGGCTTATCACTGCTGAAAATGTGACCACAGCAGTAAAGCCAAGTGACAGGAGCCCATATGATGGGATGGCCTGGGTTCAAACCCTGAATCATCTATTTACTGTGGGACTTGAGGAAAGTTCTTTAATCTTGTGTATGCCTCAATTTCAAAATGAAGATAATAAACTACAAACATTATAGGGTTGATATGAGGAAAATATATGTGTAATTGAAGTCCTCAAAGGAGAGGATGAGGAAGCAAAGTATTTGATGAAATAACAGTTGAAATTTTTCCAAATTTGATGAAAATTATTAAACCCACAGACCCCAAAACTCAAAGAATCCCAAGACAAGAAACATAAAGAACACTATTTCGAGGTACATAATAATACAGAAACCAAACAACCCTGCTAAAAACCACATCTGTGGTTCTCAACCAGGGATTATTCCTCCCCATTCCTACTCCCCCGGGGACATTTGACAATTTCTGAAGACACTTTTGTTTGTCACAACTGGGAGGGGAAGAGTGTGTGTGACTGGCATCTAACGGGTAGAGGCCAGGAACGCTGCTAAACATCCTATAATGCACAGGACAGCCCTCACAACAATGAATTATCCTGCCTAAAACATCAGTAGTGCTAAGGTTGAGAAATACTAAAAGCAAATAATAATCAAAAGGCTTAAAACTAGTGATAAAGAGAAAATCTTAAAATCATATCATAATTTCCTCATTCCTGACAAATATAGAAAGTATATGATATTGTAATATTAAGCATTTTTTGGTAAATTACTCACCATGGTGAGCCAGGAGCTGAGCACCAGTAAGTAAAGGTGCCGAGACCTGTAGAGCTACTTGGAGGGGTTTCCAGAACTCACAGGTCAATGTGACCTTTTTTTTTTTTTTAACCTAAATTTACGGAGCTACACAGTGTGCAAAGTATTCTGAAGATTCTGCTGTGGTTCTCCTGACACTTAATCACAGGCAAAAAGTGATGGGACCAGAATTTGAACTGAAGTCTGTTTTGAAAACACACCAAAATAATAACTAATAAAACACAATTTAAGATCAAAAAAGCTCTCTTAGTTTACTATCTTGGATCTTCATAACAAGTCAATGCACATCTACGTTGCTAGAGCAGTGGTCCACTACAAATTTATTCAGATACTTTGGTAGCCCAAGACAGCTGTGGTAAGGCCTATTAGTCTATATTTCTTCATTTTTCTGTCAATTGGAGGGAAGAAGAGTGAAGAGTAGTCATAGCTATGGCAGGAACCGTGTACGTCATTTATTGAAAACTGTTTATAGTTTTTAAAAAATTTTTTATTGGAGTATAGTTGATTTACAATGTTGTGTTAATTTTGCTGCACAGCAAAGTGAATCAGTTACACATATGGATATATCCACTCTTTTCTAAATTCTTTTCTCATATAGGTCATTACAGAGTACTGAGAAGAGTTCCCTATGCTATACAGTAGGTCCTTATTAGTTATCTATTTTATATATAATAGTGTGTATATGTCAATCCCAATCTCCCAATTTATCCCTCCCCACCCCTTCTCCCCTGGTAACCATAAGTTTGGAAAACTGTTTATAGTTTTATCTTTATAGATGCCTAGCCTGGAGAAGGGAAGGAAGATATGGTTATTTTTGTTTGATATGTTCCCCCATGGAAAAAAAATTGAAAATCACTTCTTTGAAATATATAAATCAGATCTCTTTGGATCAATTTAGGTAGATTTTAATAGAATGTACACAGAGAGCTAGAGACATACTTTTTTTTTTTTCTGAATGGTTAAAAAAAGTCACACTAAAGGAAAATAATACTAAGAACACTCATAGTAGCATACTAATCAACAAAATTGTTTAGCTTAGAAAAATTAGAAATTCATCAGTGCTCTAAATGAGTCAAATTTGAGTTCTGTGTTTTAAGAAGTTATCTTCCAAGGTTGAAAAATTAATATTGAACACAATTAGAACAACCGAGCCAATCTTCTTCTTTAGTAGAGGAAATACTAGATCAATATGTGTTTTACTGAGGAAGTATAAACATTAATTAGGGCTAGAGGAGTAGGCAATATATAATTTATCTTGAGCTTCAAACAGTTAAAAGTAGATGTGACTTCACAGTTTTGTTCTTTTTTTTTCTTTTAACTTTACCTTTTAACTTTATTTTCCTTCCTCTTTCTCAGGTGGTTCTATATACAAGTTACAGAGAACTCGAAATGAAATTTGATGTAACTTATCATTCATTAACTTTGCAAACATGCCTTGTTTCCCCCTCCAATCGACTTAACTCTTTTTACAGTCCTATATATTCCCTATAAATGAATAATAAGAAAAGTTTATACTTACTAGAAAGAACAGTCGTAAGGAAAATGTAGTCTGAAAAGGATATGAGTCCACATTCTCCAAGGGTGTAAAATATACTGCCTTCGTCAGCAAATTTTTCTCGTTCCTGGGCAATTTTCTATTGAATGTATGGGTTCCACCAAAAGATAAAAAGAAGATATAACAGAATGAGAATATAAATAGTTAGAGATGAACCACCATTTATCTGACAGTTTTATGCTATTTATCATAAGCACTTCTCTGATGGCCATTCCAAATTAATGGATCCTTTACAGTTTTTAAGATGATTAAAATTATAAGAAAAAAGATGATTTTGTTTGTTTGTTTCAACACTGGTTTAATGTGAACAATGGAATAAAATTTTCAATTTTATGAACTTCCATTTAACATATAACAGGCCCACTTCAGGGCTGGTTTTATCTCTTAGTTTGAAAAACAATCTACCTTTTTCTATAGAGGTATATAAGGTAGAGAAAAAAAAGAAGAAAAACTAAAATAAAATCAGTTCTAAATGCCCAAGAGAAACTATACAACTAGTAATGAGAAATGAAGAGGTAAGCAACTATTGTAAACACCCACACAAATGCTCAGAAAACTAATTTCTGAAATGCTAATTTTAACTTTTACCTTATGAACCCCAAGAACCTTAGTTTGGGAATGTAGAACAGTTTACAAAGTAAACAACATCTCTGAAATATAATGTCAAGTCAGACACACACCAAACTTTAGGCATGAGTTAATTTAATTATATTTACTGTGACCTTGATGGAGGCTCCTAAATTTCAGCTATTTGAAGAAACTCTCCCAAAACTTAGCTTTTACTCTAAGTATGTATTTATTTTCTTTAATCTATAAAGCTCACAAAGAGAGTTAATTCTCAGGTTCAGTAATGGTCTATCTGGGAAGCAGTCTCTTCCTGGGTGTTTAAGGAAACTTACTCTGTTTTCTGATTTGCTACCAAACCATAAACTTAGTGGTGACATTGAAGATACTTTCAAAAACTGAAAAGGATCCACCAAAGAGTTAGACTTGAAACACATTTCCATAAGTTCTGGACCAACCAAAGAAATTTCAGGAATTATTCTGGGTATCAAAAAAAGAAATAGGAGGTTTTAAAAACCCAAACCAACAAAGCACAATCAAAGTAATAATATCATGCAAGCACAAAATAAGAAGCAGCACTGCAAGCATAACCTTGGGAGGAGTATCATGAAAATTAAACCAGCAAGCACCACCACACCACCATCCAGGTACACAACTATCCAATAGGTTACCTCTGTCTAGTGAAGGTCCCATCATACACCACAAAGGAAAGAAAACTGGTTAACCAATTGAAGACACAAGTACCAAATGAATCATCATGATCTTCTTAGTAAACCCACTCAAAACAGCCTCTACTGGATATCTGCTTGTAATAGGAAACAGTAACCATGGACAGGCAAAAATCCATAGTTGAACGCCTGCAAAGTGGTAAGAGGTTTTGATGGCAGTTTCTACTTAGGAAAGTGCTTCTGACTCATTTGTGATGGGCAGAAAGCCTGGTCCGGCCTGACAGAATTTAGAGATTACGTCTTTGAGCCAAAACCAAAACTCAGCCCCCAGTCCAGTATGTTCAATTAAGGTTAGATCTCATATCACACTTGATCATCTACCAATAGATTAAACACAAATTTCAGACAAAAGAAGGCTATTGGATGAAAAGAGCAGCAAAGCTGTTCACTGGGAAGTTAATATTTTAATTTCTCAAAAGAAAAAAATGTACATTTTTAACATTATCCAAGATACTGCAAAAGTAAAGCATGTGAATAAGAAAAAATACACAAAATGAGAACAGGCTGTCAAAGGCATACCATTACCAGCCAGAATAAATTTGTATAGAAGTTGAGTAACCCATGTTAATTATGTAATAATCTTACTGAGAGACTGCTATAAGCAAATAAAATAAATAATATATTGCGATCCAGAAGTCGAGAAACAGACAAAAGTCTAAGGACAAACTGAAATGAGGCAGATAAGCCAAAAAAGCATATCTAACATTATTTTTCTAAGAACCATCTGGACTATGCTGCTGCTCAGAAGATAAAAAGAAAAATCCAAGTTTGTCCACAACTTTTTATTTTGATATACTTTCAAACTCATAAAAGTGGAAAGATCCGTATAAGGAACTCTCATATGCTTTTTACTCAGAATCACCAACAGTTTATGTTATCACTCTATTTGCTTTTCATTTTATGTAGATACATATTTTCTTTTACACCATATTGAAAGTTGGAGACATATGCCCCTTTACACTTAAGTACTTCAGTATATATTTCCTATGAACAAAGACATTCTCTTACATATTACAGTACATATTTCATAAAACCAGGATACTTAATACTGATACATACTATTATCTAATCCACAGTCTATTATCAAATGTAGTGAATTGTCCCAATAATTTCCTTTCCTTTATCTTCCCCCCAGTCCAGGATGTAGTCCACAATCATAAATGGCATTTAGTTGTCATGTCTTTTTAATCTCCATTAATCTAAAACAGCTTTCTTTGCCCATCTTTATTTTTTCCTTTGGAGGTTTATGCCCATCTTTACTTTTTCCTTTGGAGGCTTATTATTATTTTTGATTGTGGTAAAATTCACATGACATAAAATTCACCATTTTAACCATTTAACCATAAAATGTGTGGGCCTTTTGGGTTTGGCTTCACGTATCATATTTTGTAGGTTCATCCATGTTGTAGCATCAATCAGTGCTTCATTCCTTTTTATCGCCAAATAATATTCTATTGTATATATACCACAAATTGTTTATCCATTCATCCACTGAAGGATATTTGGATTGCTTCCACCTTTTGGCTATTGTGAATAGTGCTACCATGTACATTCATGTACAAGTATTTGTTTCACTATCCGCTTTCAGTTGTTTTGGGTATACACCTGGGAGTGGAACTGCTGAGTCGTATCATACCCCTATGTTTAAGTTTCTGAGGAACAGCCAAACTGTTTTCCACAGCGGCTACACTATTTTGCATTAATACCAGCAATGTAAAAGGGTTCCAATTTCTCCACATCCTCAATTTTCTCTTTCTTTTTTTTTTTTAAATTATATCCATCCTAGTGAGTGTGAAATGGTATGTTATTAAGGTTTGACTTACATTTCCCTAGTGCCTAATGATGTTGAACATCTTTTCATGTGTCTGTTGGCCATCTATATTATCTTCTTTGGAGAAATCTCTACTCAAATCATTTGCCCATTTTTGAGTTGGGTTATTTGTCTTTCTGTTGTTGAGTTTTGTAAGTTTCATTATATCAATATATTCTATACACTAAACATATCAGATATAGGGTTTGCAAATATGTTCTCTAATTCTGTTCATTGCCTTTTCACTCTCCTGATAATGCCCTTTGGTGTACAGAAATTTTAAATATTGATGAAGTTCTATTTGTCTATTTTTTTCTCTTATTACTTGTGCTTTTGATGCCGTATCTAAGACTCTATCACCAAATCCAAGATCATGAAGATTCACCCGTTTCTCTAAAAGTTTTGTAGTTTCAGCTTTTATATTTAGGTCATTGATCTACTTTGGGTTAATTTCTGTATTAATGTGAGGTAGGGATCCAACTTCACTATTTTGCATGTGATATCCAGTTGACCCCCTACCATTTGTTGAAAAGATTATTCTTTCACCACTGAATGGTCTTGGCACACTTGATCAAAATAAATTGACCATATATACGTGGGTTTATTTCTGGACTCTCAATTTCATTCCATTGATCCTTGTGTCTATTCTTATGCCAGTACCACGCTGCTTACATTTTTATAATTTTTAAAAACTGTGGTAAAATGTACATAACATAAAATTTACCACGGAACCATTTTAAAGCGTAAAATTTGGTGGCATTAAGTACAATCACAATGTTATGTAACCATCACCACTACATAGTTCCAGAACATTTTCATAACCCCATTTGGAAGGAAACCCCTTATCCATTAAGCAGTCACATCCCACTGCCCCCTCCCTCTAGCCCCTGGAAATCACTAATTTGCTTTCCATCTTTATGGATTCATATTTTTGGATATTTCGTATAAATGGAACCATACCTAGTTATTTTCTTAGTGGCCACTCTGCAGATTACAATTAACATCTTAAATTTACAGCAACCTAGTTTGAATAAATACCAACTTAGTTTCAATAGTATTAAAAAACTCTGTTCTTGTAGAGTTCCATTTCCCTTTATGTTATTTTTGCACATTACATTTTTATACAGTGTGCCCATTAACACAGATTGATAATTACTGTTTCATGCATTTGTCTTTCAAATTACAGAGGGATAGATAGGAGTTATAAACCACAAATAAAATAATGCTGGCTTTTATATTTACCTATGTTGTTACTGGTACTGGTGTTATTTCTCAATATAGCTTCAAGTTACTATCTAGTGTCCTTTCTTTTCAGCCTTAAGTATTACTTTTAGCATTTTTTGTAGGGCAGATCTACTAGCAACAAACTCCTCCACTTTTGTTTATCTGGGAATGGCTTACTATCTATCTCCTTCACTTCTGAAGGATAATTTTGCAGGTATAGAATTCTTGGTTGACAATTTTATTTTTCTTTCAGCACTTTAAATATGTCATCCCACTGCCTTCTGGCCTTCATGGTATCTGATGAGAAACTGGTTGTTAATCCTATTGTGTATAGTTTGTGTGTGGAAAGTTGCTTCTCTCTTCCTGTTTTCAAGATTCACAGTCTTTAGCTTTTGACAGTTTGATTATAATGTATCTCAGTGTGGGTCTCTTTGAGTTTATCCTATTGGAGTTATTTAGCTTCCTGGATGGGTAGATTCATATATTTCATTAAAGTTGGAAAGTTTTGAGCCATTATCTCTTCAAATATTCTTTCTGTCCCCTTTTCTCTCTCCTTGCCTTCTGAGATTCCTATTGTACATATGTGGCACACTTGGTAGTGTCACAGAGGTCTCATAAGCTCTGTTCATTTTCTTTTTTTGTTTCTCAGACTGGAAAATATTAATTGACCTATCTTTAAGTTCACTAATCATTTTTCCTGTGTATTCAAATCTGCTGTTGAACCCCTTCACTAAAATTTTCCTTTCAGCTATAGGAAATTTTCAGTTCCAGAATTTCTATTTGATACCTTTTTATAATTTCTATCTATTTTTTCCTATTAGTTCATACATCATTCTCCTTGTTTCCTTTAAGTTCATTGCCTGTAGTTTCTTTTAGCTCTTTAAGTATATTTAGGACAGTTGAATTTAAGTCTGTCTGTAATAAGTTGCAATATCTGAGCTTTCTCAAGGGTAGTTCCTATTCCTTTTTCTTCCCTGGGCCATACTTTGTTTCTTTACAAGCATAATGTTTTTGAAAACCGGACACTTTGTATATTACAATGTGGTAATTCTGGAAATAGGATTCTCTCACCTCCTCAGGGTTTGTTGTTGCTGCTTGCATGGGTTGTAGTCATTTCTTTAATAATTTTTGTAAATTCTTTTGTAAATACTTTGTCCAGCATGGTCACTCAAGTCTCTGTTTCATACCTTAGTAGTCAGCTAGTGATTTGACAGAGATTTCCTTAAGTTCCTGGATCCAAAGGGTGGGGAAAAAAAAAACCTCTCAAGATCCTTGCAGACTGGCTCTGTGTTGGCATTCTTTCAATGCTTAGTCACTATTTATAATTCTGCCCTTGCCTTCATTTCTTGCTTGCTTGGAAGCTAAACATCAGCCAGAAGTGAAAGGTTAGGGTCTGTTGGGGTTTCCTCTAAGTATTCATTTGGCCCTGGGTGTGCACATGGCCTTCCAGATTCACCAGTATATGGTAGAGCATTTCAAAGTCCTTGTTCTCTCACCTATCTCCTGCTGCAGCCTCTTCTTTCCCAGCTGTTTTGGTTTGTCTGCTGCTTGTCTTCAGCTGCTGTGGCTAGTATATTTACCTTTATGCTTTTAACAAATGCCACCTGGGAGGTCACCCCAGCCTTAAGAAAGCTCCAAGGTAGGCAAAACAAACACAAACCCCCAAGCTGATTCCTCATTGGCCAGACAGATCAAGGCCCACATTCACATTCTCTGAAAACAAGGTCTGCCCTGCCCCCTCTGGCACCAGGGAGCTATACCAAGAACGCACAATCTTTATGGCTGCCACTGTGTTGGGGGGTGGGGGGTGGTCATCAGAGAAGTTAAAACACCACAACATTCTCTTACCAAATTTCAGCAGCTTCTTTCTTCTTTAAGCATTCCCCTAGTTGCTTAAAGTCTGATTAGTTAGATTCCACAGAGCTGAAAAAGCTGATTGACAGTTTTCACTACCTTAATTATTGTCTTAGTGGACGTGTGTAGCTTTGGCGTTACCTACTCTGCCAATTTTGGTCTCTTTATACTTTTTGACCTGGAACAATTTGAAAAGTACAGGTGAATTATGTTGTAAAATATCCCTCAATTCGAATTAGGCTGCTGTTTCCTCATGATTACGTTCATATCTATTATATCTATTATAAACTATGAATTCATAATGATATCTCTAATTCCATTCTAATACCACAGAGCACAATTTAGTCTTGTCCTTTACACACGTGTTACTCCCTTCTGCAACAGAGAGAAATCTGGTTCCCATTATCCGCAATATATTTACTCATTTGCTCAAGCTTAGAATACAAGGAAGATAGTTTCACAATTGCTAATTATCCCTGCAAAAAACGAATGTATCATCTAGAGTTCAATATCTGTTACAGTTTTAAGTAAAATCTACTTATGGTGAAATGCACAAATCCAATATACGATTCAATGAGTTTTATAAATACATATCTGAGTAACCCAGATATATATTTGGGTTATAGAACATTTCTGCCATCCCTGATGTTTCCTTTATGCCCCTCCACAGTTAATTCCCACCATATTTTTGCACCACAGATTAGTTTTGCTTTTTCTAGAACTTCCTATAAATGGTATCACCAGTATATACTCTTTGATATCCAGCTTCTATGGTTCAGCATAATGTTGGGGAGATTCATCCACACTCTATTTATCAGTAACTCATTCATTTTTATTGCAGAGCAGTATAATACCAATAAAATTAAAAATATTAAAAATAAATAATTTATGCAAATTATTTTGCATATAATTGTGCATATAATAATGCACACAAGTAATATCACAATTTATTCATTCCTTTAATGATTAAACAGGCACTTTCCAGTTTTTGGCTATTTTGAGTTTCCTCAAAGTTGTACTTCTTTTACTTGCACCATCAGTGTATTAGAGTTCTAGTTGCTCCACATCATTGTCAACATTTATGTGGCCAGTTTCTTTAATTTAGCCATTTTAGTGGTATCTTATTGTGGTTTTTTTGAGCATTTCCCTGATGACCAAGTGTTTTAAGCACTTAGTTTATTGACAATTAATATATCTTTCTCTGGGAAGTATCTGTTCAAGTCTTTTGCCCATTTTTAATAGTTTATTGACAATTAATATATCCTTCTCTGGGAAGTATCTGTTCAAGTCTTTTGCCCATTTTTAATTGGGTTGTTTGTCTTTTTATTATTGATCATTATATGTTCTGGATGTGAGACTCTTTTCAATGTGTTAGCCAGACACCAAAATAACCCCAATGTTTCTTGCCTCCTTGTGTATTCATGTCCTTGTGTAGACCTAGTCTCTTCCCACACTGAATCAGGGTTGGTCTGTATAACTAATAGAATACAGCAAAAGCGATATTTCTGTTTGCAGGGCTATCTATGAGACCTCTGCTGTACTGAATACAATTACAGGGACCAGGAGAGGCCAAAAGAAGGTCAAATTGCTGTACATAAGAAAAAGTTGAAGAAGACATCTGGGAGAAAAAATATAGAAGGAAAAGGGACCCTGGAAAGGTGAGCCAAAAAGAGGAAGGAGACGTGACCAGAGAGTAATAGAAAGTATCGAAGTTGGGAAAACAGAGAAAAGAAAGCATATGAGCACATATGTGCACACATGTGTTTGAGAGAAAGGACAGAGAATACATGTTTTGCAGTAGCTCTTTAAAAGCAAGAAAGGGACTTCCCTGGTGGTGCAGTGGTTGAGAGTCTGCCTGCCAATGCAGGGGACACAGGTTTGATCCCTGGTCCAGGAGGATCCCACATGCCATGGAGCAGCTAGGCCTGTGCGCCACAGCTACTGAAGCCCCCGTGCCTGGGGCCCATTGCTCCACAACAAGAGAAGCCACTACAATAAGAAGGTCCCACTCGCCACAACTAGAAAGGGCCTGTGCGCAGCGGCGAAGTTCAGTTGGGTCTTCGCACTTGGTGAAGACCCAACGCAGCCAAAAATAAATAAATTAATAAATTAATTTTTAAAATAAATAAATAAAATAAAAACCAGAAAGAAAGAGGTTTAAAGAGAACTTTTAAATTAGCCATGCTTTGTGATGTGCCCTGTGCAATACAGTCTTCTAATTCTTTAGTAAAGGTCTACATTGTTCTTCCATGCTTCAGGAGTTGGGGTGGGGGTAGAAGGAGACAGGGAGAGAAGTTACATTATGTTTTCTGAGGCATCCACTTGTCAAAGAGTAGTTCAGGTACGTTTAGGATTACACAACTATCTATCAATATTAACTCTAAGAATTTATAAGTGTGTTTTCAAGTATCTAAAACTCCAAAGATAACTGTTATAAAATTCATGACATATATTAATCACAAACACCTAAACTGTCATAAAACCATCATATTTGATCCCTCAAATTATTTAAAGTTAGGAGGAGAATTGAATAAATATGTCAAGATTTGGAAAGAAGTGGGAATTACCAGAAACCAATTTTTAGACTATTTTGTGTTGCATGACAGTTTGTTAGCTGATATTCTTAAATCAAAGGCCTGATTCTACCATAAATGATATCCTCAAGTCAAACAGCCAAGGCACAAGGAGAATCTGTGAAAATAGATATATTGGAGTTTAATAATGAATAAATTTTTAAAAGCACCGAAGTACGGTGAAAATGGAAAATCAAGATTCAAAGGAGAGTGGAAGGAAGGTTTTTGGTTATTTTTTCTTATTCCTAAAGTCTTATCAGTGTTTAATTTTGCAAATTGAGAATGTCAAGTAAATCGTTCCTTCACTTAATCTTTTGGATAAAGTTTAATCTTTGACTAAATTTTAAGTCACTTTTGTCCTAAGCAAATACCATTTATATACTTCAGGGGTGATATGGAGTCACAGTGCAAGGAAAACATAATCTTCCTTAGCAGATTGGTAGTAATGTTCATTTTCTCTCACTGTCTCAGAGGTGGTTATTTATATTTTTTGTTCCTAATGAACATTTATATTAATATGCATTTTTACTAGTGAAATCTATCACAAGGATTTGTATTTAATTCAATATAAATAATAAATTCAATATAAATAAACATAAGACAGACTAAAAGGAAGAATTCTATATAAAAGTCAAAAGAAATAGAATATATTTCAATTCTATTGTAAGACCATATAATGTGAGATTAAGTAATATATTAACATATCATTCAGTAAAAAAATTTATAGAAACTTACATTAAAGCTCCTGAGGTAAAATTCTAGCAACTACTTCAGTGTATATGCTGAAAATTAAACAGAACTGGGTATTTTAAAAAGAAGCTATAATTGCAGATACCTTACAGAGCATTATACTATTTTACGCATCTTAGAAGCTACATATCAGACATTACTCTAATCACTTGAAACTCTGAAGTTAAGGCTGTGAAAGTGGAATGCAGGTAAACTGCTCACAATAGAATTTCTATTCAATTTACTGACAAATGTTCCTCCTGTTTTGGAGAACAAGACTATGTAAAATATTTCAAAGCAGTGTGCTCACTGACTTAAAATGAAATTTAACTGTTTTACTATTCATTTACATGACCTAGTCTTAGATCTTATATGTTTTAAAACTTAAAACATGGCTACAGACTCAACATCACTAAAACATTCAAATTACTGACCTTAAGTACAGGCAAATAAATTAATAACCTCATAAGAATCCTGGTATTGATCTCAACTGCAACATATCCTGAATCTTTTAATTTTTTAGATAAGCAGAAAGACTTAAGAGTAAACTTACAGCAGATCAGCAAAGTAACTACTACACTTCTCAGGTAGTCTAAAACCTCAATTGTTTTACCAGGATGGCTTTGTGCTGAAGCATTCACACTCTGGTTTCTGACCAACCACAAAAACTTATAAAACATCTGGCTAAAGTTGCAGGTACCATCAGGAGCCCTGGGACTGGGAATTCCAGACATGATTCCAAGTTGTTAATACTCACAGTGCTCAAACAGTGAATCCTGTTATAATAGGATTGAACAAAATAGGGCCAATAATTTTGTCTTCTAGGACTCGACTGGATAAAGCCAAAGAGAAAAATCATATCTAGGAGTTTAACCTCATTATTTATTCTAGTTAAGATCCACTTTTCAAGTTCTATAGTTTGAAGTAAACTTTTTTCTATCGAGTAGAAGTTGATGCACTATGCCAGCAAAATGGATGCTAACACATCATCTAGAACCTCCAAACATCTCTGGTATATAGAAAATCTGATAAAGAACGCAGCTTTACTATTTAAATTAAGATGTCATCCTTTATGAAACGGAAATAATTGGACTGTTTTAATATTAACATTTCTCTATATTGCTGAAATACATTTCGAAGCCTATCTAAATCCCTCAAGAAGTACTTGTGTTGTATTTCAAAAACAAATTATTGATAATAATATGCTTCTCCCAAAAGATGCAATTTCAGCATATAATTTCCAAATTACAAATAGTATTTCTACCTAAGGTTGGGGTGAGGGCAGGGAGAACAGGTGTTAGAAAGAGAAAATTCAGCAATTTCCCCATGCAATTAATGCTCACTCTTCATTATTTAGTTGGTGTACAGATAGATGCCAAAGCCTTTTGTAAGACATCAATCTTAAACAATCACACTATTCTCAATCAAACAGAAAATGTTGCACAGTTAAAATATGAGTTATTTTTCTTCCCCCATCCCATACCTGAACTTGCAGAAGATAGAATTTGGGGATATGTCAGATAAAAATTAAACTGAGATGTTTCTAATTTACAGTACTTTATGATTTCTACTTCTGACTCAGAGTTTCCAAACTTTTTAAAGGTATTATTGCATTTGAGGCAACAAACACAAATTACTGTGCAACAAACTGTGGAAGGTGAATGCTTAAGATTCTGGAAACTTCACTCTGCCAGAAAGCCATTCTCTTTTCAGTCCCCATTCTAACCACTTTAGCTCTGAGAAAAACTCCAAACACCTAGAATGCAAATGTTTTCCTATTTCATTAACTAGATGGGTAAAGAGAATATGGATACAAATGAAGATGCTTAAAAAAAACAGTGGCAGAAGATTTGATTAAAGCAATGATAAAAATTCAAAAGTCTACTGGAATAGGATTAACTTCAAAGAAATGATATAACTTTATTGAAATGATTTATTTCAGTCCTCAGTATCTGATGAGGTGTTCTCAAAACCCTAGATGGGAAAAATCATCAACTCTATTAGTTTCTACCACATTATGCCTGCAAACTTGCTTCAAGGCAGCTCTGGGTGGGAGAATCTATATTTTGTCATTATTGATTATCTGCTACCCAAATCTAAGAATTTAATTTTGAATATTGGCCACTCAAGTCAATCAGTGCTGAGAAGAACTGTCCTGAGCTCAGCAGCAGTCTTGGTTTCAGTCACATGGGTTAGAAAAGGCTTCCCTATCACTTCATGGGAAAACAACCTCACATACAAATTTTGAAAAATAAGTCAATATAGTATTTCACCTTCTCCCATTTGGAAAAAGTTATTACAAGAAAAAATGCACCATAAGAACAAAAATAAAAGAGTTTCATTCTGAGGATCACTGTTCACACCCTTGATTTACACTGTTCTAGTAACTATCATCTCCCAGGAAATCCTTTAGAAGAAGAACTTTTCAATCATTTTGAAATCAAACATTTTTAGGTATTCCTTGAATACCACCGACCATTAAAGACATATCAAGAATTTTAAAATTATAGTTTGCACGTTCTATGCCAGGAACTGTGCTAAACACTTGCATTACCTCTTTAAGTTCTCACTGCAATTCTATGAGATAGGTGATACTACTGTCTGCACTTAACAGATGAGAAAACTGAGGGTTAGAGAAGTTAAATAAGAAGCCCAAGGTGACAGTGCTATAAAGTGGCAGGACAGGTCATGGTCTGACTCCAGAACCCATGCATGAACTATTATATGTTGTACTGTATCAAATGCACAGAAATACATCAGGTGTCTATACTGTTTGCAATTTTTAAAATTTAATGCAGATTGAATATTTTTTGAGCAAAACATAGTTTATTATTGTAAAATATTAATCTTGAGGCTTAACTTGTATTAGCTCATTTATCTTGAAGTTGAAAATCTAGTTAATGATGTAGGTGCACATCATATTTTTATGCCCTGATTTGTTCAAATGTATATTTTAATCATTTTCAAAATGAGTATCATTAAAAGAATGTAATGATTCTCTATAATCTTCTTAATTAATAGATGTTACATTGATCTATAATTGGAGAAGCTTTTTATTTATATATAAAACTTCTAAAAAATGCACCATGGCAAAGCCAAATATGCAAACCAAGAACTATCCTCACACTTTCTCTGCAACCAAAGGTCATCAATACATATCAGTAGAGAACCCATTTTTACCAGAACAGAAGAAATAAAATGTTTTGAGTGGTTTTCATAGAAATCTATTTGTGTAACTTTGAAACATGCTAGAGTGTTTGTGCTAAAATAATTTTAAAACGGAAGTTAGTTTGGAACGAAGTCCTCTCATATCAAAGTGAATTTCAAATCTTGTTTCATGATGGAAAAGCTAAACATAAAGGTGTTGGAAATGTAATGGTTAGTCATGTTTATGCTTTCAAATCAACAATGATAAATCAAATGGGTTCACAGATGATCCCAAATTCAAACACAACAGAATCTAAAATAAAAATGTATTTAAAGACATCTTAATAGAAGTCTTAATATTTGGGACAACCAAGTAAACTATACCCTCCTTGGGAGCACTTAACGATTATATTATTGTTTCTCTGTTCAAGATGAAAAATCAAGCACATGGTTTAAATCAACAGACTTTAGTAGTGGTGGAACTCAGAGACTGGAAAGAGACATTATGGATACTCCTCACAGCAATATAATAAGTACTGACACCATTCATAAGCTGCATCTGAAGAACAGCACTCATACTATGCTACCAGAAAAACAAAATGATTCCAGCCTCTCCACAGGCAATAGGAACTTAGCATGCAAAGGACAAATTCCTGTAAGGAAGCAAGCAAGAAAGTCCTCTTGTATAAAGTAACTGCTCATTGACCTTTGGAAGCTTAAACAATTTATACTAGTGTCACCAAAATGAGTGATATTTATAGAACCCAGTATAAACAATTCCTCCACTACCTATTCTAAGAAAAAGAGTTTATTATTTTTTAATATAAAATATAATTATTTTATATATAATATAAAAAGCTTATTAATAAGATATCCTTAAGAATATAATAAAACTTGATTCTGAATCCTTGATCAACAAAGGATACTACCTTCAATAGTCAAAGTTTAAAGAAGACTGATGCTCTTTGTCAACTACAGAGGTTGACTACTCAATGCTGCAGGTTCTGGAGACTTTCAAGTTCTTACCAATTCCTACCTCTCTTCTCTTCTCCTCATTGTCTAGTAAGGACACCTAAGTGAGACAAGTCATTTTAAATCTCTAAGCCTTAAACTACACAATTATCAAAGGAGAGGAAGAATTTTTAGCTGCCTCCTACAAACTGTCCTGCCATAAACAGAGAACTGGAAGTGGCTGTCCTCAATCACAGGTGTTAACACCTCATTTGATTTACACTCCTTAGCACTCTGCATGATGGTTGTGCCACAGCTATTCTAAAACAAAATCTCCAGGATTAGAAACATTGATAATGGGATTATCAATAAATTATTCTGATACAGTAATTTAAATATTTGTTGGTTTGTTTCAGAATGCAATTAAAGGCAAAGGTGGTAAAATAATCTACTGCACCAATAACAGGATGATTGGTTTGGGGGTTTGGTAAGGAGACTACTAAAAATATATACCATTTTAAGAACAAGGAAGCACAAGAAAAATGTATAAAAATAAACAGCACCTTGTGACCTTCATTAATTAAACAATTATTTTAAACCAAAGGATGTTCTAATTAAGCTTAGTTTATATTTTTATTAAGAAATGCAAGAGTAATGTTTTTTAATGAATATATTTTGAATACATTTTAATAGTTTATAAACTATAATTAAGAAGTCTAAGCCTTCAAAGATCAATTTGAAAAGTACTTCTTAGGCGTGTCCTTGAAATTCTCCTTTGTCAGCCTACAATCTATATATTCTTTTTTATGATTTTCTCCATGTATTTGCTGCTTTTCCATTTAAAGTTGTTGATTAGCTCAAAAAAGCAAAATGAAGTCTTTCTAAATGTTCCATCTGTTTCCCCTTAAGTCATTTTATTGAGCAAAGTACAACTAAGCAACTGCTTATCTGTATTTATTATTTAAGAAATTTCAAAAGAAAAAAAAAAACTACTAATTTTTCACTTGAAGTTACTGTTGTCTCACCATCCCTGCTACAGTTCAACTAGGAACATGGCATCCCTACTAAGACTATTTAAATGACCCAAGTAACTGAGTATCCATTATACAATGATTAAAACAGTTTCTTGACCTTTGGTGTGACACATAATGTTAAAACTTCCTTTTAAGTTATGCTAGGTACTACATTCTCAAGGACTTGTGCAGTGTTTGAATTGTCATATTAAAGATTTGTTAATTTAAAGTGACAGGAACTGAATCATTCTGAAGGGAGCAGGGAAAGGACATGAACATGCACTGAACCTTTGTCCCTGAAGCGTTACTATGGGTTTTGAAACATTAATTAATTTAAGGCACATGCTGCTGAGTCAGTACCTGCCAGAAATCCTGATCAGAAGATGAGAAAAAGAAAAAAAAAATAACATTGTTTGATTATATGAACAAAAACTCCCAAATCAAATATATTTATATCACAAACTATTATAACATATAAAGGACCAAATGTGATTTGGAATAAAATCACTGAACACCCGAAACAGGAAATGAGGAATACATAAAAATATTTTATATATTATCTGCTAGGTACAGTAAGACAAAACAAAACAAAAACCCAAATAACTCAATTCTTAACCTCGCTGAAATAAAACATACAATTACAGAAAAACTTCACATTACTATAAAAAGAAAACACATGAATAATTACCTATTTCTTAAAGAAAAGGGAAAGCAAACACTTAACTTTTTTCCATGGGTAGTGAAACCATTTCTTTAATTAAGGTTTCCTTTAAGGGTATGTCACTATCATTTCATGATATACTATTTTTTAACTTCATGGCAAATTCATTGCTTTACCACCTATATTTAACACATAGGCAACCAAACTCAGATGAGTTTAGAGGATTAATAACTACTCTAAGGAAGAGTTCAGAATGACTACTTAGAAACAGGTCTCTTGCAAAATTATGTTGCACTAAATAAAGTACTATTCATGTTAGTAACAAAAAGCCAGCCATCATGAAGGCTGGCACTGTTGAAGCAGTTTAAGTTAGCTAATTCAGCTGGGTACCACTCCAAAGTACCTTCATATACCAAATGGTTTTAAAGATTTTTTTTCAACAAATAAACTTCACTGGCTGTGAAATAAAATTTGACCTGAACTTATCATACTTCTCAAACCAACCTTAGTAGCATGATAAAAGTTCTTGATTGAAAAATATATGCTATCGACAATTTACAAGCCCAAGGCTAGGACTGATGTGACAGAGACCCAAAGGATTTTACAGTACTGTGATGAGATGAATCACTGTGAACACAGAACACCTCAGATATGAGAAATCAAACCAGAGGTCTCTCTTCAGTTCACAGACTAGCCATTTAATCCCGGCCAATTGCTCATTACAGAGATAGCACAAGGAGATTTTTATAGCTGATTTAACTGGAAAGGAAAGAACAACGGAGAGAGCAATTATGAAGAGCACATGCTTTTCTATAGCATTTCATACAAACCGAGAAAGAAGATAACATACATGATAGCAGCTAACTCCTTTCATAAATTGAGTAAAGGGCTGTAAGTCATGCAAAATAGCTATAATTTGTAGAGCCAGATACTTTGCTTATTGTCCTGATTTTATAGTTACAGAAGATAATTGACACTCAGACGTTAAGTGGTCTCTTGCCCAAGGTTATCCATCAAGTATGTGGCAGTGTCCATATCTGAATACAGGATTGTCTATATCCAAAACCACATTCTCTCATCCTGTGCTATTACACACTAACAAGTACAGCAATCCATAATTTTGTATTTTTCACATTCGTTGCAGAATACTTACATCTACTAACTGTTTACATGTAGCTTGTCAAATACTTAGATGCTCAAATTGGAAATCCCTTGTAAAATATTTCAGACACCAAAACCAGATTTTCTGAGGACTGCAGTGTGTTAAAGAGAACTAAAATTGTTAATTTATAAGAAGAGAGAAAAATGAGAAAATGGTTTTAAAATAATTTAAAGAACTTTGGATGGGAAAGAAGGAAGACAAAAAAATCTGAGACTAAAAATAAAACAGGAAATTACAACAGGTGTCAAAGGATTTTCTGAAATGCTGAATCTGTACTTGATTTCATTTTGGTAATGTAATTACATTTTAAACTTTTGCTTGTCTAAAAACTATAATGAGTAGCTCTATTCAAATTATTCTACATTTAACACACAACCGATCAGTATTTGAAAGAGTAAATAGTTTAGTTTGTAACAGAAATACTATTTTCTCTGCTATCTTGACTACAATGAGCCAGGATCCAGTTCTCGAAATACAGATGACACTTTTCACCTTAAGAGTGATGCCTTTGATTTAAAAAAAAAAAAGAAAAAACGACAGCATTTTCAAAATGCAAGTGGTGTTCATGGCATATGAGAAAACAATGGTGCAAATAACAGTGAAGTTGAAATTCTAATTTCTAAATTCAGGCATTATAATTTGTATATCTCGTTTTCTTCCTTTAAAATGAAACACTGTGGTTTCTCAGGTTAATATTGGCTTCTAGCTGTACTTCATCAAAGCAGAAAAAATTAACTTCAATACTCTTACCAAAAACAACGTGAAATAGCAAGTTCTTTCTCGCACAAATAGCATTAAGTTAGTAAAATAAAAGAAATATTTGATGAGAAATTTCTATTTACAAATAGATCATACAGACAAATAGCTTAGCTATATGAAAGATGATATAGCATAGTCCTTAAGATGGTGAACTCTAGAGCCAGACTACCAATTTGGAATCTTGGCTCCACCACTTACTAACTGTATGATCTTAGGTCAAAAAAAAAAAAAAAAAGTTACTTAACTTTTATATACTTTAGTATCTTATTTGTAAAATAATGAAAATAGTAAGCTATCTAAAAGAGTGGCTGTGTGGCTTAGAGTAATTATGTATAAACACTTAGAACACTGTTTGGCATATTATAAACACTCAAAAAACTTCAACTATGCTTCTTTTTCATATTATTATGATTAGTAGTAGTAATAGTTCCCTCAAGAGACAAATAGTCAAGCATTTTTCATTTAGATTTTACTTTCAACTGGAAAAATAAACCACTGACAACCAATGAGTGGATATGTTAATGGGGTTTTTTAAAAGGGCTCAATTATCACCCCTAAAATAATATATAATTATGAAAATATTTGTGGAGAACTTCAGCACTCGAAGAACTGAAATACTTTATCCTCTTAGAATCTGTTACACTTTTTAGGGCAAATGGAAACATGGATCAAAAAGACATGGAGCAAAAATAAAAAAATTCTGCCTATACATTCACATTTATCAATAGAAAGACCTGAATAAATACATCAATTCACCAAGAATTTAGAATTGACTGGTTTCAAGTCTCTGGAAACCAAAAGAAAGAGTGAGAGAGATGTGCCCAATTAACAATGCAGAATTCATAAGAACATCAATCCTGCTATAAAAATTTGAGCAAAATTAAAGCAATTCAAATAAATGTGAAGATTCACCAAACTCTATCCTATAAGAATTTCAGCAACACCTCCCCAATTTACCTTTGTTTGATCTACAATACAATTTACTCTTAGAAGACAGGAAATCCCTCACATAACTTACTATACATGTCAAGGAGTAATAGTAATACTAGACCTTATTCCAGACTCATATTTTATCTGTGATATGAAGTAAATAATCACAACTCAAATAAAGCATTAAAAGTATTACATTACAGGAAAAAAAAATGTGTCCACACTCCCCTTGGGGAACCACGACTTTCCCTTAAAGGGAATGGAATTTTAAACTTCATTTACCAATATTTTTAAAAGAACTTTTACCTAGTAAGCAATTAAAAGCATTTTGTTATATTAAAGCTTTGCTTTTTAACTACAGCTCCATCTTTTTTTCTGCATATCTTTTCTATTATAAACACTGTAATTGGTATTTCCTTTTCTAGACTTTGACCATACTTTTATTTCTTTCACCTCAATGTGGCCATTTCATCTTAATTTGATTTAAATTGTTTTCCTGTTCCATGTAAACAAACATTCTTGTAAGTATCATAAAGGAGATGGGAGTAAAACACATGTTAATTCTTTCTCCCAAATTAGGAGAGATCCTAAGAGGACTGTAATTACAAATAATGAAAAAATTCATTCCAGAGGCAGGACTTCTGAAATGTTCAGGGAGAGGTTAGGGAAAAAGGCAACTTCATAGAAAGGAAAGAATAAAAAAATCTATTTTCCAAAAAAAGAAATACATGGTGGAATGATAATGATGGACAATTAGTTTCAATGGGCGATTCACTGTTACTTAAAAGAAGAGTATGAACTTTAAAGTTTTTAGAAGAGAGGACTACATCAAAGCTCTGGAATACTGGTATTCTTTGCTTAGAAACAATTTTACCCAGACCATGCAGTTTTCTACTGTAACTTAAAAAAAAAAAGGTAGGGTTTGAGATGGAGAAAGTTGTCTATTATAGGCGATAGGAACAGAAAATACAAACCATAATTTCTATATTTGGTATGCTGAGGAAAAAAAGGAGAAGTAAGAGATACAGGATAATGAAGGGTATAAACCACTTAAGATAAACCACACCAATACAGGACAGCAATTAACTGATTAAATGAACAAATATTTGACGATTATGTAAAATACAGGCTCCACTTAGAAATGGTGCTTTGTTTTATAGACCAATTATTGGATGATAAAGAATTAAACTCAGGAAAAAATATAGTTTTCATTAAAGAAATAATCCAAAATTCATGAAATAACTGCATTAACAAATCATAAGGAGAACGCATGGACAATGTAGGGAGAGAGTGCATTCCTAAAAAATCTGTGATATATTACCCTAAAACAAAAGCCAGACCATATTTTGTATTATCATCTATATACTAGTGCTAACACTCTATTTATAATAATTTTCAAATATCCTCTAATAGAAAATCTGAACTCTTTCAAGCTTTGAAGTTTTTAAACTTTTAAACATAGTCTGAATATTTTTACAAATATCATTTAACTATAAAATATATTCTTAAAACCAAAGGTCACTGACTATAGCTTCTTTATATTGAAATACGCCTGTGTTAGTAGATGGTAGATAGTGAAATGCATAAATGATGCAAGTGCCAATAACAAGGTACTGCAAGACTCTTCTACAAAGGAAATTGCTAAGCATCCTTAAAGGATTAGCATACATTAACATAAGGCAGTGATAAGCTCTGGAAAAAGATCTTCCCCCAAATTCAACAGCTGCTTAATCAAATTCAGTTTCACAGACTATCAGTTGAAACAGGAATGTTTCATTTACTTCTTGAGAATTTTCTAGTCAAAAAAAATAGGAGAAAAGATGACAAGTATCAAAGTAAGAAATAACTGTTCAATTATTTGTCAATATCAGTTGGGCCATTCTTTTCTACTTTGTATTTGGAGTTTGTATGAAATTCAAGTACAAATGAGAAAACACCCCAGGAAGATGATACTACTTCTACATTTGTTCTTGCTTTCAATGACAAAAGCATTAAAGTGCAATTCAACTAGAAGGCAATAAAATAAGCTAGTGTTTCTTACTGGTCAAATGATGGACTTAATTAAATGGTGTGCCTAATGTTAAAACAATGGGGGAATAAGAGGATGAGAATAAATATTTCTCTAAGCAATTTATAACTAGTTCATCTTCCAAGTTGAAAAAAAAGAGAGCGAGAGAGAAAGAAAATTATCCATTAAAAAAATCAAAGTAAGTTTGAAAGGAAATTCCTCGAGGGTGTTAACTTTCTACTAATTTCTAATCATCATGCATGAAATTTACTATAATTGCCATGTACATCTGTTTTTTCAACAGGATATTATCTTAGGAGTTATATACTCTGGAAACTGCTACTCAAGAATTGAGATTTTCTGATTGGGAAAACAAAAGAGTCATGAAGATCCAAAGGAAAATAAGATCGACAGTTGAATAAGCATTGATTCTTATAATTATTGAGTGAAGAACTTGATGCATGGCAAAAATCCCTGGAAAAACTACTAAACTGATTAAACACTGAATGAAATTTGTACTCTTCATTATATAAGATTTAAGAACAGTATAGAAACTACTTTCTTAGACTTCATATGAAATAAAAGGCAATTCATAAAGATATAAACTAGAGGTGAACTAAGTTTAAGAATCCTATTTAGGAAACATAACCTTCACTCCAAAACAAAACCTTAATAATATATTTGATAGAAATTAATACAGGACTTAAATGAAGAACCTGGCAAAGGAATTAAACATGCATATTACAACATGGATGAAAGGGAAATCTGTGCACTCTGCTAGGGGAACAAGCTATCTGGCTCAGGGTCACTGGCTCAGTTTTATACCTCCTTATATAAGTATCCCATTCCTCTATTTGCTTTCAGAACCCGTTCCCCTGGATGAAGTCAACTTTCATATGCCTGACTTTCATGTAGGTCATACTTTCAAAGATTATACATTAATATCCTTAAATCTTGACTTTCCTACTCTGATTTCAGAATTTTATGCTTCAGTGCATAAACACTTGCAACTATAATCTGCTAAGATTGCCTTCCAAACATAGAAGCACTGCCATTTCTGTTTCCATAGCAAGATGGGTACACAAATACTTTAATGTTTTACTGCATTTTACTCTTGCTATTTCATAAAAATGAGTGGAAATCAAAAAAAAATGCAAATGGCACAAATGATAAGAAATGTAGAGCTCATAAATTTAATACAATTGAAACAAACGTGGAGCTCATCAGTCATGCCAAAAGTTGCAAATTTTTAGGATCAAGTGGACAGGTACTGGCCAAAACAGGAAAAAATTAAACAGCACATATGAAACATGAATTACCATTAGGACTTTTATATTCGGGAGCTCTCTAGGAATGGAAATTCCCCTTTTAACATGTAAAGTTGCTGTTTAACTTGCACATATTCAACTTCTTTACATGTTTCCAGGTTTATGAGAGAGGACTGAATTCTCATGCTACTCTGGATTCCTTCAGTAGCCAAAAAAAAAAAAAGTGATCTGTAAAATTGATTTTGCAATAAGATATTAGTGGCATAATGAGTCATACCTCCAAGAAATATGTGATTAACTGATTTTTTTCCAAGTCATCAAACATTTATTGATTACCTCTTATGTGCCAGGCATGCTCTGGACTCTGAGTGACATAAAGACAGATAAGACAGGGACCTAACCTGCCAAAGACTCTGAAATCAGACCCTGACATCAATGTCTGCAGCAACCCCTCACATGGATAAGGTATTTTATCATACATAAAGCAGAGACACCAAGGATCAGAGAGAAGATTGGTCTGCCCCAAAGCAGAGCCAGGACTCTAAACCTGGGTCTCCTAACATCTAAATTCCCTTTCTTTTTGTTCATGCTTTCTTTTAGAATATGTGACTTTAAAAAGAGGATACCCACAGATGGAGGCACGGTGCCACCTGAATAGAAAAGGTAATTTTTAGGCTGGAAGCCTTGGCTGAGATCTCGCAGCTCTTCAGGCAGCCATTCATTCCTTCTACTTGTGCAAAAGACCTTAGCACTTATATCTTCACCTTACCAGTACATGTAGTTTTACATAAGGATGCAGGATTGACACATTCCTGCAAGATCAGTTTCTACTAACCCTGACTTCTACCCACCTAGACCCTTGTTTGTAATCCTGCCTTTTCCAGCCACTTCATCATTTTCCTTCTGATTTCCTTCTCTTTAAGCTTTGTAGAGCCATCCCTGACTCACTCTTCTTCCTTCTGCGCTTTCTTCCTCCTCTTTAAAATTGACCTTTTACTTTTCTTTCTGACCCTGTGTAATATTTTCTTTTTCTTTTTGGAGAATTCAGTCTGAAAGGGGTAAACATGTTTAACTGACTGTTTTGAGATAATAAAATTAAAAGTTTTATTTTCTATACTAAATGATTTATTATATGATTTATTCAGGCATAAAATAAAGAACTGAAAGTAAGTATAATGCAAATTTATATGCAATTTGGGGTGCTCTTCATAATTGTTATAAAGCTGTAAGGACTTCTGTAATTTTCTAGTTAGGATTATTGCTATATACTATCAAAGCCTAAGGAAGGTCAAATCAGATAGGTGTTTTTATAAGAAATGTAAATGTAATATTGGGGGGCTTGTTAACCTTTATAATGGCTATTGAATTAAAATTCAAATGTCAACATACACTGAATTAGCCCTTAATATATACAGCGGGTAACCCATCAGTATTACCCTATACGGAAAAACACAGAAGAGCCTTCTGCTTGATTTTTTTCTGTAGAAGCATCTGAAGGCACTTACAGGCCTCCCAATCTAAACAACTAACTTTTTTGATAAGACAAACAGGTATTCAGAAATTTCTCACAAATAATTCTAGAGGAACTTAAAAATCTTCTTAGTAAACAACAGGATATATACGTTGTATCATAGTTCACTCACCTTTCCATCAAAGCGTTTTATTGTATATTGATCCAGACCCAAGTCTGTAAAAGAGAAAAAAACAATACTTAGTCACTGATTATAACTCAGGTAAAACATATGAAATGACAGCTCTCAGTTTTGTTTCCAATCATTCAATTAAATGTACTAGATGGTTTAGCCACAACATTATTCAAAGTCCATAGAAATGAAAATTTTGTCCCACAAAGTGTCAGTGCTAAAAGATACCAACCTTTTATTTTATATATGAGAATATGAAGCTCTGAGATAAAGAGGGTAAAAGTTCATGAGCAAACCTATTCAACAGTAGAGCCAAACTAGAACCCTGGACTCTTCCCAAGGTGATGCTCTTTTCCATTACATCAAAATGATATATATTACCTCTAAACAAGGTGAGGGATATTAGTTTAATCTGAATGCATAATAATTTTTTGTATAAAGTTAAAGAGAGAAGACTTTAATGTCAGAAGACATTTTGCAACACACCTAAACAGATAAATAGACCATCTCAATATTACTTTTTAAAGGTGGGTTAAGGGATTTCCCTGGTGATCCAGCGGCTAAGACTCCATGCCCCCAATGCAGGGGGAAAGGGTTTGATCCCTAGTCAGGGAACTAGATCCCACATTCCACAACTAAAGATCCTGCATGCTGCAAGTAAAGATCCCACATGCCGCAATGAAGATCCTGCGTGCTACAACTAAGACCTGGCACAGCCAGATAAATAATAAATTAATTAAATAAATAAATAATAAATAAATAAAAAATAAAGGTGGGTTAAATAATAAATTTAACCTTGGGAATCCCTAGCATTGTGAAATCCTAAGCACTATGAAAGATAAAAGCAAGTATATTAAGTGCTCCTGAGGGCTGGGATTTTCTGTCTTTGCTGACTGCTTTATCCCAGTACTTGGAACAGTGGTTGATCAATAAATACCTAAAAAAAAATTGAATGAGTAAGATACAATCCCTGCCTTGAAGAGTCACAATTTACTAAGAAAGACATATACATATAGTAATATTACAAGGAAGGATACAATGAGTTCAATAAGAGGGTGGTGTGGGAGTTTTTAAAGTGGAGAAATCAGTTCCCAATTACACTTATTTTTCTTGCATAATTACTCAGTTCTTTTCTTTCAGTTCTCATTTTATTCATGCCAGTTCAGACCCTTACCTCATTATGCCCAGAGTACTACAAAGATAGGATTATCACTGCTCCCAAAGGAAGCTTTTTGCATTTCTGCTTCCACACATTTGGTTACACACGCTCCTTATCTAAAATATGCTTCACCTTCTAGAAGCCTGCCCTGAACAAAATGAACCACTGACTGAAAAAGAAAGAGGTAAGTCAGCAAAAAGGAAAATTTAAAAACAAATCTAATTTGAAACCTCACAGATACTCAAAAAGATACCAGTCATAAAGGTAGAACATGCTTCTATGATAAGAGGACAGAAAACAAGAAAGAGTTGTAGACAATTAAAACTATGATTGCCTATCTCCCCCCTATTTCTTAATATACTGTCAAAAGATTAGGAAAAGGTTATCTCAGGATCACTGCCAAAAAGACAACAGGATGGAAAACAGAAGAGAGAATTATAGAGCAACAGAGACTCAATACAAGATCTTATGTCATACAAGACCTTTTCTCATTCAGAAATAGGTAAGAAATAATCCAAAAAGTATTACCAGAAAATTTCTCAGAGCTGAAGAGTGACACAAATTAAAAGAACTTATTTAAGCAAAATGAACAAAACCTACTTGTAATCCAGTTGTATGCTTGTAAAATTTTAGAATACCAAGAAAAAGAAAATCCTCAGAATTCCCAGAAAAAACCTTCCTAGTCCTTTAAAAAGGAATGAGAATTAGTCTAGGATCAGATATCTCATGAGTAAAACCTGGTACATCAACTAAGGGAAATATATGCTTACTAATTAGAGCAACACTGTCCAACAGAAATATAATGTGAGCAATAAACGTAAGCCACGTGTATAATTAAACATTTTCTAGGGGCTTCCCTGGTGGCACAGTTGTTGAGAATCTGCCTGACAATGCAGGGGACACGGGTTTGATCCCTGGTCCGGGAAGATCCCACATGCCACGGAGCAACTAAGTCTGTGCGCCACAACTACTGAGCCTGCGAAGCCACAACTACTGAGCCCACATGCCACAACTACTGAAGCCCACATGCCTAGAGCCCATGCTCCACAATGAGAAGCCACCACAATGAGAAGCCCGTTCACTGCAACGAAGAGTAGCCCCCGCTTGGCGCAACTAGAGAAAGCCCACGCTCAGCAATGAAGACCTAACACAGCCAAAAATAAATAAATAAAGTAAATAAATTTATTAAAAAAAAATTCTAACAGCCACCTTTAAGAAAGCAAATAGAATGTATAACTGATTCACTTTGTTATAAAGCAGAAACTGACACATGATTGTAAAGCAATTATACTCTAATAAAAATGTTAAAAAGAAAGCAAATAGAAACAGGTAAAATTAACTTTAATAATATATTTTATTTAAATGAATATATCCAAAATAGCATCATTTCAACATGTAATCAATAAAAAACTTACTGAAATAGTTCATATTACTTTTTACAATAAGTTTTCAAAATCTGGTGTCTATTTTACAATTATAGCACATCTCAGTTCAGACTAGCTACATTACAAGTTATTATCGTAATATCCAAAAGAACTCAAAAGTTAAAAAATATTAAAGTGATTGCTTCTGTGACATAACTGGGAGGGTGGAGAAATTGGAACAGATCTGTGTTTTTCATTAAGTGCTCTTCACTATAGTTTGGAAAATATTTTACCATGTGCATCTGCCAAATAAAGGAGGGGCATGTAAGGACAGCCTGGCATGTAGTGAGAATTCCTTCATTTAAAAGCAAATACAGGGACTTCCTTGGTGGTTCAGTGGTTAAGACGCCATGCACCCAATGCAGGAGGCCAAGGTTCGATTCTTGGTTGGGGAACTAAGATACCACATACTGCAACTAAGCCTGTGCGCTGCAACTACTGAGCTCGTGTACTCTAGAGCCCGCGTGCCACAAGGAAGACCCAGAGCAGCCTAAATAAATAAATAGAAGCAAATACCGACATAAAGTAGGCCAAGAGATTCATAATTTCAAGTTGGAAGAAATGATTATTTCATCTTATTACATTTAGATTTCTTTACCTGTCAAATGAAGCAGATGGTTGGATTAGATCAATTCTTAACATTGGTTGGGGATGGAGTGTGGAAAGTGTGGATGGATTAAAGAATTCATGCTATCCTTACTCACTACTCCTCTTGAGATTCTAATAGGCCAAATTATTGGGGGAGGGAGAGTATGGAGAAAGAAAGGAAAAAACACAGCATGTGTACTTTGAAAATATAATCAAATGACTATCCTTCCATTTCTCCACCCTCATTCTTTGGGTCCCAGCTTAGAAACACTGGATGTTATGCCGTTTTTCCTAGGGTGCTTTCTATGAATCTCAGACTTCTCTTCAAAGAACTCTCACAGTCATTTAATGCTAACACTATCTCCCCCTTTTCATTAATGAGAAAGTTGATGCTCAAAAGGATTAAACGATTGTTTCTGATTTTAAGTCTAACAATCTTTTTAAATGGTGGCAGTTGCCTGTCTTTTTGAATCCATGACAAAAATAATGTAAACATGCAGAAATACTATAAGAATAGTCTCAGTTTAAGCTTCAGAGTGAATATCTAAAAGGAGGCTTATTTTAAAGATGATAGCTACTCATTTTGCCAAAAGACAAAAGTGAAACAATCAAATACGTCATTTTGATATCTATAAATTAGAGCTTAGGTAAATGGAAGCTCTATACAATTTTACTTAAGAAGTCCCAGCTATCTCTCAAAAATTTAGAGATTCATTTTTTCAGTTTAATACTAGAATTTATCCTAAAAATTGTACCCAAAGAATATTCTAAAATTTTATTAAAATAATTATATTTTCAGCTTATGTAAGTCAGCAAAAGTACAGTTCAAGTTCATCAGGTATGAGATAATTTTTTTTTAATCGAACTGCTGAAAACCAAAGACAAAGAAAAAAATCTTTGAAGCAGCCAGTTTAAAGTGCTGAAAGAAAAGAACTTCAACCCAGAATTCTTTATTTAGTGAAAATATTCTTCAAGAATGAAGACAAAGGGCTTCCCTGGTGGCGCAGTGGTTGAGAGTCTGCCTGCCGATGCAGGGGACACAGGTTCGTGCCCAGGTCCGAGAAGATCCCACATGCCGCGGAGCGGCTGGGCCCGTAAGCCATGGCCGCTGAGCCTCCGTGTCCGGGAGAGGCCACACAGTGAGAGGCCCGCGTACCACAAAAAAAAAAAAAAAAAAAAGTATGAAGACAAAATAAAAATGTTCTCAGATGAAGGAAAACGTAGAGGATTCATCACCATCAGAACTGCTCTAACAGATGTTCTATCCTTCAAGGCAGAAGAAAATGATACCAGAAGAAAGTATGGAACTTAAGGAATAAATAAAGAGCAACAGAAGTAGCTAATATCTAGATATACATATAACAGAATAGTTTGATGGTTGAAATAAAAACTTAAAACAATGTCTGGCAGAGTTTTCAACATATGTAGATGTAATACATATGACACTACACCATAAACTGGGGAGAAATCTTTATAGTGGTTAGATATCTATATTCCACTTGAAGTGGTAAAATTATAAATTCTCAGCAAACTGTGAAAAGTTAACTATGTATATTATAATCCCAATAGCAACCATTAAATTAAAGATACACAAAGAAGTATCGTCAAACCCCCTGCCAAAATCAATTAAAATGAAATATTAAAAAATCTTCAAATAATCTGAAAAGAAGGCAGGGAAGGGGTAAAAGAGGAACATAAAAAAGGGAAAACAAATAATAAAATTTGTTAAATTTAGGTAGACCTAAATTTAAACATATCAACAGTTACATTAAATATAAATCATCTAAACACATTAATAAAAGGTAGAAACTGTCATATTGGATAAAAAACATGATCCAACTATATGTTGTCCATAAGAAACCCATTTTAAATACAATGATACAGGTATGGTTACAAGTAACACGATGGAAAAAGATATATCATGAAAAATGAATCAAAAGAAAGACCGAGTGGCTACATAAATATCAGACTATGTGGACTTTAGAGCAAAAAATATATATATATTAGCAAGGATAAAGAGGGTCAATTATATAATGATAAGAGGGTCAATTCACCATGAAGCTAGAATAATCCTAAGTGTGTATTCACCTAATAAGAGTTTGAAGCAAAAACTGATACAATGGAAAAGATAAATAGACAAATCCACAAATAAAGTCAGAGATCGACATCCTTCTCTCAATAATTGACAGAGAAAGGAGACAGATAATCAGTAAGGATATGGAAGACAGAAAGATGGGCTGCCTGGGACTTGCCTGGGAAAAAGTGGGAAGGCAGGATTACAAATGGGTATGAAAACATTCTAGAGGGTGATGAATACGTTCATTATATTGATTGTGCTTATGGTTTCACTAGCATATACATGAGATTAGTATATCAAAACTCATCAAACACTTTAAATAATGCTGATATTCTATGTTAATTATACCTTAATAAATCAGTAAAAAGAAAGAGACAGTACAAACAACCAAGGAGAAGAATGGTATGTTTGAGAATATTGACAGCTTCTGTATATTAAAAATTATCAGAAACAAAATAAAAAGATGGGCCACAGACTAGGAATAAATATCTGCTACATGGCAGACTCCAATAGAGAATACACATAATACTTTTACTAATCAAAAAGAAATCAGGGCTTCCCTGGTGGCGCAGTGGTTGAGAGTCCGCCTGCCGATGCAGGGGACATGGGTTCGTGCCCCGGTCCGGGAAGATCCCACATGCCACGGAGCGGCTAGCCCGTAAGCCATGGCCGCTGAGCCTGCGTGTCCGGAGCCTGTGCTCCGCAACGGGAGAGGCCACAACAGTGAGAGGCCCGCATACTGCAAAAAAAAAAAAAAAAAAAAATCAAATAGAAAAGTGAGTAGAGAAGATAAATAGGCAATTCATACACATGGCAATGTGAACAGCCAATAAACATTTGGAGATAAGCCTTACTAGTTACTAATGAAATGCAAAACAAAACCAGATACAATAATTTCCATCAGATTGCTAAAAATTTAAGTCTGATAATACCATGTCTTGGCAGGAATGCAAAGGAGGAAACTCATACATTCCTGGAGAAAATATAAATTATTTTATCCACTCTGGGAATCAATTTGGCAATGTTTAGCAAATTTGAAGAGGGTATCCTACAGGCCAGCAAGTCCAACTTCCAGGTATACATGTTGAAAATAACTTTTTATAAATATGCACCAGGAGACATACAGAAGAATGTTCACTTCAGTATGGTTTACAACAGAAAAAACACTGGCATATTAGATTTTTGTTCTCAAATCTTCACTTCCTCCTCCTTGACCTCTGTGGAAAATCCCTTAACTTTGGGCTTAGCCATGTAATTTGCTTTGGCCAATGGGATACTGGCAATTATGAAATGACTCAATCCTTAAAATGAACTTCTGACACTGGCTTGCTTTCTTGCACCTCTGCCAACAGTATGAGAGGATAATATCCCAGATAGCCCTTTGGTTTAAAAAGGATGAGAAACATATAGAACAAACTAACAAATCTGACAAAACCATCAAGCAGAGATGACCTAGACCAGATTAGCCAGCCCCTAGCCTATCTAAGCAAGGCCAGCTGAGATCAACAGAGCACACCCTTTGTGACCTGCAGATGCATGAGGTAAATAAATGCTTGTGTTTTATGCCACTGACATTTTATATGGCTGTTTGTTATACAGCAATAGCTGAGTGACAAAATTGGAAGTGTTCATCTACATGGACATGGGTAAATTAAATACTGGCATATTTATACAAGTTTAAACAACTGATATACAAAACTATATAGCAGTGAAAATAAGAGAACCACAGCTACCTGTGTCAACAAAAACACACATATAAACATAATATTTAACATATAAAAAAAGCATGGGAAACGTAGCAGCTTGAAAAGGTTAAGTTATGCTACAGTAACAACTTTAAAATCTCAGTGGCTTACAACAAGGAAGGTTTTATATAGTGCTCATGCTACCTATCTATCATACTGGCTACAGCTCTGCTTCACATGGTATTGAATCTGGGATCCAGGCTGACAGGGCAGCAACCTCTATTTGGAACATAGCAGAGGTAAAAGAGAACACAGCAAATCACAAACTGACTATTAAAGCTCTTGCTTGAACATAGTGTATATAGTTTCTGCTCACATTTCATTGGTCAGAGGAAATCACATGGTTAGGTCCAAACTCAATGCTAGGAGATGAATACAATCATTCCCTGGGGAAGGACAATGGATATACGTGAATGTTATAGTCTTCATCAAGAATGATAAACACCAGGGACTTCCCTGGTGGCACAGTGGTTAAGAATCCACCTGCCAATGCAGGGGACATGGGTTCAAGTCCAGGACGATCCCACATGCCAGGGAGCAAGTAAGCCTGTGCACCACAGCTACTGAGCCTGTGCTCTAGAGACCACAAGCCACAACTAGTGAAGCCCCTGTGCCACAACTACTGAAGCCCATGTGCCTAGAGCCCGTGCTCCACAACAAGAGAAGCCTGAGCACCACAATGAAAAGTAGTGCCCGCTCACTGCAACTAGAGAAAGCCTGCACGGATCAATGAAGACCCAATGCAGCCAAATATAAAAATAAATAAATAAATAAGAATGATAAACACCAAATTAAGGACAGTGGTATCAGGAACCAGGGGCAGAGACCCTTATTTCTTACTATAAGAAACCCTTGTTTCTTATTATTCCACAAGAAGTCAGCAAATATTTTTTTGTAAAAGGCCAGATAGTAAATATTTTAGGCTTTGTGGGCCACTTATAGTCTCTATTGGAACTCCTCAACTCTACTATCATAGTATAAAAGCTGCCATGGACAATACATAATGAATGAGTTCCAATAAAACTCTTTTTATGGACACTGAAATTTGAGTTTCATGTAATTTTCAGGCAGCACAAAATATTCCTCATGTGATTTATTTTTTTTAAAGTAAAAAATATTCTCTGCTCATGGGCCATGCAGAAACAGGGAAGTTCACTGTAGCTGACCAACACCTGCTCTATACTCAGCATCACTGCAGGAAATTAAAATAAAGGATACATGCACGCCAATGTTCACTGCAGCACTATTTACAATAGCCAAGTCACGGAAACAACCTAAATGTCCAACGATAGATGAGTGGATAAAGAAGATGTGGTACATATATACAGTGGAATACTACTCAGCCATAAAAAGGAACAAAATTGGGTCATCTGTAGAGATGTGGATGGACCTAGAGTCTGTCATACAGATTGAAGTAAGCCAGAAAGAGAAAAACAAATATCGTGTATTAACATATATATGTGGAATAAAATGGTATAGATGAACCTATTTGTAGGGCAGGAATAGAGACGCAGACATACAGAACGGACATGTAGACACGGGGTGGGGAAGGGGAGGGTGGGACGAATTGGGAGATTAGGTTTGACATAAATACACTACCATGTGTAAAATACACAGCTAGTGGGAACCTGCTGTATAGCACAGGGAGTGCAGCTCGGCGCTCTGTGACAACCTAGATGGGTGGGATGGGGGGGGTGGTTGGAGGGAGGTCCAAGAGGGAGGGGATATAGGTATACATATAGGTGATTCATGTCATTGTACAGCAGAAAGTAACACAACATTGTAATTTTACTCCACTAAAAAAATTTTTTTAATAAAATAAAAGTAGAAGACAAGGTTCTTGTATGGAAGGAACTTACCTTGTTGGGGCAAAAACATTAGAACAAAATTGTTTCAAAAATACATTCATTGTATATACTTTCATGTGTTTCTTGTTAATTAATAGTGCCCTTTCATTTCAGCTTAAAGAAGTCCCTTTCACATTTCTTGTAAGGCCAGTCTAGTGATAAAAAATTCCTTTAGCTTTTGCTTGTCTGGAAAACTCTCTCTCCTTCAATTCTGAAGGGCAACTTTGCTGGGTAAAGTATTCTTGGCTGGCATTTTTTTCTTTCAGTACTTTGAACATACCATGCCACTCCCTCTGGCTTACAAAGTTTCTGCTGAAAAATCTGCTGATAGTCTTATAGGGGTTCCCTTGTATGTAACAAGTTGTTTGTCTCTTCTTGCTTGCAAGGAGTCTCTCCTTGCCTTTAACTTTTAACACTTTAATTATGTGTCTTGGTGTGGGTCTCTTTGGGTTCATCTTTTTTAGAATTTCCTGGGCTCCTGGATCTGGACGTCTGTTTCCTTCCCCAGGTTAGGGGAGTTTTCAGACATTATTTCTTCAAGTAAGTTTTCTACCCCTTTCTCTTTTCTCCTTCTGGAACCCCCATAATGTGACTGTTGGTCTGTTGATGTTTTCCCATAAGTCCCTTAAGCTATCTTGACTCTTTTTCTTTTTGCTGCTCTGACTGGATAAGTTCCACTGTCCTCAAGTTCACTGATCCTTTCTTTCATCTAGTCTGCTATTGAACCTCTCTACTGTATTTTTCAGTTCAGTTATTGTTTTTCCATTCTGTGGCTTCTATTTGGTACTTTCATGTATTTTCTATCTCTCTGTTGAAATTCTCACTTTATTCATGCATTGTTCCTGTGAGCTTGCTAAGCATTTTTATAACCGTTATTTTGAACTCTTTATCAAGTAAGTCACTTATCTCAATTTTATTAAGGTCTTTTTTTGAGGTTTTATCTTGTTCTTTTGTTCGGAACATATTCCTCTATTTCTTCACTTTTTGTAACTGAGTTGGTTTCTAGGCATTAGATAAAACAGCCACCTCTCCCAGTCTTGAAGGAGTGGCCTCGTGGGGAAGCTGAACCTTATCATTCAACCCTGCCCTAGCTCTTGGTTGTCCCTCAAGCCTCTGTGATTGTCCAAGTAGCCTACTTTATTCTTGGAGGCTCCCAGTAGTTGAGGCTCCTACTTTGCTCTTAGAGGCTCCCAGTAGTGCCAAGAGCCATCAGTGTCCCAACGGGGAGGATCTCAGTCAGCACCTAGATTCAGGCTGACTGGAAGCCAGACCCTCAGGCAGCAGTTTTTAAAGTATGCAAATAAACTTCTTTCAGGAGAAGGCTGGGAGATGAGTGTTTGTTTGATTCCTCTACACTGAGCCCTGGGGTGATAGCCAGTTAAGAACTGTTACTTTGTTTGCTACCACCTATGGAATCCATGAACACAAGTCCCACTGATCACCAGAGCCAAGCTATCAAGGGATGTGTCCTCTGGGTGGCAGCCACAAAAGCTGGGGAGCCAGACATGTACACAAGCTCCTTTTTCATAGATACCAGCAACCTGGGTCAGGGCAGAGGGAGGGCACAAAAATGATGCTCACTGGCCTCCCCAGTCTCTGGAGAGGACTGTAGTCAGACCATAGATATGTGTTTAATTAGAAGCCTGCCCCTCAGGCCACCGCTATAAAGATAAGTTAATAAGCCTCTTTTACAGAACAACTGGGGTATATTTCATGCTGGTTATCTGTGCTGTGCCCTGGGAATGGGATAACCAGTTAAGAATTGTTTCTCCATTTGTTACAGTCCTACGGAACCCGAGAACGTAAGCCCCAGTGGCCACCAGAGCCAAGTGATCAAGGGATGTGTCCTGGGCGCCAGCTGCAAAAGTCAGTACGCCAGACATGTACACAAATTCCCTTCTGGGAGATACCAGTGACCTCAAGCAAGGCAGAAAGATACGCAAAGATGGCTCCCACTGGCCTCTGCAGTCTTCGGAGAGTATTTCAGCGGCATTCAGATGTGTTTTAAACCAGAAGCCTGCCCCTTAGGCCAAAGGCTCAAGGCAAGCAAATGGGCCTCTTTCACAGAAACACTGGAGGTGTGTTTCAGTGTGCTGCCTCTGTGCTGTGCCCTGATGGTGGTAGCCAGTTAAGAATGGTTTCTCTGGGGCTTCCCTGGTGGCGCAGTGGTTGAGCGTCTGCCTGCAAATGCAGGGGACACGGGTTCGTGCCCCGGTCCGGGAAGATCCCACATGCCGCAGAGTGGCTAGGCCCGTGAGCCATGGCCGCTGAGCCTGCGCATCCGGAGCCTGTGTTCTGCAACAGGAGAGGCCACAACGGTGAGAGGCCCTCGTACCGCAAAAAAAAAAAACAAAAAAAACCAAAACAACAACAACAAAAAGAATGGTTTCTCTGTTTGTTACAGAGCCCACCAGCCTGTCTTTGGAGAATATTTCAGTAGGCCCCTAGATATGTGTTAAATTAGATGTCTGCCCCTCAGGCCAATGCTTTAAGATAAGCAAATAGGTCTCTTTCACAGAAAGACTGGGCACTTTCACTCAGCTGCCTTTGCACTGGGCCCTGTGGGGCAGCCGGGCATGAGCACTCTATGCTCCCCAGTTCACTATAGCCTTGTGGGTCTTGTAGATGCAAGCCTCTTTGGCTTTCAAACCTAGATGCTCTGGGGGCTCATCTCTCAGGTGTAGGTATCAAAAGCTGGCATGCCAGATTGAGGTTCAAACCTCCTGCTCCTCAGGTAGAAGCTCAGGTCTGTGAGTTCTCTCCTGACCACTGGTTACTGTAACAGGGGTAGAGTTTATGGTGAAATTGTGTCTCAGCCTCTTCTATATGTTTCGGTGTGGGTTTTTTCTCATTTGCCTGATGTGTAGGAGTTGTAGATTTGGTGTGTCTGTGGGAGGAGGTGAGCTCAGGATCCTCCTACAACACCACCTTGAACCAAAACCACTGTATATAATCGAGTGTAAAATTATGTGTCTCAAACTAAAAGTGCTCTAGTAAGAGTATCACTAAGGGTATGACTCATCCTAGAGAGAATATGGAGTCCAGGACAAGTAAATCACAGTATGATCTGTGTTTCCCCTTTTCACATCCTTTTCGTCTTCCATGAGACAAAATCAGATCAAGATGAATAGGTCAGCCAGTGGGATATGGTGGAAAGGAAACAGAGATCCTCTTTGCTCTGACGAAAGCTCAAATATGCTTTGCTCTGACAAAAGCTTAAGTTTTTCTATATAGTACTTTAAAAGCTCTCCCCATGCTGCTGCTTCTCCAAGTCATTGGCTAGCTATGCAAAACTGGTTACTACAAGCAGCACGACCCAGAGCTTGAAGCAACTGCCTTATCCACTATATCCAGAGACTTTGATGACACTAAGATTGCACAGAAAGGGAGATGAGATGTATTCCAGTCATACACTATATATATTTTTTCCTTTTAATGTCCTTCTTACTTACCTATGGCTACTCTAAATTCTTTTGGTATTCAGTACAAAATTATTCTTAATCAGCTTGTTACTGAAATTCATCAGCACTCCACTCATTTAAAAACTGCTTAATTTTAGGGCTTTGTGATTATGTTTGAACTGTTCTAAAACTAAAACTTACAAGTTTAGATCTGTTAGGTATCCTGGGATACGGTATGTGTGAAAGACATGACAAAACAAAGTTGAAATATGAGCTACTGGCTAGAGTCCAGCCATCTGATGATAGAAAATCAAATTACAATTTGAATTACAGCCTCACTCTTTTCTTTATTTCAACCCACATGGGAATAATACATATTTTTACTTCTGCTACATCAACATTTGTGGAAATCTGTGTTCATGAGCAAACAAAAATGAAGCCAAATTTTCCATTAAATCTCATTTTAATATACTACAATTTTCCCTCATGATTATTATCTTAAAAGAAAAGCAATCATTCATTATTCTGCCTTTTTATGAAAACCAGAAATGTGCTTGGTATATTAGACATTTAGTAACTATTCTGTCCATGTGACAGGTCTTTCAATAATTAAAAAAACAAAATTACAAAGTTAAATGCCAAAATGTGTGTAAGCAATTAGAGTATATAATGATTTCCACAGGAAAAAAAAAAAAAACTTCCTTAAATGTCCAGATAATCTTTAGTAAACTACCTAAAGTGTTGCTTCATTTTCACTGTCACACTGGAAGCAAAGTACAGTTTTATTTAAAGTTACTGTTACATATTAGATTTCATCTGGTTTTAGAAATAATTTGACAAGTACAAAATACTTTACCATCATAAAACCCAGGAATATATCTTGCAATCCTTTTTTCTGTCTTACACAAGTCTTCTTTAATCCTTCCTTCCACATGTCACAAAACAAGGTGCTAAAACTAATTCAAAAGGCTCAAAATCTAAAATTCAATGCAATTAATGGAAACTTTATATACCTTCTTTCTGATTATAAAAGATTGTATACTCTATAAAGGAAGAAATTTTTGTCTGTTTTATTCATTCCTGCATGCCCTGCACATAAAATAGTGTCTAACCCATAGCAGAGCTAATTGATCAATACTTGTTGAATGAATGCATGTGAAGTTTATTAGAAAATAAAGGAACAAGGAATAGTCAAAGAAGAATAAAATAATTCCTCAAAATTTCAACATTCAGAGAGTTAACATTTTGGTATATTCTCTTTCAGCTGCTTTCTACATATTTTTCTACATGGCGGAAATACAAAGTATAGGGGAACATATTAAATAACACCATGGAGATACAATCAGTAAAATCCAAAATGTGGGAAATTCTAGAATATAAATGACTTACATTCTTTCACAAATAAATGATGTACAGTTTGAGTTTCAAAAGTAGAGAGCCAGTGCAGGAGGATCAGGAAAAGTGAAACAGGAAAGGAAGGAAAGCCAGTTCAAGGGTGTGTCATTGAGCTGATTACTGCTGTAGAAAACTAGGGCTCAATACTCCTTAGCCCACCCAAGAAACCACATAGTTTGTATCCTCAGAATTGACCATCCAAGACAGTGGAGAGGAGAGTATTTATGCACCAAGTCTCAACAAAGAGTAAAGTCCTTTATACCTCTGTATGTGTGCACATGCCAACACGGTTGAGCAGGCTCCCGAAGGGGACCCATGCTATAGCAGCAGAGATGCTCTATAGCAGAAACAAGAGACACATAGTGTAGCTGAGGGTCTTTCCTGTTAGGCTGTATCTCTATCCTGATAAATGCTACAGCAACAATCTAAGCAAAAGGTAAAAGGTGGGCTGAGAGACGTGAAACAAGGCATAAAACTGGTCTTGCTTAATGGCAAGGAAAAAATGGCAAGAAGAAAAAGAAAGAGAGAAAAACCCATAAAGAAAGACTGAAGAGATATCAAACATAGCGTGTGGCCATTTTTGGAGGTTGATTTGAATAAATCAACTGTAAACAATATATTTTAGATAGGGAAATTTGAACGATGCCTAGATATTTGCTATTAAGAAATTACTGTAATATTTTAAAATTATTGTTATTACTGGTACTACTTTTTTTTTTTTTTTAAGTATTTATCTTTTGGAGACACATACAGAGGTGTCTTTAAAATTGCTTTAAATTAGCTTTAAAACAATCTGGGGTGAGGAGAGGAAGTAAAAAGGTTATAGATGAAATAAGATTGGCCACGTGTTCATAGCTGTTGAATCTAAGTAACAGGTACATATGGGTTCATTATACTACTCTCTGTACTTTCTATGTTTGAAAATTTCCCTAAGAAAAAAATTTAAATATACGGCAAATTTCCTGCACCTTTGAAGATTTCATTTTTCCTAGAGATATATGAATGTTAATAAACATGGGCAGGGGCTTCCCTGGTGGCGCAGTGGTTGAGAATCTGCCTGCCAATGCAGGGGACACGGGTTCGAGCCCTGGTCTGGGAAGATCCCACATGCCGCGGAGCAACTGGGCCCATGCGCCACAACTACTGAGCCTGCGCATCTGGAGCCTGTGCTCCGCAGCAAGAGAGGCCGCGACAGTGAGAGGCCTGCGCACCGCGATGAAGAGTGGCCCCCGCTTGCCACAGGTAGAGAAAGCCCTCGCACAGAAATGAAGACCCAACACAGCCAAAGATAAATAAATAAATTTATATTAAATAAATAAATAAATAAAAATAAACATGGGCAAAACATTATAAATTCCTTGATTAGAAAACACCATAACTGTTTCTGGTTCCCCAAGCTCACATTGTTATTTCACATGTCTGTATTTCTGACCACACAGTTTACTCACTCTGAGTGATGCCCACATAATTTACTCACTTTGAGTGATGCCTCTGCCCACTTGTGTATACAATGATAATAATATAATAATATAATATAATAATATAATAATAACTATTATTATTCACTTTTCGAAACCCATCTCAAATGCCACCCCCTTTAGGATGCCTTCCTTATAATGCATAGTTTCTTTTTCATAGCCTACTACTGTAACATATATGATTGATTCTCACTAATTGTGAGAGTTATGTTCTATAAAGTTGCCATGAACAAAGAATCAGTGAATACTGACCTATTACTCCTAGGGGAAGTACAGGGTTAGGTTCCTATGATCCTCTGGTCACAAGTTTTTTTTTAAACCAATCAATACATAACCTTATTTTATGTGTTTTTTTTTAGAGACACCTTTTTTCCTCTCCCCTCCTTCCATACATATTTGATATATCTATATATATATTTGATTCATTCTTTCTCTCTATATATCCTTGATTAATTAACAATGAACTCACGGCCAACTCAAGCCTGAAGAAAGCTTATCTCACACACACATTTTCTCCTTAAGGCACATTATAGCCTTCTTATGTTTAAGAACACTAGACAGCACATCGATAGTACGTGGAGCAGGTGGAAGAGGGACAGCAATCACCAAGATAAAGCACAAAAATTCTAAAAATATGGCACTAAATAAACAAAGCAAAGGACACATATGAAAGCTGAAACAAAAAGGCAGAGCATTACTTTGTTTGACCTCAGCTGGGAACATGTACATGGGGTGACTCAAGCTTTTTGCTGCACTGCACATAACCACAGATGACTGCAAAAGTACCATTAAGTACTGATTATGGGGTTACAAGTAAGTTTTAGTGAGCATGCAAATTTGCAAATACAAAATTTGCAAATAATGAGAACTGACTATATATTCTTTATTCCCTTTTTAAATTGAGGTGAAATTCAAATAACATAAAATAACCATTTTAAAGTGTCCAGTTCAGTGGCATTTAGTACACTCATAGTGTTGCATAACTACCACCTCTACCTAGTTCCAAAATATCTTCATCACTCTAAAACAAAAATAAAAACAAAAAAACCCACCTTGTATCCATTAAGCAGTCAGTCCTCATTCCCCCAACCCAGCTGCTGGCAACCAACAACGTGCTTTCTGTCTCTATGGATTTATCTAGATATTTCATACAAATGAAATCATATACCAATATAAAATAAAAGTGAAAAAAAAAAGAAATCATATGATATGTGGCCTTTTGTGCCTGGTTCAGGGTTCATCCACATTTGAATAATATTCCACTGTACGTATGTATCACAATTTGTTTATCCATTCATCTGTTAAAGGACATTTAGGATGTTTCTACTTTTTGGGTATTGTGAATAGTGCTACTATGAACATTCATATACGAGGACTTGTTTGAATACCTGTTTTCAATTCTTTTGGGTTTATACTAGTAGTGCAATTGTTGGGTCATATGGTAACTTTTTACTTACATTTCTGAGAAATTGTTTTTCATAGTGGCTGCACCATTTTACATTCTCACCAGCAACATATGAGGGCTTCAATTTCTCCACATCTTTACCAACACTTGTTTGCTTTTAAATTAGAGCCAACCTGTGAGATGGTATATCCTGGTTCTGATTTGGATTTCTCTCATGACTAATGACATTAAGTATCTTTTCATCTGCTTACTGGCTATTTGTATATCTTATTTGGAGAAATGTTTATTCAAGTCCTTTGCCCATTTGTTAATTTCTTGTTAAGTTGTTAGAGTTCTTTTTCACTTCTGGCAGTTTGTGTATTACTAGGAATTTGTTTCATCTAGGTAATCCAATTTGTTGGAATATAATTGTTCACAGTATTCTCTTATAATCCTTTTTATTTCTGTAAAGTAGGTAGTAATGTCCCCACTTTCATTTCTGACTTTAGTTATTGGCTTCTTTTCTCTTTTTTTCTTAGTCAGTCTACCTAAATGTTTCTCAATTTTGTTGATCTTTTCAGAGAACCAACTTTCTGTTTCATTGATTCTAATTGTTTTCTATTCTCCATTTCATTTACCTCTGCATTAACTTTCATTATTTCCTTATTTCAGCTATCTTCGGGTTTTGTTTGCTCTTTTTTTTTTTTTTAAGTTCCATAAGGTGTAAAGTTAGGAAAGTGATTTGAGAACTTTCTTCTTTTTATTTTATTTACTTTTTAACTTATTTATTATTTTATTTATTTATTTTTGGCTGTGTTGGGTCTTCGTTGCGGTGCGCGGGCTTCTCATTGCAGTGCCTTCTCTCATTGTGGAGCACAGGCTCTAGGTGTGTGGGCTTCAGTAGTTGTGGCACGGGGGCTCAGTAGTTGTGGCTCGCGGGCTCTAGAGCGCAGGCTCAGTAGTTGTGGCACACAGGCTTAGTTGCTCCGTGGCATGTGGGATCTTCCCAGACCAGGGTTCGAACCCATGTCCCCTGCATTGGCAGGTGGATTCTTAACCACTGCACCACCAGGGAAGCCCTATTCTTTTTAAATGTAGGTGTTTACAGCTATAAGTTTCCCTCTGACCACTGCTTTTGCAGCATCACATCAGTTTTGTTAAGTTCTGTTTTCTTTTTCATTCATCTCAAAGTATTTTTTAATTTCTCTTGTGATTTCTTCTTTGAGCCATTGGTTAAGAATGTATTGTTTTATTTTCACATATTCATAAATTTTCTATTTTTCCTTCTGTTATTGATGGATAGTTTCATTCTGTTGTGATCAGAAAAGATATTTTGTATGAGTTTAATCTTTTAAAATTTATTAAGATTTGTTTTGTAGCCTAACATATGGTCTATCTGTCTATTCCGGAAAATATTTGATGTGTGCTTGAGAAGAAATGTATTCTAACGCTCGAGTAGAGTGTTCTATGCATGTCTATTAGGTTTAGTTGGTTTACAGTGTTAAGTCTTCTATTTCTTTAAAGATCTTCTGTCTAAATGTTCTGTTCATTGCTGAAAAGGGTTATGAAGTCTCCAACCATTATTGTAGAACTATTTCTCCCTTCAATTCTGTCAGCCTTTCACATATTTTGGGGTCTTTCATTTGGTGGGTATATATATTTAGCATTGTTGTAACTACTTAATGAACTGACCCTTTTATCAATACACAATGTCCTTCTTTGTCTCTTGCAACAATTTCTTACTTAAAGTCTATTTTGTCTGATATAAGTATAGTCACCTCAACTCTCTTTTGGTTACTATTTGTACCCTTCATTTCCAACCTATTTGTACTCCTTCATTTTCAACCTATTTGTGTCTTGGATCTAAAGTGAGTTTCCTGTAGACAATATAGAATTAGATCATATTTTCTTCTCCTGTCAATCTCTGTCTTTTAACTGGTGAGTATACTTTTATATTTTAAGTGATTAAGGATAAGAAAGCACTTGCTTCTTCTATCTTGTTATCTGTTTTCTATATGTCACATCTTTTTTTGTCCCTCAATTCCTCCAATCTTGCCTTCTTTTGTGTTTGATTGATTTTTTTCTAGTGTACTATTTCTATTCCCTCCTCAATTCCTTTTCTGTATATTTTTTAGTTATTTTCTTAGTGGATAACCTGAGGAGTACAATTAACATCTTAAATTGAAAATAATCTAGTTTGAATCAACATTAACATATTTAAATTGTTGTTTTACAAATTTGTCTTTTAAACCATATAGGAAAAAAAGATTGTTAAAAACCAAAAATAAAACAATATTAATATTTCCCTATGTAGTTACCTTTACTGGTCTTTATCATTTAAAATTTTTCTTTGTATGACTTTGGTTACTATCCAGGATACTTTCATTTCAGCCTAAAGGATTTCATTTAGCATTTCTTACAGGGAATGTCTACTAGCAACAAACTTCCTCCACTTCTGATTATCTAGAAATGTCTTCATTTCTCCTTCTGGGACTCCTAATATGCATATGTTGGTACACTTGATATTGTCCCACAAGTATCTTAGGCTCTATTCATTTTTATTCATTCTTCTTGCTCTGCTCCTCAAACTGGACATCAATTGACCTATCTCCAAGTTTCTGGTTCTTTTATCTTTCTGCTCAAATCTGTGTTGAACTCTTTCAGTAAATTTTTCATTTTATCTACTTTACTTTTCAGCTCAATAATTTCTACTCGATTCTTTTTGACAGTTTCTATTTCTTTATGGGTATTCTCTATTTATTAATACATAATACTCCCTATTTCCTACAGTTCTTTGTCTATGGTTTCCTTTAGCTCTATGAACATATTTAAGATAGTTGATGTAAAGTCTTTGTCTAGTAAGTGCAATGCCTGGGTTTCCTCAGGAATGATTTCTGTCAATTTCTTTCTTTTTTTTTCCTATTAATGGGTCATACATTCCTGATTATTGTTGATACGCCATGCAATTTTTTAAACTGAAAATTAGATACTTTGAATATTGCTATGTGGTAATTCTGGAAATCATATTCTCCCTTCTTCCCAGAGTTTGACATGGTAACCTGCTGAGGACCCCAGTCATCACTTTGTTTAGCGATTTTTCCAAACTATTTTTGCAAAGATTATATTCCTCATTACGTGTCATCATTGAAGTTTCTGCTCTATTATCTAAGCAGCCATCAAGTGACCTCAGAGATTTCCTTAAATGTTGGAGGCAAAAGGAATGAAAAAACAAAACAAAACAGAACCCAGCTCTCCTAGTGTTTGTAGATTGGCTCTGAGCTAGGGCCTTCTTTTGATGTTTAGCTAGATTCTCCTACAACTCCACCTTAACTTTCACCTCCTTCTTGCATGGAGCACAACTATACAAGCCCACTCAAGTCTTTTCCAAGTATGTGTCTGGCCTAAGCATCACTCTGGATTCCCCAGGCAGTAGCCCTTCAAAGCTCTTATTCCCTGAAATGTCTTTATCCTCAGCCTCCTCCTTCTGAGGCTTTTCAGTCTGTCTGCTGTTGGTCCCATCTGCCCTCTCTTGGCCCAATGGCTACAGGTGGTATATGCCTTTAAATTTTTTCAGTAGATGACACCTGGAAAGGTACTTTAGCTTGAGGTGGGTGAAACAAAAGGCAAGCCTTTGTGCTGGTGGCTCAGGAAACTACCAGATGGGTCAAAATGCACAACCACTTTTTTTGGAGAAGTAGTCTATATTGCCTCCCAGCGATCTCCCCATCACTAGTAAGCCAAGCTAGGAATGCAGGCTGCCATCCTCATGGCTGCTGCTAAGCTGGGAAACAGGGCATGGTAGGCAGGTAAGCAAAAGGCCACAACACTTTCTTTCCAAAATTTAACAGCTTCTTTCTTCATTAAGCAGTACCCTGGTTGCTATAACTTTTTTATTAGATTCCAGTGATCCAAAAAAAGTTGATTCCATCCACTTTGGGCAGCATAATGATTGCTTCAGTGAAAGAATTGATTCTTAAAGCTCGCTACTCTGTCATTTTTTCCACCATGTCTCCCATATACATTTGTAAGTAATTACCTTTAACTTATAATATTAAGCCCTTTATTTTCTTTTCTCACAACTTGTTTGTTCGGCCATTTCCTCTAAATGAGACTCTTTCCTCTATTCTTTGTCTAACTTTTATTCAAACTTAGATGTATTCTCTAGAACCATTCTCTAAACTTCCAGACTGAGTTAAGTGTCCGTTCTTTATACTGCCATAGTACCTGTTCTTTAACAAATCACCACATTCCTGAAATTACCTGTTACTGTCTCTGTCTATCCCACCAAAGAGTAACTTGACAGCAGTCACATATGTAATCCATTGCCTTCAGGAACAGTCTAATTACAAGCAATGACTCTCAGCCAGAGGTGTATAATCTCCTTAGCGCTTTAGATTATACGCTCCTCTCTTCTACTCCTAAAGCCTAGCATAATGCCTAATATTCAGTAGCTACACAGTGAATATAATTATTACATGGACTTATACAGTTTAGGCAATACATAGAGAAACAAAGAAGCATATCAAGAAATAAATATCACAATCTTATTTTTCACTTCAGCAACTTACGTTCTGGTTGTTTTTCATTGGGTGTTATGGATCGCACAAAGTCTTGTGGTGTCATAAACACTTCAGATTCACCATGCTCACTGATTACTTTCAAGGTAGCAAAATATCGGAAGATTTTATCTGGTGTGGAATATGCGCGAATCCTATTCTCATATTCCATCACCTAAAATTGGAAATTCAGAGAGTGTTACTGTATTAAGCATCTCATTTTCATGTATATTCTCTTATTTGGGGGGCAATTTTATATCATTTTTTTCTCTAACTGGATTTTTTATATTAGAAATTACTTGCGTCTCAAAAACTTGTGATATACGATTCATACTCCAGTTGAGGCAATGCTTGTATAAGTTTTCTTCAGAATTTTGAATATTTTCTAATTTCTTAAATCATTGAAAGCTAGCAAAACTGAAAAATGTCATAAAAGAATTCAAAAGGTCTCAGTAAAAGAGTATAATACCATATATATGGGAGCCTATCATTTTTTAAACACCTACCAAGGTTTTAAAAAGGGACTGATTTTACAGTTTTTACTTCCATGCAATTTCTTGAATTCAAAAACAAAACAGACGTGGGACTTCACAGGTCTGAATAGCTAACAGTCCTTCAAACAGAAAGTACATTACACAATAGCACAAAAAAATAAAATTACATATCATGGAAACTCAATTATTAACAGGTCTGAAGCAATAAGACTTTTACTTTTGATTAAAAAATTAGACTTCCAGGGACTTCCCTGGTGGCGCAATGGATAAGACTGCGATCCCAATGCAGGGGGCGCAGGTTTGATCCCTGGTCAGGGAACTAGATCCCACATGCATGCCGCAACTAAGAGTTCGCGCGCCACAACTAAGGAGTCCGTGTGCTACAACTAAGGAGTCCGTGTGCCACAATTAAGGAGCGGGCAAGCTGCAACTAAGAAGCCCACCTGCCGCAACTAAGGAGTCCACCTGCTGCAACTAAGGAGCCAGTGAGCTGCAACTAAGTAGGCTGCCTGCCGCAACTAAGACGCAGCGTGACCAAATTAATTAATTAATTAATTAATTAATTTTAAAATGTAGACTTCCAGAGAACATTTAAATATAGCATATTTAGAAAAGAGTGGACTTCGGAAGAACACAAGCAAATATTTGAATAGGAACAAAATTATATATGGCATACATTTAATTAAAAGATTATAATGTTAATATAAAAGCCTGTTTCCTTATCCAGCACCCAAGCCCCCATTCTGTACACGAAACATACAAAATACTGTATCTTCTGCATAATATTCTTCTACAGCCTACACAGTACCTTGGTGAAAAGATGTCTCTCATACCTGAATTTTATATGTTGAGTTAACCAACATTAAATAGTATCTTATAAATAACTGGTTAGAAAATGTGTCAAGGCAATACGATCTAAAAATCCAGTGGGGGGAAAAAAAAATCCAGTGAATTCAATGTCTATAAAGCAATTCACTATATTTAAAAAAACATTATTAATGTTTTAATTTAACTTATTAACGCAGCTATTAGTGTAACTGTCATTTCTGGCTAGATGGTCACTTTGAGGTCATTGATGGCAGCTGCTTAAAAATGGTCTCAATTCCACTACGAGATATGCTTTCAACCACTAAGAAAGGAATGCTAATTTGTAACTATACATGACAGGAAACTTTCTAATGCTAATTTGCATTAAAGTCTGAATACTTATTTCAGAAAATTTTTCAATAGATTTGGCATGTGGCAAACATACTAAGCAGTCCCATGGCATAGCAGTCGCCAACCTTTTTGGCACGAGGGACCGCTTTTGTGGAAGACACAAAAAGCTTGGGGGGGGGATGGTTCAGGCGGTAATGAGAGCAATGGGGGGGGATGGTTCAGGCGGTAATGCAAACAGCAAGGAGTGGCAGATGAAACTTCACTCACTCGCCTGCTGCTCACCTCCTGCTGTGAGGCCCAGTTCCTAACAGGCCACGGACTAGTACCAGTCTGTGGCCCTTGGGTTGGGGATCCCTCCCTTAGCAGCCTTTCAACCCCTTAGCAGCCTTAAGACTTAGCTATGAGTCTTAAATCAAAGGCATTTTATATTTAACTACAACTATCTGCTGGATCATACCAGCTATAGAACAAAAAATAATCAGTTTACAATATTTAGGGTATGGGCTACAGCTACTGCCAAAGATGGATTTGTAAACTAAAAAGTCAATCATATATAAGATAAAGATAGAAAAATAACAACTTAAAAGTCAATGATTTACAGACTGAAAATCAGATCCTTGATTGTTACCAAAAAAATATGCTGCTGAATATTATTAATTAGTTTTAGTTCGAAATAATAGGTTGAGGAGATAGACCTTCTCCATTCCTGCACTGGTAGAGTTTAGTATAGACATACTGTATAGTATATTTTTGCTTTTTTTCACTTAGCAATGTATCTTAAAGACCATATCACACAATTTGATATGCAGCTGCCTCCTTTTAAGTAGTCATGTTAAAGGAACACTAACAACTATTATATAAAGGGTTTAAAATATAGCATCCAAGATAACAAAGGCTTGGAAGCTAAGATATATAGAAAACTGTTGAAGAATTTTGGAACGTTTAACCTGGTGAAAAGATTTACTAAGGAAATTATAATAGTTACATTCAATCATCTACTTAAAACATTCTTGAGTTTCATGATGTTAAGAGAGCTGTCTTCACTAAAACAGCCAGACTTACTTGTATCAAAATTCAGCATTGTATTTCCTATATGAAAGGCACAAGTGTAGCCAAATAGAAGCTGCAACCAACTACTCTGAGAAATGGCTGGGTGGATAGGCTGGGTGGATAGGCCAGGTGGCTGGCACTTCCCAGATCCATGCCTTCAGCCAGCCAGCCAAAGCCCCCTCCCCACACCCCCATCCTGTGCCTAGTGACCCTACCCTAATGCCGCACAACCCAGCTGGGCTCACACTATCTGCGCTGGGCATTTTACTGCATCCAAGACCCTTGCTCCTACCCACAGCTGTAGCTCCAGAGACAAGGGTCCTGATCTACCCCCACTCTGAGTCTGCTTGGATGGAGCCTCTCCCAACCCCCATTTTTCATCAGTTTCCCTTGATGGCTTAGGGGGCTCATGTGAAGGGAAGTCAGCACTGAGATGCAGCCTCTGTTTCTGGAGCCTCTTGTAAAGCTCAGAAGATCCTGGAAACGGCCCAGACCAACTTGGATAAAAGAACCCCCAATCCTTCCCCAAAATTTGTGCCTGGGAGAAATAGGTCCCTCTCAGCTCTACAGTTCACAGCCCTGACAACTACAACCCCTGGAACAAAAGTAAAGAACCAACGTCAAGATGAAAGCAGCCAACATGTGGCTTCCAAGGCCAGTTCTACTCAGGGCCATTCCAGCCTGCAAGAAAGGGAGAAAGGGCATTGAAGAACCTTGTGGGAGATATTGTGTGCCAGGTCTAGAAGTGGCTAACATCACTTCTATTCAGTGGAAAACTAGCAAACTAGTAACAACCATTAAAAAAGGTAAAGTAAAAAAACAGGGCTCAGGATCACCTTTAGAAATCTGAAATGGCATGACGTTAACTGACCTAGGGTACACCATGAGCAAAATTTTGTAACCAAAACATGTTATGTTAGAAGAATGCAATGGAAAGAGCAAGGGTTTTAGAGTTACACAGACTTATATTTGATTCCTTCTATTATAAGTAACCAGCTATACTACTTTAGACAAGTTACTCAGTTGCTTCAAGCATTAAGTATATATGTAAGTATGTATGCATACATGTATATGTGTGTATATACACACATATATGCACGAACATACACACATTTACATGTGTGCATATGTATGTACATATACTATGCCTGGAAGACAGAAAATGCTCAATAAATGTTACTTTCCTTCTGTTTTTCATTTGTTCTGCTATGTGTGTAATAAGTAAACTTACTTGGGTTTTCTAGTCACCTAAGTTCTTAAGGATTTTGTTTGGTATATAGAGCATATTTTATGTCTTTTATTATTCATGTTCACCTATCAATCAATTTAAAAGTATTTACAATTGTACTGAACCAAATAATTTGGCTTCTTAATATGAAGATACCATTCCAAATCCAAAATAGCGACATCAGAAGCTCCTGAACTCCCCATCTCCCATGGATGCATCAAATGTACAGCTATACATGGAGTATTTCCCTCTGAAAGAAATCCAGAAACTAGCTGAACAATGCCTATACATTGGGTTAACGAGAAAGTACCAACATCAAAACTGGTAGGAAAGACTGAGACACACTCTTGCCATAAATCCCACCTCTGGCACAGTGCCATACAAATGGGAGAGAACTCTCAAACTCCAGCTTCTCCCTGAGCAGTAAAGGGTTTGGATGCTGCATCTAGCACCCCAACTTGTAAGACTCCCACTTGAAGGATGGGCCCCCAAAACAACTACTATGAAAGCCAATGGGACTTGCATCCATGAGACCCACAAGACTACAGAAAACAAAGAAACAGTTTTTAACAGGCTCTGGAGAACTCAGAGTATCTGTTGCCCCAGGGATCAGTGCAGAGGAAGAAGGCAAAAAACACCTACCTCCCAGTCTTCCCTTGAAAAAGGTCTATTTGCATATATTAAACGCTGCTGCCGGAAGGTCAGGCTTCTAATTTAGCACACATCTAAGGGCTGGCTGACATCCTCCATGGGGACTGGGGAAGAGAGTGGATGCCTCATCCAACTTCTCCATCTAGCCTACTCCAAATTGCTAGGATCTCCCTGGAAGGAGCTTATACACACGTCTGCACCTCAGCATTATTAGCTGTCATCTGAGGTATAAGTCCCTGAATCACCTGGCTCTGCAAGTCAACAGGGCTTGCATTCTTGAGTCCCACAGGACTGTAGCAAAAAAAGCAGATTGTAATGGGTACAGGAGCACAACCCTATGGCTATACACTTGGGCCAAGCTCAGGGAAAGCAGGCAAAAACTCCCATCTCCCAGTTTCTCCCTAGAAAGGGCTTCACTAGTTAGTTTCCCAGATGTTTCCTGAAAAGCCAGCTTCCAATCAACATGCATCTAAGTGCTGACTGTGATCCTTTGCTTTGGGACACTGCCAAGTCTTGGCACACTCTCAACTACAGGGAGGCACCAAAAACAAAGAAGGCAACTTGGACAATCAAAAAGGTTTTAGAGACAATCAAGAGCTTGGGCCAGGCTGATTGGCAAGGTTCATCTCATACATGAGACCATTCTGCCAAGACAGGGAGAGATGGCTGTTTCAGCTAAGGACTAGAAACCAACACAGAAAGTCTAGGAAAATAAGGAAACAGACAAATATGTTCCCAAAAAGAACAAGTTAAAACTCCAGAAACAGACCTTAATGAAACAAAGGTAAGTGATTTCCATGATCTAGAGTTCAAAATAACACTTATAAAAGGATGCTCACCAAGGTCAGAAGAACAATGCATGAACAATAAAAAGAATTAAAACACAGAGACAGGGACTTCCTTGGTGGTACAGTGGTTAAGAATCTGCCTGCCAATGCAGGGGACACAGGTTCGATCCCCGGTCCGTGCAGATCCCACATACCACGGAGCAACTAAGCCCATGCACCACAACTACTGAGCCTGCGCTCTAGAGACTGCAAGCCACTACTACTGAGCACGTGTGCCACAACTATTGAAGCCTGAGCGCCTAGAGCCCATGCTCCACAACAAGAGAAGCCATCACAGAGACAAGCCCGCGCACCACAACGAAGAGTAGCTCCCACTCACCGCAACTAGAGAAAGCCCACATGCAGCAACAAAGACCCAACGCAGCCAAAAATAATAAATGAATAAATAAATAAATAACTTTATTAAAAAACAAACAAAAAACCCCCACAGAGATAGAAATGTACCAAACAGAAATCACAGAACTAAAGAATGCAATAAATGAACTGAATAATTCAATAGAAGGGTTCAACAGCAGACTAGATCACATAGAAGAAAGAATAAGTGAACTCAAAGACAAACCGTGGAACTCATACAGAGGAGCCAGAATAGAGAATGAAAGAGAATAAAGATATCTTAAGGGACATATGGAATACCATCAAGTGAACCAAAATACACATTAAAGGGGTCGTAGAAGTAGAAAGAACAAGAAAAAGGGGGCAGAGTGCGAGAGGGTTGGACTGGGAATTGGGGATTAGCAGATGCAAACTGGTATATATAGAATGGATAAACCACAAGGCCCTACTATATAGCACAGGGAACTATATTCAATATCCTGTGATAAACCATAATGGAAAAGAATTTGAAAAAGAATGTATATATATATGTATAAAGGAGTCACTTTGCTATACAGCAGTAATTAACATAACATTGTAATTCAACTATACTTCAATAAAAAAATGAATTAAAAATAAAAATTACAAAAAAAGAAAAAGGGGGCAGAAAACTTATTCAATGAAATACTGATGAAAACGTCCCTAATCTGGGGAAAGAAACAGACATCCAGATCCAGGAAGCCTATAGAGTTCTAAACAAAATGAATCCAAAAAGAAACACACACTGTCAAAGTTAAAGGCAAGGAGAGAATCATAAAAGCAAGAGAAAAGCAACTTGTTATATTCAAAGGAACCTCCCATAATACTATCAGCAAATTTTTTCAGCAGAAACTTTGCAGCCAGAAGGGAAGGGGATGATATATTCAAAGTGCTGAAAGAAGAAAACTGACAACCACGAAAACTCTACCTGGCAAAGTTGTGATTCAGCATTGAAAAAGAAATAAAGACTTTTCCAAATAAGCAAAAGCTGAGGGAGCTGCATCAGCACTAGACCAATCTTACAAGAAATGTTAAAGAGCTAATTAATTCCTCAAGCAGAAACAAAAATGTAATAATTATTAACAGGAAAACATGTCAAGATATAAAACTCACTGGTAAAGGTAAATATATTCAGAATGCTCTAATTTTTAATAGTAGTGGGTAAATCACTTCTAACTCTAATATGAAAGGTAAAAGGAAAAGGTATTAAAATAATTACAATAATTTTAAAATGGACATACAATATAAAAAATATAAATTGTGATATGAAAAACATAAAATATGGGGGGGAGTATATAGAGTTTTTGTATATGTTGGAAGTTATCAGCTTAAAATACACTGTTACAAATATAAGGTGTTTTATGTAAACCCCATGGTAAACACAAAGCAAAAGTCTATACTGGAAACACAAAAGACGAAAAGAAATCTAAGCATATCATTGCAAAAAATCATCAAATCACCAAGGAAGAGAATAACAGAGGAATAAAAGGACAGAGGAATTATAAAACACCAAGAAAACAAATAACAAAATAGCAATCATAAGTGCATATTCATCAACAATCACCTTAAATGTAAATGAACTAAACTCTAAAATCAAAGACACAGAGTGGCTAAATGAATAAAAAAAACATCCAGCTATATGCTGCCTACAAGAGACTCACATCAGCTTTAAGGACACACCCAGACTGGAGGGAAATAATGGAAAAAGATATTCCATGAAAACACAGCCAACAGAAATCAGGGGTAGCTAAATTTGTATCAGGAAAAATAAACTTTAAGCCAAAGACTGTAACAAGAGACAAAAAACAGAACAATATAACTATATAAGATCAATTCATAAGGAGGATAAAACATTTGTAAACAATTTTATATCCAACATGAGAGATCCTAAATTTATAAAGCAAATATTAATAGAACTAAAGGGAGAAAAAGACAGCAATATAATAATAGAAGGGAACTTTGATACCCCATTTTGAACAACTGATCATCTGAATATAAAATAAATGAGGAAACATTGGACTTGAACTACATATTAGACCAGATGAACTCAAAGACATTTACAGAAAATTCCATTCAAAAGCACCAGAACACACATTATTCTCAAGTGCACATGGGACCCTCTCCAGCAGTGATCACATGTTAGGTCACAAAACAAGGCTTTATAAATTTAAGACTGAAATCATATCAAGTATCTTTTTTGACCATAATGGTATGCAGCTAAAGTTCAACTACAAAAAGAAGAAAACTAGAAAATTCAAAAATATGTGCAGATTAAACAACACATTCCTGAAAAACCAATGGGTCAAGGAAGAAATGAAAACAGAAATCAGAAAGTATCTTAAGAGGAATGAAAGTGGAAACACAAAATATCAAAACATGGGATGCAGCAAAAGCAATTCTAAAAGGAAATTCATAGCAATAAATGCCTACATTAAGAAAGAAGATTTTGGATTGGAAGAATCAATATTGTCAAAATGCCTATACTACCCAAGGCAATGTACAGATTCAATGCAATCCCTATCAAATTACCAATGGCATTTTTCACAGAACTAGTACAAAAAATTTTTACATTTATATGGAGATACAAAAGACCTGTGTCTGTGTGGAGACACAAAAGACAGAGCTGGAGGAATCAGGCTCCCTGACTTCAGGCTATACTACAAAGCTACAGTACTCAAAACAGTGTGGTACTGGCACAAAAACAGAAATTAGATCAATGGAACAGGATAGAAAACCCAGAAATAAACCCACACACCTATGGTCAATTAATCTATGACAAAGGAGGCAAGAATATACAATGGAGAAAAAACAGTCTCTTCAATAAGTGGTGCTGGGAAAACTGGACAGCTACATGTAAAAGAATGACATTAAAACATTCTCTAACACCACACACGAAAATAAACTTAAAATGGATTAAAGAGCTAAATGTAACACTGGACACTATAAAACTCTTAGAGGAAAACATAGGCAGAACACTCTTTGACATAAATTGCAGCAATATCTTTTTGGATCCACTTCCTAGAGTAATAAAAACAAAAATAAACAAATGGGACCTAGTTAAACTTAAAAGCTTCTGCACAACAAACGAAACCATAAACAAAACAAAAAGAAAACCCACAGAATGGAAGAAAATATTTGCAAACAAAGTGACCAATCGGAGATTAATCTCCAAAATATACAAAGAGTTCATTCAGCTCTGTCAAGAAAACAAACAGGGAATTCCCTGGTGGTCCAGTGGTCATGACTCCACACTTTCACTGCCAAGGGCACAGGTTCAATCCCTGATCGGGGAACTAAGATCCTGCAAGCCGCATGGCACGGGGAAAAAAAAAATCGAAAAATGGGTGGAAGATCTAAATAGACATTTCTCCAAAGAAGACATACAGATGGCCAAAAAGCACATGAAAAGATGCTCAATGTCACTAATTATCAGAGAACCGCAAATCAAAACTACAATGAGGACCTCATACCAGTCAGAATGGCCATCATCAAAAAGTCCACAAACAATAAGTGCTGGAGAGGGTGTGAAGAAAAGTGAACCCTACTACGCTGTTGGTGGGAATATAAATTAGTACAGCCACTATGGAGAACAGTATGGAAGTTCCTTAAAAAACTAAAAATAGAGCTACCATATGATCCAGTAATCCCACTCCTGGGCATATATCTGGAGAAAACCATGGTTTGAAAGAATACATGCACCCCAATGTTCACTGCAGCACTGTTAACAATAGCCAAGACATGAATACAACCTAAATGTCCGTCGACAGATGAATGGATAAAGAAGATGTGGCACATATACACAAGGGAATATTACTCAGCCATGAAAAAGAATGAAATAACGCCACTGGCAGCAACATGGATGGACATGGAGATTATCATACTAAGTGAAGTAAGTCAGACAGAGAAAGACAAATATCATTGATATCGCTTATATGTGGAATCTAAAAAAAATGACACAAATGAACTTATTTACAAAACAGACTCATAGACTTAGAGAACAAACTTACGGTTACCAGCAGGGAAGGGTTGGGGGGAGGGAGACACTGGGAGTTTGGAATTGACATGTACACACTGCTATATTTAAAATAGATAACCAACAGGGACCTACTGTATAGCACAGGGAACTCTTCTCAATATTCTGTACTAACCTAAATGGGAAAAGAATTTGAAAAAGGGTAGATACTTGTATATGTATAACTGAATCACTTCGCTGTACACCTAAAAGTAACACAACATTGTTAATCAACTATACTCCAATATAAAATAAATTTTTTTTAAAAAAGATAAGAGATAACAAGTGTTGGTGAGGGTATGGAGAAAAGGGAACACTTTTGCACTGTTGGTGGGAACATAAATTGATTCAGTCACTATGGAAAACAGTACAGAGGTTCCTCAAGAAATTAAAAATAGAACTACCAGGCTTCCCTGGTGGCGCAGTGGTTGAGAATCCACCTGCCAATGCAGGAGACATGGGTTCGAGCCCTGGTCCAAGAAGATTCCACATTCTGCAGAGCAACTAAGCCCATGTGCCACAACTACTGAGCCTGTGCTCTAGAGCCCGTGAGCCACAAATACTGAAGCCCGCACACCTAGAGCCCGTGCTCTGCAACAAGAGAAGCCACCGCAATGAGAAGCCCACGCACCGCAATGAAGACCCAACACAGCCAAAAATAAATAAAATAAATAAATTTAAAAAAAAATAGAACCATATGACCCAATAATCCAGCTTCTGGGTATATATCCAAAGGAAATGAAATCAGCATCTCAAAGAGATATCTGTACTCCATGTTAATTGCAGCACTGTTCACAATTGCCAAGGTACGGTAACAACCTATGTGTCCATCATGCAATCTCAAGGGACTCCAAAGACCCAAAATAATTTTGAAAAAGAAGAACAAATTTGGCGGACTCCAACTTTCTGATTTCAAAACTTATTACAGTCATAAGAAAAATGTGGTACTGGCACAAAGACAATCATATAGAGCAGACAAATAGAAAAGAAAGCCCAGAAATAAACCCTCAGACACATCATCAAATGATTTTGACAAGGGTGCCACAACCGTTCAATGGAGAAAGGACAGCCTTTTCAACAAATGATGTTGGGAAAATTGGATATCCACATGCAAAAAAATGAAGTTGGGGGCTTCCCTAGTTGTCCAGTGGTTAAGACTCAGCGCTTCCACTGCAGGCGTGTGGGTTCAATCCCTGGTCAGGGAAATTCCACGTGCCACAAGGTGTGACCCAAAAAAAATTTTTTTTCTTAATTAAACAAAATTCTTAAAAATGGGATATGGCTTCCCTGGTGGCGCAGTGGTTAACAATCTGCCTGCCAATGCAAGGGACATAGGTTCGAGCCCTGGTCTGCTAAGATCTCACATACCGTGGAGCAACTAAGCCCATGTGCCACAACCCGTGAGCCTATGCTCTAGAGCCCGCGAGCCACGACTACTCAGCCCACGTGCCACGACTACTGAAGCCTGCACGCCTAGAGCCCATGCTCTGCAACAAGAGAAGTCACCCCAGTGAGAAGCCCGTGCACCGCAACGAAGAGTAGCCCCCACTTGCCACAACTAGAGAAAGTCTGCGCACAGCAATGAAGATCCAACGCAGCCAAAAATAAATAAATAAAAAATTTAAAAAAAAAATGGGATAGAAAAAGTACGTTTTTAAATAGGTTCTCGGGGAGACAAAATGACACATGGAATGGTTACCCATTCACTGAGACTTTAGTGAAAGAAATAAAAACTATTTCAGATATAGATTAGAAAGGTTTTATTACTACTAATTAAGTAAATTACACTGATAGCTTTCATTTTTTCTGTGAAGCATAAGATATAGTCATCTGCTAAGCAGAAAGCGGGAGCAGAAAATGGAAGATTCAAAAATAAACATTTACTTGGGGCATTTTTGCCCAACACTGTAAAATGTAAAGTTTGACTATAAGTGAAGCTGATTGTGCAAGATAAATTTGAACTTTCCTCAAATTCATTCAGGGCAAAAGATTAAATAAATGTATCATTTTGGAAAAAATGGCATGATAGATAATTAAGTTGTGATACATAACTTTTGTTCAAATTCAGTTTAATCAGAAGTGGATTTGGGAAATGAGAAGACATATTTAACAGCTTCATCCAAATAAACAGAAGATCCAAATTTTTCTTGCTTGCAGTTATACAGCCCCCCCAACACACACAAAGTAACTCAAATTATCTTGTTGCACTGATTAGCTATATTTTAGCAAGTAAAGGTAATTCCCTGAATTTCAATGCTAACATGCAAAATGTCTAAGAAATTCAACCTTTTGACTTTTCATCACTGGTCTGCTGAATTCAAATGTCCAATATCATAGGCATTATTACAGAGGAGCTAAACTTTTCTCAGGTAAAACTGTATAACAGCATATTGTGTTAAAGATATAAAATGCTGGAATTACGTTGAGTTTATGCTGTCCTCAAAATTAGTTGATTTTTTGGAAATATTTGTATATTTCCAAAGAGATTTTATTCTGCCTTTACAATTTGGCATCATGACAAATCAGTATATCACAGACTCAACTTCACATATATGAAAACATTCAGAATCAGAAAGATCTAAAAAGCAATAATCACCTTAGGTGGTTGAATTGAAAGAACAAAGAAAATACATGTTAATCCTGATTACCAATCCTAGGTCCTTTTCACTATCCCAATTAACTTCACATTCAAAGAGTACCTTTGCCTTAGAACATGATGGAAAATAGCAAAGAGGTGAATAACTTCAAAGTGAATATAAGCCATCTGAAATATATGATAAAAGACTCAACAGCATTATTCTAAAATAGAATTAACTATAGTTCTAATAATTTATAAGACTGTGTTCCATACTTTTCTGTCTCTGAATCCAGAACGTTTCTTCTTTTTCTCTTCTGGATAAGGCTCAAGACAAATACCTGAAGCCTTTTTTTCGTGGTTACAATCTTCCCCTTCATCTTTACTCTTCCCTTTATCACCAAGTTCACTCTTTATGTTGTTTACAGATGGTGGGGATTGTGCAAGGGCCCTGGATATTAAAAAAAAAAAAAAAATCTATCAATCAAGAAGGTCCATCATATTAAACAAATAAAGATTTTCAGATAAAGCTAAGCAGGAGCAACAGCAATGAAATTCGTGAAAAGTTTGACATGAACAGGTTCCTCAAAAAATTAAAAGTAGAACTAACATATGATCCAGCAATCCCACTTCCGGTTATATATTCAAAAGAACTGAAAGCAGGGTCATTCAGAGATTTTTGCACACTCATGTTAATAGCAGCATTATTCACAATAGCTAAAACGTGGAAGCAACCCAAATGTATACTGATAGATAAATGGATAAAGGGAATATGGTATATCTGTATAACAGAATAATATTCAGCCTTAAATATAAAGGATATGACACCAAAAGCACAGGCAACAAATCAAAAACAGGCAGGATTACATGACACTAAAAACCTTCAGCAGAGCAATAATCAACAAAATGAAAAGACCATCTACACAATGGAAGAAAATATTTGCAAACCATATATTTAATAAAGGGTTAATATTTAAAATGTATAAAAGGAACTCTTACAACACAATAGCAACAAAATAAATAACCTGATTAAAGGTGCTCAACATCAATAATCATCAGGGAAATGCAAATCAAAACCACCACGAGATATCACCTCACACCTGGTAGGATGGCTTTGCTCAAAAACAAACAAACAAATAACAAAACAAAACCCCAAAAGATAACAAGTGTAGGCAAGCATGTGGAGAAAAGGGATGCCTGGTACACTGTAGGTGGGAAAGTAAATTGATACAGCCACTATGGAAAACAGTATGGAGGATACTCAAAAAACTAGCCATAGAATATGTTAGTTTTCTAACTAGAATATGATTAAGCAATCCTACTTCTGGTTACACATCACAAGGAACTGAAGTCCGGATCTCAAAGAGATATATACACTCTCATGTTCAGTGCAGTATTATTCACAATAGCCAAGATATGGGAGAAACCTAAATTTCTATCAATCAACACAGAATTTGCAAACGAAGCGACTGACACGGGATTAATCTCCAAAACATAAAAACAAACAACTCGGGACTTCCTGGAAGTCCAGTGGTTAAGACTCTGTGCTTCCATCACAGGGGGCAGGCACGGGTTCGATCCCCGGTCAGGGAACTGAGATCCCACATGCCACATGGTGGGGAGAAAAAAAAAAAAAAGTATCTCTTTAAAAAAAAAAAAACAGCTCAAGCAAAAAATGGGCAGAAGATCTAAAGAGACATTTCTCCAAAGAAAACATCCAGATGGGCAACAGGCACATGAAAAGATGTTCAACATCACTAATTATTAGAGAAATGCATATCAAAACTACAATGAGGTACCCAAATCTACAATGAAGCATCACCTCACACCGGTCAGAATGGCCATCATCAAAAAACCTACAAAAAATAAATACTGGAGAAGGTGTGGAGGAAAGGGAACCCTCCTACACTGTTGGTGGGAATGTAAATTGGTACAGTCACTATGGAGAACAGTATGGAGATTCCTTAAAAAACTAAAAATAGAGCTACCATATGATCCAGCAATCCCACTCCTGGGCATATATCTGGAGAAAACCATAATTCGAAAGGATACATGCACCCCAAAGTTCACTGCAGCACTGTTTACAATAGCCAAGACACGGAAGCAACCTAAATGTCCATCGACAGAGGCATGGATAAAGAAGATGTGGTACATATATACAATGAAATATTACTCCGCCATGAAAAAGAATGAAATAATGCCATTTGCAGCAACAAGGATGGACCTACAGATTGTCATACTGAGTGAAGTAAGTCAGACAAAGACAAATATCATATGATATCGCTTATATGTGGAATCTAAAAAAAAGGGTACAAATGAACCTATTTACAAAACAGAAATTGAGTCACAGATGTAGAAAACAAACTTATGGTTACCAAGGGGGAAAGTGGGGAAAGGCATAAATTGGGAGACTGGGACTGACATATACACACTACTACATATAAAATAGATAACTAATAAGAACCTACTGTATAAAACTGAAGTATAGTTGATGTACAGTAAGTTACAGGTATACAATACAGTGATTCACAATTTTTAAAGATTATACTGCAGGATGGTGAATTTTATGTTATACATATTTTTTACCACAACAACAACAAAAAATGCACTGAAAGAAGAAATGTGAGACCAAAAGAATCACAAACAGGTATTTAGATAAAAACTTGCACTTGAAAGAAAATTCTACATGAAGACAAATCATCTGATGGGCTTCCCATGTTCATTCTATTATGAACAGCAAGAAAAAAACTGAATGTTCAGTAAAGGCTCCTTGGGCTAACTAGAGATTGAAACTGATAATCTATTCTATAAAGATTTTCCCTACTTACTCAGCCAAGGTAATGACTCTATTCCTTCAAATTCCTACACTATTTAGTGACTGAACCTTAACATGTAATTTAGGCTGGTTTTACAAGACCTTCACTGTGCTTACCACCCTCTGGTTTAATGAAAAGGACTAAAGGCATTACTAAGACTCTATTGGCAAAATTTGTTGAGGCCCTCCAAATACCTTGACCAAAGCATTGTCACTGGTCCTTCTAAATCTCAGATCCACCCCTTTTGGAACTCATAAACTCTCACCCTTTGAAACAGTCATAGGATGCCCAATGCACTTGTCTCCTTCTTCTGACCCACAACTGATAAAAGAAGAAATACTCCAATATTCCAAAGACCTAATTGCTTCTATTAAAAATAATCATGCTTTGGTAAAGCAATCTTTTCACAGTGCACTGTTCGGAGATGAAGACCTTAAGCATCACACCTTGCACCTGGAGATTCTGTCTATTGGAAAAGACACCTCCAGAAGAACTCTCTTCAAGCTTGCTGGAGAGGCCTCTATCGGGTACTGCTAACCAACCTTTGTGCTGCCAAACTCCAAGGAAGAGACTATTAGATTCACGTCAGAAACCTAAAGAAAGCGCCAAACCCTGACTGGACCTGCACATCATCTGGTGACCTGAAACCAAAGATTTCCTGAAATTGAAGGAGACAACTTCTGATGAGACAGCTATCCCAAGATATCTGAACAAGGCCTGTTGGAAATGTGTTGCCGAAACCTTTAATGATGACAATGTTTCAGATGATTTCCAATGTCTATGATCTTGGTAACAGTGAACTTCAGATAAAACGTGCATGAGAGTTCTCCCTCTTACACCTCCTTGTTACTCAAATGTGACCTCAACAGTTTTCCCATCTATGCACTTCCTCTCCAACATGAGACATTAGACCCAGGAAAGTTCCTCCCTGGCACTGAAATATGAAAACTCACTGATAGTAGAAAACCTGATTCTTGATCAGCAATGCTTTCAGAGAAAGATCTTGGTCAAAAGGGGGAAATGTAAAAAATTAATAAACAGAAGCCTCAATTACAGTCAGCGGGAGCTCTCACACTCTGTGATGATAGCAGAGCCCAACAGGAAGAAGACACCTCTTCTTTCCTGACAAGGACTCAGCCAATAAAAAGCCATGGACTCTTTGCTTATTATGCCCCTCCCAACTTCTTTTTCACCCTATGAAAGACAGACAGACCTTGAAGCAGAATATTTCCTATTTGTTGCTTTGACATGATAGCCTAATTCCCTGAAACATCTTATTTCATAGACAAATATTATCAATGCCAAATGATTTAGCAAAGAAATTTCGATACAAAGTCAAGCCAGAAATCAATCCCTTTTAGATAACGGAGACAACAGGAAGAATAAAAGTACATGCAGGAACAGGATGCTCAGATAACACTCACCTCTTCCACAAGAGACCAGTACTTGCAGTTACTGCAGATGCTCCAAGAAAAGCCACCATCATCAGCCGTCGCCTGATCTGGGTGGGCTGTGATGCTCCATGGTACCATCGAGAGCCCACTGCCAGCTCTGCCAATGCAGAAAGAGAGTTAAGACGAAACATCCTGTGAACAAAAAGTAGAAATGTTACTCCTAGCTGGTGGCAGTGACAGTGATGATGATGATAATAACAGTATTAACATCACCAACAAATACTAAGTACTTAATGGCAGACAGTATTCTAAACACTTGGCAATACTATGCATTATCCCATTTAATCCTCAGAACAACCTGATGAGAAATGTACTACTACTTATAAACCTTACATATCAGTCAAGGTATAATTAGAAGAAACCACATGGTAATTTGAACAGGGAAAATTTAATAAAAGCATTATTAATTACAACAGGCAATTAAGTACTAAGGGGTAAAGAGACATTAGATACAGGGAGCAGTCACTATTTAAAGGGCTGTTGCAGAGCAACAAAAAAGGAATAAATCTGTAAACAGGCCACTCCCAACAGGATTGAGATCTGGAAACTCTGGTGAGGATACAGCCATGGATGTCAGAGAAATTTACTAAAGTGCTACACCAAAAGAACTCACTGTAAAGCCATCTACAGGTGACTGAAGGAGAAACAGACATTTCTTCTTGATTACATGACTTTTTGTAGTGGCAGTTCATTCAAATCACACAAAGTATCCATACTTCTCCCCTTTGATTTTCTCAAAGCATAGTTTATTTCTTCCTGATTTAAATTACCTTGCACTTTGTATGTATATTCACATATTCACGTATTTGTTCATACATAACTTTGCCTCCCCCCAACCCCCAACATACACAATTGGTTCTGAGGCCAAAATTATTCTTTTCCTCTTTGAAAACACAGAGTCTAACACATAGCCTGTTACATTACAGCTGCTTAAAATATTTAACTATTTTACTTTAACATGAAAAATGTCAAGTTGCAAATTATACAGGTACTGGCTCTGAACATTTAAGTACATTTCTCAACCCCAATACACTAAGAAAACTATGTCTTTCATTATTTGGGTTCAGGTCAAGTTAGACTATTTAGCTGTCTCCTAACATCACCGAGGTGGTTACTGATTCTTCTCTGGGACCTATACCTATAATCTCTTAAGTAAATCTTTCTCTTAGCCTCCTTCATTCAACGTAGGTCCAATGCCAAAGTTGGAGCTAAATCTTGCCCTTAAAGATAAAGTGGGAAATAATTAATTTTTTCTCCTATATGCTATGACCTAAGCTTCAGCACCACAATTCTTACATCCCTTCCAATCCTAGAAATCACCTCATTTTATTGCACATACTCTAGCAAATTCCAGCACCAAGGAGATTGTCTTTTATGTTTTCTTACATCCGTCAACTTCTGATTCATTTTTAAATTAACATTTTCCAAACCCACAAGTGCATTCATACATAGCATTGCTTTTGTCTGTAACAAAGACAAGCACAACTAAAACATTCATATCTGGAGAAAACATTATTCAACATTGACAACAGAAAGAAAAGAGCATTTGAAAGTTCTCAATGTGAAAGACAAATAACATAACCAGTTCAAAAGCTGGACTAGGCAAGGGGTATAAGGCTGGAAGATAAGTTTACAACATCTGATCAGATATGGAGAATATATAAATGACCAAATAGGAAAGCCATGATCACTTGAGAAGATCCTTTGAATGCTGGACTGAGAATTTTGATCACATATACAACAAACAGGGAGCCACTGAAGTCCTTAAAAGGAAAATAACATGATGCAAACATTTTTAAAAGAATTCCAATCTATCTAATAGCAGTGAATAGAATAAACTACAAAGAACCATAGGCAGAGAGAGCTAACAGGGAAGTAATGAGTACAGTCAGAGGCAGCTAATAACCAAAAGTATTGTGATGAGCACCTAGATCAGGATGGTTAAGTATAGAAACCAAAAATAAAATAAAATTTTCCAAAGAGAAACAAAACTATCAGATATCAGTGTTTGACATACATCAATATCTAACTGCCTTGGAATTCCCTGGTGGTCCAGTGGTTAGGACTCTGCACTCTCACTGCTGAGCGCCCGGGTTCAATCCCTGGTTGGGGAACTGAGATCCTGCAAGTCGTGTGGTGTGGCAAAAAAAAAATCTAACTGCATAGGAGATGAGGAAGACAAAAAGGGAAAAGAAATTAAAATAATGACAACACTAAGGAATATGGTAGAAAGTGAAATGGAATAGGAATCCAATGACCCAAGATCTAGACTCAATTCTACTACTAAACAGTTATGCACAAAGGAAGTTCATCTCTCCTCCTCAGAGAAGAGTATACCCATTGATGAGAGAACTGCCTACAGGAGCTTTAGGGTTTCTTTTATTTCTTTAATGTTCTCATACCTCTGGTGAAAAAAGGTATGGCAAAATTTAATCTATTTCAATTCGGGGGGAGGGACTAAGACCATATGATATATTCAAGATTTATTAGCTTTGGGAATCCATATCCGTATGCTATGGCTCCAGAGAATTTTAAACTTTGGAGGTTCTGAGTTATACTAACATTCCACTTACATCTGATGTTGTAATTCAAATGTTACTGTCTACATCTCATTTCACCACTGGTTTTAATCTCATTCCCCAAAGTACACATCAATACATATCTAGTCATCTTCTCTAGTGTAATTTCCAATAGATGTCAAATAAACTGAGGAAAAAAATTATCCCACTGAGAACAGGCTCTATTATAATTTAATTCTCAGCTTTGTACTGAAGAAATAGTGTAACTAGTCGAATGTGTTAATTTTTGATGAGAGACCGTTTAAACAGATTTAAGGAGATCAGCTTTCCAACTGAGTCTGGAAAACTGAATAGGCCAACTGGCAGCAGTTATGCAGTAATGAAGATTAACATGCACATTTATGACATGGATTAAATTAAATCAAAACCAGTGCATTTTTCTCTTTCCTAACAGTCCCTATCCTTCTCCCAAAAAAAGGCATGCCTCTAAAAAATAGCTTTTAATTGCAACTGAAAAAAGATGAAGACGTATTTCTAATCAAGAAATGTCAAGAGAAGCAAGTAAAAGATAATCTTGTTACCAAAGAAAAGCATTATCTACCCAACAAGAAACAGAACAAGTCGTTTTTTTTTAAAAAAAACAAAAAACCTGTAACACTATATCACTGCTGTGTTTCTATATCTATTATTTTTAAACTATCATGCTTAATGTATTGCTTTTGGTAACTTTCAAAGGGCCACAGAACCAGAAAATCACTTAATTCAACATCATTATTTTCCAGGTGAAGCAACTAAAATCTAGATAAGTTATGTAGTTTACTTATAGATAATTAGTACAAAAACCTACAATAGATCCCAAAATTCTTGCTTCCCAAATAAATAACATAAGGGGGGGAAACCTCTTCAAAACTGTTCCCAGAAAAATAAATATAATAGCCGCACTTCAAAAGGAGATCAAGTGTCCAATTACAGAAAGATACACAATGTTATGACAGAATACAATGTAATATAAATATTAAAAATGATAACCATTAAAAAGTATTAAAATATTATTTCACAAAATAACAGAAAGTTGGGCTAAAGATATAAAAAGACAGTTGAAAAACAGAAGTAAACATGGCTCTATAATCTATGAAAAGATACTTAATATCACACATAATAAGACAATGCAAATTAAAACTATATTGACAAACTGTTTTTCACTCATTAAGCTGGCAAAATCCAAAAGTTTTAAAACATACTAGTTGGCAATGCTGTAGAAATGGCACTGCTGAGGAATGTGTAAATTGATACAATCTACAGAGGGCAATTGGGTAATATCCATCAAAATCACCTATATAAACTGCATATATTGACCTAGCAATTCCACTTCTGATATAATACGCTATTGATATACTTGCACACCTTTGAAACTACACACACAAACATTCATTGCAACATGGTTTGTAACAAACAGCAAAAGACTAAAAACGACCCCAGTGATCACCAAGAGAGAACTGGTTACACTACGATAAATATCAATATATACAAGGCAATATCACATAGCAATAAAAAGAAAATGAAAAAACTATGTATAGATTTGGAAAGATTTTCAAGACATACTGTTATCTTAATAAAGCAAGGTGTGGGACAACATATATAGTATGATACCTTTCGTGTAAAAAAAAGGGAAACAAGAATGTGTATTTGTATGTTCTTATTAATTAATTCTGGAAGGACACACAAAACAGTAATAGCAATAGTGCCGGTGGGGGTGGGAGGTGGGTGAGATATGAGACAGGGAGATTTTTTTTAACATCTTTATTGGACTATAATTGCTTTACAATGGTGTGTTAGCTTCTGCTTTATAACAAAGTGAATCAGCTATATATATACATATATCCCCATATCTCCTCCCTCTTGAGTCTCCCTCCCACCCTCCCTATCCCGCCCCTCTAGGTGGTCACAAAGCACGGAGCTGATCTCCCTGTGCTATGCGGCTGCTTCCCACTAGCTATCTATTTTACATTTGGTAGTATATACAAGTCCATGCCACTCTCCCACTTCATCCCAGCTTACCCTTCCCTCTCCCCATGTCCTCAAGTCCATTCTCTACATCTGCATCTTTATTCCTGTCCTGCCCCTAGGTTCTTCATAACCACTTTTTTTTTTTTAAGATTCCATATATATGTGTTAGCATACAGTATTTGTTTTTCTCTTTCTGACTTACTTCACTCTGTATGACAGTCTCTAGATTCATCCACGTCTCTACAAATGACCCAATTTCGTTCCTTTTTATGGCTGAGTAATATTCCATTGTATATATGTACCAAATCTTCTTTATCCATTCGTCTGTCGATGGGCATTTAGGTTGCTTCCATGACCTGGCTATTGTAAATAGTGCTGCAATGAATGTTGGAGTGCATGTGTCTTTTTGAGTTATGGTTTTCTCTGGGTATATGCCCAGTAGTGGGACTGCTGGGTCATATGGTAGTTCTATTTTTAGTTTTTTAAGGAACCTCCATACTGTGCTCCATAGTGGCTGTATCAATTTACATTCCCACCAACAGTGCAAGAGGGTTCCCTTTTCTCCACACCCTCTCCAGCATTTGTTGTTTGTAGATTTTCTGATGATGCCCATTCTAACTGGTATGAGGTGATACCACATTGTAGTTTTGATTTGCATTTCTCTAATAATTAGTGATGTTGAACAGCTTTTCATGTGCTTCTTGGCCATCTGTATGTCTTCTTTGGAGAAATGTCTATTTAGGTCTTCTCCCCATTTTTGGATTGGGTTGTCTGTGTTTTTAATATTGAGCTGCATGAGCTGTTTATATATTTTGAAGATTAATCCTTTGTCCATTGATTTGTTTGCAAATATTTTCTCCCATTCTGAGGGTTGCCTTTTTGTCTTGTTTGTAGTTTCCTTTGCTTTGCAAAGGCTTTTAAGTTTCATTAGGTCCCATTTGTTTATTTTTGGTTTTATTTCCGTTACTCTAGGAGGTGGAACAAAAGAGATCTTTCTGTGATTAAGTCAGTGTTCTGCCTATGTTTTCCTCTAAGAATTTTATAGTGTCCAGTCTTACATTTAAGTCTCTAATCCATTTTGAGTTTATTTTTGTGTATGGTGTTAGGGAGTGTTCTAATTTCATTCTTTTACATGTAGCTGTCCGGTTTTCCCAGCACCACTTATTGAAAAGGCTGTCTTTTCTTCATTGTATATTCTTGCCTCCTTTAACAAAGATAAGGTGACCATATGTGTGTGGGCTTATCTCTGGGCTCTCTATCCTGTTCCATTGATCTATATTTCTGTTTCTGTGCCAGTACCATACTGTCTTGATTACTGTAGCTTTGTAGTATAGTCTGAAGTCAGGGAGCCTGATTCCTCCAGCTCCGTTGTTCTTTCTCAAGATTGCCCTGGCTATTCGGGGTCTTTTGTTTCCATACAAATTGTGAAATTTTTTGTTCTAGTTTTGTGAAAAATACCATTGATAGTTTGATAGGGATTGCACTGTATCTGTAGATTGCTTTGGGTAGTATAGTCATTTTCACAATGTTTATTCTTCCAGTCCAAGAATATGGTATATCTCTCCATCTGTTTGTATCATCTTTAATTTCTTTCATCAGTGTCTTATAGCTTTCTGCATATAGGTGTTTTGTCTCCTTAGGTAGGTTTATTCTTAGGTATTTTATTCTTTTTGTTGCAATGGTAATGGGAGTGTTTCCTTAATTTCCATTTCAGATTTTTCATCATTAGTGTATAGGAATACAAGAGATTTTTGTGCACTAATTTTATATCCTGCTACTTTACCAAATTCATTGATTAGCTCTAGTAGTTTTCTGGTAGCGTCTTTAGGATTCTCTATGTATAGTATCATGTCATGTGTAAACAGTGACAGTTTTACTTCTTTTCTGATTTGTATTCCGTTTATTTCTTTTTCTTCTCTGATTGCTGTGGCTAAAACTTCCAAAACTATGTTGAATAATAGTGGTGAGAGTGTGCAACCTTGTCTTGTTCCTGATCTTAGTGGAAATGGTTTCAGTTTTTCACAATTGAGGATGATGTTGGCTGTGTGTTTGTCATATATGGCATTCATTATATTGAGGTAAGTTCCCCCATGCCTACTTTCTGGAAGGTTTTTATCATAAATGGGTGTTGAATATTGTCAAAAGCTTTTTCAAGATAGATTTTTATGAAATACTATTTCAGTTTTAAAACTATGCTTATGTATTTTTCCAGACAACAGACAGTATTTCATGCAAGCATCTTGAGTGAAGTTTAAAGACAGAATACAAGGTAATATGTGCATGCCAATTAAAATAATGTAAAATATGTGTACCTTTTTAATTTATAAAAAAATTTAGATGATGCAAATAAAATTTAAAGATTACTCCGGGGGTAGAGTTTTACTCAAACTCTTTCATTTAAAGAAAAATAAAGGCAGACCCAGGTTGATGTTTCATCCTCCTCAGCCAAGAGCTGTAACTTGCCAGCCCTATTAGTGGGCTCAGGCCCAATAATGTCTCAGAAATCAACCCATATCATGGTAAATTTCCCTAGTAAGATAAGCGTTACTTAAATCAAATTCATATCCTGATACTCTGATTACTGGCACATCCTGATTCAACTTACCAAACTATTAGAATTCCAGACCTTATCCTGAGCCTGACTTATCTGCTTGCACTTTCTATGTTATTATGCCTCTGGTATTTATGATCTCTGGCAACTGCACATTCATAGAACAACTGCTTGGCTCTTCCACTCCTGACACTGGCCTACATAAACCTCTTTTGTACTATTTCTGACTGTTACCCAGCACTATTGTTAAAAGCAACATCTGTTAATACTGAGGCCAAAATAAATTTCTGAGATATACCTAAATTTGGCTATCAACAAAACTCAGACCTCAGTTAACTAAAACTTCAAGGTTTCAAAGTGTTTAGTCTACATGAACTAAGATTCTGAGAAAACAAGGACTGAGTGTCCTTTATATCTGTATTTCTAGACTCTGATACAGCACCTGTCACAGCTAGTATACATAGCTGATCGGTCAGTGCACTCCATGAACCTGGAAAATTTTTGCTCTCTGAGAAACACATTATAGAATCAGCACTATCTGGAGTGCCCACAAGAATTCCCTCTAGTCATTCCAGTGGCAGCTGGATACTAACCATAGATTTGGATTCAGTAGGCCATCAGAGCCTCAGCCATTAAGTACCTTAATTATACACTTAACTCTCTTTTATTCTATTTCCATGCTCACTAAGTAATTTGTACTTCCTACTTACATTGCCTTCAGAGAGAGAACATGTTGATCAGAAGATGGGAGTTTCTAGTTCTTATGGTAAATTAATAAATTGGCAATCTGCAATCTGGCTTATAATTTTAATCTCCCATGATATTACACAGTCTAAAGAAGCTTCTCTGAATCCAACCAATTCCAAGGCACTGATATGATCCAGTTTAAGGACTTCCAAGGTTCAAAGCCAAGGTCTTGGACTATGGTGACATCTTGTCCCTCTGCCTCGCCATTTCATTCAAACTTACACCCCAGTGAGAATTTCTCAAAAGCTTTGTATGGCCAGAGTCATTGAATCTAGGGATCCACACTCACTCTTCCTTCTGCCCGGGGTGTAATCAAGTTAGGGGAAGAGAATAAATGAAGAGTCTAAATAAAGGAAAATCATGGGAATATTGTTTTGCTGGACATGATACAGATTTTTGTGTGGAATAAGCAAGACTACTTGCATTTTTGTTACAATAATAATACAGGAATACACTTTTATTGTTGAAAATGTTGTTGTAGAGAAATACATAAGAAACTATGTATTCTTTTTCATGTATCTGAAATTCCACCACTCTCCCTAAAAGAAAGAAGAGGGAAAATAAGATGCATGTTTGTATATCCCATCAAAGGATATATAGACATACTTCTTTAACTACTATAGAGTATTTCATTCTATGACTGTTCCACTATGACTGTTTAACTATTCGCCAATTAATACAGTAAGTTGTTTCCATACTTTGCCATTACAAATATAGCTCAGGGGCTTTTTTCCCTATGCATTTATTTTTATTCAAGTATATCTGTGGGACAGATATCTAAAAATGAAACTGTTAGGTTAGAAGAGTGTGATCGTTTTTAAGTTTTTAAAAAATTTTATTGAAGTATAGTTGATTTACAATGTATTAATTACTTCTGTACAGCAAAGTGACTCAGAGATATATATATATATTCTTTTTCATATTCTTTCCCACTATGATTTGTCACAGGATATTGAATATAGTTCCCTGTGTTATACAGTAGGACCTTGTTGTTTATCCATCCTATATATAATAGTTTGCCTCTGCTAATCCCAAACTCCCATTCCTTCCCTCCCCTACCCCCATTTTTGACTTTGATAGATACTGCCAAATTACCCTTCAATACTGACATTCCAATTTACACACCACCAGCAGTGTATGAGGGTATTCCTTTCCCTGTACTTGTTATTCTCAATCTTTTCCATTTATATGAGAGATAAATAATCTAAGTAAATGAGTTTGATAATATTTGATTAGTAAATGAATTTGATAATATTTGTTTACTTTTCAAGAGTTCACCTTTGGTGTTCTGAGGACCATTAGAATATTAAGCTGTATTTATTTTCTTTTGTTCTAGTAATATTCCCAGTCCTCAGGCTTCATCTTTCCTTATTTGCAAAAAAAATAAAAGGCGAGGGGGGGGGGCATTTGTTTCACCTAGATTATTTTAGATATAAAACAGTATGTTTACGCTAGATGTAATATTAACACTATTTCATTCAATGTTATTTTTGAGTAGAATGTTATTTTTATTAAACAACAAAAAGGCTATAACTTCCTTAATCTGAACCATTTCAATACTCTTCTTATTCAATCTGACTGAGCTCCACCAGATCTGACTGGGAAGATTTTTTCCATCTAATGTTTTGCTTTCTAATGGCTAGTTATACTTTCAAAATACTTGAATTGATTATCCATTCATCACATTACTGAAAAGAATTATTTAATCTAAACAGTAACAAAGTTCTCAAAAATACCCCTCAAGTGTTTCATCTTCACACAAGCTAAAATTTACACTTCACACATACTAAAAATTACAGTGTGCCCAATTCAACTTCAGTACAGGGACATAGCTACTTCAGTGTTTCACAACAAAGACGGATGCACTTTTTCATATGTACTTTTTTGTAATTTATTTTACGAAAGCTACAACCTAGAACAACTTACTAAATACACACTAGGCAGTAGTGCAAACATCAACAAGTGTATTTATTTCACTGATATTTGTAATACTTCTTCTCTGCAAAGGGTGTGTGTTATCCCCAAAGTACATGCAATCTATGAAAGCAATAGTTGCAATGAACATAGGAGAATAAATAACAAGGAAAAAATGAGCATCTCCTATTGCTATATTTAAGATTTATGGACTTCTGAGAGCAGAATTAAGTAGCTTCAGATTAGCCAGTCAAGTTGTTCCTTGGGCAAACTATAAGGATTATTGTAGTTAATATTTTCATAATTCATTTCATATTCATAGTTTATATACCCACAGAGCTCAACAAACTGGGCTTATATGTCTTCATGAAAGCACAAACATGAGGACTGTAACTAATACAATACACAAAGCCTAATACAATACTTTGGGCATTAGATAGATTTAAATAGAAATATAATATTTTGAATAATGCCTAATAATTATAAAAATATTGACTATATAATAGGCTATTGGACTGGAAGTGAGGATAGTCAAGTTTCTGGCTTGCTTTTATTATTGTTTCTAAATGTCTTAACATGACAAACTATTTCTGTATTACTCCTCTGGCCAGTCCCTCTTTATTTTTTAAATTTATTTATTTATTTATTTATTTTTGGCTGCATTGGGTCTTCATTGCTGCGCATGGGCTTTCTCTAGTTGCAGTGAGTGGGGGCCACTCTTTCGTTGCGGTGCGCAAGCTTCTCACTGTGGTGGCTTCCTTGTTGTGGAGCACAGGCTCTAGGCACGCGAGGTCCAGTAGTTGTGGCACACGGGCTTAGTTGCTCCATGACATGTGGGATCTTCCCAGACCAGGGCTCGAACTCGTGTCCCCTGCATTGGCAGGCAGATTCCCAACCATAGCGCCACCAGGGAAGCCCGAGGCCCTCTTTAGATGCAAATGAAATCCCACATCGTCCATAAAAGCTATGTAGAATAATCACCACTCTTGATTTCTTCCTCTGATTTCCTGTAGAATTAACATTCTGTACCATTATTATCGTACCTTGTTTATTAAATCATTTTCATGTATACCTGCCAACTTACCAAAGAGACTGCAAATCTAAAGATATGAAGTATATTTTAGGCTTCTTAGTATCCTAAGTGCCAGTTAATAAATCTGAAGTTATTACTAACAGTAATAACAGATATTAATGTTCAATTACACTAGAGTTCATATAGAAAACTTAGGGCCTCTTTCTACCTCTACTACCATCCTGTTATGTGACCAGTAAAAACCTTATCTTCTCTAATAATGCAGGGAGATGCACGGCACAGGTGGTTATTCCTAAATCTTTTCTGGCTTTAAGAGTCCATTTCAGAAAAACAAAATGTAAAGGTGTTTTGTACTTTTTGGAAGAAAGTCATCCTGAATGGTTATTAATGACATAACATCCTACATTAGCCTCACTGGCTTAAGAAAATTTCATATAATCCAAAATGTCCAATTGTCATTATTTCATTTAAGTCATTAGCTATTTATTGAGCAAGGTACTGTGATGGTACTGCAAGAGGCACAAAGATGAACAAGACATAATGTGCCCAAGAACACCTTATAATTTGGTAGTGGACATAAAACAACTATTCAAATAACCATAATGCAAAGCAGGAAAAAAGGTAAGAGCTATAAGAACACAGTAACATAGAGTCAAAGAAAGGAAATATTACATTAGGTGGGTAAGTGGAAAGGGCATAAGAAAGGATCCAAGGAAGATTTACTTAGGGTAGGAAAAAGCTAAGCATTCTTTACAAAAGACTTTGAATGCATTATCTTAGAAGCCTTTGTTATTTTACCTGAGGAATGGGATAAGGTACCAGAAATATAATCTTTACCGCACAACTATGACACTTCTAAAAATGCAATAATATATTAGATTTCAATTATGCCAAATAATTTTTAAAACATCTCTATACATTTCTTTTAGATGAAATGAATCAGACTGAAAGTTCTGCAATGACACCAGGATGACTGCCAAAATACAGTAAAGATTAATGTTCATGTCTAGAAAAGATGCATTTTCATACCTCAAAGTGACATTACTGACGGCATAAATAAGGAAAGCTCACACTTCAGCTCACTCTGTTCTGAGAAGTGAGTATTTTTCAACAGCAGAGAAAGAGCTATTTTAATGATCTGGGGAATGTAAAGTTAATTTTAAGTCACAGAAGTCTCTAACAGGAAAAAAAAAAAAAAACCAGTTAACTGTAGGCACAAGAATCTTCTCACAGAAATGTTAGGTTTGACACAGAACTTTTGTACACATTCTTGCTAAATGAAGATGTTATGGAAAAGCAGGTCAATATCCCATAGTACTCAACTTCCTGAAACTCTGTGAAACATTCCTTCATCCAGCTAAGAACCTCCGAAGTTCACTTTTTCAAAATACATACACACCCGGATGCACACACATATCATAGAGCCTTTTTTTTTTTAAACATCTTCATTGGAGTATATTTACTTTACAATGTTGTGTTTCTGCTGTATAACAAAATGAATCAGTTATATGTATACATATATCCACATATCCCCTCCCTCCCACCCTCCCTATCCCACCTCTCTATGTGGTCACAAAGCACCGAGCTGATCTCCCTGTGCTCTGCAGCTGCTTCCCACTAGCTATTTTACATTTGGTAGTGTATATATGTCAGTGCTGCTCTTTTACTTCATCCCAGCTTACCCTTCCACTTCCCCGTGTCCTCAAGGCCATTCTCTACATCTGCGCCTTTATACCTGTCCTGCCCCTAGGTTCATCAGAACCACTTTTTTTTTTAGGTTCCATTTATATGTGTTAGTATTTGTTTTTCTATTTCTGCCTTACTTCACTCTGTATGTTAGACTCTAGGTCCATCCATTTCACTACAAATAACTCAATTTCATTTCTTTTTATGGCCAAGTAATATTCCATTGTATATATGTGCCACATCTTCTTTATCCATTCATCTGTTGATAGACATTTAGGTTGCTTCCATCTCCTGGCTATTGTAAATAGAGCTGCAATGAACATTGTGGTACATGTCTCTTTTTGAATTGTGGTTTTCTCAGGGTATATGCCCAGTAGTGGGATTGCTGGGTCATATGGTAGCTCTATTTTTAGTCTTTTAAGGAACCTCCATACTGTTCTCCATAGTGGCTGTATCAGTTTACATTCCCACCAACATTGCAAGAGGGTACCCTTTTCTCCACATCCTCTCCAGCATTTATTGTTTGCAGATTTTTTGATGATGGCCATTCTGTGGCCATGAGTTTGGGAGTGTTCCGCCCTCTGCTATATTTTGGAGGAGTTCGAGAAGGATAAGTATGAGGTGATACCTCATTGTGGTTTTGATTTGCATTTCTCTAATGATTAATGATGTTAGCATCCTTTCATGTATTTGTTGGCAATCTGTATATCTTCTTTGGAGAAATGTCTATTTAGATCTTCCTCCCAATTTTGGATTGGGTTGTCTGTTTTTTTGATATTGAGCAAAATGAGCTGCTTGTATATTTTAGAGATTAATCCTTTGTCAGTTGCTTTGTTTGCAAATATTTTCTCGCATCCTGAGGGTGTCTTTTTGTGTTGTCTATGGTTTCCTTTGCTGTGCAGAAGTTTTTAAGTTTCATTAGGTCCCATTTCTTCTGGTTTTATTTCCATTTCTCTAGGAGGTGGGTCAAAAAGGTCTTGCTGTGATTTATGTCAAAGAGTGTTCTGCCTATGTTTTCCTCTAAGAGGTTTATAGTGTCTGGCCCTACATTTAGGTCTTTAATCTATTTTGAGTTTTTTTGTGTGTATGGTGTTAGGAAGTGTTCTAATTTCATTCTTTTACATGTAGCTGTCCAGTTTTCCCAGCACCACTTATTGAAGAGGCTGTCTTTTCTCCATTGTATATTCTTGGCTCCTTTGTCAAAGATAAGGTGACCATATGTGCATGGGTTTATTTCTGGGCTTTCTATCCTGTTCCATTGATCTATATTTCTGTTTCTGTGCCAGTACCATACTGTCTTGATTACTGTAGCTTTGTAGTATAGTCTGAAGTCAGGGAGCCTGATTCTTCCAGCTCCGTTTTTCTTTCTCAAGATTGTTTTGGCTACTTGGGGTCTTTTGTGTTTCCATACAATTGTAAATTTTTTTTTGTTCTAGTTCTATGAAGAATGTCATTGGTAGCTTGATAGAGATTGCACTGAATCTGTAGATCACTTTGGGTAGTATAGTCATTTTCACAATGTTGATTCTTCCAATCCAAGGACACGGTATATCTCTCCATCTGTTTGTATCATCTTTAATTTCTTTCATCAGTGTCTTATAGTTTTCTGCATACAGGTCTTTTGTCTCCTTAGATAGGTTTATTCCTAGGTATTTTATTCTTTTTGTTGCAATGTTAAATGGGAGTGCATCCTTAATTTCTCTTTCAGACTTTCATCATTAGTGTATAGGAATGCAAGAGATTTCTATGCATTAATTTTGTACCTTGCTATTTTACCAAATTCATTGATTAGCTCTAGTAGTTTTCTGGTAGCAACTGTAGGATTCTCTATATATAGTATCATGTCATCTGCAAACAGTGACAGATTTACTTCTTCTTTTCCGATTTGGATTCCTTTTATTTCTTTCTCTTCAATGACTGCTGTGGCTAAAACTTCCACAACTATGTTGAATAATAGTAGTGGGAGTGGGCAACCTTGTCTTGTTCCTGATTTTAGTCAAAATGGTTTCAGTTTTTCACCATGGAGAATGATACTGGCTATGGGTTGGTCATATATGGCCTTTATTATGTTGAGGTAAGTTTCCTCTATGCCTACTCTCTGGAGGGTTTTATCGTTAATGGGTGTCTGAAAGCTTTTTCTGCATCTATTGAGTTGATCATATGGTTTTTATCCTTCAGTTTGTTAATATGGTGTATCACATTGATTGATTTGTGTATATTGAAGAATCCTTGCATTCCTGGGATAAATCCCACTTGATCATGGTGTATGATACCTTTAATGTGCTGCTGGATTCTGTTTGCTAGTTTTTTGTTTGTTTGTTTTTGCGGTACACGGGCCTCTCACTGTTGTGGCCTCTCCCGTTGCGGAGCACAGGCTCCGGACGCGCAGGCTCAGCGGCCATGGCTCACGGGCCCAGCCGCTCCATGGCACGTGGGATCTTCCCAGATCGGGGCACGAATCCGTGTCCCCTGCATCGGCAGGCAGACTCTCAACCACTGTGCCACCAGGGAAGCCCTGTTTGCTAGTATTTTGTTGAGGATTTTTGCATCTACATTCATCAGTAATATTGGCCAGTAGTTTTCTTTTTTTGTGACATCTTTGGTTTTGGTATCAGGGTGATGGTAGCCTTGTAGAATGAGTTTGGGAGTGTTCTGCCCTCTGCTATATTTTGGAAGAGTTGGAGAAGGATAGGTGTTAGCTCTTCTCTAAATGTTTGATAGAATTCACCTGTGAAGCCATCTCCATAGAGCCTTTTTATTGCAATAATAAAACCTGAAACTCATGTCTGATGAAGGAAGAATGGAAGAGTAGCAGTTTCCCTTCCTTGAACAACTGCACAGAAGAACAAATCAACCTAAGAAAGTCTATTTAAACCAAAAGCAAACAAACCATCCAGGAAACTACACAAGTAATGATAACCAATATAAATTTTCTAAGACCACTAGGATGTGCTAATGTGTTGAGATAAGTAAGCTTTTTTCAATATTTAAAATTTCCATAAAACTACATCTCCAGGGCTTCCCTGGTGGCGCAGTGGTTAAGAATCCGCCTGCCAATGCAGGGGACACGGGTTCAAGCCCTGGTCTGGGAAGATCCCACATGCTGCGGAGCAGCTAAGCCCATACACCACAACTACTGAGCCTGTGCTCTAGAGCCCGTGTGCCACAGCTACTGAAGCCCATGTGCCTAGAGCCCGTGCTCCGCAACAAGAGAAGCCATCGCAATGAGAAGCCTGTGCACTGCAACGAAGAGTAGCCCCTGCTCACCACAACTAGAGAAAGCCTGTGCACAGCAACAAAAGACCCAACACAGCCTAAATAAATAATAAAATAAATAAATTTATATTAAAAAAAAAACTACATCTCCAACTTTCGATTCAACCTTTGGAAATTAGGTAGCCATGGAGTTTTAATGGTTAATAAATACTTTTAATGTACTTAAGAACCATTAGAAAACTACAGGGTGAAAAAAAAATCAGCTATCAATAAGGACAGTTTAAGCACTGCTCCAAAAGAAAACAGTGCCAAGAAAGTACTAACTGCACAAAGCAAAGGTCAGGGTGTGTAGAATTGAAGAGAAAGAAGAGCAGTCTAGAAGAAGCACTGTGGAAAACCATTTTTTACTCGCCACCTCGCCTAAACATCTTTGGTTTATCCAAAATTAAGATACATTTCAATTTCAAGCCCTAACTATGCCTCAAAAATTTTATGGTCACTTTGCCATATTTTTTGGCAACACCAGCAGTCACAAAATCTTAGTATATAACATAAAATTTCATTTAAAATGTTTCTGTTTAAACAATTCTTATTATAGGATAATCCAGTAATATGCTGCTAACCAATATTTGATTATTCATTTGGAATATTCTAAATGTTAACTCTCACAGAATACAAAACTTAATCTTTATCATCAAATCAAAGTAGAAAGTGTTAGGTTAGGGTTTGCTAGGATGTATATGATTTCAAGAAAACAAACAGGCGTAGCTGAAGACATTACAGACGTCTCATTCCTATCTCCCAATATTTTCTCCAAAAGAAATGCAGAACAAGAAAGGGAAAATAACTACATGAAAACCATGCATAAGGGAAGAAGGTATATGGGAAATCTCTACCTTCTCCTCAGTTTTGCTGTAAACATAAAATAACTCTTAAAAAAAGTAAACTCTTTTACAAAATTCATGTGGAATCTCAAGGGACCACAAATAGCCTAAACAATCTCGAAAAAAAGATGAACAAGGTGGAGGACTCTCACTTCCTGATTTCAAAACTTACTACAAAGCTACAGCAATCAAAGCAGTGTGGTATGACATAAAGACAGACATATACCAATGACATAAAATATAGAGAGCTCAGAAGTAAATCTTCACATATATGGTCAATTGATTTTCAGCAAGGGTGTCAAGACTGTTAACAAAGAGAATACCTCTTTTCAACAAATGGTGTGGAGAAAACTGCATGTCCACATGCAAAAGAATTAAGCTGGACCCTTAGCTTACACCCTATGCAAAAATTAATTCAAAATTGACCACAGACGTAAGCATAAGATCTAAAACTATAAAACTCTTAGAAGAAAACACAGGGGAAAATCTTTATAACACTGAATTTGGCAATGGCTTCTTGGACTGAACATCAAAAGCACAGGAAACAAAAGAAAGAATAAACTGACTTCATCAAAATAAAAAATTCTGTGCATGAAATTACAGTATCAAGAGAATGAAAACACAACCCACAGAACAGGAGAAAATATTTGCAAAGCATATGTCTATTAAGGATTAATATCCAGACTATATAAAGAACTCCTACATCTGAACAACAAAAAACAAATAATCCAATTTAAAAATGGGCAAAGGACTTGAATAGACATTTCTCCAAAGAAGACACACAAATGGCCAATAAGTACATGAAAAGATACTCAACATCATTAATCATTAGGGAAATGCAAATCAAAACCACAGCGATTTACCACTTCACACCCATTAGAATGGCTATTGTCAAAACTAAAAATGCACTTCTCAAACCTTTAAGGTTTTCAAGCTAGAACTCAAATATGTAATGTACTGACATGATAACAATACATCATGGGAATAATATCTTCATCATATGTAGTCCTAAAGTTCTTAATTGTTAATTTCTAGAAGAGCTTAAAATAATTAAACAAAAAATTCAAGGCCACAAAAAAAAAAAATTTTCAACGCCCTGGAACACAATATATTAGACTTGAATAACACAACTACACATTATTACCTTACAGAACTTCAATCTTTGTGGATTGAAGGATTGTGCAGGATAAGAAAAAATGCATCAGAAGGAATATTTTAAAAACCAGAAAGGATATATTTTTATCACCATGATCAACAACTTAATGTAATGGACACATATATAACAGAACACTGAACAGCTGTATATTACACACTCCTTTCAAATACACACAAAAATTATAGAAATTAACCACATGAAATGTAATGACGTCAGAGTTTCGCATTTAGAAGTCAAGTGACAGTGGGAGTGGGAAGTTACAGATGAAGGATTGGCCAAATGTTGATAATTAATGAAGCTGGGTAATGGGTACATGGGGATTTTGTATTGTATATGAAGACATTTTTCATAATTTCATATATGTTTCAAATTTTTCACAACAAAAAGTATTTAAAAAGTGATTATAGAGGTTCTAGCTCCAGTTAAGATGAAATGAGCACACTCCTTCCTGTCTGTCCCACTGAATGCAACTGAAAGCCCTGGATGGAATATCTATAGCCCTGGATAGAATATCTATCTAAGGACTCTGAAAAGTAAATGTCAGCAGGCAGAATGGAAAAGGAAATAGATCTCAAGGTAGCGCTGAAATGGAAGTGAGCTTCCAAATTTCTTCCTCTCGTCTCTCCATGCCAAAATTCAAACTTAGCCTGACACTAAACATGTGCTCTGGATGCAGACATAAAAATCTCCAAGAAGAGCCATTTATTTCTGGTTTGATGAGTGGGAAAAGGGACTTACATGAGTAAGAGAGAGTGGGAGAAATTCCCTGGATTTGCGTGTGTGTGTGTGTGTGTTGTGTGTCTTTTTTTGTTTTCTCCCATCCCAGTAACAAAGCACTCCTACAGAGGAACCAGCAGCTGGGAAGTCATGTAAAATCAGAAGAAGGGAAAAATTCTTTTCTAACCAGAGGAACTGTGCTCCAAGAGCACTGGGGCAGCTCTTCTATTTTTCTATCCTCTGTTCACTAGACCCAGGAGGCTGAGGTAGTTGAATTATATGACAGGGTAGGGAAAGGAAAATTTCAGGTTTGAATCACGAGAAGCAGGGTCCTTGGGAGCAAGTAAGTGTTGGGGATATCACAAAGAAGGGGAGCTCAATAAAGTGAAACCATAAGGTTCAGTATGATCTCCTGAGCTCACCTCCAAGGTACACATGTAGATCTTACCCTAAGCAGCATAGCAAAGGATCTATGAACTAAAATATGGGGTAGACCACCACCAAGGTTCAAGACTGGCCACTGTGTGGGGCACAAAAGGGTCAAATATGGATAGTACTGAAAAGGCTAAGAAAACTGAACTGACATTGGAACTACAACCCATAAAAGGTGGGTTGGAATTTGCAGCCTGAACCTAACTAGGCCAACTGCCTGCTAAAGAAAAAAAACCAACATTCTTTACAGGATTTAAGTAAGATCTGAAGTGTCAAAACATGATATTCTAGGAGAATTATTTGCTCACAGACCCACTCCAAAAAACTATATAAAGTTCTTCAGATGGAAAAAAAAAATACTGGAGGGAAACTTGGAAATTCGGGAATGAAGGAAGAGCAACAGAAATTGGCTTTCATCGTTTCTAAAAAGTTTGCTGTAACTCTTAACCTTTGTTCCTTTGTGTGTAATATGTCATTTTTCCTCTGAGTACTTGTTATTTGGTGCATGCTAGACTGGTAGCAATGGGTTCTCTGTTGTCCTGGGATAGCCACAATTTTCAACAGTGACCTTGTGTCACTGGCTCTTGTGCATGGAGCTTTCTCAGTGGCCCTGTCTCTCCTCAGATGTAGACTTCTGAAGATCTCAGCTTCTGCCCCTCCCCCAGAGGTTGAGGATTTCTTTTTCTTTTCCTCTTCTCTAGAGTTAACGGATTTTCACCTGTGCTCTGAGGTGACAGGGTTGCCTTACACACTGGTAAAATTAAAAGTCCAACAACACCACATATTGGCAAAGATGTGAAGCAATGGGAACTCTCACACTTGATGTTGGAAGTGTAAATTGATTCGATCACTTTAGAAAAGTTTGACATTATCTTGATAAATTGTAGACATGAATACCTTTAACCCTGCAATCTTACTGTAGAAAAATTCAAACATATTCTGAGATATGAACAGGAATGTTCATAGCAACACTGCTTGTAATAACCAAAACTAGCAACAACCCAAATGTCTATCAACAGTTAAATGGATAAACATGTCCTAATTCCTAATGTGGATAATTGAATAAACAGGGATCCACGTTATAGTCATTAATGAGTAGCTTTATTTTTTTACACATTTTACTGCAAAATAAAATATATTTTTTAAAAAAGGAGTTACTAAATTAATTTTGGAAAATTTACATCCTCCCCCCAAATGCTTTACAAATAACACACTGTAAGTCTCATAAATATAATGTTCAGTGGAGAAGCATATCATAAAAATATATACATGGTCAGATTTCATCTATATAAAGTTCAAAACAAAGTGTTTAGTGATACACATAACCATGATTATAACCAAAATTCTGGAAGATAATTTATCTCCTGAAGAGATAAATTGTTTTATCAAATTATGCTCAGAGACTGAGATTGTCTTTGCCAATGACTTATTTAACACAGGTTAATTGCGGGAATTATATAATAATATGTCACAAGCCAACAGCATACAGGATAATGTCTCTTAATAAGCCAATAAAGAAATATACTCTAAAGCAATGGTAGATTGCTTTGGGTGGTTGATTCAAATGATTACACTATTGTTCCAGGCAAAGGGGAGATGAAAGAAATAAAGCCCAAATTGAGTTGAGGTGTACCTTTTCTATCAGTTGGTTTTCCGAACAGTCAGCTTAGCCAACCAAGAGCTGCCAGAGCAAACTGAAGTCCCTTGTTGCTAGAGCTGGATGCTAGTGGAATGAAGGCACCAGTGCTGGCTGACAAGATGATCTCCTTCACAAGACCGCTGCACTGTTTTCATCACTGCTGGCAAAGAGTAACCTTGCCACAGCAGGTCTCTGGAGAGTTATTTTAGATCAGCAAAGAGTAGCCTTGCCCAGACTGAACACTCTCAGTAAGTCCTCACAAGTTCTTGGTATTTAAAGTTTAAATGTTCATTACAACATAGTCACTCCTCCATATGTTCACATCAACAAGCACTTAGTAGCACAACAACTTTGATGATATCATCTTGACACAGCCTCCCCAATGTAAACAAATTCACCCTTAGATCAAAACAACTTCACTTAAGCCATAAACAAGTAGGTATGAAATCATAACAAACCAACACACAACAAGCTGTGTGATCAAAGAAGGGCACATCGGGGACTTCTGGGGTGATGTAAATGTTCTTTTTGGCCTGATATGGCTCACTTTTTAAAATTATTCTTTAAAGTGTACATATCTGTTTCATGTAGTCTTCTTTATGTGCTATATGCCATATCTATATGTGATATATACAATATAAAATTCTTTTTTAACGATACCCAACCATTCAAAAGCTGATATTAGGTTGAGTTAATCTAACCATACAAGAGAACAAATCTAAATGGCCTATGTAAACCTACAACCATATCCTCATTTGTAATTTGCTAACTGTCTAATTCATTCATTGCTAAGTCTGTTTGCTTTGCTCATAAAGCTGTAACATGGGAATGTATAGCAAAAGCAGCGGTTGACTAAACCTAACTTTACAAAAAGCTGAGACTAACCCCAGGAAGAGCACATTTTTTAAAAATAAGGGAAACAAAAAATTTTGATCAACAATAATGTATTATATGTACCACAGAACAAAGAATACTTTATGCACTTCCCTATTAAATTAAAAAGCTCTAAATCCTACTGTGATATAGAAATATGTGAACATAAAATGAAGGAATCAATATTTAATAAGAATGTCACCTTACATTTGCAGAGAACTTTATATTTTAAAATGCTCCAACGAATACTCTCATTTGCACTATACTCAATTTCCAGACATGGAAAACGAGGTACCTGTATTAAAATGTAATAACAATTCCATGTCAGAACTCAACTGTGAGGCCATGACATGTTTCTCAGAGTCTCATTCAACAGCAAAGAATCTGTAAGAATAATATACATTTCTGCCAAAGGAAGTCTCTTTCTACATAAATAACAATTTCAGCGGAATTTTTTAGCGTTCACAACAACAGACATCTTTATTGATACTCTTTTATAACAATCTGTCTATATTTACATTCCCTCTAGAAACAAACCTCCTAGGCTGACAGCAATATTAGATATTTCACAGGATGTTTTCCTGCCTTTTTTACCTTTACTCCAATTTCTATTTACCCAGGTATTTCTTTTTTGTTAAAACTTTCGCTTATTTACTTGAAGATGTTTTAAACCCTAGGATTTAATTAAAGCAAAATTAGAACATCACAAATTAAAGTTCTACTAAACATGTAGATAAGTTTGTATTGTTGTATATTGTTTTGTTCTGCTTTGTTTAATAAACTGAGGCCCAGAAAGTTAAGTGTCTTACTCAAGGTAATCTAGTTAACTTGACCTCTTACTGGCTATTAATTTTGAAGTCAGCCAGACCTGTGTTTCTGACTTTGGCAACTTTGTACTTCCACAGAACAGGGATACTTACTGCAAAGAACTATGAGGAGGATTAAATGAGAAAATTCTTGTAAAAAGCTGAGCACAGTAGCAAATTATGAATAAATGTTTGTTTGGAAGGTAATATAAGAGAATGCTCCTAATGGTGATAAATCAAATAAAAACTGTATAGTGTAACATAAATTTCACTAAAATGTTACATAAACATATAACGCCTAAATATTTTCCTTTTAATACAAACATTTAATTAAAACGTAGAGTAAGGGCTTCCCTGGTGGTGCAGTGGTTGAGAGTCCACCTGCCGATGCAGGGGACACGGGTTCGTGCCCCAGTCTGGGAAGATCCCACATGCCGCGGAGCGGCTGGGCCCGTGAGCCATGGCCGCTGAGCCTGTGCCGGAGCCTGTGCTCCGCAATGGGAGAGGCCACAACAGTGAGAGGCCCGCGCATACCGCAAAAAAAAAAAAAAACGCAGAGTAAGACTCCAATCATAAACTTATCTATAATCTATCCTTGCTATCTAATCAAGGAAATGGACATTTTTGTTTCTTTTTCTAATCTAAATACCATTTCAAATACATGGAATCACTTCGCCATTTCTAAGAAACCTTGTATTTTGACTCAAAACTATCTACTCCAACAAGAAAAAAACAAACAACCCAATTCAAAAATGGGCAAAGGATTTGAATAGACATGTCTCCAAGGAAGATATACAAATGGTCAATAAGTACATGAAAAGATGCTCAACATTATTAGTCATTAGGGAAATGCAAATCAAAACCACAATTAGATACCACTTTACACCCATGAGGATGGCTATTATCAAAAAAACAAACAAGAAACAGAAAATAACAAGTGCTGGAGAAAATGTGAAGAAACTGGACCCTTGTACACGGCTGGTAGGAATGTAAGAGTGCAGCCACTATGGAAAACAGTTAAACATAGAATTACCATGTGATTCAGCAATTCCAACCTTAAGTATATATCCACAAGAATTAAAAGCAGAGATTCAGGGACTTCCTGGTGGTCCAGTGCTTAAGAATCCACCTTCCAATGCAGATGACCGGGTTTGGTCCCTGGTCAGGGAACTAAGATCCCACATGCTGCAGGGCAACTAAGCCCATGCACCGCAACTACTGAGCCAGCGCACTCCAGAGCCTGCACACCACAACTAGAGAGCCTGCGTGCAGCAAGTACTGAGCCCGTGAGCTCTGAGGCCCGTACACCACAACTAGAGAGAAGCCTGCGTGCGCCGCAATGAAGAGTTCGCATGCTGCAACAAAAAGATCCTGCATGCCGCAACGAAGACCCGACACAGCCAAATAAATAAATAAATGCAGAGATTCAAACAGATACTTGTATACCAGTGTTCATAGCAACATTACTCACAATAGCAAAAGGTGGAAATAGCCCAGAAGTCCAACAACAGAAAAACAGATTAAAAGAATATGCTGTGTACATACAATCGATCATTTGGCCTTAAAAAGAAATGAAATTCTGATACATACTACAACATAGTAGTCAGATTCTATTTTTAGCTTTGGGTCCTTTAAATTCCCCTGTACCCGTTATGGCAGCATGTAGTGCAGCTGCAAACGCCTCCAGATCATCATCCACTCTATCCTGCCTGTATGTAAGTTACCCACAACAAACTTCATAAATGCACTTTATGGAGTTGCCTGCTTTGTTTTTTGGTCTCAAAGTTCCTTCTCAGTTCAGAAAATATTATTCAGTATCTCTGCTTCCCAACATGGGTCAACAGTAGGCTATTAGTAGTTAAGTTTGGGGGAAGTCAAGAGCTATATGTGGATTTTTGACTGCTCGGCGGGGGGCGGGGGGGTGTCGGTGCCCCTAACCTCCACCTTGCTCAAGGGTCAAACATAATTACCAACCTACAAAGAGGGAACCAAGAAACTATATACCCAGACCTCACTCTCCTCCTATCCGCTGCCACTGGCCAAACCCTACTGGATACCAGAGCGAATGGAGCTAGTAGCATGTAGTCCATAAAGGTCAGCTTCTTGGAGCACAAGCAGGATGGAGAAGGGTAAAGAGTGAATACAGGGACTTCCCTGGCGGTCCAGTGATTAAGACTACACGCTTCCACTGCAGGGGGAATGGGTTTGATCCCTGGTCAGGGAACTAAGATCCCCACATGCCGCAGCAGCCAAAAACAAAAGAAGAGTGAATATAGAGGGGGCAAATGAAGACTATCGGGCACAATATGACATACTGCTTTCCTTCACATTTCTATTTTATTATACAAAAGGAGGAATTATAATCAACATATTTTTCAGTACAAAGAAGTTGTTCCTGTTGCCACAAAAAGTAGGGAAGTGAATAGGTTAAAAAGAGAAAGGTTTTTTGTTGTTATTTAAAAAGAAAAGGAACGTACACATTTTTGACAAGAGGATTCAGTACACAGTCTGCCACAATACCCTTACAAACACAGAGATAAAATATGAAGAAAGAAAAAGGAACAATATACCAGAATATTAGAGCTAAAAGAGACCTTAGAAATTTTCAAATTTTCAGTACAAAAGGAAACTGGCCAGAGAGGATGATTCTTCAAGAAACGTCATCAAAATCATAAAGCTACTTAGCAGCAAAGTTGGAAACAGAAACTAGGTCTATAACTCCCATAACTCCTTGTCTAATTCTCTTCTCATCATACTTATACTATAGAAATAAAGCTGGAAATGCTTCATATTGGGAAAATTAACTAGCAAACAAGTTAAAAAACAATAACCACCACCAAGACTCATAGGTTAGCATGCTTCTTATAGTAGTAGAACCCTAGGTTTCCCACAATAACAATATTCTGCCCTCTACCCTCTTAACCGAAAAATGACACTTTGTGAATCTTAATACAGTACACGTAGTACCTAGAAGTTGAACAGAGACTTAACCTGAGCTTAAAGAAAATATGCAGTCAGGAAAGAAATTATCAATGAGTTGAGAGCCATTTTCCTATAGAGCATGAAATTAAAACCTCTGGGTTAAATAAGTAATGGGAGTAATCTAAAGCTTTGACAATTGAATTGCTCCTTCAAAAGCTAGGCTATATATGAAGAATGCATACTCCATTGGTCAGGATGAACACAAAAATCACTTCCTAAAAAGGACACTAATTACATACTTAGTTAAAAAAAAAAAGAGTAAAAATGGAGTATCTGGAAGACAAAACCCATAACATCAATTATAAAGAGAAACTAATGAAGAAAAAAAGGAGAGAGAAACTAAGTGTTAAGGATTAAATTATTTATAAAAGTAAAAGCAAATAAAAATGGCTTCTTTTGGGACATCCCTGGTGGCGCAGTGGTTAAAATCTGCCTGCGAATGCAGGTGACACAAGATCGATCCCAGGCCCAGGGAGATCCCACATGCTGTGGAGCAACTAAGCCCATGTGCCACAACTACTGAGCCTGCACTCTAGAGCCCGTGTGCCACAACTACTGAAGCCCGTGCACCCTAGTGCCCGCCTGTTACAACTACTGAGCCCGCATGCTGCAACTACTGAAGCCTGTGCACCTAGAGCCTGTGCTCCGCAACAAGAGAAGCCACCGAAATGAGAAGCCCACGCACTGCAATGAAGGGCAGCCCCAACTCATTGCAACTAGAGAAAGCCCGCGCAGAGCAACGAAGACCCAAAGCCAAAAAACAAAAAAAGGCTTCTTTTCCAGAAAAGAGAGCTATTAACGGGGCTTCCCTGGTGGTGCAGTGGTTAAGAATCCACCTGCCAATGCATGGGACATGGGTTCGAGCCCTGGTCCAGGAGGATCCCACATGCCACGGAGCAACTAAGCCCGTGTGCCACAACTACTAAGCCTGCACTCTAGAGCCTGTGAGCCACAACTACTGAAGCCCGCACGCCTAGAGCCTATGTTCCGCGACAAGAGAAGCCACTGCAATGAGAAGCCCACGCGCCACAACGAAGAGTAGCCCTCATCGCCACAACTAGAGAAAGCCTGCACGCAGCAACAAAGACCCAACTCAGCCCTAAATAAATAAATAAAATTTTTTAAAAAGAAAGATATTAACATCAAACCTTTATAGTTCATTTAAAAACTTTCAGACACTCAGAAAATTTCAAAGAATACTATTATGAACACCACATGTACATTACCTAGACTGAACAATTAACATTTCACCTATTTGCTTCGTCTATCCATATCTATCAGGCTATTTTTAAGGCAGACAACTTCAAAGTTACAGACATTAAAACACTTTAAATATTTCAATGTTTTCCTACATAACTACAATACCATTATCACACTTATTCAAATTAATTGCAATTTCCTAATATCTTCTAATAGTAGTACATATTCAAACTTCCACAAAATATATAGCTGATTTTTCAAACTAGGATCCACACAAAAATCATGTATTATCTTTGGTTTTGTTTCTCCAATCTCTCTAATCTAGGACAGTTCCTTCATATACAACCTTTTTCTCCCCTGACCACCCTAATCTTATTTTATTAGCTATACATAACATAAAATTTATCCACACCCAGTAGAATGACTATTATATGTTTGTTTGTTTATTCATTATATGAAAGTGGAATCCTTAGGAAAAAAAACAAAAAAAGAAAGTGGAATCCTTGTGCACTGCTAATGGGAATGCAAGATGGTGCAGCCACTACAAAAAACAGTATGGCAACTCCTCAAAAAATTAAACATAGAATTACCATATGATCCAGCATTCCACTCTGGGGTATATACCCAAAAGAACTGAAAGCAGGAACTTGAACAGGTATTTGTACACCCATGCTTATCGCAGCACTATTCACAGTAGCCAAATGGTGAAAGCAACACAAGTGTCCATCAACATGAATGGATAAACAAAATGTGGTTTATAAATACAATGGAATATTACTCAGGCATAAAAAGGAAGGAAATCCTGACACATGCTCCAACATGTATGAATCTTGATGACATTATGCTAAGTGAAATAAATCAGTCACAAAAAGATAAACACTGTATGATTCTGCTTAGATGAGGCACCTAGAGTAGTCAAAATCACAGAGACAGAAAGTAGAATTGTGGTTGCCAGGGACTGGAAGGAGGGGTATTGGAGAGTTATTTAATGGATGCAGCAATTCACTTCTACATGATGAAAATAGCTCTTGAGATGGATGATAGTGATGGTTTCACAAGAATCTGAATGTATTTAATATCACTGAAGTGTACACTTAAAAAATGGTTAAGATGGGGCTTCCCTGGTGGCGCAGTAGTTGGGAGTCCGCCTGCCAATGCAGGGGACGCGGGTTCGTGCCCTGGTCTGTGAGGATCCCACATGCCGCGGAGCGGCTGGGCCCGTGGGCCATGGCCGCTGGGCCTGCACGTCCAGAGCCTGTGCTCTGCAATGGGAGAGGCCACAACAGTGAGAGGCCCGCGTCCCGCAAAAAAAAAAAAAAAAAAAAAAAAGGTTAAGATGGTAAATTTTATATTATGTGTATTATACCACAATTTTTAAAACTGAAGAAAAAGGAAGGAAATTCTGATACATCCTGCAACATGCATGAACCTTAAAGACTTACATTAAGTGAAACAAGCCAATCACAAAAAGACAAATACTATACGATTCCACATATATGACAAACCTACAGTAGTGAAATTCAAAGAAACAGAAAGTAGTATGGTGATGCCAGAGACTGAGGGGAGAAGGAAGTAGAGAGTTATTGTTTAATGGGTATAGTTTTCTGTTTGGGAAGAAGAAAAAATTCCAGAAATGAATGGTGGTGATAATTGTACAACAATGCAAATACACTTTATGCCTGCCAATTGTATACTTTTAAATGTTTTTTTTAAATGGTAATTTTTTTAAAACAGTGGTAAAATATACATGAAATTTACCATTTTAACCACTTTAAAGCTTATATTAAGTATATTCACCACACTGTGCAATCACAGCACAACCCTAATTTTTTAACAGAACAGGACATCTATATTGCATTTCTCAAATTCTGTATTTATCTAATTGCTTCCTTGTAGAATGGTTTAAATATTTCTCTAGCCCCTTTATTTCCTGTAAACTGGAAGTTACATCTTGACTTAAGTTTTCTTCTCCCATGTCTAATCTGCCATTAATAACACCAAGTGTATCTTTCATCTCACACTGTAGTTTCCATCTCTGGAGGTTCAGTTGGGTCTTTTTCATATCTTCCGTGTTTCTATTTAAACATTCAATCTTTCTTCTAGTTTCCTGACCATACAGAATACAGTTTTAAAAAACTGTTTTACCATCCCTCTCCACTAATTCTATCACCTGTGTCCTTCTGTTTCAGTGTTCATTGTTTTTCTTGTCATTATGAGTCATATTTTCCTGCTCCTTTGCATGCCTAGTAATTTCTGATTGGATGCCAGACACTGAATTTTACCTTTTTGGGTGCTGGATATTTTTGTATTCCTGAATCTATTCTTGAGCTTAGTTCTAGGACATGAATATGTTACTTAGAAACAGTTTGACTGTTTCAGGTCTTGCTTTTAAGTTTTTTGGCTGGGTCAGAGCAGTGTTTAGTTTAAGACTAATTTACCCCACTGTGGTTTGGCTTTCTGTAGCTTGTTACCAACAGTTAACCTTGATCCAAGAATATTAAATGCAAAATTCCAGAAATAAACAATCCATAAGTTTTCAACTATGTGCTATTCTCAGTAGCCTGATGAAATCTCACACTGTCCCACTCCATGCCCCGTCCCCTGTACCGCCTGCCCCCCGTATGAATCGTCCCTTTGTCCATCATATTCATGCTTGATGTGCTACTCACCAGTTAGCATATACAGGCTTTGGTACTCCCCAGTTTCAGGCATCCACTGGGGGTCTTTGAATGTATCACCCACAGATAAGGGGAGACTACTGTACTCCACCTGGTGACCTGTTAAAATATATTCCACTCTGGCTGGTAGGAAAAAACACTATCCCTGCCTTTGTTCGCTCTTTTCAGGTAGTTCTTTTCCTAGCCTCGGGTAGTTTCCTCACATGTAGTCACTGATCAATTCTCAGCTGAATACATGAGGGTTCTCCCTCCTTCTGGCTCTCTCATCTCTAGCATTCTGCCCAGCAAACTCCAGCTGTCTTGGCCTCCCCAGACTCTCTCAATTCAGGAAGACCACTGTGCTCTGCCTGGGTTCGCCCTCCCTACTCTGCAGCTGGGAAATGCTCTCCAGGCAGCAAGCCAGAACAATCACAGAGCTCACCTCGTTTGTTTCCCATCTCTCAGGAATCACTGTCCTTTGCTGCACAATGTCCAAAATCCAGGAAACAACTGTTTTGTATATTTTGTCTCCCCTTTTAGCGGCTCCAGGTGGGAGGGTAAATATGGTCCCTGTTACTCCTTCTTCACAGGAAATGGAAGTTAAGATCAATTTTTCTGTCCCTTTTATTCCTCATTGTCTTTGTAAATTATTTTAAAGCAACTCTCAGACATGGTATCATTTCACTGCTATATAGTTTAGTATGCCTCTCCAAAAATATCGACTTTCTTTTTAGATAAACATGTCACTGTTATACTTAACAAATTTAACAATAATTCCCTGGTATCATCTAATGTCCAGTCCATATTCCAATTTCCCCAACTTTTCAAAAAATTCTTTTGCTTGTAAACAACTGGTTGTTCAAATTCTCTTTAATGCTAGCATCTAATGAACACTACTCTGTGAGGGATACTATGCTAAATGTTTGATATCCATTACCTTATTTAATCTCAATAACCCTGAGCTAAGTATTATTATCACTTCTATTTTACTGAGAAGGACACCAAAACTCAACACTTTTAAGAAATTTGCCAGTGGATGGCAGGGGAGAGTTTCTCTGATCTCAAGGCCATTGCTCTTAACCATTATGCTTCATTACCATCTCAGGAATTATGAGGATATAAAGTCAGATGATATCAATGCTTAAGTTGATAATCAAATTCTGAAACAACTTAATTTAAATGTTATCACAGATCAAAGACCCAAGAAAATTAGCAATGCTTCTTTATTTGAAATACATTACAATAGAATCTACTTGATCATTTTTAAAAATACAATTTCCAAATCTAAAAGTAAGTTTTATTTGAACAAGGAACAGGATTGAAATACAAATTAACTATCATCTGAAACTAGCAAATGTAGATATAAGTGTATTTATAATAATCCACAACAATTCTGTCAAATAGAATGTGTTGGGATGATAGAAATGTTTCATATCTGCACTGTTCAACACAGTAACCACTAAAACAACCCAATCAAAAAATGGGAGGAAGACCTAAATAGACATTTCTCCAAAGAAGACATACAGATGGCCAAGAGGCACATGAAAAGATGCTCAACATCGCTAATTATTAAAGAAATGCAAATCAAAACTATAATGAGGTATCACCTCACACCTGTCAGAATGGCCATCATCAAAAAATCTACAAACAATAAATGGTGGAGAGGGTGTGGAGAAAAGGGAACCCTCTTGCACTGTTGGTGGGAATGTAAATTGATACAGCCACTATGGAGCACAGTATGGAGGTTCCTTGAAAAACTAAAAATAGAATTACCATATGATCCAGCAATCCCACTACTGGGCATATACCCAGAGAAAACCATAACTCAAAAAGACACATGCACCCCAATGTTCACTGCAGCACTATTTACAATAGCCAGGTCATTGTAGCAACCTAAATGCCCATCGACAGACAAATGGGTAAAGAAGATTTGGTACATATAAACAATGGAATATTACTCAGCCATAAAAAGGAACGAAATTCGGTCATTTGTAGAGATGTGGATGGACCTAGAGACCGTCATACAGAGTAAGTCAGAAAGAGAAAAACAAATATTGTATAGTAACACATATATGTGGAATCTACAAGAATGGTACAGATGAACCTGTTTGCAAGGCAGAAATAGAGACACAGACATAGAGAACAAACGTATGGACACCAAGGTGGGGATGGGGCGGTGGGATGAATTGGGAGATTGGGATTGACACATATACACTAACTAATATGTATAAAATAGATAACTAATGAGAACCTGTTGTATAGCACAGGGAACTCTACTTCACTTCACTATACAGTAGAAACTAACACAACATTGTAAAACAACTATACCCCAATTACCTAAAGTCACCATAAATTCTGATCTGAACTTCCAAGGTGCTCAATGCTTAGCTTCCCTTGCATAGTGAAGGAACAGGCTATCTTCCACTTACTGAGCTTTACTGAGCTCAGAGTTTGTGTAAAATTCACTCAATACATTCCCCCAGCCTGACAGTTATACTTGGAGGAGGCAATCTTTACTTTTTATGTTTTTTTAATTGAAGTATAGTTAATTTACAGTGTTGTGTTAGTTTCAAGTATACAGCAAAGTGATTCAGTTATACACACATATATGTGTGTGTGTGTCTATATATATATATATATATATATATTCTTTTTCAGATTCTTTTCCACTTTAGGTTATTACAAGATATTGAGTATAGTTTCCTGTGCTATATAGTATGTCCTTGTTGTTTACCTATTTTATATATTGTAGTATATATATGTTAATTCCAAACACCTAATTTATCTCTCCCCTGTCCCAGCCCCACTATCCCCTTTGATAACCATAAGTTTGTTTTCTATGTCTGTGAGTCTGTTTCTGTTTTGTAAATAAGTTCATTTGTATCATTTTTCAGATTCTACATATAAGTGATATCATATGTTTGTCTTTCTCTGTCTGACTTACTTCACTTAATATGATAGTCTCTAGGTCCATCCATGTTGCTACAAATGGCATTATTTCATTCTTTTTTATGGCTGAGTAATATTCTGTTGTATATGTGTACCACATCTTCTTTACCCATTCATCTGTCAATGAACATTTAGGTTGTTTCCATATCTTGGCTATTGTAAATGGTGCTGCTGTCAACACTGGGGGTGCATGTATCTTTTCCAATTAGAGTTTTCATCTTTTCCAGATACACGGCCAGGAGTGGGTTGCAAGATCATATGGTAACTCTATTTTTAGTTTTTTAAGGAACCTCCACACTGTTCTCCATAGTGGCTGCACCAGTTTACACTCCCACCAACAGTGTAGGAGGGTTCATTTTTTTCTACACACCCTCTCCAGCATTTACTATTTGTATATTTTTTGATGATGGACATTCTGACTGGTGTGAGGTGATACCTCATTGTAGCTTTCATTTGCATTTCTTTAATACTTAGCGATATTGAGCAGCTTTTCATGTGCCTGTTGGCCATCTGGATGTTTTCTTTGGAAAAATGTCTATTTAGGTCTTCTGTCCATTTTTTTGACTGGGTTGTATTCTTTATATATATCAAGCTGTGTGCGCTTAAGCAATCTTTAAAAACTTAGGCAGTCTGCTAATAATTATGTAGTTTAAACAAAGTTTTCTCATTTATTGCTATATCTGCAGTATAGAATTTTAAAACCTGCTAAAATCAAGACAAACTGAATAAAGAGCCATCTTGCTAATTCTGCAGACACCTATATATTTTAAACTCTCTGGGGCTAAGCATTCTGAAATTGGGAAAATAAACTCTTCTAGACATTTTTTGTCATTGTTATTATTAACAATTACATTTAATGAGAATCTACTACATCCTAGGCACTTGGCATATGTTAATTAATCCTTACAAGACCCTTATGAGATAGGTATTATCATCTCCATTTGTAAATGAAATAATCTCAAGTTCAGAAAGATTAAGTAACTTGCTCAACATCAAGAAGTGATGGAGTTGGGTTTTAGAATATAGACCTGCCTGTCTAAACTAAAGCCCGTTAGCCAATTGTTAGCCACCAATGTTAGCAATTAAAGTTCATTCAAATGTCCATTGAATCAAGCTACTAACATCTTTTAAATGAAAACAAGAGTAAACAATATGTTGCTTCTATTATATTTTCTCTTAAAATATAATGAATTGTTAGAATAATCCATAAAGATATAAAACCAGACATTAATGTTAACTGTAGATTTAAAGTTAACACCCAGTGGCAACAATTAGCGACAATTATCTTTTATATTTTATACAATGCTCAAAATGAAGTCGTTTCTATGCTGATTTTTGAACACGGAATAATTAAAAGAATCAGCATGTAATCATATTTACTATATACACTTAAATATTTAAAACTTTTATTTACTGTTTATAAACTACAGTTTATATAATCAAGTTCACCCACAGTACAAAAAATACTTACCAATAATCAATTTTAACAAGCTAGCCAAATATACAATATATTTAAAGTTAGAAAATCTGAATACTCCAGAGCATGTGTACTTATACATGTAATAACAATACAAATAGGCGCAAAGAGTTTAAATTTCAAGTTTTATAAATTAATAAAATAATACACATTAAAAAAGGAAAAATCAACATGTAAATTTTAAAATACAATTAATTTATACTGGGAAAGGAAAGAAATTTTTTTTTTTAATATATGTAAAATTATTTTAGTGAACATCTGCTGTTTTTGTCTGCCCAGCAATCTTTCTGCCTTCTCCAGGAAATGATACCTCAATTTTCCTTTAGGAACTGTATGTCACCTACCCTTAATTCATGTGGTTTGAAAATGTATCCCCCTCCACCCCACTCCAGGGTGGGAATAAGATCCAATCCTGGCCACACAAAGCATTCCATCTGTCTGGGCACAGAGATTGCCTCTAAGATGGGTAATGACCCAAGTCAGGCCAAGGAGACTCCCACACAGTAGTTTGGTGTTATCATAGAGAAAGGGAAATCTCTCTTCTGTAGTTTCTGAGGTTGTAAGCCTACTACTATTAGTACCATTTTTCCCAGGGACTCTGACTCCAGACTCTACTTTTCCACACTGATTCCCAAAAATGCAAGGGGAACTAGTGGTTACCTGGTGGCAGGGAAAGGATAAATTAGGATTTCAACTTTGTGTCATACTTTCTACAACGTTTTTATTTTTCAAAAATAAGCACATATTACTTTTATAATAGGAAATATAAAACATTTAAAAATACTACCCCTGTGTTTTCTTCTCAAATATGCTGAGATATCAATATTTCATGTCTTAAAAGCATTAATAATTTTCTCATAATTTACCAAAGTGAGTAAACACCTACTTAAAAAGAATCAGCTTTTTCCCTTGGCACGAAATCAAGCTATTTTCATTTTGAGTGGGCGGAAAAAAGCTGTGAGTAAACTTTTTTTAAAAATTGGCTCTCTTCTAAAGGAAATAGTAAAAAACTCTACTCCTTACGGAAAAAAAAATGGTAAACATTCAGCAATTGCTGCAGCCATTGTAAAAATTGCTCAAGAGGGAAAACTAAAGATTGAAAGTGGCCAAATTACGTATAATAACTTTATCACTTTTGTCCTATAATTCTGAATAATATAAAATCTTAAGTGTCTGTTAAATCTTTCAGTTATAGTTATTTTACATAATATTGCATTATGGGAGAAATTACATACCATTGTTAAATACAGGAAAGTCACTCTCAAAATGCACCCCTTGGAAATGTTAAAAAGTCTACTGAATATAGTAAATGTTCTATAGATTATAAATGAAGATAGCAATACACTCTTTTGTTCTCTTGCTCTTATTAGTTTCTATCACTCTTTCCTTTTCTCCCCAGGCACAAAACCAACTCCTGAATCTTTCCTTTTTGTTAGCATTACTTTGTGTCTTATAATCCTCAGTAAGGACACTTAGAGCAGCTGGAGGCCAGAGCCACCTTCTCACAAACAAGTGGCAGTGGGTTCTAAAAATTTTTTAGAATAAGGCAATATTTAACAAGCTCAATACCTTACCCAACGCTAGGAAGATAACGGGTGGTCGAACTGGCCAACACCTGTCTCAAGATGCTGACATTTTATTAATTTGTCATACAGTTTAATGAAACCTAAGCTCTCCTACAGCTATCAACCCCAAACTGTTTCACTCCTTTCTACTGCTAGATCACTTGCACATGTAACTCAAAGGAATACTTTAACATAAACAAAGGTATACCCAAGAAACTGCCCCCAAACCGATAGACACATCTATTGATACTTATAAAACAGAAATAAAATAGGACTTTCCAGGTACCACAAGGAAAATAAAGTATTTTACTCTAGTCCCTTAACTATAATATGGTTATTCTACAAATATCTACAATACTTTTTAGGCATCTGAAAGAGAAGATAAAGAAACCATAAACCATAACACAACAGAGATCGCAACCTAAAGAACAGTTCGTTTTAAACTCTTTTCCTAACAGTCACACTGAGTCAATAACGCCCGGCTCATTCTCAAAGCATCGTATTGTGGGCCAGGACAGTATGGTGAGAAGGAAACTCGACAGAGAATGAAAACTGGTTACGGCACTGGGAAAGAGAAAAACTGAACAGTCCAAGAAGCCTGCACTTTGTTATGTTCCTTCAAGTCCCAGTGATTTTTCCACTTCTTTCTTCGTTTCAAAGATTAACACTTCCCCCATAAGAGATCTAACTGTAAACTCCGCACCCACTTCCAACCACATCCACAAATCCCAAGGATGTGTCCCTGGTCACCCGTGAGAAGAGGGACGTCGACGCTCAAGTGAACCCTGAGGTTGGGAACTCGGTAGAAGTTCTCCTGGCACAGGGAGAAGGGACTGGGTGAGGTGAAGGAAAGCTGAGGAAGGGAAGCAGGCAGGATTAAGGACTGCTCTCAAACCCCTAAACTGAGCACATCAGGGAGAGACAGCTATCCCGCTCGACCAGAGAAGTCGCCTGACCCCAGAGCAGACAAACAGCCGGAAACAGCCGGCCCCGGAGGTCAAGTCCCTAAAGCTGTTTCGCATCCCCTTCCCTTTCGTCTTTCCTAAAAGGCTGTCTCCTCATACCCTTCAGAGTCCTGGACTTACCCGTCCGCGCTGGAGCTCCAGCTGCTTCTCCGTCAAAGCCGCCCACCTCTGAAAACCATAGAGACGAAGAAACAGGCGAGACCAGCCTCCAGCTCCACCGCCCATCCTCACGTGACGCTCCTAGCCGCTGAGCCTGTCGGGATCGTGGTGAAATGCGTGTGGGAGGGGCACGGAGGAAAAGGAGTGGGGAGAGCCCAGGGAGGCAACCGGCCCCGCCCCGGCCTCGGGCCCCGCCCCGGCCTCGGGCCCCGCCCCCTCAGTGTTTAGGCGGGAAGGTGAGAGAGTACTCAGAAGCTCTCTGGCCGTTTCTCTGGCGTACGTCCCTCCCCGCCCCCGACACACAAGGGGTACAGGAGTCTTTTAAAGAGATTTATTGTGCCTGCTGCCACCTTGTTGGTACCCTTTTACGTGTTGGCTAAGCAGAAAGGAGTCAGTGAAAAGGAAATTGGACCACAGTAAGTTGGGAATTGTTCTTTTCGAACTGCATCTATGAGATTTAGGCGTCTGACAAAATTTGCCTATTTCTTGACCTTGAAGTTTTTTCCAATTTAGAAACCGCCTCACCGCTTCCTCTACTGTGAGGTTTCTCAAATGTTCTCTTTGAAAACTAATGTTATTGGAGAGTTTAGTCAGTAAGCTGTTAGGAGAATGTTTTTCTCTGATGTTGTTATCCGAACTGAGGCTCCAGAGGGGTCTTCTCTTCTGCTGTGGAAATAGAATGACAATATTTTGGTAATGATATGACAGAACTTTTAAATAAAAATTTCTTCAAGAATTTACTTAGAGCTGTAGAAAAGCTGCAACCATGGAAACAAAAGGAGGCAGACAGAACTATCACTGGGTTAAGTTGTGAAGTAAGCAGAACAACTATTCTCCATTTCTTCTCAAAGGACCGTCCCTCCCCACTACCCTAAGAACGACAAATTATTGTGTTCATGGCACTGCTGCTAGCACTTTACAGGCAACCCAATGTTTCTTTACAACCACCCTGTCGATGGAAACTTTTTTTCCATTGCAGGTAGGGAAGCAGGTGAAGACCCTTAAGTGACTCAAAAAATGCTGGAGCTGGTAAAGACCTAATCGAAAGGTCACCAAGGACATCTTAAGCCGTTTTCTTCAATCTGCTGTCCTCTGAATCTACTTGCCACAGGAGTTAGGAATCTGCTGATTTGCTTCTCAGCTATCAAAATGTGCCTTTTCTGTGTTACTTTCCATTTAGAACCTGTTCTCTGTTAAATGATAAATCTGATAAAGACATCCTTCCAGGTTTACTAGCAGGCACTTAGCACGGTATCCTTCTCAGGCAGCATGTCCATTCACGCTAATGATGGGAATTTCAAGTTGTGTCATAGATTACTCTCCAGAACTCTGGGGGCTCCTGGAATCTTAACTCGTAGCTCAGTCAAGTGTGTCTCAGAATAAGAAAAAGAAAGTTATCAATAATATTTTTATATATATAAGTTATAAATGTTGAACAAAGATCAATTTTTAATACTTGGTGAAATTCAATACTGATTTCGGTCAAAATTTGTCTGTATAAAACTAAATAACCAGTTCAGCTAATTATTAAGTAACCTGTAAAAACATAAATCGCTGGTCTCAAACTCTTTGGTCTCAGGACCCCTTTACACTATTAAAAATTATTAACGACCCCAAACAACTTTTGTTTATGTATGTATAACTATCAATACCTATTGTGTTTTAGAAATTAGAACTGGAAATTTTTATTTTTTTTCGGTACGCTGGCCTCTCACTGCTGTGGCCTCTCCCGTTGTGGAGCACAGGCTCCGGACGCGCAGGCTCAGCGGCCATGGCTCACGGGCCCAGCCGCTCCGCGGCATGTGGGATCTTCCCGGACCGGGGCACGAACCCGTATCCCCTGCATCAGCAGGTGGACTCTCAACCACTGCGCCACCATTGAAGCCCAATTTTTAATTTTTTTGGTCATTAAAAATAAGCCCATTATATGTTAACACAAACAACATATTTTTTAATAACTATATATTTTCAAAAATATAAGTGAAGCATGGTTTTACATTCTTGTTAATTTCTTAATGTCTAGCTTATAGAAGACAGATGATTCTCATATTTTTCTTCATTAATATGCTTCAATATCACTCATCACGTAGCCTCTGGGAAACTCCACTGTACACTCAGAGAATGAAAATGATAAAGGCAAATAACAGCTTCTTATTATTAGGAAAAAAGTATTGACCTTATAGATCACCAGAAAGGATTTCAGGGAACCCCTGGAGTCCATGGACCATATTTTGAGAACCTCTGTTTTAAACCATACAAATGTTAGCTACTTTTTTTTTTTTAAACCATTTGTCATCAAGTGGAACGAGGAACAAGACAGAGGTAATTTATAGAATAAACCAATCTTGTAAACGGGAGTATTCTTTCTTCATTTATCAGGAGCATAGAGTAAGTTAGCAGAATTCAGGTTCATAACTGAACACAACTACATTCTGCATTAGAAATCAGTCCACCAATCCAATACTGTCTTTCAGCTTGCTATGCAAGGAGGTTCCTGTCACATGAATATATAATATCACTAAAGTGGGTTTGTATCCCCTGCACAAACTAATATTAAGACTCAAATAAAATTTGAAGTTAAAATTATTTTCTTAAGCATATATTGAATGTCTACTATATGCAAGGCTCATAATAGGTGCTGGGCTTATAAAAATTTATAAGCACAGTTCCTGCCCTCAGGCAACTTATGTATATATAATGAGACTTACACCCTGGAATAAATGTATTTTCTGCCACGTTCAGTAGTTCCCAAATCAGCTTTATGATCAACTGTCTCAGAATTATCTCGGGAGATTTTAAAGATACATATTCTTAGAGTAAGAGATATGATGTTTAAGTGCACCAGGGTGATGCTCAGGAATTTGGATTTTTAAAAAGTGACCCGAGTATTCCCATATAATGATGGGTTTGGGAATGAATACAAAGTACATGCAACAGAGAAATGGACTTGGTCTTTGTCCCTAGTACCGTCACACATAAAATGTGATCTCTTTATTTCATCTTCAGTATTTCAAAAGTATATCATTGTTCAAAGACCCGTGTTATCAACAGAGTACATATTTAATTTCATTCAGTTAAAATAGAAATTGATGTACTTATTTCAAACATTTTATAGTTCATCTGCCTTTATCACATAAAAATAATGTGAGATGTTACCACAGCAGTTTGCAGCACAAGAAGCAAAACATCTTTTGCAACAAGAATCTGATGACAAAAAGTGTTATTTTATAGAGCTTTGATTCAATTTCTTTAAAATGAATTCAGTGAGATGTCCCATGTTTCATTACACTTATCTTCAGGATTCCACAGATTAGCTTATAGTATTTCAAAACCTACGCAATCTTCCATCACAAATTTCTTTTGAGGATATATTATATTCAAGCAACTATTGAGAGACTATGATCCATAGTTGCTATTGCAATCTGTGTTCTTTGCTAATATTGTAGCCAGAATTATATTCAAGTAAATATGAAAAAATTTAAAAATAAGCTTAATGTTTCCTTTCTTCTTACCACAAAGGAAAAAAAAGGAAATAGCTAAATCAGCCGTAAATATGATGATTTATAAAAATTGATATATATCCCTCTCGATCTTATGATTGAAAATAACTTCAAAATTAAAGACTCCCTACACAGATCTTGATTTCTAAATAACTTTCCCCATGACAAGGAATCAAAGCTTCTTGAAGAAATGGCTGATTTCAGGGCTAGAGCAGGAAGGTACAAGATGATCTGGAATATCTTGTTGGGCCAGAAATAAGAAAGTGCTCAAAAAATAAAATGGGGGCATGCCAACAGCAACCAGCTTGAAGGACCTCTCACTGGGCAAATCTGGGGTAACTAGAGTATGAAAATAAGAACAGTAATGAATTATGATCTATTGAATAAAATAAGAATTCATTCATATATTCTAATGAGAGAGAGAAAGAGAGGGAGATGGGGGAAAAGGAAAGCTGTTCTCTAAAGAAAATGCCCCCTGATAAATACAGAGAGAGTGGTGGAGTTGGAAAATCACCATTTTGCAACTATCATAGAAAAGATTGGTTTGGAAAACATCATCAATGGATTCTAAATCTAGGGGGAAATTTTGATAAGCAGTATACTTTCAGATCTTCAAAGTATCTCTCCACAGATTGTATATTTGTTAAAAGGGGGAAAAAGTAACTATACAGTGGAGAAACTAGGCAACACTTTGATCAGTGACCATATGCCTCCTGATGTGATACCCTGAGAAAGATATAATATCACTTGAATCTAATCGTGAGGAAACATCAACCAAACCCATATTGAAGAACATTCTATTAAATAACTGTCATGAGGGGGACTTCCATGGTGGTCCAGTGGTAAAGAATCCGCCTTCCAATGCAGGGGACGCGGGTTCTATCCCTGGTCGTGGAGCTAAGATCCCACATGCCACGGGGAAACTAAGCCCGCACGCCACAACTTTGGAGCTTGCGTGCCTCAATGAGAGAGCCAGTGTGCTGCAAACTACAGAGCCCATGTGCCCTGGAGCCCACAGGCCACAACTAGAGAGAGAAAACCCTCTACAGGCCACAACTAGAGAGAAGCCTGCGCACCACAACAAAAGATCCCACATGCTGCAACTAAGACCCGACACAGCCAAGAAAATAAAATAAATAAATATTTTAAAATAAATAAATGTCATGAAAGACCCCCCCCTCCAAAATGCTGAGGAACTGTTACATATAAAAGGGACTAAAGAGACTTGGCAAAGTCGATACGTGATCTAAACTGGAACTTGTACCACAGCAGGGGAAATACTATAAAAGATTTATTGAAACAGTTGACACAATTGGAATATGGACCATAGATTAGAAAAAAGTAGCTCCCACATTTGATAACTATGTGGTGATTATATAAAGTAATATATATATTTATAGTAAATATACACCGAGGTATGAAGAGGTAAGGAGGCATAATACATGCAATCTATTCTCAAATTGTTCAGAAAAAGAAAATGAAAATATCTAGAGAGAGAGAATGCAAATGCAGCAAAATGTTAAAAGTTGGTGAACTTGAATAAATAATATTCAGGAGTTCTCTCTCCTATTCTTGCAATCTTTCTGTAAGTTTAAATTGTTTTTAAAAAGAAAAAAGTTAAGGGCTCTCCAATTTCTCTCTCTTAGACTTCATTCCAAAATGGGCTAGAACATTCATCATGAACATTTTAATTTATTTAGTTTTTTTATTTCCACTATTATTACTAGTCACGTGGTAATTATCTTTTATAATTTTAGTTGATTATATACTAACAGTAAGAAGGAAAGCAACTGACATTACAAAAGGCAAAAACAATTCCTTTTTTTAATTAAATAGTATATTTTTATTGAACCCAACATATCCAAAATATCACTTCAACATGTAATCAACATAAAATATTATTAATGAGATATCTTACAGTCTTTTCTTTTTTGATAACATGTCTTTGAAATCAGTGTGCATTTTATACTTATTTTATACTCACATTTTGATTTGGATTTTTTTTTTTTTTTTTTGGGCCGCACTGCATGGCTTGTGAGAATCTTAGTTCCCCAGCCAGGGATTGAACCCCGGGCCATGGCAGTGAAAGAGCTGAGTCCTAACTGTTAGCACTGTTAACACTGACTGAAACCGCCCACCCTGGCCAGGCAAGATAGTAGCCATTTGCATGCATTATCTTAGAACAGGGGATCCTGGTAAGGAATGTGGAACTAACAAGTTATCACCAACTGGAAGAATTCGGGAAAGGTCAAAAGGAGAGAGGGGACACCAGTCCATGCATCCTACCAACCTCCCAGGATCCTTCTTGCTGGAATCCATCTTGGCTGAGCAATGTGCACACCACCAGGAAGGACCCTGAGTCAGAAGGATTGGCCAAGGACTTCCCTGGTGGTTCAGTGGCTAAGACTCTGCACTCCCAGTGCAGGAGGCCTGGGTTCAATCCCTGGTCAGGGAACTAGATCCCACACGCCACAACTGAAGATCCCACATGCCACAACTAAAGATCTCGCGTGCCACAGCTAAGACTTGGTGCAGCCAAATAAATATTAGAAGAAAAAAAAAGAATGATTGGCTAGAGACAACCCTGAAACTAACCCCATCACCATAAAACCTGAGACTGTGAGCCATGTGGCAGAGCAGTTCTGGGTTCCCTTACCCTCCTGCTCTCCACCCGGGTGCCCCTTCCCAATAAAGTCTCTTGCTGTGTCAGCATGTGTGTCTCCTCAGACAATTCATTTCCAAGTGTTAGAAAAGAGCCCATTCTCGGGCCCTGGAAGGGGTCCCCCTTCCTGCAACATAACCTGGACTGCCAGGGAATTCCCCATGGATTTTTTATTTTAATTGAAGTGTAGTTGATTAACAATGTTGTGTTAGTTTCAGGTGTACAGCAAAGTGATTCAGTTATACATATATATCTATATATATATACATTCTTTTTTCAATTATAGGTTATTATAAGATATTGAGTATAGTTCCCTGTGCTATATGGTAGGTCCTTCTTGTTTATCTATTTTATATATAGTAGTGTGTATATATTAATCCCAAACTCCTAATTTATCCCTTCTCCCCAAGTACATCTCAGTTTGTACTGGCCACATTTCAAGAGCTCAGTAGCCACACATGGCTAAATGACAGCATTTGACAGCACAGGGCTAGGGAAAAAGATGCAGTCAAGGGGACTTTCTAAACACAATAGTAAATACAGTCACAGATTATGTTCAGGATCACTCAACTGGTGGAGTTTGGACTTGAGCCTCCAGTTACCATCCAACCCCAGACCTGTTCATTCTGCCACACGTAAGAGACTTTGCCCACTTCAGTGGCCTCATGGCTGGCTGGCCTCAAACAACCAAACTTAATATATCCAAAACAAAATTCATCCTCTTACCACAAATACCTCCTCCTGCTCTCCCATTTTCTATTTCAGTTGATGGCACCATTATCTACCTGTTCACTCAAGTCATCTTCATTACATCTTTGAGCAAAAGAGCACCTTATCTAGAAGATAATTTAAAATCTAAATGCTTATCAAAAAATGCACCCTCCACTCCACCCCAACTAACTGAGCTAGTTCAGGCCACTTTGGTCTCTCACATGGGTCTCAAGACCTTTTCTTCCCCCAGTTTTATTGAGATATAATTGACATACATCACTGTATAAGTTTAAGGTGTACAGCATAAGGTTTGATATAGATACAATAAAAAGCTGAAAAAGAAAAATTTCCTTAAAAATATGAACCCCTTCACAAATTTTCATGGCATCCTTGTGTGGAGGCCATGCTAATCTGTATCACTCCATTTTAATGTTCTGCCCAAACCCGCACTGGTTGGCTGGTTCCCTTACTACTTCATAAGGCCCTTCATGGCTCTCCATCCCCTACTTAACAAAGGCCATGATCTTTTTTATGTAGCACAGAATTTCCTCCAGGGTCTGATCTTTCCTTATCTCTTTAACAATGCTCAGTTGTTTACCTTTCCTAGTCCTTGAACAAGTTCAAGTTCTCTCACCTCCTCTGAGCCTGCTATTCTTTTGTAAAAATAGCCATCCTAATCTCTCGAAAAGTTGAAATGAAACAAAAAAGTTGCCCTGAGGTTTAAAAGAAATATACTTTAAACAATACACAGGAAGAAAGCTAAACCTTGAAAATCAATTTCCCCTAATCATGTGTGCTGCAAATAGCCTTCCTGACCTTCATATGCTGTGCATGACATCGAAAGGAGTCAGGCAATTAGTTGTGAATTCCTTCAAGTTTCCTTTTTTTAATTATTTTTTAATTTAAAAATCAAATGGAAAATGTATATTTTGGTGAACTAGGGTGTTATTTTTTTGAAGGATGATTAGACAGCACAGTGAAGGCTGCTAAATGCACTGAACCTCTAGAATGTGATTTTTGTTTTTGTTTTTCTGTGTGGGCTTCTTTTGTTTCTGTTTTGGTAGACTTCGAATTTGATTGTTGGAAGAATGAACATCATTGTTTTCTTCTGGAGGGAAGCTCTTGACGGGAGTTTCTTTTCCCCCCAAATTGATATAGGTATTAAAATTTGGTGCTTATAAGGAAAGACTTTAAAAAATGAATAGCAATGCTTTCGATTAAAATTACAAATGAGAAAAAAAAATACACAATCAAGGGCTTACTGTACCCATCACTCCTTTTTACCTATATCTATCTACCTAGATATTTATTGAATACTTACTAAGTGCTAGGCACTTTGCGGGACACAAGACAGAGGGAATACAGAAAAATAGATTGAATAACATGACCTTTACCTTCCCCAAGCTCATTACAATATAGTTTCTCAACCACTACCTTTAAGGACTAGATAATCTCTAATGTTAAGAGCAAATCAGGGGGTCCCCAGAAGTTCAGACCGGGCTGCCCCCCCAGGCACCACCACATCCCAGCGCCTCTCAAAAAATTCCTAAGCCCAGTTGCAGGAAATTTTTATATTTGCAACTAAAATTTGATTCTAGATGTTTTAAGAAATTAACTAATTGAGATAATTGTTTAGACGAATCAAGGTTAAACAAAGGAGAAAAAACAAAGTTGGTACACTTATTCCAGTTTCCTTAAATTATTTTAGAAAATTAATTTTTCAACTTCCTATAGGCATCATCAAAAGTTTCCTCTAAAATAATTGGTAAACTGGGGGTGGGGTGGGGTGGAGTGTCCTATTTTTTAGTTTTAGTCTGTCTCATAATTCTTAATTACTTTCTAATTACAAACATATGCATGCCCTTAAATTCAAACAATTGAGAAGTGTGTGAGACAAAAAAATATAAGTCCTTCTCTATACTCTGATGTTACCCACAAAGATAAAACCGCTGCTAAGTTTTTCCATGCTTCTATCAATGTGTCTATCTGTGTGTGTAGACAGTTTTTTTAAAAATGGGAATCATTTTGCACAATTTGTTAATTTCTTATTTAACAAGCAAGTCTTTTTAAATTTAATTTTTAGTTTATCAAAGCTATGCATATATAGTTTTTTATAAGTAGTATAAAAGTCAAATAATTTGACTACTAAAAATCGTTTCTAGGGCTTCCCTGGTGGCGCAGTGGTTGAGAGTCCGCCTGCCGATGCAGGGGACGCGGGTTCGTGCCCCGGTCCGCGAGGATCCCATATGCCGCGGAGCGGCTGCGCCCGTGAGCCATGGCCGCTGAGCCTGCGCGTCCGGAGCCTGTGCTCCACAACGGGAGAGGCCACAACGGTGAGAGGCCCGCATACCGCAAAAAAAAAAAAAAAAAATCGTTTCTAATCATTTATAACACATTCACATGGTTTAAAATTTTAAAAGTACAGTGGTATATGCTATGAAAAATCTCTCTTCCACCTCAGTCCCTGAGACACCCAAATCTACTCATGGCAACAAATGACATTAATTTTTATACATCCTTCATGTGTGTACAAATATATACACACCCACATACCCTTTGAAGACCTTTTTATATATAAAGGGCTTCCTCAGTTTCTTATATAGCTATGTGGTATTACATTGTATAGACATGCCTTTATTTAATCAGTCACCTGATTTGTTTAGTCAGACCTTTAGAGTGTTTCTAATTCTTCCTCTAAAAATAATCTGCTAAGAGTAACCTCAAATATATATTGTTTTGCTGATATGTGGGTAATCTATGGAATAAATTCCTAAAAGTGGAGTTGTGGGTCAAATTTTTCACAGGTTAGGTTTTCTGGGAAGCAGATTCTGGGACAGAAATTTAGAGTTCAAGGTGTTTGTTTATTAAGGAGTGCCCTTGGGTTCAACATCTGCGGAAGGGAGAAGGAGGAAGTGGGATTGAGCAGAAGGAGAAGTTGAGCTTTGAAGGTACCCCATGCAGCCTCAGCCAACCCCACAGGGGAGCTGTGGAGCTGAAATGACCTACCAGAATTGGCCCACATCGGGTGGAAAAGGCTTTTATACCCCTTCCTCCATCAGTGGGCTGCCCCAAGAAGGCACTGACTTTAGATGGGGCAACTCTTCGCAGCCGAGGCAAAACTTGCAAGGGCTGACAATTGAAGATTGTCAGCTGACAGATCTTCCAGCAGCTGGGACAAGACCTTCCTTGAAAGGGGATATCTGGGAGGCCCATCTCCATGTCCAACCGAAAAGGGTATGTGACTTTGGTAGATTTTGCCAAATTGCCATACCCATTTATACTTCCACCAGCAACATATGAGAATGCCTGTTTACCCATATCCTCCCCAACACAGAATTTTATCAAACTTCTGGATCTTTGCCAATCTGATTAGGTGAAACATGATGTCTTGGTGTAGGTCTAATTTTCTTTTCTTTTATTCTGAGGGAAGTTCAACTTCTTTTTGTCCTTTTTTTTCTTTCCTTTGAACTATCTGTTTATATCCTTTGCATATTTTCCTATTGGGATAATTTTTTTTTTAAAGTAATTTGTAGGAACTCTTAGTGTTAAAGAAATTAGCCATACTCTCGCCACATACCCTCCCAATATAACCATATATCAATAATATTTGATTAAATTAACATTTTGTGTTTCCATCATTATGACCTTTCCTTTCTTATAGCATTTCTGGTTTGTTTAGTTTTTTTTTTTTAAGATGTTGGGAGTAGGAGTTTATTAATTAATTAATTAATTTTTGCTGTGTTGGGTCTTCGTTTCTGTGCGAGGGCTTTCTCTAGTTGTGGCAAGCGGGGGCCACTCTCCATCGCGGTGCACAGACCTCTCACTATCACGGCCTCTCTTGTTGCGGAAGACAGGCTCCAGACGCGCAGGCTCAGTAGTTGTGGCTCACGGGCCTAGTTGCTCCGCGGCATGTGGGATCCTCCCAGACCAGGACTCGAACCCGTGTCCCCTGCATTAGCAGACAGATTCTCAACCACTGTGCCACCAGGGAAGCCCCATTTCTGTTTTTCCTATAGTTAATACTTTACTCATTTCTTAACTTTGCTTAGTTTTGTATGTGTCTATCACTAATTCCTCTTTCATCCCTTCCACGATGTACCACTGTAGTGTGTGCTACCAACATCTCTTGCCTGAATTATTGGGATAATTGCTTCTTTATTAGGCAATTACTAGGCAATCCAATTGCCTCCTTATTATAGTAAGTCCCCTACATACGAGCCTTCAAGTTGTGGACTTTCAAAGATGTGAACATGCGAACGTTTATTCAAGAGGTTGGATAGAATTGAATCCAGCAAGGAACCAGAACCTGTGCCGTCAACGTCAGGCGTGAGGGATATTGCAGCTTGCCCTCTGTCTCCTGTTGCTGATGATCCCTCAGCTCTACCATCTCCCACCTCCTCTCCCTCCTCCAGTCAGTAACTCTTCTTGCCTGTTCACTTGATGCCAGCCCCTGTATGCCAGCTGTTGTACTGTACTGCTGTACTTTTCAATGCACTGTACTGTAAGATTAAAAATGTTTTCTTTATTTTTTGTGCTTGTTTTTTTTATGTATTATTTGTGTGAAAAGTATTATAAACCTATTACCGTACAGTACTACATAGCTGATTGTGTTTGTTGGGTACCTAGGCTAACTTTGTTGGACTTATGAACAAATTAGACTTGTGAACTCGCTCTTGGAACAGAACTCATTCGTATGTAGGGGACTTACTGTATCTCCCTGTTTCCACCCTTATCTGCCTATAGTCTATTCTCCCAAAGCAGCCAGAGTGATCCTTTTAAAATGTAAGCCAATCATTTCACTCCTACAATGGCTCTCCATTTCCCTCAGAGAAAAGCCATTTTCTTCAGTGATCTGCAAGGCTGTGCATGACACATCCCCCACCACGCACCTCTCTGACCTCATTTTCTACTACTGCTCTGGCATCTCTCCCCCTCATGTTTCTTCACCTCCACTGGCAGTTCCCTCTGCCTAGAAGGTTCTTCTGCCAGATAGCCACATGACTAATTCCCTAATTCCAATCCTTTCCAGTACAATTCTTGGGTCTTACCTGAAGTGGCACTTTACAGTGAGGTTTATTCTCACCATCGTATTTTAAATTGTCATATACACGCTACCCCCCTCCCCACCTAGAGCAATTTTAATCTTCCTCACCCTGCTTTACTTTTTCTTTTTTAATAACATTTACTGCCTTCTAATATAGAATTTATTCTTTATTATATTATCTTACTCCCTGTGCTAGAATGAAAGCTCCATGAGGATAGTGTTTGTGGGTCAAGGTGAATATTCAATAAATATTTATTGTGAATTAATATCTTTTTTCTTTATATGTTCCAACTCATCAGAAAAGCTATTTTTGTGCGTCTTGGAACCCCCTGTCTTTACCTTTTGTTTTGTTGGCCTCCTGTACATCTGTTATTCATGAACTTGCCTTCATTTTCAATTTGAGAATCCCCTTCACCTCTCTGCTATGGTAGATCTCCTAGTACCTAGACCCTTGTCTTCTTTATTGCTTTTCTCCCTCTTTTTCATGAGCATTTCCTTTTTCTTAGTTTATTCTTTCTTTTTGGTGGTAGCTTTCTAAGAAAGAACGCAAAGCTTCTGAGATTTTATATGTCAGGAATTGTCTTTCATCTGGCTGTAAGCTTAATTGATAGCATGACTAGGTATAGAACTCTAAATTAGAAACAATTTTCCTTGAAGATTTTTGAGACATTATACCACTCTCTTCTAGCTTCCAGTGTTGGTCTCAAGAAGTGAGATGAAACTTTAGTTCTTGATCTTTCATATGTTTTTTCTCTCTGAAAGTTCTTGGGTCTCCTTTTTTCCCCAGTGCATGATATGTCATGTTGTGGGCCTTTTTCTTATTTAATCTGCTGGCCACTCAGTAGGTCCTTTATCAGGAGACTTGAGTCCTTTAGTTCTAATAAACTTTGATTTGTTTCTTTGATAATTCCTCCTGTCTGTTTTCTCTGTTCTCTCTAGAATTTCTTCAGGTGTGGGATCTCTTTTCAAAAAACACTCAGCAGATTGGTGTCTAGATTCTATTTATTAGACATAATTTGCACAATAGTACAGAAAGAGAACTGAAAGAAACAACATAATCCAGGATTTAATAACACATGAAATCCTCATCAAGAGACAGAATCAGTAGGCTATCACTTTCTAAGAATAGCTGAGCTAAAGGTGTCTCTTGCGCCAAACAGGAAGTCATCTCCCCTTTCAAGTCTCTCCAGATATCCTAAAACCTAGAATAGTACCTAGCACGTTGTGGGAAATTGGTAAATATTAATTGAATGAATAGATGTCCTTCACAAGTATTTGCACTTAAGTACATTCATTAGATAATAGAAAATAAACACTGCACACACACCCCAAGCAGCATTATCTCTGGAGAGTCCCTAATTTTTATCCCTTAAAACATTTAAAATAATGAAGATCTAATATTTACATTTTTTATCACATTTACTTCTCTATCAACCTGGAGTCACAATTCACATTCACTCTGGAGAAAAGGGAGCTATTTTGCTACAATACAAAAGTATCATTTTTGATATTTCAAAATTTCAATATCATTTTGATGTTTGACATTGTCAAAAATTTAGTATACAGGTTTTTTTTTTAATTTTGTTGTTGGCTGCACTGGGTCTTTGTTGCTGTGCTCGGGCTTTCTCTAGTTGCGGTAAGCCGGGGCTACACTTTGTAGCCGTGCGTGGGCTTCTCATTGTGGTAGCTTTTCTTCTTTGCAGAACATGGGCTCTAGGCATGTGGGCTTTAGTAGTTGCAGCATGCGGGCTCAGTAGTTGCGGCACCCGGGCCCCAGAGTGCGCAGGCTTCGCTAATTGTGGCGCGCGGGCTCAGTAGCTGTGGCTTGAGGGCTCTAGAGCACAGGTTGAGTAGTTGTGACGATGGGCTTAGTTGCTCCGTGGCATGTAGGATCTTCCCAGACCAGGGATCAAACCCGTGTCCCCTGCATTGGCAGGCATATTCTTAACCACTGGACCACCAGGGAAGTCCTAAAGTTTTTTTATTAAGTGCTGGATATTTTCCAAGTTGAGGGGCTTAGAAATAAGCCAAGAAACTATGATACTGTTCCTTTTTCCCCAAATCAAACTTCCTTTCATTTTTCTTCATGGATATCATATGATTTTGTCACATGATGAGGAAAAAAGCCAAGTGACTATGACTTTATTTTTTCTTTTAGGAAATCAAGACAAATACCCTCAAGGAATCCACAGCTTTCCCAGCATGGTATAGAATGGTATTTGAAACACAAGGTAGGTGAATTAGGTCCAGTATCAGTTGGCTTTGAGGATGCCCAGGGTTTGCCGTTTCCATTTTTGTTTGCTTTGCACTATAAAATATGAATAAACCGTGAACTATGATTGACCTCTCTTTCTTTTACTTTCTGTTTTTACTTCTGCTGATATGCCTTACTCAATGGCATGTAGAAATACAGGTCCTTAATATCTCATAGCCACCCTTAAGAGCTAAGAACAAGTGAGAGGGTAGAACTTGATTCTGAATGGAGAAGAATTCTGCTTTACATAATCACACCACCCCAAAACTAGAAAATAGTACTTAAATGATGGATAGATACACCTTCTAAGATCAAACCCAGGAGATATTCTGATTGCTAATAAAGACCTTAAAACCATTCAGTAATTTACATGTATATTTGCATTAACATTATTTTTACGTTAAAGTATGTATTCTAATATTAAGCCATCTATTTGTCTATATAGTTTTCCAAGAAATTGTTTATTATACTTGCTATAAACAGTTGTGAGTTTCACCCAGGGGGCTAAATTCTTATGTAACGTGTGTCAATTTGAATCCTTGGAGAAGCAGGCAGCAAGATGAAATCTGATGTATAAGGGATTCATTGGGGAGAATGCTTATGAAAGACAGAGGGGAAAGGAGAAGGGGCATATAGGGAGAGTGAGGCAGGTCTAACACCTGTAACAGGAGAGAGGGAAGGAAGGATTGTGTGGGAAGAGCCTCAAACCATAGAGCAATTCTGAGAAAATCTCACCCAGGCCAATGGGAAGTCCCTGAGCTGAAGTTGCCAGTTAAAGGAATCCTGCTTTGTGTAGGAATGGACTGGTTCTTACACCCTGCTGTGCTCATTGGCTGGGAGTAGCCTAGAGGAGGTATGGCCTGACCCAAAAGCATGAGAGCCAAAAGTGTGTCAATTGTCAATCAGCTAGGCTCCCTGCAGCAGAATCTCTTAAAGGGAGATCTGGGTGTGGTACCTCAGTGGCTACCACAGTAAACCTCTTGTTCTGCACAAATCCATTTCTTCATGTATGTTTGGGAAGTAGATTTGCCATGGTTCCTGTGGGCTTATTTTCCTAAGGGGAAACCTAGAAAAGGAAGATTAGTGGGACAAGCTACAGTCTCCCACAACAGCAGTTAATCTCAGGTCACAACTAGTGTTCATCATTTCCCTCCTTCACTATCCGTTCTAAGTTTCTCTTGCTCCCAGCTATTACCTCCATGGGTCATTAGCATGAATCAGGTAAGTGTAGTATATTCAACAGACTATATGTCCCAATTTTAGGAACGTACTTTCCAGTAATATGTTCATGAGGTAGACAATGTGAAAAGTTCCTTCAAGAACTATCCAAAGACCCCATCTTACATGTGTGTTTAAAAATTTGGATCATGCCCTCTTAATTTCTTTTTTTTTTAATTAATTAATTAATTAATTTGTTTTTGGCTGCCTTGGGTCTTCGTTGCTGCATGCGAGCTTTCTCTAGTTGTGGTGAGTAGGGGCTACTTTTCATTGTGGTGCATGGGCTTCTCATTGTGGAGACTTCTCTTGTTGCGAAGCACGGGCTCTAGGCATGTGGGCTTCAGTAGTTGTGGTGTGTGGGCTCAGTAGTTGTGGCTCACAGGCTTACTTGCTCTGCAGCATGTGGGATCTTCCTGGACCAGGGATCAAACCTGTGTCCCTTGCATTGGTTGGCAGATTTTTAACCACTGCACCACCAGGGAAGTCCTGGATCATGCCCTCTTAATTTCTAAACAATTGTGGTGTCTATATTAGCGAGGAAAATAAAGTAGATAGTGAAACACGGGGAATATGAAGAGACCACTGTTTTATTGGAAACCCTTTTTGATTGATTACTAGATATTTATTCTTTTTCAATGGTTCTAATATTATACAATATATTTTACTATTAGAAAATTAAATTTGCTCTACACAGGTAGATTGTACAGTATTTGGTTGAAGGGAAACAAGTGACATGCCATACCTTTGTAGAAGGGTTATATTCTTCTTTATTTTTATTATTAATTCTCTTTAATAATTCTGTGTATTTATAGTACTGAAGTCCCTTAGGCCACTTTCTTTAATTCTCTGGGTCTCAATTCCTCAGCCATAATCTATTATGGTATTTGTCACTACATCATGCAAATTAAATAAGAATAGTATTTATTATAACTAAGTTTTAAAACATCTGTGAGGACTAATTGTTAATACCAGTTAAGTGCCTGGAATATTTTGGCTCAAAACAAATATACTATAGTCATTTTCTTTTTTAGGCAACTTAACAATTATCCTTGCAACATGTTTTTGGTCAGTCTTCATAAATGGCAGAAACTACTTAGAGGAAGATGAAAGCCACAGCTTTTGACTAGCAGTATAAGACATTTTCTTTGTACTTTTGTGCAAATAATTTAAAAGGTAAAAGTAATTGGAATTTCTCACGCATATCACATGGGTATATTAAAATCATTAACATTTAGAACCATTAAAATCTATGCAAGATAAATTGTTCAGTATTTCAAAAGTAACCAAGTACCTGAGAACGGAAAGTTCTTTTTTATAGGAGAATTCTAGCTAATACTTACAGGAGAAATCATAGAATTTTAAATTATGCAGCTCCTAATGAAATAATGGACCTAGGCCATGATAACCAATAGATGCTAAAACCATTAAGAGGAAGGTTGAGTGGAGAACTTTATGATGGATCCATCTACCTGAAAACACTTGAATCTACTGGTCAAAATGAACATCATTAAAAGTAAGACAGCCTTGGTATCCTGGTTGGGATCCTGGAACAGGAAAAGTGCATTCAGTAAAAAACTGAAGAAATCTCAATACTACTGAACTGAGCTTGGATCTGTTGGCCCACCACACAGCAAAACCAACCTACTGACATCAGGTTGTGGTGAAGGAAATTATGGCATTGTTTGCAGGATGCCAAGCAAGGAGAAGGGGCAGCTAATGCTCAAAAGACCGGAACCCCCAAATGGCTTTCAAGGAAGTGTTTTTAAAGGCAATATATGAGGTGAGGATTGCAGCTCATGGACTTTCTTCTGACTGGTTGGTGGTGAAATAACATGGTGATATTTCGGGAATCTTAATAATCATCCCTGGGACTTCCCTGGTGGTGCAGTGGTTAAGAGTCCACCTGCCAATGCAGGGGATACAGGCTCGAGCCCTGGCCCAGGAAGATCCCACATTGCCGTGGAGCAACTAAGCCTGTGCACCACAACTACTGAGCCTGAGCTCTAGAGCCAGCAAGCCACAACTACTGAGCCCACGTGCTGTAACTACTGAAGCCCATGCACCTAGAGCATGTGCCCCACAACAAGAGAAGCCACAACAATGAGGAGCCCGCGCACCGCAACAAAGAGTAGCCCCTGCTCACCGCAACTAGAGAAAGCCCATGCACAGCAATGAAGACCCAACGCAGCCCCAAAAAATCAATCAATCAATAAATTTTTTTAAAAAAGAAAAAAGAATCCATCTGACAATGCAGGGGACACGGGTTCAAGCCCTGGTCCAGGAAGATCCCACATGTCGCGGAGCAGCTAAGCCTGTGCGCCACAACTACTGAGCCTGCGCTCTAGAGCCTGTGAGCCATAACTACTGAGCCTGCATGCCACAACTACTGAAGCCTCCACGCCTAGAGCCCATGCTCTGCAACAAGAGAAGCCACTGCAATGAGAAGCCTACGCACCGCAATGAAGAGTAGCCCCCACTCGCCACAACTAGAGAAAGCCCACATGCAGCAATGAAGACCCAACACAGCCAAAAATAAATAAAATAAAAATAAATTTTTAAAAAAACTTAATTTCTTTCTAAGCTAAAGCATTTAGTCAGCAATACTAACCATTTATTGTTGTGAATCCAACGCTTGCTTGTCCTATTTCTCCACAAGCACGTTAAATATTTCTCTTCCAAGGGACTACTTCTTGACCAGAGGCTAGAAAACCACCCCTTTTTTCCCCTTGCTTACCATCATTATGCCCTAGGTAGGAAGAGTTTCTCAATGAGCAGTAATGAACACAACTCCACAGCCTAGATAAGGCTTTATTTCTGAGTAGCAGTTAAAGTACAGCCACATCCCTTGGGAAGCTGCCTCCATGTCTCCTGAATTAGTTTAGGGATGGGAAATCAGAGCTCAAAATACTTGCTCTAGCTAAGTCACATTAAAAAAATAGTACTTTGCTGTGTTTTAATTTTTTAATTTAAAAAGTGATATATGCACATTAACATTTTTTAAACAGTACTGCAAGGTACAAAATAAAAATAAAGATAGTTCCATTTCTTGATTTATCAACTTTCAACAATATATATTGGTTGCTAATTATGAAAGATACAAAATTTAGCACTCTTAAATTACTTCTCGCTTTTCCTTATTTTCTCTCCCTTCAGTTTTAGTTGTTTTTTTCCAGTAGTTGGCTTTATAACTTTGTTTGTTTATTTATTTATTTATTTATAAATATCTTTATTGGAGTATAATTGCTTTACAATGTTGTGTTACTTTCTGCTGTGCAGCAAAGTGAATCAGCTATATGCATACATATATCCCCATATCCCCTCTCTCTGGAGTCTCCCTCCCACCCTCCCTATCCCACCCATCTGGGTTGTCACAAAGCATTGAGCTGATCTCCCTGTGCTATGCGGCAGCTTCCCCTTGCCATCCATTTTACATTTGGTAGTGTATATATGTCAGTGCTACTCTCTCACTTTTTCCCATTTTCCCCTTCCCACACCCCCATGTCCTCAAGTCCGTTTTCTACATCTGTGTCTTTATTCCTGCCCTGCCACTAGGTTCACCAGTACTGTTTTTTTAGATTCCATAAATGTGCGTTAGCATACGGTATTTGCTTTTCTCTTTCTGACTTACTTCACTCTGTATGACAGACTCTAGGTCCATTCACCTCATTACAAATAACTCAATTTCATTCCTTTTTATGACTGAGTAATATTCCATTGTATATATGTGCCACATCTTCTTTATCCATTCATCTGTCGATGGACATTTACGTTGCTTTCATGTCCTGGCTATTGTAAATAGTGCTGCAATGAACATTGGGGTGCATGTATCTTTTTGAATTATGGTTTTCTCAGGGTATATGCCCAGTAGTGGGATTGCTGGGTCATATTGTAGTTCTATTTTTAGTTTTTTAAGGAACCTCCATACTTTTCTCCATAGGGGCTGTATCAATTTACATTCCCACCAACAGTGCAGCAGGGCTACCTTTTCTCCACACCCTCTTCAGTATTTATTGTTTGTAGATTTTTTGTTGATGGACATTCTTACTGGTGTGAGGTGATACCTCATTGTGATTTTGATTTGCATTTCTCTAACGATCAGTGATGTTGAGCATCTTTTCATGTATTTGTTGGCAATCTTATGTCTACTTTGGAGAAATGTCTATTTAGGTCTTCTGCCCATTTTTGGATTGGGTTGTTTGTTTTTTTGATATTTACCAACATGAACTGCTTGTATATTTTGGAGATTAATCCTTTGTCAGTTGCTTCGTTTGCAAATATTTTCTCCCATTTTGAGGGTTATCTTTTCATCTTCTTTATGGTTTCCTTTGCTCTGCAAAATCTTTTAAGTTTCCTTAGGTCCCATTTGTTTATTTTTTATTTTATTTCCATTACTCTAGGAGGTTGGTCAAAAAAGATCTTGCTGTGATGTATGTCATAGAGTGTTCTGCCTATGTTTTCCTCTAAGGGTTTTATAGTGTCTGGCCTTACATTTAGGTCTTTAATCCATTTTGAGTTTATTTTTGTGTATGGTGCTAGGAAGTGTTCTAATTTCATTCTTTTACATGTAGCTGTCCAGTTTTCCCAGCACCACTTATTGAAGAGGCTGTCTTTCTCCATTGTGTATTCTTGCCTCCTTTTTCAAAGATAAGGTGACCATATGTGTGTGGGTTTATCTCTGGGATTTCTATCTATAACTTTAAATTAGTTCTTTCTTTCTTAATCTCTCAATTCTGGTTTGAAAAATATTTCATTTCACCAGGCTAATGTTTTGTGGGATTGCCATCAATGTCTAGAACAAGACAGGTGCATTATCTAGTGCATTTAAAATACAGCCAATAATTCTATGGAGTTGAAAACTATCAGCATTCTTTAACTAATGGAGCATTTAGTATCAAACTAATAAAAAATTAGCAATAGAAATTATAAAATTTCTAGATTTTGAGAAAAAATATTTTACAATCCTTGTTATAAACTCAGACTCTATGAAATATGAAATCTCATTTATATGAAAATGAATTTTAAAAATTTACCCCAGAATTTATCACCATTTTTATATCTCCTCAACAATTCACTTTTATTAGAGGAGGTAGAATTATTGTAATTCAGCTAGATTAAGTCCCTCTTTATAAATAAATAGTTCTAATTAAATTTTCAAAATAAGAACTTACAGTAATAGTATCAACAACTTTAATTTTGAATAGTACATAGTACTGCTTATCCGATATCAGGGTACATTTGCTAAGCTCTTTGTCATGTGATAACCATAAAAAGTACCAATTTAGATCCTATGGGATAACATCTAAATTAAGATGAAGCAATAGAAATACAAGTGATTATCTAAGAAGGATCCCCAACCACTTCTTGTTCTTTTATCTACAGGAAAAAAATTCTCCCACAAGAGAGAGTTAGGGGAAGATTAGCCCAAAAGGAAATGAAAACCCTGAACTTTCTACACAGATAAAGATGCAAAATAGATGTACTGTGTGCTATCAATCGTTACACCTTTGCAATAGGTCAAAAGGCTGTTCTAAGTAAAATAAGATAAAAAGAGAAAAGCAAAAGTGGGAAATGATCCTCAGTCAATGTTTATATACTGGTTAAATCAGAAACAATATTCCAGAAAGAAATTACTTTTACCTGGTGTGGAGTACTTTATAGTATAAATTCTTATTTTGCTGAGAATTGTATTTAGGATGAAGGAGAATAATAATTCATATTATTATTCATATCTCAAATTTTGCAAATAGTTACAGTCCTAATACTATATCCTGAAAATTTCAGATCTCCTTTGTTTCCCTGTAAAAGCATATTTTGCAGTGCAAGCATGAAAATGCCACCAACTGTTAGTTTTCTAAAAATAAAGTTCAGTCTTTTATCCTGCAAGGATTTTATACATTAGTACTAACTGGAGACTGAAGTATCCACCTGAATTCTGTCAAGAATGTTGGTAGGCCAAGGGGAAAGGCACTCTGAGTTGGCATTTGAAGCAGAGCTAGGTTGTTATCTCTGCTAGTTTTTAACCTCTCTGAGCCTCAGTTTCCTCCTCTGATAGTGAGGATATAATATTATCTGCCATCCTACTTCTCTGGGGAATTTTGAGGATCAGAATGAGATAATGTATCTGAAAATGCATTATCATCTATAAAACAGTATATGAGTATTTATTATTACCTCAATAGATATTCATGGAGAACCTAATATAAGAATAACATATTAAGTAATATGAAAGCAGAGGAAAAGAAATGGATCTTGTCCTCAAGAAGAAAGAGACACTCTGCAACAATAACAACTAGGAGGAGGGAGAAGGGAAGAAGAGAAAGGGAAGGGGAGGAGGTGGAGGACAAAGGAGAAAGAGACATGACCAACATAGTTTATTGTTTTGCTCAGAGCCATATTTGATAGTGTCTTTTGGTCTTCAATACAGGGGTCCTAGAAAAGTAAAAAGGTTTTGCCATAACTTCTCAATGTTCTTCCCTCTACTTTCATGGTGATCATAGTTAATATTTTATTTTATTGTATTTATTATTTTTTAATTAATTTTTATTGGAGTATGGTTGCCTTACAATGTTCTGTTAGCCTCCACTGCACAACAAAATGAATCAGCCATACACATACAGATATCCCCTCCCTTTTGGACTTCCCTCCCATTTAGGTTACCACAGTGCAAAGTTAATATTTTAAAGAAAGGTTAAATGTGTGAATTATTTTATTTAATCCTCACAAAACCCCTCAAGGCAGGTATTATTAATCTTCTTTTATGAATTAGGGAATCAAAGCTCAACATGTTTAAAGTTATTGGTCCAAAGGCCCACACCAGGATCTTCTGACTCCAGGTCCAGTGCTTTGAATTTCCATTTACTGAAGCAATTTCTTCTAACATCTGGTCTTCCAGAAAAATATTATTCCTAATCCTACCTGAAAATTGACAGTTGTGTAATAGCCCAAACTGAAAACAAGCCAAATGTTCACCACTGCATGAATGGACAACCACAAAAGACCCTGAATAGCAAAGCCATCTTGAGAAAGTAAAACAAAGTTGGAGGCATCATGCTTCCTGATTTCAAACTATATTACAAAGCTATAGTAATCAAAACAGTATGATATTGGCATAAAAACAGACACAAAGATCTTTGGAACAGAATAGAGAGCCCAGAAATAAACACATATATGGTCAATTAATTTATGAAAGAGGAGCCAAGAATACACAATGGGGAAAGGACTGTCTCTTCAATAAATAGTGCTGGGAAAATTGGACAGCCACACACTGGATCACTAGCTTATACCACAAAAATTAACTCAAAATGGATTAGAGACTTGAATGTAAGACGTGAAACCATAAAAATCCTAGAAGAAAACAGGCAATAAGCCCCTTGACAGTAGTCTAGGTGATTGTTTGTACGGATTTGACATGAAAAGCAAAGGTAACAAAAGTAAAAATAAACAAGTGATACTACATCAAACAAAAAACTTCTGCACGGCAAAGGAAACCATCAGCAAAACGAAAAGGCAACCTACTGAATGGGAGAAAATATTTGCAAATTGTTTATCTAAAGGGTCAATATCCAAAATATATAAAGAACTCATACAACTCCATAGCAAAAAAAAAAAAGAACAATCTAATTTTAAAATGGTTAGAGGATCTGAACAGACTTTTTTCCAAAGAAGACATACAAATGACCAACAGACACATGAAAGGATGCCCAACATCACTAATTATTATGGAAATTCAAATCAAAACCACAGTGAGGTATCACCTCATACCTATTAGAATGGCTGTTATTAAAAAGATGAATAACAAGTGTTGGCAGAGATATAGAGAAGTGAGAAGCCTTGTGCACTGTTACCAATAATGTGAAACCACTGTGAAAAACCACAGTGAAAAACAGTATGGAGGTTCCTCAAAAAATTAAAAATAGAACTACCATACAATCCAGCAATTCCACTTCTGGGTATTCTTTAAGAAAGTAAAAGCACTAATTTGAAAAGATATTTGCAACCCCATGTTCATTGCCGCATTATATACAATAGCTAAGATGTGGAAACAACCTAAATGTTCATCAATGGATGAATGGATAAACAAAATATGGCAATTATGTTATTCAGCCATAGAAAAGTGAAATCTTGCCATTTGCAACAACATGGATAGACCTTGAGGGCATTATGCTAAGTGAAATAAGTCAGACAGAGAAAGACAAATACCACATGATCTCATAGACACAGAGAACAGTTGGAGGGTGCCAGAGGCAGCAGGTGGGAGGAATGAAATGGGTGAAAGGAGTCAAAAGGTACAAACTTCCAGTTATAAAATAAGTGAGTCATGGGGATGTAATGTACAGCATTGTGACTATAGTTAATATGGTATTATATATTTGAAAGTTGCTAAGAGAGTAAATCTTAAAAGTCCTCATCACAGAAGAAAACTCTGTAACTATGTATGGTGATGGATGTTAACTAAACTTATTGTGGTGCCAGTTTTACATGTTCAAATATCAAATCATTTTGTTGTACACCTGAAACTAATATAATGTTGCATGTCAATTATACCTCAAGTTTTAAAAATACATGAATGGACAAATTGAGGTATAGCCATACAAGGAAAATAATTTAGCAATAATAAAGAACCATTGATTTGCACAACAACATAGTTGAATCTCAGAATAATTATACAGAGTGAAAAAAAGCAGATAAAAAGAATATATACGGTTTGATCCATTTATATAAAATTCTAGAAAATGCAAACTACTGTATAGTGACAGAAAGTAGATTCGTGATTGCTTGGGGATGTGAGTAGAGAGGGAGGGCAGGATTACAAAGAGGTACAAAGAAATTTTTGGAGTGGATGGAAATGTTGTTATTTTAACTGTGGTGATGAATACATGTATCTAAACTGATCAAATTGTACACTTTAAACATGATCAGTTTAGTGTATCAATAAATATATCAAGCTGGAGGAGGGAGACAATTAAAGAAAAATTTATTGTTTTAATTTCCTATAGAATGATCTGTGATTCTTCCGAAGAGCAGCCTACGTTGTCCATAATTCAAGAGTTCATTTAATTAGATCAGTTTAATAATTTCTCAATTTGACTTGTAAGTGGTTTTTACAACACTGACACCTTTATTTTAAAATCTGGACACTGTACAAAAAGCTGAGGAGAGTGTTATGATTCTTTCTCAGTAGGTAGCCTACCTGTCTCCAATATCTTTGCAGAATTTCTAAAAGGAATAAACTTTTCTCATTGTACCTAGCATTTTCTTAAGCTTTGGAGTTGCAAGAAATGGAGAATTACTCGTAGGCTATTTTAAAGAAAGGAAGTCTATTGTAAAGCTACACTTAGACTAAAACTGGAACTGGATTTCAAACTGGAAAGTCAGCAGGATCTGAGGCAACTCTAGGAATTAGCTGTCCTTTCAGTCTTTCTTGCGGGCAGCATGCTCTCTCTCTTTCTCTTTTTCTTTCTACATGTCTACTCTATTGTCTTCCCTCTACCCATTGTTTTATTCTCTCTTTTTATCTTGCTGTACCTAAAATATCTTCCATTTGCCCTTCTGGATCCACTCTTCAGCCTTCTGCACAGTGCTCTCTTTCCTGGAAGCCTGGCCCTTACAGATTATGTCAACAGAATGAGGTCAGTGTATTTATTCTCCTGGCTCCCTCTTTGCAAGGTTACTTTAGGCAGACTGTATCCCTCAACCAGACCACCGCTCCTCTCAAGATGACTCACTCTACACAACTCTCCCCTTCCAACCACTTCTTTCGTTTGCCCCTTCAGGTCTAGGGGTGGTAATAGCTCCCTTGCTACTTAGATTGGGTTCCTCCACTATCTCTGTGGTTCCCCTACACCCTGCCCACACATTTGTCATTAGTTCCTTTGTAGATAAACTCTCCTCACCTTATCCTCATTTGCACGTCATGTTTTTTGTTAGGATCCTGAGTTACATACTTGTTTCTCTTTTGTTTTTGTTTTTGATCTTACACCTTCTCCTTCAGTTCACCATGTTCCACCATGGCTCTAGTTCTACCATTTCCTGACATTCTCTGTATTTTCTAATTCCAATATTTGAGTGAGAAAATCTGAGGCAATTGACTCAATTTGTTTTGTTTTGTTTTGCTTTTCATGCCAGGCTGTGTGGGAAGACACAGGCTAGAGTAAAGACTGGCAGCTCTAGGACAGATGCTTGTCCCTGGGCCACACACCTGGGGAAGGGAAGTATGAAAGAGAAAAGTAACAAAGCACAGATTGCTCTGTCATCAGGAACCATGAGTGAGATGATTTAGAAAGTACTTTGAGTATGGCAAGTACAATAATTGAAATGAAAAAAATTAAGGATGAATAAAATCTTCTTGTTATTCTTAACCATGCTAACATTTGGTAATATACTAATATCCATTCTCCTATGGCCTTATTACATTAAACTTGCTTGTTCTCATCATTTATGATGATAACCTTGAGGAATCCAAGACTTGAGGTTGATTGAAATCACAGTCTCAATAAGATAGCATAGGCAGCTGAAGTATCAGAAGTAATACAAGCTTTAAAGACAAATAAGCTTGGATCAAACCCCTAAAGCTGCTACTTATTTGCTTTATTACTCTAACCTCCCATTTCCTCATCTGTAAATTAAGTATACTTATATCTACCTTATAGAGTTGTTATGCAGATTAATGAGAGCATATCTAAAGCATAAAACATAGTACTAGATACCCAGTAAATGGTAGTTATTATGATCTCATATGCGTGTTTTAATTATTCACAGCAAAAGTTTTTGGCTTAATTTAGAAAAAAATTTTAAAGGGAGGGGAGAAGAAAAAAGAAAGCAGTTTATTACTCCTTTCCCTGTCTTGCCCTACTTAGCTGCAGGTACCTAAGATCTTCTAACTTGGTGAGTTCAGTCACACTGAATTTCAGAGTCAATCCACATCATGCCTAATAATATATTGGAAATACCATTTCCACCAGCAGATGAGTCTGAAATCAATCTTGCTTTGAAAACATATCCTATATACCTACTGTATGCCTTTTCCTCAACTCTCATTGTTTTGACAGTCTGCAGAATTTTTAATTTGATTGCTGATTTGCATTATTTCTTCCCGTAGGATCAGTATCCTAACTTGAACCTGGCCTGGCTGTCTGGGGCTCAGAAAAAAAATCTGCATAGTGTAGTGCTTGGCAGTCCCTTCTCCCTGGAGCTGACCCAAACTCTGTATCCCTAGCTGATGGCTAGGGACCTTCTACAAACTGGAAAGATCCTAGTAACCCTACTTCTATCCTTATGTGACCAGAACCAGTTTGGCAAATAGGTTTCATATAAGGTAAGAGCACTTTACTGGTAGTCACTGCCTGGAGCACTGTGTTGGGTAGTAGAGGGCTCTTTCTGGTGGGAGAGAGAACCATAACTGACAAAGAAAGTCTGCCTTGGGGGCCAGGTTGGGGGATGTAAAAGAGAAGGGTTGGTGGTGCCACACATCAGCCAGCCTTGGCTCAGAGATTCCTACTGCTTGATCCCCATACTAGGTTAGAGTCCTTATGCATTAATGCCAGCCATTAAACCTCAAGTTTTCCACATGCTTTTGAACACTGTGATTTGGACTGTGGTTACCCTCATGGTCATGGCCATTCTAGCCATTAGGTGGCTGTGACTGACAGTCATTGTTCTTCTCAAGGCAGAAGAGCCCACTCTACATAACCTCTCCCTTTAGACCTAGGGTGGTTGTAAGGTTTCTCACTGTTAGAAACCCTGTGTTACTTCACTATCATTTGCGGTTCCCCTGCATTCCACCTATCCCTTTATAAATGGTCTCTCCTCAAGTTATCCTATTTTGAGTGTGCCATTTTTTTCCTGTTGGTACCCTAATTAGCACGAGTACTTACTATGTACCAGGCACTGAAGATATAACAGTAAACATAGTGATTAAAATTCACACTTTCTGGAAATTACATTCTAGCCAGTTTCAAAATGCCTTATAGTCAGGCCTGCATAAGTTATAGCCTTGCCTGTCTGAAATTCATATGCCTGGCTTGTTATGAGTCATGATTAAGGAAGTGCACACATGTGCCTGCAAGTATATTTTTGTGTAAACCCCTATAATTAGGACCTTAGGAAACTCTAAGGGTAGGAACTCTCAGACTTCCTCAGATCTCTCATGTGTTGCCTTCATTTATTAAACAAATATTTATTAAGAGCCCAAGTTCTCAATACATGTAAGTTGCCTGTTACTATGTTCTAGGTATGCTGCAAGCTGAGAGGTGGATGGTGGGTAGGGAAAAGGAAGGTACAAAGATGCATAGGATAGGTTGTGTGAGAAATAGACTCATAAACAATCATTGCACAATGTAAAAAGACTATAATAGAGGTTTGTGAGAGGTGCTGTAAGAGTGTAGAGGAGAGAATGACAATTCATTTGGGAAATTGGGAAAGTCTTCTCAGAGGTAATGTTGATGTATGGTCTGAACTTGGATGGATGAGTAATACTCTGCCAGAAAGAGGAAAAGGGAAGGATGTTTAGGGAGAGGAAAGGAGTTTTGAAAGGTATTGAAGGTGTGTCAGGAAATGACAAATAGTTTGCTTTGCAATGTAGACTAGGGGGGATGGTGGCAAGGAATGGTGGCAAGGAATGAGACTGGTAAAGGAATGCAGGGTCCAGATTTTGAAGGGGAATTGTGTATGAAGAATTTGGAATTTATTCTAGTAAGTAGTGGGAAACTCTTTAATTTTAAACAAAGGAGTGAAACAATCAGATTTATGTTTTAGAAAGAAAATTGGGGGAGTTGGGTATATGGAAAAAGATTAAAAACACATAGACAGGGCTTCCCTGGTGGCACAGTGGTTAAGAATCCACCTGCCAATGCAAGGGACATGGGTCGAGCCCTGGTCTGGGAAGATCCCACATGCCGCAGAGCAACTAAGCCCGTGTGCCACAACTGCTGAGCCTGCGCTCTAGACCCCTTGAGCCACAACTACTGAAGCCCGCGTGCCTAGAGCCCGTGCTCTGCAACAAGAGAAGCCACCACAATGAGACGCCCACGCACTGCAACGAAGAGTAGCCCCCGCTCTCCACAACTAGAGAAAGCCTGTGCAACAATGAAGACCAAACACAACCAAAAAATAAATGAAATAAAGTTTTTTTAAAAACCACATAGACATAGACTTTTATTGCAACAGTGTAAGAGAGAAATGTTGAAGGCCTAAACTAAAACAATGACGATGGGAATGGAGAGATGAGGGGTGGTGAATTTCACTGATACTTGGAAGGTAGAATCAAAAGGTTCCAATGACTTATTAGATGTGGACGAAGATGGAAAGGGAGGAGACCAAGATGATGCAAATGTATGGAAGAGCAGTCACTAATCTGATAAAACTAATTTATTAAAAAGAGAAATTGAAATCTGTCTTGCCAAACGAGAAGCCAATAAGAAGCAAGCTGATTATGTGGCAGAAGCTGAAAAAGTTCAGGAATTGGAGGTATCGGATATATCAGAAGCTGAGAGGTGAGCTGAAAACAGGTGAGTAGGTTGATAATTCTAATGTACAATGAGCGTTAGACCCACAGATCTTCTCTGTCCCCTTGGCAGAGTCAACAAGCATCCCTTGTCCACTCTAGCAATATCTTCTTGAACTAGAAAGGTCTTGAGGTCAGAGATATGAGGCAAGGTAGAGGGCCCAGATGAGACATAAAAAGAGGATTAAGTGAGTCTCCCAAATCCTGAGATTGCCCCCTTCCCACTCAACTCCTGGAACATTAGTACCCAGTCAGAGAGTCCCCAGGCAGATGCCTCTGAGCAACCTCTCCCCCTATGGAAATGCCCGCTAGGCAACAAGCCTCTCTCTTACACTGTAAACTTACAATCAGTTCTTTGAGTCCCTCTTAAATATGAATGGACACTCAAGAATCAACAGAAAAGTGAAGAAACTCTGTTAACAAGAAAGCCAGAAACAGACACAGAGAAAAGTGTCTTGGAGTAAACAGAGAGAGCATAGGGAGCTGAAGACAATATTTTTAAAAATTATTTTCCTCAGATAAAAGAAGATATTTCATTCATGAAACCATTTAAAGAACAATAAATAACTGGTAAATTAGACATATGATATAATTAAAGATTAAAGGAATTTCCTAGAAGGTAACACAAGAAATCAGAGGTGAAGCATAGGAGAGAAGAGATAAGAAAATGAAAAAAATCAATCCAGGGACTGTGAGAGAAAAGAGAAGGTGGAATGGAAGAAAGGATCAAATAAACAATATAACAAAATCATCAAAACTATCCATCAAGTGTAACAATAATGACATTTCAGACTTCAAGGACTCAAAAAAATTTATCTCCTTTATACTTTTCTCAGGAGGCTACTGAAGGATACCCAAATGCAAAACTAACACCCCCCTCCAAAAAAAAAGGGAAGAAAAGAGATCCAGGAAACAGAAATTCAATACAGAAGGAAGGTGTAGAGAATCCAAAGGAAAGCTGTAAAATTGAATCTCAGGATGACAGTTAGTAGGCCTAGAGACAGCACCACATCCGAATTAGAGCAGCGCAGAGGTTTCTAGAGGAAATTACTCTAGGAGGAGAAAAACAACAACAACAACCAGATATAGTGAGCATATTGAAAGGATGAAAATGTCAGTTTACCATTTTGGTCTTTCTCCCAGAAACATATAACCCCAGTCTAATCATGAGAAGAATATCAGACAAATCCCAATTCAGAGACATTCTATACAAAATACTTGAGCAGTACTCCTCAAAACTGTCAACGTCATCAAAAACAGGGGAGTCTGAAAAACTGTCAGATGTAAGTCCAAGAGGAACCTAAGGAAACATGGGTGCAAAGCAGAATGATACCCTGAAACAGAAAAAGGACAGTAGGTAAAAACAGGAAATCTGAATAAATTATGAACTTTAGTTAACCTATCAACATTCGTTCATAAATTGTAACAATAATTAATTAATTGTAACAGTAGTATACCATACTAATGTAAGATGTTAATAATAAGAGAAACTGGATATAGTTTAGGAGACCCCCTGTACTATCTTTACAATTTTTCTGTAAATCTAAATCCATTCTAAGTTTGTTTTTTAAAGAGCTAATTGGGAGAAGTGGGAGGCAATCATTAACTTCAGGAAACCCAAGAAATTATATAAGGAAATGCTCTCATAGTATATCTCATGGCTTAGCAATTAATAATATTTATTTAATCCTAATAATGTAAACACTAATTATCGACTTCATGAGACATCATAATTAAATTGAGTTAAGAAAGAGGAGAAGTAAATGTGTGGGTGTAGGTATAAGATTTTCATATCCTCATCTTCCATAGAAAGAAGTTAGTAAATAACGTCTAAATTAGAAAACTCAAGAAATAATAGCATAAATATATTATTTAGAAATATGGATGGAGGTAAGTGCCAGTAGAAATAGTTTTTAAAAGTTGAAAATGGCTGCCTCTGGGTAGCTAGTTGCAGGGAAAGTGTTGGGAGAGGAGAGGCAGTGCTCTATCATTTTTTGCTATAATCATTTTAGTGTTACTGACCTTTAAACCTATGTTATATATTATAATAATTTGATAAAAATAAAAGTTTTTAAAAGAATGGAAAATATCTAGACTAAAATAGGGAGAGAATGATATTTCCTTGATGCTAATAGTCTAATAGTTAAACCTATGGTAGTTAATAAAAGGGAGCAAATGAGATGTCTTTAAAAAAAAATGGGTATTAAATTGCCCTCGGAGAGACCACAGAAATAATATGTAGATAGATACATATCTGAAAGATACAGAACACTCGATGTACTGACTAACTGTACTAATATGGTTAAAGAACGATTCAATTAGAATGTGGATCAGTCAGCCACAGAAGTCTAGAAAATAAAGGCTCTCAGAGACCAACAATGGCAGTGCCTGTCTAAAGCCTGGCCAAGTGAAAAGGTGCCCTGTAGCAAGTGCTCTATTCTGGAGATGATGCATAAACATTTGAAATATTTAGCAAACTTCTTTTTCTCTGATTCCATGCTCACCCAGCAACCCTGTAATTATAATTTGCCTTCCCATGTAAACTTCCTAAATGATGAGAAAGGATTACAAGGGTTAGTTTTCTTGACAATTATACTTTTCATTGTGAGATAAATAATCCGTGTTCTTATTTTACGTTAGTTTCTATGAACTAGGTTAATATCAGACAGCCCTCTGAGTGTCTTGACACCATTGTGTGGCTGACATATGAGGCCTCTGAGCCTTTGAAACTGAGGGCTAGGTCCTAGCCTGTGAATTCACTCAGGTGGTGACCTTGGCAATACCCTGACTTCTCTATGTACGACCATCTCCTTTGAACTTCCTCACTTATGCATGAAGGGGTATTTTAATAATGTGACACAAGATACACATATCATCTTTTGAGAATCAGTGCCTACATACACCCACACAGACTGAGATTTTGAACCCCATTGCTACTGGCAGTGATGTTAAAGGACAATTCACTGTCCACTACATCTGGACAGGATAATACCACTAGTCAGGTTGCAATTTCTTCTAAAGCTCACTATCATAGAAGTAGATTCATGACAGAGAAAGGAATCAAGTTTGCTGTTACCTTCTTGCATTATAGTTCAGGCCTTGCCCTTAAAAGGGTAATATATGAACCAGCAGCATTAGCAACACTTGGAAGCTTGTTAGAAATGCAGACTCTCAAGCCCATCCCAGTCTTACAGAATTAGAATTTGCATTATAACAAGATCTCTAGGTGATTCAAACGTACTGAATCCACCCCCATCCCAGGTGTAAAGTTTGAGAAGCACTGATCTGGGGCCTGTTTTTCAAGCTGTGGTTGCAGCCCATTAGTGGGTCATGAAATCAATTTAGTGGTTCTGCCACCAGCATTTTTTAAATGAAATAGAAAATATCAGAGTGGATTGCATGTACAAGAGTAAGTATTATTTTGTGAAACTCTTTTTTTTCAGTTTTTTTAAAAAAATTATTGAAACATAGTTGATTTACAGTGTTGTGTTAGTTTATTTTGTGAAACTCTTGTTTTAGTTAATACATTTTTAATATATTTATTTATTTTTGCCTGCGTTGGGTCTTCCTTGCTGTGCGTGAGCCATCTCTAGTTGTCGGAAGTCCCTAGTTATAAATGTTTTTATATTCACTAAATCCTGATGTAATGTATGGGTCCTGGTCAAAAACGTTTGAAAGTCTCTGGTTTAGGGCACTGTTTCTCAAAATGTTGTCTACATGGAAATTCCCAAAAGTATTTTAAAATTTTAGGCCCACACTGAGGAAGGAACAGGAATTTGAATTTTAAACAAATACTCCAGGTGATTCTGATTGTGATGAACACTAAATCGGAGAACCCCTAGTCTGGCAGTGATTCTCAGTCTTTAGCATGCATTAGAATCACCTGGAAGGCTTGTTAAAACACAGGTGGCTGGGCCTTACTTTCTGAATTTCTAATTAAGTAACTCTGGGGTGTGGCCAGAGGATTTCAATTCTAACAGATTCCCAGGTGATGCTGCCGGTGGTCTAGCCACAAGTCCAGAAACATCAAAATGCAACTGAGAAGGACTTAGAATCAGGATATTTGCTTTAAGCTGAATTATTTCTCTAATTTATGGCTAAACCCATCAACTCAACAAACACTCCCATTAATTTTTTTATACATCATCCCAGTATCATCATATAGCAAATGGCCCTTTATAAATGTTTCAAGAAGGTTCTCTATTGAATACATAGAGCTTTTTACAATTCTAAGAATCATGACTCTATCCAGCCAAGAAATATATACCTTTTGCCAGTTTCTCCTTTCTCTGAAGTGTACCTTCTATAGGCATCAGATTTGCACTCAGACAGGACTGTGATTAAAGTTCAGAATTTGTGAACTTTTTTATTTACAGATTCTTTTATATCAGTACTAACCAATGCATGGTCCTTGGATAGGCAGATCCCCTCTCACCTAAAAATGATCATCAGAAATGCAAATTTTTCTATACCACCCCAGACCTACTGAATCAGATTCTCTGAGGTGGGGACTAATAATCTGCTTTAACAAACTCTCTAGGTTGTTCTTGTGTACCATAAAGTGGGAGAAGTACTGCTCTAGGTTTCTTACAGTTGCTAAAGTGTAATATCCCTGTATCACCATACTTAGATTCAACTATGCTACTGGGGCATCTAGAAGCAATATCAACTTTGAGGGTGTGACCCTCGATTTTCAGACACCACAGCCAACACAGGGTATACAGCCTGTAGCCATTAGTCAAAATTTTCCTATATTTATTGGAAATGTTCGTGTGTATACACTTCAAGAGGTTACCAAAGCAAGTTACACATTTATATCTCCTGAAGCTCATCATCAGAAATTCTTTTTCTCCTTTCCTGATACAGTGATTTTTTTTTTAAACCTTCCAATACATACATGGAAGTTAAGTATCATGGAAATATGTTAAACTGAAGGTTATGAGTGGTAGATTTTATAACAGAAGAAAAGTTTTAAAATTCAGAGGTTGAATAGAAACCTAAATTGGATGTATGTAGGCTGTTTAAGCATATGGAAATGTAAATCGTGGGCCAAAACCTGTCCTAGCAACTCATGATCAACTCCTAATGAAGTAAGCTCATTCCATTTGGTGCAGTACAATAGAGTTGCCATTGCCAGAGAATCTTCATTTTTTAAAAATTCCCTGAAAATTGATTGCTTCCCTATCACATTACTAGTATAAATCCCCCCAATAGAGACTGAAGCTGCTACTTTAGCACAACATACCTAATAACCCCATGAAGCTAACAATGTCCAAGATTGCTGGAGATTGTGTGTGTGTGTGTGTGTGTGTGTGTGTGTGTGTTTACTACTTTTCAATACAAAGTGAGAATAGTTTTTTTAAACATAACTTTTAGCTCCTTTTTTTTAATTTTAAACAGGAGCAATTAGTCTTAGCAATATTCTTTCTAGTAATTAGTTACCAAAATATATATTGATGTGCTTTGCTTTCTGCTTCACATATGTACCCAATTTGCTGCAATCCCTAACTTTGTACAGTGTACACTCAGCAGCTGCAAATTACTTCCATTTCAACTACCTGCCAGGGTATTGTATCAGCATTAGAGATTTGTTTATTACTGGTGACAGATACATTGCAAAGGCCCAGAGTAGTTACAGAAAGTACAAAAGTCTTAAAAGTACTGTAAGCCCCTCTGAGCCAGATGGTTTAGCTATGTAACCTCTAGTTGTAAATTAGGAGAATGAGTTGTGTAATAGTTAAGAGCATGGGTTTTGGAGTCAGACAGGTCTGGGTTTCAAATCAAAGCTTGAGTATTAACAAGCTGTGTTACTTAAGCAGGTTACATAAATTCTCAGAGCTTCATTGTTCTCATCTGGAAAATAGGAATAATAGTAAATAAGGTTGTTGTGAGGATTAAATAAGATAATGCATGTCAAGCACTACCAGTGCCTGGCATAAAATAAGTGCTCAGTGATTGTTAGTTATTATTAGTAGTAGTAGTAACTGTAATTATTTCTCAGGCCACAGTGATTTATTCATGGTGAGTACCAAATGATTATATATCTCAAAAATGTAAATCCATCTGCCCCTAGATATAGAATTACTTTATTCTCTTCATGTTGACTCTCCTTTTTTCCTTTGATTGTATTTTTCTTCTTGTGAGCTAACTCATGCTTCATAATAACTATATAATTTTATGGTAGTACCTCTATCAAATATCAGGTTACAGGGAACTTCATGCTGTGGATGAGGCTTGCTCTCTTGGAACCCGTTAGCTTTGAATCTGTTCTTGGCAGGAAGAGTGTTCTTTCTTTATACCCTGCGCTGTTTTCCTACTGATGTTGATTTTAATTCAAAATATTTCTCTTTTGCCTTTGGGTGTTGGGTGGGTGCACTATTGCATCAGATATGATTGTGGTGCTTCTGTGGGTGAGATGAGCCTGCATTTGTTCTTAGTTTTAAATATGTGTCAGCAACTACTTCAATAGTATGATTACGTCCAACTTCCTAGGAGGGATCTGGCAGTCCTAGTCTCGGACCACAGAAGTGGGTTTTTAACCAGCTGCTATGCTGCAACTTGGAGCTTAAAAATGGAGGAAATGGCATGAACAGTCCAGAGGAAAGTATCTGCTTACCTTTAAATATTCAGGGATCCCCTTTCATCTGCATAGTAACCAGATTTTGGAATTGGTTATGAGCCGAAGATGAAGCTACATGGCTGGACTCCGGGTGGGATTTAGTACATCGGCAGTAAAAGAACTTCACAAAATATCCCCAAAACAAACATCTGAAGAGTCATAAATTAGAATAATTCCTTATTAAAGTTGATAGTATCTCTAAATCTTTTCTTATGGTAATTCCCTGGCAGTCCAGTGGTTAGGACTCGGAGCTTTCACTGTGCCGCGGCTCAGGTTCAATCCCTGGTCAGGGAACTAAGATCCCTCAATCCACTGGGCACGGCCAGATAAAAGAAAATAAATCTTTTCTTATGTAGAACCTAATGAATTGTAGGCACTTACCTCCTTTCATTCAATATACAAAAGATTGAAAATTACACTGTGCAGATGTAGAGCTTATTATGACTCATTGAAAGCACGATAGGTCAGGAATGTTTATATTTGCCTAATACAACAACTCAAGCTTCAACACAAGCTTTTGCAAAGTAAATCAAGGAGGGGAAAGATTGGTGTATATTTTTTGCAACTGTTTTTTAAAAATTGAACTTCATTTGAGAATCTCAGGATGACTAATTTATATGTGCTACCTTATTAATGAAACTACTACTTGAATGAAAGTATGGATTCGATTTCTGTATCCTTAGTACCTGGCACAGTACTTACCCTATTAAATGCTGGTTTGATGAATTGTTGATTGAATGAGTGAATGAGAAAGAGAAAGAGAAAAGGAGAAAAAGAAAGAAAAAGAATGAAAGGAAAGAAGACAGATGGATGAATGGATGAATGGATGTGGGATCATTTATCCCTCTTTTGAAGGTGGATAAATGATGAATTAAAGTGATCCATTGATGAAAGTCAGACTGGCAAGAAGACAAATATACCCAAGTGTTCTAGACTAAAAATATTCACTCCCTGTCCCCCCCCACAGTGCGTATGTCTTATCCTTTAGGTAGTCCTCAAACCTAGCTATTATATTACATATTATATTAAAATCACATACAGTACTTTTTAAAAGACATCGATGCCTAATCCCCACCCTCCACCCCCATCCCAGTATTTTTAAAAGGTGATTCTAATGTGTAGTTAAAGCTGAGAATCACTGCATTAGAAAATTATAATTGTTCTTCAAGATTTATAAAAAAAAGTGAAAAGATACATTTGCCAAAACTTTTTTTTTAAGATTTTTTTGATGTGGACAATTTTTAAAGTCTTTATTGAATTTGTTACAATATTGCTTCTGCTTTGTGTTTTGGTTTTTTGGCCCCAAGGCATGTGGGATCTTAGCTCCCTGACCAGGGATCAAACACGCACCCCCTGCATTGGAAGGGGAAGTCTTAACCACCGGACTGCCAGGGAAGTCCCCAAAACTTGTTTTTGCTTTCCTTCCAAAGCTTTTAAAATTCGGGGTTAAGTGTTTGCTATATCAAAAATAGTCTTAGTCTGTTTGGTCTGCTATAACAGCATACCATAGACTGGGTGGCTTAAACAACAAAACTTTATTTTTCACAGTTTTGGAGACTGAGAAGACCAAGATCAAGGCACCAGCAGGTTAGGTGTCTGCTAAGAGCCACTTCCTGATTCACCAATGGCCATGTTTTTGCTGTGTCCTCACAAGGCAGAAGGGGCAAGGGAGCTCTCTGGGGTCTCTTTATAAAGACACTAATCCCGTTCATGAGAGCTCCACCCTCACAACCTAATCACCTCCCAAAGGCTTCACTTTGAAATACCATCATATTGGGGATTAGGGCTTGGAGGGGGGCGGCGATGGGAACAGAAACATTCAGTCTATAGCAGGTAAACACTAACAAGACACAAAACAGAACAAGATATTTTTGTTCTGACTGTGTACATTAACCTATTAACCTGAAAAAGGAAGTTTGCTCTCTGCTACTGTAGTCAACTGTAAAAAAATTTTTTGTTTGAAATTAAATATACACCACAAGATTGGTTTGCCCAGTGTCATTGTAACGGCAGGTTAGGTAATCCAGAAGTTAAAGCTCAAGGGTGCTACAGAACACCCTGGGGTGTGTCTAGGTAATGCAATATTCTATTAATTCCAAGGCAGAAAAGCCTGTACTCTTCTAACTTGCTTGTAAATCTCATGACTCATCTCAGCTTAGTTTCTTTTAAGGATAGGCTCTTACTATGGTGTCCACAGACAAGTAAAAGAAAATAATTGTATGAAAGCCAAATTGCATTTTCTTTTATCTCAACTACTGCAATAAAATTTCCGGCCAGAGGCCAATTTCAGACTCATGTTTTAGAGTTGTTAATGATGTCTGAAAATATAAGATCCCTGAGGGCAGGAATATTTTGTTTGTTTTTTTGTTTACTGCTCATCCCAGTAAGATAGACTACTATGCACATAGTAGATACTTGATGAATATTTTGTTGAATGAATAGGTATTGTAATTAAGGTGTTGAATGGTGATACCGAATTCCCAAACACTGAAAAACTCTGGGAACTCTTTAAGAACTTCATTTTTGTCACTATTATTATGAGAGTCTACAATGAATGTTACAATGGATATCTGTTATTTTAGTCCTTTCAGCATCACTTCCTCCTCCTTCAGATGATGAAACTCCTCTTTCCCATTGGGAACCAGCTCAATGTAGACTCCTTCTCGTCACAGGCCGTAGGGAGTGTACAGTGACCAAGACCTATCCCATCAGAAAATGATTACATCCCTTATTCGCTCCCACTCACTCCCCTCCACATTTTAGTTCCTAATCCAAGTCAAGACACTCAGCCTGCCCTATGACTTTCTGCTGGAGCTAATAGGGAAGATTGTCTCTATCTGTTAGAGTTGATTGTAGATACAGTTTTGGAGTCTGGAGCCAGTGACAGTCGTCTTTCCCACTTTGGGACTAGAACCTGTATGTAGTAGTGAACCTGTAAGTAGTAGTAAGCCAATTAGAGGCAAGCAGAATTGAAAGATGGAGAGAGTGAGAGCACTTGTTTTCTCATCAACAAAACCTCATACATACTATTTTTAAAGTAGAAATATCCTTCTTGTTTTTTCTGATTATGAAAGTAATAAATGCTCGTTGCAAAAAAATCAGAAAATATGAAGAAAATTAAACTTATATTGAGTTCAATATCCACGAACTATCTTTTTGATATTCTTCCCATGCATATATACAAGTGCTATTTTTTCCTTATTTTAAACAAAAGTGAGATCCTGTTTTTTATAAGCTCCTTTCATCAATTTATGTATCATAAATATCTCTCCATGTCAATAAAGACATATTTAATCATTATTTTTAAAACTATGTAATATTCCATTGTGTAAATTAACTATAATTTACTTAACCACCCCTGTTGTTGCAGACAGCTCTTAAAAGCTTTTGGTTGTTTTCTGAAAAAGCACTAAATCTTACATTGATTGATTCCTCATCACTCTGTCCTTATTCTAAATTTTCCTGGCATAATTCAAACCGTTGCAGATTATTGTAGGTGAGGTGGAAGCAGATTTTTTGAGCTGTAGAAAGCATAGAAAGTAGTACTTTTGTAACCATGACATCTTTCTTACCAAATTTTAAGCTTATTAATTTCATAGAAATGAAGAGAAAGCACAATTGAGCAGAACACTGTGGGGCCTTCCCAGGACAGACCGCTCCCCCAGAACACTTTCAGCTTTAGCTCCTCTGCTTTAACGCCGCTCTGAAGTACCTGGATAATAGTAGCTGATGCACATTTCCTGAGTTTTTTTACAGATGCTAAATGGAAGAAATTAACTACTTGATGAGCACGTGGCCTAGGGGTTGATAATGTTAACCCCTGTGTCAACGCCCTGTTATCTCACCATCAACCGAACAGAGGACTGTGCATGAGCTGATCACATACCCTGGGACCACCCCCCACCACCACACACACACCTTACATCGCCTTTAAAAAGGTTTTCCTGAAACCCATCTGGGAGTTGGGGTATTTTGAGCACTAGCTGACCTGGATTCCTTGCTTGGTGCCCTGCTATAAACATAGCTCTTTTCTTCACCACAGCCCAGGGTCAATAGATTGACCTTACTGCGTTCGGGCAAGAGGAGCCAAATTTGGTTCCGTAACATAAGCACTATGTCCCTAGTGTTTAGTCAAGAGATGCCTCTTGACTAGTTTCCAAATTCATTAAAAATTCATTACGGGACTTCCCTGGTGGCGCACTGGTTAAGAATCTGCCTGCCAATGAAGGGGACATGGGTTCAATCCCTGGTCCGGGAAGATCCCACATGCTGCGGAACAACTAAGCCCGTGTGCCACAACTACTGAGCCTGCGCTCTACAACCCACGGGACACAGCTACAGAGCCCGTGTGCAGCAACAACTGAAGCCTGCGCGCTAGAGCCCGTGCTCCGCAACAAGAGAAGCCACCTCAGTGAGAAGCTCACCCACCGCAACGAAGAGTAGCCCCTGCTCGCCGCAACTAGAGAAAGTCAGCGCGCAGCAATGAAGACCCAAGGCAGCCAAAGATAAATAAAATTGGAAAAAAAAAAAAGGTTATCTTAAAAAAAAAATTTTTTTTTTAAATTATTTTTTAAGGTTATCTTAAAAAAAAAATAGTGTTTTCATAATACCTGTGGTGTACTATTTTGCTGCTGACTGTACCACTCTCTGATGACTACCAAATCTCTAATTATAAGGGTGTGGTTATTCAATAGGATGTGTAAAACCAGTTCCACAGCAGACACCATTTATGCTTTAAGATAACAAAGCAAGGCTTAGTAACCGGAAATCAAGTAATTACAGAGATCTAGAAAAATGTATAAATAAATATTCAGTGTAAAGAAACTTGATAAATCAAAAGCAGAAGATATATGTTTCATAAGTAAGGGCTTTTGAAAGCAAGATGAGAAAATGAAACCATATCTCAAAGACTTTTAAAATGACAAAAGGCAACATATAAATTAATAAGTCTTGGACACTCTTGACATTCTTTTCCAATGTAGCCAGCTTCTTTTGAAATGGGAGCCAATTATAACAGAAGCCAATAATATAATGAAATATCTTTGATAGAGCCATTTTGAAAAAGAGATGTAGGACACATGAAGCTGCTTTTTGTGAGTGCCCGCTCATGCCTTATGCTTTCCTTTTACAAAAAACAGCTCCGTTGCTATGGGGCAAGTCCAGTTTCCTGGTTATTTTTGGAGAACTAATGCATTTGTCATATAATTAAGAAACTTAAACATTGTTAGGAACAACTGTGGATAAGACTCTAAAGCATTACCATAGACTCCTAGGAAAATACTTCAAAGTGACTGTTTCTATTACCTTTCATCTGAGTTATATATTAAAGAAAAGATGACATAGTGGAGCTCTGTAGAGACCTATCCAAAAGCATGAAAGCTAAGTAAGTAGTTCATGTTAGGACAATGGAATTTAATTTTCGATTTTTTCCCCCAGCTTTATGGACATATAATTGACAATTTAAAAATTGTATATATTTAAGTATACAACTTGATGTTTTGATATACATACACATCATGAAATAATCATCATAATCAAGATACTTAACATATCCATCACCTCACCTAATTACCTTTTGTGTGTGTATGTGTGTGTTGACAGCACTTAAGATCTACACTCAGCAAATTTCAAGTATACAATATATAATACAGTATTGTTAACTATAGTTATATTGTACATTAGATCTTGCATAACTGGTACTTTGTATCCCTTGACCAACATGTCCCCATTTCTTCCCCCTACTCTCAGCCCCTATCAGCCATCACTCTTTGTTTCTTTGAGTTTGAATATTTTAGATTTCACATATAAGTGAGATCATGCAGTATTTGTCTTTCTGCATCTTGCTTATTTCACATAGGATGATGTCCTTGAGGTTCATCCATGTTGTTACAAGTGGCAAGGTTTCCTTCTTTTTAAAGGCTGAATAATATTTCATTGTATATATATACACCACATTTTCTTTATCCATTCATCATCAATGGATGCTTAGGTTGTTTCCATATCTTGGCTATTGTGAGTAATACTGAAATGAACTTGGGAGTGCAATTTTTACTTTTTTAAGTACCAAGAAATATGTACCATAATTAAGAGTCTTATAGAGATTCTTAACATCTCTCAATTTCTACATGGTATCTAAGAATTTTATTATTTTAGAAAAAAAATAAAATTTAAAAAAAAAATAAAATAAAATAAATTAAAAAATAAAATAAAATTAAAAAAAAAATTTAGAAAAAAAAAAAAAATTATTTTAGAAAAAAAATAAAATTGAATTTTATTATTTTAGAAAAAAAATAAAATTATTTTAGAAAAAAATAAAAAAATAAAAAATAAAATATTATTTTAGAAAAAAAATATTAAAAAAAAATTATTTTAGAAAAAAAATAAAATAAAAATAAGATTCTTAACATCTCTCAATTTCTACATGGTATCTAAGAATTTTATTATTTTAGAAAAAAATAAAATTGAGAAAGAAAATCTTTCCTTTGTTAACTTCTAGGAGGCTATTAGTGATTCATAGGCAAATTAACGTATGTGGAAATAACTTGAATTAGGACAATGAGTACAAGTAGCTCTATTGTTAAATTGTTCACAATGCTTAGGCTTAAGTTTCAGGAGCATTGTGAAAGGTTTATTGCAAGATATAAAATATACTCAAAGACATGTAAATTTATACTTTCAATCACTTTGAGTTTCTTATTTTTTTTATTTATTTGCTTCAAAGAGAAATATTTCTTCTTGCAAATCATAAGAGAGTTTCCCAGGGAGAACTTTGCATAGATGTTTTTGTCACTTTTAAGTCCTAAAAAATCTTCTTCCATCAAACTTCTGAGACATAGAGGTATTGTTTCAGACAATACTGTAGAATTCAATAGCATGAGTTAACTTTATAGACTTCTTTCCTTGTGGTTAACCTAATAAGTAATTGTTAATATAATTAATAATATCGGGGAAATAACATTGTTCTAGCAAAGAAAAAAAGACTGTTGTTACTATCAAAGTCTTTGTAATAGGTACAATGATTCTGAAAGTTGATGTGGGAGAATAAGAATGCAAATAATAGAAGAGAAAAAAAATTTTAGGACTAAGCCAACTGAATATAATAATATACCCAAACTACTATATTAAAACAGGGAAGTACACATTAAAAAAATAGCCTAGTGCAGAAATAGTCCCATTACGTATAGGAACTTACTGTGCAATACAGAAAATTTCATAAATCAGTAGAGAAAAAGGACCATTTTGGAATGGTTATCAATTTAGAAAAAATAGCTTAGATCAGCTTCTCATACTATACATCCAAATAAATTCCAGATGAATTAAAGAGTAGGTATAAAATTATGGTTAAGCAATAAAAAACCAGAAAAAAATAGAATGGAATGTGTAATAAGCCTCTGGAAGGTGATTATTTTTATACTTAGCAGCAATTTTTTTAAAAATCAAAGGAAAATATGAACAGATTTTCAGATTTTTCTTTAAGTAACCAAAATGAATAAGTAATAACAGAATGGGGAAAATATCTGCAAAAACTACTAAATCTAAAGGGCTATTATCTTTCTTATATAAAGAGCTCATGTAAATTGATAAAAGTACACTAGGCCTCAAAGAAATGGAGAGCAAAAAGACATATTAGTGATCAAAAATGTAGAAAAAAATATTGTTTCACTAGTAATCAAAGAAATGCAAACTCAAACAATATTAAAGTATCCATTTTCACTTAGGAACTTATAAATATTTTAAACAATCATATCAAATAAGCAAGGGTGCAATGAACAGTACTTTCATACATAACTAAAGTCTTTTTTTTTTTTTCTTGTCTGCACCACACAGCTTGCAGGATCTTATTCCCCAACCAGGCATAGAACCCATGCCCCCTGCAGTAGAAGCCTGGAGTCTTAACAACTGGACTGCCAGGGAATTTCTGACTAAAGTTTTGATAAACCCATAAGTCATCAAAATGTTCCTATCCTTTGACCCAGTAATTTCACATCCCCATACACATAAATATGTCTGGCAAAACAAGACTAATGCTCAAACCAAGTGATTCTGCTAAATAGGGAGTTTTACCGAGCTATGGAAAACAACTTATGAAAATATTTTAAATAAAAAAATATTAAAGCTTTGAACAAAAAGCCAGTAGGGGAGAATGGGAAATGGAGAATGAATATATTTAACGAAGGGAAAAAAGAACATTTGTGGAAATATTTAGAAACAGTGAAGTGGAAAGATTTGGGGAAAATTGGGGATCAAAGACGCATTTTTTTCATAGTCTCCTTTGTCATTTTCAAGTTTTTGTTGTTTTAATTACCATGTTTGCAATTAATATAGATATTTTTATTCCCACTTCTCTTGAGAAATGAATCACCAAATGCTGCGCTTTTTCATTGTTGTCCATATATATTCTGTGTGTATATATATCTATATATATACTGTATGTGTGTGTATATATATACATATATATATATGTATATATATAGTAAAACTAAACTGTATTGTTTTTCTAGCTGGTTCACAGGAATACTTAGACAATTTCTTAAGTATCCTTACTGTTTCTTTCTTACGAGGCCTAACAACATAATATAAAATTCTGGATATAGGAAATTCTCACAGATATGCAGTCACCACTCATGGCATTGACTCATCCCCATTTTCTCTTCATCCCTTGCAATATCAGATATACAAATAAGCAGTTCAAAGCTGTTAATCTCCCTTGTTAACAGTTTGTAATTTGTTCTAGGTTTAATTCTATTAAGGCATTGATTGAATATAGATGCTAATCTCTTTCAGCAATTCCTAGTTTGGTCAGTAATTAAGGCCTTTCTTTCCTTATGTGGAATTCCTTGTGTGTCTGTCTCCTACCACAATTTCCTCAGTCCTCCACCCTCCCTTGCCCCAACAGGGAAGACCTCCTGTAAAACCATACTGTACGTAAATATGTTGGTTCATCCCCTATCATTGCCTTCAGAGCTGGTACCACTAAATTCTCAATTACAGATTTAACCAGCTCTGGGGACAGGGAAGGACTGAGGAGCCCTCATTTGTAGCATTTGCCAATTTTTGTATTGTAAATACTCACACCATGGCCAATTTAAAGCTACTGACATAATATCACTGAACACAGAGTTGAGAAGAGATGCACAGTAGCACACCATTATACAGTATTTCTGTCATATAGACACACAAACATAAATAACCTCAAGAGCATAGATAATAGTAAAATGTAGTAAAATAATTAGGAAGTAATGAATTTCAATATTTTTACCTTTGTGTTTAATATAATTTTCTAGCTGTAAGTGTATATACTTAAGTTTAAAACATGGCTATGTTTAACACCTGGCTTGCAATAATATCCTGAAAATAGCAATTGGCTCTTGCTAGCTAGAACAACTTAGCTCTAACGTACCAATGCTTTTAACCTTGCCCCAGATTCTAGAACCAAGCCCTAGTTTAGTAACTCAAATGAGTTTAGTAACTCAAATGAGTTTAGTAACTCAAATGAGTCTTCTATCAGAACAACTCATCTCAAATACTTGGAAACTAGATTCAGATTAGATTACTGGTGTGCACTGAACATTCCCATTTGTTTCCTATTGTTCTAGACCATAAGGATGCAAAGTAGGTTAAGACCTCTCCCACAATTTTCCCTGTGTCAATAAACAGCCACTCCGTTTTCAAGTTTTTCAGGACTAAACTCTGTGTCATCTTTGACTCCTCTCTTTCTCTTCCCTCTTATTTCAAGTCCATTAGCACATCCTGATGGCTCTACCTTCAGAATATACCATATTCCCATCACTTCTCACCCCTCTACCACACCTGGATTATTGGAATAGTATCCTAAATGGTCTCGCTTCCATCTTGCCTCCTTGTGGTCTAGTCTCAAAACAATAGTCAGACTGATCCTTTTTAACTGGTAAGTCACGTTGTGCCCTTCCTCTGCTCAGTAATCCCCTATAGTTTCTCATTTCACACAAAGTAAAAGCCAGAGTCCTCACAACGATCTTCAGGACCCAAAATAATTGGTGTGTCTCTCTCTTTACTTCTCTGACATCATTTCCTATTCTTCCCCCTTCCTCGCTCTGCTCCAAATATGATGGCCTCCTTACTTTTCCTTAGATGTGCTGGGCAGGATCCTGCTTCAAACAAGGTCTTTGCATTTGCTGTATTCTCTGCTTCGAACACTCTTCCTTAGCTGCATGACTCTCTTCTTCCCTCTTGTCTTGTCCAAGTCTTTGCTTTTATGCCCTCTTCTCAGCGAGGCCTTCTCTACCACCCTATTTAAAATTGCAACCCCACTTCCCACTCCCAGAATTGGCCACTTAAATTTTCTCCATAGACTCATTTCTATTGATATACCATATATTTTACTTATTTGTTTGTTTATTTTCTGCTTCCCCCCTTAACTAAGATATGAGCTGCACAAGGCCAGTGAACTTTGTTCTGTTCACTGCTGATTCCCCAGTGTCTAAAATAGTGGCTGGCATACACTGGTGCTTAATATATATTTATTGAATGAATAAATGAAGATCTGTCCTCAAGTAGTTTTACAGGTTTTCTTTCCGTATTTTTTGTAACCAAAGTAACTGGATTTCCTACCTTAGTAACTGGATTTCCTGCCTTCACCAGTTTCCTAGTGATTAATCCTCAACACTTGTTACCAGGCACCTACAGTTCTGACCAGCCTGCAAGGATCTCTGTCAGTTACCAGCCTATTTTGGGTCTTCCTTGGCTGAGTTTTTTTTTTTTTTTTTTGGTACTTATGTTCCTCTATTCCTTTAAATTTGCCTTTCGGTTTCAGACCTGTCTTTGAATTAATATGATTTTCTGACTCAGTCTGAGAATTTTTTCCTTCACTGTCTGAGTTTTGGATTTGCTAGTATGCTAATGTGACAAAGAGATTGTATAACAAAATACATTATCATCACAATCTTTAAAAATTAAAATGGGCATTGTAAGGATAATACTTCTTTTAGCAATTAGGTAGGTTATTACTTGTTATCTATCAACCCTCCTATTATCTACATGAGATAGGTGAATATCCCTATAAAATTCTTATGTTTGACACACACAAACCTAAATAGAGTAGCTGTCAACAATGGTTAGATTTTAAGATCCCTCACTACCTACACACTTTTTTCAGGCACTTACAAAAATCCTGGAATAACTAGGATCAACTGAGTAGTATCCTCATTTGTTAGCTGGTATTTGCTAGCTAGACAAGATAGCTATGGACAGCTCTAAATTAGTAAGCGGTCTCCCTCGAGTTAAGATGATTAGGGGTGATAATGTGAATCAGAATTTTTAACTGCCAACAATCACAAGTTTTGTGGAATAATTTTGTTTTCTTAAAGCATATTCTCTATAGCCTATTTTATTTTTGCAAAGATTCTGCAAAGAATGGCAGTATAAATAGTACTCTTTTCTAAGTAGAATTGATATGTCTCAAACTCAGGGAGCATTGGTACCTAAAAATACCAGTAGATATAATAAAAAGGACATTTCTCTTTATGTGGCAAAAGTCTAAAGAGATCAAAAATCTTTTTCTTTTAATATTTATTTATTTATTTGGCTCCACTGGGTCTTAGTTGTGGCATGTGGGATCTTTTAGTTGCAGCATGCAAACTCTTAGTTGCAGCATTTGGCATCTAGTTCCCTGACCAGGAATCAAACCCAGGCCCCCTGTACTGGGAGCATGGAGTCTTACCCACTGGACCACCAGGGAAGTCCCTCAAAAATCTTTTATAGCGCTGACACAATTTCCATCACTGTATTTCTTTGAGGAAACTGGGGGAAAGAGGAACAAATAATTTATCATGTTTTTACAGGTAAAGAAACTGAGGCATCAAGTTAGACAATTTCTTGCCTGAGACCATAATGGTACATCCATTGCAGGAATAAGATTGCTGCATCCTCTTAGTTGTTAGCTTACAGGGTGGTTTTTCCAGATCATTCTGCACTGCTAATATAACTGAGATTCTGAGTAATAATAGGAGATGGTCAGGGCAAAGTAATGGTAATGAGCCAGAGCTAGAAATGAAAATAGAGTCCAAGTCTTCTAACTCTCTGCCCACTGATCCTGCTGTTAAGCTGCAGGACTAAATTACTGGACTTCATCAAAAAGTGGCAGCGTAATGCTATTAGAGATTAACCAGTGTCAGTTCAGTTAACTTTTCATTATAAGTGGACAGAATAATTCATATTTTAAAAATCTCTAAAGGAAAAAAATCTCAAATTGAAATTCTTTTTGGACGTTGTCATATTTCTTCTGTTATTTAAGTGTTTACTTGTGTAATGTGAAAAAGGACCTTGGTTGACTGAGGCTCATTAGGAACCAGAAAAAAAGACATTACAAGTTAAAAATAATTATCTCTTTGCTTAAAGATAGTGTGAATCAGCAAGCTAGAGAGCTCAGGTTTTCAATGGGTTGGCTAGTCCATTGTGTCAGTCTGAGCATAGGCCAGAGGAGGAGAAGAAAATATAGAAGAGAAAGGGAGGAGGGTCATCTTTTGTCTTACATTTAGGAAATCTATTGCTTAACTTGGTAGATTCAGATGAATGAGACCAGTCATAATTCAGAAATCAAGAAACTTTTCACTAGACCCCAGATAACAAAAGCAATCTTGAGAAAGAAGAACAGAGCTAGAGGTATCATGCGCCCTGATTTCAGACTGTACTACAAAGCTACAGTAATCAAAACAGTATGGTGCTGGCATAAAAGCAGACACATAAATCAGAGGAACAGAATAGACAGCCCAGAAATAAGCCCAGGCACATAGGGTCTATTAATCTGTGGCAAAGAAGGCAAAAATATACAATGGGGAAACACACAGTCTCTTCAATAAGTGGTGCCGGGAAAACTGTACAGCTACATGATAGAATGAAATTAGAACATTTTCTTGTATGATATACAAAAATAAACTCAAAATGGGCTTTCCTGGTGGCACAGTGGTTAAGAATCTGCCTGCCAATGCAGGGGACATGGGTTCAAGCCCTGGTCCAGGAAGATCCCACATGCCGTGGAGCAGCTAAGCCCGTGCACCACAAATACTGAGCCCACGTGCCACAACCATTGAAGCCCGTGTGCCTAAAGCCTGTGCTCAGCAACAAGGGAAGCCACTGCAATAAGAAGCCCATGCACTGCAATGAAGACCCAACACAGGCAAAAATAAGTAAGTAAATAAATAAATTTATAAAAAAATAAAATAAAATAAACTCAAAATGGATTAAAGACCTAAATGTAAAACAGGAAACCATAAAACTCCTAGAAGAAAACCTAGGCAGAATAGTCTTTGACATAAATCATAGCAACATTTTTTGGATCTGTCTCCTAAGGCAAAAGCAAAAGTAAACAAATCGTACCTAATTAAACTTAAAAGCTTTTGCACAGCAAAGGAAACCATTGATAGAACCTACAGAATGTGAGAAAATATTTGCAAATGATGTGACTGAAAAGGGGTTAATATCCAAAATATGTAAACAGCTCATATAACTCTATATCAAAAAAACAAACAAACTATTTAAAAAATGGGCAGAAGACCTGAATAGACATTTTTCCAAAGAAGACATACAGATAGGCAACAGGCACATGAAAAGGTGCTCAACATTGCTAATTATTAGAGAAATGCAAATCAAAACCACAATGAGGTATCACCTCATTCCTGTCAGAATGGCTGTCATTAAAAAGATCACAAATGGGACTTCCTGGTGGCACAGTGGTTGAGAATTCACCTGCTGATGCAGGGGACACAGGTTCGATCCCTGGTCCAGGAAGATCCCACATGCTGAGGAACAACTAAGCCCGTCTGTAACAACTACTGAGTCTGCGCTCTAGGGCCTGCGTGCCACAACTACTGAGCCTGTGCACCTAGACCGCATGCTCCACAACAAGAGAAGCCACTGCAACGAGAAGCCTGTGCACCACAACAAAGAGTAGCCCCCACTCGCCGCAACTAGAGAAAGCCCGCGCGCAGCAACAAAGACCTAATCCAGCCAAAAATAAATAAATTAAAAAAAAAAGAAAAACACCACAAGTAACAAATGTTGGTGAAGATATGGAGAAAATGGAACCCTTGTGGAGAAAATGGGAATGTAAATTGGTGGAAAATAGTATGGAGGTTCCTCAAAAAACTAAAATAGAACTACCATATGATCCAGCAATTCCACTCCTGGGAATATATCCAAAGAAAACAAAAACACTAATTCGAAAAGATACATGCACCCCAATGTTCATAGCAGCATTATTTACAATAGCCCAGATACAGTGGTGACCTAAGTTCCATCAACAGAAGAATGGATAAAGAAGATGTGGAATATACATACAATGGAATACTTCTCAGCCGTAAAAAGAATGAAATTTTGCCTTTTGCAACAACATGGTTGGACCTAGAGGGTATTATGTTTAGTGAAATAAGTCAGAGAAAGACAAATACTGTATGTTATTACTTATATGTGTAATCTAGAAAATAAAACAAATGAATGAATATAACAAAACAGAAACAGACTCACAGATATAGAGAACAAGCTAGTGGTTGCCAGTGGGGAGAGAGAAGGGGAAGGGGCAAGATAGGGGTAGGGGATTATGAGGTACAAACTACTATGGATGATATAAATAAGCTGCAAGGATATATTGTATAGAACAGGGAACATAGCCAATATTTTATAATAACCTTAAACTTTAACTTTTATAATAACTCTAGAATGTCATATATCTAATATTGAAACTAATATTGTAAATCAACTACACCTCAATAACAAAACAGAACACTTCACCGAATGAAAAATGTTCTAAGAGATGCACTATAGTGAGCTGAGTTCTCATTATATAAGCTGACACGTGGTACTCTTCTCATGTATTTTCAAGGGCATGGACATTTTGCCCTGCTGGAAGAGATATAAATCTCATGTAGACGTGCTCAGTGGTGAAACTCCTCATATAAATCAGAACTGCAGAAAGGTAGGGGACAAATGAACAAAGACTTTATTATCTTCCATAATTCTTTTCCTAGTTTTTGAGAACAATTTAGTAGATGAAGAAACATTAGTTTCCCTGGGTATCTCTCATATATACAGGGCATATACATGTCATTAAACTTGTGTTGGTTTTTCTGCCGTATAAAAAAAGAAGGAAAGAAAAGAGAAATATCTTTAACATAAAATTTCTGGTTTTGATTAAACTGATATTTTTAAAGGTGCCACATAGCTTTATGTACATTATTATTATTTTTAACCTTTACAACAACTCAGAGAGGAGAATGTTGTTTTACAGATAAGGAAGCTGATGTTAAGTATTTTGCCCAAGGTCACACAGATTACATAGTAGTTAGACCTGGGTTTAGAATCTAGATCTCCAAAATCACTTTTTTTTTTTTTTTTTGCGGTACGCGGGCCTCTCACTGTTGTGGCTTCTCCCGTTGCGGAGCACAGGCTCCGGACGCACAGGCTCATCGGCCATGGCTCACGGGCCCAGCTGCTCCACGACATGTGGGATCTTCCCGGACCAGGGCATGAACCCGTGTCCCCTGCATTGGCAGGCGGACTCTCAACCACTGCGCCACCAGGGAAGCCCCAAAATCACTCCTAATACCCTTTCTACTATGTCACAGAAGGCCATGGCAATACTTTAATTTTTACCTTTAAGGCAATTTCTAGGTAAACTTTAGGCTACTTAATGGCTTTTTGAGAAATAGATTCAAGAATATTTGTTTTTCATCCCTATTTTTCTTGTTGTATATTTCTTCAGCAAAGTGTAGACATTAGATATCAGATTGTGGGTATTTTTGTTGCAATATGGTAGAAATGCATTTCCTCAAAAGTGCTGGGCACTATATGCCTGTTTGTTTTGGGTTTACCAAGGGTACTGTAAGTCGAACTTGACGGTTGCAGGCAGAGTCCTGAAGTGAGAACTGTGAGTTGACTTGCTATAAATAAAGGATTTCCTATACTTTCTAAAACAAGGTAGAGGACCCTAGTGGATAAACTGAGCTACAAACTTTTTTTTTTTTCACACACACACACTGTATTTTATTTTTACAAGAGAGAAATAGACTGACACCAGGCATTGTAAATGGATGACCACAACAAAAGCAACAATGATTGCAATTACCAAACATGAAACACACTCATACTATGTCCTAATATTGACATTCAGTCCAGTAATCTTCCACTGTAACATGAGCTACAAACTTTTGATATTACTGCAGGCTAACATATCAGAGAGCCTTTAAATTTTAGAGGAAAGGGCAAGCAAGTATTATTTTCAATTTACTTACTTCCTAGAAAGGTTATAATTATTGAGCATTTTCTGACTACCACCAATTCACAAGTTGTCACGTGAAACATAGATTCTAACTCAACCCCTACCCAGTGAAATGTTGTCTCAGTGATTTGGTGATAAAATTGCCAAAATCATTCATTATTAATTCCTATGGGACTACACCTAGAGAACTTGAGGTGAAGCCTCTGCCTTCTCTAACCAATCAATAAACCCAATAAATATTTGAATGTTCTCCATTATACACCAACTTCAGTGTTAGGCACTGTAGTGCCTTCAAGCTCATTATCATTCAATAATGATTGAGTGAAGGAAACAGAAGAAAATCAAAGGCATGGCATTTGCCCCGAAGGTGCTGACTATCTAGTACACTAAAACATAAAAAGGAAAGTAATGTAGCAAAGAAATTATTTTAAAAACATCAAATCTCTTTTTTATTTTTATCATGATGCTACTCTCTGTGGGCTCAGAGTGATTACTTTGGAGCTAATAGTCTAAGTTTCTATAGGATTTACTCTGAGACCACGTCCTGAACTATTCCATACCAGGAGAGGTAGTATAGTGGAATAAGTTAAGTGTGTGGACTCTGGTGTCAGATATCCTAGATCTTGGCCTCACTACTTACCAGCCAGGGGATCTTTAGCAAGTTACTTCTCAATGTCACAATTTTCTCATCTGAAAAATGGGGGCTAGTATAGTATTTTCCTCATAGGGATATTGTGAAGATTAAACAAGAAGTTATAATGTAGTGCTTATGTAGAACACAGCCCAAAACCTTGCAAATATCTAGTACTCAATATTGTCGCTAACAATATTTCTTTCTTTCAGGTTAAAAAATACTCTAAAATCTAGACTTAATTAACCTTCTTATCACCTTGCCAAAGGGCCTGCTTCCACATGCTGCCTGCCAGATGGTCCACTTACCAATGAGAAACCCATGTGCTTACCTGTGATAAATTAGACCACTGAAGCTCAATGCTTTGTAGTAAAGAAGAGGGTTGGCATAACTGAAAATATACAACTACACAAATTATAGGAAAGCAATTTTCTGTATAGGGGCATGGTATAGTGAGACAAAAATAAGCATGAGTCATCTCAATTTGATTCAGCTCTGCACAGAGTGTTTAGCCTCTTCGAATGATTTCTTAGTTAGGTGCCTTTGGGAAATTACTTAAACTCTTCGGGCTATTATTTTTCTCATCTGCAAGGTTGGGGAAATGATAGCTAATTCACTGAGTTTTTTGTGAAGACAGTGACTACACAGAGTAGGGGCTCAGTGAATTGAGGGCGGTGGCCAGTACTGTGAACGTTAGTTCTCTTCTGTTTTTCTGTAGCTATCTTGGGAAAAGAGTAGCAACAGCAAGGGTGGCAGGCAGGGCAGCCGCTCGGCAACATTATGATGGATGTGATTTATCCAAGTCTGTCATAACTGGTCGGTCAGTGTACGAGGGGGCCAGTGGGGGTAGAAATCCAGTCTGGGCTCCATTCTCCAAGATGTGCAAGGGGCCTCTTTTGCTAATTTGTACAAAGATGCTCTATTCTCCACCCCTTTTCTTCCTCTCCCGTTGCGGAGCACAGGCTCCGGACACGCAGGCTCAGCGGCCATTGCTCACGGGCCCAGCTGCTCCGCAGCATGTGGGATCTTCCCGGACCGGGGCACAAACCCGTGTCCCCTGCATCGGCAGGTGGACTCTCAACCACTGCGCCACCAGGGAAGCCCTCTCCACCCCTTTTCTAAACCACTTCCTGACTTTCAGTTTTTTCCCACCCTCCCCAGGTGCTCAGTAGCCTCATAGGATCACAGCCCGTCACTGCTGTTACTCTTCTGAGAGACGAGTACTAATTATGTAAACGATTTCCAGCTAAGGAAGACCTTCCTTTCGTTATACCGTCCATTGGTATCTTAATAAAAGTATTTTTCCAGTGTTTCAACCCAAAGGAGCAAACAGTGTGAGGGTTTGAGGTATAAAGGTAAAATGAATGTAGAGAAGCAGTTTGAAAACAGAGGGGACTTTTCAGCACAGCACACAGTAGCTGTCCATCTGGAGATGGTATTGAATATGTACCAGGAAGTAGAAACTGTGTACATTTAATGAACAACCTTGCCTGTCCCATATCAGCCAGTCCAATTGAAGAGTCAACAAGAACTTTGGACCCTATACCAATACCAACTTCTGAAAGAAGAGAATGTGGGAGGGGAAGATTTTGTGGTGTAGTGAAAAGAGAACTGCCTTGAGATTTAGGAAACCTGGCTCACGTTTCCGCCTTCACCTCCAAACAGCTTTTGGCATTGGGAAAGTCAGTTGCGTGCTTAGAATTCAATGACTTCACTGTGGACTAAGAGACTGAATTAGAAAACGCTTTTTCAGGTCTAACCGTCTGTGTTGCTTTGTTTCCCACTGCAAACTGATTAGCCTGGCAGTGGGCAGGTGGGGGAAGCAATGCTAAATTGTAGCTTAGAGAGTACTATACTGAACTTAAATCAATGTAGTATAATGCTGGCTTCCAGAGAGGCAGATTATGTTAATGGTTAAGAGTGTAGGAGCTGGAGTCCTTCATTCCTGGGTTTTGGTACTGAACTTGGACAAATCACTTAACCTCAATTTCCTCATCTGTTGTTCCTCATCCTAATTAGTATTAGGAATACTAATACCTATGTCATAATGTTAGAGAGAGGATTAAATAAGCGAATACATATAAAAGCACTCAGCACAGTGCCTGATACCTAGTTAAGTCCTCAGCAGTTGGTGATGGCATGTTTCATCCTAACTCTGCTACTAAATTAATTCTTGATTGGCTAAGTCACTCACTTCTCTGAGTCTCCTTAAAAGAAAAATGTTTTTTTTGGTCCAGTCAGAGTATAGGACTAGATTATTTCTAAGGTGTTTTCTATTTCCATCTTTCAATCTCTATTTTTTATGTTTGTAATAGAAAATTTTGTTTTAGAAATTTGGCCAGTCTTGAATTAAGTAGCTCAATTATCCCTCCTATGTGCACAGAATAGTTTCCCAGAAAGATCACCAAGTCTGAACTACTCCCATTGTATGTGGGAGGATCATTGCTTGCTACCAGGATATGAGTTGTACAATTTTAATCCTCATACCAGTGGCTGCTGTACCTCCACTCCCAGTAACATGAGAACCTACACCTTTAGATTTCTGGGTCACCGGCCACACGAGAGTCCTAGGAGTCATCATTATTGTCACATTGCTAAAATGCAGCAGCCACTTGGAGCCCCCAAGACATTTGTCTCAGCAGGCAAATAATCACATTCACTCATAGGTCATAATTTGATTGTGTGAATATACTGCATGTCACTGATTACTAGCATCATGTTTCTTTTTGGCAAGGAGCTCAGCACTGTAGTCAAGCCCAATGACTTGATCATAACAATCCTTAAATCCCATATTTGTGGGTCTGTTTCCTGGATCATTCCTGGTGCCAATTCTGTATCAATCAGGAGAAAAAAACCATACCAGTTCCATGAACAGAGACAATTTAGTATAAATAATTGTTAACTAGATATAAAGATGTTAACAAGGGTAAAAAGAAAACTTGAATAAATCATTAGGTAGCAACTGCAGGAAGCAGCTACAATCCCTAGGGCTGAGAAAACAAAGGAAAATGGTTAGAATTATTAAAACTTAGAGAAGAGGTTCTTATTAACAATTCTTTATATTAAATTGTCTCTTTTCAAGTAACTGGTGTGGTTTCTGTCTCCTGAATGTACATACTGTGACTGATACAGTGGTTGTACCAATTTACAACTCTCATCAGCAACAATGGAGGTTGAGATTGCACCATAGCCTTACCAGAACTTGATATTTTTCATCTTTTTCATTTTAACTATTCTGGTGGGCTTGAAGTACTATTGCATTGTGGGTTTTAATTTGCATTTCCCCCATGGGGAATGAAGTCAACCACCTTTTCATTCGTTTACTGGTTATTTTGATCTCCTCTTTTGTGAATTATCTGTTCAAGTCTTTTGCCCATTTTTCTGTTGAGTTGCTGCCTTTTTCTTATTGATTTGTGAGAGCTCTTTATATATTTTGAACATGAGTTCTTTGTTGGATATATCACCCCAGCTCTCTCTCAATACGCCCAGTTAGACTTACTAGTTCAGATGTGCTTCTCTAGATTAAATGTTCCTAGGGACTGAATTACTATGTTGTTCTTATTGTAGTACCTCAACAAATATAAGAGTAGTGGAGTGGAAGTACTATAACTTTCTTTGGGACTTCCCTGGTGGCACAGTGGTTAAGAATCTGCCTGCCAATGCAGGGAACACAGGTTCAAGCCTTGGTCCAGGAAGATCCCACATGCTGCAGAGCAACTAAGCCCGTGAGCCACAACTACTGAGCCTGCGTTCTAGAGCCCGCGAACCACAACTACTTGAGCCTGCGTATCACAACTACTGAAGCCTGCACACCTAGAGCCTGTGCTCCACGACAGAGAAGCCACCTTGATGAGAAGCCTGTGCACTGCAATGAAGAGTAGCTCCTGCTCGCTGCAACTAGAGAAAGCCTGCACGCAGCAATGAAGACCCAACGCAGCCATAAATAAATAAATAAATTTATATTAAAAAAACTTCCTTTATTGTGAGAAGACAGGAATATGTATTTCATTCATGTGTTTATTCATTCATTCTACAAATCTCTTTTTTTTTTTTTTTTTTTTTTGTGATATGTGGGCCTCTCACTATTGTGGCCTCTGTCGTTGCAGAGCAACAGGCTCCAGACGCGCAGGCTCAGCGGCCATGGCTCACAGGCCCAGCCGCTCCATGGCATATGGGATCTTCCCGGACCGGGGCACGAACCCATGTCCCCTGCATCGGCAGGCGGACCCTCAACCACTGCGCCACCAGGGAAGATCTCTTTAAATACACAGATCTCTTTAAATACATGTTTATTGAGCATGAATTGTGTGCAGGGAATTATGCTGTGTATATAAGTTTGCTTCTTTCTGAAGTATTAGAACTCAGCTTGCGAACTTTACACATATTGTCATTGTAATAAAATAAGAATCTTACATTAGATTTAAAAAACTTTTTCAGGAGCCCAGAACATTTTTGAAGACCAAACAACTCATTGCCACTATCTGAGGCCAGTGAATGTCAGTCACCTGAAAAATTCCTGTGCAAATATTAAAAAGGCCTTCTAGAATTTATTGACGTTTTTATTCATTTACTCAAATCAAATATTTGTTAAGCACATATTATGGAAGCACATTAAATGGAAACTAATTTCTTAGATCTTCTAGTTAGCACATTAAATGGAAACTGATTTCTTAGATCTTCTTTTCTTCTGCATACTCATCCTTGGTGGTGTCATGCGGCTTCAATTACCAACAATCTATATGCTGATGACCCCCACATCTATTTCTATAGCATAGATGTACTTCATGAGTCTTAGATTCAAAAAACCAAATGTCTGATGAATATTTTTCCTGGGATGTCTCAAGGCACCTGGCATACATTTTCAAAACTGAACTCATCATCTTCCCCTAGCAAATCTTTTCTTTCTGTGTTTCCTCTTTCAGTGTATGGCATGAGCATCTACCCAGTTGCCCAAGTGAGGCACCTAGAAGTCTCCCTTGACACTTGACTCTCCTTCCTTCCCACCCACTAATATCCTACTAATTAACAATACTTTTCAATTCAACTTCTTATACAGTCTCTCTCAAATTAATCTGTTTTTTCCTATGGACAATACTATAAAACATGTCACCAGTATTTCTTGCTTAGATCTCCTAATTTGTCTCCCTGCCTTTAGTCTTTCTAGTCTCCAACTATTCTCTAATGTCTCCCATTTCTATAATCCTTCAAGACTTATCTATGCTCTTTGGGTTAAATCAAAATTCCTTAACAGTGTTTATAAAATCCTATGTAACCTGCTCCTGTTGCCTCTCCCATCTCACGACTCTTTGGCATTTACTCCTACTCATCTTTCAGGTCTCACCAAATATTACTTTTCCTGAGATGCCTTCCCAGATCCTCAAAAATGGGTTAGATGCCCTCTTACAATACTCTCCTGCTTCCCTTATCTCTTATCATTAAACACTAAGTTCTGTGAGACCAGAGCCTTTATTTTGTTAGCTGTGGCAACTCAACCAACAAATCACATTATTTATGGAAATAATGAATGAATTTCTTGAAACTCAGGGAAAGCCACTACTGAAGTTACAGAAGAAACTCTTTTATTATATTAAAAATATTATATATTAATTTATTATTGCCTGCCGATGAAGGGGACACGGGTTCGTGGCCCGGTCTGGGAAGATCCCACATGCCGCGGAGCGGCTGGGCCCGTGAGCCATGGCCGCTGAGCCTGTGCATCTGGAGCCTGTGCTCCGCAATGGGAGAGGCCACAACAGTGAGAGGCCCGCGTACAGCAAAAAAAAAAAAAAAAAGAAAAGAAATATTTCAGATACTTTAATACACAGAGACATCTGGGCATAATGTAGTTACAACTAACACACTTGGAATCTGTATAAGCCAAAGTTTGTCTTATTTATTCAGATGCTTTTAGTGAGCTATTATTTGTGATGAGCATGTGTGAAAAATTTATCTGCCAAGATAGAACAAAGATCGAGAGTTACCATCCTAAAAGATTCATTCCAGAAATGACTAACTAGGGTTTTACTTTTCAAAATTGCCCTATATGTAAAATTTAATTTAAAAGTTCATTCATTTCCCAGGATTATTTCCGAGAGAACGACCCATGTTGGCAAACAGGAAGATTTTGTGTATGTTTATATTTTTTCACCTTCTAAAATACAAAACTGACAAGAAAGCAGAAAAGTCCATTTTAAAAGAACCATCAAATCTTTACAATCTTTCTCAAATCCTCTTAAGTGGGTTCTACATCATGGGAATTAATAAAAATGGCATTTCCCAATTAACTTGGGATTCTGAGTTTGGATCCTTTCACGTGCTCTCCTGGGTTTATAATCTAGAGGTATTTGTGAAATTTTCTTCTTGACAATAATTGTGTTTTGGGTTTTTTGGGGGGTTTTTTTGCGGTACGCGGGCCTCTCACCTCTGTGGCCTCTCCCGTTAAGGAGCACAGGCTCCGGACGCCGTAGGCTCAGCGGCCATGGCTCACGGGCCTAGCCGCTCCGCAGCACGTGGGATCTTCGCGGAAGGGGGCACAAACCCGTGTACCCTGTATCGGCAGGCGGACTCTCAACCACTGCGCCACCAGGGAAGCCCAATAATTGTGTTTTTCACTGAATAGGTAATAGGTCTAATTGCTTCAGGGCCTTAAAGTAGTAGCATCTATAAATGCTATAAACCTTGCTTAAATTTTAACAATTTATTGAACGTGTTATTCCCTCTGATGCTGGATAAGCCAAAGGACCCTGTTTCAAACTAATATATATATATACATATTAGCAAAGCAAGGCATGAAGATAGGAATGCAATGTCCTCTTAAAACGCTCTGGGACCGTGCTTCCCTGGTGGCGCAGTGGTTGAGAGTCCGCCTGCCGATGCAGGGGACATGGGTTCATGCCCCGGTCTGGGAAGATCCTACATGCCGCGAAGAAGCTGGGCCCATGAGCCACGGCTGCTGAGCCTGCGTGTCCGGAGCCTGTGCTCCGCAACGGGAGAGACCACAGTGGTGAGAGGCCCGCGTACCGAAGAAAAAAAAAAAAAGCTCTGAGATTAAATTTTGTTTATACTCTAGGCAGTAAAACAGAAATTATTTAAGTAGAACTGAACCCTACCACACATTGATAGCAAAAACTACAATTTCTTCATATGTCTTCCTAGTAATGTTGTTGGGTGTGGTGGTTATTACATTAGTAGTATGTTTCAAATACACGTTATATTGATGCTCTGAGATAACTCAAGCAATCTTTCAGGAATTCTGAGTGATATATAAATGTTATGGGAAGAATTGATCCCATTTCAAGGTTAGGATGGATAAATGAGCATTTTAGAAAAAGAAATACATGATGCAGAAAATGTGAATTTTGGAAAATTTCTCCTAGCATATTGCCTGGCATATAATAGGCATTCAATATATTTTTCTTGATTGACTGATTGAATAAATGAATAAATAAATTATACTCATTCAGATCTTGTCCCCTACTCTTATCCCATCTCTCAATTAATAGTAATTATTTTCTTAGTCTCCACCCAAATTTGAGATAATTTGGCTCCCAAGTTTTGGGAGCTGGAATGATTTTAAAGTGCCTAATTAAGAACAATTTGTTAATGATTATTATCTCTTCCCCTTTTCACTCTAAGCTGTCTTTACACTTTCCAAGTCTCATGCTGCTTTTTATTCCTTAGGCTAATTTTTATTAAAGAAAAGAGAACAAAACTGTTTCTCTCTGCCTTTTAATAAACATGACTCTTTCTGTCATCCTTTCCTTGATCCTTTCCAAATCAGCCGTGGTTGCCGTAAGTGATGGCTGAGAGACAAGATGCCAAGTGCAATGGCTAAATTTAAAGAGCAGCATTTGCACCTGTTGTTAACTGGCAATGACCAGTCTCACACCCACAGTTTCCTCCACCCTCTGCCTCCCACCAAGTGCAACCCATAGCCCAGAATTTGTGTTCATGTATAAAAGTACTGATGAAGATTATATACATTACATAGAAATGGAGAATGAATACAGCATTTGACACTAAATTAGTTCAGTTTCAGAGGAGCTGAACTTTGGGCAACACCCAGCATAATATAAAGATGTATCTGACCTTGAAATAAGCAGGTGGAAGTGACTAGGTATTTGATGAATTTCTGAAGACTATTAATGGACTGTCTCACCTGAGAATAATTTTCTTAGACCTGCCATACTTTGTGAAATTATTTTGCCTTTTAGCATTGGAGAGTCCTCTAAATGTAAATGTTTTGTAAAAGAGGCAATCCAAGAAGTACTTACCTAAAAAGTCAGCTTAAATTAATTTGCCAGATTGGCAACTCTAACCTGGAAGAGCTGTGTAGGAGAAAGATAGTAACATAAATAATTCTGATAGAAAATACACATAAAAAGTGAGAGAAGAAGGGGACTGTGGCCCAGCGAGGCAGATTAGTCTCATCAAGTAGGTTGGATACTCAAGGGAGTGGCAGCCTCATTGTCAGACCAGGTCACATCAAGTACCAAAGTACTGTGATAGAAAGTCAAACAACAAATTCTGAGAGTTTAATTTTACCTGAGCATTTCCTCTCAGAGGAAGCCAAGCTGGTCTTCAGGAGAATAGAACAGGTGACTTATGGGTACAGTAGGAGCAAAGAGTTGGAGGTTGGAAGGTCAGGGCATGTTCAGGGTATGGGTAGTAAATACCTGGAGAGTGCTGAGAGAGGGGAGCCCTTTACCAATTTGGAATTTTGTTGTAATTCAGCCTTGTCAGAGAATGTTCTTAGGATTTTGGGGGGCACTTTTGAATACTCTGGAATGGATAGTGTTGGGTTCCATAAAAATGTGTGCTGAATTCCTATGCACTTAGGAGGTGTGGTTTATTCAAGTTCAGAATCAGTGTCTTGCCCCTTTGGATCATTTCAGATAGGGACAAAAGACTTCCTGACTCCAAAGATCTACTGAATAGCAAAGGCTATAGGAGGCCACAGGCCAATCCAACACAACAAGGACAGTGTGAGGGACTTCCCTGGTGGTGCAGTGGTTAAGAATCCGGCTGCCAATGCAGCCAACATGGGTTCGAGACCTCGTCTGGGAAAATCCCACATGCCGTGGGGCAACTAAGCCCGTGTGCCACAACTGCTGAGCATGCATTTTAGAGCCCGTGAGCCACAACTACTGAAGCCTGCACACCTAGAGCCCGTGCTCCGCAACAAGAGAAGCCACTGCAATGAGAAGCCCAAGCTCCACAACGAAGAGTAGCCGCCGCTCTCTGCAGCTAGAGAAAGCCCGCGTGCAGCAATGAAGACCCAACGCAGCCAAAAATAAATAAATAAATAAAAATTTAAAAATCGATTAAAAAGAACAGTGTGAAAGTTAGCTGCCAACCTCTCAGATCCTGAGAAATATGAACAAAGACAGTCCTATTTGAACAAGCCCTGCCCTTCTCAACTCAGTGTTTTCCCAGTGTTGCGTGCTTGACAGACATAAATAAATAAATAAATAAACTTGCAGACTGGATGTTTCGGACCTAAAAGAATGTTAGATTAGGGTCACTAAGTTATAAATGAATATGGAGTCAGTCATCCTTTGGAGGCTGGGGCATGAGTATTTGAGTCCTATAGATGGGTAGGTATAAAAAATAGGAATAATGACATCTGGAAAAATAGTGAAGCCAAATCACCAGAAAACAGATCTAAGCTGTGGTTTATGATATTTATTTAAAGGCTAAAACCCCTTTCTTTTCCCTCTCCTTCACATACTTTTTTTGATCTTTAAGAATTGCTGATCTCACTTGAATAATAACTCATATCATCAGTAAACCATGAAACATAGCCCCCAGATCTCTAAGCAGATCCCTTTCATGTTTTCTTGTTCACGTCAGTAAGCTGTGTGCATCACCTACCCTGGCTATTCTGGAATGCTTAGACAAATACTCCATTGAGTTGAGTCATACTTTGGAGCTGACTTTAGTGTACATTTTAGTAGGGAATCTAGTTAGAGTTTCACGCTCCAGAAAATCTGTTCTGATTAGTTTTAGCTAAAAGAAAAGATCAACCTGTTTTAAGGATTGGCACAGAAAACAATTCTGCAGTCATGTAGGTTTCACTGAACATATTTTTGTAATAATAAAAATAACATGCAGATGGGAAAAAGTTAAACCATTCAAAAGGATAGCTACCCCTTAAAATTTCCCAGAGGTAACTTTTTTTTTTGGTTTATTCTTCCAGAAACCACTTTTGGTGTGTGTGTGTGTGTGTGTGTGTGTGTGTGTGCGTGCGTGTGTGTGTGTGTATCTGTCTAGAGGATGACTTTCTATTGAGCTATCTACATTTTCTCCTTATTTGGCCTAGCCAACCAGCTGGTATGAGATATGTCCTTTGCAGCTGTGGAAAGGTTTTCTCTGTGAAGAGATAATTGACATTTGTTTTTTTTTAATTTATTTATTATTATTTTTTTGCAGTATGCGGGCCTCTCACTGTTGTGGCCTCTCCTGTTGCGGAGCACAGGTTCTGGACGCGCAGGCTCAGTGGCCATGGCTCACGGGCCCAGCCGCTCCACGGCATGTGGGATCTTCCCGGACTGGGGCACGAACCTGTGTCCCCTGCATCGGCAGGCGGACTCTCAACTACTGCGCCACCAGGGAAGCCCTGACATTTGTTTAGATTAATTTCTATCCCTGTATTATTAGAACTCAGTTTAGTCAGTGGATCCTCAAAATATGCAGCCTACCTGTGGTTAATCAATGGTTTCATCTTGGTAGATAAAAAATGACACATTTTGGTAAATAAAGAGGAAGCTTTTGGTAATCCCTCCAGTTTCAGATTTATGCACTTGAAAAACAAAAAAACTATCGTGGTTCTTTTGCAAATCCACAGAACTAAATCTCAGTAATGCAGGATGCATGTCTCATTTTCATATTTCGATAAATAGGGGAAAGGCAATTCCAGTAGAACTTTTCAAAGTGTAAGATGGAGTGGAGGGCACAATTCTGATTCATAGCCAGATTTGCGAAGACAAAGTAAAAACAAAACTAAAACCCGTGGTAATACTAGTAAGAAGGTGTAAAGGGGCAAGAGAGAAGGGGAAATGGCAGAGCATGGGTAAATACATAAAATGCAGATGGGATAAATACAGATGAGTGGAAAATGATTGTAAGTGAAGTTACCCCAGGAATGTCACAGATTTCCAACTAGGGGGATTAGTGTGTGCAGCTGTTGAATGGGGGCCTTATCTCATTCCTGAGCTCTCATGTTCCACTGTTGAGCAATAAATGCCTTTTGGATGAGTGGTTTGAGTGTCTCACCTGGAGAAGCCAATCATCTTACAGTTGTGGGGTGGGTGGAAGGATTAAACAAACTAAAAGCTTCACTTCATTATTTAGCTATTCTTGGCCAAAAAAGTAACATTTCAGTCAAACTTTAAAGAATATTATTAGAATAAGTGATACAATAAAATTGTGTGCGTGTTGTTTTGTTTTAAATTTATCACCTTAGGGTACACTAGAAAGATGTTTCCCAAAATTTAGGATAATACTTTTATTTGCTTACCAAACTGTTTTGCTGCTCCAGATTTTATTTTATTTATTTTTATTTATTTATTTGCTTTTTTGCGGTAAGCAGACCTCTCACTGCTGTGGCCCCTCCCGTTGCGGAGCACAGGCTCCGGACGCCCAGGCCCGGCGGCCATGGCCCACGGGCCCACGGGCCCAGCCGCTCCGTGGCACGCGGGATCCTCCCGGACCGGGGCACGAACCCGCGTCCCCTGCACTGGCAGGCGGACTCCCAACCACTGCGCCACCAGGGAAGGCCCTGCTCCAGATTTTAAAAGGAGGTGTGAGAATTAACTAGCTCATAACAATAAACAGACAGCAAAGAAATCCTCTTCTGAGGAAATTCAGGAACCTCAAATCTTTCTTTCAGTCTTCAATGAGCTATCATTATGAGCTTGTCTCTGTGGAAGGATTTTTCAAGAGAAAGGGTTATTCCAAAGTGTATTCTAATGGCTAATTTAGCTAAATTATGAAAATTAATTAAGGTAACCTTTACGTGATTTTTATTACATTATCAGCATGCTCTGTTTCTATAGTTTAATAAGTTGCACATAAGGTCAAAAGTCGTAAGAAAATAGAGTGTTGCTTCTGGAGAGTGTAAGAATATCAGTATAAAGGTGCTGTAAAAGTGAACTGAGTATCTGAAATGTATACAGTTCTGTTAATTCACTTTGATAACATGTACTCATTCTGGGACTTTGGTATCATAATCATTCTAGCCCTCCTGTACTATGCTACATATCACAGTCATTGGATCACTCCATGACGGGATAATTTCAGCATATCCAAATACCATTATTTATGAATGATAACTCTGGGCGTGTCGTTGGGAGTTCCAACGTACATAGCTAACGATTACTAATTTGGTGTCTATTTTGCCAACTTAAAACACGAAGCACAGAGCTTTGTACAAATATCCATTTCCCCAGTTACCCTTATCTTAGCTGTATCTTTGGTGAGGATTAGCCGAATCGAATATGCCATCTCTATTGGTGCTATTCTGAGGGGCTCGGGTGCCAATTACCGGTTCCCTAGAATTTGCCCGTAATTGACTATGTCCCACAATAGGTAACTCTGGAAGTGACAGGCAGTCTCTAGTGTGGTTCTCCCGCCTGTCGATTGGGCCTTGCAAGAAGCCCCGCCTCATCAACTCAGTCAAGGGCGACAGTTGGACCGGCGCCGGTGAGTGGCGGGTCTTAGCTCCGCCCCGGCCGTCCGCTGCGCTGCCTGGGTCGGCGCCGTTTCCAGTTGAGAGATGGCGGCCGCCGCAGGTAGATCGCTCCTGCTGCTCCTCTCCTCCCGAGGCGGCGGAGGCGCCGGCGGCTGCGGAGCGCTGACTGCAGGCTGCTTCCCCGCGCTGGGCGTCAGCCGCCACCGGCAGCAGCAGCACCACCGGACGGTAAGCGAGCGCGCCCGGCGGCTCCGGGGAGGGCGGGGCGGCGCTGCCGTGTGGGATCAGCAGGCGGGCAGGCCGCCGGGGCAGCGGGCGAGTTACCTCAACTCGCGGCCGCTCCAGAGGTTGCCGGGCACCGAGGAGCCGCCGTGCCCTTCAGGCGCCTGCGGCGGCAACCAGGAAAAAAGGCAGGGCGGAGGAAGCCGAGAGGAGGAGGGGCGACGGCAGGGATGTTCCCGCAGGACCGGGGACACCAGGGCGGGGAAGGGACGGGACTTGAACCTCTCTCTGACCCGCCCCCGATCTCGGTCCCTCCCTCCTTTTTACTTAACAGCTCTGCCCTATTGCTCCCGAACTGAGCCTCGTTCAAGTTGTCCCCTTTCCCTCCTCCTCCAGGCGGGTTGGGGTGTCCTGAGTTGCCGCGGCTGCCTTGTGTATGTGTCAGGAGAGTGGCAGTGCCATACTGCTGGGAACTGTCCCCCGGAGGGCAACCCAGGACCCCAGCGGGGCCGCTCCCTAGTTCTCTTCTCGACCCTCTGGGAACGGGCAAGACAGAAAATCAAACTTTATCCCCCTGTGTGACTTCCTGCGTGTGGGCATGGGGAACAGCACCCTTGCGATGGATGCTGCATTGCTTCAGGAGGCAAGCTCCAACCTCTTAGTTCCTTAAAGGTCCTCGGTGGTGCTTTTGGAGGGCTGCTTTATAAGCTTCTTCACGCGTGCCTGAAGAAGAAAGGTGGGCAGCAGGCAGAGGGGAAGAGAATATGACAAGTTGTTCACAGCGGCAGGGATTTGGTGGTTGTATTAGCCAGTTATTGCTGGCTTTCATTGGCTGGCAACGCACGGGAGTTTCTATTTGAACAGCCTTGGGGTGTGTGTGTGTGTGTGTGTGTGTGTGTGTGTGTGTGTGTGTGTGTGTGTGTGTGTGTGTGTGTGTGTGTGTCTTTTTCAGTTGCAAGAGATCAACTTGGCATGGGGTTCTTGACCTAACAAGTCAGCAGGTTCTCTTCCCTTGGACTTTCTAGACCCATGTGTGTGTGTGTGTGTGTGTGTGTGTGTGTGTGTGTGTGTGTGTGTGTGTGTGTGTGTGTGTGTGTGTGTGTGTGTGTGTGTGTCTTTTTCAGTTGCAAGAGATCAACTTGGCATGGGGTTCTTGACCTAACAAGTCAGCAGGTTCTCTTCCCTTGGACTTTCTAGACCCATGTGTGTGTGTGTGTGTGTGTGTGTGTGTGTGTGTGTGTGTGTGTGTGTGTGTGTGTGTGTCTTTTTCAGTTGCAAGAGATCAACTTGGCATGGGGTTCTTGACCTAACAAGTCAGCAGGTTCTCTTCCCTTGGACTTTCTAGACCCATACCGTTGGTCTCTGGCCAACTCCAAGAGAAAGTGTAGGTTTTATTTCCTAGGGCTAAGTTGTATAGTGTGGTAATAAGAGAATCACTGCAGACAGCCTGATAGCAGAAAGTAGTACCTTCAGCTCTCAACAAATACCCCCACCTGTCTTGTTCTGATCACATAGCTCTTGAGGGAAAATTGAACTGGAGCTTTTCAGAGGATACCCCAAGACTGATGACATTGTAAAATTAAGTGTCTGAAAGAGCAGTGAAAAGAACTAATGCTCTTTAAATGCAAGATGGTATTGTTATTATTAGTCATAGGTATGGACCTATCCTCGTTCTTATGAGAAAACTGTACTTCTTCATTTTGGCATACTGACATATTGCTTTGCTGAAGCTTTTGGGTGAGAGCCGAGCTTTCCACAGTTCAGTTTAGATTTGCATGTTTCATAGCCTCCAGTTATGTGTTTTGTTCTCTTAAAAACATAAGGCAATCCAAAAATCTGATTGCATTCCCCTCCCCCTCAAACTATTTAAAGACTTACCAAGTTGTCTTTATCTCTGTATTTTGATAATACATCTTCTGACTTTGCAGTTTGTTTTTAAGACTATTTGGGTGTGGTTATTCATTTAGCATTTTGAAATTTGTGCCTTGTATATTTTCCACTGTGCGAATCTTTCAGTCTGTGAGTGCCTTCCTTGTGCGGGTACTTCATGAAAGTGTTTTTCTGTGCTATTCTGGGGTGGATAAAAGTGATGTGCTGAATTTGAGGTGAAAGCACAACTAAAATGAAGTGTTATTTCTGAAGGGCAGAAGTGTTATATGCATGGTGACTTGCAAATGAACTTAGAATTGTAAGATTTTGAAAAAAGTTGTGCCTGATTATTTAAAATATGTAAACAGTTTTTTTCTTTTTCTACGATTGCTCCGAAGCTATCATGTATTTAGCTCTCTCCATCTGTTATTCTATGATTCCTCGCAAGACTCAATTTGAAAGGTATCTCTTAGAGATTTAACTGTTGACATTTTATGCTTGAAATTAAGACCCAGAAAGGGAGAGACTTGGCCAGGATTACACGATGAATATACAACAGTTTTAGGACTCCCACCCACTCCAGGTATTCTGACCCCCTTATTGTGTTCTTTTTATTATAAAGTACAATTTCTCCTTCACATCTTTCTCCTCGCTTATAAAACTTACTATTGTTTGTTATGAAAGTACTGGTATTTCAAAACACCGTGAGTGAGAATTCTCCTATGTTAGTTTGAGACACATGTATTAGGCAATATAGGAACAAACCACTGGCTCTTACAAAGGTCCCTGAGAGACACTAAGGTTGAATCTTGCAGAGGTGACATCCTGTGTATGTGCAGCAGATGGCACTCTGTGTCGGACTAGATCACAAGTCCTGCTTTTGCCACTTTTGTTCTGCTGTAGTAGGTATGGTAAATTAGAGCCAGGGGGACATAACCAATTATAGTACTGGTTAATTTTTTGCTTGAGAGGTATGTTTTTTGGAATTCATTTTTTCCAAGTTTGAAGAACAAGTCCAGAGCAATACAGTTCAGCTAATATAGGTAAATGTGATTGCAAAGTAATAAAACATAGCTTGTACCGCCCCCCCCCCCCAATTAAAACATCATTCAACTGAATAAATAGGAGAAAAGGTGCAGGGGCTTATTCAGTATTTGTGGCACCATCTAGTGTAATTTTTCCTTTCCTATGTGAAGAGCCTGTTATTGCTTCCCAGCTTGTGACTGTAACTGAGTCTGATGTAAAATATCTGTTGCATGCTTTTCTGTGTGGTTAGTGAAGGTGGCAATTTTCAAGGATGATTCTTTGAGGGGAACAGCCTTTCATTGTGAACTGTGTAATTTCTTTGCTAAATCAAACTGTCTCATCTCTGATTATGACAGTCTGACTGTTGGCATTTCCTAGTGGTCAACGGCTATGCTGAATTGCTAAATCTCTTACTTAAGTCTGTCATTATACTGTTATAGATTGTGGCTGTCCCTTTTTACTTTACACATTGTAGTTCTTTGGCAGTGATGTCATTTCAGTTTAACCTGAAAGTTTTTTTTTTTACTTTTCTTTTAACCTGAAAGTTTTAACAGAGGTTACATTGCCTGACACAGAGGTAAGTCCCAGTTCTTTAATTGGCCTCCTCATGATCTGGCTAAGTCTTACTTTGCCAGATCCACCCAGCACAAATACTCCACTGTACTTAAGACAGTGTCTCCTATACCCATATTAAATGTCTGTGCAGTTTTTGCAGGGGAATTTCAGTCTTAACCACTCCACTAACCGCTAAGGTTCATTTTAGGTGAGAGACTGTGACCTTTGACTCCTCTTTGAATCTAACTTCCTCACTTTACAGATGAGAAAACGGACCTAATGGGAACTGAGGGAAGTGACTTTTCTGTTATGTTTTTGGTTAATGACATCTGGGATAAAAATTCTTTTAAATGGAGGTGGATTCAAGGAGAAATCCTAGTCTGAATCTTCACATGTGTGTTTCCTAGCCCTTAATCCCTTTCCATTGTTCTATTCTGTCTTCTCTGAATGCTGATAGGACTTATTATTTTCAGGACACAGATTGCCACTGGCTTGTTCTCTAAATGTTTCATTTGTGGGTACCTTATCTTACTGGGCAGCGATTGTGTATCTTGTTACCTTTTTGTCTCTCATAGACTCCAGAGCAGTACTAGGTACGTAGATAACACTCAGACAAGCATTAATTGAATACGCACCCTTTTGTCTGCTTGCCAGTGAAAAGGTGTGCTCTACTTCCCCCCCCCCCCCCCCCACCTCCCGGTTTGACTTTTTTAATGACCTGTTGCTTAGGTAACCACATTTGGGTTACTGCTTTAAGTTTGGTATTGCCAGTGCTGTCTTTGGTTGTACATTACACTTCTTTATGGTGGACTGATGCAGAGTTGGTAACATTGGATTAGCTCTACAGTGGTACATACTTTCTATCCAAAGAAGCAAAAGTATGATAAATACCCAGATTATTAGGAATATATGTTTGAATCAGAGTCTAGATTTATTGTTGTTTTAGTTGACGATAATATTAAGATTTTGAAGGTTGTGGATAAATATGCTTAGAGCAGATTTATTATGGAAACTTTATCTTAAAATCTTGCTTATTTTGAACCCCATAAAATAGTCGAATGAGTAAATTTGGATTTAGTCAACAAATTCTGATTATTTGAACTTTTCTGAGTCTCAAGGGGCTCTATTTTATGCTTTATGGAACTCTAAGAGGGAATCTAAATAGAAATGCAGCATCAAGAATGGTGTATGTTGGACTTCCCTGGTGGTGCAGTGGTTAAGAATCCACCTGCCAATGCAGCGGACATGGGTTCGAGCCCCGGTACAGGAATATCCCACATGCTGTGCAGCAACTAAGCCCATGCGCCACAACTACTGAGCCTGCTCTCTAGACCCCGCATGCCACAACTACTAAGCCTGTGTGCCACGACTACTGAAGCCGGTGCGCCTAGAGCCCGTGCTCCACAACAAGAGAAGCCACTGCACTGAGGAGCCCACGCACCACAACAAAGAGTAGCCCCTGCTCGCCGCCACAACTAGGGAAAGCCGGCGCGCAGCAATGAAGACCCAATGCAGCCAAAAAATTAGTTAATTAATTAATTAAAAAAAAAAGAATGGTGTATGTTGAAGACAATAAATTGAATGCGAATTTTGGTTTTGGGGCTCCTACTGTTTGAAAGGGAAATCAAGGAGTGGTCATGGTCTTCTATAGTAGCACTTCGTTGATACCATAGTCTGAATAACTACTAAGATGTTGCTTTTATTTCTTTTTATATTCTAGCTTTGTGCTCTGTGGGTTTTCTTAAAAAAATTACTGTTTGTTTTCCTGTGATTAAGGACAACATTACCTTTTAAGATGTCAAGATAACCACTCAATATAGGGGAATCCTCTATTCTTTATTTGACTGATTAATACAATACTGGAACAACGTGTTATTAGGAAAACTAAGATGTTACCATGGAAGACATGTACTTAAAAGAGTCCTAGAATTTAGAGCTCGACAAGACAAGGTTAAGTAAATAAAAGTTCAGGAACAGTAAAGTGGCTTTTTCCTTGGTAGCCCAGCAAGTTACTGCAGAGCTGAAAATGGCTCACACATCTGCTGGTTTTCCCATTAAGTTCTTTTTCTATGAAATTACAAAATTCTGTGTTTCATTCTAAAAATGATTAAGCTGAGACTGGTTGTTAGAAGTGAATTGGGGGAAGTGACGCACGGCCCTGTCTGGGAGGCTGCCCTGCCCCCGCTTCCTTTCACCCTGTCGCTGCCCGCAGGTGGTTGTGGCCGCAGTGCCCAGAGGGAGGTGGCGGCAGCGGTGGCTGCGAATGATGCCTGGGAAGCTCCTATGCGGGGACATTATGGAGTTGGAGGCGCCTTTGGAGACAGCCAGAGGAAGGAGAGGCAAAAGAGCTCTGTGGATGTCGGAATTTCGGATAAGGGATTATGGACGTGTACTTCCCTTATAGGGTTGTTAGGAAGATTTAAACTAGATAAGCTGAAAACTTATTACACAATGCTGGAGCGATAGAAGGAAGTCAAGGCACCATTATGACCCAGATGAGAAATCAGAAACAAGAGGAAATTGTGTTGCAGGTGACCTGGATGCTCCCAAACCCAAAAAAAAGCTAAAATGAAAGAGAAGCTAAATGGTGACACCAAGGAAGGATGTCATAGACTTTCAGATGAATTTTCTAAATCTCATAAGTCAAGAAGAAAAGATCTGTCAAATGGAGATACTGATGAATATGAAAAAAAAAGTGAGTGTCATCCTTAGATAGTTCTACTCAGAAATCAAGTGATAATAAACTAGAAGAGACCCTAATACGTGAACAGAAAGAAGGAGCCTTCTCCAATTTCCCTATTTCTGAAGAGACTATAAAGCTTCTGAAAGGTCTAGGGGTAACATATCTCTTTCCTATTCAAATTAAGACTTTTGGTCCTGTATATGAAGGAAAAGATTTAATTGCTCAAGCACAGACAGGAACAGGAAAGACATTCTCTTTTGCCATCCCCTTGATTGAAAGACTCCAAAGAAATCAAGAGACAATTAAAAAAAGCCACTCACCAAAGGTACTTGTTTTGGCTCCTACAAGGGAACTGGCAAACCAAGTAGCCAAAGACTTCAAAGCTATAACTAGGAAACTCAGTGTGGTGTGTTTTTATGGTGGAACATCATATCAAAACCAAATGAATCATTTTCGAATTGGTATTGACATCTTGGTTGGGACCCCTGCTCGTATCAAAGATCATCTGCAGAGCGGCCGATTAGATCTTTCTAAACTGCACCACGTTGTGCTGGATGAAGTGGAACAAATGTTAGATTTAGGTTTTGCGGAACAAGTTGAAGATATTATCCACAAATCCTACAAAACTGATTCTGAAGACAATCCTCAGACTTTACATTTTTCTGCAACTTGCCCACAGTGGGTATACAAAGTTGCAAAAAAATACATGAAATCCAGATACGAACAGGTTGACCTTGTTGGGAAAATGACTCAAAAGGCTGCAACTACTGTGGAACATCTGACCATCCAGTGCCATTAGTCTCAGAGGCCAGCAGTTATTGGAGATGTCCTTCAAGTCTACAGTGGGTCTGAAGGGAGGGCTATTATCTTCTGTGAGACCAAAAAGAATGTAACTGATATGGCCATGAATCCACACATAAAACAGAATGCCCAGTGTTTACATGGCGATGTTGCACAGTCACAAAGAGAAATTACACTGAAAGGCTTCAGAGAGGGTAGTTTTGGTGGCAGCCAATGTTGCTGCCCGTGGTTTGGACATTCCTGAGGTTGACCTGGTTATTCAGAGTTTACCTCCACAGGATGTTGAGTCCTATATTCATCTCTCTGGATGCACAGATAGAGCTGGTTGGACAGGGATTTGCATATGTTTTTATCAACCAAGAGAAAGAGGTCAACTAAGATATGTGGAACAAAAAACAGGAATTACTTTTAAACGTGTAGGTGTTCCTTCTACAATGGATTTAATCAAATCTAAAAGCATGGATGCCATCAAGTCTCTGGCTTGCATTTCTTATGCTGCTGTTGATTTTTTCTGACCATCAGCTCAGAGACTGATAGAAGAGAAAGGGGCAGTGGGTGCATTGGCTGCAGCATTAGCCCACATCTCTGGCGCATCAAGTTTTGAACCACGTTCTTTGATCACCTCTGATAAGGGGGTTGTGACCATGATTCTGGAAGCCCAGAAGAAATACAGGATGTTAGCTGTGCTTGGAAAGAACTTAACAGAAAGTTGAGTAGTAATGCTGTGTCCCAAATTACCAGAATGTGCCTCCTAAAAGGAAATATGGGCATTTGCTTTGATATTCCCACAACTGAGAATGGTTACAGGCAGAGTGGCATGATTCAGACTGGGTACTCTCAGTGCCAGCCAAGTTGCCTGAAATTGAAGAATATTATGATGGAAACACATCTTCTAATTCCAGACAGAGGAGTGGCTGGTCAAGTGGCTGCTCAGGTGGTCGATATGGTGGCCGGTCAGGTAGACAGAGTCGACAGGGGAGTCGGTCAGGAAGTCGACAAGATGGTAGAAGACGAAGTGAGAACCGAAATTGATCGAGAAGCGGGGGCCACAAACAGAGTTTTGACTGAGATAGTTAATCTACCAGTGTGAGCTTGCCTATTTCTGCCTAATCATGTACATTATCCACCAAAAATTAGGTCATCATAGTTGAGGTCTGTGTCTGCTGTTTGCAAAGAAGTTGGTTGTGTTTTTTTTAAGTATTTCGCAAGAATGGTTGTAAACAAATCTACTTATCCAGTTATACCTTTGAACAAAAAAACCTCCTTTAAAAAAAAAAAAAAGTGGGCTTCCCTGGTGGCGCAGTGGTTGAGAGTCTGCCTGCTGATGCAGGGGACATGGGTTCGTGCCCTGGTCCGGGAGGATCCCACATGCCGCGGAGCGGCTGGGCCCGTGAGCCATGGCCGCTGAGCCTGCGCATCCGGAGCCTGTGCTCCGCAACGGGAGAGGCCACAACAGTGAGAGGCCCGCGTACCACAAAAAAAAAAAAAAAAAAAAGTGAATTGGGGTCAGATTCTTCCAGTAAGACCCTAAAGTCAAACTGAATCTTGAATAGTTACTTCCTGACTTAGATCAAGGTTGAGGACATCTGATAAAAAATTGACCTCTGCAGCTGAACACAGAAGGGAAACAATCTGTTTATTTATTTCACTGCACTTTGCTTGCATTCAGACAGCCTGTGTAAAAATGAAAGTTGACTTCAAGCAAAGTAATTTTAATAAGTTTAGTGAATTCTTGACTCATAAACCGTGTACAGGCTTGATTTTTTTTTATTGATAAAAGCATAACTTGGTAAATTATATCATTGACTGGGTCTAATAGCATACTAAAGCTGAACTTCTTCTAATACAGTTCTGGAATAATTGGATAATATGACATTGCATTTTGACATCTCTCTTAAAAATAAGAGGCTTTTCCAAAAGTTCTTTAATGACATTAATAATATTTATTAATCCAAAAGAGTGAGGTCTTTACCTTTTATGCTTCGTTACTAAAGTTTTCAGTTTTTACATTTTTTAAATTTATTGTCCACTTTATTTTGGGGAGAGCACTTGTAATAATCACCAGAAAATTGTTGAGCAGAGCCCATTGGGTGTATGATACTATCCAGAGGACAGTCTCAAATGTACAGTCCTGAGCCGTACTACCTTATAGGTTTCAAGATTTTTTTTTTTTTTTTTGCGGTACGCGGGCCTCTCACTGTTGTGGCCTCTCCCGTTGCGGAGCACAGGCTCCGGACGCGCAGGCTCAGCGGCCATGGCTCACGGGCCCAGCCGCTCCGCGGCATGTGGAATCTTCCTGGACCGGGGCACGAACCTGAGTCCCCTGCATCGGCAGGCGGAGTCTCAACCACTGCGCCACCAGGGAAGCCCAGGTTTCAAGATTTTTTAAATTCTTTTTTTGCCTTCTCAGACAGGCCCACTTTGTATAATACTTCCTACTTACCTATAGTAAATGGTGTTACAGGATGTTTAAGAGTATTAATGTCTGCTTTAAACTTTAGAGGAAGTTAATGCAACTGATAGTTTATAAAATAACAGGAGAGCAAATAGGTCAGCTGAACTACCTGACCTGTAAAGATAGAGGAGTAGATATGGAAGAAAGCATCTAAGAGCTAAAGGCACTGTGTTTCCATGTTTAATTCTCACCATAACCCTATAAGAGGTATTATTGTGCTAGTTTGATATATTGTGCTAGTTTGAGGAAATTGAGGACGGGATAGGTTCATTTCTTCTTACGTGTCATAAACTGTTTTAATGATAGGGATGCAAAGATGGACAAATGTTTTGGAGCTGGGATTTAAGCCTACGTCTGGCTAGAATTAAAGCTGTACCATGCTTGTTGTCAGTGTGGGTCTTCCTTCCTTTTCAGCACCTGCTCCTTCAGTTTTGTTACTTTCTCAAGCATCTGCTGAAGTTTTTTCCAAGACACCTCACCATCCCTCCCACTGACTACATTTCTTAAATCTCTTTCTCCACCCTCTCCACCCCCCCAGGTATTAACTGATAAGAGTCTAAGGTATTACGCCTACCCCCCACCCCCCTCCAAATCTTTGAAATTTACTTTAAGATTCTAAAAAGTCCCACCCAGTAAACCTGGTAATTACTGACCATTGCTTCTATATCAAGCACTTTTATAACATTGTGTAGTATACTCCACAACAACCCTTCAGGCAAAATACCATCCCCATTGTACAGATGAGAAAATAAAGACCTAGAAAGGTTAATACCTAGAGTCATTCAGAATATATCTGTGGAACTCCTACTCTGTGAGACACTGTGCTGGTAAGGAGAGATGTTTCTGTTGTGGTTCTAAGAGTTCACAGTCTGGCCAGGAGACAAGACTATAAACAAGACTGTAACTGGCTGTGCTTTTTTTTTTTCCCTATGGAGGTCAGTGGGAGCACTTAGACTTACCCGAGGATGTCGGGGAAGGTTTCACTGGTGAGGCCTTGCTTGAGCTGAAATATGAGGAAATATAATGTGTGAGGGACTGAAAAGGTTGGTTCATATTCCAGGCAGCACTAGTATCTAACATGACAATATGAGGGAGTATGATGTATTTGAGAAACAGCCAGTAATTTGTTACAACTGGATATGAGCAAGAATAGCTGAAGATTATTAGGCTGGACAGTAGCAGTGATACCAATAATAATTAATATTTATGAAGTGCACCATGTGCCAAGCACTGTACACAGTCTCACTTAATTCTTGTGACACCCTGTGAGTAGGTATTGTTATTATCCTCATTTTACAGATAGTGAAACTGAGTTGCATCAGATTGGTAAGTGATTTGCCCAGACAGTCAGTTAGTGACACATAGCTAGTAAATGACTTGCCTAGGATAACACAGCTAGCGAATGGCATACCCAGCATATAAAACCAAGTAGTCTGGCTACAGAGCCTGTCTCTTCACCACTTGCTGTGGTGAGGGATCAGATTGTGAAAGGACTTGTGAAGGAGCTGACATTTTATGATGTAGTTCAGTGATTTTTTAAAAAACTCAACCCACAGTAGAAATACCTTTTATGTTATGATTGAGCACATGCATGTGTGCATAAAACTAGGAAAAGTCTCATGAAACAATATTTTTACTATGTATGCATAGTTTCTGTTCTCTTTTCTTAAGGAAATTCTGGTTGGGACTCATTTAAATTGATTCTACAATTTAAGCCACAGTTTGGAAAATTACTACTTGTCCGTAGGTGAGCATTGGAAGAATTTCAAGTAAGGGAATCACATGGTTATGTTTGTGCTTTTAGGTAGGTCACACTGGCAGCAGTGTGAAGGCTTAATTGGAGAGGATGGGACTGGAAAGACAGACACCAGTAAGGAACATCTTAATGGACCAGGCAAAAGATGTCTGAACTAGGACAGCAGCCTTGACGATGGAGAAAAGAGAATAGAGAGAAGGGAGATATAGGAAGTAGAGTTGATAGTCCACAACTAATCATCAAGTTCTATCACTCATCTACTAAGTACTAGGTAGAAAGACAGTTCAATTCAAGACCTGTGTTACTGTGTTACTCAGGTACTGAAATTTTATTTCTTGACTTTTTTTGTGTGTTCCTTTTTATCATCGTGTGAAACATGCTTCTTTGTTGTCTTTTCTACACCTCTGCTTTTTTTGTTTTGTTTTGTTTTGTTTTGTTTTTTTGTTTTTTTGCGGTACGTGGGCCTCTCACTGTTGTGGCATCTCCCGTTGCGGAGCACAGGCTCCGGACGCGCATGGCTCACGGGACCAGCCGCTCCGCGGCATGTGGGATCTTCCCGGACCGGGGCATGAACCCGTGTCCCCTGCATCGGCAGGTGGACTCTCAACCACTGTGCCACCAGGGAAGCCCCTGCTTTTGTATTTTAAAAAAACTGGTTTAATTATTTTTAAATGATTTAAAAATTTATATATAAAATCAGACATCCACCTTATCCCCTTATTTCTGCCTCCCCCTGCCCCCACCTCATACTATCAGAATCTGGAAGATTTGCATAGCAGTATGAAAAAGTTCACATAGCATGATGAGCACTCAGCAAATCTTTGCTGAAAGAATGTGTCCTGTGTATTATACTCTCCCAAAGCAGAAACTCTTAACATTATGTTCATTAACTAGAGGAATACTTTTGAGTAATTTTCTTGAACTCTGCCCTCTCTAACTTTCCATTTTTGTAATATTTGACTCCATTTAGGGAATAGTAAGCATTGTATGTGTGATGATCTTACTTTTTAAAAAACAAACAAAATAAACAACATAACTAGCCATTCCTAAGCATGAAATCTTAGTAAAATTTTAGCAGTTTTTCTTCCCATATTATAAATGTAGATATACAAGATTCCTACCGCTTCTGCCACTCTAGTTTCTCAAGAGCATTATTATATATATATAAAATTGAGAACAAGTTATTTGGAGTGATTCTCTAACATTTTAATTGACTGGACCTTACTGGATTGCTGTTTTTAGAGAGCACATATTCTTTGGTCTTCTAGGTATTATAATACAAAGGTAAGTATTTACTTGATAATTATAACAGTTTTTTAGAGATATTACAGTATCTGCTCTACCAGAGGAGATTGTATTTGAGATGTAGTTGATGAACCTTTTGAAATCTTATGGGAGCAAAGAATAGCTGTACCATCACAGAATCTTTTAATAGTTTTCTGAGAGTTAAATAAATGAAAAGATGGAAGTGGTGAGAGAGAGAGAGAGAGAGAGAGAGTGTGTGTGTGTGTGTGTGTGTGTGTGTTTTGCAGTCACCAAAATAAAGAGTAAGTAATTGAAGAGAATTAGGTGCCATGTGGTATAATAGTTAGGGGTCTGGGTTCTGCTCCTTTCTCTTCCATTAACTTGCTGTTTGACCTTGGACAAGTGATGTAACCTCTTTGATCCTATTATTTTTGTTGCTTAAATAAGGATGCTTGATTAGGTGAGCCTAAAGGGCTTCTTTAATTCTAAGTTATGTATCATTTTTATATAACACTTGACAAGTAACTTTTATGTTGTTTCATTGGGTAGCTTGTATAAAATCATAAACAGACGGACATATATTTGCTTATTCTCACAAGGGCCAAGGACTTGAAGTGAAGAAAAAGAGCCTTCCAATTCCTTTTCAGGACAGTTTGCATAATTACTTTCTGACATCTTGGTGAACAATTTACCCTGCATTCCTCATAATTCATCAAGCCTTTATTCCCATCTTTCTCTTTTTTCTTCTTTTATCAGTTCAAACTGCTGAGGGAGTTGGGGAAGAGGTAGAGATGTGGTGGGGAATTCAGAGAGTTGGAGAGAGAGGAGGAGGAAAAAAGCAGTTAATGCTGGAGTGTTTGAGGGGAGACAGGACTGTGCTAATAATTTAATTCTGAGTTGTGGCCTGCCAGCTTGAAACAGAAAATGTTTCTTTGTATTTACACTACAGAAATCCCCAGTGGGAAAATCTTAAGTGATTAATTGCTGGTAGCAGTCTGTTCTCCCAAACTCTGTGAACTGAGTCTAATATAGTGTCATGAATGTAGACATTCAGTCAGTGTTGGACAAATGAGAGTCCAACACTGAGTTAAAAAATCCTAGGGACCATTGTCTAAATCCTTCAACCTGGTGAATAATGCAGGTGTGTATCATCTTGTTCTCTGCCTAGATTCTGCAGTAATGGGAATCATAGAACTATGAAGAAGGAATTACTTTTCTTTGATTCAGGCAGCAGCTAGTAATCTTAAAAGAGTGCACAGATTGTGCTGAAACAAGCATGGCTGTATAAAACGCTAAGTAAAAATAGTAACGGAAAAAGATTGTAGTGCTGTTACGCTATAGGTAATTTAAGAAATTGACACAATGACAACTACCTGGTAGGTATTTGGAGCAAGTGAGGGAGAAGAGAGAAGAGTGAAGGACTGGGCACTGCCGAAGAGAGAAAGGAACTATTTAAACAAGGTGCTGCCAACTCTAGATTCCCTACAGATATATATTTCCAAAGATGACACATTTTTGGAGGTGTTTATTTTGGAGCTAATCTTCTGTTTTTCCATTCTACCCCTACTGTATCCTGTATCTTGTACTGCCAGAATTCTGCTAGCTGCTGTGAAGCAGGGCTGTGGCAAGTGGCCAAGTGTGATTAAAAACCTCTTTTTCATTTTAAAACAGAGTATAGATATCAGAATACTTTAAAGAAGTATTTAAAGATAGATTGAATGGAGTGGAAAAAATAGTAAAAACCTAATAAGAAAATTGAAAGTTTTTGATTTGGTTTTGATGGAATAACATTTCTTTTGTAAACAGAATACCAGCTTATGTCTATCTCTGTCAGTTTCTCTTTCTTACCTCGCTTTCCCTGATCTTTGAGTGCTGGGGATAGAAGCTGCTGAGCAGACAGGAAAAATGAGTTTTCTGACCAGAAAGAGGTAGTAGTGATTTTTTGTTTGTTTGTTTGTTTTTGAGGGGATCCCAAGGGTATATGCTGTGTGAGTGTCTCATCTATATGCATGTTAATAATTGGGTTTTGTTTCTTTATTTTGTTCTCATTTTAACCCCAAAGAAAATGAAATTTATTTTTTCCATTTCTAGCTCTGACTTAAGCTTCAAAACAAAATGTTGTTCATGCACAGTTGAGATGATAGAACAGAATTGTAGTATACCATATTACAGAATTTTGGAATATTCAGTTATTAAAAGGAGAATTGAACTCCAGTCAGTACTTTCTTTAATTTTAATATCTCAGACTGCATTAGTTGATTCAGAATCAACTACTAATAGAGTTCATAGCTTGGCCAAGTGCCACAAAGTCTGGTGAGCTTTAGATACATAATGGCTCTCTTTTCAATGATTGCTAGAGCTTTTGGCAGTAAAAGGGGGAAAATGAAAGGGAGCTATGTGTAATAGCTTTCTTGCCTGAAACGAGTATTCTTGGTAAGATTAAAAGTAGAGACAAGCTGAGGCTCTGAGTAACGGATCCGAGGTCACATCACAGCCAGCATCAGAAAGTAGCAGCCCTAATAGAAGAAAAGACAGAAAGTAACTACTGAGGAGCAGGCTCTCAGAGAAGCTCACTTGGAAAGGCCATACCAACGTAGAGGGTTGTTGTTTTTTGGGGGTGGGGATGGGGAAGGTGGATGTCCTTCATAAGGAAATTATGTTGTGTTCAGTCAAACATATAAGGGGAAAGTATTCTTTTTAAATTATGAAGTATGTAATATCTATAAAAACAAGTAGAATAATGTATTTCCTTTAGCTTGAGAAATTAAACAATACAGCTATAATTGCTACCCCAAGTTTCCTTCCTTAATCCTATTTCCTCTCCTGTTTTCCCAAAAGTAACATTCTCTCCAGTTCGGTGTTTCCTGTGCATGTGTTTATGCCATATATATCTCATACAATATTGTAAACATGTTTTAAACCTTATTTAGAAGATATTATACTGTATAATATCCTTATGCAATTTGTTCTTTTTTGCTTAATACTTTAATTATGTAGTTGATACCTGTGGTTCTGATTCATTCATTTTTAACTATGTGGTATTTCTTTCTCTATGGCACATATTTAACTATTCTCCTGTTGACTGAAAGCCTTTTTAGCTGAATATTTTAGGGGGACAGGAAAGAGAAATATGTTATGTCATTTTAAAAGTTAGATTAAGAATGTTGTTTTGACTTTCAAAAAAGCCAGTTTCCTCCTTTGGTGTGGAATGTCCTCATTTATCGTTTTCCTGGGAAAACCCTTTATACTTCCTGAGAGAAGGCGGAGAAGAGTAATGTTTCATTACACAGATGAACGTGTCTTGTACAAAATGCAGAACAGCATCTGCTATATTACAGTGAGCTCATGAGGGACTGAGCTGCAGCAAAAGCTTGGTTAGTTCTATTAAAATTCTCAGATTTTTCAAGCGCAGAGAAGCTGTGAATGAAAACTTGTTGGTATTTATTCATTGTTTCTTTTCTGTGTTTGGAATAATTTGCAATTTGGAACTACCTGCTTTATTTTGTAAAAGGATATGTCACTTATATGGTTAAAAACACAACTGTTCTTGGATTGTGTCATGGTTTTGATGGAGTGAAGGAAAAACAAGGTGTGGATCTGAGGGGAAGTACTTCTTTTTGAGGAAGGTGGTGTGAAATAAGTATTTGTTTTAGTAATAAATCATATATATATATATATATATATGGCAGTGTATATTCTTTCTTTGTAGTCATTGATTTAAAAGATCTCTGATAAATATTTTTTCTTCCCAGTTTCATGCTGTCTTTTATTTGCAATATCTTTGATATGGTTTGAACAATTTTGCAGAATACACAGTACAGAACTTCATTCAGGTTTCCCTCCAAATGATTTGCCATAATGCATTAACCAGAAATGCTGATGCAGTGAGGGAAACACTAATAAATTGGATGCTTTCCAGGGACTGTAGCGAAGGCAAAGCAAACACAAGCCAAAACTAAGAAGAAAACATTAGTTAGGCACCCAAGATGTAGTCTGGTCAGATATGCTATTAACAGTGAATATCCCATTCTAATTAAATTAATTGAGGCCTGGGCAATTTGAATCACCAGACTGTCTATTAAAAAAGTGACCCAACTTTAAGCATATTAGAATTAAGGGCTAGTGCAAGAATAGTCTTTCGGCTATAATTTATTTAGAATGAAAACTTAAATTATTTGCTTTTTCTTACTGGATGGATTCTGATGCCTCAAGAATGATTCAACTCAACTGTCTGTTTTTTCCATTGTGGTTCTGATGGAAAGGGTGCTGAATGGACCTGCAAGTAAAAGAAGAGTTTTTTGTTTGTTTTGTTTTGGTAGGAATAATTAGATGGAAAGAAGAGAGAGGGTATCGCTAATTAAGAATGATTTTTGGGGGCTTCCCTGGTGGCGCAGTGGTTGAGAGTCCGCCTGCCGATGCAGGGGACCCGGGTTCGTGCCCTTGTCCGGGAAGATCCCACATGCTGCGGATCGGCTGTGCCCGTGAGCCATGGCCGCTGAGCCTGCGCGTCCGTAGCCTGTGCTCCGCAACGGGAGAGGCCACAGCAGTGAGAGGCCCGCGTACCGCAAAAAAAACCAAAAAAACAAACTAAAAAAAAAAAAAAAAAAAGAATGATTTTTGTTTTTTCACTATTGCTATTTTTCTTGCAAATCACACTAATTTTTTTTTATATCTTTATTGGAGTATAATTGCTTTACAATGGTGTGTTGGTTTCTGCTTTATAACAAAGTGAATCAGTTATACATATACATATGTTCCCATCTCTCTTCCCTCTTGCGTCTCCCTCCCTCCCACCCTCCCTATCCCACCCCTCCAGGCGGTCACAAAGCACCGAGCTGGAGCTGATTTCCCTGTGCTATGCGGCTGCTTCTCACTAGCTATCTGCCTTACGTTTGGTAGTGTATATATGTCCATGCCTCTCTCTCGCTTTGTCACAGCTTACCCTTCCCCCTCCCCATATCCTTAAGTCCATTCTCTAGTAGGTCTGTGTCTTTATTCCTGTCTTACCCCTAGGTTCTTCATGACATTTTTTTTTCCTTAAATTCCATATGTATGTGTTAGCATACGGTATTTGGCTTTCTCTTTCTGACTTGCTTCACTCTGTAGGACAGACTCTAGGTCTATTCACCTCATTACAAATAGCTCAATTTCGTTTCTTTTCATGGCTGAGTAATAATATTCCATTGTATATATGTGCCACATCTTCTTTATCCATTCATCCGATGATGGACACTTAGGTTGTTTCCATCTCCTGGCTATTGTAAATAGAGCTGCAGTGAACATTTTGGTACATGACTCTTTTTGAATTATGGTTTTCTCAGGGTATATGCCCAGTAGTGGGATTGCTGGGTCATATGGTAGTTCTATATGTAGTTTTGTAAGGAACCTCCATACTGTTCTCCATAGTGGCTGTACCAATGCACATTCCCACCAGCAGTACAGGAGTGGAGTGTTCCCTTTTCTCCACACCCTCTCCAGCATTTATTGTTTGTAGATTTTTTGATGATGGCCATTCTGACCGGTGTGAGATGATATCTCATTGTAGTTTTGATTTGCATTTCTCTAATGATTAATGATGTTGAGCATTCTTTCATGTGTTTGTTGGCAATCTGTATATCTTCTTTGGAGAAATGTCTGTTTAGGTCTTCTGCCCATTTTTGGATTGGGTTGTTTGTTTTTTTGTTATTGAGCTGCATGTGCTGCTTGCAAATTTTGGAGATTAATCCTTTCTCAGTTGCTTCATTTGCAAATATTTTCTCCCATTCTGAGGATTGTGGTTTGGTCTTGTTTATGGTTTCCTTTGCTGTGCAAAAGCTTTGAAGTTTCATTAGGTCCCATTTGTTTATTTTTGTTTTTATTTCCATTTCTCTAGGAGGTGGGTCAAAAAGGATCTTGCTGTGATTTATGTCATAGAGTGTTCTGCCTATGTTTTCCTCTAAGAGTTTGATAGCTTCTGGCCTTACATTTAGTTCTTTAATCCATTTTGAGCTTATTTTTGTATATGGTGTTAGGGAGTGATCTAATCTCATACTTTTACATGTACCTGTCCAGTTTTCTCAGCACCACTTATTGAAGAGGCTGTCCTTTCTCCACTGTACATTCCTGCCTCCTTTATCAAAGATTAGGTGACCATATGTGCGAATCACACTAATTTTTTTCCACAAATTATTTCACCCATAAATAGTGTAGGTATGGAGAGAGGAGATAGGTATGTAAACAGGCTTTTAAAAATTGCTGTTCTTGTTTTTGAATGATCTCTGACTAATTGGCCAAGAGTCAAGCATGTTAAAACAGGACTCCTGGGCTTCCCTGGTGGCGCAGTGGTTGAGAGTTCGCCTGCCGATGCAGGGGACAGGAGTTCGTGCCCTGGTCCGGGAAGATCCCACGTGCCGCAGAGCGGCTGGACCCGTCAGCCATGGCCGCTGAGCCTGCCCGTCCGGAGCCTGTGCTCCGCAACGGGAGAAGCCATAACAGTGAGAGGCCCGCATGCTGCAAAAAAAAAAAAAAAAAAAAAAAACAGGTCTCCTAAACCAGAGAGTTGTATAGCTAGGCAAGTGAATTGGATTTTTTTATTTTAACTGTACCAAGATTTCTAAGTTTTGTAAACTTGTTTCTGAAATTAATGAAAGTTGCTGAACGAACCTGGGTAGCCTGAGACTTCTATTGCCAGGGACCCCTTAAGTTTCTTAAAATATTTCTTATTTCTTCATAGTTTATCAGGGTTCTATCTGTTTTTCAAATGCTGTAAGGGTAGAGGTGGGGTGAAAAAAAATTCCCCTTAATACCATTTCTAGAAGTATTGATTTATGAGTTGTTGCTTCAAATTCTCTGTTTTTATTTCTCTATGAGCCTACTATGTGGTTTTCTAGGATTTAATACTTTCTTTCCTTGAAGAAAAAAAGTATTATTTCAGAGTTTCTCATAACCAGTCTGGATTTATTCTAGGTTATAACTCATATTCTTTTAAAAGTGCCCTCTTGTCCTAAGGGTCACTTGTAATAACCAGCAGCTAAGAATGGCTTAAACAAGAGATTTTCAGACATTCTTTGAGAGATTTTCAGACTTTCTTTTCTTTTTTGGCATTATATGCTGAGGTACCCATGTCAGCAGGCTCAGGAAGGCCTTTACCTTTGACATTGACTTTACTTTTTTCTATTCTTTTAGGTCTTTCACTACCATTTCTACAGTGGTTGGCAAGATATCGTTTCCACCTCACTCTCCATGTACCATGCCAGTGACATCTTAGCTGCTAGAGTGTGGAGCTGGACTGTGGGAGTCAAGTAAGTGCCTTTTTTACTATTTGGCATGGTTTTTGCTTACTTTGCAAAGCCATGGAGAGGAACTCGAACTCCTTAAGATTAGTTTTTAAAAAGGCACTTGCTTGATCCTTGTGGGCCGGCTCTTTGCTCCAGCCTGCTATTGAATACCTGGTAGCTGACATGATGCTGCATTTAGCAAGGTGACTTATCACAGAATGGAACATTTTTACTAAGGTAGACCCTAAGGGAGGATAGATCTGATCTTGGCTTGATTAGACCATTTATAGCGATGAGCAACCCCTGTCCCATCCCAGAATGAATCAGAGCTTCTACATTAGCACAAACAGTTAGTTAGTCTGGCCTCCTGGAAATTTAACAGGTTATGGATGACCAAGCGTCTGCTGGTCTAAACCACTTGAGTTACGTGGAAACTGAACAGCTCTCCCAGGGAAGCCAATGACCTTGGCAATTTTCTGAATTTATTTAGCTTACTATAAGGAAGAAGTGACTGTTGTGTTAATGAGGTTTGGGTTTCTGTATTTACTGCTAAAGTTGCTAAAACCTGGTATTTTACTTTTGCAGGTCACCTTGTAAATTTTGCCTATGTAAATTAACACCCCCCCTGTTATGTCATTAACAACCATGTAAGGGAGAGTGTTTTCCTGCTCTGTCTTAGGTATTGGTGATGTGACCTGTTCACGCAGGGGAAACTTGAACATTCTCAGGTATGTGAAGATCCTGATTCATAAGCATTTTCACCCTGCAAGCAAAACACAGTTTATTTCAGTGTGCACTCATGTTGTAGTTTTACAAAATCAATCTTGCCAATTGATTTTCTTGCCCTTGATATTACAGAATAGGGATTGGCAAACTACAGCCGAGACAACTGCTTGTTTTTGTAAATAAAGTATTATTGGAAGAGATACATTTGTCATTTACATGTTGTCTATGACTGCTTTTGCACTGCAGCAAGAGTTGAGTTGCAACAGAGCCCATGTGACCCACAAAGCCTAAAATACCTGACTCTTAAAGAAAACGTTTGATTTCTGCTATAAAAGAACCAAACTTCAAGTTGTATTTAGATAAAAACTTGGTAGAACCACAGTTGAATTCATTAGGTAGCAGATTAGGGATAGAACTAAAGCTAGAAGCTAGGTCTCCTGCCTCGTTGCCCAGGGTTCCTTCTACTAGGCCGTATACCATGTTAGGGCTACTTGTTTTCCCTACTAGCTGTAAGGCATAGTCTTTTTCCTTTATTTTCCATGAAGTAAAAGCAAAGACTCAATGATTTAAACCACAAAGAAATGATATATTGGAGAATTGACCTTACTTGGAGTTTAGATACTTTTATCATTTGACGATAACTGGGGAATTGCTTCTTAATGAATCACTAAGTGCTTGTAGTGTATACTCAAAAAAGGTTAGGTTAGTTGGAATAAAAAGAAGTTTGAGCCTTAATAATAATTTTATAGCTAGGAGCAAAACTAAAATTGGCGCAGATAGAATGCTTCCTTCATGTAACTATGTGTCTAAGCTCACAGATAGCAGGATTGTATGTATGCGTGTGTGTATGTATGTCTGTATGGGTGTCTTTCAGCTCTCAGAGTGCACTTGGATTGCATTCTGAGAAGAGTTTAGCAGGTGTATTACAATCTGCAGATTACGTTACAGAGTTTTAAATGGAGTTTTAAAAATAAATTTTATTTTAAAACAGTTTTGGATTTACAGGAAAATGTACACAGAATTCCCATATATACCCTATCCCCATTTCCCCTATTATTAACATCTTACATTAGTATGGTACATTTGTTATAATTAATGAACCTATATATACATATTTTTGTAATGAACCAATATTGATACATTATTATTAACTAAAGTCCATGCTTTATTCAGATTCCCTTAGTCTTTGCATAATATTCTTTTTCTGTTCCGGGATTAAATGAATTTTTATTAGTGTGTTCACTGGTGTAGAAGGCATTTATATGACCACCTGAAGGTTAAACTAGTTTTGAAGTCTCTTTCAATTTCCAGGGGTGTGATTAAATGAGTACAGGCTTAACTACTGCAGAGTTCTGACTTGTAACATTTATATTCTGTAACTTGTCAGGAAGGTGGTTACTTTACCTTATTGGTAATAATGGCTTTTCAGTTGTTGATCCTAAATTTTTAGCATCATCAATTCCAGAAAGGATAAGACAGACTTGGTTACTTCTGTTATTGTCACATGCAGAATTGCTGGTGAAAATATTCAAAAGTAAATTGCTTTCTTTGGAAGTAGTGTGGGTCAACTGTCCTATTTCAGTATGTTTATCCTTCTGAAAGTAGTTTTTGAAGTCAGCACCTTCTGATGAATCATTAATCATTCAAATTTCTCTTTAAAGACCTTAAACTATTTTCTTCCTTAAGTTTATTAGTTATTTACCAAAGTTAAACACATGGATGTTCTGTGACTTAGCATTTCCACTTCTAGATTTATATACAACAAAATTGTGTGCATATCGGCACCAGAAGAGATGGACAAAATGTTCACAGCGGGCCTAATTGTAGTAGTCCAAACTGGAATTTTCCTAATGCCTATCAACAGTAGAATGGGTAGATAAGTTTCTGGCATAATCACACAATGAATGTTAAACATTGGTCACAGTGAACAAGGAACAGCTATATATAATAATATGTGAATCTCACAAATATAATATTGAGCAAAAGAACCCGGACACTAAAGAGTGTCCATTTACATAAATTTCAAAAACAGGTAAAACTATCTGTGGTGTCAGGAGATTGAATACGCTTGTGGGAGATGGAGAAAGTGTTTGGATTGGGATATGAAGGGGCTTCATGAGGTGCTAGTAATGTTCTGTTTCTTGTTTTGAGTGCTGGTTACGTGGGTGTGTTCACTTTGTGAAAATTCACCAAGCTTATATATTTTTCTGTATTTATGTTATTCTTCAAAGAAAAAAGTGTACAAAAGTAATAGCAACTCTGAAAAACACACACAGAAAATTCACTGCTAACATTTGAGGGTTATATGGAGAAAAAAACTGAACAAATTAACCTTATATCCTAGAATATATGGTGTCTGAATTATAGGGTTATCAAAGTGTCATTGTGTTACGGGAGCTGTTATAGTCCTCTTTGTATAATGAGATGAATAAAGTAGGTGTTAATGGCTGCTCTTTATTGTAACAAGGTTTGGGGAATGCCTCAGAAAAGACATCTTTTCTATTTAGTCTGTATTAGAAAGAGAAACCAAGGCACAATGTCCATCAATTCTTTTTTTTAAAATTTTTAAATTAAATTTAATTAATTTTTTATACAGCAGGTTCTTATTAGTTATCTATTTTATACATATTAGTATATACATGTCAATCCCAAGCTCCCAATTCACCCCACCCCCACCACTTTCCCCCCTTGGTGTCCATATGTTTGTTCTCTACATCTGTGTCTCTATTCCTGCCTTGCAGACCAGTTCATCTGTACCATTTTTCTAGGTTCCACATATAAGCGTTAATATAGGATATTTGTTTTTTTCTTTCTGACATACTTCACTCTGTATAACAGTCTCTAGATCCATCCATGTCTCTGCAAATGACCGAATTTTGTTCCATTTTGTGGCTGAGTAATATTCCACTGTATGTATGTACCACTTCTTCTTTATCCATTCATCTGTTGATGGTCATTTAGGTTGCTTCCATGACCTAACTATTGTAAATAGTGCTGCAGTGCACATTGGGGTGCATGTATCTTTTTGAATTATGGTTTTCTCTGGGTATATGCCCAGTAGTAGGATTGCTGGGTCATATGGTAGTTCTGTTTTTAGCTTTTTAAGGAACCTCCGTACTGTTCTCCATACTGGCTGTATCAATTTACATTCCCACCAACAGTACAAGAGGGTTCCCTTTTCTCCACACCCTCTCCAGCATTTGTTGTTTGTAGATTCTCTGATGATGCCTGTTCTCACCGGTGTGAGGTGACACCTCATTGTAGTTTTGATTTGCATTTCTCTAATAATTAGTGATGTTGAGCAGCTTTTCACGTCCTTCTTGGCCATCTGTATGTCTTTGGAGAAATGTCTATTTAGGTCTTCTGTCCATTTTTTGATTGGGTTTTTTGTTTTATTAATATTGAGCTGCATGTGTTGTTTATATATTTTGGAGATTAATCCTTTGTCCATTGATTCGTTTGGAAATATTTTTTCCCATTCTGAGGGTTGTCTTTTCATCTTGTTTATGGTTTCCTTTGCTGTGCAAAAGCTTTGAAGTTTCATTAGGTCCCATTTGTTTAGTTTTGATTTTATTTCCATTACTCTAGGAGGTGGATGAAAAAAGATCTTGCTGTGATTTATGTCATAGAGTGTTCTGCCTGTGCTTTCCTCTAAGAATTTCATAGTGTCCGGTCTTACATTTAGCTCTCTAATCTATTTTGAGTTTAATTTTGTGTATGGTGTTAGCGAGTGTTCTAATTTCATTCTTTTACATGTAGCTGTCCAGTTTTCCCAGCACCACTTATTGAAGAGACTGTCTTTTCTCCATTGTATATCATTGCCTCCTTTGCCATAGATTAGTTGACCATAGGTGCGTGGGTTTGTCTCTGGGCTTTCTATCCTGTTCCATTGATCTGTATTTCTGTTTTTGTGCCAGTACCATATTGTCTTGATTACTGTAGCTTTGCAGTAGAGTCTGAAGTCAGGGAGTCTGATTCCTCCAGCTCTGTTTTTTCCCCCCAAGACTGCTTTGGCTATTCGGGGTCGTTTTTGTCTCCATACAAATTTTAAGATTTTTTCTTTTAGTTCTGTAAAAAATGCCACTGGTAGTTTGCTAGGGATTGCATTGAATCTGTAGATTGCTTTGGATAGTATAGTCATTTTCACATTATCGATTCTTCCAATCCAAGAACATGGTATATCTCTCCGTCTGTGTCATCTTTGATTTCTTTCATCAGTGTCTTATAGTTTTCTGAGTACAAGTCTTTTACCTCCTTAGGTAGGTTTATTCCTAGGTATTTTATTCCTTTTTTTGCAATGGTAAATGGGACTGTGTCCTTAATTTCTCTTTCTGATATTTCATTGTTAGTGTATAGGAATACAGGAGATTTGTGTGCATTAATTTTGTATCCTACAGCTTTACCAGATTCATTGATTAGCTCTAGTAGTTTTCTGGTGGCATCTTTAGGATTCTCTATGTATGGTATCATGTCATCTGCAAACAGTGACAGTTTTACTTCTTCTTTACCAGTTTGTATTCTTTTTATTTCTTATTCTTCTCTGATTGCTGTGGCTAGGACTTCTAAAACTATGTTGAATAATAGTGGCGAAAGTGGACATCCTTGTGTTGTTCTTGATCTTAGAGGAAATGCTTTCAGTTTTTCACCTTTGAGAATGACGTTTGCTGTGGGTTTGTCTTATATGGCCTTTATTATGTTGAGGTAGTTTCCCTCTATTCCCACTTTCTGGAGAGTTTTTTATCATAAATGGGTGTTGAATTTTGTCAAAAATATTTCTGCATCTATTGAGATGATCATATGGTTTTTATTCTTCAGTTTGTTAATATGGTGTATCAGATTGATTGATTTGCATATATTGAAGAATTCTTGCATCCCTGGGATAAATCCCACTTGATCATGGTGTAGGATCCTTTTAATGTGTTGTTGGATTTTGTTTGCTAGTATTTTGCTGAGGATTTTTGCATCTATATTCATCAGTGATATTGGCCTGTAGTTTTCTCTTTTTGTGACATCTTTGTCTGGTTTTGGTATCAGGGTGATGGTGGCCTCATAGAATGAGTTTGGGAGTGTTCCTGTTTCTGCAATATTTTGGAAGAGTTTGAGAAAGATAGGTGTTAGCGCTTCTCTAAATGTTTGATAGAATTCACCTGTGAAGCCATCTGGTCCTGGACTTTTGTTTGTTGGAAGATTTTTAATCACAGTTTCAATTTCATTACTTGTGATTGGTCTGTTCATATTTTCTATTTCTTCCTGGTTCAGTTTTAGAAGTTTATACCTTTCTAAGAATTTGTCCATTTCTTTCGGGTTGTCCATTTTATTGTCATAGAGTTGCTTGTAGTAGTCTCTTACGATGTTTTGGATTTCTGTGGTGTCGTAACTCCTCCTTTTTCATTTCTAATTTTATTGAGTTGAGGCTTTTCCCTCTTTTTCTTGATGAGTCTGGCTAAAGGTTTATCAATTTTGTTTTTCTTTTCAAAGAACCAGCTTTTAGTTTTATTGATCTTTGCTATTGTTTTCTTTGTTTCTATTTCATTTATTTCTGGTCTGATCTTTATGATTTCTTTCCTTCTACTAACTTTGGGTTTTGTTTGTTCTTCTTTCTCTAGTTCCTTTAGGTGTAAATTTAGATTGTTTATTTGAGATTTTTCTTGTTTCTTGAGGTAGGATTGTATTGCTATAAACTTCCCTCTCAGAACTGTTTTTGCTGCATCTCATAGGTTTTGGATCATCATGGTTTTGTAGTAATTTGTCTCTAGGTATTTTTTGATTTCCTCTTTGATTTCTTCAGTGATCTCTTGATTATTTAATAATGTATTGTTTATCCTCCATATGTTTGTGGTTTTTACGTTTTTTTCCCTGTAAATGATTTCTAATCTCATAGTGTTGTGGTTGGAAAAGATGCTTGATATGATTTCAGTTTTCTTAAATTTATCGAGGCTTTGTTTGTGACCCAAGATGTGATCTGTCCTGGAGAATGTTCCGTGTGCACTTGAGAAGAAAGTGTAATCTGCTGTTTTTGGATGGAATGTCCTATAAATATCAATTAAATCTATCTGGTCTATTGTGTCACTTAAGGCTTGTGTTTCCTTATTAATTTTCTGTCTGGATGATCTGTCCATTGGTGTAAGTAGGGTGCTTAAGTCCCCCCTATTATTGTGTTACTGTCGGTTTCCTCTTTTATAGCTGTTAGAAGTTGCCTTATGTATTGAGATGCTCCTATGTTGGGTGCATATATATTTATAATTGCTGTATCTTCTTCTTGGATTGATCCCTTGATTATTATGTAGTCCTTGTCTTTTGTAACATTCTTTATTTTAAAGTCTATTTTATCTGATATGAGTATTGCTGCTCCAGCTTTCTTTTGATTTCCATTGGCATGGAATGTCTTTTTCCATTCCCTCACCTTCAGTCTGTATGTGTCCCTAGGTCTGAAATGGGTCTCTTGTAGACAGCATATATATGGTTCTTGTTTCTGTATCCATTCAGCAAGCCTGTGTCTTTTGGTTGGAGCATTTAATCCATTCACATTTAAGGTAATTATCGATATGTATGTTCCTATGACCATCTTCTTAATTGTTTTGGGTTTGTTTTTGTAGGTCCTTTTCTTCTCTGTGTTTCCCACTTAGAGAAGTTCCTTTAGGATTTGTTGCAAAGCTGGTTTGGTGGTGCTGAATTCTCTTAGCTTTTGCTTATCTGTAAAGCTTTTGATTTCTCTGTCAAATCTGAGTAAGATCCATGCCAGATAGAGTAATCTTTGTTGTAGATTCTTCCCATTCTTCGCTTTAAATACATAGTGCCACTCCCTTCTGACTTGTAGAGTTTCTGCTGAGAAATCAGCTGTTAACCTTTTGGGAATTCCCTTGTATGTTATTTGTTGTTTTTCCCTTGTTGCTTTCAGTCGTTTTTCTTTGTCTTTAATTTTTGTCAATTTGATTCCTATGTGTCTTGGTGTGTTTCTCCTTGGGTTTATCCTGCCGGGGACTCTCTATGCTTCCTAGACTTGGGTGGCTATTTCGTTTCCCATGTTAGGGAAGTTTTCGACTATAATCTCTTCAGATATTTTCTCAGGTCCTTCCTCTCTCTCTTCTTCTGGGACCTGTGTAATGCAGATGTTGTTGCGTTTAATGTTGTCCCAGAGGTCTCTTAAGCTGTCTTCATTTCTTTTCATTCTTTTTTCTCTATTCTGTTCCATGGCAGTGAATTCCACCGTTCTGTCTTCCAGGTCAGTTATCCGTTCTTCTGCCTCAGTTATTCTGCTATTGATTCCTTTTAGTGTATTTTTCATTTCAGTTATTGTATTGTTCATCTCTGTTTGTTTGTTCTTTAATTCTTCTAGGTGTTTTTTCTTTAATTCTTCTAGGTCTTTGTTAAACATTTCTTGAATCTTCTCGATCTTTGCCTCCAGTCTTGTTTTGAGGTCCTGGATCATCTTCACTATCATTATTCTGAATTCTTTTTCTGGAAGGTTGCCTATCTCTACTTCATTCAGTTGTTTTTCTGGGGTGAATGTGGTTTTCGTTCCATAGGCTGCAGAATTGTAGTTCTTCTTGTTTCTGCTGTCTGCCCTTTGGTGGATGAGGCTTGTCCTTGCAGTCTTTATTATGGAAAAGACTTATAAGCAAAGTAGTTGTGACTTGGGTGTATTGGTGTGTTTATACATGCTGGAATTTCTCCTTCCCTCTGATTGTCGTTAGATCAGTGAGCGAGCTTTCAAACCTAACCAGAATGTAGAGTCCTTTTTCCAAGTGGCACCCCTTTTCGTGACTTTACTGTTTTTTTCTTATTGGTACCTTTGGTTCTTCCAGGTACTTGAATTACAATTATTTTTTGGCTCTTCTCTTTTCCTTTGCACCCCTTTCTTACTCTTAAGAAAATTGTGGTTGAAATACACATAACACAAAATTTACCTTCTTAACTGTTTCTTAAGTGTGCAGTTCAGTACTGCATACCTCATTTTATTGTACCTTGCTTTATTGTGCTTCACAGATATTGCATGTTTTACAAATTGAAGGTCTGGGCAACCCTGCGTTGAGCAAGTCTATCAGCACCATTTTTCTGAGCATTTGCTCACTTCATGTCTCTGTGTCACTTTTTGGTAATTCTTGCAATATTTCAAACTTTTTCATTATTATATTTGTTATGGTGATCTGTGATCAGTGATCTTTGATGTTACTACTATGACTGGCTGAAGGCTCAGATGATGGTTAGCATTTTTTAGCAATAAAGTATATTTAAAGCAAGGTATGTCCATTTTTTTTTAGAGATAAAGCTATTGCACACTTAACACTACAGTAAACAGAACTTTCAGATGCACTTGGAAACCAGAAAATTCATGTGACTCACTTTATTGCAATATTTGCTTTATTGTGATGGTCTGGAACTAAACCGGTAATATCTATATCTGTGTCCCACCCTTTTATTTGGTAACTAAATCTTAGTTGGAGTCTACCTTTCTCATCTCACTTATCTTGTACTTTGTGTTCCCATTATCACCATCCTTACTTGCATGTAAACTCTTATGGTGTGTCTGGACTTTTGTCTAAATAGCATTTCAACTTTCAATGTTTCCTCTGCAGTCAGTCAGCATTTCCTCCCACAAAACTTTTGGTTGACACCACCTTTAGGATTTAGTACAAATTCCTTAGTCTGATATTCAGGACCTTCTAAAATTGGGTTCCAGTCTATCTTTCCACCTTTAATAATAATTTTTTTTTTTTTTTTTTAAGAAGAGGTTGGGGTTAGGAGTTTAGTAAGTTATTTATTTATTTTTGCTGTGTTGGGTCTTCGTTTCTGTGCGAGGGCTTTCTCTAGTTGTGGCAAGCGGGGGCCAGTCTTCATCGCCTTGCGCGGGCCTCTCACTATCGCGGCCTCTCTTGTTGCAGAGCACAGGCTCCAGACGCGCAGGCTCAGTAGTCGTGGCTCACGGGCCCAGTTGCTCCGTGGCATGTGGGATCCTCTCATACCAGGGCTCGAACCCGTGTCCCCTGCATTAGCAGGCAGATTCTCAACCACTGTGCCACCAGGGGAGTCCAATTATGTTGTTTTGATAACCAGTGATTGCTTATTAACTTCCAGGTTGTGTGAAGCACCATACATGCATGGTTTTATTTAATTTATTCCTATAAAGTAGGTACTGTAATTACCACTGTTGAGGAAATAGAGGTGGAGAGTTCTAAATAACATGCCCAAGCTAGTACAAGTTATAGTTGTAACTTCTGTCTCCTGAATGCCTTGAGTAGACCTATCCCTAACCACCAAGTACGTTTCCACCTTCATCCTAGCTCTTTCACTTTGCAGATCCACAGCTTGGAAGGCCCCTGCTTGTTCCTTTCTTCTCTCTCTCAGAGTCTCATTCTATTCACCCTTCAATGCCTAGCTCAAGTTCCATCTGTTCAGTGATTTTTTGTTTTTTTTCCCCTCCCTGCCTCCTGGCAGTTTATAGAATACTCACTAGCCTGACCACATATTGTTTTACTTCTATTGCCTTGAATCAGTATTTTTTAATATATGAATGATTTAGTTTAGTCTTTAGATTTTTAGCCTCCTTAAGGTTGAGGGCTTGGATTATAGGGTTTTTTTGTTTTGTTTTGTTTTTTTGCGGTACGCAGGCCTCTCACTGTTGTGGCCTCTCCCGTTGCGGAGCACAGGCTCCGGAAGCGCAGGCTCAGCGGCCACGGCTCACGGGCCCAGCCGCTCCGCAGCATGTGGGATCTTCCCGGACCGGGGCACGAACCTGCGTCCCCTGCATCAGCAGGCGGACTCTCAACCACTGCGCCACCAGGGAAGCCCCAGCAGGCAGGTTCTTAACCACTGTGCCACCAGGGAAGCTCCCACACATTTTTTATGGAGTTCATCTTGCCTCTGATAAAAGAATCATTGATCTTTATATACAACATAAAAGTATGTAACTATATTTTGCTGCATTTGCTTAGCCTTTTACCAAATATTAAACTTGTCATGAACATTTAATGACAGCATAATATTCCAAAGAGTGGCTGTACATTGCTTTTTTTTTTTGCGGTACGCGGGCCTCTCACTGTTGCGGCCTGTCCCATTGTGGAGCACAGGCTCCGGATGCGCAGGCTCAGCAGCCATGGCTCACGGGTCCAGCCGCTCCGCGGCATGTGGGATATTCCCGGACTGGGGCATGAACCCGTGTTCCCTGCATTGACAGGCGGACTCTCAACCACTGCGCCACCAGGGAAGCCCCACATTGCTTGTTTTTATAATACAATTTTCAAAATAGATTTTGTTGGTGGCACATTTGAGAATTTTATTGTTATTATTTTTTAACATCTTTATTGCAGTATAATTGCTTTACAGTGGTGTTAGGTTCTGCTTTATAACAAAGTGAATCAGCTATACATATACATATATCCCAATATTTCCTCCCTCTTACATCTCCCTCCCACCCTCCCTATCCCACCCCTATAGGTGGTCACAAAGCACCGAGCTGATCTCCCTGTGCTATGCGGCTGCTTCCCACTAGCTATCTATTTTACATTTGGTACTATATTGACTGGCTGAATGGATACAAAAACAAGACCCATACATATGCTGTCTACAAGAGACCCACTTCAGACCTAGGGACGTATACAGACTGAAAGTGAGGGGATGGAAAAAGATATTCCATGCAAATGGAAATCAAAAGAAAGCTGGAGTAGCAGTTCTCATATCAGACAAAATAGACTTTAGAATAAAGACTATTACAGGAGACAAAGGAGGACACAGCATAATGATCAAGGGATCAATCCAAGAAGATGATATAACAATTGTAAATATTTATGCACCCAACATAGGAGCACCTCAATACAGAAGGCAAATGCTAACAAACGTAAAAAAGGAAATCGACAGTAACACAATCATGGTAGGAGACTCTTAACACCCCACTTTCACCAATGGACAGATAATCTAAAATGAAAATAAATAAGGAAACACAAGCTTTAAATGGTACATTAAACAAGATGAACTTAACTGATATTTATAGGACATTCCATCCAAAAACAACAGAATACACTTTTTTCTCAAGTGCTCATGGAACATTCTCCAGGATAGATCATATCTTGGGTCACAAATCAAGCCTTGGTAAATTTAAGAAAATTGAAATTGTATCAAGTATCTTTTCCAACCACAACACTATGAGACTAGATATCAATTACAGGAAAATATCTGTAAAAAATACAAACACATGGAGGCTAAACAATATGCTACTAAATAACCAAGAGATCACTGAAGAAACCAGAGGAAATTAAAAAATACCTAGAAACAAATGACAATGAAAACACGACGACCCAAAACCTATGGGATGCAGCAAAAGCAGTTCTAAGGAGGAAGTTTATAACACTACAATCCTACCTCAAGAAACAAGAAACATCTCAAACAACCTAACCTTACACCTAAAGCAATTAGAGAAAGAAGAACAAAAAAACCCCAAGGTTAGCAGAAGGAAAGAAATCATAAAGATAAAATCAGAAATAAATGAAGGAAATGATAGCAAAGATCAATTAAACTAAACACTCGTTCTTTGAGAAGGTAAACAAAATTCATAAACCATTAGCCAGACTCATCAAGAAAAAAAGGGAGAAGACTCAAATCAACAGAATTAGAAATGCAAAAGGAGAAGTAACTGACACTGCATAAACACAAGGATCATCAGAGATTACTACAAGCAACTATATGCCAGTAAAATGGACAACCTGGAAGAAATGGACAAATTCTTAGAAAAGTACAACCTTCTGAGACTGAACCCGGAAAAAATAGAAAATATAAACAGACCAATCACAAGCGCTGAAATTGAGACTGTGATTAAAAATCTTCCAACAAACAAAAGCCCAGGACCAGATGGCTTCACAGGCGAATGCTATCAAACATTTAGAGAAGAGCTAACACCCATCCTTCTCAAACTCTTCCTAAAATATAGTAGAGGGAGGAACACTCCCAAACTCATTCTACGAGGCCACTGTCACCCTGATACCAAAACCAGACAGAGATGTCACAAAAAAAGAAAACTACAGGCCAATATCACTGATGAACATAGATGCAAAAATCTTCAACAAAGTACTAGCAAACAATCCAGCAGCACATTAAAAAGATCATATGCATGATCAAGTGGGGATTATTCCAGAAATGCAAGGATTCTTCAATATACTCAAATCAATCAATGTGATACACCATATTAACAAATTGAAGGAGAAAAACCATATGATCATCTCAATAGATGCAGAAAAATCTTTCGACAAAATTCAGCACCGATTTATGCTAGAAACCCTCCAGAAAGTAGGCATAGAGGGAACTTACCTCAACATAATAAAGGCCGTATATGACAAACCCACAGCCAGCATCATTCTTGATGGTGAAAAACTGAAACCATTTCCTCTAAGACCAGGAATAAGACAAAGTTGTCTACTCTCACCACTAATATTCAACATAGTTTTGGAAGTTTTAGCCACAGCAATCAGAGAAGAAAAAGAAATAAAACAAATCCAAACTGGAAAAGAAGAAGTAAAGCTGTCACTGTTTGCAGATGACATGATATTATACATAGAGAATCCTAAAGTTGCTACCAGAAAACTACTAGAGCTAATCAATGAATTTGGTAAAGTAGCAGGATACAAAATTAATGCACAGAAATCTCTTGCATTCCTATACACTAATGATGAAAAATCTGAAAAAGAGATTAAGGAAACACCCCCATTGCCATTGCAACAAAAAGAATAAAATACCTAGGAATAAACCTGCCTAAGGAGACAAAAGACCTGTATGCAGAAACTATAAGACACTGAGAATTTTAAAGAATAAACATTCTTTCCCCTTGAAAAAAGTTTCAGGAAAATTGAAAACAATAACAACAAAAACACCCCTGTGATGATCCTTCTGTTGTGTGTTACTGTGTGAACAGAATTGGTTACTGTTCTGACCACATTCTTATACACTCAAAAGTAACAGCCACAAATTACAATAAAGTTATTTAAAGCATCTTTAAAAGTCCATGTATTTGAGATGCTGTCTTCTGAAACCTTTCGCTATTTTAGTAAAGACTGTTAGGTTCCTCTATGGCTGTTAGAAAGCTTATCCTTCTGTCTGTAGATTTGGTAATCAAGAACGTTAAGAAATAAACTCAAAGTGCGGATGGAGAGAACCTACCTCAACATAATAAAGGCCATTTATGACAAACCCACAGCCAGCGTCATACTCAATGGTGAAAAACTGAAAGCCTCCCCACTAAATTCAGGAACAAGACAAGGATGCCCACTCTCATTGCTTCTATTTAACATAGTGTTGGAAGTCCGGGCACAACAGTCAGACAAGAGAAAGAAATAAAAGGTATCCAGTGGGCTTCCCTGGTGGCGCAGTGGTTGGGAGTCTGCCTGCCGATGCAGGGGACACGGGTTCGTGCCCCGGTCCGGGAAGATCCCACATGCCACGGAACGGCTGGGCCTGTGAGCCATGGCCACCTGGGCCTGCGCGTCCAGAGCCTGTGCTCCACAACGGGAGAGGCCACAACAGTGAGAGGCCCACGTACCGCAAAAAAAAAAAAAAAGGTATCCAAATTGAGAGCAAGAGGTAAAACTGTCACTATTTGCAGGTGACGTGATACTCAATATAGAGAACCAGAAATTTTCCGCACAGAAACTATTAGAACTAATAAATGATTTCAGCAAAGTAGCAGGAAAGAGAAAGTGAAAAAACCATCCCATTTAAAATTGCATCAAGCGAAACAAAACAAAACAAAAAACTTAGGAATAAACTTAACCAAGGAGGTGAAAGACCTATATGCTGAAAACTATAAAGCATTGATAAAGGAATTGAAGATGATTCAAAGAAATGGAAAGATATCCAGTGCTCTTGGATTGGAAGAATTAACATTGTTAAAATGGCCATGCTATCCAAAGCAATCTACAGATTTAACGCAATGTCTATCAAATTTCCCATGACATTTTTCACAGAACTAGAACAAATAATCCTAAAATTTATATGGAACCACAAAAGACCCAGAATTGCTAAAGCAATCCTGAGAAAAAAGAACAAACCTGGAGGTATAACCCTTCCAGACTTCAGACTATACTACAGAGCTACAGTAATCAGGCACAAAGATCAATGGAATAGAATAGAGATCCCAGAAATAAACCCACACATCTATGGTCAATTAATCTATAACAAAGGGGGCAAGAATATATGATGGAGAAAAGACAGTTTCTTCAGCAAGTGGTGTTGGGAAAGCTGGACAGCTGTATGTAAAACAGTGAAATTAGAACATTGCCTCACACAGTATACTTTGTAAATAAACTCAAAATGGTTTAAAGACCTAAATGTAAGACATGACACCATAAAACTGCTAGAAGAGAACATAGGCAAAACATTCTTTACCATAAATCATGGCAATATTTTCTTAGATCAGCCTCCAAGGCAAAAGATATAAAAGCAAAAATAAACAAATGGGACCTAATTAAACTTAAAAGCTTTTGCACAGCAAAGGAAACTATCAATAAAAGGAAAAGACAGCCTATGGAATGGGAGAAAATGTTTGCAAGTGATGCGACCAACAAGGGGTTAATATCCAAAATATACAAACAGCTCATACAACTCAAAAGAGACAAACAACCCAATCAAAAAATGGACAGAAGACCTGAATAGACATTTTCCAAAGAAGACGTACAGATGGCCAACAGGCACATGAAAAGATCCTCAACATTGCTAATTAGAGAAATGCAAAGCAAAACCACACATACCAGTCAGGATGGCTATCATCAAAAAATCTACAAATAATAAATGCTGGAGAAGGTGTGGAGAAAAGGGAACGCTCAAACACTGTTGGTGGGAATGTAAATTGGTCCAGCCACTGTGGAAAACAGTATGGAGGCTCCTTACAAAACTGAAAATAGAACTACCATATGATCCAGCAATCCCACTCCTGGGCATATAAACAGAAAAAATGAAAACCATTTGAAAAGATATATGCACCCCAGTGTTCATAGCTGCACTGTTTACAATAGCCAAGACATGGAAGCAACCTAAGCATCCACTGACAGATGAACCAATAATGATGTGATACACACACACACACACACACACACACACACCCCCCACATCAATGTAATATTACTCTGCCATAGAAAAGAATGAAATAATGCCATTTGCAGCAACATGGGTGGATCTAGGGATTATCAGACTAAAGAAGTAAGTCAGACAGAGAAAGACAAATATATGATATCACTTAGATGAGGAATCTAAAAATATGTTACAAAGGAACTTATTTACGAAACAGAAATAGACTCACAGACATAGAAAACAAGTTTATAGTTACCAAATGGGAGGGGCAGGAAGGGACAAATTAGGAGTATGGGATTAACAGATACAAGCTACTTTACATAAAATAGATAAGCAACAAGGATTTACTGTATAGCACAGGGAATTATACTCAATATCATGTAATAACCTATAATGGAATATAATCTACAAAAAAATCACTCTGCTGTACACCTGAAACTGACACAATATTGTAAATTGACTATATTTTTTTAAAAAAAGAATATTAAGAAACAGTCATCATATAGGGACTTCCCTGGTGGTGCAGTGCCTAGGACTCTGCGCTCCCAATGCAGGGAGCTGGAGTTCGGTCCCTGGTCAGGGAACTGGATCCCACATGCATGCCACAACTGGGAGTTTGCATGCCACAACTAAGGAGCCCACGTGCTGCAGCTAAGGCACCTGCCTGCTACAACTAAGACCCAGTGCAACCAAATAAATTTAAAAAAAAAAAAAGAAATAATCATCACATAAACTCTTCTTTTAGAATTGCTATCTGGTGTTTTTATAGCTTGGGATTCTTTCATGTAGGTGTGTACTTGTACTAAAAAAAATTAGTTCCCTCTGTTATACATTTGTTTCCAGTTTTTTTGCTATTATTTGCATTGCTATAGTAGATAACTTGGTGCAATCATCATTGCTCCTGTATGAGATTATAGAATGTGTTCCTAAAAGCAGAAGGTATGAGAATTACTGTCTGCTTACATCTTTGCCCCTGTAAAGTGTTACCAACTTTCGATAACAACACCAAACTGTCTAAATATACATTGGTACCTCAGTGTATATTTAATTTGCATCAAGTGACTGAAGTTGAACATCTATTTTTTTTTTAAAGATTTTTTTTTTAAAGACCTAGACCACTTTTAAAGTCTTTATTGAATTTGTTACAATATTGCTTCTGTCTTACATTTTGGTGTTTTGGCTGTGAGGCATGTGGGATCTTAGCTCCCTGACCAGAGATTGAACCTGCATCCCCTGCATTGGAAGGCAAAGTCTTAACCACTGGACTGCCAGGGAAGTTCCTGAACATCTATTTAAAGAACTGTATGTTTTTGTTTTTTTTTCTGTGTACCACGTATCTTATTTCTTAAGTCTTATAGTGATGTTGGTCTTTTTCTTTGTGATTTAACAGGAGCTCTTTGGTGAAAAAATGATACCTCAATGTATATTTAATTTGCATTAAGTGAGTGAAGTTGAACATTATTTAAAGAACTGTGTTCTTTTTGTTTGTTTGTTTCTCTGTGCACCAGATCTCCAATTTATTAACTATTATAGTTATATTGGTCTTTTTCTTTGTGATTTAATAGGAGCTCCTTTTTTTTTTTTTTTTTTAACATTTAAATCCCTTAAGTCTGAATCTACACATTCAACTTCTAGGCACATTTTAAGGGCTGTATTATGTATGACAGTAGGGAGCTACCTGTAGTTGCTGAGTGAATAAAATATTAGTCCTTAAAATATCTGAAGACAATTATGTGCATGGAGGTTAGATTAGATTCATTCCTTCTCCTTGTGGAGAAGCAAATTTCAGCTAAACACATGCAAGAATTTTCTTTGATTATGTCAGCTTTAACATTGAATGGGTATCCTTGGGACTAGATGGATTCTTTATTAGATCAGTTACTGGAAAGGAGATACTGACCCTTGTTCCTGTTCATTGCGCAAAATAGGCACTTAGTGTTGAATAAATGAATGTTTGGATGATCAGGAAGGTTAGATTAGCTGCCTTCTAAAAACGCTTCTTTTAAATTTCCATATTGTTTTTATTTTAAAGATAACTAATTTCAATGTCTACATATATTTTTATATAACTATGAATGTATTTCTTTTCTCCTTTCTTGCCTAATTTCCTTTCTTTTTGTTACATTTACTGTAAGGTAACCATGAGTATTTATCCTTCCTTATTTTTCTCCATACTTGAATCTTTATCCTATCTCTTTCTTGTCTACCTACCTATCCATACATACACACTCTCCTACATGCATATATATAGTGTTTTTCATTTAACTTTGTTTTATAAAATTGGATCATATTATGCCTTCTTTTCTGTATCTTGTTTTTCTCGCTCAGTAATAATTAGTAGAACTTCCTCTAAGTCAACTAGTTTAGCTCTAAGTCATTCATTTAATGGGTATATAAAATATGGCATTATATATGAGATTACTCCCTGGTGCAGCTGGTACCATTGTTTATTTAGTTAATTCCTTGCCCATGAACATTTACTTTGTTTCCCATTTTTGTTGCTGTGAACATTGTAGTATTCATCTTTTGTGGCACATTTATTCTTTTTTTAAAAAATAAATTTATTTATTTACTTATTTATTTTTGACTGCGTTGGGTCTTCGTTGCTGCACACGGGCTTTCTCTTTGTGGCAAATGGGGGTTACACTTCGTTGTGGTGCACGGGCTTCTCATTGTGGTGGCTTCTCTTGTTGCGGAGCACAGGCTCTAGGTGCGTGAGCTTCAGTAGTTGTGGCTCACGGGCTCAGTAGTTGTGGCTCACAGGCTCTAGAGTGCAGGCTCAGTAGTTGTGACACACGGGCTTTGTTGCTCTGTGGCATGTGGAAACTTCCCGGACCAGGGCTCGAACCCGTGCTTGAACCCATGTGCCCTGCATTGGCAGGTGGATTCTTAACCACTGTGCCACCAGGGAAGTCCCACATTCAGGACTTCCCACTCCTCAGCAATCAGGAGTGGGATTGCTGGTTTAAAAGATGTATACGTATGATATGTGTATATTTAGTAATATTTAATGATTACTGTCAGATTGTTTTCTAAAACCAGCTACATAAGAGAGTCTTTCTAAGGTCCCTGCTGATTCATGGAAGACCGTAAAATATAATTATGTAGCCTTTTAATAGTTGTTAGTTACAGGATTTGCTGGATTCTTAAAAGACTTTATCTGAAGAGTTATCCTTATAAAACCGATTGTCTTTCTGTGTTCTGGGTGGCTGTGTTGCTTTAATACAAAATAAAATTCCCTACTCAAAGCTCTAGTTCATGTACTTAGTACCAGTATAATAGTCTAATAGACTAGAGAGTAAATGGAATTGAGACAGTTTTTAAAATCTGACTTTGGGGATGAGGTTGGGAAATAAAGGCCATTTTGGTAATTGATTTTTATCTTTAAATTGGGTATTCGCTTGGTTACAGAAGGATTAATTAAAGAATCTCTTTCTCTGGTAGTCTTGCAGCTTGAACAGATAAATATAGAGCACCAATGTTCAGAAGGGGAATGCTGTAGAAAATGTGTGGGTAGCTGTTGTAGTTTTACACAGCTGATAACATCTAGAATAAAGAATAGATGAAAATGCTCATTGAGGTTTAGTGTTCTTGAAACATCATCAAATATACCATTCCCCAAGCCTGGCATTCAGAGCCATTCATAATATTGCCTATCTTGCATATCTAAGATATTTTCCACCCAGCTCAACACACTTTTCCTTAGTTCCATATTTCATGTTTGCCACACTCATTCCCAGTGCTATTCATTTGTTCTCATCCTTTAGAAGTCATATATCTCCCCTTCTACACCCCTGTAGAAAGATGGATTACAGTCCATCGTTTCAGTACTCAAGTGCCAGCTCCTTCATGAAGCCTCTGACATCTCCAGTCTACACTGATCCTTTTTAGCTCTTAACTCCTATAGCACTGATATTTTGAATTTCTTCAAACTGGTTCCCAAGTACTATGCATTTATGTAGCAGTAAAGAGGTTTTTTTTGTTTTGTTTTGTTTTTTAGTTTTTATTGAATGCCTCTTGTATGTGCAGCACTATTCTAAATACTAGATATATGGGGATGAACAAGCTAGACGATGTCCCTGTCCTCATGGAGTTTATATTCTTGTGGGGAGAGGCAACCAATAAATAAAATAATTAATAAGAAAATAGCAGACAGTAAGAATCTGATGAAAACATTTATGAAGAATGAATCTGATACCTTAGTTGCAAATGGCAGAACCCCCTCTAGTTATTTAAAACAAAAAAATTTTTTTTCCCATTTAAAAAAAATGAAGTATAGTTGATTTACAGTGCTTCAGGTGTATAGCAAAGTGATTCAGCTATGTACATATTCTTTTTCAGATTCTTTTTCATTATAGGTTATTACAAGATATTGAATATAGTTCCCTGTGGTATATAGTAAGTCCTTGCTCTTTATTTTATATATAGTAGCTTGTATCTGTTAATCTCAAGTCCCTAAATTTATTCCCCCCTTTCCCCTTGGGTAACCATAAGTTTCTATGTCTGTGAGTCTATTTCTATTTTGTAAATAAGTTCCTTTGTATCATATTTTTAGGTTCCACATCTAAGTGATAACATACAATATTTGTCTTTCTTTGTCTGACTTACTTCACTTAGTATGATAATCTCTAGGTCCACCCACGTTGCTGCAAATGGCATTATTTCATTCTTTTCTATGGCAGAGTAATATTCCATTGATTGTGTGTGTGTGTGTATGTGTGTGTGTGTACACTACATCTTCTTTATCCATTCATCTGTTGATGGACGCTACTTAGCTAGGAACATTGCCCAATTTATACCACTGGTGACTCCACCGCTTTTGCCACTGAGAACAGGTATTTGAATTTGCACTGTCTATGCTGAGTATGAGATGCACCTGCCAGGACCTTTGCCATTTCTGTGTCTGAAAGAAAGCTGATATTTCTATGAAATGTTCTTCAGAATGGATTCCAAAACATGGTGTCTCCATTATATCATATTTGTGATTGGAATGTCTTGTGGATGTGTTTGATGGACAGAACATAGGTCACATACTTGCTTCCTGTTTGCAAGAGAGGCTGGGAAAGTGAATTTCTGACTTCTGACGTGGAGAGGCAGGACTTATGAGATGAGAAATTCTCCAAACATGGAAGCTGATTAAAGGTGCTAGGTAGTTAAAAACCACAGGGAATCTGATACAGTAGAGAGGGTTGCAGGTTTAATTTATATTTGAGTACAGTGAAGGTCTTTCTGGGGTCAAGGTACTTAACCTGAGACCTAAATGACAAGAAGAAATCCATGTAATGATAAGGGTGAAGAATATTTCAGTAGAGGGAACAATGAAAAGGCCCTGGTTTGGGATCAGGATGAGGGGCTGGGGCACAAGATAGTGAATGAGGTTGGCCTATTAGAGGAACAGAAGGATGGCTGATATTGCTGGAGTGTGTTGAGTGCGAGGGATTATAGTGTGAGATTATGGAGAGGTAGTTTTGTTTTAATGTGCTCAGCTTACTTCCTTTTTCTTCCCCTGAGATGTCCTGTTGAGAGTAGGGATGTAATTGTAGATGTGGAGAAAAGAAAGACATTTCTGTGTTATTAAACCCCATGACCTGTTGGATATCATGGAGTGACTGAAATTATTTATATACTGTTTAGGAGGAGAACACCATGAGGTTTCAAGCAAAGATAAGAAATACTAGAAAGGCTATGTGCCAGTAAGTATTGGGATTAAGCCTTCTGTTTTCATTCCAGTGCCCCAACCCGGTGGGCCTTGAAAGAAATTGCTTCTTTATTCCTCTTCCCTTGATGTACAGGAACAGTGTTCTGTGGTTACAGTTACTTGTAATGCACTAACTCTAGTGACTGCTTCAGATTAGCAAAAGTCTCCAACCCCAAATAGCACTGACAGATCTTTCCTATTAAAGAATTGCATTATATAATGAAGTGATAGAAAACTGCTTTTTAGACTCCTTTTTAAAAAGAAATCAACTACAAGCCACAAGAAATATATTTTACATCAAAATTCAGTACACACACATATACACATACACAGACAAGTTAACAATCATTCTATGAAATAATACTTATGCTTACTATGCACAATGCACTCAGATATTTTTTGTATTACACTTATTTTTTTTTAATTGATTCTCCCTCTACTAAACTGATTTTGTGACAGTTTAATAGGTCATATCTGGCAGTTTCAAAACTACTAGCTTAGGCTAATCACAGCTCACATGGGAGACAAGGGTCAAATTCAGAAACCATACTGCTACTGCACAATGGGGAAAAGGTGAAATCGTTATTGAGGCATCAGCCATTACAGCAATTAACATTGCCCACAGTGAACTTTCACATGCATTATCTTGTATGATCTTACAAAAGTAGTATTGGAAAAATCCAAGGGATATGCACACAAGGAAAAGAGATTTTATCTTCTCATTTTGAAGCTATGTTAAATCTTTCTGCATATTTAGGATAAGTACGTCATACTCAGAAACTGTACCTGGAGGCATTCTCTGGAAAGCACCTGCAGGGTATGGCCAGCAGACATTATTAGAAATGACAATTAGAAGAATACATTTTAAAAGAAGGCAGAAAAGATATAGTTAGAGCAGAATGTCTAAAGACATTTTTCTGACCTCAGAAAACAGCTATGGGGCTTCCCTGGTGGCGCAGTGGTTAAGAGTCCGCCTGCTGATGCAGGGGACACGGGTTCGTGCCCTGGTCCGGGAAGATCCCACATGCCGCGGAGCGGCTGGGCCCGTGGGCCATGGCCGCTGAGCCTGCGCGTCCGGAGCCTGTGCTTAGCAACGGGAGAGGCCACAACAGTGAGAGGCCCGCATACCGCAAAAAAACAAAAACAAAAACAAAAAAAACAGCTATGATTTTTTTTTTCTGGTATGTTTGGTTGTATTTATTTCTCTTCAGAGTATTTAAAAGGAAAAAAAAAATCATTTGTCTGCATCCAAAAATGTTAATAATTAAAGATGTACAGAGAACAAGCCTGTGAGAAAACAAAAGTTACTACCTCATTTAGGCTTAAGAGTCTTTTATTCTAGTCTGGTATTCTTGTCAGTGAGCACCCATGGAATGGATATTGGGAGGCTCAATGAGGTAGTAACTTTTAATGCTGCCCTTAACTTCAGTGTCACATGATAGGAATCGCTCTCTCTTTTTTTTTAAATGACAGCTTTATTGAGATATAATTTACATACCATAGTTTTCACCTTTTGTATACAGTTCAGTGGTTTTAAGTATATTCACAGAGTTCTGCACTATCCAATCCCAGAACATTTTCATCACCACAGAAAGAAATCGTGTACTTATTCGCAGTCACTGACCGTTCCCTCCTATATCCATCCCCTGGTAATCACTAATTTAACTTTCCTTTATCTATGGATTTTCCTAATATGAACATTTCACTTAAATGAAATCACACAATGCATGGGCTTTTGTAACTGATTTCTTTCACTTAACATAATGTTTTTAAAGTTCATCCATGTTATAGCATACTTCAATAATTCATTCTTTTTAGTGCATAATATAATCCATAATATTTCATTGTGTGGATATACATATTTTATTTATCCATTCATCAGTTAAATGATGTTTGGGTTGTTTCCATTTTTGACTAGTGCAAGTAATGCTGCTATGACCATTCCTGTACAGGTTTTTTTGTCGATGTATGTTTTCGTTTATGTTGGGTATATACCTGGGAGTAGAATTGCAGGGTCATAGGATAATTTTATGTTTAATTTTTTGAGGAACTGCCAAACTATTTGCTAAAGAGGCTGTACCATTTTACAATCCCAACAGCAATTTATGAAGGTTCTAACTTCTCTGCATCTTTACCAACACTCATTATTGACTTTTTTATTTTAGCCATGCTAGTGGGTGTGAAGTGGTACCTCTTTGTGGTTTTGATTTGCATTTCCCTAATACCTAATGATGTTGAACATACTTTCATGTGCTTATTAACCATTTGTATGTCTTCTTTGGAGAAATGCCTATTCAATCCTTAGCACAATTTTACTTTGGGTTGTTTGTCTTTCTCTTGTTGAGTTGTAATAGTAGGAATGCCTTTTAAAGCTTTTCTTCATTATGAATCTATCATCCATTCATTTTTCAAACTGACAACTCAGAGAATCTTTTCTCAAAGAAGGCAGTCATGTGTCCTTTTCAGTGTCTTTCAGTTTTTCAAAGTGTTGGTCATAAAGAGAGTAAGTCATGTTTTTTAAAAAGTAAAATGGAGATTGTTGATGTACAGACAGATAAATGGAAGAAATTATAAAGCACTATAAATTTTGATCAAGTGTTATAGGATCTGGTGAATTGAATTAAATCCCATTAATTCCTGTGGGAATCTGATTGAGCAAGGAAGGCATGACTGCTAAATGTGTCAAACAAATGCTGTTGGTTTCTGGCACACTCCTTCAGCACATTCCCTCACCAGGAATATAAGAAACATTTGTACCTAGTATTGCAAGGTTTTGTGTGTAACATTTAGATTATGTTTGTTTTACTCTCCCTCAAAATGAATTTGGGTATTCAAAGAATTCATAACTGGTTTAACTGGACCGTGAGAACGATTTACATAGTTATCATATGTACCATCTTTTGTAGTAGCAAATGGAGGCTATTAAGTGTATTCTCAGCTTGATTAAATTACAGGAGAGAGCATCCATGAGACCAAAAATGTCCTTTTGATTTATTTTTCTCTACATTTAGTGGGTTTAATGAGTGTAATCTTTCAGTAAGAGCTCTTATGCCTGATTAGTATTAAATGGGAAAAAATAAACAAATAGAATATCTGTAAGGAGTACTGAAAGAAAGGTAGAGAGAGTTCACACAGGCTTTGGTGCTAGACTGGGTTTCAGAATCTACCATTTTCTCCTTGGTTGACCTTGGACAAGCCACCTTAGTCTCACTAAACATTGGTCTTCTCATCTATAAAATGGGCTGGATAAAATCTATCTGGTAAGGTTGTCGAGGCAACGTATGAAAAGCATATAAGCTAGTGCTCAGTTGATGATACCTGCTATATAATATGTTTCGATTTAGATGGTCTTAGTCTTATTTAGCGCAATCTTTTTTTTTTTTTTTTCCGGTATGCGGGCCTCTCACTGTTGTGGCCTCTCCTGTTGCGGAGCACAGGCTCCGGACGCGCAGGCTCAGCGGCCATGGCTCACGGGCCCAGCCGCTCCGCAGCATGTGGGATCTTCCCGGACCGGGGCACGAACCCGTGTCCCCTGCATCGGCAGGCGGACTCTCAACCACTGCACCACCAGGGAAGCCCTGCTATTTATATTTAATGATGTTAAAACAAATGACAATGAAAGCATAATTTCTTACCTCTTATTCACATTTCAGATAAAGAACCTCTTTTGACTTGAAGGATAGTATGAGGATAGTGAAGAGTCTGTAGGAGCGCATAGAGTTATCCCAGAAAAAAATAAACTACATGGTAGTCAGAACTTACATATGAAATTGTCTGAGGTACAGATAACTTACATGTGAAATTATCCGAGAAATCTTAGAAAATGAGAGAAATACCGGAAAATTGAAGATGGTTCTTCTGAGAAAGAGAAGAAAGTAGATTTGCAGACCAAAGAGAGATTAGTGACACAGGCAGGATTCTAGAATAGATGATTAAAAATGGATTTAAAAAATTGTAAATATATTAGGGACTTCCCTGGTGGTCCAGTGATTAGGAGTCCGTGCTTCCACTGCAGGGGGCACGGGTTCAATGCCTGGTCAGGGAACTAAGATCCCACATGCCGCATGGTGTGGCCAAAAAAAAAAAAAAAATTGTAAATATTTCTTAAAGAAGGAAGTAATAGTTGCAGAGTACCCTAATGTTCTTTCTAAATAGAGTTGTGAAACTAGTAGTTGAGTGAAATGCTTTGTCTATGCTGTCCATTGTGGTAGTAACTAGCCACAGGTTACTTGAAATTTGCCTAGCTCAAATTGAGATGTGCTGTAAGTGTAAAATACACATCAGATTATTTAGATGTTGAAATGGTAATATTTTGGATATATTGTGTTAAAATATTTTATTAAAATTAATTTTACCTGTTTTCTTTCTTTTGTTAATGTAGCTTCTAGACTATTTAAAATTGTATACGTGGCTCACATATTTCTCTTGGAAATATATTGGATAGCACTGTGCTTTAGACATAGTAATAGTTACTAAGTTATTTTTGAAAAATTTAAAGTTAAGGTATTGGATATTGAACCAAAGTTATAATAATTTCTTTGTAAACAAGATGGGAAAAATGAGGACTTTACATTCTTATAATTAAGTGGACTTATAAGTAGTTAAACCCAAAGAATTCTGATAAAAAGAATGCATATGTCTAATGGTGGGATGTTCTAGTTGTACTGACCATGATACGAACAGACAGTGGGAACATGGTAGCAATAGGCAGACACTATACTTTTCATCTTCTGTTCAGCATTTTAAAATTTACTTATTTTTTCAAATTAAACTTTTAACTTTGAGATAATTACAGGTTCACATGCAATTGTAAGAAATACTGCGTGAGAGATCCAGCGTGCCCTTTACCCATTTCCCCCCAGTGGTAACATTTTGCAAAAGTGTAGTACTATATCCCAACCAGGATATTAACATCAGTACAATCCCAAGATTTTATTAGATTTTCTGTTTTACTTCTACTCATTTGTGTGTCTGTGCATTAGTTCTATGGAATTTTATTATGTGTGTAGGCTTCTGTATCTGCCACCACAGTCAAGATACAGAACAGTTCCGTCACCACAAGGATCCTTCCTCTTGTCCTTTTAAAATCCTACCTATCTTTTTGCTCCCCACTCCCTAACCCCTGGCAATGACTCATCTGTTATCCATTTCTATAGGTTTGTCATTTCAGGAATGTTGTATAAATGGGCTTATGAGGTATGTAACCTTTCGAAATGGGCTTTTTTTCACTCAGCATGTATCAATACTTCATTCCTTTTTTTCTTTACTGTGGTAAAATATACATAACATAGTATTTATTTTAACCATTTGTAAGTGTACAATTCAGAAACATTAAATACATCATCACTATACGTAAAACTTTTTCATCATCCCTCCAAATACTCTAAAAATTAAACAATAGCTTTCCCTTCCCCCAGCACCTTGTAATCTCTACTCTTCTTTCTGTTCCTATGAATTTGCCTATTCTAGGTACCTCATATAAGTGTAATCATACAATAATTTTCCTTCTGTGTCTGGCTTATTTCATTAAGCATAATGTTCTCAGGGTCCATCCATGTTGTAGCATGTATCAGGATTTCAGTCCTTTTTTAATAGCTGAAAAGTATTTTTGCATTCAACATTTTTTATTAACATGGATGAACTATTGATGACTTGCTTTGCAAATCCATATAGCTGGCAATAAGTTATATAGCTAATGTGTTATTTTTTCAAAATAGAGATTGAAAATAGTTATTAGACTAAAAGGATGGACTAAATGATCAAGATGTGTTGAACATCAGTAAGTGTAAAAATCCATGTATGATTCAAAAAATAAGTGTAATTGTAGCTAGATGTGATGTGGTTTAACAGCAAATAACATGAAAAATACCTGGGGGGGTTTCATTTGACAGAATGTTCATTGTGAGTCCACAGTGTGATTTGAGCTCTGTTAATAGAAGTAAAGTGTCCAGAATAAGGACTATGATTGTTGCAGAGTATTGTGTTCATTTCTGGGTACCTTATTTTATGGGTGCAAATTAACAGCACACCTACTCAAGAGAGAAACCAGCATGATCTGACAGGAAGGTAATAGCCACTCAGTATTAGAATAAAGGCTGTTGTGAAATGCCTTTGGGAGGTAATCAGGTCCTTTTTTGTTCAAGCAGAGGCTGGCTGAACACTGGCCAGGGACATTGTAGTGTATTTTAGTATCTCTAGCTGGGAGTGGAGGAGGTGCTCCATTATACATACAACCTATATGGATCCTCAACCTTGAGATTTTGTAATTATAGAACATTATAAGATCCTGGGGTTTAAACTTTTAATAATTATTGTCTCCGGGGGATGAGTTGCAGGGGACTGTCACTTTCCGTGTTATGTATTTCTGTATTTAATTTCAGTTTTTACAATTATTATGTATTATACCATTTTTTAAAAAAGCAAGGAAAGCCATAAATGTTCTTGTTTTGCAAATCAGCACAATTTAATACTTTAATTTTTAAAGTTTCAAATATAACAGTAAATTAGTATAAGCATTTTTAGTGTTTAAAACCCTTTATGTGTATTGAGAGGTGTGTGTACACATGGAGGTTGGGTACATGATTTTTTTTTATGCCTTTGGGAGAGTACTTTACTTAATGCTTGCCTTTGTTCCTTTTAGTAGTTCTCTGGATGGTGACAGTGAAAGTTGGTTGGGCTTTGGCAGATCATTCTGCATGCTCAGATTTACCTCTAACCTCAGGTCTGGATTATCAGATAACTAAATAGTAAGATTCTGACTAATTTCTGTGATTCATTTTCTGCGCCACTGACTGCTGTCTAGTACCCCTGTACTTGCAAAGGCTGATAGTTCTAAAAGGAAGTGAGAGGGGAAAAAATTGTTACATTCTCTTAGGAAAATGTTTCTTTCTAACCCAGACATCCTTTGTTTTCTCTCGGATGGTTCTGTTTTATCCCCTGGAGACCGAGTGTTGGCCCTTTATTCTTGTTGGGAAAGAAGGATTATGACCAACGTTTGCTTCCTGGAGGTGTTAGGAGAAATGTTGCTAAGCTGCCTTAGTAAATAGGTTGTAAACAAAAACTCTGAGCTACACCTCCTCCCCCTCATTATTATCTTAGTAAGTTTTAGCTTTGTTTTTAATTTTATTTTTGGCTGTGTTGGGTCTTTGTTGCTGCGCCCGGGCTTTCTTTAGTTGCGACGAGCAGAGGCTACTCTTTGTTGCAGTGTGCAGGCTTCTCATTGTGGTGGCTTCTTTTGTTGCAGAGCACAGGTTCTAATTGTGTGAGCTTCAGTAGTTGTGGCTCAAGGGTTGGCTTCTCATTGTGGTGGCTTCTCTTGTTGCGGAGCACAGGTTCTAATTGTGTGAGCTTCAGTAGTTGTGGCTCAAGGGTTCTAGAGCGCAGGCTTAGTAGTTGTGGCGCACGGGCTTAGTTGCTCCACGGCATGTGGGATCTTCCCGGACCAGGGCTTGAACCCATGTGCCCTGCATTGGCAAGTGGATTCTTAACCACTGCGCCACCAGGGAAGCCCCTTAGCTTTGGATTTTAATGATTTAAATGCTACAGTTCTCTCATGTATTTTAAAATCTGTAACATTTGTCAGGGAAGAGATTTATTACCATACTCCTTTGCCTTAGCTTAACAGTACCCTTTTGATGATTTTTAGGCCAAGAATTTAGCAGTTAAGTGGTGGATGATCTTGGACATTGTTGCTTGATGTCAGCATGAAGTTGTTTGGTGTTAGAAACTGTAGTACAAGAAGAAATGGTTCTGTTAGCATTTGATCAAAGTGCTTTCACAGATTGGTTGCTTTCAATGTTTATGAAAAGTTTCTATAAGAACTTATTTATAATTCACTACAGTATTATGTAAAGCTTCTTAGTCTTGTTAGTGAAGCATACAGGGCATGTGACTTGTGGCTTAAACTCTAAATGGCCACAGACATTTTTCTTGAAAATAACTTGTTTTTTCCAAACTTCAGGAATTCTTCAGTTAGTACCATAATAGTGAAAAGTCCAAATGAAAAGTCCAACTTTCCACTCATGATTTGAATCTCAGAGATGTTAAGGAGTAACTGTGTCTTGGAAGTAAGAAAACAAATAAAGAAGGGTGATCACAAATGTAATAGTAGGAACTTTCTGTTAGAGCTGGATAGGAACAAAAGTGGTAAAACAGATGAGCAGAAACCTCAATTCAAGAAATACTTATTCAAGAAAAATGCTTAAGAAAAAATTGACTTTTTTGTACCTTCCATGTAAAAGACCCACATTGCTAGGCCATGGCCTCAGACCTCAAACAGCACATAACCTAATTGTAAGAGGTTTTATAACTTAAAGCTTAAAAGGAGGGAATAAGGGAAGCAACCCTGTATGAACTCCACAAGAGGAAAGTTGTCAGTGTTTCCCCCTTTTCTGCTTCTTAACTTTTTATCTGATTTTCAAGAGTGGACAATTCCGGGCTTCCCTGGTGGTGCAGTTGTTGAGAGTCCGCCTGCCGATGCAGGGGACACGGGTTCGTGCCCCAGTCCAGGAAGATCCCACGTGCCGCGGAGCGGCTGGGCCCGTGAGCCATGGCTGCTGAGCCTGCATGTCCGGAGCCTGTGCTCCGCAACGGGAGAGGCCACAACAGTGAGAGGCCCGCGTACTGCAAAAAAAGAAAGAAAAAAAAAAAGAGTGGACAATTCCTTTATATAGGCTTCAGGTGCAGCAAGCTGTTGATTACATGCTAACAATTCTTTGTCTAATACTTGTAAGTTGGCGTAGGAGTAGGGATAAGCCGTGGTATAGATGGGGTAGGTACGATTGTAGGTATAGTTGCTGCTTTAGTAGTCATGAGGACTTGCAGGCTTCTGGGAGTTAGTGCAGCTGGAGAAATCCTGTAATAATTTAAAAGAATGAGAAAACTTAGACTAGAACTGGGGACAGAGTTATAGTTTGTTATATAAAACCACTGGAAAGCTTTCTAACTCTCTTAATGGAATAAAGCTTAGAATTATAGTCGTCAAAAAGTTTTTCTGAGGAAGATAAAGGGGGGGAAAGGAGTAAAGTTTTATGAGTATGTTCCCTGGAGGCACTGAGAAATTCCTCCCACTCATCCCTCCCTTACTTATATGTTCACTAAATCAAAAATAACCTCATAGAGTGGGGAATAGCACCAGTCATATATAGTAATAAAGTAGTGTGTACCCTATGTGCCAGATTTAGCTTTCAGACTGAGCAAATGTTAGAAAAGCCTCTACTTTTTCTTCTGGTTTGTGCTGTTTGTTTTAGGTAAAATGGGACAAAAAGACAAAGCCTTTCTAGAAAGTTTATCCTAAGCAAGGAAATGTGGATTTTTGTCTTGAATAAAGAGATGTTGAGTACTGATAACCATAGTGTTGACACTCTAGCTTCATATTTCAGTAGTTCAGGGTTATAAATAACAGAACGTGAGGCAATGTTATGTGAAACTTGTAATTTCTTATCTGTGGAAATTCTGTATTTGGTACACAGTTTTTAATGGTCACCCTTCTGCTTCAACTCTTCTGCCTGTTGCCTGGAGAATAAAGCTTACAATTCGTGAGCTTTGGTATTGAAAGTCCTTCATGGTTTGAACCCAGTCTAACTTTACAGGTTCTTCTTTTTTCTTCTCTCCCTTTAGCAACGTAGGCTTTTGCTGTGCTAGATTCCTGAGACGTGCCTTGTGGTTCTGTCTTTGTTCATGGCCTCTTTTTATGTCAGCTGTCCTCCTGACCCTTTCTATTGGTCAAAATGCTGTTGGTCCTTCAAGGCCCCAGCTCTTTATTCAAGGCCCCAGTAATTTGTACTATTATTTGAATACCCCCTCATTATTATATTCAGCTAGAGACAAAAGTATATTTGGATATGTATTAGAAGGCAAGTAATATGTGCACTTAGTATAAATACCTAGGCTTAAATGTTGTGCCACAGGGATATGCTGCTCATAGTAGAGGCACAGGAAATTGTTTGAATTACTAAAGTCCGAACTGTAAATTGGAGTGTCTAGGAGTAACTTTCCTTAAACTTTTTTTGACTACTAGTGACTAGTTGCCAAAAAAGAAAAGGCTGGAATGATGAGTATACATTGAAGTCCATATTAAGATTTGAGATAGACCATTCCCTTTTATACACTTTAAAAATAACATTTGAGATTATGTTTAGCATAATTTGAATATTGTAAAATTACATTGTGTCAAATAGGGTTTTTAAAAATCTGAAGTGCTGGGAATTGGAAAGATGATAAAGTCAGACTATATATATATATATGCCTGTTTTCTTTGACTTCTAGCTAAAAAGTGTTAATTTCAGTTCTAGACAAATTTAGCATTTTAATAGCCTTCCTTGCAGCAGTCCTTCAGGCTGCTCTGTTTATGAGATAGAGGAAAAAATTTCATTTTAAAGAAAGCCAACTTCTTATGCTCCTGTAGTCTGACTTTTTGCTGGAGTAGGGCTGGGGGCAGGGGGCGGCTGTGGTTATTCAGCCTCTTTCTCCTTAAAGCAGGCTTAATATATGAAGTTAACCAGTGAAGAAAATTAAGACATTTAATGGTACTCTGCCTTGAACCTGTCAGTCAGTGTTTTTTTCACCTTGCTGTATTTTAATTAACAATAGCTGGAAAAGTGTATTCTCTCTCATCATGATTTTTTCCCTTCTAGTGTGAAGCTTTTTATTCTCTTACCTCAAAATAGGAAGCTCCATAGTTCATGGCTGATCGTGATAGTGAAATGTCAAACTATCCTATTAGGAATGATTTTCCCAAAATAAAACTTCTTATTTATCAGTCTTCTTGGAATTTCTTGAACAACCAAGCTTCAGAAGTGTGATTTTTAGTTCTGCATTACTTTCTGACTTCTGACTCCTTTCTGTATGCATATCCTAGGTGTTATTTGTTTTCTTGATTTCTGACTTTGACTCCAGTGAGGTCATAAAAGCTGGTATAATTCAAACCAAAAGGTACTGTGAGTCATTTGCTCCTTTGCCCAGATAGCCAGTGTGTTGCTCTTAGGTGTGGTCATATCTCTTAATGAACTATCTGTCAGGACAGATACTTAAATCCAGTTGTGGCGGTGGGGAGATCAGAGCGTGGTTCTGAGAGAGAAGGGTTTCTAAGTCTGATAGGCACAGACTTACTGAGTGTGTAAAACGTTTCTAGCTGTGTTTGGCATAATGTGGGCTGATCCAGCATATTTCAGTAATTGTTAATAAAATATTAATGCATGTATTCATATATTTAATTATAAACACAATTAACTATCTTTTTTCCCCCCTCAGATACAACAGTTCATGAGTTTAATAATTGAACTCTTAAGAGAGCAGCATTTAACTGGCCATGACTGAATATAGGTTTCAATTCACATAGGCAAATTATGTCAAAAATATGCCCCTGTAATTTATAGACATTCACTGCAAAAGATAAACATAGAAACAGTCTTCTTTTGAAAGTGGAAGGTATTTTCATACCAGGTAGAATGAAAGACATCTGTACTGCGAGAAGAGTGTCCATGTTCCCTGCGGTCAGTGGTCACTTGACATTTCCTGTGCCATGCTTCCGAGTTGACTGTGGCTTGTGGATTATTTATATCTAAAACTTCTGTTTGATTAGTGTTCTTGATTCCACTTGTTTCTGTTTTTTCTGTGTAGTCTGTCCGTCTATGTCAACATGGAGGTTTCTTGAGACTTGCAGTTCTATTTAATTTATACTCTGTTGCATTACCATTTTTCCTTAGAGCTTTTCAGCATTTTTAGATACATTTCAGCCACTTTTTAGACTTCTAGGCCTTTGATTAAGTAAATAGTGCTCAGAAATGAATACAACTCTTATAGTCACAACCTATTGGTCACCACTGGTCAGTGTTTTTATTTATAAATTAAGAGCCATCATTTTCATGTGTGCATTGAGTGCTTGCCTATTCATTGACTAAAGTCACTGTGTGAAAACTGTAGCTAGTAGGGTTCATGTAGGACACACTGGAAGATAGGCAGACATATGTCTTGCCCAACAACTTTCACACATATGGGTATGACTGATAAGGAAGAGCCATTAATTATAAAAGGAATCTGTTGGCCATGGGCAGGAGTATGGCTAATTTTCAGGGAATGATTTTCCCCATTGGAGGAGATAGAAAGCACCAGAGAACCTGAGTTAGAAAAGGTCTTTCTCCTGAAGACAGAGTTAGAATGGCTGCTTGCTCTTTGGACAACCCTGAGCTGATTTTTAGGGGGTGCAAAGCTGTAAATACTACTAGGAATTTTATGCAAGGCAGGAAGTCAGGGAAAGGGGGGAAACAAGTACTTGATATTTGGCTTTGGTATCAAATGTATATGTGTGTGTGAGTGGCGGGGGTGGGGGTGTGGGGGCAAGAGAGAGTGTGAGCGTGAGAGTGAGCCACTCGGTCACCACATTATGTTTCACGGCCTTGCCTGCTGATCAGCTGTCTAGAGAAGGGTTTCTCGATCCCCTTTAACATAAACATCATTATGAGGGGAGATGGTCAACTTATCCATAATTCATTCCTTTAGTCATTCAGCAAATATTTGTACTTAGTACCTTCTGTATATCAGGCACTGTTCTATCATTGGAAGCTTTTCTTTTTTTATACTTGTTCATTTAAGGTGCTATATAAGCACTTATATTTGAGGTGCTATATAAGCACCTATAAGCATATTTCTACTTCCAGAAGCTTGCAGTGTAAGCTTTATGATGTAAATTAGTTTATTATGAACTTAGAGGCAAATGAAAGAAACTTTAACAAAAAAGATGGATTTTGCATTATCAACTAGAAGAGCTCTTATTGGAAGAGTAGCTGTGAAGAAACTGTGAAAGATGAGTATATGCATGGTAGAGTTTGAGACAACTAATTGTACTTGAAAATACCCTTGTTCTATATAGTAGCTTTACGTCTACTTGAAGTTCTCTTGGTCCATGATGGCAGCTGATTCTGAGATGCTGAGCAAGATACCATTCTATAGTATAATTAAGCTCTGGGGATCTTTCCAGTAATCCAGCCATTTGTTTTTTGTAAATTATGCTGTAACTCATCTTCACATATTTTTTGTTTTGTTTTGTTCTATTATTTGAAAATTATTTTAACCCAATTCCTTTTAAACCCACCCTTAATATAGGAAGTATTTTCTATATATTTTATAAATTTTGTCTTTGTATTATGTAATAACTGTCTTTTGGCTTCATTTTTCCTATCCTAGATCTAAAGCAGGGTTTTTTTGTTTGTTTTTGTTTTTGGATGGTTAATGTTAGCCGTAATATGATGTTCCTACTTAGTGACAGACTGAGTGCAGACTTGATCAATGGACTGATTTCATTTTGTCAACTAGCTCCTTAAAACCAGAAGAGTTTGGTGAGGAGGAGAAAATACTAGAATTTTTGGCTGACAGGTCACAGCTTTGAGACAGAACATAAAACTGCAAGGCTGGTGGTTGTTCAAAGTCACAGGCCCCCTCTCCTTTCTTAAAAACATCTGGTTCATACCAGATTTCTTTGAGCTGCAGGGCAGATTTCCTTCTGCCCAGACCTGTTCCTGTGAGTTTTTTTGGAGAGTATGCAAGAATGTTCACATAGACCTCTGAGTCAGCAGATAGTCCCTGTATCACCAGTTGAGATTTCATATTTTCTTTCAGCCACTGAGCGTTTGGTTTAAGAGTTTTCTCTCCTTAAAGCGACCTGCCCCTCTTCTTTTGGATTTGTGTAATAAGATCTGCAAATAAGTATTTCATATTAATACTATAAATTGTTTATGTGGTTAGTTTATGTGAGTTAAAGATATATATAAAATTGAAGAGCTTATGGACAACTTAGAACAGTTTAATTCAGTTTTTTATTTTTTATTTTTTGTGGTACGCGGGCCTCTCACCGCTGCGGCCTCTCCCGTTGCGGAGCACAGGCTCCGTCCGGACGCGCAGGCTCAGCGGCCATGGCTCACGGGCCCGGCCGCTCCGCGGCATGTGGGATCTTCCCGGACCGGGGCACGAACCCGTGTCCCCTGCATCGGCAGGCGGACTCTCAACCACTGCGCCACCAGGGAAGCCCCTAATTCAGTTTTTTAAGCAAGCAGGTTTATATCTAAAGGCTCAAATTCTGTCTACCTAAAGGTATACTTAGTTTTTCTTCCAATGGAGCAAATAGTATTTAATATTTTATACATAAACAACTACCATAGTATGTTACTTTTTGTCATAAGGACTTAGCAAACACAGATATTTTGTAAAACAGAGTATCCTCACAGTACAACTTTTTCAGTGAGAGCCTTTTTGCTTATTTTAAAGTTTTTTTTTACTGTACCATGTACCATAATATTTTACATGGCCAGAATTTCTCACCATAGTCTCAGTATCTTCCTGTGAAAGCTGGTAGTCACACTTGGCTGAGGAGCTGTTAAATATTTTTTAACTGTGTTACAATATACATATTAAAAAATTTACCATTTTAACCATATTTAAGTGTACAGTTCAGTGACATTAAATACACTGACATTGTTGTGAACCGTCACCACAATCCATCTACAGTACTTCTTCATCATTCCATACGAGTAGCTATTTTTTTTTTACATCTTTATTGGACTATAATTGCTTTACAATGGTGTGTTAGTTTCTGCTTTATAACAAAGTGAATCAGTTATACATATACATATGTTCCTATATCTCTTCCCTCTTGTGTCTCCCTCCCTCCCACCCTCCCTATCCCACCCCTCTAGGTGGTCACAAATCTCTCTGTGCTATGCGGCTGCTTCCCACTAGCTATCTGTTTTACGTTTGGTAGTGTATATATGTCCATGCCACTCTCTCACTTTGTCACAGCTTACCCTTCCCCCTCCCCATATCCTCAAGTCCATTCTGTAGTAGGTCTGTGTCTTTATTCCTGTCTTACCCCTAGGTTCTTCATGACCTTTTTTTTTTTCTTAGATTCCATATATATGTGTTAGCATACGGTATTTGTTTTTCTCTTTCTGACTTGCTTCACTCTGTATGACAGACTCTAGGTCCATCCACCTCACTACAAATAACTCAAATTCATTTCTTTTTATGGCTGAGTAATAATATTCCATTGTATATATGTGCCACATCTTCTTTATCCATTCATCCGATGATGGACACTTAGGTTGTTTCCATCTCCTGGCTATTGTAAATAGAGCTGCAGTGAACATTTTGGTTCATGACTCTTTTTGAATTATGGTTTTCTCAGGGTATATGCCCAGTAGTGGGATTGCTGGGTCATATGGTAGTTCTATATGTAGTTTTGTAAGGAACCTCCATACTGTTCTCCATAGTGGCTGTACCAATGCACATTCCCACCAGCAGTGCAAGAGTGTTCCTTTTTCTCCACACCCTCTCCAGCATTATTGTTTGTAGATTTTTTGATGATGGCCATTCTGACCGGTGTGAGATGATATCTCATTGTAGTTTTGATTTGCATTTCTCTAATGATTAATGATGTTGAGCATTCTTTCATGTGTTTGTTGGCAATCCGTATATCTTCTTTGGAGAAATGTCTATTTAGGTCTTCTGCCCAGTTTTGGATTGGGTTGTTTGTTTTTTTGTTATTGAACTGCATGAGCTGCTTGTAAATTTTGGAGATTAATCCTATGTCAGTTGCTTCATTTGCAAATATTTTCTCCCATTCTGAGGATTGTCTTTTGGTCTTGTTTATGGTTTCCTTTGCTGTGCAAAAGCTTTTAAGTTTCATTAGGTCCCATTTGTTTATTTTTGTTTTTATTTCCATTTCTCTAGGAGGTGGGTCAAAAAGGATCTTGCTGTGATTTATGTCATAGAGTGTTCTGCCTATGTTTTCCTCTATGAGTTTGATAGTTTCTGGCCTAAAATTTAGGTCTTTAATCCATTTTGAGCTTATTTTTGTGTATGGTGTTAGGGAGTGTTCTAATCTCATAATTTTACATGTACCTGTCCAGTTTTCTCAACACCACTTATTGAAGAGGCTGTCCTTTCTCCACTGTACATTCCTGCCTCCTTTATCAAAGATAAGGTGACCATATGTGCGTGGGTTTATCTCTGGGCTTTCTATCCTGTTCCATTGATGTATATTACTGTCTTGATTACTGTAGCTTTGTAGTATAGTCTGAAGTCAGGGAGCCTGATTCCTCCAGCTCTGTTTTTCTTTCTCAAGATTGCTTTGGCTATTCAGGGTCTTTTGTGTTTCCATACAAATTGTGAAATTTGTTGTTCTAGTTCTGTGAAAAATGCCAGTGGTAGTTTGATAGGGATTGCATTGAAACTACAGATTGCTTTGGGTAGTAGAGTCATTTTCACAATGTTGATTCTTCCAATCAAAGGACATGGTATATCTCTCCATCTATTTGTATCATCTTTAATTTCTTTCATCAGTGTCTTATAATTTTCTGCATACAGGTCTTTTGTCTCCTTGGGTAGGTTTATTCCTAGATATTTTATTCTTCTTGTTGCAATGGTAAATGGGAGTGTTTTCTTGATGTCACTTTCAGATTTTTCATCATTAGTATATAGGAATGCCAGAGATTTCTGTGCATTAATTTTGTATCCTGCTACTTTACCAAATTCATTGGTTAGCTCTAGTAGTTTTCTGGTAGCATCTTTAGGATTCTCTATGTATAGTATCATGTCATCTGCAAACAGTGACAGCTTTACGTCTTCTTTTCCAACGTGAATTCCTTTTATTTCCTTTTCTTCTGATTGCTATGGCTAAAACTTCCAAAACTATGTTGAATAATAGTGGTGAGAGTGGGCAGCCTTGTCTTGTTCCTGATCTTAGTGGAAATGCTTTCATTTTTTCACCATTGAGGACGATGTTGGCTGTGCGTTTGTCATATATGGCCTTTATTATGTTGAGGAAAGTTCCCTCTATGCCTACTTTCCAGAGGGTTTTTATCATAAATGGGTGTTGAATTTTGTCGAAAGCTTTCTCTGCATCTATTGAGATGACCATATGGTTTTTCTCCTTCAATTTGTTAATATGGTGTATCACATTGATTGATTTGCGTATATTGAAGAATCCTTGCATTCCTGGAATAAACCCACTTGATCATGGTGTATGATCCCTTTAATGTGCTGTTGGATTCTGTTTGCTAGTATTTTGTTGAGGATTTTTGCATCTATGTTCATCAGTGATACTGGCCTGTAGTTTTCTTTCTTTGTGACATCCTTGTCTGGTATTGGTACCAGGGTGATGGTGGCTTCATAGAATGAGTTTGGGAGTGTTCCTCCCTTTGCTATATTTTGGAAGAGTTTGAGAAGGATAGGTGTTAGCTCTTCTCTAAATGTTTGATAGCATTCGCCTGTGAAGCCATCTGGTCCTGGGCTTTTGTTTGTTGGAAGATTTTTAATAACAGTTTCAATTTCAGTGCTTGTGATTGATCTGTTCATATTTTCTATTTCTTCCTGATTCAGTTTTGGCAGGTTGTGCATTTCTAAGAATTTGTCCGTTTCTTCCAGGTTGTCCATTTTATTGTCATAGAGTTGCTTGTAGTAATCTCTCATGATCCTTTGTATTTCTGCAGTGTCAGTTGTTACTTCTCCTTTTTCATTTCTAATTCTATTGATTTGAGTCTTCTCCCTTTTTTTCTTGATGAGTCTGGCTAATGGTTTATCAATTTTGTTTATCTTCTCACAGAACCAGCTTTTAGTTTTATTGATGTTTGCTATCGTTTCCTTCATTACTTTTTCATTTATTTCTGATCCGATCTTTATGATTTCTTTCCTTCTGCTAACTTTGGGGTTTTTTTGTTCTTCTTGCTCTAATAGCTTTAGGTGCAAGGTTCGGTTGTTTATTCTAGATGTTTCCTGTTTCTTAAGGTAGGATTGTATTGCTATAAACTTCCCTCTTCGAACTGCTTTTGCTGCATCCCCTAGGTTTTGGGTTGTCGTTGTCTCCATTGTCATTCGTTTCTAGGTTATTTTTGATTTCCTCTTTGATTTCTTCAGTGATCACTGCATTATTAAGTATTGTATTGCTTAGCCTTCATGTGTTTGTATTTTTTACAGATCTTTTCCTGTAATTGATATCTAGTCTCATAGCGTTGTGGTCGGAAAAGATACTTGATACAATTTCAATTTTCTTAAAATTACCAAGGCTTGATTTGTGACCCAAGATATGATCTATCCTGGAGAATGTTCCATGAGCACTTGAGAAAAATGTGTATTCTATTGTTTTTGGATGGAATGTTCTATAAATATCAATTAAGTCCACTTCTCTAGGCAACAGTGAGAGGCCCGTGTACAGCTAAAAAAATAAATAAATAAAAAGAAGAAGCCTCCATAAAATATTTGAATGTGGCCAGATTTTAAAGGAAAAATACTTAAAAGGAAAAAATACTTGATCAGAAGCTCTAAGTCATAGCACATACCTGAGAATCCAAAAGATTTTCTGTGGTTGTAAAAAAAAAAAACCTTTGTACAGTAGATTTTTAGTTAACTTTAAGTATCAAAGAGGCATAAATGTCACCTGCTGTTTATATAAATATTACCTCCTTTTTAAATTGGATAAATCTGGCTCTAGAGAGATATATCATTTGAATTTTTTTTTTTTTTTTTTTTTTTGTGGTACGCGGGCCTTTCACTGTTGTGGCCTCTCCCGTTGCGGAGCACAGGCTCCAGACGCGCAGGCTCAGCAGCCATGGCTCACGGACCCAGGCGCTCCACGGCATGTGGGATCTTCCCGGACCGGGGCACGAACCTGTGTCCCCTTCATCGGCAGGCAGACTCTCAACCACTGCGCCACCAGGGAAGCCCTGAATTGTATTTTTTGAAGCTCTGTCTGTCCTAAGCAGTAAGTCTAAGGTCCATTATTTTTAGGTCTCCTATTCCTTCTAGGATATGTAATAAGATTCAGTGCTTGAAATATCTGAAATTGCTTCCAAACAGAGATTATACTAGCTGCTTTGTGTTTGGAGATTTTATGCTATTTTTATAATTGTAATGTCAGGAGCCATCTGAAATTAATGCAGATTTGTTACAATTGCTACCATGTAAGGTAAGCCAGGATATAGGAGAAAGAATTTATTTGGTTCTTCTAATGCCAACTCTGAGATATCAAGACTTGTCAGTACTTAGGGGGATCGGGCGGGGCCTGATTTATTATCTCTCACGTAGGAGTTTGGTAAACACTTCATGGTAGGTTGTGAAGCATGAAGTTACTTTATTTGAAATTTGGAAAAAAAAGGGGAATTCTGAACCCAACAATGAAACTGTTTAGGCCTTTTCAGCCTAAATCTGGAGATGTGACCAAAGCAGCTAAAAATATAAACTAAAAAAAAAAGGAAAAGTTTAGGAGGAGATGCAGGACAAAGTGTTATGGAGTAATAGTTTGCACTTATTTTTGTTTGAACTTAGGTTGCCTCCTATTTGCTGCATTTAGTCCAGCGGTCCCCAACCTTTTTGGCACCAGGGACTGGTTTCGTGGAAGACAGTTTTTCCACAGACGGGGGCGGGATGGGGGCGGTATTGTTCAGGCAGTAATGCAATTGATGGTTCTGGCGGTAATACAAGCCATGGGGAGCCATGGGGAGCAGCAGATGAAGCTTCATTCGCTCGCCTGCCAGTCACCTCCTGCTGTGCAGCCCAGTCCCTAACAGGCCACAGACTTGTACTGGTCCACAGCCCAGGGGTTGGGGACCCCGATTTAGTCTGTGTACATGGCTGAGGTCTTGTTTCCTCATCTTGCAAAGTACTCCTCTGTAGATGTGGGTTTCCTAAGCTGCCATTGTGGTCTTAAATCTATGGTTGGTTGCTTTGAGATATTTCAGAGATTGCAGAGTGCCCAGACAAATAGTTAAGAATACTCCTTGAACCAGTAATTTTTAAAAAGAAAAAAAAAAAGAAAAGAACCAAAAAAATGAGGAGCATTACATTTAAAAAATATTCCAAGTTTTGCTTTGGTTTTCATTTTCTTCTTTTAAAAATCTGTTAAAGAGAGTATAGTGCTTATTACTATAGAGATAACAGGGACTGTTCCTGTTACAGATAATTTTGTTGCTTTGGAACTTTTGGTGCAATTGCAAAGACTTTATAACTAACTCAGTATTATGACTGCTATTGTTACTATGAAAATGATTATGGAAACACATCAAAACATAGTCTATTACAGGACTGTTCAGTAGAAATATAATGCAGACATATATGTAATTTAAAACTTTTTAGTAGCCACATTAGAAAAGGTAAAAAGAAACAGGTGAAAAAAATTGAGTTATTTTACATTTTTTGGTACTAAGTCCTCAGAATCTTACCACACGTCTCAATTATCACGTGACTAATGGCTGTCATAACATACAGTGTAGGTCTATTGTTTTATTCTCTTTATCCCATCACATCTATTACCAAGGAATGATAGCAAGTGTTAACTGTTTCCTGTCCAGTGACCTGTACAAAGGGTGAATGTTAAGAAGGAGATATAAGGAGTCTGGGTAGTTCATTCCCTGAGGATGTTAAGTTCATTGTTTTAGATAGACTTTAAAAGAAATTCATCCTGGTCCATGTTTGTTATAGTCTCAAGAAATAATTGTAATTTGAAACCTGTCCTTTCTTTGATAATGATAGCACATCAAAGAAACAGAGGTAAACTTTCCATCTGGAAAATAGCACCCTAAAAGCACTGGCCTTGGATAAAGAAGGTGTGGCATATATACACAATGGAATATTACTCAACCATAAAAAAGAACGAAATTTTGCCATTTGGAGCAACATGGATGGACCTGGAGGGTATTCTGCTTAGAAAAATAAGTCAGACAGAGAAAAACAAATATTGTATGTTTTCACTTGTATATGGTATCTAAAAATTAAAACAAACAAACAAATATAACAAAACAGAAACAGACAGATACAGAGAGCAAACCAGTGGTTACCAGAGGGAAGAAGGATGGGGGAGGGGTAAAATAGGTGAAGGAGAGTAAGAGGTAAAAACTATTAGTTATTAAAATAAATAAATTACAAAGATGTAATGGACAGAACAGGGAATATAGTCAATATTTTATAATAACTTTGTATGGAGTATGATCTATAAAAATATCAAATTACTATATTGTACACCTGAAACTAATATAAGCGTGTGAGTCAACTATACTCCAGTTTTTTAAAAAAAGCACTGGCTTCTCTACACATTAAATGGCTTTAAAACAAGAATGGAGACATGGGTAGAGATTTTAAATGGGTGATTTGTTTTTCTTCAACATGACTCATAGGAGAGTTTCTCCTAAAGTATTAACCCTATGGGTATGGATTAAGTAGAGTTTCAGGTTATTTATAGAATCCCAAGAAGAGAATTTTATTAGCTATAATTCACAAAATAAGTAAGTACAACACATTAGATTAATTAAATTCATTTTTTCCTGCCTTTTTTTAAAAAAAAACTAGTACAAGGGCTTCACTTTGTAGGACTACTTTGTATGTCTTGGTGATAGGTAGGGTTTGTGAGTTAGGTTTCTAAAGGGAAATAGGTTAAGGGTAGAATGGCCATATAATTTGTTGTCTAAACCTCAGCACCTTTAGGGTGAAAGAAGGTGCTGTTAAAACTTATGTCAGCACAGAAGGTGTTAAACCAGGGCTGTCCCAGGCAGACTAGGACACATGGTCACCTGAGTTAAAGGGCGCTGTTTTAGCTTTGCTACCTTTTCCTTAGGTAATCCTGGTAGGCTGTGGAAAGTGAATTCATGGAAGTTTTCACCATTAATGTCCTGATCTGTGGGTGGGGTCTCCTTCATCTAAGGATTTAGATAACTTTTTATTCAGGGAACACTGAAATTGAGAAGTTGAATGAGAAGGAAAAGATAGAGAATTTTAATTTAACAGACTGGCAGTGTCTCCCATCCCTGCAAGAAAGTTTTGCAGGCATGAAACCATTGTGACAGAAAAATGTTTCCTTTAATTGTGTAAAGTTATTGTCTTTAAGTTCCAAATTAACTTCATAAAACAAGTACAAAAAACTGAGCACGTTCTTCCTAAGAAAATTTTGTTGTAAGACATTGATTACATATTTGACTTTTATTGTTCAGTGCCCTTATTTAGGCTTTTTGTTAACCATCTTTGAGGGAGATGTCATAGTATTTATGTGGATGGTCATCTAACTGCATGATGGCCTTTTATATTATGTATAAAAGTATATGATCTATGATTTATATATTTATATGTATTATGTATAAAAGTTATATGATATATGGTGTCGTAAATCTCAGATATATATCTCTCTGGAGGAGAGCTTGATTTTTTTTCAGACTTTTAAAGTTTATATATAATAAAATTGGCTTTCTTGGGTATACATTTATATGAATTTTACACACATGGAGATTTTTTTTTTTTTGCTTTTTATTTTTTATTATTTTTTTTTACATCTTTATTGGAGTATAATTGCTTTACAATGGTGTGTTAGTTTCTGCTTTATAACAAAGTGAATCAGTTATACATGTACATATGTTCCCATATCTCTTCCCTCTTGCGTCTCCCTCCCTCCCACCCTCCCTATCCCACCCCTCCAGGCGGTCACAAAGCACGGAGCTGATCACCCTGTGCTATGCGGTTGCTTCCCACTAGCTATCCACCTTACTTTTGGTAGTGTATATAACACATGGAGATTTGTGTAACCACCTCAGCAGTCAGAGTGCAAAACAGTTTCATCACCTCTAAAATTCTCTTGTGCTCTCTGTTATACTCAAACCCTCCTCTCATCCCTAATCCCTGGCAACCTTTGATCTGTGTTCTGTTCCTATACTTTTGCCTTTTTCAGATTTTCATATAAATGGAATAAAATAGTTTGTAACATTTGGAGATTGGCTTCTTTTACTCAGCATAATGCCTTTGAGATTCATCCATGTTGTTCCAGTGGTTCCAACAACATATTCCATGTTGTTCCAATGGTTTGTTCTTTTTTATTGCTGAATAGTATTCAATTGTACGGATGTACCACAGTTTGTCTTCCATTTTTGTGTACCATATCTTTTTCTCCTCTGATGACATGGATGTTGTGCTTTTTGGTATTGTCCCACAGATTCCTGAGGCTCTGACCTCCTTTGAGAACATTGCCATTCATCCCCCAGTGTCATTCATTCAGCAAGCAGTTTTTGAACATTATCTATTCATCTATTGATCGTCATACAGCTATTTCCATTTTTTTTCTTAATAAAAATGTGGCTGTGAACATTATTGTACAAGTCTCCTTCGGTACATGTGCCAGGCTATCTCTGTGGTTTGCCTGTGATTAGGATTGCTGGGATATAGGGTTTACATATTTTTCTTTACAGATGCTGCCCAAAGTGGTCGTAGCAATTTACTTTTTCACCAGCAGCGTTTAAGAGTTTACATTGTTCCATATCCTTTCAACACTTGTTATTGTCAGGCTTTTTATTTTTTGCCTATATAATGTATATGAAATGGAATCTTAAAAGTCTTTTAAATCATTTTCCTGATTACGAGTGAGGTAGAGTATTTTAAAAATATTTGTTAGCTATTCATGTTTTTCCTACTGTGAGTTGCCCATTTATACCTTTAATCCATTTTTTATTTAAAATCAGCTCTCAGGATCAATTTTAAATGCTTTCTGTATAATTACACTGTTTTAAATGTCATTACATCAGAAAAACCCTTTTAATGGCCTCTGATATGAAATCAGTGGTCCTTAGTTTGTCTTTTCAGATCTTCTGCTTCAGAGATCATTGCTTGGAGCTTCCAGGTTGGTGAACATGTGGACATGCAGGGAAAATGATCTGCCTGGAGAGGCCCTCCTGCCCACACACCTTGCCCTGTGCATCTGTTCCATCTGGCTGTTCCTAAGTTTCTGACTCTCTCTCCAGGTAGATAGTGTCAGAATTAAGTTGAATTCTCGGACACCCTGCTGGTGTTCAAGAATTGCTTGTTGGTGGTGTGGGAAAACCCTCCATGCACATATGTTGGAATTGAGTCCTGGAGCCCAAAATAGTTGTTATGTGTCAGGAAAGGGAAGATGGCACAGGAGAACAATCCCAGATGAGGTTTGGAGCATCTGTGAACCATCAGAGTCAGCCAGCCAGCTCCTCAGAAACCATAACACAGTTTTCATGAAAGAGAGAAAAATTAAAGTGAATAGACTATACCTTGAAGAGTTGAAGAGTTTCAAAATTTAAATTTGACTTTAAATGGTTTTGAAGCATTTCTTTTGAAGCTGATTATCCCAACTGTCAATACTTATGCTTCCAGAAGTTTCCAAATTATGATTACCTTTTGATTGAGCCATTTGTGTGTAGTACCTGTAGCAGGTACTGTAATAAGATTCCAAAGAATTAAAAGGTGATGCAATTCATAAGGCTTGCATTAGAATGTTTCTATTCTTGAGAAGCACTTTCACTTTTCTTTTGTCGTTCATTGAAATAACTAAAACAGGGATTTTTTTTTCCTCACTGGACATTCTACTTTCTTTTTTTTTTAACATTTTATATTTGAGTATAGCCAATTAACAATGTTGTGATAGTTTCAGGTGCACAGCAAAGCGACTCAGCCATACATATGCATAAAACAGGAATTTTTATACCTATTTGTATGACATAGTATTGGCAGAAATAATTATTTCCATATGTATGTCATTTTATAATAGAAAAAATCTTTTTCATACATTATCTCAGGGGAAACTCACAGAGGTTAAATGATTTACTGAGGACATAACACTATTTAGTGACAGATTCAGATTTGAATACAGAGCTTCTTGGTCTCTGTCCTATCAAAATGTGTCTTGATGGGGAGAATAATCCACAGTAAATATAGAATGTGCTTTTTGTTAGAGTGCCAAGAAGATACAGGCATAAAGTTGGGAAAACATTCTTTTCGTTCTTTAATACTGTATCAGCAAATGTGTAGCAAGCATTCTGGTGGTGGGATAAGATCTGATAGCAATCTTAGGTCTTTTATTTTGCGTTTTTCCTGCTGTATGGTCACAGTAAGCATCATTCAGTTGCAGAATTGGAGACCTGTTAAATCCACTGGTTTGTAGGCCTGTGGTGTATGTTCCTTGTAGCTGAATTATGGCTTCTGTGAGACTATAAGCTTGGAATTTATGGTAATAGAAGCTTTAAATATCCCAAACATTGCCATAGGGGTGGAAGGAGCTCTTTTCTTAAGGGACCAGGATCAAATATCTATTTTGAAGTTGAAATGAATCAACAGGCAGTTTCTAAGGAACACTGTTTCCAAGTTCAGAGAAACTGCAGCTTTGCCACTATGTGTAAATCTGGTGATTTATGTGTGTTACGTGGATATAAAACACAGTCTTTCCTATTGAGAGGCTCTAATATTAAGCAAGAAGGTTTAGTGTTCTTTGAGATGATTTTTCCTTTTTTTTTTAGAAATTATCTCAAACCTGATAGATTGTAGGATTTGTGGTTTTTTTTTTTTTTGGACTGGATACCACTTAGTCTTAGACCCCTTAAATTTGTATTGTTTACAGAGCTCTCTAATGAGTTAATTTTCCTCTCACAATTTAAAATGACCCATGAGCATGATTATTCTCCCTAAAATAAGTAATACGCCAAACATGAATATATGGTGTAAAACTGTTAAATAAATTGTCAATTCTAACAGCAACAATATTGTTTAACGTTCATCGTGCGTTTACTAAGCACTAGGTACCAAGAACTTTCTGTATTTGCTAATGCTTTAGATAAAAATTATAAGTAAACATGAAGTAGCTTATTGTCACAATTCAACATTCATGGAAATGGCTTACGAAGTAGATGGTATTCATTTTAACAGATGAGGAATCTGAGGCTCAAGAGAGGTGTGATACTACACATGGTTGTTAAAATTTATTGGTTACAATTTATTGACCACTTATTCAGTGCCTGGCACTGTACTACACACTTTACTTGCATCATTTTATGTAATCCTAAAAACCTCACCATGAGGGAAGTACTATTTTCAAACACTTTTTCCACAAAAGGAAACTGAGGTTTAGAGTGGTTAAGTAACTTGCCCCAGATTACCTAACTAGTAGTAAGTACTGGAGTAGGAAGTCACCACTAGCTTATGAGACACTTTTTGTTTGTTTGTTTTGTTTTTTGCGGTACGCGGGCCTCTCACTGTTGCGGCCTCTCCCGTTGCGGAGCACAGGCTCCGGACGCGCAGGCTCAGCTGCCGTGGCTCACGGGCCCCGTCGCTCCGCGGCATGTGGGACCTTCCCGGACCGAGGCACGAACCCGCGTCCCCTGCATAGGCAGGCGGACTCTCAACCACTGCGCCACCAGGGAAGCCCTATGAGACACTTTTCAGATAGAAAAAGGTACCCCCTGTGGTGAACCAGTAAAATAACTGAAACTTCTTCTGGGCTGCCACACTACTCTAGTCAGCAGCTTAGGGCCTGGGTTAGGTGCCACCTCTTCTAGAAAATGGAGCTTCCCTTCCAGGGTGGATGGCTTGGTGCGCTGAACATGGGCAGAATTTCATCCCCATTTTGCTTTCTTGATCAGGTGCCTTTGTTCTATGCATAAACTTTATCACCCTACACAGTGGTCTCAAAGCCAGGATTTCAATCTATTGGGTTGGCCAAATAGTTCGTTCGGGTTTTTCCGTTAAATGTTATGGAACGAACTTTTTGGCCAACCTAACGTGTCTATCTGACTCCAGAGCCTGTAGTCTGTTTAATAGCATACTGCCAATTAATTGCAAAGTTACCTTCAAACCAGTTTTTCTGACCATAAACACTTTACTCTTTCTGTTGTATACCATGCAGGTTGGCTGACTTACAAATGACACTGGAGTTCCCATACTATGCTATGCCCATTGCCCAGTTTCACAGGCATTGTTTGTTGGTGTGATGGTAAAGACTTCTGAGGGTTTAGCAGGGAAGAGCTAAAGAGTTATAACCCACATGTCTCATAACAAAGTGTAACTTATACTGAATTCCTGGCTTCACCACCTGCTTAACTGTATGACCTTGACCATGTTAGGGAAGAAATATAGTATAATGGTTAAGAGCACAGACTCTGGACTCTGACTACCTGGGATCAGATTCTAGCTGTTACTTAACTATGTGAACTTGGGAAATTTACTTTATGTCTTTAAGCCTTGTCTATAATTTTAGAGGTGGAGTGGGGAAAAATAGTTCCCATCCCAATGAGTTGTGAGAATTACTGTATGAGTTAAATATATAAAGTACTTAGAACAATGCCTGACACATAAATATAATAAGTACTATTTAAGCGTTAGTTTATATTTTGTTGTTATTGTTATTAGTATTACATCATTATGAGTTTGTGTCTATAAGTCAAAGCAGTTTGATTTGCTAAAACATCAATGATCATCTAAATATGGTCTCTTGGGGGAATTCCCTGGCGGTCCAGTGGTTAGGACTCTGTGCTTCCACTGCAGGGGGCATGGGTTCGATTCCTGGTCAGGGAACTAAGATCCTGCATGCTGCGTGGTGTGGCCAAAAAAACCCCAAAAACAAAACAAAAATACATATGGTCTCTTGGGACTTTTCCCTGCCAAACAGGAGTTTTCAAAGATTGTGTCAAAGTACTTGCTTTAGGGATACTAGCCCAATTCCTAAAAGAGGTTTGCATAGCCATATAGTATTCTCCATTCATTTTTTTCTGGAATAAATAATGTTTGTGCTGTGTTGTGCTTTAAGAATTGCAGTTTTAGTAGATTGCTCTAGGTTATAGCCACTAACAATTACTCATACATAAAAAATTTCTTTTGGATCATTAGCCAGTTTGGGGAGCCTTTCTGAAGAAACTTCATAATTCAGTGGAGGTTTTTAGAGGTTATAATAGCATTATCATCATTTGCTGTATTCATTGTCGGTATACTTAGCTGTTTTTTTTTTTTTTTTTTTTTGGCGGTACGCGGGCCCCTCACTGTTTTGGCCTCTCCCGTTGCGGAGCACAGGCTCTGGATGCTCAGGCTCAGCGGCCATGGCTCACGGGCCCAGCCGCTCCGCGACATGTGGGATCTTCCCGGACCGGGGCACGAACCCGTGTCCCCTGCATCGGCAGGCAGACTCTCAACCACTGCGCCACCAGGGAAGCCCTAGCTGTTTGTTTTTTGTTTGGTTGTTTTTGGTTTTGTTTTTTGGCAGTGCCGTGTGGCATGTGAGAGCCTAGTTCGCTTATCAGGGGTTGAACCTGCACCCCCTGTATTGGAAGCACGGAGTCTTAACCACTGGACTGCCAGGGAAGTCCCCCTTACCTGTTTTTAATGGTACTTTTGCTGTATTCAAAGAATAGCTCAACCATAGAGACTCCCTGGTTGACATTACTTTGGCACACCCAGCATAATACCTGAGAAGGTTTTGCCATCCATTTTGTTTGCTGACCTTCGCCGTCTGCCTTTTCTCCCCTCTCCACTCTCCGTCCTTATTTCAGCATGTGCCCTGAGAAATTTTGATCTCAGAATCCATAAATTCAAGCTTAAGATTTTTCTTTTTTTCAGTACGCGGGCCTCTCACTGTTGTGGCCTCTCCCGTTGCAGAGCACAGGCTCCGGACGCACAGGCTCAGTGGCCATGGCTCACGGGCCCAGCCGCTTCACAGCATGTGGGATCTTCCCGGACCGGGGCACGAACCCGTGTCCCCTGCATCGGCGGGCGGACTCTCAACCACTGCGCCACCAGGGAAGCCCCAAACTTAGGATTTTTACTTGAGGAATTACATTCAGTATTAAAGCACAGAGTATGTGAAAAAGCTAATTAACATTTCAAAAAGCAATAAATGATACAAATTGCCAGTAAGTGGTTTTATCAGTCAAAATCTCACTAGGAAGACAAACCATCTCAGCGATTCTCAGGTATTTACAACACAAGGAATTTTATGCAGGAAAATTGTAACACAGGTAATGAAGGAGCTGAGAACCAAATAAGAGATGGTGAAATAATCTAGAGATTAGCAACAAGAAGTCACTACTAGGAGGGACCTTCAAGATGGTGGAGGAGTAAGACGTGGAGATCACTTTCCTCCCCACAAATACATCAAAAATTCATCTACATATGGAACAACTCCTACAGAACACCTACTGAATGCTGGCAGGAGACCTCAGACTTCCCAAAAGGCAAGAAACTCCCCATGTACCTGGGTAGGGAAAAAGAAGAGAAAAACAGACAAAAGAATAGGGATGGGACCTGAAGGAGGAAAAGTGTCCACACACTAGGAAGCCCCTTCACTGGCAGAGACGGGGTGGGCGGGGAGGGGCAGCTTCAGAGCCACGGAGGAGAGCACAGCAACAGGGGTGCAGAGGGCAAAGTGGAGAGATTCCCACACAAAGGATCGGTGCCAACAGGCACTCACGAGCCCGAGAGGCTTGTCTGCTCACCCGCCAGGGTGCGTGGGAGCTGGGAGCTGAGGCTCGGGCTTCGGAGGTCAGATACCAGGGAGAGGACTGGGGTTGGCTGCGTGAACACAGCCTGAAGGGGGCTAGTGTGCCACAGCTACCCGGGAGGGAGTCCAGGAAAAAGTCTGGAACTGCCTAAGAGGCAAGGGACCATTGTTTCAGGGTGCACGAGGAGAGGGGAATCAGAGCACCGCCTAAATGAGCTCCAGAGATGGCTGCGAGCCATGGCTATCAGTGCAGACACCAGAGACGGGCATGAGACACTAAGGCTGCTGCTGCAGCCACCAAGAAGCCTGTGTGCAAGCACAGGTCACTATCCACACCTCCCCTCCCGGGAGCCTGTGCAGCCCGCCACTGGCAGGGTCCCGTGATCCAGGGACAATTTCCCCTGAGAGAACACACGGTGTGCCTTAGGCTGTTGCAACGTCATGTTGGCCTCTGCGGCCGCAGGCTCGCCCCATGCTCGGTACCCCTCCCTCTCCCCGGCCTGAGTGAGCCAGAGCCCCCTAATCAGCTGCTACTTTAACCCCGTCCTGTCTGGGCGAGGAACAGACGCCCTCAGGCGACCTACACGCAGAGGCGGGGCTAAATCCAAAGCTGAACCCCAGGAGGTGTGCGAACAAAGAAGAGAAAGGGAAATTTCTCCCAGCAGCCTCAGCAGCAGTGGATTAAATCTCCAAAATCAACTTGATGTACCTTGCATCTGTGGAACCTGAATAGATAATGAATCATCCCAAAATTGAGGCAGTGGACTTTGGGAGCAACTGTGGACTTGGTGTTTGCTTTCTGCATCTAATTTGTTTCTGGTTTTATGTTTATTTTAGTTTAGTATTTAGAGCTTATTATCATTGGTAGATTGTTTATTGATGAGGTTGCTCTCTTCCTTTTTATATATATATAAATATGTTTTTTCCTTTTTGTCTTTTTTTCAGTGTGTATGTATATGCTTCTTTGTGTGATTCTTTCTGTATAACTTTGCTTTTACCATTTGTCCTAGGGTTCTTTCTGTCCTTTTTTTTTTTTCGTATAGTTTTTTATCAGTTGTTATCATTGGTAGATTTGTTTTTTGGTTTGGTTGCTCTCTTCTTTCTTTTGTTTTTTTTTATTTATTAAAAATTTTCTTTATTTTTAATAATATTTTCTTTCATTTTTTAAAATAACTTTATTTTATATTTTTCTTTCTTTCTTTCTTTTTCTTCTCCCTTTTCTTCTGAGCCGAGTGGCTGACAGGGTCTTGGTGCTCTGGCCGGGTGTCAGACCTGTGCCTCTGAGGTGGGAGAGCTGAGTTCAGGACATTGGTCCACCAGAGACCTCCTGGCTCCATGTAATATCAAACGGTGAAAGCTCTCCCAGAGATCTCCATCTCAATGCTATGACCTAGCTCCACTAGCTAAGACCAGCAAGCTACAGTGCTGGACACCCAGTGCCAATCAACTAGCAAGACAGGAACACAAACCCACCCATTAGCAGAGAAGCAACCTAAAATCATAATAAGTTCACAGACACCCCAAAACACACCACTGGATGTGGTCCTGCCCACCAGAAAGACAAGATCCAGCCTCATCCACCAGAACACAGGCACCAGTCCCCTCCACTAGGAAGCCTACACAACCCACTGACCCAACCTTACCCACTAGAGGCAGACACCAAAAACAATCGAAACTACAAACCTGCAGCCTGCGAAAAGGAGATGCCAAACACAGTAAATTAAGCAAAATGAGAAGACAGAGAAATACACAGCAGATGAAGGGGCAAGCTAAAAACCCACTAGACCAAACAAATGAAGAGGAAATAGGCAGCCTACCTGAAAAAGAATTCAGAATAATGATAGTAAAGATGATCCCAAATCTTGGAAATAGAATGGAGAAAATACAAGAAACGTTTAACAAGGACCTAGAAGAACTAAAGAGCAAACAAACAATGATGAACAACACAAAAAATGAAATGAAAAATTCTCTAGAAGGAATCAATAGCAGAAAAACTGAGGCAGAAGAACGGATAACTGACCTGGGAGATAAAATAGTGGAAATAGCTACCACAGAGCACAATAAAGAAAAAAGAATGAAAAGAATTGAGAACAGTCTCAGAGACCTCTGGGACAACATCAAATGCACCAACATTCAAATTATAGGGGTCCCAGAAGAAGAAGAGAAAAAAAAGGGACTGAGAAAATATTTGAAGAGATTATAGTGGAAAACTTCCCTAATATCGGAAAGGAAATATTCAGTCAAGTCCAGGAAGTGCAGAGTCCCATACACAGGATAAAGCGAAGTAGAAACACGCCAAGACACATATTAATCAAACTATCAAAAATTAAATACAAAACATATTAAAAGCAGCAAGGGAAAAACAACAAATAACATACAAGGGAATCTCCATAAGGTTAACAGCTGATCTTACAGCAGAAACTCTGCAAGCCAGAAGGGAGTGGCAGACATAATTAAAGTGATGAAAGGGAAAAACCTACAACCAAGATTACTCTACCAGCAAGGATGTCATTCAGATTCGACAGAGAAATTAAAACCTTTACAGGCAAGCAAAAGCTAAGAGAATTCAGCACCACCAAACCAGCATTACAACAAATGCTAAAGGAACTTCTCTAGGCAGGAAACACAAGAGAAGGAAAAGACCTACAATAAAAAACCCCAAACAATTAAGGAAATGGTAATAGGAACACACTTATCAATAATTACCTTAAATGTAAATGGATTAAATGCTCCAACCAAAAGACACAGACTGGCTGGATGGATACAAAAACAAGACCCATATATTTGTTGTCTACAAGAGACCCACTTTAGACCTAGGGACACATACAGACTGAAGGTGAGGGGATGGAAAAAGATATTCCATGCAAATGAAATCAAAAGAAAACTGCCAGAGCAATTCTCATATCAGACAAAATAGACTTTAAAATAAAGACTATTACAAGAGACAAAGAAGGACACTACATAATGATCAACGGATCAATCTAAGAAGAAGATATAACAATTGTAAATATTTATGCACCCAACATAAGAGCACCTCAATACATGGGGCAAATGCTAACAACCATAAAAGGGGAAATCGACAGTATCACAATCATAGTAGGGGGCTTTAACACCCCACTTTAATCAATGGACGTATCATCCAAAATGAAAATAGATAAGGAAACACAAGCTTTAAATGACACACTAAACAAGATGGACTTAATTGATATTTATAGGACATTCCATCCAAAAACAACAGAATACACATTTTTCTCAAGTGCTCAAGGAACATTCTCCAGGATAGATCATATCTTGGGTCACAAACAAGCCTTGGTATTTTAAGAAAATTGAAATCGTATCAAGTATCTTTTTTGACAACAATGCTATGAGACTAGATATCAATTACAGGAAAAAATCCGTAAAAAATACAAACACATGCAAGCTAAACAATACACTACTAAATAACCAAGAGATCACTGAAGAAATCAAAAAATACCTACAAACAAATGCAGCAAAGGCAGTTTTAAGAGGGAAGTTTATAGCAATACAATCCTTCCTCAAGAAACAAGAAACGTCTCAAGTAACCTAACCTTACACCTAAAGCAATTAGAGAAAGAAAAACAAAAAACCCCCAAAGTTAGCAGAAGGAAAGAAATCATAAAGATCAGGTCAGAAATAAATGAAAAAAAAAATGAAGGAAACGATAGCAAAGATCAATAAAACTAAAATCTGGTTCTTTGAGAAGATAAACAAAATTGATAAACCATTAGCCAGACTCATCAAGAATAAAAGGGAGAAGACTCAAATCAATAGAATTAGAAATGAAAAAGAAGTAACAACTGACACTGCAGAAATACAAAGGTTCATGAGAGTTTACTACAAGAAACTATATGTCAATAAAATAGGCAACCTGGAAGAAATGGACAAATTCTTAGAAGAGCACCGCCTTCTGAGACTGAACCAGGAAGATACAGAAAATATAAACAGACCAATCACAAGCCCTAAAATTGAAACTGTGATTAAAAATCTTCCAACAAACAAAAGCCCAGGACCAGCTGGCTTCACAGGTGAATTCTACCAAACATTTAGAGAAGAGCTAACACCTATCTTTCTCAAACTCTTCCAAAGTATAGCAGAGGGAGGAACACTCCCAAGCTCATTCTATGAGGCTACCATCACCCTGGTACCAAAACCACACAAAGATGTCACAAAAAAAGAAAACTACAGGCCAATATCACTGATGAATGTAAATGCCAAAATCCTCAACAAAATACTAGTAAACAGAATCCAACAGCATATTAAAGGGATCATACACCATGATCAAGTGGGGTTTATCCCAGGATTGCAAGCGTTCTTCAATATACGCAAATCAATCAATGTGTTACACCATATTAACAAACTGAAGGAGAAAAGCCTATGATCATCTCAGTAGATGCAGAAAAGGCTTTTGACAGAATTCAACATCCATTTATGATAAAAACCCTCCAGAAAGTAGGCATAGAGGGAACTTACCTCAACATAGTAAAGGTCGTATATGACAAACTACAGCCAGGGTCATTCTCAATGATGAAAAACTGAAACCATTTCCACTAAGATCAGGAACAAGACAAGGTTGCCCACTCTCACCACTATTATTCAACATAGTTTTGGAAGTTTTAGCCACAGCAATCAGAGAAGAAAAAGAAATAAAAGGAATACAAATCAGACAAGCAGAAGTAAATCTGTCACTGTTTGCAGATGACATGATACTATATGTAGAGAATCCTACAGATGCTACCAGAAAACTACTAGAGCTAATCAATAAATTTGGTAAAGTAGCAAGATACAAAGTCAATGCACAGAAATCTCTTGCATTCCTATACAGTAATGAGGAACAATCTGAAAGAGAAATTAAGGAAACACTCCCATTTGCTGTTGCAACAAAAAGAGTAAAATACCTAGGAATAAACCTACCTAAGGAGACAAAAGACCTGTATGCAGAAAACTATAAGACACTGATGAAAGAAATTAAAGATGATACAAACAGATGGAGAGATATACCATGTTCTTGGATTGGAAGAATCAACATTGTGAAAATGACTATACTACCCAAAGAAATCTAAAGATCCAATGCAATCTCTGTCAAACTACCAATAGGATTTTTCACAGAACTAGAACAAAAAAATTTCACAATTTGTACGGAAGCACAAAAGACCCCGAATGGCCAAAGCAATCTTGAGAAAGAACAACAGAACTGGAAGAATCAGGCTCCCTGACTTCAGGCTATATTACAAAGCTACACTAATCAAGATAGTATGGTACTGGCACAAGAACAGAAATATAGATCAGTGGAACAAGATAGAAAGCCCAGAGATAAACCCACGCACATATGGTCAGCTTATCTTTCACAAAGGAGGCAAGAATATACAATGGAGAAAAGACAGCCGCTTCAATAAGTGGTGCTGGGAAAACTGGACAGCTACATGTAAAAGAATGAAATTAGAACACTCCCTAACACCATACACAAAAATAAACTCAAAATGGATTAAAAACATAAATGTAAGGCCAGACACTATAAAACTCTTAGAGGAAAACATAAGCAGAACACTCTATGACATAAATCACAGCTAGATCCTTTTTGACCAACCTCCTAGAGAAATGGAAATACAAACAAAAATGAACACATGGGACCTAATGAAACTTCAAAGTTTTTGCACAGCAAAGGAAACCATAAACAAGACGAAAAGACAACATTCAGAATGGGGGAAAATATTTGCAAATGAAGCAACTGAGAAAGGATTCATCTCCAAAATATACAAGCAGCTCATGCAGCTCAATATCAAAAAAACAAACAACCCAATCCCAAAATGGGCAGAAGACCTAAACAGACATTTCTACAAAGAAGATATTCAGATTGCCAGCAAACACATGAAAGGATGCTCAATATCACTAATCATCAGAGAAATGCAAATCAAAACTATAATGAGGTATCACCTCACACCAGTCAGAATGGTCATCATCAAAAAATCTACAAACAATAAATGCAGGAGAGGGTGTGGAGATAAGGGAATCCTCTTTCACTGTTGGTGGTAATGTAAATTGATACAGCCACTATGGAGAACAGTATGGAGGTTCCTCAAAAAACTAAAAATAGAACTACCATGTGACTCAGCAATCCCACACTGGGCATATACCCTGAGAAAACCATAATTCAAAAAGAGTCATGTACCACAATGTTCCCTGCAGCTCTATTTACAATAGCCAGGACATGGAAGCAGCCTAAGTGTCCATTGACAGAGAAATGGATAAAGAAGGTGTGACACATATATACAATGGAATATTAACCATAAAAAGAAACGAAATTGAGTTATTTGAGTGAGGTGGATGGACCTAGATAGAGTCTGTCATACAGAGTGAAGTAAGTCAGAAAGAGAAAAACAAATACCATATTCTAACACATATATATGGAATCAAAAAAAAAAAAAGTGTTCTGAAGAACCTAGGGGCAGGACAGGAATAAAGATGCAGACGTAGGGAATGGACTTGAGGACACGGGAAGGGGGAAGGGTAAGCTGGGACGAAGTGAGAGTGTAGCATTGACATATATACACTGCCAAGTGTAAAATAGATAGCTAGTGGGAAGCAGCTGCATGGCACAGGGAGATCAGCTCTGTTCTTTGTGACCACCTAGAGGGGTTGGATAGGGAGGGTGGGGGGGAGACGCAAGAGGGAGGAGATATGGGGATATATGTATATGTATAGCTTATTCACTTTTTTATACAGCCGAAACTATCACACCATTGTAAATCAATTATACTCCAATAAAGATGTTAGAAAGAAAAAGGTCACTACTACCACCACCACCCCTTCCATCTGAAGAAACTCAGGGAGGTACAACATTATTGCACAGAGTACAAACATCATTTCAGGAAAAAAAAAGAAAGAATATTTAATTTGGTTAGGTAGAGAGAAGTACAATGTGATTCAACTCTCTATTTCTCTTTCCCCTGCTCCCCAGAAGCACAGAAAGCCCTGTAAAAATTGCTATTTTTGAAGAGGAAGCTTCTCACTTTTTCTAGGAGGTGCCAGCCTGCATGTCAATGCTAAAGGGTAAAAGTATTTTTAAAAAGCCATAAAAATTGTAATCACATCACCTTGTTTTATGGGTTTTTAAAAAATCTCTAAAAAGAGGGAAGGAACTTAATGCGTAGCCAAAGTAGTGTGAGGAGTGATACCGATCACATATAAGCCAGTGTTTTTCCCTACTGAAGAAGTGCATACCCCCACCCCATGAGAATGTTCTTTGAAGTAACCTTTATGCTGTATCATGACCAAAGGTATGGTCTATTATTTGATTCTCAAAGAGATGGTTTATAAAATCTCTGCCACTCAGAGGAAGTGAAATATAGTTATTAAAGTAATACATTCCTGTTTTCTGCAAGCATGAATAGGCAACTTTTAGCTTCTGGAAATGATTATCTAACTCCAACTTGCCCGTGGGTGGATTAGCATCCTTGATGAGTGTTGGTCAAGAAAGAAGCCAATGACTTTGCTGAATGTGCCAGTTTTTTGGCTTTCTCTAAAAGAAGAAATCACAAACCATAAGGTTAATTAAACTGATTTTCATGGCTCTGTTTAATCTATTTCCTTGGCTTTGAGAACTTCATTTTTTTTAACTCTTCCGTTTCTTTAATATTACTTAAAATTTCTGTTGAAAGAATTTTAAGACAGATTTTAGAAGTAATGTGAGAGAGGACAATGATAAAACATTTAGAAATAGAAGTTTGAAAAATGCAATGTTATTTAATAGGATGAGCTTCAAAGTTAAAAGGCTCAAATTCTATTTGTAATTCTGCCTCTATTCAGTTGTATTGTTAATGTTATATTCCTTAACCTTTCCATGTCTGTTCCCCGAGTCTGCATGTAGGTTAATAGTATTTCTATTCATTGCAGAAACTTTGCATGAGGTTTGAATGAGGTCTATAAAATTTGCTTTAAAATAAAAGCCCCTCAGTACAAAAATACAGTAATACTCTTTGTTATGGACTGAATGTTTGTGTCCTCCCAAAATTCGTACGTTGGAGCTCTGACCTCTAATGTGACTGTATTTGGAGTCAGGGCCTGTGGGGAGGCGATAAAAATTAAATGAAGTCATAAGGGTCGGGCCTCAGTCCAGCAGGGCTGGCACCCTTGTAAGAAGTGGAAGGAACGCTAGAACTCACAGCATGAGGATGGCTGTCTACAGGAAGAAAGTTACCACCAGAAACCAACCCCATCAGACCTTTATCTGGGACTTCTAGCCTCCAGAACTGTGAAAAATAAGCCTTTTGTTTAAGCCACCCAGTCTGTGGTATTTTTATTATGGCAGCCCATGTAGATTAAGGTACCCTTGACATTACATTATCTTTAAATCCTACAAAACTTTTAAATCTTCATTCAAGAAATGGCTTGCTGAAAAACCTGGTTTTACCACTTAAAAGTCACACTTTAAGAGAAAGAAATACTACTAACACAACATTGTAAATCAACTATCCTTCAATAAAATATATTTTAAAAGAGGAAGAAAGGAATATTTAATGAGTACTTACTTAGCACCAGACATTGTTTTAGGTGCATTTTAAAAAATGTATTTAATAATTTAACCCTCAGAAGAACTGTAGGTGGTAGATATTTTTGTCCCTATTTTACAGATAAGGCAACTAAGACTTACCCAAGGTTGTATAGTTAGTTAAGTGATAGGAATGAGATTCAGAGTCCCTCTGAAGCTTTTAAATTACACTCTAATTCCTTCTGTGTTTCTACTACTGTACTGCACTCAGTAGAATGCCAGGCAGAGTGCAAAGACCAGAAACTTAGTGAAGTGACTTACGATCGCAGAGCTAATTAGAGAAGTGAAGATCAATATTGCTCACGTTTTGCACTCCATTTTTAAGCCTGTGTAAGTGCTAACCATTAGTCATGAGAAATATCAGAAGATGTTGAACAAAATGAATTGCATATGGAACCAATCTTAAACCATAAAATGAGCCTGAAATTTAGAATCTTTCTACTTTTTGTCTCTCAAAGAATGGAAGTAACAGTTGATAAGAAAGATGGATAGTAGTGACATATGATGTACTGACCTGTCTTCATCCTAGAAAACAGATTCTAAGGTACAAAGAAGATGAAGTTATGGCTAGATACCTTTTCTCACTTTCAAATGATGGTACTTTTTGGTATTTTATGATAACCACTGCCATACCTTCATGGGTACTTGTCACTCTGAAAACTCTTTGTCAAGTGTGAAGGTTGACTTTTCCCAAATTCCATTTTTGATTAGAATGAGCTATATAGGTATTGATCTGAAAAGTTCACTTCTTTTTACTCTTTAATTGACTTTGGATTTGAATTCCCAACTCCACGACTTTTGAGCTGTATAATTAATCTTGGGCAAGATACTTAATACCTCTGAGCTCCCACCCCCAACCCATTGGGGGTAATAGAATCACATTCAAAGGGTCATTGTGAAGATTAAGAACGCTTGGGACTTCCCTGGGGGTCCAGTGGTTAAGAATCCGTCTTGCAATGCAGTGGACATCGGTTCGATCCCTGGTCAGGGAACTAAGATCCCACATGCCACCCAGCAACTAAGCCCACATGGCACAGCTAATGAGCCTGCGTGCCACAGGTAGAGAGAAGCCTGCGCACTGCAACGAAGAGCCCTCATGCCACAACGAAAGATCCCGCGTGTCACAACTAAGACCCGATGCAGCCAAAAAATAAATAAAAATTTTTAATAAAAGAATGCTTGTGAAACAATTACCACAAGGTAGGCACATATTATGGCCTCAGAAATGTTAGCTGATCTCATTGTGAACTATGGTATTGACCATACCTCTGAAGATGGGAAAATAACATCAATTTTAGAGGGTTATAAAATGGTACTTTGTACCTTCTGAATATTTCTAAAACCTTGATTCAGGAGATGAACTTCCAGTACTAATTTATTTTGTCAGATACTCAGGATACCTAAATTAAAAACACTGTGGATAAATAAAATACAGTTGACTCTTGAACAAGTTGGGGTTAGGGCCGCTGATCCTCGATGCAGTGGAAAATCCCTGTATAACTTAGTAGTTAGTTAGCCTTCCATGTACGCAGTTCCTCTTTATCTGTGGTTCTGCATCCTCGGATTCAACTAATCTTGGATAGGGTAGTACTGTAGTATTTACTACTGAAAAAATTCCACGTGTAAGTGGACCTGTGCAGTTCAAACTCATGTTGTTTAAGGGTTAACTGTAGTTCTTAATGGATATTGGGATAGATAGAACTAAAAATATGTTCCTAATGACAATATATATGATTTAAAAAATATTGATATAGGTGGTAGGACAGGAACATGGATAAAAAAAGCTACATACCTTAAGTTCCATGAGAAGACTGTGTCATAGTGAGTGAGTACTTACCTGTTAATAAAAGGAGACAAGTCAAAAGAAGTAAACAAGTATTAATAGATCTCTGTGCCTGAAATGACTGGTGAGGAATGAAAGCAGTTCATGTTGCCAGTTCTGAATTGAAGAAAAATGTTTTAATTATAGTAGTAGGATCTTTGTAATTAAATAATGCACATGTATCAGTTCTAAAATACTACTGAGCATCTCTATAGACAAGAACAGTGCTAGGTTACTGGGAATACAATTTAAAGTAAGATAGAGTTCCCACCCTCAAGCAGACACAGACAGTAATAGAAAAAGTCCCTAAGTATATTAGATTTTATTGCTGCAGTGAGAAATTACCATAAACTTAGTGGCTTAAAAGAGCATAAGTTTATTAGCTTCAGTTCTGTAGGTCAGAAATCTTATGTGGATCTCACTGGGTTAAAATCAGGGTGTCAGCAGGGCTGTGTTCCTTTCTGGACACTTTACAGGAGAATTCATTTCCTTGCCTTTTCTAGTTTCTAGAAGCCATCCATGTTCTTTGGCTCATAATCCTTTCCTCCATCTTCAAAACCAGCAGCAATGGGGGTCCAGTTCTTTTCACACTGCCATCTCTTTGGGTCTCTGTAGCTGGGAATGGTGTTCTGATTATAAGGACTCATGTGATTAGATTGGGCCCACCTGGATAATCCTGGATGATTATTTATTTTTAACATCTTTATTGGAGTGTAATTGCTTTACAATGGTGTGTTAGTTTCTGCTTTATAACAAAGTGAATCAGCTATACATATCATATCCCCATATCTCCTCCCTCTTGTGTCTCCCTCCCACCCTCCCTCCCTATCCCACCCCTCTAGGTGGTCACAAAGCACTGAGCTGATCTCCCTGTGCTAGGCAGCTGCTTCCCACTAGCTATCTATTTTACATTTGGTAGTCTATATATGTCAATGTTACTCTCTCACTTCATCCCGGCTTACCCTTCCCCGTCCATGTGTCCTCAAGTCCATTCTCTATGTCTGTGTCTTTATTCCTGTCCTGCCCCTAGGTTCATCGGAACCAATTTTTCAAATAGTTTAGCAAAAACCAGTAGATGTGAAAGTGTTACTCAAGAGATTGTTCCTTGTGGGGGGGGGCGTTGGGGGGGAAACTCTTCTAAAGCACCTGGCCTTGATTCTGTGGCTTCTGTTCCTTTTTAAATCAATTGTTTTGAGGTATAATTTACTATGCAAAGAACTAAGCCTAAGTGTACAATTACTGAGTTTTGACAAGCATATAAATCTATGTAACCACCACCACAGTCACATAGAATATTTCCATTGCTCCAGAAGTTCCTTGTGCCTCTTTGCAGTTAATTTCTTTCTGCTTCTGGCCACAGAACGGCACTTAACCTGCTTCTGACATTACAGATTAGTTATAGATTCTGTATTAAAAAGTATTATTTTTTTGAAATTCGGATTATTTTATGGTTTTTAAAACTATTTTAATGGATTACGTTGGTTTAGAACTTCAGGGGTTTCCAAATTAAAACAGTTTTCCTTCTGCTGTTTATGCTGGTCCTCTCAGCACTGAGGTTTCCTAGGAAAGATATTACCTGCAATTTACAGATAAGAAAACTGAGACACAGTTATAGAGACCCAGAGTTAGTATAGGACAGTGTGAATTCTTGCTTGTTGAAAAAGGAGCTCAGTTGGAAGTTTTATGAAGGGAATGAAAATATCTATTTTGATTTGACTGTGTCTGTGCATTTTTGTTTCAAATCAGTTCTTTTTACCTCTTTTGTCTCTAGCACATTAAGTTCTGATTTTTTTTGGTTAAGTTATTTTATTTATTTTTGGCTGCATTGGGTCTTCGTTGCTGCATGTGGGCTTTCTCTAGTTCAGGCAAGCGGGGGCTACTCTTTGTTGCGGTGCTCAGGCTTCTCATTTGTGGTGGCTTCTCGTTGCGGAGCACAGGCTCTAGGCGTGCGGGCTTCAGTAGTTGCAGCACACAGGCTCAGTAGTTGTGGCTCGCAGGCTCTAGAGCGCAAGCTCAGTAGCTGTGGCACATGGGCTCAGTTGCTTGGCAGCATGTGGGATCTTCCCGGACCAGGGCTCGAACCTGTGTCCCCTGCATTGGCAGGTGGATTCTTAACCACTGCTCCTCCAGGAAAGTCCCAGTTCTGATAAATTTATAAAGAATGAAAATAAGGGTTTAGGATTTGTGCTGAGTCTCTCCCCCTCCCCCACTTTTTAAGCGACTTTGATCAAATCACCAAGTTTCTGAAGTTTAGTTTTCTTATCTGCAAAATGAAAATTAAAATTCAGAGTTGTCATAGGAATTAAAACAAAGTGTATGAATGGACAGAAGTCTATTTAATTTTGGGAGAGATTGTACTGGTTGTTTTGTCTTCTTCTTGTTAGGTTCTTTTAATTTAGGCACATGCTAGATGATCAGATCAACTTAAAAAAACAACCTCTAAGGGAACATAGAGAATGCTAAGACTCTTAAAATGACATGTACTATCTGTTAGAGTGAAAATTTTCTAAGGGGAAAGAAGAAGATTGGAAATAAAGAGTAGTCAATTTTTGATCCTGAGAAGAAAACAAAAAAAATGACTTATAATTTTCTTTTTTAAAATTGCATTTATTTCTGCTCAAAATAAAACTACCATAGAATCTTTCATACATCCTATCTCTGGAATCCTAGAATCCTCTTAAATGAAACTACTTGACTCTGATGTCATTTTGCTATTATAAAAATTCACCCCTCTTGCCCAGGTTGCAAGATAGACATGTTCTCTTTAAAAATCTGCTTTATAGGGACTTCACCGGTGGTGCAGTGGTTAAGAATCCGCCTGCCAGTGCAGGGGACACGGGTTCCATCCCTGGTCTAGGAAGATCCCACATGCCGTGGAGCAACTAAGCCTATGCACCACAACTACTGAGCCTGCACTCTAGAGCCCACGAGCCACAACTACTGAAGCCCGCACGCCTAGAGCCTGGGCTCTGCAACAAGAGAAGCCACCACAAAGAGCAGCCTGCGCACCACAATGAAGAGTAGCCCCCGCTTGCCACAACTAGAGAAAGCCCGTGCGCAGCAACAAAGACCCAACACAGCCAAAAATAAATAATTAATTAATTTTAAAAAACAAACAAAAAATAGGTTTTAAAAAAAATCTGCTTTATAGTCAGTAATAATAGGTTCTGAAGAATTTCTCTACTCGGGATTCTGGTAATTCATTTCTTGATTTAAAAACCTTTCAATAGGACTTCCCTGGTGGCGCAGTGGTTGAGATTCCGCCTGCTGATGCAGGGGACACGGGTTCGTGCCCCGGTCTGGGAAGATCCCACATGCAGCGGAGCGGCTAGGCCCATGAGCCATGGCCGCTGAGCCTGCGCGTCCAGAGCCTGTGCTCCGCAAGGGGAGAGGACACAACAGTGAGAGGCCCGCGTACTGAAAAAAAAAAAAAAATATATATATATATATATATACTCCAATTTAGCTCTATTTCCTCCTCCCCTTCTGTGCTATTGTTATTATATATATTATAGCTATGTATGTTAAAAACCTAATAGTGTAATAATAATTATATAATTTTATGCTTTTTAAAGAAGCAGAGAGAAGAATGGAAGCAAGTTTTTTTTATAGAGTTTCTTATACTAAATCTTATTATTTATCATTTGTTATCTTCCTTTCTGTGAATTCAAGTAACTTTTTGGTGTCATTTCCTTACTCCAATACAACTTTGCTTCTTCTTACTTATCTTATGCTGTTATTATCAAATATGTTACATTCCTAAATGTTGCAGGCTCAATAATACAACTATATACATATTGTTTTATATATTCAATAATTGCTTTTTAAATAGTTGAGAGGTGAAGAAATGTGCATTTATATTATATCTTTGATTTTTTAAAGTGGATTTGAATTACTTTGGGGGTCATATGCTTTCAACCTGAATAGTTTCCTTTACTATTTCTTGTATTCTTACTCCAATACAACTTTGCTTCTTCTTACTTATCTTATGCTGTTATTATCAAATATATTACATTCCTAAATGTTGCAGGCTCAATAATACAACTATATACATATTGTTTTATATATTCAGTAATTGCTTTTTAAATAGTTGAGAGGTGAAGAAATATTATATCTTTGATTTTTTAAAGTGGATTTGAATTACTTTGGGGGTCATATGCTTTCAACCTGAATAGTTTCCTTTACTATTTCTTGTAAGGCAGGTCTGCTAGCAATGAATTCTCAGCAATGAATTCTTTCAGTGTTTGTTTATCTGGGAATGTCTTTATCTGTCTTCATTTTGAAAGATGGTTTATGGTTTTACTGAATATAAGATTCTATTTTTTGGGGGGGGAGGCTGCAGCAAATGGCATGTTGGATATTAGTTCCCCAACCAGGGATTGAACCCATGCCCCCCGCAGTGGAAGTGGACCACCAAGGAAGTCCCCTGAATATAAGATTCTTGGTTGACGTATTTTTTGGGTTTCAGCACTTTGAATATGTCATCACACTGCCTTTTAGCCTTCATTATTTTTGATGAAAAATCTGGTGTAATCTTTTTGGGATTTCCTTGTGAGTGAGAAGTTGTTCTCTTGCTGCTTTCAAGATATTTACTATGATATGTCTTGTATATGTATGATGTCTCTTCGTGCTTTCCTACTTGGAATTTGTTGAGCTTCTTGGAAATGTAGATTGTTTTAATCAAATTTGGTAAGTTTTTAGCCATTATTTCTTTGAATATTTTTTCTCTTCCTTTCTCTACTTCTGTGAAAAAAGTTTTCTTCTCTCTGCTCACCATGTATATGTTACAGTGCTTTATGGTTTTCCACTTTTTTCTGAGACTGTTCATATGTGTTCTTTCTTTTTTCTCTATGTTCTTCAGATTGTACAATGTCTATCCATCTATATTCAAGTTCGCTGATTTTTCTGCTAATTGATATTTACCGTTCAGTCCCTGGAATGCATTTTTCTTCTTGGTTATTGTACTTTTCAACTCCTGAATTTCCATTATTTAAAATAATTTCTATATCTTAATGATATTGTCTATTTGACAAGAAATTATCAGGGCTTCCTTTACTTTTTTAAAGCATTTTTTCCTTTAATTCTTTAGACATATTTATAATAGTTGTTTTAAAGTCTTTGCCTGCTAAGTCCAACATCTGAACTCTTTCAAAGGCAATTTCTGTTGCTTGCTCTTTTTTCTTATGTAGGGACCATACTTTTCTGTTTCTTTGCATGTTTCATAACTTTTTACCAAAAACTGGACATTTTATTTTATTTTATTTTTTAAATTAATTTTTATTGGAGTATAGTTGATTTACAGTGTTGTGTTAGTTTCTGCTGAACAGCAAAATGAATCATTTATACATATTCATATATCCACTCTTTTTTAGATTCTTTTTCCGTATAGGTCATTACAGAGTATTGAGTAGAGTTCCCTGTGCTATATAGTAGGTCCTTATTAGTTATCTATTTTATATATAGTAAAAACTGGATATTTTAGATAACGTAGCAACTGAGGATATGATTCCACCCCCAATTCCCACACATTCACCAAATTGGATGTTGTTGTTTACTTGTTTATTTGTTTAGTGGCTTGGCTGGACCATTTTAGTGGTCTATTTTCTCTATAGTGTGTAGCTACTGATCAGGAGTCACAATGTTTGGCATGCACAGAATCATCCTAGGATGATGGTGGTTTTAGCAGGGCTGTCTTTGGTTGTCTCTTTCTCTGTTCTCTTTGTTTAGCTGTCTGTCTCTATAGGTATCACACCCATCTGTTAGCTTCCACTAATTGCTCATTATCATTATAATTAGCTCATTATCAGTACTGCCTGTAACATAAATTCTTCCACAGGCTGATGCAATTAATATTGGGCCTCATTGCAGGTGTAATTTTGCAGCCAGTCTTTGAGGTTTTTTTCTCAGGAGGACTCTTTTTAGCTGCTTCTTTCCCTGGTTCTCCCTAGTAAAATTCTAGCTGTTGTAGCTTGTTACTCTCAAAGATTTACCAGTCTCTTAATTGCTTACCACCAAAATCTCTATTATCTTCTGTAGTGCCCTCACTATTAACTTTCCCACACTGTGTTCCAAATAAAGTCATTTCCCTTGGGGAACACTTTGGAGCTTTCTCTCTTTTTCTGTCCTGCCTTTACCCCTGGGCTAAACCTCTGCCACTGCCTGGAGTAGGAAGTGAGCTAATGGCCCCTTCTCTTGGAATGACACTGCTGCTTGGTCTTCTGGGTGTCTTCTGTTGCAGAAACTTTAACCGTATGAGCAAGCTGGGGCAAGGGCAGTTGGGATCCCAGTGTTCCTGGCTTGCCTGCTGTGGTAGAACTTCTGTCCCACAAGTGGGGGCTGGCTGGAAGAAGTGAGGACCAGACCTCTCAGCTGCTCTTGTCTCTTACAGAGCTTCTGCAACAAAGAGGTGGAAGTAAGAGAAATGCAGGTGGACTGCCCCTCCTAGCAGATATCATAATCCTCAATTGGGATTTGGGTGTAGAGGAAGGCCTACATTCTTGATTGCTCTCATCTGAAATAGCAACTGTGGCTTGATAGTATCTAAATTTCCTTACAACTTATTTACAAATTTAGAAAACAGTATCTATTTGTAAGCTGCATAATGTTGCTCTAATAATGTCTTTAACACTCATACAAAAGTGTAGTAATATCAAGATAGCTTAAAATAGCAAAAGTTGCAGTAATTTTTTTACATAGGGTTTTTATATGTTATATATGTTACAAGCTAGTGAAGAACATGCAGCACACACATGAGAGGATATATTATTTACTGTTTTCTATTATGCCTAAACAGTTGAAAATACTGAAAATGTATAACCATTTGTCCTTGGGCCTTATTGGATGTTGAATGCAGTGAAGTATTTTTTGGATCTAGGGTATCTGTGATTAGCTCATAACAGCATTAAGCAATGAGGTTGCCTTTTATTGCTGTTACTTGTTATCAAATAGAAAAATGCCTTTAGGCATTAGGTAGCAGAAGGTGAAATACTTAGTTTCATTAGTTCCAGAGACTTGATGCAATATAGTTACACACCTCACAGCTGAATGACAAATCTTTGCTACTCTTAAACTCTTTGGGAAGGTTATTTTGGATTATATAGATGGGTCTGATATAATCACAAGGGTCCTTATAATAGGGAAACAGGAGATGAAAGTTAGTGGTAGATGTGATGTGAGGAAGGGGTCATGAGCCACGGAATGGAGGAGGCCTCTAGAAGTGGAAAAGGGTAAGGAAACAGATTCTTGTCTCAGAGCCTCTAGAAGAAACTAGCCTTACTGAAACCTTGACTTTATTTAGCCCAGTGAGACTTATTTCGAATTTCTGACCTCCAGAACTGTAAGAGAATAAATATGTTATTTTAAAACACTAATTTTGTGGTAATTTATTACAGAAAGAATAAGAAACGAATAAAACAAGGAAGACCTGACTTACCGTAACAGTGTGGTAAAGGTAGTCTAGTGCTAATAAAATATTTGTATTTTCTGAGTACTTTGATTTTTGTTTCAGGAAAAACTTGTCTGACTTTTAAAGTTTTAGGCATCTTCATAGTTTTATATCCTAGCAGTTAGACTGCACTAGGATTATCTGATGTCATCTTTCTTCTGTTTCTAAAAGTGAAATGAGAAGTAGATCAGAGCAGAAAGGTTTAATTGAATTCACACAAATAATCCCATAGGTTAGTATTATACATTACCAAATTAATGCTTTCCTTTTTGTTCTGTATTACTAATATGATTGCTTACATTGTTGCCTCAAAACCAAGACTTAAAATCAACTATTAAAGGCAAATAAGTTCTGTCATCACAGGCTTATCTGAGACTTCTGTTCTGAGCAAATACAGGCTTCTTTCAGAAGTAAATGGATTTTAAAAGCACAATGAAAGGAATGTTCCATTTAAATGGTAAGCTAATAAGTGTCACAAATACAGTATTTTTTTTGAAAACATTTAATTTTTTTTGATTAACATTTAATGCAGTTATAAAATTTACTGCATAATTCTCAAATTGTGTCATTGGGAAGCTGTATGAAAACTGCCATATATTAAGTAATTATCACATGAAAGATGTTCAACACTGAGAAGAAAATTTGTAAAATGACATGCTTTTTTTTTTTCCTTTTTTTCTTTTCTCTTTTTTTTGCTTATTTATAGGTAAATCCTCACTGAGACTACCTAGTATAAGAAACAGGGAAAGGATGATTTTTATTTTTAAGCTGTTTGGAACCTAAGTCATAATTTGTAACTAGAGCATGGGGTCTTTTTGCCAAGACTGCCCTGAATGACTAGGTTGCCCAGGCTAAGTCTGTTGGCTGGTTTGATTTTTATTATTTAAAACTCTGTTGTTGTTTAGCAAGTGATATTTATTCACTACAAATAAATTAGAACATGCAATTGTGTGAAAATAAGACCTAGTGATACATTCACTTTTAACAGTTTGGTATAGAACCTTCCTGACTTTTCCTGTATATGTTATTTCTAAGCTGTTTTTATCACATAGCATTACATTGAATATCTTTTCATGTGACACTGACATGAGAATTTTAATACGCGGCAGTTTTTCATAAAGCTTAAGTTCAGAATCTAGAATCAGACTTTGATTCTGGACTTTTCAACTTAACACATGAGTTGGAAAATAAACCTCATTTGTAAAATGGAGATAAATTATAGGATTGTTGTAAAGATTAAATGAGATCATATGAAGCATTTAACACAAAATCTGATATACAGCATCATTTAATAAATGGTCACTATCTTTATTCAGGTGTTCTGTTACATGAACATACTATTGGTAATGTAACAATTCCTTATTGTTAGAAAACTTTTTCTAATGTTTCACAGTTAAAAAAAAATGCAACATTTAAGCAACCTCTAAAATGCCAAGAAGCCTTACGAGGTGTGGGATTGGAGGATTGAATTTTGGGACGGCTCATGATCAAGAATAACATCCATATACTCTTTTTTAGTTTTTAATAGAATGATAGCTCAGTCTTATTTTGTAGGCAAATACATGTAAAATAATGTACTGCTATAGTCTGTTTATACTGTATCTCTAATACTGAGTTATTTCACTGTTTATAAGTTCAATTTAGAATGTGGTAGGCGAAAAGAAAAAACTTCCAGTTATGTTTACTTAACTATGTTGTTTAAACAGGACACTGAGGTATACAATAACAATTGGTACATGAGATGACCTATAGTTATAATGCTCTCTTTGCCAGTGGTTAGGTGTGTGATTTTTGGACAAGTTACTAATACCACTGGACTATAGTTTCTTCTGAGTAAAATGAAGACAGTGGACTAGATCAGCAATTTTCAAATTTGAGTATTGTGCAGATCCTTTCAAAGGAATATTCAAATTCTTAAACTATATTGTTGTTTTTAATTATGTACTCAGCTTTAGTGTAGACAAACATGAAGCTAAATAAGAAGTTCCCTCTGCTGCATCCATGTAGAGCTACAAAACCAAAACAAGTGTAGTACAAACAAAACTACAAAACCAATGTATTAACATCAGCATGATGAATGATAATGGTTTGCTGAAACTAAAATGCTGCTGCTTCCCATGTGAATATGTTATTCCTTGCTACACTATAGGTTCTTTTGCATTGGGCTACCTAGACTACAGTGCATGAGATGCCAATTTAATTCTCCTGACATGTTGTTTTTATTAAAACTATTATAAGTCTTTGGTTTAGTGTATCATGATATCATTTGGCCTTCACTGGCTCAACTGTATCGCCTGCCTCTCTACTTTTCTCATTAGCCTAGGATAGTGAGGGAAATTGATGATTTCCTGTGTTGGTAAATACAAATATGGGCACAAATATCCTGGCAACACTTAATTATAAAGTATTCATTCAGATGACCCAAATTTTCAAAGATCATCCGTGGTAAATGCAGAAAATTTTAAACGTTTTATAGAAAACTCCTAAATTCTTGAATATACAGCCACAGATTTGGGCTGTGGTCCACACTGAGAACATCAAACTAGATCATTAAGACACTTCTATGATTCTGCGACTAGGAAGCTGTTCCTGTAAGTAATGATGGCAACATATCCACACATTCCAGGGTGTCTTACTCTCTTAGATTAGGAAAATGTATTTATGAAGTAAGGGTATTTTTTTTTTAAAGATTTAATTTTATTTATTTTTGGCTGCATTGGGTCTTCCTTGCTGCGTGGGGCTTTCTCTAGTTGTGGCGAGCAGGGGCTACTCTTCATTGCTGTGCACGGACTTCTCCTTGCAGTGGCTTCTCTTGTTGCGGAGCACGGGCTCTAGGCGCACGGGTTTCAGTAGTTGTGGTGCACAGGCTTAGTTGCTCCATGGCATGTGAGATCTTCCCGGACCAGGAATCGAACCCGTGTCCCCTGCATTGGCAGGCGGATTCTTATCCACTGCACCACTGGGGAAGTCCCGGGTATTTTTTAAGTAAGCAAAAATTATATTGTCTAATTGCTGGAGGGCGGTGGTTCTCAAGAGGAGGTAATTTTGCCACCCCCCCACCCCAGCCCGTAGATATTTGGAGACATTTTTGGTTGTCAAAAACTGATTGGGGGCAGCATTGATTCTGGCATCAGTGGCTAGAGGCCAAGGATGCTTCTAAACATATTACAATGCACAGGACAGCCCCCTACAACAAAGAATTATCCAGCCCAAAATGTCAGTAGTACTGAAGTTAAGAAACCCTGCTGTAGGCCAAGGGTCCCCAACCCCTGGGACCCAGATTGGTACCGGTCCTGTTGGGAACCAGGCTGCACAGCAAGAGGTGAGTGGCGGGCGAGTGAGCGAAGCTTCATCTGCTGCTCCCTATTGCTCCCCATCGTTCACATTACCGCCTGAACCATGCTCCCTCCCCCACCCCCCACTGCTGCTGTAGGGCATTATAACCAAAACCAAGGGTAGTTTTAGAGATAAAGAACAGCATGATCATATTCATAAAAACTTCATTATTGGAAGTAAAAAACGCCCTGTAGCTTATCCTATAATATCAACCAGGACTACTTAAAATCAAGTATTTGTGAAATAGATACTAACTTTAAGAAAAAAAATTTTTTTCTTTAATGGATCGAGGAACAAAAGAATGCAAGTATGGTGCCACTCGGTTTTTTTTTTTTTTTGCCCGTGTTGGGTCTTGCTGCACGCGGGCTTTCTCTAGTTGGGGTGAGTGGGGGCTCCTCTTCGTTGCGGTGCGCAGGCTTCTTGTTGCGGTGGCTTCTCTTGTTGCAGAGCACGGGCTCTAGGCGCGCAGGCTTCAGTAGCTGTGGCACGCGGGTTCAATAGTTCTGGCTCGTGGGCTCTAGAGTGCAGGCTCAGTAGTTTTGACACACGGGCTTAGTTGCTCTGCGGCACGTGGGATCTTCCTGGACCAGAGCTCGAACCTGTGTCCCCTGCATTGACAGGCGGATTCCTAACCACTGCGCCACAGGGAAAGCCCACTACTCAGGCTTTCTTAAAGCAAATGTGGTTTCTATATGTCAGTTGCAGAAGCTGTTACCTAAGAAAATAAACTTTGATTTCTCATACATTTTCTCTTTAATTTCTGGTATAAGTCTTTATGTTACACAATTGAATTTGAAAGAATAACCTTTCTAATTGTGGTTCAAAATCATATCAAAGCGATGCCTGAAATATGAAAATCTACCTACCTATCCTGTATGAAACCTTGCTGAATGAAAAAAGCATTGTGTTTTAGCACTAGGGTCGCTTTTTCTTTTAATATTTTTTGGTTTAGTTTTACTTCTTATCATAGAAAAATTTCAAAATACACAAGGTGAGGAGAATAATATAATTAATCCATGAACCCCAACGTACCCATTATTTAGCTTCAGCATATGAACCTTTTGCTAATCTTGTTATATCTTCCCCTCCCCCCACTAGCTCCCTTCCCAGAATTATTTTAAATCAAATTACAGACATCATATTATTCCATCCATAAATACTTTGTAACTAAAGTGAAGTCAGAGAAGGTGTTATCTTGTGGGTACGCTATGGGGGAAGTGGAATTGTGGCAAGTCTTTGGAATGGTGGCTTATTGCAAATAAGTGGATAACCCAAAGCCTTCCATGTAGTAGAAGCTCTATTAAATATTTATTGAATTGAAAAATCTAAGTTATTGTGTGAAGTAATATTACAATTTTAATGTGCCACAAAGGCAATTTACTCATTTTTAAAAATAGTTTTTATGCTGCCTTTAATTTTAGCATTGGCTTTAATCACAGCCTGGCCCCCACTGCTGCTTCTCTCTTTCCTCCTGGCATTTTACTAATCCATATCTTTTCCTTTGGCCCTTTCCCAAGTATATACTCATGACAGTGAACTCTTGGAAATCTGTTACTGCTTTTGTTCTTCCCCTTAAATATTTGCACTTTTAAAAATTCTTAAAGCTAGTGAAATGGGTTTTAAGCAAGAGAGTGACATGAAAAGATTAACATTTTAGAAAGATAATTTTGGTTATGTTATGGAGGATAGATGGGAGGCAGGGACTTGGAGATATAGAAACAGATGGATTTAACAGCTATATAAAAGCTAGAACTCACAGTTTTTGGTGACTGAAGGAAGGAAGGTGGGAGGAAGGAGTTAAGAATGATAGCCAAGTTTATAATTTCAACAACTAAATGATAGTACCATTTTCTGAAAGGAGGAGTACAAGGGAGAGAGCAGATTTGTGGGGAAAATATTCTTCTATGTGATTTCCTAATTTGGTGAGTGGCGCGGGGGAAGAATCTTCTCTTGACTCTCAGTATGGTGTTCTAGTGAAACGAGAATTGTTTTACTTGAGCAGTACTGTGATTTCATTCATGATTTTAAACTAGTTTATGAGAAGAAAATCTGCTGGGCTGTTTGTATTCCCATTTCTTCATGGCATGCAAGTTTTGTGTAGTCATTATCTAGACCAACACTTGTTACCTGACAGTCACATGCCAGAGGTGGTAGACAAGAGAAATAACAATCAAAGTTGGGTACATGTTATAAGGGAATCCTCCAATCCCCCATCCATTCTTTACTTAGTTGTCTTTTATAACCTAGAGACCACTAGATGTTTGATTTACACTGGTGATAGAAGCCCAAGTCCTGAGGGAAGGTGACCCCAGATTTTCCTTGTTCCATGTACCCCTAAGCTTACTTTCTTAGAATACTGTTCCATTGTAGAATTTTCTTTGCCTGGTGAAGGGTCAGTGTAATATATGTACTAAGAAACTTTCAAAAGTTTCATTTATTCATTAGTTAAGATAGATTTCTTCCTTCTTTCCTCCCTTCTTTCCTGCCTCCCTCCCTTCCTCTCTCCCTCCCTCCCTTTCTTTCCTTCATTCCTTCCTTCTTTGGAGCAGTTTATTTTTTAACTTCTTTATAAATACTTAAATTCTCACAATTAACAACTCTTGTTTTTAGTAGACACATAAGAAATTTAGTGTGTAAATCTTCACTGATTTCTGTATTATCTTCACAAAAGAACATTTTACTCCTCTTTCTTTTCTGCTTCAGGTTATATATATGATCTTTATCCAAAATAGTTGGTACTAAGTCATCAGTAGTTTCATCATTCTCATCATTTGAATCAGGTGTGTACCAAGATAGGGCTAATACTAGTACATTAATTGAAGCTGAGTGCATTTGTTTCATGTGAGTTTCTATGACCAAAGGACACTGAGAACGTCTCAGGGTAAAAGCTGGAGCCACTGTCATCTCGGGGGCTGGGTCTCCCTTGTGGATAATTACTGGCTATTCTAGGGTCCCAAAGCTCCAAGACTAGATGGTTCCACCAAATTGTAGATTTCTGTACCAACTGTGATAAAATACATGTAACTAATAATTCAGAAGTGACAATTCTCCCAGGTAAGGTTCAGAGGTTTTGGAGGGTTTCATAGTGATCTCAACAGCTTTAAATTCTTGATATTTGTTTCACTGCTGATTGTGTCACTCTTTGGGGAATCAAAATTTTCCACCAAGTGAGTAGTTCATCAATGAAGTTCTGGAAGAAGATCAAGTCCAAAAGGATCTCCAAAAGTAGCTTTATTTGGTCTTCCCATTTTTAAACCTATCATCGGAGAGAAAATAAATAGAATAGAAAGTGACAAAATGATACAAGTCCTTTTTTGAAACTTCGATGATGGCATGCTTTAAACTCCAAAATAGTAAATGTTTAGCTGCTTATTTCTGGGAAGGACCAATTCATACAGTCCTTCAAACTCTGTACTGCATAACTCCAGGGAGTAAAATTCCTATATATGGAATGTAGCAGCCCAGGAATCTGGCTGTCAGCAGGGAGTCTGCCAGCAGAGCCAGTGAGGCTGGGAGTAAAGCAAAAGCCAGCAGCCTCAGCACAACAGAGACCCAACCAGCCCCGCCACCCAAAAGGAGCCTGAGGGGCGGGACAAAATAGATTTTCTTTATGAAACTTAAAGACAGTAAGGAAAATGGTACCCAGTGGAAAACATTTAGAAAAATAACTTTTGAAAAGAAGTGATTCGCTTCTCCTCAAGTCCATCCCTATGTCTCCCCACCTCCATTACTCTTTTTTTTTTTGATAGGTAAGACGTGGATTTATTTAGAGAGATACACATTCCATAGACAGAATGCAGTCCATCTCAAAAGTCAAGAGCAGCCCCAAAATACGGGGTGGTTAGTTTTTATGGGCTGGGTAATTTCATAGACCAACAAGTGGGAGGATTATTCCAACTATTTTGGAGAAGGGGTGGGGATTTCCAGGATATGGGCCGCTGCCCACTTTTTGGCCTTTTATGGTTAGGCTTGGAACTGTTCTGGTGCCTGTGGGTGTGTCATTTAGCATATGATAATGCATTTCAATGAGTGCCACTTCTATTACTCTTATCATTCTTTAAAACAATAACAAACATCGCAAAACCTTGAAGTTAACCTTCCAGCTACCATTGGCCATCAACACCTAATGGTTATTAGAATATTATACTTTTTTCTTTCTCAGCTTTGTGGCAAATTTTAAAGGCTGGGGGAAAGTATAGTAGACAGTGTACTTTAACTTTACTGTTACTATTATCACCAAGATAGCTTTTTGGAATTTTGTGGCTTGATCTGTCCCTGGATTTTAGTATTGGATTTCAGATATGATCTAAGTAAATGTGGGTGCTTCCAGTTAAAGATGGTAGATTTTTTTTCCAGCTTTATTGAGAAATAATTGACATACATCACTGTATAAATGTAAGGTGTAGAGCATGATGGTACAGTTTGATTTACATATATTGTGAAATGATTGTCACAGTAGGATTAGTTAACATCCATCATTTCATATAGATACAGTAAAAAGAAAAGAAGAAAAAAATTCTTTTTGGTGAGAACTCTTAGGATGTATTCTGTTAACAACTTTCTTATAAGTATACCCTTATTCATGGTTTTGCTTTCTGCAGTTTCAGTTACCCATGGTCAATCACGGTCAGAAAATATTAAATGAAAAATTCCAGAAATAAACAATTCATAATTTTTAAATTGTGAGCTGTTCTGAGTAGTGTGGTTGCCATCCTGCTCTGTCCTGTCCAAGATGTGAATCATCCCTTTGTCCAGCATATCTCTCCCATTAGTCATTTAATAGCCATCTAGGTTATCAGATGGACTGTCTTGGCATCATAGTGCTTGTGTTCAAGTAACCCTTATTTTACTTAATAATGTCCCAAAGCACAAGAGTAGTGATGCTGGAAATTTGGATAATTCTCTTACTGTGCCTAATTTATAAGTTAAACCTCATCATAGGTAACGTATGTATGGGAAAGAGCATAGTATATCTAGGATTCGGTCCTATCCACAGTTTCAGGCATCCACTGGGGGTCTTAGAACATATACCCTGCAGATAAGGGGGGACTACTGTATATCGTTAACTATAGTCAGATGGTTCATTGAACACAGATTTACCTTCACTCTTTCTCAAAACTCCACTAAAATAACAAAGGTTTTTGGTTTTTTAGGCATAAATCCACAATGGGAACAAAAGACAAAGGAAAGGGGAGGGAAATGGAAGGGACTGGAAATTTTAGGTTTAGAAATCTGAAGAGAAGAAGAATGAGTACTTCTTTACTGAATCCTGAAATTAATAATGGTGTAAATTGAAAAGGAACCTGGCTTACCCTGAAACATCTTCCAATACCTTCGTGAAATGGGAATGAGACAACAGGAGAAATTAGTTGAAGGATTCATTGAAAATCTCTTTACATGGTACTTAGTCCCCCAGATTCTCTTCCCCCATCCTGGAAGAAAACTGAAAATTCAGTCCCCCCAAAAAAATGAAACAGATTTTCTGGAATGAGGAACCCTGGACACCATGAGGGCAGGGGTAATGTACTGAAAGAGGAGGAGTAAGTGGAAATTGACGTATTGAATATTGGTATTTCTAGCCTGCTTCCCTCATTTATCTGAGAACATTGGCAGACAAGCTTTTACCTTCAAAGTAAGAGATTGGTAAGTTTCTCTGGAGAACCTGACATAATCTGAAGGAAAAGACTTAAAGATACTAATCATTTGGGTATCCCCAGGGAAATAGCACAACCAGAGCACTTTTGCAGTGAAGACCACTATTTGCATAAAGTTTCCAATCAGCTTTTTAGCCATCACTCCCCACTCCTAAATATGAGGAATCAGTGAAAGATCACTAGATATTTGAAAAACAATTTTAATATGAGCAAAGCCAAAGCAAATAAGAAACAGCAATTTAAAGGGAACAGAGCTCATGAAGGAAGAAGGAAAAAAAATTTTAATATATCACTAATAATCCTCAGGAAAAAGGTAATGCATCTAGTATAGGGTGCTCTAAAAAAGGAACTTTCAGAAAACCAAACAGATTTTAGAAATTAAAAACATAACAGAGTATTCCATAAAAGTTTTGAAGTGACCAAGAAACTAGAACTAAAAGAAAGAAATATAATTTAGGAGAGAAGAGTAAGAAAATTAGAGGACCCGTCCAAGAGATTCAGTAACCAAAAGAGGTTCAAGTAATAGGAGTTCCAGAAATAGAGAATAGTAGAAATGGAGGAGAAGAAATCATCAAAGAAGCCATTCCAAGAAACTTTCCATAACTGAAATACAAGTTTCTATATTGAAATAATCCAACAATTGCCAAGCATAGTGAGATCCACATCAAAGGACCTCTTAAATTTCATAGTAATGATTTTAAAAAAGAAAATCCTACAGAGTCAAGAGAAAAACAAGTTTTACTGCAAAAGATCAGAAATCAAAGCTCAAGCTTCTCAACAGTGAAATCTACTAAATATTGGAGAAATGACCTCTAAATTTTGAAGGAAAATAGGTTTTTAAAAAAAAAAAAAAATTTATTTATTTTTGGCTGCATTGGGTCTTCGTTGCTGCGCACGGGCTTTCTCTAGTTGGCGGTGAGCAGGGGCCACTCTTCGTTGTGGTGCACGGGCTTCTCATTGCGGTGGCTTCTCTTTGTTGTGGAGCACGAGCTCTAGGCGCACAGGCTTCAGTAGTTGTGGCATGTGGGCTCAGTAGTTGTGGCTTATGAGCTGCAGAGTGCAGGCTCAGTAGTTCTGGTACATGGGCTTAGTTGCTCCGCGGCATGTGGGATCTTCCTGGGCCAGGGCTCGAACCCGGGCCCCCTGCATTGGCAGGCAGATTGTTTTTTTTTTTTTTTTGATGTTGGGGGTAGGAGTTTATTAATTAATTTATTTATTTTTGCTGTGTTGGGTCTTCGTTTCTGTGCGAGGGCTTTCTCTAGTTGTGGCAAGCAGGGTCCACTCTTCATCGCGGTGCGCGGGCCTCTCACTATCGCGGCCTCTCTTGTTGCGGAGCACAGGCTCCAGACACGCAGGCTTAGTAGTTGTGGCTCACAGGCCTAGTTGCTCTGCAGCATGTGGGATCCTCCCAGACCAGGGCTCGAACCTGTGTCCCCTGCATTAGCAGGCAGATTCTCAACCACTGTGCCACCAGGGAAGCCCCGGGCAGATTCTTAACCACTGTGCCTCCAGGGAAGTCCCCAGAATGTTTTTTTTAGTTTGGTGATATTGTGATGCCCATTTAATTGGTCTGACAGGCACTAGAGATAGTAATTCAATGAATAGTTTATTCATTTATTTCTGGATATTTTTGCCACCTTAATTTAATTTTAAGAATTGGAACACTGGAATGGGGTAAAGGGGGATGATACTATGGAGGGAATGTTAGATAGAGAGCTTTTTGCTGTAGAATTTGGGGTCTTGTTATTGGTAATCAGGAAAGATTTGATGGTTTGAATTTGTCAGGCAAGGAGTTTGGGGGTAAGAAGTTGTTGAGGCTGAGGCTACTTGGAGCCAGTAGGGACCTCTTTGTTTAGATGTATAAACTGATCATATCCTCAGCCTGGGCTGTCAGCTTTTAAAATTTCTCCCCATGTGTTACTTTTTGCTGCTGACACTTTGCTTTTTGATACAGCCTCTTCAGTTTCTTAGATTTAATAATTTTAAATGAATTGTGGGGTTAAATTCATCTTAAGACCAGCCAGGTTTTAGGTTGTATTCTCAAAGGCAAAATATACACAAAGTATACTGTGTGTGAAACATCATCCATTCATTCCATTTTTGATTAAAACAAGGCTTTGGGAGTTGGGGTGTTTATGTCTGTTTTCAGAAACAGATGGTTGTGTGGTTGTACTAGAAGCAGATGTTTTGTTTTTCTGGGAATTGATTGAGACTTAAGTGTGAAAGCTTAACCTGAGCTAATTCTTAGGGAAGGATGAGAAAGACAAGTTGCTTAGTTCCCAAACATACTTTAGAAAAATAGCTATCTACTTTTCATGTCAGTTCCTTTTTTTTTTTTTTTTTTCCTTCCTTCCTGTGGTTGCTCTGATATAGTTAAAGTCTTTGTGGCTTGGCCAAAGGGCCAGTGATCCTGGAAACCATTTTAGTGAGAGGATCTGTAGATGATCCAAATGGTCAGTTCTAATGAAATGAGGACACTGTGATCTGTGGTCATGCAGAGGCCACAAAAAGGGGAAAGTCCTTTTCACTCTCATCAGAGTGGGGGGGTCACTTCCATGAGGGAAACCAGTGGGTATTGCCAGGACTACAGACTCCTCTCTGTAGTCCTTGGATCATGATTCTCCATACTCTGTCCTGGATCTGTTCTTCACCATTGCTGATTCCACAAAATATACCCTAACCACACATCCAGTGGGAGGAACTCAAGAATTGGCAATACAGAAGAATGCATATCCCTTCTCAGTTTACCCAAAAATCTCTGTTGTGAAGTGGTTATAGAGGTGTAGCAGTACTTGAACTGGTCCATTTCCACTTATAGTGTGCCTGGTACATTCTCACCTTCATACCATATGTATTCCTTAGCCCATACACTCCCAAATGTTCTTTATTCTTTCTCTAAATCCTACTTATTTTTAAAAGTCTAACTGAATTTCTACCTCTTCTGAGGAACCCAGTTTTAACTTTCATTTTCTTATTTAACGTTGCAAGGATGTGTGTCTAGTTTCCCTTACTAGTTTTAAATTTTATTTATTTATTTATTTTTGGCTGTGTTGGGTCTTCGTTTCTGTGCGAGGGCTTTCTCTAGTTGCGGCAAGCAGGGACCACTCTTCATCGCGGTGCGTGGGCCTCTCACCGTCGTGGCCTCTCTTGTTGTGGAGCGCAAGCTCCAGACGCGCAGGCTCAGTAGTTGCAGCCCATGGGCCCAGCCGCTCCGCGGCATGTGGGATCCTCCCAGACCAGGGCTCGAACCTGTGTCCCCTGCATTGGCAAGCAGACCCTCAACCACTGCGCCACCAGGGAAGCCCCCTTACTAGTTTTTAAGTCCCTTATATGTAGGACTCATGCTTTATTTGTATCTTGGCTGGTAGTTAGCAAAGCCAGGAACAACAGAGGTTATTGTGATTTTAGTGTAGCTGTCTAACCATGAGCCAACATCCTACAGTAGTATGTCAGGGACTAGCCCATTTATCAAAAGATAATAGATCTTAATAGATCTCTTAGAAGCACGTGTCTTATGCAGATAGTAATTGTGGTTTTTAAAAGCTAATGTGTGTAAGTTACTTACTTAAAATCAAGCTGTCTTGTAGCCATGCATAATTTTCTTGAGCATTTCGTTGAAGGTAGTTACACTTTTTAACTGGCTACATATAGTTTTAGGAGAGGTTAAAGAATAGATTTAAGTAAGCTGGCTGCCTGCTGGCATGTCTAAGAAGGGCAGAAAGTCCTGCAAAGCAGTTGTTGGCAGGGATTAGATCTCTGGATGCCCTTGTCTGTCAGGAAAAGCCCTCTGTGCACCCAGCAGCTCCCATAAATGTTAATGTTGCACTATGCAGGGAGCCAGTGCTGGGGAAAAGCCTGTCCCTGGGTAGGCGTGGGTGAGTGTGAGAGGGCTGCTGGGTGATCTGCCTCTCTGGCTGAAGTAGATTGCAGAGCGACCTTGCCTTTTCAGGGCACTGGTGTGGGGAATTCGTGCTACCCAGTGAATTTGGGGAGATTCCTAAATGCTGATATATTTTCAGCTCTAAAGTGATAATGCCCTTGTCGGAGTGAGGAGCAAAAAGCACATAGGGGTTATTTTAAAACATGAATCAACCAATTCCTCGTGTATGTCGTTTATTTGCTTGATAGAGCTGTTCAAGCAGAGTCTTACTGTTGTCAAAGGAGTTGGGATTCCACATAGTTCAGGGATTGCCCTTCTTTTCCATTCCCCAGGGCTCCTCCTTCCTTTAAATATTTAGCATGCAGATGCAGTTTCATGATCCAGCAGGAGAATCTCCCCAATTTCCACATATATCACAGGGTCAGCGAAGCAAATGATTATAGTGGCAGCTCCACACAAACCTGGCAGTGCTACTGCTAGCAGGTTTCCTGTAACCTTGGTGTCTCTGCAGCAAGGTTAGTGGCTGTGTATTTACTGAAGCTACAACCTTCTTTTTCTCTTCTCTCTCTGCTTCCACACATCTCCCCACCTCCCCTCCTGCTACCACCCCCTACCACTTAGGTTTATAAACTTGCAAATGGTATGCAGGGACTAGATGTGCATTTAAAAAATACATTTTAGAGTTTTTTAAACAGTGTATTACAGAAATATATTTCAATGTCCAAAAACATGCTCTAATTGTCGCAGTTAGTGGCAGATTAAGGAAACAATATAAAATAGACTATATTCTAGGAAGTCGCGCTTGTTGAGTAGGCATTTATCCGACAAATTGAAATGAGCTGCTTTTGTGTGTTGGCATATATTCCAGAGTTGCAATTGTATTCACTTTTTAGTGTTTATGTAATTTTTGTTGGCTCCTTTCATGGAAATAAGGGCTCACTTTATCTCTGACCCTTTTCTTATTACAAGTAAGATCCTACAAGAGCAGCAATATTCACCTTAGTATAATTTGTAAAAAAGAAAAAAAAAACATTATATGTGTAGCCACTTATTTTAATTTAGTGTTAGTTATCTAATAGTAGAAGTGGTTGAAGGAATCCTTTTGGAAAGGAGATTTTTTTTAATAGAAATTAAAGGGGTGTTGCTCAGCAACTCTTAATTATTCGATGTTTATCGAATATATACTATGGGAACATATTGAGCACTTTACAGATTCTAAAGAAGAAGAATATGTCTTTGTCTACAAGGTGTTTCTTACGAATTTGAGGAGATGAAAGTTGCCTATGGAACAGTAAGTGAACAAGACTGTTTTAAATAAGGTATTAAGCAATGCAGTAGAAGTTCAAGAATAGAATGATACATAATGGACTGATTTGCCATAGAAATATTTTCATTAGACATGAGATGAGTGTTCAGAGATGTCACCCAGTTTAGTTAATGTAGTTCAGGGTAGCTGTTGGTGGAATTCTGGCTAGGTTTATACACACAGACACACACACACACACATACCTGTTTTATGCTGTATTTGAACACATCAGCCTGGAGTGAGCAGCCATTATTTTTTGCTACCTAAAAACAAGTCACATATACTAGAAAGAGATGAGTTTTTAGAATCAGATACATCTGATTTCAAATCCTAGCTGTGCTTATTCTTAGCTGTATAACTTCCCTGCACCTCAGTTTTCTCATTGGAAGGATTAGGATAATAGTTACTAATTCACAGATTTGTTGGGATTAAATTATTTTGAAACACAAACATTGTTTCTCCAGTTTTCTCACTGAATTCAGTCCTCCTGGAAACATGCCAACACTGGTAGAAAATGTGAGTTTGAAGCTTTAGGTATTTCCTACAGTACTTGTTCTCATGCAAACCATCAAATTAGTGCTTTCCTACCCTCTCTTATAAATCTATACCTTCTGAACTTCAAACAGCAAAATAGCCAAGAAAATTTCTATAGAGAGAGGGAAAGATTTTTCAGGGACCATATTTTAATCTCAAACTTAAAAGGGTAAACCTTCTCTCAGCTTAATAATGTAATATAAAAAGATTTTAGTATTAAGCCAAACAAAACATAAGTTGAAAGACAAACCTGCTGCCCCCTGCACCTTATAAAATATATTGCTGGACCCAGCTGAGGTCCCACCTCCAAGAAGGCTTCTCTGGTCACCCCTGCCCACAATTATCTTGACTCACTGAAAATTCAGTTTCTCTTGGTTATTTAAATTTCATTGAGTTTCCTCTGATTTGGCACTTAAACATTGTTATAAACCAGTGTATGTGCATTTTATGATTGTATCACATCTTGCTAACTAGATTGTATCCTCTTAGCCATCACAGACCTTGGCTTAATCCTCTCTATTTTCTTCACAGCACCCCAGTGTTGCTCTGTACATAATACATACTGAATTGATACCTTTTTCTTGAGGAAAGTGATAACAATTTTCAGGAAACAAGGACAGAGTCTATTCTGTACTCTAGTCTGTGGAGGGAATTCTGGCCTGTTCATTTAATAGGTATCTAGGCCATTACCTAAACAAGTAGTTGTTGACTTTGAGAATATGACTCCAGCTAGTTAAACAACTCAGTGACTGCTTTCCAATGTAGCACTGAAATTATGGGATTGTAGTGAAACCACATAGGTAGTAGGCTGTATAAATAGTTGCACATACAAACTAGTGATGAGTACATTTCATCTAATACGTTCTCTTTAGAAATGTTACACCACAACATATTGCTAAGGGATAGGTAAAGAAGATGTGTTCAAAAAGTCATTTTGTATTTTTGCATTGTCACCTAGTAGCACATCTTGAGTAGTTGACTCAACAGAGTGCTTTGCTTGGTAGTCTATAACATCCCCTGTTTTAAAAGCTGCAGTAAAGGACCAGGTAGTTTGTTGGAATAAACCTCACATTTGCTAAGTAGGGACTCGAGAGAATAAGCATTGGGTATGTCTGAATTTCTTCCTCTGGCAACAGTCTAGAATGGGGCATGATGTCTTGGAGCCAGTTTTGCTGTTTTCCTGAATCTTTTATGTCTTGTTATCTCTTTCCTTAAGTGGAAGAATAAGACGGTGCTTAGAGTCCTTGAGTCCTGTAACTGGTTCATTTGCGCCTATCTCGAATGATTATTGTGTCTACTCCTTGAGGCTTATAAGGGGTGAGTTTGGGGTATTAGATGAGTAAAAATTAGAGGGCAGGCTTGTAATTTCTCACTTCTTTTCTTTGGGTCCTCCCATTGACTATCTCTAAGTTCACCAATGCTCAGGTACACTCTAGGGACCTTAAAACCTACCACAGTCAAGTGAGCAGAACTGAGACGCTGGATAACTTGACCAGTTCCAAAAATGGGATTGAATGGCTAGAAATTTTGGAAACAGGGTACTTAAGAGTATAAGCTTAGCACAATAGGCAGTAAGATGTTTTAGATTTAAATAATACTATGTAATTCACATTCTATCGTTGGTAGTTGAGTACCAGTTAATACATAACAGTCAAATGGCTGGAATTTGAGTGATTGCTAATGCATATTCATTATATTACGGCATTCCTCAAATGTCTATAGCTTCTGTGATGTATTTAGAACTACATTAGCTTTAGCTTGATATCAAGCAAGTGTTGAAGCTATAAGAATTTATAATGCTAGCTTTATATTATTTTATAGCCTAATCATCTTATTTGAGCTTTCTCTCTCTGATTTTGTTTTATGGGGAAATTACTCCATTTTCATACTACATCCAGATAAAATAAGGTTAAACCATATTTGACACACAGGATTAGCTCTTCCTCTCATCCCTTCATTCAAATGTAAGATTGGGGAAGTTCATCTCCAAGGCTTCTAGCTTTCCCTTTCTGTTCCTATTAACTCCTATTGGGTCCTGTTCTCTCAGAATTCTCCATCAAATTTGCATCCAAGAAAAAGATAGACTATCACTACATTAATCTTTGTGACCCTTCTGGGCTTCTGAAATTAGATTCATATTTCTAATCATGGTACTTAAAGCAATTATCCTCTTTCAAAGGCATTTCGGACTTCATCAAGCCATCTAAGTCACACAATAAAATACGGAGTACTAGAAAAGAAATTTGAAGACCAGCTAGCATGATCAGAGATCCTCAAAAGGATGTCAGTTCTTCTTCTCACCACATGGCCCACCAGCCACTTCTGATATATTTACTGGCTTTGGTTCTGGTTTGAACAGTGGCTCAATTCAGGAGACTTTGTGGGAACCTGTTCTGTACCATGCATTGTCATAGACCACTTAAACTGGAGACATATACATCAGAATTCCGAATTCTGTAGATGTTTCTTACCCCTACAGCATTACAGTCCAGCATTTTGGTCTGGTTCTAGTGTATGTCTTTCACGTTGCAAAATTTAGCAAAGGAGAGGGAGGAAAAGCTGTTCCCTGAATCTGTATCAAGTGAATGTTGGCTTTTTTCAATAGAATGAGAAGGGCAGTAACCTTTAGGCTAGTTCCAGACTTGTCTATTTTCAGTACTTTCTGTCCCCCTTCTTCCACTCCCCTTTGGGGTTGGGTGGGGGGGGTAAGATACACAGGAAGTTGTATGTGTCATATACTTCCCAGCAGCCTAAACAAACATACGAAGATTGTTACCTGAATGAGGTCTAAGGTGAATCATATATACTCCTCTTAGAAACTGTGGTGTTAAAAAGAAAACTCTGCAAGATAATTCTGATGTGTTTTATTTTTGAATTCTATTTTCTTGTAAGTAAATGCAGATGAAAGTATAGTAAGTGTGGAGTTGAAATACACACCTCCTGTTGGGTTTGGTTTAGTTTGGTTTGGTTCTTTTCAGCTGCGCTGTGCAGCATATGAGATCTTAGTTCCCTGAGCAGGGATTGAACCTGCACGCCTGCAGTGGAAGCACGGAGTCTTAACCACTGGACCTCCAGGGAAGTCCCCATCTCCTGTTAAACTGAATCTCTTTTTGCTTTATAAAATAATAACCCTGGGTATTCCTGGGATTCCCTTGTCTTTATTATTTATAAGTTTGTATCTAGGGAAAGCTCTGGCTACACAGTAAGAGCTGCTAGGCATACTATATGGCACTATGCTCAGAAAGCTTTGATTGCAGAAGTAGTTTTGTGAATAATAGCACTTCATTTGAAATGTAATCTCCTAGGATCTCATATCCAGTATATAATTTAAATCATAATAGTGCTTTTCGTTTTGATTATGGAGAAATAAGAAGCAAAGAAATATATTGTGGTCTGACAAAGATAAATCAGATACTTTAGAGGCATTTCAAAATCGTGAAAGCCTTGCTCTATTGGTATATATTTAGTGGATATTCTTCAGAGTGATTGATTCTCCCTGGAAGGAATAATGTTCATATCGATATACTTTTTTAAAAAAATAAATTTATTTATTTTATTTATTTATTTTTGGCTGCATTGGGTCTTTGTTGCTGTGTGCGGGCTTTCTCTAGTTGCGGTGAGAGGGGGCTACTCTTCGCTGTGGTGCGTAGGCTTCTCATTGCGGTGGCTTCTCTTTGTTGTGGAGCACGAGCTCTAGGCGCACAGGCTTCAGTAGTTGTGGCATGCAGGCTTCAGTAGTTGTGGCATGCGGGCTGTAGAGCGCAGGCTTAGTAGTTGTGGCACATGGGCTTAGTTGCCCTGCAGTATGTGGGATCTTCCTGGACCAGGGCTCGAACCCGTGTCCCCTGCATTGGCAGGCAGATTCTTAGTCACTCCGCCACCAGGGAAGCCCTCATATGATATACTCTTGATAGTCTTTGTAGATGGGGGAGGGGTTGAAAGTATTTTAAGAGAAATGATCTTATTGTTGGGGGCTAAGAAGTGGTGGGTGCCACTTTTTGTCTTTGTTGCCCTACTTGTTCCCAACAATTTAAAATTAGTGAAGGGTCTTATGTCTTAAGTTTCTTTATATTATTAAATGACTATAATGTTTTCAAGTCAAATTTAAGTCTATAAAACTCAGCTGCTGGCCAGCTGCCTCTTAAAGTTGTGCAAAACGGACAAAAGAGAATTTTCATTTAATGCCATATATGGACTGCAAACTGTAATCATTAGTATTTATTATTTTCACTCCTTTCTGTATTATTACTCTCCTTACCATACCATCTATACACCTAGTCTAGGGGAAAGGGTATCAAAGTTTTTTATGCTAGTCCTTAGATGGATTCTCTTTAGAGAATGTTTTTCTCTTTAAAACAGTGCTGAAAAAGTTATACTCTTTCTCTTTCTCTTTCTTTGAAGTTTCTGCTTAATTATATATCCTATTTAGATATAGGATAAATTACTTTTGTTTGTATCAGGAAGGCTTTCAGCCAATTTGCTTTCCCTTAGTTATTGAAATTCCATGAATCACCAAGTACGACTAATCTGAATAATTACTATTTGAGTGCAGGTATATTACTTGTAAGATGATCTCTGCATATTTATGTAAGAATATGAAATTCTATTAATTTATTAAAAAATTTTCCCCTTCTGAACATGTTTTCTTCTGTGTGGGAAATTCTTTCTAAATGCTGAAAAGCAACAGACATTTTTAAATGACTTTATCCAGAGGAGGTTGCTACCTCAGTTCCCTTTATCAACAGGAACCATATGAATAATAAAGTGTGGGGCCTTTGAAGTCGTTTGAATCCTGGCTATTCCGCTTCCTAGCTGTGTGACCTTGGATAAAGTCATTCAGTATCTCCATGTAAATATGGGAATAATGGTAGTACCACCTCAGGAGTTTCTTTTGAAGATTAAATGACATCAATGCATGTAAGGTATAGTGTGTTACATGGTTAGTGCCCAATAGATGCTGGTGGCAATGATGATTATGCTGCTTTTCAAGGTTTACTGCAGTAATCTGAGTAGGAGCAACAGCTATTGAAACCACTCAAAAAGAGAATAACCAGAAAAAGGAAGAACTATCAGAAAATTTTTATAGAAGCTCAGTAGTCTTGGGCCACTTAATATATAGGTAAATAGGCCTGTATCCTTTTGTGGCCATGAGGGTTTAGTTTATTCAGGAGGGGTAGACTGGGTTCATGTTATATATTACTTTGTAACAAATCACCTTGAAATTTAGTGACTTAAAACAACAACAGTTATTATTATCTCTCATGGTTTTGTGGGTTGATTGGGTGCAGCGAGATAGTTCATGCTTGGGGTGTCTCATGTGGTTACAGTCAGATGATGATGGGGTCTTCCTCAACATGTCTGGCTGGGCTAGCTGTCAGCTTGTACCTCAGCTGGGGCTGTATTATGGAATATCTATATGTGGCCTCTCTATGTGACCTAGAATTCCTAAGCACATGGTGACTGGCTTTCAAGAGTGAATCTCTTGAAAGAGCCAGGTGGAAGCTTTGTTGCCTTTTATGACTTAGTTTCAGAAGTCATATTGTTACTCCTTCCATGTTCACTGTTCTACCCAGATTCGAAGAATCATAGATCCTTCTTTTGATGGAAAGAATTATTGGCTTCATCATATTGTGAGAAAAACCTGTGGGATAGGATATGTTGTGGTGGCCATCTTTAGTAAACACAATTTTCCAGTCTGCCCTCTATCCATAAGCATTCATTTTCCTCATGCAAAATACATTCAACTCCTCTACCAAGATCCTCAATTCACATTCCATTACAGCAGCAACTCCAAGTCTAGGATCTTATCTATATCAAGTCCAGGTGTGAATGAGGCACCACAGGTACAATTCCCTGCATACAACTCCTTGAGAACCATCCCTTCTTGATTTGAAGGCCTGTGACTAAAGAGATAAGTTATCTGCCCCACATACATTGCAACATATAATGGCAGTACAGGTACTATAGGATAACCATGATAGATGCTCCCATTGAAAAAGAGGGAAAAACAAGCGATACATAGCAGTCACTGATTGATAGCAGTTCTGGAATCCAGCCAAACACATATTGCCAGTTGCTTGATTAGGCTCAATCTTTGTGTCTTTGAAGTTGTTTGCTAAAATTCTTGGCTCTGCCCTCTGGACTCTTGATTCTGCTGAGTCATCCTTTCTTTTGCATTAAAAATTAGTCTCTATTAGTCTCTTTCTTTCTTTTTCTTTCTTTTTTTTTTTTTTTTTTTTTTTTGCTCTTGAGTAACCTTATAGAAGTTTGGGAGGTCCAAAGCCTCCCTTCATTTTGTTTTGTTTCTGACCTTTTCTGTCCATGTCGGTACAGTTTCTGCAACCCAACTTCTGTGGGCTTCTTATTAAATCAGTTTATAAATTCACTCCATTAGACAAACCCGCACCAAAATTTTCTTCAAGGTAAGCCCTTCTCAACCTCGAGCTCCCAGTGAGACTGCAGTGGGACAAGACCCTTCAGATTCTCAGAAACCCTGTTGTTTAACGGAGAGTATCTGTGAGGCATACCCTCATTGATAGCCTTTTTGTTTCTGTTTGAAAGGATCTATAAGGCATCACCTTAAGTCTTGTCAAGGTCTTAATGAAGGATCTTAAAGGTTCATTTTCAATTTGATGTTTGCCCAGAACCTACTTCTTCTTTTTTTTAACATCTTTATTGGAGTATAATTGCTTTACAATGGTGTGTGAGTTTCTGCTTTATAACAAAGTGAATCAGCTATACATATACATCTATCCCCATATCTCCTCCCTCTTGTGTCTCCCTCCCACCCTCCCTATCCTACCCCTCTAGGTGGTCACAAAGCACCGAGCTGATCTCCCTGTGCTATGTGGCTGCTTCCCACTAGCTATCTATTTTACATTTGGTAGTATATATAAGTCCATGCCACTCTCTCACTTCGTCCCAGCTTACCCTTCCCCCTCCCTGTGTCCTCAGGTCCATTCTCTATGTCTCTGTCTCTATTCCTGTCCTGCCCCTAGGTTCTTCATAATCATATTTTTTTGTTTGTTTAGATTCCATATATATGTGTTAGCATACGGTATTTGTTTTTCTCTTCCTGACTTACTTCACCCCTTATGACAGACCCTAGGTCCATCCACCTCACTCAATTTCGTTTCTTTTTATGGCTAAATAATATTCCATTGTATATATGTGCCACATCTTCTTTATCCATTCATCTGTCGATGGACACTTAGGTTGCTTCCATGTCCTAGCTATTGTAAATAGAGGCACAATGAACATTGTGGTACATGACTCTTTTTGAAATATGGTTTTCTCAGGGTATATGCCCCGTGGTGGGATTGCTGGGTCGTATGGTAGTTCTATTTGTAGCTTTTTAAGGAACCTCCATACTGTTCTCCATAGTGGCTGTATCAATTTACATTCCCATCAACAGTGCAAGAGGGTTCCCTTTTCTCCACACCCTCTCCAGCGTTTATTGTTTTGTAGATTTTTTGATGATGGCCATTCTGACTGGTGTGAGGTGATACCTCATTGTAGTTTGGATTTGCATTTCTCTAATGATGAGTGATGTTGAACATTCTTTCATGTGTTTGTTGGCAATCTGTATATCTTCTTTGGAGAAATGTCTGTTTAGGTCTACTGCCCATTTTTGGATTGGGTTGTTTTTTTTTTTGATATTGAGCTGCATGAGCTGCTTGTATATTTTGAAGATTAATCCTTTGTCAGTTGCTTCATTTGCAAATATTTTCTCCCATTCTGAGGGTTGTCTTTTCGTCTTGTTTATGGTTTCCTTTGCTGTGCAAAAGCTTTTAAGTTTCATTACGTCCCATTTGTTTATTTTTGTTTTTATTTACATTAGAACCTATTTCTTAATTTGAGAATAGTTTGCCTACTGTAGAGATAAGTTTTGAAATGAGAAAAAGTTATTTTCAAACCCAGAAAATCCCAGGTTATTTATATATCCTCTAAAATTTTTTTGAAAAGAAAAAAGGTAGATTTTTTTTTTAATAGCTTCTCTCTTCCACTTGTATTTTACTATAGATAGCTACAAGAAGGTAGGTAGCACCTTTAAAACTCTGCCTCAAAATCTCCTTAGCTAGAACATTGAGTTCATTAGGTACATTTCCTTTTTTCTATGTTACGGCAGGTTACAATATTGCCAAAATTTCCACCACTACGTATATTTCCTCTAGCTTCTGATGAAATTGTCCTCATTTTCCTTTAAGCTCTCAACAGCAGTCTCCTTGAGGCCTATCGTGCCTCCACCTGCCGCCCCATTTCGGAGTCAGCACCACATGTTTTAGGTTTTTGATGTAGCAGCACCCCACTTCCAGGAATATTGACTTTGGATTGTCAAATAAAAGTTGTTTCATAATCCATAACTAAAATGAGTAAATTTAAGAAAAATTTCCATTAAAACTGCTTAAAAATTGAAAATGTGTGTCTGTGATCATTGTGATTATGTTTTAAAATAATTTTATCTTTTAGAGATATTGAAATATTAGTGTATAAAATGATATAGCTTCTGGGAACTTGCTTCAAAATAATATATAAGTGGGGGAAATGGAGTGTGGGGCAGATGAAATAAGATCAACCATAAGTTAGCAATTGTTGAATCTGGGTGATGGGTACATGGGAATTCATTGTACAATATATTTGCATAAAATAAAATATAAAGTAAAAATACAGTTCTTCAGAGGAAAATTAAAACTTAAAAAGGTTTTATACTTAAAAGGGTAAGCGTTAGTTTCATGGAAAAGTCACTTATGTGGAATACTCAATTTTCTGATCGTGCCAAGCAAATGAGGTATTAGTATATGGTGCTTTTGGTCACTTACAGTTGTGCACTGAAACTTCTGTTCTCAATTTTTTCCTTTTTTTTTTTTCTTAATTTTATGATTATTTATCCACAAAAGCTACCTCATTGTTTACTTTACTGGATCTCGCCTGGCATTGTAACCAAAAAAGTTACTATACCAGGTGATTTTCAAGCTATTCTCCTGCAGTACCTCTAACTACAGAGAGTGAGAAATAGACTCCCTCAGGATCCTAGGGTATCTTTGGCAGGTATGAAGTTTCTTTGAAATTCCATTTTCAAATTCCCATTTGAAGCTTGCATACATTTTTAAATTCTACTATATACTAATTATGTATATCTTTTTTTAAAATAAATAAATTTATTTATTTATTAGGTGCGCAGGCTTCAGTAGTTGTGGCACGTGGGCTCAGTAGTTGTGGCTCGCAGGCCCTAGAGTGCAGGCTCAGTAGTTGTGGCACGCCGGCTTAGTTGCTCCACAGCACATAGGATCTTCCCAGACCAGGGCTCGAACCTGTGTCCCCCGCACTGGCAGGCAGATTCTTAACCACTGCGCTACCAGGGAAGCCCTATCTTTTTATGTATAAGGTTTCACTGGTATCCAAAAGTAGAGCATTCCTATGAAACTTTGTAAGCAGAAATGGCATAAAACAAAGAAGCAATTACTTTAGGACAGCTCTTGCTAATGGATGCACAAAGTAAATCTAAGTAAAGCACAGATTCTCACAGACACAATTGAAAGCTCTGGTGGCTTGATGCCAAGATGCTGAGTGTTGTTCCCAGGGAAGGAGGTTGGCAGTGCCGCTCTCATAGCTCGGGTTGTGCACTGCCTGTACCATGGCTCATTGCAAAACAAATACTGAATGCTATTTTTGCCTTTTTTCATAAAAATGAAAATCATCTTCAGATTTCTTTTCGTTAGTGAAACCAGGTACTAATGTAAGTCTTCCATAAAAGTGAAGTAGGTAAAGCAAACTTTCAAAAAGTGGGGGAATATCAAAATACTTTCTATCAGATTCCAAGATAAATAAACTCTAGGGAGTTGTGCCAAGTTTTCCTCTAACACCAAATAACACCTGGGCACACTGTTAACTTATTCATCCCTCAGTTGGATCACAGATCCTGGTGACTGGAGATGCTGGCTTCTGATAAGGTGCCTATGATGTGGTATCTGTTTCTTGGCCCAAGTGAACAGATTGGTTTAAAATAATGCTACTTTGTAACTGTTAGAGCTCATTGATCCACCAGGGGTTTCCACAAAACACCAGGAAAGCCAGGTCCATTCTCTGATTACCTTTGCCCTAAACTACACACATTAACATTTCTTGAATAGAAACATTTAAAACAATTATAGACATATTGCATCCTATATAAGGCAAGGCCAAAGCCTTAAGAGGGAAATTTAAACAATCCTTATTTCCTCTTTGACCAAGAATTGCTTAACAAATAGTTTTTGAATTTCCAGGCAGAAGGACTTTTTTATTTTCTGGTTTTGCTACAAATTTCTAGTTTTATTGCACTATGATTACAGAGTGTTTCCTTTATTTTTGCTACATTTTGGAATTTATTTGTATTTTCATTGTGACTTAATGTGGTCAGTTTTCATAAATGTTCCATGGACATTTGATAGGTACAGAATATACCCACATATCTATATACATACATATTCTAGCTTATTAACTAGATTAACTAGCCTTTTCCGTATTATTTTTGTCTACCTGATCATGTTGGTCTAAGAAGTGAAAGTCTCCTGTTACTAATATATTTCTGTGTGTTTCATCTTGTATCTCTTCTCTCTACTTTATGATAAATAGCTTCTGTGCTATTTGGTGCACAGATGTTCATAATTGTTATATTTTTGTTGTGAATCATAACTCTTAGGGAACTGCCTTAGATATCTTTTTCTAGCTATGTGACCTTGTAAATGTTATGTAACCTCTATGAGCTTCAGTTTGATGGCAAAACAGTATTAACATAATTAAATAACTTGAGGTTTTGACATTTTTTATGTTATTTTTCCCTAATTACAAAAATAATTCATATTCTTGATACATACAATTTGATTTTTTTTTTTTTTTGGCCATGCAATGTAGCTTGCAGGATCTCAGTTCCCCAACCAGGGATTGAACCTGGGCCATGGCAGTGAAAGCCTGATATACTAACCATTAGGCCACTGGGGTACTCTCCCAATTTGATTTTTTTATTTTTAATTGGAGTATAATTGCTTTACAATGTTTTGCTAGTTTCTGGTGTACAATGAAGTGAATCAGCTATAGGTACACATATATCCCCTCCCTCTTGGACCTCCCTCCCCACCTCCATCCCACCCATCTAGGTCATCACAGAGCACTGAGCTGAGCTCCCTGTGCTATACAGCAGGTTTCAATTTGATTTTTATAGAAATGAATAAAGGGGTAAGAAAACTACCCAGTGTGGCATTATTTTTTATTAAACTAAATGCATTAAAGGGAAAGAAAAGCTACCCATTATCCCAGCATCCACAGGTAACCACTGTATTTTTATTGCATCCTCCCAGAACTTTTTTCTATGTGCATTAAAAAAAATTTTTTTTAATTTTAGAAATCTTTTCTTATTAGAGTAATATGTGATATTTGTAAGTAAGTCAGAAAATACGAAAGTGTTATAGAGTAAAAAGCGAGTCATCTCTCCTAAGAGATAAAACCATTAACAGTTAGATGTAGATTCCAGACTTCTCTATGCATATACAAATGTGTGGATATATTTTAAGCGCAAATACAGGATCATATTATATATTTTAACATTGTATTTTACATTCTTTTCAAAGATTTGTATGTGGATCAACCTCATTCTTTTTTAACAGCTATATAGTATTTCATTGTATTGCTATATCATAATTTATTTAGATTGTTTCCAAATATTCACTATAATAAACAGTGCTATAGTGAACATTCATTCATTCAGTAAATATTTAATGAGCACCCTCTGTGTGCTAAGCACTGTTTTTGGTTTTGAAAACATGGTGGTAAACAAAACTAAATTTGGAGCCTTCATGAATTTATTCTCCAGTGAACACTCATATCTATATACTTGTGACAAGTTCAGTATTAAAAATGCAAGCAGAAAAAAAAAAAATGAAAGCAGAATTGTTGGGGCAAAGAGCACCTGTTAGATACTACTAAATCTCTTTATTCTAAAGAAAAGCCCAACTCATTTCATTGTTTTTAATAATTGTCATTATTAAGATTGAACATTTTTTCTGGCTATTTGGCCATTTGTATTTCTTTTATGAATTGCTTATTTGTATCTTAAGGATTGTAAATAATATATGAAAAGTGTGTCATAAATTACTTTTGAAATATATTAGACATCTAACACTTGGTTGGATCATTATAGTTTCTATTATTTTTTTTATAGTGAATCTGACAAGTAATGCAAAAAGATGGAAAAGCCTCTTTTTCATCTATCAGCAAGTAAAAATTTACTTACTGAATGACTTAATGAATCCATATATCTACGCTATCTAGAAATTATGTCCTCTGAGTTAGTCTCTTCATTTGAAAGCCTGAAAATCACTGAAAATAAAAGCAAACATCCTCTAAGAGAATACTGAAAAAAGAGAAAGTTGTACTTTCCTAAAGAAAATCTTTGAGTTGAATTGTGTTTGGATGATTTTTTTAACCTTGCCAGCAAGCACTAAAACATTTTTTTAACCGAAATATAATTTACATCCAAATAAGCACACAAATTTTAGGTGTTGGATTTTTTAAAAACTGTTTCAGTGAAGGGAGAAGCCAAAAAGTTTAGCATATTATCATTAACTTGGGGAGATGGAGGTAGGCAGAGACCACATCCATGGTGCTTTGAAGACTGTCCTCTAAAAAAGTTATAGTACTTCTAGTGTTATAATACAATATCATCTGTTAAGCTGGGTAACTATTACTGTGTGATAGAAATTTAAAATGCTTTAAAAATAGAGGTGGTGAGGGGTTCAAATTGATTAAATAATTTTCTAGATAATTAGTATTAACTCGACACTTCTAGTCCTTTTTGCTGAAAGTATTTTCAAAAGATCTATTCTGTTGATTTTATAGGTATACAGTGTGTTAATATGACTTTTGAATGATTATAATGCCAGGTATAATAACTTCAGGGACATTATTTTGAATATAAATTTATTTTTCATCTTCTAGGATTGTATTATAGAAACTGTAGGATCAAAATGACTTGATAGAATTTTATAGTCAGGACCTTAAAAATCATCTAATCCAGTCCTCACGTCACAGATGGAGAAACCAAAGTTCAGAGGAAGGTGAGGAACTTGAGAGAGGTCGTGGTCTTAGCCAGTAATGGAGCTAACATTAGAACTCTGGCCTTCTGACTCGAGTCATGTGTTCTTCCCACAAGCCCAATTTCCTTTTGAGAGGCTTGGACTGACTCTGACCCACAGATTTCTTAGAAGATTATCTTTGGTAATTCTTTGCCAGCTTGTTTTCTTGAAAATTGCTACAATATTCTAAAAGAAAATAGGAAACATATCTTGTTTCTTGAGGGTTCTAGGTAATTAATTCAAGGTAACCCTCAATTAAGCATGTTTTCCACATTCATGTAAGATTTCCTTTAAGAATACATATGTGGCCTTTGAGGAATTGTGATACCAAGTGTTCAACTGAAAAATGGAAACTTTCACAGTTGAGAGATCAGCCTGTACTATCCTGAAGGCCATAAGGCATTTCCTGATACAAATGGTTCTAGAGGCAGACTCTTAGTGTATTCTGAGGATTTTCCTTGCCTCCTTTGAGACAATCATCTATCCTTTGCTTCAGTAACTTCAGCATTTTCAGTGAGTCTAGCAAGCATAAAAGATAGACAAGACAAAGAAATTTTGTTAACCCCATTTACATTTAAAAATAATTTTGTATTTAATTGAACTACAAATCAAGCCTATTTGAGTTTTCTCTAAAAAAGAAAATAAAGGTTAATGAGTGACTCAAAGCTAATAGCTCTGGTCAGGGCTTCTGAATGTCTTAAAAGTTCTTTAGTGAAACTGTCAGGAACCTATAAATGAGGCCGACAAATTTGTAATTTCATCAGAAACTGAGTGAAAAAGGAAAATTATGGTGAAGGCAAATACTTAGCTGCTCTAGGCTGTTGGATAGCCGCTGCTCTCAGAGACAGCCTTGTGCCACTGTATTCAGTATGTATATATCTTCAAAATATTCAGCCTTTGTTTTTATTTATTTATTTGTTTGTTCGTTTGTTTAGGCTGTGTTGGGTCTTCACAGCTGCACGCAGGCTTTCTCCAGTTGCGGTGAGCTGGGGCAACTCTCTTTTGCGGTGCGTGGGCTTCCCATTGCGGTGGCTTCTCCTGTTGCGGAGCACAGGCTCTAGGCATGCGTGCTTCAGTAGTTGTGGCTCACGGGCTCCAGAGCGCAGGCCCAGTAGCTGTGGCGCACGGGACTAGTTGTTCCGCGGCATGTGGAATCTTCCCCGACCAGGGTTTGAACCCGTGTCCCCTGCATTGGCAGGAGGACTCTTAACCATTGCACCACCAGGGAAGCCCTCAGCCTTTGTTTTTAAAAGCAAACAGAACATTGATTTCTTTGCATAATCTTTAAAGATTCACCTTCTGTTTTCTGCTTTATGCCTTTATTTCAACATTAAAATAATATTTGTTTATATATTTCTTCTTATTCTATAAATGCCTATAAAAAGTGAGCTCGTAAATCTGTACAATCCTTTACAAAAACAGCACCACTCAAACTTATTTTGAAATATTTGTAACTCCCATGTAATTGGGTTGAGTAGCTTTGCACTACAGCTTAATCTATGTGGTTTCATTCCCTGTACAACCTTCAGGTCATGTACCAAAATAACCAAAAGAATTGTATCTTATTTCATTTGTATTATTCATGACTCATTGTTTCTCTATTTCTCTTATAATAGAATAATACCCTGCCCCATTCTTCTTTGTGAGTTTTATTGTCAGAGAAGATAGAGTTAAAACAGAATACTTTGCAGGAGCAAAAGAGTTAAAACAGAATACTTTGCAGGAGCAAAATTAGGTGGGTTTTTCCATCTGAATAATCCGTTTTGTTTTATGTTATTGTGGAGGAGAATATAGCTCACAGAGTAGATGGTTATTTTTTTCCTGCTTGTGTGTTTGCTTTAGAAACCATTTCTTCACAAAATCAGCACCAGTTCTCTCTAATTTTTCCTGTATTTTTTCATCCAATTGGCTCTCATTTTCCCCTGCCTTCTGCTTGCCTACTGTAATAAAGACTCAGTGAGCCTAAGGACACTGCAGAACTTTCATTGAATAATGCGGTAGTGGAAAGAATGAAAAAATACTTGCCACAAAGAAACAAAAATCCAAACCTGTGAATCTGGATTGTTCTGTTTGTTCCTGAGTAGCATCCTCTACTATTAATTTATCTATGCACACTGAAAACTCAGGAAAGGGGGCTTGTCTTTGAAGGCTTTTCTTGGAGAATCCCAGTATGTACTGAATTCCTATCCTCCTAGTTTTTTTGTAATCAATAACTTTAAGCTTCCATTTTATATTCTTAGTATTTTATTATGAAAATTTTAAACTTTTGTGAAAGTTGGAAGAATGGCTTAATGAATCCCATGTATCCATTACCTAACGTCATCAGTTATCAACCCTATGGCCGATATTTCATCTTTACCCTCACCTATTTCCTTGCACACACACAAACAGATACTGAATTGTTTTATGCAAACCATTTATCATATCATTTTCAAAAAAAATACTTCAGTGTATTTCTCTGACATATAAGGATAACCGCAGTACCATCATCACATCTAAAAATATCAACATATTTCCTTCATATCATATTTAACTAGTAATTGTTCAAATTTTCCTAATTGTCCCATACATGTTTTATTAGAGTTGGTTCACTTAAAGCAGAATCCAAACAAGGACCATACATTATATTCTCTTTTAATCTATAGGTTCCTATTCCCTCACCTTTTTTTTAAGCAATGTAAGTGAATATTTATTTAGAATGAGAAAAGAGCTCTAACAATTTGTACATTTCAAAAGCCAACAAATACATATTCCAGAATAATAACAAAATTTTTAATTAATTGACTTCCTGAAACACTTCTATAGTACTTTTTGATGCCTACATATTTTTGTCTTCATACTCTTTGATCACTTCTTCATATGACAACAGTTTTTTAAGGTATTTTTCTATAGAGGGCAAAAACTAATTCAGCCTTTTCTCTAGCATGGTTGATTGAAATTTGTTTTTTATTGTCGAAAGTTTGGGTGCAAAAAAAGAGCAAATTGACACACAGATGCACTCATTGTTTATAGTATTACTACACATAGGAGTACCAAGTAATTCTGTTTTGTGCTATTTCCAACAAAAATGAAAAAAAGGTATGGTGCATTATAATTGTATGCATGTGTTATCAAATATATTTCTGACAAAAGAGAACTTCATTTTGCCTAGGTATGATTGAGAACTAAATCTTGCACTTAAATTTTTTCCCCTTGTCATTTATTTGTTGAGACAAATCAGATCACTTGTGCTGTAGAAATTCCCTATAAACTTTGCTAATCCTTGTGATGTCTTTAAACATATTTTCCTCTCACCTGTATTCCTACATATTGTTAATTAAATGTAGAGGTGCAATCACATTCTAGTTCAATTTTTTGGCAAGAATACATCACAGGTGATCCTGTATACTTCCTATTGCATCACATCAGAGGGCACAATGCTTATATATCTCTCCTTTTGTTAAGATATATTAACACTACCCCCAATTTTCAGTTTAACTTTTTTAAGCAGTCTAAAAACCTGATGTTGAAACTTTGCTTTAATATATCAATTTGGAAATTTTAACATCCCAAAACAAATTTATGTTTTTCTTTTGTAATGTTAGACATGTAATGTTTTGTTAAAAAAAAAAAAAGACTCAGGTCAATTCGAGTACCCAGAATAGACCTTTTTTTTTTTTTTAACTTCTTTATTGGAGATTAATTGCTTTACAATGGTGTATTAATTTCTGCTTTACAACAAAGTGAATCAGCTATACATTTACATATAACCCCATATCTCTTCCCTCTTGTGTCTCCCTCCCACCCTCTATACCCCACCCCTGTAGGTGGTCACAAAGCACTGAGCTGATCTCCCTGTGGTATGCGGCTGCTTCCCACTAGCTATCTATTTTACATTTGGTAGTATATATAAGTCCATGCCACTCTCTCACTTCATCCCAGCTTACCTTTCCCCCTCCCCATGTCCTCAAGTCCATTCTCTACATCTGCATCTTTATTCCTGTCCTGCCTGTAGGTTCTTCAGAAACATTTTTTTTTTTTTAGATTCCGTATATATGTGTTAGCGTACAGTACTTCTTTTTCTCTTTCTGACTTACTTCAATCTGTATGACAGACTCTAGGTCCATCCACCTCACTACAAATAACTCAATTTTGTTTCTTTTTATGGCTAAGTAATATTCCATCGTATACATGTGCCACATCTTTATCCATTCATCTGTTGATGGACACTTAGGTTGCTTCCATGTCCTGGCTATTGTAAATAGAGCTGCAGTGAACATTGTGGTACATGACTCTTTTTGAATTGTGGTTTTCTCAGGGTATATGCCCCGTAGTGGAATTGCTGGGTCGTATGGTAGTTCTATTTTTAGTTTTTTGAGGAACCTCCATACTGTTCTCCATAGTGCCTTTATCAATTTACATTCCCACCAACAGTGCAAGAGGATTCCCCTATCTCCACACCCTCTCCAGCATTTATTGTCTGTAGATTTTTTGATGATGGTCATTCTAACTGGTGTGAGGTGATACCTCATTGTAGTTTGGATTTGTATTTCTCTAATGATTAATGATGTTGAGCATTCTTTCATGTGTTTGCTGGCAATCTGTATATCTTCTTTGGAGAAATGTCCACGTAGGTCTTCTGCCCATGTTTGGATTGGGTTGTTTGTTTTTTTGATATTGAGCCGCATGAGCTGCTTGTATATTTTGGAAATTAACTCTTTGTCAGTTGCTTCATTTGCAAATATTTTCTCCCATTCTGAGGGTTGTCTTTTCGTATTGTTTATGGTTTCCTTTGCTGTGCAAAAGCTTTTAAATGTCATTAGGTCCCATTTGTTTATTTTTGTTCTTATTTCTATTTCTCTAGGAGATGGGTCAAGAAGAATCTTGCTGTGATGTATGTCAGAGTGTTGTGCCTATGTTTTCCTCTAAGAATTTTATAGTGTCTGGCCTTACATTTAGGTCTTTAATCCATTTTGAGTTTATTTTTGTGTATGGTTTTAGGGAGTGTTCTAATTTCATTCTTTTACATGTAGCTGTCCAGTTTTCCTAGCACCACTTATTTAAGCGGCTATCTTTTCTCCATTGTATATTCTTGTCTCCTTTATCAAAAATAAGGTGACTAGGGGCTTCCCTGGTGGCACAGTGGTTAAGAATCCACCTGCCAATGCAGGGGACATGGTTCAAGCCCTGGTCTGGGAAGATCCCACATGCTGCGGAGCAACAAAGCCCATGAGCCACAAGTACTGAGCCTGGGCTCTAGAGCCCGTGAGCTGCAACTACTGAGCCTGCATGCCACAACTACGGACTCCTAGAGCCCGTGCTCCGCAACAAGATAAGCTACCGCAATGAAAAGCCCATGCACCACAATGAAGAGCAGCCCCCACTCACCGCAACTAGAGGAAGTCCGCACGTAGCAACGAAGACCCAACGCAGCCAAAAATAGGATAAATAAATAAATAAATAAATATATTAAAATATAAGGTGACCATTTGTGCGTGAGTTTATCTCTGGGCTTTCTATCCTGTTTCATTGATGTATATTTCTGTTTTTGTGTCAGTACCATACTGTCTTGATTACTGTAGCTTTGTAATATAGTCTGATCAGGGAGCCTGATTCCTCGTACTCCGTTTTTCTTTCTCAAGATTGCTTTTGTTATTCGGGGTCTTTTGTGTTTCCATACAAATTGTGAAATTTTTTGTTCTAGTTCTGTGAAAAATACCAGTGTTAGTTTGATAGGAATTGCATTGAATCTGTAGATTGCTTTGGGTAGTATAGTCATTTTCACAGTGTTGATTCTTCCAATCCAAGAACATGGTATATCTCTCCATCTGTTTGTATCATCTTTAATTTCTTTCATCAGTGTCATAGTTTTCTGCATATATGTCTTTTGCCTCCTTAGGTAGATTTATTCCTAGATATTTTATTCTTTTTGTTGCAGTGGTAAATGGGAATGTTTCCGTAATTTCTCTTTCAGATTTTTCATCATTAGTGTATAGGAATGCAAGAGATTTCTGTGCATTAATTTTTTATCCTCTACTTTACCAAATTCATTGATTAGCTCTAGTAGTTTTCTGGTAGCATCTGTAGGATTCTGTATGTATAGTATCATGTCATCTGCAAACAGTGACAGACTTACTTCTTCTTTTCCAATTTGGATTCCTTTTATTTCTTTTTCTCCTCTGATTGCTGTGGCTAAAACTTCCTAAACTGTATTGAATAATAGTGGTGAGAGTGGGCAACCTTGTCTTGTTCCTGATCTCAGTGGAAATGGTTTCAGTTTTTCACCAGTGAGAACGATGTTGGCTGTGGGTTTGTCATATATGGCCTTTATTAAGTTGAGGAATGTTCCGTCTATGCCTACTTTCTGGAAGGTTTTTATCATAAATGGGTGTTGAATTTTGTTAAAAGCTTTTTGTGCATCTATTGAGATGATCATCTGGTTTTTCTCCTTCAGTTTGTTAATATGGTATATCACATTGATTGATTTGTGTATACTGAAGAATGCTTTCATTCCTGGGATAAACCCTACTTGATCATGGTGTATGGTCCCTTTAACGTGCTGTTGGATTCTGCTTGCTAGTATTTTGTTGAGGATTTCTGCATCTGTATTCATCAGTGATATTGACCTGTAGTTTTCTTTCTTTGTGACATCTTTGTCTGGTTTTGGTATCAGGGTGATGGTGGCCTCGTAGAATGAGCTTGGGAGTGCTCCTCCCTGTGCTATATTTTGGAAAAGTTTGAGAAGGATAGGTGTTAGCTCTTCTCTAAATGTTTGATAGAATTCACCTGTGAAGCTATCTGGTCCTGGGCTTTTGTTTGTTGGAAGATTTTTAATCACAGTCTCAATTTCAGTGCTTGTGATTGGTCTGTTTATATTTTCTGTTTCTTCCTGGTTCAGTCTTGGATGGTTGTGCTTTTCTGAAAATTTGTCCCTTTCTTCCAGGTTGTCCATTTTATTGGCATTGAGTTGCTTGTAGTAATCTCTCATGATTCTTCGTGTTTCTGCAGTGTCAGTTGTTACTTCTCCTTTTTCATTTCTAATTCTATTGATTTGAGTCTTCTCCCTTTTTTTCTTGATGAGTCTGGCTAATGGTTTATCAATTTTGTTTATTTTCTCAAAGAACCAGCTTTTAGTTTTATTGGTCTTTGCTATCTTCTCCTTCATTTCTTTTTCATTTACTTGTGATCTGATCTTTATGATTTCTTTCCTTCTGCTAACTTTGGGGTTTTTTTTGTTCTTCTTTCTCTAATTGCTTTAGGTGTAAGGTTAGGTTGTTTATTTGAGATGTTTCTTGTTTCTTGAGGTATGATTGTATGCTATAAACTTCCCTCTTAGAACTGCCTTTGCTGTATCCCATATGTTTTGGGTCATCGTGTTTTCATTGTCATTTGTTTCTAGGTATTTTGTGATTTCCTCTTTGATTTCTTCAGTGATCTTTTGGTTATTAAGTAGTGTATTGTTTAGCTTCCATGTGTTTGTATGTTTTACAGGTTTTTTCCTGTAATTGATATCTAGTCTCATAGCGTTGTGGTCAGAAAAGATACTTGAGGGCTTCCCTGGTGGCGCAGTGGTTGAGAGTCCACCTGCTGATGCAGGGGACACAGGTTCGTGCCCCAGTCTGGGAAGATCCCACATGCCACAGAGTGGCTAGGCCCGTGAGCCATGGCCGCTGAGTGTTTCATCCGGAGCCTGTGCTCCGCAATGGGAGAGGCCACAACAGTGAAGGTCCGTGTACCACAAAAAAAAAAAAAAAAAACGAAAAGATATTTGATACAATTTCAATTTTCTTAAATTTACCAAGACTTGATTTGTGACCCAAGATATGTTCTATCCTGGAGAATGTTCCATGAGCACTTGAGAAGAAAGTGTATTCTGTTGTTTTTGGATGGACTGTCCTATAAATATCAATTAAGTCCGTCTTGTTTAATGTATCATTTAAAGCTTGTGTTTCCTTATTTATTTTCATTTTGGATGATCTGTCCATGGGTGAAAGTGGGGTGTTAAAAACCCCTACTGTGATTGTGTTACTGTCGATTTCCCCTTTTATGGTTGTTAGCATTTGCCTTATGTATTGAGGTCCTCCTATGTTGGGTGCATATATATTTACAATTTTTATATCCTCTACTTGGATGGATCCCTTGATCATTTTGTAGTTTCCTTCTTTGTCTCTGGTGATAGTCTGTCTTTTAAAGTCTATTTTGTCTGATATGAGAATTGCTCTGCCAGCTTTTTATGATTTCCATTTGCATGGAATCTTTTTCCATTCCCTCACTTTAAGTCTTTATGTGTCCGTAGGTCTGAAGTGGGTCTCTTGTAGACAATGTATATACGGGTCTTGTTTTTGTATCCATTCAGCCAGTCTGTGTCTTTTGGTTGGAGCATTTAATCCATTTACATTTAAGGTAATTATTGATATCTGTGTTCCTATGACCATTTTCTTAATTGTTTTGGGTTTGTCATTGTAGGTCTTTCCCTTCTCTTGTGTTTCCTGCCTAGAGAAGTTCCTTTAGCATTTGTTGTAACGCTGGTTTGGTGGTGCTGAATTCTCTTAGCTTTTGCTTGTCTGTAAACGTTTTAATTTTTCTGTCAAATCTGAATGACATCCTTGCTGGGTAGAGTCATCTTGGTTGTAGGTTTTTCCCTTTTATCACTTTAAATATGTCCTGCCACTCCCTTCTGGCTTGCCGAGTTTCTGCTGAAAGATCAGCTGTTAACCTTATGGGGATTGCCTTGTATGTTATTTGTTGTTTTTCCGTTGCTGCTTTTAATATTTTTTCTTTGTCTTTAATTTTTGATAGTTTGATTAGTATGTGTCTTGGCATGTTTCTCCTTGGATTTATCCTGTATGGGACTCTCTGCACTTCCTGGACTTGATTAACTAATTCTGTTCCCATATTAGGGAAATTTTCAACTATAATCTCTTCAAATGTTTTCTCAGTCCCTTTCTTTTTCTCCTCTTCTTCTGGGACCCCTATAATTTGAATGTTGGTGCATTTAATGTTGTCCCAGAGGTCTCTGAGACTGTCCTCAATTCTTTTCATTCTTTTTTCTTCAGAATAGACTTTCTTAAATGAAAACTATACAATGAAAAAGCTACTTAGTTACATTGAGGAAGATTCTCTTAAGTTTTGTTTTCCTTCTTCATTCCAGAGGTATTTATACATATGATAAATACTTATTGAGAGGCTGCTATGTGCCAGGCGCTGTAAAAGTAACATGGTTCCTGCTTTCATGGAGCTTATAGTCCAGTAAAGGAACAGATATTAATCAAATAATCTAGCAATTAAATATAAAGTTATAATTTTTAATTGCTTAGAATAGAGCTATGAAGAACTCTGAGAGCATTTTTTAAGGGGATTGTCCTAGTTTGGTTATCAAGGAAGTAGTGATTGAATGAGATCTGCAAAAATGAATAGTCATTAATCAGCTGAAGGAATAAACTGGGGTCTTTCTTTAAATGGACTGAATGAGGAAAGACCCCATGCCCAAAGAGGAGAATGTAGAATGTAAGTAAGTGCAAATGTAAGTAAGTGCAAAAGCAGTGTATACTGACTTACAGAGAGTGAGGAGAAGTCTGGTCTGAGACATAGGTCAGCAATAGGTCATGAAGGGCTTTACAGCTAATGAAAGAAAAAACTTGAAAAGCAATCACTGATTTCTGTCCAGATTCTATTTACTTATTTAAACATCTAATTACTTTTCCAAATAGAAACAGTCACTTAGATACAATCTAGTCAGTAAGCAAGATGAAATAGGAAACTTTATGATAATTTTTAGACACACTTATTTTAGTTTACTTGATTATAAATGATTTCTGTAAGAAATACTTAGGAAAAGAATAACATGAATTTTAAAAATAGATGTATTTTACAACAGATCATCCCTAATGGATATTAGGTTTCTTTTGTCATTATATTTAGAAGTTGGCTTACCTTTTCTCCCACCTGCTATCTCTGAAACTCAGCCAGATCCTCTTGTCTTTAGCTCTGATGCAGAGCTCATGACCAGCCAAATAAAAAAAGGATTCAAGTTAATGTTTGCCCTGAAATTAGATGAATCTACTGTAGAAGTTTTTTGTGAGATAGGAACAGTTATGGGCATCTGAAATACTAACTTCAGAAGGCTTATAGAATCCCAAGAAAATATTTTACAATTTGACACAAGAACAAAGTTTCCCAAAGAAAAAAGAATTGTTAAATTTTCAGGTGAATTCTTCATATTCATGGGGTAGACAGCTGTTAGATAAAGGAAATAATAAGCCTCTAATAACACACATTTTTAAGGTTATGATTTAGAAGGAAGTATCCTTCTAGTACTTTGAGGAAGAGCTGGGTTCGTTTATTTTGTGGAAAACATTGAAAATTATAAGAAGTGTTGGCATTATCCTTTAAGCAAAGAGAAGCGAATGAAAGTGTTTTGAAGAGGGGATAGTATCATCCCATCTTTATTTAGGGGGGTGACTGGTACCACTCTGATGAATATATTAGAAAGATCGGGCTATTGCAGGAGTAGTTAACAATAGCAAAAAAAATTTTTTTTTTAGTGTTTTTGAGTGTCAGTGCTTTTATACATTAGCCCTTTGATACCTCACCTCTGGACTTACAGATGCAGAAACTAAGGTTTGAGGTAGTTAAAAACAAAAACAAAACTTGCTCACAATCACAAAGCTAGTAAATGGGGGAGCTGAGAATCAAATCCATTTGCAACTTCAGGGCCTGTGATCTTAACCTCTGAATTATACCAATGTTGGTTTAAAAAAAAAAAGATTTAAAAGGAGTAAAAAAGGAGCTAAAAGGGTGGTGGTGGACTTAATAAGCTATGGAATTGGCTAGGAGTAGGAAGTGAAGATTCTAAGATGGCTGTGAGGCTTAAAGCCTGAGGGAATAACCAGAAGATTGGAGTTAATTAATCAAAATGGGAAACACAGGAGTGGAACAGGTTTGGGAACATATAGTTCAAGAAAATGTAGGTATATTTGATAGAGATATCTAGCAATTGGAAATTTGGATCCGAAAATCAGTACAGAAAGGACTCAAGTTATTATTTTCATTGTGATAATAATTTGAAGTTCTAAAAAAGATTGTGCTCTCTAGGCATAATGAAGTGTGACAAGAGAAAGGCAAAGAAGAGACCTAAATAAGGAGTATTTTGGGGATAGCTGAAAGAGCAATAGTCAATGAAGGAGACAACTAATCAAAGACACAGTAGGAAAAGAAGTAAATTCAGAAATTCTTATAGCGTGATAAAATTCAAAGAAAAGAATTTCAAGAGGGAGGAGGTAGTCAATAGTGTCAAATGTTGCCAAAAGGTATTAATATATGAGAAATGGGGAAAGGGTAATGGAAAATTTGACAGTGAAAAGACTAGTTTGGGTCGATAGTAGTATCAGTGAAGGTAGAGTTTGTGAGGTGGATGAATGTGTATAATACATAAATAGACATGTTTAAGATTGGGGAAAAGAGCCAGAACTGAAGGAGTAAAGAGATTAACTTTGAAAAGAATACAGATGCTTCATCTCCTGATATAGATTAAGAGAGAAACTAATACAACATTGTAATTCAACTGTATGATAGATAGATAGACGGATAGATGGATAGATAGATAGATGGATAGATAGGAGGTAGATAGAGAGGAAGAAAGAAAGAAAATTGAGAAACTTTTCTATGGAAAAGAAAGAAGTCTTGGGAGTGAATTTCAGAAGATCTTGACCTTGGTATAGTAGGAGGTGAGGTCATTTACTGAGAGGTATAGGAAGCAATTCTGTAAGGCTCTTTAGGGAAAAAGTCTGAGTGTCTACTAGAAACGTGTGAAAGCATTTACTGAGCAAACTTCATCATCTGGCTAAGGTTGGATAATGTGAATTTGAAACAATATCTGTTAAGACAATTATATTGCCTTTTTTAATAATCCTTGCCTCATCCTATGATAGGAGTTTAAACTCAGATCTTGTACTGCCAGTTTCTTTAAATGAAAATGCATAATTTATAATGTAAGAAAAACAGACTATAAAATAGATGATCGGATTTAAGTATACACTGCCTTTCAGTTTTTTTTGTAATGGTGGTTGTTTTGAGAAAAAGGTTATTGATGTTAAAGGAAACTCACATTGTAGTGTCGATGAGCCAAAATAACATTTGTTGATATCTTGTTGATGTGTTCATATATGTTTTTTGTTGAACTGAATTGGCGTTTTTATGAGATAAGCATTTTCTTGTGCCTTTTGTAGTTATTCGGGTAACAACCAGTAGACTTGATCTTCTATAAATACGTTTAATAAGATTTGTACTGTAAGATCAGTGGGACTCATTCAGATTATTTTTACAGTTGAATTTCCTTTTCCTGATCAGGCAGCCACCCAATCCTTGTTTGCTTTTCTTTCAACCAGTGCACTTGAATTTCAGAGCAGGAGGAAAGGAATCTTTCAAACTCGGTTTAGTTTGATAGAAAAGGCACACTGTTATAAAAATGCGTAAGTTGTCTTTGAGCTTTTCCTTTTATCTCTATTCAGAAACTGAGTAATGAGACTGTTTAAATATTTGAAAAATAAATTTCATATTAACCAACTTATCCTTGAAGATAAATGATAATTTCTCAAGGTAGCATGAATATTTTTTTAAAAGAATTTTACCAAAAGACCTTACTTGCTTTTTCAGTCTAATTTTGGTACCTGTAGAATTCTAAATGATGTCTTTTCTTTCATTACAGGTATAACCTAAAACATTCACCTGTGTCTTCCTTACATTTCAGGAGAAAAACAAATTTCACTCAGCCAAGCCTGTGTTCCTTGTCATTTATATGCTCGATACACTTGAAGGCAATTTCCTATATTTTATATATTTAATATTTTATAAATATTAGATGTATTTATATATATTTTAGGAAACGATATTATCTCTATTCATTTTGGATGTGTATAGTGATTTTTTTAAATATGGAAAGTATAATGCTTTTAATTGTAATTTCAGTGTTTCTTATACTTCATTATCGATCTGAGGTGGAGACAGTGGGCAGAGCAAGAGACAAAAGGAAGAAAAGGGACCTCTGATCAGTGACCAGAGAGAACAGAATTCTATAAAGAGATTTAAAGGTTGAATACAGGATGTGAAGGGGCAAAGGAGCTTCAGGGGTGGTCTCTAGTGAATAATCTTTAGTATTCATTATTGAAGATATGCTCTAAAATAGCATTTGAAGTGAGAGGCTGTTTTCTGATAATACCTAACAAAACATATTATTGTTGCAATATGAAGCAAATTTTTGCAAAGCAATATAAAGAGGAAGTGAGCTTTCTCCCCATTACTGCGTTAAATAATATTTTATCAAATACTTAGATTTTATGTTGTCTGTTTATTAGTGTCCTGTGGGAGATTGGTGGAGCGGGACATCCAGCCCTTGAGTAAACATAAGATCTACAGCTTGACGGTTTAGTCATCTCTGTGGCTTGGAGATTGAAAATGTGCTTTAACTGTCACATCTTATTCCTGGATCACTTTCATCAGTGTCATTTCTAAGCTGTAATAAACATTAAATAGCATGAGGACGCACTGCTGCCAGCACTTGGAACACAGTCTATTTGTTAGTCCAGAAACCCAGCCCAATGTTCTGGAATTTCATATATTGAGGATGACTCATGTCATCCAAACAGATTCCCAGAAGGAAGCTGAAATGAGGCAAGCTTTTAGCAAGATGAATAGAACCCACTGGAACACAAATTCAAATGATATAGTCAGCCATACACTGCTGGTGAGAGCTGCTGACCAGCTTAACTTGGAAATTAACACTTAGGGACAGAGGATCCTTTTATGAGCGAAGGCATCAACCAGCAATGTGATGTAAGACTCAAGAGCTACATGTAAACAACTCTGAAGACTGCAGAAACCCAAACCTTCAATTATAGACAGTGATTTTAAAAAATCAGGCAAAATTTGGGAAAGGATGTAAGAGGGTTTGTTAATGTGAATACCATATCTTTTGATATCTGCACTATGGATAGCATATTTTTGTGATTTTTTTTTCTGATTGTGAAATAATACATGATTACTGTAAATAATTTGGGAACTATACAGATATAATCACCTAAAATCTGTTTGGCACATGTCCTTCAAGTCAATACATAGATGTTTTCAAAACATAATTCAGCTTCATACTGCACAATGTGTATTCTAACTAATAGCATGACCTAGACCCAAAGAATTTTAAGCATTAAAAATCACTTAATCTAACCTTCTAAAATTGGAGGAGATATTTGAACCAGAGTGGCAGAAGATGGAAACGTAAAAGCAATTATATACATATGTGTCAACAAATAAGGGCCAAATCAAATAAAAGAGTACAACAAGGGATTTCAGGGATGCTCAGGTGAAACTGCTAATAGTAACCCTAAACCTAATTGTAAGCATGCTGTGGAAGTCTTTTAGAGTACAGCATTCTGCAACTACATTTAATCCAAGTGATACAACTGATTTGGCACAGCTGCTCGAACAGATCTCCAAACAAATGTTGTTCCTGGCACAGGTTTCTTCTAAGCAGTTCTTTCACACTGCTGATGTTGGATTTTTATCTTCCATTCCCCTATGCATTAAAACCTATCAAGCCTATAATTTATTGCTTTAAAAGATTAACTCATTTTCAAGTATAGTGTGTGAGAAGAAGACTTCAGTTAAAGGTAGCAGAGTGAAGAAAGTTTTACTCTTCCCTTCTCCTTTGAAACTCACTAAAAATAAGAAGACAGGAAAATAGAAAAGAAGTCCATCATTAGAGAAATGAGGCATAAGGCTAAGCCCCAAAATACAAACAATGAAACATAATTTGCTGGGACTTCCCTGGTGGTCCATTAGTTAAGACTGCGCTTCTAATGCAGGGGGCCCGGGTTTGATTCCTGGTCAGGGAACTAGAGCCCGCATGCCACAACTAAAAGGGCCCGCATGCCGCAAGGAAGATCCTGCATGCGGCAACAGATATCCTGTGTGCCACAACTAAGACCCGGCGCAGACAGATAGACAGACAGACAAATAAATGAATAATTTAAAACGGAAAGAAACATACTGTAAATACTATAAAATCTAGACCACACGCAGGAGGATGTCTGAACCCCTCCTTGGAATCCCAAGCAATATACTGATTTCACTAAAAGTAAGTGTTGTAATACTTTAAAGGTCTAACCAGTGAGCCTTTATTGGAGTTGTGACATGTCATTGTTCATAGACTCAAAGAAATTATACGTATGATCTGTAACAGAAAATATAGTAACAATTTTTTAAAACCTCACCAACACAAATGTTAAGAGATATTAGGACAATAGAAGGAGATGAAATATCAGTGGGTAAACCTCAGGAAAGAAGTATAAGAGAAAAGAAAAAGCATTAGAATAATGAAAATCATATTAGAAATTTTAAGAGAGACTAAATGTAGTCAGAGACATGGCTGAAAGGCTTGAAGAAATTTAATAACGTTAAATAAGAAAATATAAGATAAAAATTATAGAGAAGATGATAAGGGAAAATAAAGGAGATCTAACATCTATATGGAGTCAGCAAACTTATTCTGTAAAGAGACAGTAAATATTTTAGGCCTCTGGTCAGTACAGCTTCTGTTGCAGCCATTCAGCTCTGTCTCTTATAGTGCAAAAGAAGCCATAGATGCTACGTATGGCTTTGGTCCAATAAAAAATTATATACAGAAACAAATGGTAGGCTGGATCTTGCCTGCTCTGTTTGCCAACCTCTGTTCTTAATGAAAACAACAAATGGAACTGACAAAATATTTAGAACTATAATAGAAGAAAAATTTTCCTGAAATAATCAAAACCTTGAATCAAAACGACTACCCTGTGGCCTGGGAATAATTAATATAGATGAGCTGATATCAAGGCATGTTTTGGCCAAATTACTGAACTTGAAGAATAAAGAAAGAGTTCTGTGGACATCTAGATAGTGGGGTGGGGGACAGAACTTTAGCTTTTTCAACAAGAAACAATGTTAGAAAACAGCAAGGGAATGTCTACCATGTCCTGAGGTTTATCTAGTATTTTTCAACCAGCCAAATACTTTAAGCATGACTACAACACATAAATGTACTCTAGCATGGAAAAGCTCAACAAACATAATACCCATAAGACCTTTTTAAAACAAATTATAGGACTTCCCTGGTAGTGCAGTGGTTAAGAATCCGCCTGCCAATGCAGGGGACATGGGTTCAAGCACTGGTCCAGGAAGATATCACATGCTGCAGAGCAACTAAGCCTGTGTGCCACAACTACTGAGCCTGTGCTCTAGAGCCCGCAAGCCACAACTACTGAGCCCGTGTGTGCCACAACTACTGAAGCCCACGTGCCTAGAGCCAGTGCTTTGCAACAAGAGAAGCCACCTCAATGAGAAGCCTGCACACCACAATGAAGAGTAGCCCCCACTCGTCGCAACTAGAGAAAGCCCACTAACAGCAACGAAGACCCAACGCAGCCAAAAATAAATAAATAAATTTATTTTAAAAATTTTAAAAATAAAAAAATTATATCATAATAAAATACGATATAATCAAAAGATGAATCAAAATATTCAGAAATAAACCATGACAAAATAGTGTAACAGTGAGAAATTGAATTCATTTCATTACAGAACTTATATCCCTCAGTGGAAATTATACTTTTAGAATAGATTATAAATTTATAAACTGTAATATTATAAAAATAATAAAATTAACAAATCAGGTGGGGAAGGGGGATAAAAGGAAGTATAAATGTGCTCCTTTCTTCATCTTTCATAGCATGTAATCAATAAATACTCCTTAAAATTGAACATAGGTAAAAAATTGCTCTGGGCTCTTAATATTTTTCATAATGTTTTTTCTTTAATCTAGAGGGATCTTTTAAGAATGTCATATGATGCAGCACTCATTAGCAATTCTTCAATTTTACATCAGATCCTTTTTCTTCAGATAATTCAATGAAAACTTTTATGTACTCTAAGAATAACATTTAAGAATGTGTTGGAAGGGGCCAAAAATAAGAATTCATTTGGTTGTATAGTAGAGTTTTTAGTAGTCATTTAAATAAAATGAAATTTCCTCTCGCTTCCTGTACTTCAGTCACTGAAAAGTATTCCATTTGGTGTGTGCTTTCGAGTAGCTAATACAGGATATAATTATAAGGCATAACCTAAGGCATAAACTGGTGAAGTTACTGAGCTTCATTATAAAAAGTCTTCTGAGAAACCAGGCAAACAAGCAAGTCCATATAAGCAGGATGAGGAGTTGGTAGCATAATGTCATAATTTAAATAGTTGAATTTAACAGTTTGATTGATTAACAAAAAGTGTTATGCAGCAAACTTTTTGTCAATCTTTTTTTTTTTTTCTATTTCTTTTCATTGCTGTGAATTTATAGTTACTTATTGGAGTTGGTTTCCTTCATACTCCTCCCCTGGCATACACTCTAAAATCCGTTTAATCCAGAAGGATTCAGAAAATAGTGTTTGGTTGGTTCTCTCCTTATAACCTCTATTACTCTGTTGCCTTGTATATATACATTTCAAATAACATGATTATGTAAGTAAGTTTTTACTTTGGAGGGTAGACTCTCCTCAGGTATGTTTGTTTCTTACCTTTCCACCTGGCAGCATTTACACAATACAGTAATAGAACCCTATAGTCTTAGCTAGTTTCATCTCATCACATACCCTTTCCCTGCAGAGTGCCAATATTATTTGGTTTTATTGACCTTACCACCTTCTTTTTTTAATATATAAATAAATTAATTAATTAATTTATGGCTATGGCTGCATTGGGTCTTCGTTGCTGCATCCGGTCTTTCTCTAGTTGCGGCGAGTGGGGGCTACTCTTTGTTGCGGTGCACGGGCTTCTCATTGCAGTGGCTTCTCTTGTTGCAGAGCACGGGCTCTAGGTTCATGGGCTTCAGTAGTCGTGGCTCATGGACTCAGTAGTTGTGGCTCATGGGCTCTAGAGCACAGGCTCAGTAGTTGTGGCGCGCAGGCTTAGTCGCTCCGTGGCATGTGGGATCTTCCTAGACCAGGGCTTGAACCTGCGTCCCTTATATTTGCAGGGGGATTCTCAACCACTGAGCCACCAGGGAAGCCCAAATAACACATTTTCTTTATCCATTCCTCTGTTGATGGACATTCACGTTGTTTCCATGTCTTGGCTAACGTGTGAATAGTGTGCTGTCTTAGCTAAAATTCTGGTCACAACTTTACGCAATTGAGATTGAGATTGAGAGACTAGCAGATCCTTATCTATATACAGAGAGAGGTCATTACCACTATCATTACCATCATCTTCATCTTCTAAGCATGCACAAGGTCTAAGTTTTCAAATTATTTTATTTATCCTTCATCTGTTGTACAAAGAATTTGAGGTAACTACAATATAAACACACCATAAAATGGTGGTAAATTTTTTTAGAATTCTGAAATTGAAATTAAAAAACCAGGACCAATAAAAATAAAAATATTAGAAAATAAAAATTGGGAGAAAAGAAGTTTTTTTTTTTTTTGAGAAAAGAAGTTTTGATGTGGCCCATCAAAATCTTCAATGAGGTCAAGACTTCCCTGCTGGCACAGTGGTTAAGACTCTATGCTCCCAATGCAGGGGGCCCAGGTTTGATCCCTGGTAGGGAAACTAGATCCCACGTGCATGCTGCAACTAAGAGTTTGCATGTCACAACTAAAAAGTTTTTGCTAACTTACTCTATGAAATTAAAACAGAAGGTACTGTTCAGAGAAGCCACTTAAGTTTCCTTTGGCCTTCCTGACTTATGTGATTATTTCTATTTTAGAACCTTGAACTCCTTTAACACACCCTGATTAAAGAATCAACTAGCTTCTATTTATTGCAGTTGTTACTGAAGATCAACTATTGAATTATTTAGTAGTGTTGAATTAAAAGAGAGAATTTAATATTGTGGCCATCCTCAAAGAGCTTGTGTTGTCAAGGTATGTAAAGACAGCATTGACTCAGAGCATTGTTTAAATGATGCTATTCAGTGACATTAAACATATTGGCACTGGATGTTCTTATACATTGGAAATAAAAATAATTTTTAGGGCTTCCCTGGTGGCACAGGGGCTGAGAGTCCGCCTGCTGATGCAGGGGACGCGGGTTCGTGCCCCGGTCCGGGAAGACCCCACGTGCCACGGAGCGGCTAGGCCTGTAAGCCATGGTCGCTGAGCCTGCACGTCCGGAGCCTGTGCTCCGCAACGGGAGAGGCCACAACAGTGAGAGGCCTGCGTACCACACACAAAAAAAAAAGATCAGGTCAGGTATGTATGTATGTATTTATTGGCTGTGTCAGGTCTTAGTTGCAGCCCACGGAATCTTTTGTTTGCGGCACACGGGCTTATCTCTAGTTGCAGCACACAGGCTCTTTTGTTGTGGCGCATGGGCTCAGTAGTTGCAGCGTACAGGCTTAGTTGCCCCGTGGCATGCAGGATCTTAGTTCCCTGACCAGGGATCGAACCCGCGTCCCCTGCGTTGCAAAACAGGTTCTTAACCACTGAACCACCAGGAAGTCCCAGAAGTAACTTTTAATGCTCTTACTCCTCCTTTTATAAGAACATTAATTCAATATATAAACAGATGTCAGTTTTGATTGTTGTATTTCTAAAATACTTTCTTCTGCTCCGTATGATAGGAAAAGATTTGAGATATTGAGTGCCATTTGAAAATTTCGTGGGTGAACCTCATAGAGAATGGTTTCTGGATCCTAACCAGCATCTCTAAAAATCAATAGCCAAGAGAGATTTAGGTCAATTTTTATTATTTTGACAAATTGGGGTGAACCAGGATAGGCCTCATAACTTGCATAGTTCAACTAAAAAGCTGCTTTGAGGAAATAGCTTTCAGTGCAAGTCCAACATTTTGGTGAGAAGGGAGAATGGTAATAGAGAAAGAAAAGAGAGGAGAAAACATGTTTGCATGTTTATTTAATGAAAGATGGGCTTTAGGGATTGACACTGAATTTCATGTAGAAGCACTAAAGGAGGTATTACTGAGACCCTCCCATTGGAGAGTAGTGAGGGCAGAGGTAAATCTCCTGAACCACTGCCAGTCTGTCACCATTAGACCTCCATTTAGATATTGCAAAGTGTTTTTGACTAACAAAATAGCCCATCATGACTGTAGCAGCTCCTATTTGACTTATTAATAGAGGAATTTATTACCTTCCTTCTCTTCTGCTTAGATTAGCTTTGGGATATTGAAGATCTTAATCTGTCCTAAAATTAAGAGTATTTTTTTAGGCAAGGCTTTCAAGGAAGAACTAAGACACACATGTATGCACGTGCACAAACACACAATGTTAAGGCAAGTTGTTAGTCCTTTCATCACTTGTTGCTACTCCTATTTCCCACTGTTTGCTTCACCCCAACATGTTAAATACTCATCAGGAAGTTTAGATATCAGCACACTAAGTTTAAAATATCAAGATAAATATAAGAAGCAGTCAGAGAAAAAAGTTTTTTCATTCAAGGAGGTTAGAATAGTATAAGTATTTAGTACTTGCAGTTCTCTTGTCTATAATAACCTACCAGCCTTTGCACTTGTGGATTGTTAGTAAATGCTTTCCTTTTTAACTTTTTATGTAGAAAAATTTTAAATCTACAGAAAAGTTGAAAGAATAGTATAGTGGACATCCAAATTCCTTTTATATAGATTCACTAATTGTTAACATTTTGCCAAATTATGATTTTTTTCCCCCTACTGAGCCTTTTGGGACATCATTAACACTTCATCCATAAAGAAGTGCAGCCTGTGTTCTCCAAGAATAAGAACATTTTTCTGTGTAACCATAATGTAATTATTACTCAAGAAATTTAACATTGAAACAATGCTATTAACTAATAGACAGTGTATTGAAACATATCATAATTAGATGGTATTGTTGACTTAAGGAAACATGTTTTTTCTGCCCACCTCAAAGATAAATACATTTTCCCCCTTGAAAATGTTTGGGGACTTGCCTGGTGGCACAGTGGTTAAGAATCTGCCTGCCCATGCAGGCAACACAGGTTCCAGGAAGATCCCACGTGCTGCAGAGCAACTAAGCCCGTGCGCCACAGCTACTGAGCCTGCACTCTAGAGCCCACGAGCCACAACTGCTGAGCCCACGTGCCACAACTACTGAAGCCTGTGCGCCTAGAGCCTGTGCTCTGCAACAAGAGAAGCCACTGTGATAAGAAGCCCGCGCACTGCAACGAAGAGTAGTCCCTTGTCGCCACAACTAGAGAAAGCCCGCACGCATCAACTAAGACCCAACACAGCCAAAAATAAATAAATTAATTAAAAAGAAATTTATTTTATTTATTTTTTTAATACAGCAGGCTCTTATTAGTCATCCATTTTATACACATCAGTGTTTACATGTCAATCCCAATCTCCCAATTCATCACACCACCACCCCCACCTCCCGCTGCTTTCCCCCCTTGGTGTCCATACGTTTGTTCTCTACATCTGTGTCTCAATTTCTGCCCTGCAAACAGGTTCATCTGTACCATTTTTCTAGGTTCCACATATATGTGTTAATATACAATATTTGTTTTTCTCTTTCTGACTTAACTTCACTCTGTATGACAGTCTCTAGATCCATCCATGTCTCTACAAATGACCCAATTTCGTTCCTTTTTATGGCTGAGTAATATTCCATTGTATATATGTACCACAACTTCTTTATCCATTCGTCTGTCTATGGGCATTTAGGTTGCTTCCATGTCCTGGATATTGTAAATAGTGCTGCAATGAACATTGGGGTGCATGTGTCTTTTTGAATTACGGTTTTCTCTGGGTATATGCCCAGTAGTGGGATTGGTGGGTCATATGGTAATTCTATTTTTAGTTTTTTAAGAAACCTTCATAGTGTTCTCCATAGTGGCTGTATCAATTTACATTCCCACCAACAGTGCAAGAGGGTTCCCTTTTCTCCACACCCACTCCAGCATTTGTTGTTTGTAGATTTTCTCATGATGCCCATTCTAACTGGTGTGAGGTGATACTTCATTGTAGTTTTGATTTGCATTTCTCTAATAGTGATTTTGAGCAGCTTTTCATGTGCTTCTTGGCCATCTGTATGTCTTCTTTGGAGAAATGTCTATTTAGATCTTCTGCCCATTTTTGGATTGGGTTGTTTGTTTTTTTAACATTGAGCTGCATGAGCTGTTTATATATTTTGGAGATTAATCCTTTGTCCATTAATTCGTTTGCAAATATTTTCTCACATTCTGAGGGTTGTCTTTTGGTCTTGTTTATGGTTTCCTTTGCTGTGCAAAACCTTTTAAGTTTCATTAGGTCCCATTTGTTTATTTATTTTTTTTATTTCCATTACTCTAGGAAGTGGATCAAAAAAGATCTTTCTGTGATTTATATCAAAGACTGTTCTGCCTATGTTTTCCGCTAAGAGTTTTATAGTGTCTGGTCTTACATTTAGGTCTCTAATCTATTTTGAGTTTATTTTTGTGTATAGTTTTGGGAGTATTCTAATTTCATTCTTTTACAGGTAGCTGTCCAGTTTTCCCAGCAACACTTATTGAAGAGACTGTCTTTTCTCCATTGTATATCCTTGCCTCCTTTGTCACAGATTAGTTGACCATCGGTGCATGGGTTTATCTCTGTGCTTTCTATCCTGTTCCATTTATCTATATTTCTGTTCTTGTGCCAGTACCATACTGTCTTGATTACTGTAGCTTTGTAATATAGTCTGAAGTCAGGGAGTCTGAGTCCTCCAGCTCCGTTTTTTTTCCCCAAGACTTCTTTGGCTATTTGGGGTCTTTTATGTCTCCATACAAATTTTAAAATTTTTTGTTCTAGTTCTGTAAAAACTGCCATTGGTAATTTGATAGGGATTGCATTTAATCAGAGATTGCTTTGAGTAGCATAGTCATTTTCACAATACTGATTCTTACAATCCAAGAACATGGTATATCTCTCCATCTGTTGGTATCATCTTTAATTTCTTTCATCACTGTCTTATAGTTTTCTGCATACAGGTCTTTTGTCTCCCTAGGTAGGTTCATTCCTAGGTATTTTATTCTTTTTTTTGCAGTGGTAAATGGGAGTGTATCCTTAATTTCTCTTTCAGATTTTTCATCATTATTGTATAGGAAAGCAAGAGATTTCTGTGATTTTGTGTCCTGCAAATTTACCAAATTCATTGATTAGCTCTAGTACTTTTCTGGTGGCATCTTTAGGATTCTCTATGTACAGTATCATGTCATCTGCAAGCAGTGGCAATTTTATTCTTTTCCAATTTGTATTCCTTTTATTTCTTTTTCATCTCTGATTCTCGTGGCTAGGACTTCCAAAACTATGTTGAATAATAGTGGTGAGAGTGGACATCCTTGTCTCTTTCCTGATCTTAGAGGAAATGCTTTCAGTTTTTCACCATTGAGAATGATCTTTTGCTGTCGGTTTGTCATATATGGCCTTTATTATGTTGAGGTATGTTCTCTCTATGCCCACTTTCTGAAGAGTCTTTATCATAAATGGGTATTGAATTTTGTCAGAAGCTTTTTTTGCATCTAATGAGATGATCATATGGTTTTTATTCTTCAATTTGTTAGTATGGTGTATCACATTGATTGATTTCCATATATTGAAGAATCCTTGCATCCCTGGGATAAATCCCACTTGATCATGGTGTATGATCCTTTTAATGTGTTGTTGGATTCTGTTTGCTAGTATTTTGTTGAGGATTTTTGCATCTGTATTCATCAGTGTTATTGGTCTGTAATTTTCTTTCTTTGTAGTGTCCTTGTCTGGTTTTGGTATCAGGGTGATGGTGGCCTCATAGAACGAGTTTGGGAGTGCTCCTTCCTCTGCAATTTTTTGAAAGAGTTTGAGAAGGATGGGTGTTAGCTCTTCTCTAAATGTTTGATAGAATTCACCTGTGAAGCCATCTGGTCCTGGACTTTTGTTCGTTGGAAGATTTTTAATCACAGTTTCAATTTCATTGCTTGTGATTGGTCTGTTCATATATTCTGATTTTTCCTGATTCAGTCTTGGAAGGTTATACCTTTCTAAGAATTTGTCCATTTCTTCCAGGTTGTCCATTTTATTGACATAGAGTTGCTTGTAGTAGTCTCTTAGGATGCTTTGTATTTCTGCGACGTCTGTTGTAACATCTCCTTTTTCATTTCTATAATTTTATTGATTTGAGTCCTCTCCCTCTTTTTCTTGATGAGTCTGGCTAATGGTTTATCAATTTTGTTTATCTTCTCAATGAACCAGCTTTTAGTTTTATTGATCTTTGCTATTGTTTTCTTTGTTTCTATTTCATTTATTTCTGCTCTGATCTTGATGATTTCTTTCTTTCTGCTAACTTTGGGTTTTGTTTGTTCTTCTTTCTCTAGTTCCTTTAGGGGTAAGGTTAGATTATTTATTTGAGATTTTTCTTATTTCTTGAGGTAGGCTTGTATAGCTATAAACTTCCCTCTTAGAACTGCTTTTGCTGCATCCCATAGGTTTTGGATCGTCGTGTTTTCATTATCATTTGTCTCTAGGTATTTTTTGATTTCTTCAGTGATCTCTTAGTTATTTAGTAACATATTGTTTAGCCTCCATGTGTTTGTGTTTTTTACGATTTTTCCCCTGTAATTGATTTCTAATCTCATAGCATTGTAGTCAGGAAAGATGCTTAATATGATTTCAATTTTCTTAAATTTACTGAGGCTTGATTTATGACCCAAGATGTGATCTATCCTGGAGAATGTTCTATGCACACTTGCGAAGAAAGTGTAATCTGCTGTTTTTGGATGGAATGTCCTATAAATATCAATTAAATCTATCTGTTCTATTGTGTCATTTAAAGCTTCTGTTTCCTTATTAATTTTCTGTCCTGATAATCTGTCCATTGGTGTAAGTGAGGTGTTAAAGTCCCCCACTATTATTGTGTTACTGTCGGTTTCCTCTTTTATAGCTGTTAGCAGTTGTGTTATGTATAGAGGTGCTCCTATGTTGGGTGCATATATATTTATAATTGTTATATCTTCTTCTTGGATTGATCCCTTGATCATTGTGTAGTGTCTTTTCTTGTCTCTCGTAACATTCTTTATTTTAAAGTCTATTTTATCTGATATGAGTATTGCTTCTCTAGCTTTCTTTTGATTTCCATTTGCATGGAATATCTTCTTCCATCCCCTCACTTTCAGTTGGTATGTGTCCCTAGGTCTGAAGTGGGTCTCTTGTAGACAGCATATATATGGGTCTTGTTTTTTAATCCATTCAGCGAGCCTGTGTCTTTTGGTTGGAGCATTTAATCCATTCATGTTTAAGGTAATTATCGATATGTATGTTCCTATTACCATTTTCTTAATTGTTTTGGGTTTATTTTTTAGGTCCTTTTCTTCTCTTGTGTTTCCCACTTAGAGAAGTTCCTTTAGCATTTGTTGTAGAGCTGGTTTGGTTGTGCCTAATTCTCTTAGCTTTTGCTTGTCTGTAAAGCTTTTGATTTCTCCATCGAATCTGAATCAGATCCTTGCTGGGTAGAGTAATCTGGGTTGTAGGTTCTTCCCTTTCATCACTTTAAGTATATCATGCCACTCCCTTCTGGTTTGTAGAGGTTCTGCTGAGAAATCAGCTGTTATCCTTATGGGAGTTCCCTTGTATGTTATTTGTCGTTTTTCCCTTGCTGCTTTCAATAATTTTTCTTTGTCTTCAATTTTTGCCAATTTGATTACTATATGTTTCGGCATGTTTCTCCTTGGGTTTATCCTGTATGGGAGTCTCTGCGCTTCCTGGACTTGGGTGGCTCTTTCCTTTCCCATGTTAGGGAAGTTTTCGACTATAATCTCTTCAAATATTTTCTCGGGTCCTTTCTCCTCTCTTCTCCTTCTGGGACCCCTATAATGCAAATGTTGTTGCGTTTAATGTTGTCCCAGAGGTCTCTTAGGCTGTCTTCATTTCTTTTCATTCTTTTTTCTTTAGTCTGTTCTGCAGCAGTGAATTCCACCATTCTGTCTTCCTGGTCACTTATCTGTTCTTCTGCCTCAGTTATTCTGCTATTGATTCCTTCTAGTGTATTTTTCATTTCAGTTATTGTATTGTTCATCTCTGTTTTTTGTTCTTTAATTCTTCTAGATCGTTGTTAGACACTTCTTGCATCTTCTTGATCTTTGCCTCCGTTCTTTTTCCGAGGTCATGGATCATCTTCACTATCATTATTCTGAATTCTTTTTCTGGAAGGTTGCCTATCTCCACTTCATTTAGTTCTTTTTCTGGGGTTTTATCTTGTTCCTTCATCTGGTACCTAGCCCTCTGCCTTTTCATCTTGTCTATCTTTCTGTGAATGTGGTTTTTGTTCCACAGGCTGCAGGATTGTAGTTCTTCTTGCTTCTGCTGTCTGCCTTCTGGTGGATGAGGCTATTTAAGAGGCAAGTTTCCTGATGGGAGGGACTGGTGGTGGATAGAGCTGGCTGTTGCTCTGGTGTGCAGAGCTCAGTAAAAACTTTAATCCACTTGTGTGCTGATGGGTGGGGCTGGGTTCCCTCCCTGTTGGTTGTTTGGCCTGAGTGGACCCAACACTGGAGCCTACCTGGGCTCTTTGGTGGGCGTAATGGCAGACTCTGGGAGGGCTCATGCCAAGAAGTACTTCCCAGAACTTCTGCTGCCAGTGTCCTTGTCCTCATGGTGAGCCACAGCCACCCCCCGCCTCTGCAGGAGGCCCTCTAACACCAGCAGGTAGGTCTGGTTCAGTCTCCTATGGGGTCACTGCTCCTTCCCCTGGGTCCCGATGCACACAGTTCTTTGTGTGTGTCCTCCAAGAGTGGAGTCTCTGTTTCCCCCAGTCCTGTCGAAGTCCTGCAATCAAATCCCACTAGCCTTCAAAGTCTGTTTCTCTAGGAGTTCCTCCTCCCATTGCCAGACCCCCCAGGTTCAGAAGCCTGACGTGGAGCTCAGAACCTTCACTCCAGTGGGTGGACTTCTGTGGTATAAGTGTTCTCCATTTTGAGTCACCCACCCAGCAGTTATGGGTTTTGATTTTATTGTGATTGCACCCCTCCTACCATCTCATTGTGGCTTCTCCTTTGTCTTTGAATGTGGGGTATCTTTTTTGATGAGTTCCAGTGTCTTCCTATCGGTGATTTTTCAGCAGTTAGTTGTGATTCCAGTGTTCTTGCAAGAGGGAGTGAGAGCATGTCCTTCTACTCTGCCATCTTGAACCAATCCCCCTAAACCAATAAATTTTTTAAAAATTATATTAAAAAAGAGAAAATCAGTTTGAAGGGAAAGTGTTTGCCATTTATTCTATGAATTTGAGTGGTATATATCCACTACAGTGCAGGAAGTAATAATTGCGCTTGAATTGGGCATCTGTTATCAGTGAAAATCTGTTGAAAGGTGCGATCCATTTGCCTTACATTTGTTCTTCAAAGAATATTTCATCTGTGCTGTGCATGTGTGTAATATATATTTACAAACCTTTTGTTTTTATTGCTATTGCTTGCTAACATTTGTAGAGAATTTCATCAGTAAGAAATAAGATATTATGTGCCATGTATCATAAGGACTGTTAGATTTGATTCTTAATAATTTTTCTCATTCTCCTCTTAGACAAGCTATACTCATGAACTGCCCAGCTTCACTGTTGGAAGGAAATAAATATTTTTTGTATCTCGGTGCTGCTTTGCCTTCATGCTTATATTAGCTGGAGGGCAAACGATTAGCTCATTGTCACAATTACTCATGCTTTGCTTTGAAAGAGAGGCATAACAAGGAATTATTTGATATTTTACTGGCAAATGGTCAGGTAGATGTCTCCTTTTGGACTTCTTATTCATCCATTTGACAAGGATTTTTTTAATGGAATAATAACATGAAGTTTCACAGTGTTTTGGTCAGTAGTTATTCCCTACCACATCCTGTATGTGTTCTGTCTGTTTGTTTGTTTTTCCCCAAATGCTGACATGATACTAGATTCCACACAGTCATATGCTTTCAACTCAGTTTTGACACCAGGATTTGAACTTTGTACATCAAATTCTATTCCTCAATTCAGTGCCCATTCTGCCAACTGAAATTAATTTTTACTCTAAAGCGTTGTCCCATTTTTAACTTTCTAACTCCTTTGTGATCATTACTCCTGTCTAGGAGAAGCAATAGGCTTCTGTATTGCAGGGAAAAGACTAGAAAGGGAACAATGATCTGTGATGAAACTCAAAGAGCAAAAGTTTATAAGGGCTTAAAAAATTCTTTTTCATCAAAACATTTGGTCCCCAAAGCCTGCATGAAATACAAGATAGATATTTTCTTAATGAAGTGTTCCCTTCATGTAAAATATAGTGAAGTAATCAACTAATTTTAAACTTCATCTGGTGTTTAAGTATTATCAGTTATATGTGATAAGCTTTTTGAAGAATGTATATTCTTTCTAGAAAACTGGTTTAAAAACCAATTAGTCATGTAGCTCTAAAGAGTAAAACAACCAGTCCAACCTTTGCTTCCAGCCTCAGTAAGATTAATGTGCATGCCTGGGTTCTTAACATGAAATCTATCTAATCATCAGAAGGAAACAAACATGCTTTTCTGCTTGACTTTAACCCCACCGTGTTTAGGGAAGCAGTTTATTCTGTTTGGAAAGTTCCCCACAATAGTTTCTTGAAACAGCATGTTTCTTTGCAGGAGTCGAATTGCTTTCCAGTCAAGCAAGAAACAAAGTTAAGCCCTTTAATTATCACCAAAAATTGTCAGCTTTAACTCAGTGGTATTAAAAGCCTCTGGCAACACCACATCCAACAACTGTAGGTACTTGGCTATTTTCAAATGCACATTGAACGTTTTCCAAAATTGACCATAAGCTAGGCCATAAAACAAATCTTGGAAGACTAAACATTGTTTGATTGTCACTTCTCCCTAAATTGATCTATGTATCCAGTACAAACCCCAGGAAAAATTTTTGTGAGAATTAATAAGCTGATTTTAAAATGTATAAGGAAATGCAGAGGGCTAAGAATAGTCAAGACTATCACTAAGAAAACAAAATTGAAGGATTTACAATATCAGATATTAAGACTTAGTAAAGCTATAGTAAGTAAGATAATGTAGAACTGGTGCAAGAATAGATGAATAGACAAATGGAACAAAGTAGAAAACACAGAGATAGATCCAAACACCTGATTATGGCAAATCCTCCATCTCAGTTCAGTGGAGAGAGGATGGTCTTTTCAATACATGGTGCTGGGTCAATTTGATGCCATATAGAAAAAATAAATTTAATTTTGGCTTCACCTCACAGCAGATAAAAAAACTTCCTTGTAAAATATAGATATAAATGTGAAAAGTAAAATAATAAAGCTTGTTAAAATACAGAATATCCTTATGAACTTGGAGTAGGAAAACATATCTTAAATAAGATACAATAAGTACTAACGATAAAGGAAAAGATTGCTAATTGGATTAACATTAAAAATTTTTGTTCATCAAGATACCATTAAGAGAGAAGCAGCAAGCTACCGACTGAGAAAAGATACTAACAATATGTGTATCTGACAAAGGGCTCATATCCCAACTATACTAAGAAATTTAATAATCAGTAAGAAAAAAAGGTTATCTGACAAAAAACTGAGTGAGAGTCTTGAATGGATACTCACAAGAGGGTATCTAAGTGTTCACTAAATATGGGAAAAGGATCTCAACCTCATTAATCATCAAGGAGTAAAACTACTAGGAGATAACATACACACCTACCAGAATGGCCACAATTTAACAAAACTGACAGTACCAGGTATTCACAAGAATGTGGAGTTGGGCTTCCCTGGTGGCACAGTGGTTAAGAATCTGCCTGCCAATGCAGGGGACATGGGTTCGAACCCTGGTCTGGGAAGATCCCACGTGGCGTGGAGCAACTAAGCCCGTTCGCCACCACTACTGAGCCTGCACTCTAGAGCCCATGAGCCACAACTACTGAGCCCACATGCTGCCACTACTGAAGCCTGTATGCCTAGAGCCTGTGCTCCGCAACAAGAGAAGCCACCGCAATGAGAAGCCTGTGCATTGCAACGAAGAGTAGCCCCCGCTCACCACAAGTAAAGAAAGCCTGCGCACAGCAACAAAGACCCAACACAGCCAAAAATAAATAAATTAAAAAAAAAAAGAATATGGAATATCTGGAACGCTTTAACGCTAGTAGGTGTCTAAGTTGTTACCTGCTATTTTGGAAAACTGGCTATATCTGTTGAAACTGAACATATGCATATCCTGTGACTGAGCAACTCTACTCCTAGCTATATACTCAGAGGATGTGCATACATAAGTGCACCAAAAGACGTAAAGAATGTTCATCAGAGCATTATTAGCCAAATCTGGAAATAGCCCACATGTGCCTTTTGGAATATTCACTCAGTGGATTCATATAATGGATACATAGATATGCAGCGATGAAAAAGAAGTAACTACTGCTATACTCAACAACATGGATGAATCTAATACATATAATGTTGAAAACAAAAGCCAAATTCAAATTAATAAATTCTGTATGATTCCATTAAAATAAAGTCCAGGCCTTTATCAGAAAACAAAATCTAACTTTTTTCCAGCTCCCATGGAAAGCCTAACTGGAGAAATGGTGTTTGTCAAAGACTGTTTAAAGGATAAACTGTTCTTTTTTTTCTTTCTTTTTAATAATTTGGAAATTTTTAACACAGAAGATTATGGAGAATTATACAGTAAAACTCACACTTAATCTAAATATTTATATTTTGATATATTTGTATCAGATCTTTTTTTTAAAAAATAAATTTATTTATTTTGTTTTTGGCTGTGTTGGGTCTTTGTTGCTGTATGTGGGCTTTTCTCTAGTTGCGGTGAGGTGGAGCTTCTCTGTTGCGGTGCGGTGGCTTCTCTTGTTGTGGAGCACGGGCTCTAGGCACGAGGGCTTCAGTAGTTGTGGCACGTGGGCTCAGTAGTTGTGGCTCGCGGGCCCTAGAGCGCAGGCTCAGTAGTTGTGGCGCATGGGCTTAGTTGCTCTGTGGCATGTGGCATCTTCCCGGACCAGGGCTTGAACCCATGTCCCCTGCATTGGCAGGTGGATTCTTAACCACCATGCCACCAGGGAAGCCCTGCATCAGATCTTTTTTACTAAGAAAATAAACAATAAATATACAGTACAATACAATAAAGTTAATGCTACCTTTGTTCCCATCCCCAATTCCAAAACCCTTTTTCCCCAGAGAGTATTACCATAAAAATGATATCTTTCCCATTTATTTTAATAGTTAATATTTAAATATATTATTGTATATACTATATATAAATACATGTGAAAAGGAAAACAATAATATGTATGTATATATTTGTTTCTTTTAAACTTAACATACAGAGTACTCTAATTTGCTTATCCTTCTATAATTTTTAAATCTTGAGATTTATCAACTTATAGATCTATTAATAACTCTTAATTCTAAAGGAACTTTACTATATGAATTATTGCACTTAATTGTCCCTAATATTTTATGCTGTTCTAAATTATAATCTTTTGAAATCAAGCTGACTCTGCCAAAAAAAGCAAACAACTTGATTTGTATTGTTTTACTCCCTCAAAGATTGCCTTTACTCAATTGTATTTTAAGATGATAAAGGTAGTCTCATCTTTTATCAAAAAGTGATATAAGAAACAACCTTGTGAAATTTCTTATTTAATATCCAGAATTTGGGGGGAATCCTTGTATCCACTATTATTACTCAGAGCTTACTATATCAAGCGCTGCATCAAAAATTTCTTTTAGAACTTTGTGCTAGAAAATATTTGCCTTTCCTGACAAATTGCTATGCTTTGTCCCTTCTATTAATGAGAATTATCACTGATTATGTCGCCTTTTTGTCTTGGAGGCTAGGAGGCTGTAATAGTTTTTTATTTTTTCTCTAACAAATAACAACAAACTTTGTGACTTAAAACAACATAAATGTATTATCTTATATAGTTCAGTAGGTTAGAAGTCCAATACAAGTCTCAATGGGCTAAAACCAAGGTGTCAGCAAGTCTGTGTTCCTTTATGGAGGCTGTAAGGGAGACTCTGTTTACTTGCCTTTTCCAGCTTCCAGAGGCTACACCCTTGCCATGGCCTCTTCCTCTAGCAACATTGGGGAGAGTCCTTGGTCTTTGTCACACTTAACATCTTTTTGGTTCTCTATAGCCACACCTTCCTCTATTTGAAGGTCCCTGTGATAACATTGGTCCTATCCAGATAATCTCCCTATTTTAAACTCAGTTTATTGGCAACCTTAATCCCATCTGCAGCCTTAATTTTCCCTTGCCAAAGTAACATGCCCACAAAATCCAGAGATCGGGACATGGACATCTTGTGGGGGGGGGGGCGGGCGGCAGGGGAAGGGTGTTATTCTGGCTACTGCAGAGACTTAGAGCCAAGTATGGAACTTAATTTAGCCTTGCTGAAGGTTTTTGGTTTTGTTTTTAATATTTATTTAGGCGCGCTGAGTCTTAGTTGCAGCACACAGGATCTTCGTTGAGGCATGCAGACTCTTAGTTGCAGCATGAGGACTTTTTTTTTTTTTTTTTTTTGCGGTACGTGGGCCTCTCACTGTTGTGGCCTCTCCCGTTGCGGAGCACAGGCTCCGGACAAGCAGGCTCAGCGGCCATGGCTCACGGGCCCAGCCGCTCTGCGGCATGTGGAATCTTCCTGGACCAGGGCACGAACCCGTGTCCCCTGCATTGGCAGGCGGACTCTCAGCCACTGCGCCACCAGGGAAGCCCCATGTGGACTTTTTAGTTGTGACATGCAAACTCTTAGTTGCAGCATGCACGTGGGATCTAGTTTCCCTACCAGGGATCAAACCTGGGCCCCCTGCATTGGGAGCATAGAGTCTTAACCACTGTGCCAGCAGGGAAGTCTTGACCTCATTGAAGATTTTGATGGGCCACATCAAAACTTCTTTTCTCAAAAAAAAAAAAAACTTCTTTTCTCCCAATTTTTATTTTCTAATATTTTTATTTTTATTGGTCCTGGTTTTTTAATTTCAATTTCAGAATTCTAAAAAAATTTACCACCATTTTATGGTGTGTTTATATTGTAGTTACCTCAAATTCTTTGTACAACAGATGAAGGATAAATAAAATAATTTGAAAACTTAGACCTTGTGCATGCTTAGAAGATGAAGATGATGGTAATGATAGTGGTAATGACCTCTCTCTGTATATAGATAAGGATCTGCTAGTCTCTCAATCTCAGTCTCAATTGCGTAAAGTTGTGACCAGAATTTTAGCTAAGACAGCACACTATTCACACGTTAGCCAAGACATGGAAACAACGTGAATGTCCATCAACAGAGGAATGGATAAAGAAAATGTGTTATTTGGGCTTCCCTGGTGGCTCAGTGGTTGAGAATCCCCCTGCAAATATAAGGGACGCAGGTTCAAGCCCTGGTCTAGGAAGATCCCACATGCCACGGAGCGACTAAGCCTGCGCGCCACAACTACTGAGCCTGTGCTCTAGAGCCCATGAGCCACAACTACTGAGCCCGTGTGCTACAACTACTAAAGCCCACATGCCTAGAGCCCATGCTCTGCAACAAGAGAAGCCACTGCAATGAGAGGCCTGTACACTACAACGAAGAGCAGCCCCTGCGCGCAGCAACAAAGACCTCATGAAGCCACACAGAAAAAAGATGTGGTATTTATATACAATGGAATATTACTTAGCCATTAAAAAGAATGGGGGCTTCCCTGGTGGCGCAGTGGTTAAGAATCCGCCTGCCAATGCAGGGGACACGGATTCGAGCCCTGGTCCGAGAAAATCCCACATGCCGCAGAGCAACTAAGCCAGTGCGCCACAATTACTGAGCCTGTGCTCTAGGACCCGCAAGCCACAACTACTGAAGCCCATGCACCTAGAGCCCGTGCTCTGCAACAAGACACTGCGATGAGAAGCCCTCGCACCGCAATGAATATAAGCCCCTGCTCACCACCACTAGAGAAAGCCTGCGTGTAGCAACCAAGACCCAACCAAAAATTAAAAACATTTTAAAAATTAAAAATGAAATAATGCCATTTGCAGCAACATGGATGGACCTACAGATTATCATACTAAGAGAAGTAAGTCAGAAAGACAAATACCATATGATATCGCTTATATGTGGAATCTAAAATACAACACAGATGAACATATCTGAGAAACAAAAACAGACTCACAGACATAGGGAACAGACTTGTGGTAGCCAAGGGGGAGGGGGGTGGGAGTGGGAAGGATTGGGAGTTTGGGATTAGGATATACAAACTATTATACATAGGATGGATAAACAACACAGTCCTACTGTATAGCATAGGGAGCTTTTCAATATCCTGTGATAAACCATAATGGAAAAGAATATGAAAAAGAATATATATATGTATAACTGAGTCACTTTGCTGTGCAACAGAACTTAAACACAACATTGTAAATCAACTATACAACTATAAAAATTTTTTTAAAAGAAAGAAAAAAGAGAATTGTTAGCTAAGAGATTGGCCCCCCTGTGATTCCTAAACAGATGGAGAGGTCAGCTGGAGTCAGAGTGGGCTGAGGAACATTCTGGGTTGAGTGTTTTCAGCTTTGAATTATATGAAAATCATCTTAACTATACTATTTGTTCTTACCCTTTGTACTTACTAAAATGACTATTATTTTAGTATTTAATGACTATTTTAGTATTTAATGACTATTTTAGTATTTAATGACTATTATTCCTTTGTATTAATTTTAAGTAATGTATTTATTATCTGAAGTTACACCCTGGAACAGCTTTGTTAAGAATATTTTTAAAGATCAAACAAATTAAAATAAATCCCCTTCACTAAAGATAGTAAAAGGAGGAAAGTTAACCAAAATCTGTGCATCTATATGAGGCCAGAGTGGTAAAGACAAATAAGACTTATGAATGTTTTAAAATTTCCAATTAGTTGAAGCTGGATTTGTTGTTCTTATGGTGTTCCCGTTGGATAAATTCTGGAAGGAATGAAGGAAGAACACCAGTCAGCTAGTACATGATTCTTTTGCTCGTATTCCAAATTGAGATTTACAATTACACAGGACAGTTAACGTTAGAAATGTAGGCAGCACGTTTATTTTGTTTTTAATTAGGTACAATAACTTACAAGAAACGAAGAAGGAATTCTGAAACAAAATAGCTACTTTCCCATTTTATGTTTTGCTCTTCCCATGGTATAAGTCTGTTACACTTACACAATACATGGGAGGGTAGAGAGTGATTTTTATAGCAGCTGTTGTGTCCCTCTCATTGCAGAGGAATAAAAAGAGCCTGTAGTTACTTATATTCGTGAGTGGTAACTACGTTCTTTTTCATTATTAGCTGAAGCTAGAGTGAAAATAAAAATCACAGAATGGGCTTCCCTGGTGGCACAGTGGTTGAGAGTCCACCTGCCGATGCAGGGGACACGGGTTTCGTGCCCCGGTCTGGGAGGATCCCACGTGCCGCGGAGCAGCTAGGCCCGTGAGCCATGGCCACTGAGCCTATGCGTCCGGAGCCTGTGCTCCGCAACGGGAGAGGCCACAGCAGTGAGAGGCCCGTGTAATGCAAAAAAAAAAAAAAAAAAAAAAAATCACAGAAAGCCTACTTTTGGCTTGAAATCGTTTACTTCATTAATGTAAGGAAGATGTGACACAACTTCTCACTACCACTTCTTTCTCCCCTTTTATTTTATCCTAAGCTAATAAAAAATTAAGCAAGTCTGTAACTAAAAGACAAAATATAGAAGCAATATGGGAGTATAAGTTACTGCAATTTTATATGTAATGATTTTTTTTCCCCTTCCATCCTAGCTTTTCTCATGCATTTTAAAGGTTTCAGAAAAATAAATAAATCCACTATACTTATAAAAGAGAGAAGAATACAACAAGATATTTGGGGGTCAGTAAATATTATATTTATGTTAATTATTTTTCTTTCTCAACTTTTATTTGGAAAAAATTTCAAACCTACAGAAAAGTTGCAGAGAGATTACAATATACAGTCTTACACCTTTTACCTAGATTCATCAATTATTAATACTTTGCCACATTTGCTTTATTTCTCTCTTTACACACACGTGTATATATGTATACAGGCATACTATTATTTATTATTTTCTGCTTTATTTGACAGTGTCAGATATCCTAATCCTTCAGCTCTAAATGCTTCAGCCATGTTTTTCCTAAGAACAAAAGTATTCTCCTGCTCTTGTTCAAAATACAGACTCTGATTTTACTTTTTCGTGAATCCTGTCTATTACCTGTGTCTTATCAGCATTCAAGAACAAAGGAAGCAGTGAGGGGAATTATTAATAGCAGCCACCCACTTCCTAAGTTATTCACCACTATGCATCTTTCGGAAACCAAGTGTGAAAATGAAAGATAGAGGTTGATTTTCAAACCTAAATAAATATAAAGTAATTGATGGACAAGGCCCCTGTAGCATTAAAAGTAAGCCCTATTTCGTAAGATATCGCATACAGTTGAATCATTTCCACAAATACCTATTAGTATTTATTTTCATATATTCATAGACTTTCAGAGTTGGAAGGACCTTACAATGTATGTTGTATAACTCATTCATTTTACAGATGAGAAGAACTGAAGTTCAAGGTCACACACCAGAGATGAGATTAGAATCTGGCTTTTCAAACTTTTAATGCAATATTCTTTCTTTTATGTCATGTTGCCTCCCCATGAGCTCTTGTTGCTTGTGTTGGGGTCTTGATAAATGCAAAAGGTAAAATGTCTGAGACTAAGACACCTAACTAACTAATGTATCCCTAATGTAATCTTATCTGGATGAACTACAGCCGTGCTTCTCAGACTTTAATGTGCATGTGAATTTCCTAGTCATGTCGTTGAAATGCAAATAATGAATCAGTAAGTCTGAGATAGGGCCTGAGAATCTGCATTTCTAACACATTCATCTGATGCTGATGCTGCAGATCGATGAACTACATGTTGAGTAGCAGTTATCTAGAACCAGCACAGAAATCTCATAGCCTCCGGACACTGGCAAAGTAGAAAAAACTACAAAATACGTAGGTTATATAAAGTATAGAGAATAATGTAACTAATACCTATTTACTCATCATCAAGCCAAAATAAAATACTTTTAAAAGTTCTTGTTTTCCTCAAATATCGTATGTTAACGCATATATATGGAATCTAGAAAAAAGGTACAGATGAACTGGTTTGCAAGGCAGAAATAGAGACACAGATGTAGAGAACAAACGTATGGACACCAAGGGGGGAAAGCGGGGTGGGGGGTGGTGGTGGGATGATTTGGGAGATTGGGATTGACATATATACACTAATATGTATAAAATAGATAACTAATAAGAACCTGCAAAAGAAAATTTTTTTTTAGAGTTCTTGTTTTCCTAAATTTTATGTCACTTTAGAGAAGGGAGTTTTATCCCAGTACATTAATTTACAGATGAAACTACCTATTTCCCCAATATTGTTATATACTGCGATTCCACAGACTTTAATGGTACTATGGAAGGAAATATTAATTCAGGTGATGAAAAGAACCATAGTCAAACTGAACTGTCAGTCAAAAAGCACAACCAATGAAGTTCCATTTTTACTCTCAATAAAAAGATCTTTTAAACCAGCTACCTTTATTCATTTAACAAATACTGAGAGTTCACACTCCCATGTAGTTTACATTCTGATTTCATTCCTTTATGTCTAAGTCTGTATGCTGTTTTGAATTGTCTAAATGATTATTGAAAGGTACAAATGCTAGGTGTTAAGGATTTTGCATTTAGGTTTTTTGTTGTTGTTTAAAAAAGAATAACTAGCAGTATACTTAGTGCCATCTCAATACAACATGGAATACATTTGTACCTGGAGCAACTAAAAATAAAAGACATTTCATATATATGAAGAAATTTGTTCTCTGAATATCTCTCAAAATGCTTATAGAAGTAATAATTACTTCATTGTTACTCAGAGTAGTTTTAGCAGTAAAATAACAAGGCAAAGTCATAAAACATGTCAAGGATAGTGAGGTATAAGGAGGAAGACAACTCAATTAGGTAAATATTAATTAAGCTTCTACTTTCTCCTAGTGTAGGGGGGTGGGGTACCAATATATAAAGAAATGAAGGCAGTCTTCAAGGTGATCATTGCTCTGAAGGGGAGGCAGGCATCCAAACATAATTAGAGTACAGTGTGACAAATGAAAACAGGTATGGACAAAATCTAGGAGCAGTGCAGGAAAGTTGCAGAGGAAATGGAGTTAGAGAATGTAATATATTTTAAAAATGATTAAAGAAACTACGAGAATTCAGAATTTCTATAAAAGAGAAGGATGGATAGATAACATGATAATATAGAGTCTAGGTGAAAGGTATAAAAGGGTGTTGACTGTAAAATTCAACTTTGCTGTTTGTTTGAAGTTTCATAATAAAATGTTGGGTAAAATAATAGTTATAAAAAAACAGGTAGTATGATATAGAGTGGTCACAATTTTTACTTTTCTTGTGAGTGAGCGTAGGTTCTTAATAAATAGAAGGAAAGGAACAAAATAGAAGAGAACTTCCCAGTTTACAGTGGGGAAGGCAGGTTGGTACTGAAGTAAAGCAGAAATGCCTTACACTGGTATCTTTTTTTTTTCCGCGGTACGTGGGCCTCTCACTGTTGTGGCCTCTCCCGTTGCGGAACACAGGCTCCGGACAAGCAGGCTCAGCGGCCATGGCTCATGGGCCCAGCTTCTCCGCGGCATGTAGGATATTCCCAGACCGGGGCATGAACCCGTGTCCCCTGCATGGGCAGGCGGACTCGCAACCACTGCGCCACCAGGGAAACCCTGCACTGGTATCTTTAACGTGTCTGTCCCGAGACCCAAGAGAGTAAAAGTGCATCCATTAAGGAAAATGTAGCAACCATCAGGGTGTGAGGACATTCCAAACGTAGGTGTAGAATTGCCTCAGACACTAGGGGTTTCGACTACACAATGAAATTTTAATAGATATTGGACTCTAGTTCTTATGCAGTATAAACGATAGGTTGTAATTTTGGGGTAATATCAAAATCTTAAATAGAAACATTGTTTATCAATGAATTTATACCAAATTAACTTAATAAGTAGTGATATACTAGAAATATTGGTAATATTTTCAATCTTAGAGCCTAGATATTGATTTCAAAACCTAATTTAAGAGAATTTGCTTTAATTAGCATTTCTTGATACTATTAAATGGATAGCTATTTGTATTTACTTGGATTTTAAAATGACCTTTATGTCAATTTATATTATGTTAAATGATATGATATACAGCTAGTTATGGTTAAGGTTTAAATGCTCTGATTATTTTAGTCTGTTGTTAGATCAGCAGTGAAGATTTTGTGGCTAAGGTCTTGGCTTTATATGCTTTTATATACATGTATGCTATTATATACATATGTCTTTGTGTACGTTTGATCCTCAGAGCACTGTGAGTTGTTGAACAAGTATTACTTTTTAAATACCTTATTGATAATTTGGGAGCTAGATTTGATTTCCTAATTAGAAAACTGATATTGAAAGATACAATGAAAAGTCCTTCATATTGCCTTGTTTTGTAGATGTGAAATTCTCTTGAAAATCAAAGGTATATAAATTGAATCATGACTTCCATTATGAAGTCACAATATATTCTAAAAGGGAAATGTTGCCAATGTTATAATAAAATGTAGGAACCATTTAAAATAATATATTCAAGGAGAAAATAATTTTCCAGTATTAAACTGTATTATATAATTTAACTCACACTTTCACTTAAACTGTATCAGGAACTTTGTTTCCTTGGTGAGTTATTGAAAGAAGAATAAAATATGCCCTGTAGGTAGTCTAACCCTTTAAGTGTTTTTTACAGTGCTTTCTGAAGAGATCCTCGTTTAAACCTTCAGGTTTCTAACTTTAACATCACATGGTGTTTATATTGTATAATATCTCTTTGTTTAGAGATAGTTTTGGCTTTTGAAATGTGTTAAACTTACTAAATTCTTTTTAATAAGAGACCCTTAAAGAGATTGATTTGTTTTGAGTTTTGGGGTTTTTTTTTTTTGGCTGTGCCACGCGGCATGCAGGATCTTAGTTCCTAGACCAGGGATCGAACTCGTGCCCCCTGCAGTGGAGACCACTGGACCTCCAGGGAAGTCCCTGTTTTGAGTTTATATTTCTGAATATCTTAAATTTTGGTAGGATGTTGGTCATTCACATGTTGTCCCATTTATACTGTCACTTATCCTTAAATGAAATCAGCCTTGTGAAATAGTCAGTTTTGTTGTCATTGCTGTCTTTAATTTAACAGCTGGGGAAACTGAGACTTTGGGGTTGAAATTCAAGATTTCAGCTGGCCCCAACTCTTCTAACTGCAAATCTCCTATATCTTGCGGGTTTGAAGTCACGGTGCTTATTTTAGTATGTTTGTAGAGTTGAAGTAGTGAAAAATTATTGCCGATGTAATGCTTCAACAGTTTTATTACGTCAAGGGTACTGATAAAACTGATGCCAAATTGTAGAAGCTGTTATAGGTGTGTCTTGCTTTAGAACACCTGAAATAGTTTTACACTGTTAATCCTAGTATGCTTGTAAGCACTGGATTCTAAAGGTAAGTTTGGCAAAGTTGTTGAAACCTGGGTACCCTGGTCTTAAAGAAGAGAAACTTTTGGAACATGTATTGAAAGGATCCATTCTCATAAGCATTCCTTGTTATACTACGGGAAATGTAATGGGAATATCATTTGACATCTAAACTCATGACATAGTAAGGCTATTTATAACAAGGTTTTAGCCATGGACAAGTATATATAATTATTCCATCTAAAGCTTTTTGACATAATTAATGTAGTATTTTTTATACAGTTTAACATAGGTAACAGATATTTTTTTCCTAATAAAATTAGGTCCCAAGATTTTCGTAAATAAAGGGAACTGGGTTGATAAGGAAATACCTTTTTCCTCTTTCTTTTTTTCTCTATTTTTTTCTATTTCCCTGCCTCTGGTTTAATGTCCAACTGGCTGTGAATATTTGCAGGGTATTGACAGGTTATTTAGACTTGACAGTCTTCCCAAGTTGCTGGAAGGAATACATTGCTGAGTTTGCTCTTCTGAACAGTGAATGGTGTATGTAGGGGAAATTGCATAATTTATGATAGAACTAAAGGATTTTAAAGTTAGTTTTGACTTGAATTTAATAATTTGCTCTGGGGTCATGGAATGTCTTTTTATAATAATAAAGTTTGATTTTTAAAATTATCTTGAATCTTATGACTTGGGAAAATAAAGTTACAGTGCTTTGTACTCAGACTCTTAACTTGATAATGCTAGCATTTTTCTTCTCCTGGGGTTAAGATTTAAGGGTAATGGTTGTAATACCAGGGCAGTTGTTAATACTTTCCTTTACTTCACTCGAAGCCCTGTTTTTCCTAGAGGTTCTCAAGTTACTTATCAAAGATGTGGACTATCTCATACCAAAAGTATAAACTTGTATTTTCTTTTCAAGGGACCGAGTAGGCACCAAATCACCTTATTCAGTTGGCATTGATTGCCTAGAGGTTTACTCTTTCTCTGATAATTTCTGCTCATTCTGAATATTTACTTTCTTAACCTTAATCTTGTTCTCTGCCTATGAAGTTTAAATATGTGAATAATACATGCCATTTGCCTGAATGTTTTTCTTTTTTTACTTTCTTGACATATTTTTAAAATGTTCAGCATCAATTAAGTATTTATTAAACTCTTCCTATTTTCTTGTGATTTATTAAGAACATACAATTTAAACAACAAAATACATTTCAGTCTACGAGAGTCATGGAATACAATTTAGAATGCCAGTGCCTCTTTGGTCTTGAACACTTATATTCCTTTCCTTATATTTTTATGTCTTTGTTTTGCTTTTGTTTGTTGTTGTTATTGTTGCCATATTTCAAAGAAAAAAGGCAAGAGCAAAATCATTTTTGTTCCCATTGGCCTTATTAGACTATAGGCTGTTAGAAGGGTTAAAGAAAGAAAAGGACCTATGTGTGTTTGTGGACACTTACTAAGTAATATTTTGTAATTGCCAATGTCATTGTAGAAGTGACTGGGAAGACTTTGGGAAAGTGGGAAAGTGAATTATCTCAAAACAACAGAAGGGTTCTACAGCAAAGATCAGCAAACATTTTCTTAAAGGGCCATATGGTAAATATTTTGGGCTTTGTGGGCCGTATGGTCTCTGTTGCAGCTACTCAACTCTCCAGCAACTACACAGCTACTCAATTCTGCTGTTGTAGTGTCAAAGTAGATGAATGAGCTCTAGATAGTAAGTAAATAAATGAGTTTGTGTTCTAATAAAACTTCATTTACAAAAACTGGTGGCTGGCCTGCCAACCCATGTTCTATAGCATTCTAACAAATAATATTCATAAACAGCCATGTATTTATTTAGTTCTCTGCCCCAGATACACATCTTTTATTAATGTTGAGGATAATCTGTAAAATCATAGAGGACAGAGGATTTCCTGTTTTAAAATGGCCTAGTAGATGTATACTGAAATATTTTCAGGTAAAGCAATATGATGTTTGGAATTTCCTTTAAGATACTCTGTGGAAAAGACCTGGTTCATATAGATGAACCAGGTTTGACCAAATGTTGGTAAATATAGAAGCAGGTGATGGGTGAATGGAAGAAATTCATCACACTGTGTTCTCTACTTCTGTGTAAGTTTGAAAAAGTCCATATTAAAAAGTTACCACTTAAAGAAATAATGGCCCAGTAATGGTAGCAGTTTCTTCCTTCTCTTGGAATCACTTTGAAATAGAAAGGAGAATAAGAAACAGAAATACAAGCTCCATCTTCAGTACAACCAGAGAGATCTCTGCAATCCCAAAGCACAATACTGAAGAACGGCTGCCAGATCTAGTAAAGGGAGTGTGTGAGAAGACCCCAAAAGAGGATGCCTATGATATGGTTGCAGATCCCCAGCAAAGCTCAGAGAGCTTGTTTCTCCAAAATAAGTGGCTGGCCTCAGACTTCTCCACAGCAGCAATCAACACTAAAACTTTACCCACGAAGTCCTCAAGGAAAGATTAATTTAGGAATCTTGTGCCAAGCCAAATAATCATTCAATATAAAGGCAAAGACAAATATTTTTTAACATGCCAAGCTTTAGGGAACTTAGCTCTCATGAGTCCTACCTCTATAAGAGGAAGTTCAGCCAACCAAGAAATGAAAGGAAAAACGACAGTTGAAGTATTGGTAGTAAGCCTAGAGTCCATCAATCTATAAAATTAAGATTAAAACAAATGTGAAGATTAGGTTTTGCAGAGCAGAGTATGAATGTTTAAAATTTTGACAATGTTGACAGTTTTCTAACGAAAGTTGGAAGGGTGCAGGACAAATGATGTAAAGTGGTAGAAACCCCAGTTTTTTAACACACTGTCAAAATATGTCATCTAAAATCAATAAATTCAATAAAAGAAGTATGTGGGGTTGGGGGGAGGTATATAGATAGATAGATAAACACCAAGAAAAGTTACATAATAAATAAAATAAACTGGATAGTAGAAGGGAGGGAAAAAGACACATAACTATAAGTTCATCATTGCTCATAATAAGAGATGGAAAAAGAATATATATACATATATATATCAGGAGTACCAACTGATGGAATTGCCATTTTTAATTGGGTTGGGTAGAGTAGACCTCACTCAGAAAGTGAAATGTGAACAAAGATTTGAAGGAAGTGAGGGAGCTTGATAGTTTTCTGGAGAAATAATATTCTAAGTAGAGGTAGCTATTGCAAAGGTTCTGGAACAAGAGTATAGCTGGTCCATACAAAAACCAGAAAAGAGCCTAGGGGCTAAAGCAGAATGATTGAGAGGCAGAATGGTAGGAGGTGAAGTCAGAGAGATAACAGGGTATCAGATAATATTGGGCCTTAAAGGCAGTTCAAAGAACTTAGATCTTACTCTAAAATGACTACTAATACAAAAAAAATAAAAATAAACTTTCCATATTAATATTAGAAGTACATGTTTAACTAAAACAAACATAGACCATTTAGTAAACTATTTTTAAGAAGAAAGAGCAGCAATAAAAACATAAAAATTTTATAGCATAAAATTTGATGACTGAAAGGACATTAAATATACATTATATTAATAAATATAAACAGGCTAAACTTTTCTGTTAAAAGAATCCCAAATTAGATCACAAAGAAAACTATAGAGTCATTCCTAAAACAAAGAAACTCAGGAAAAATAATAAAATTAAAGGACAGGCAGAGCATTAACAGGCATTTGCAAACTAAAAGGAAAAATTCAGGGGTCATGATCCTAGTATTGGACAAGACTTAGTACAAAAAGAATTACATTAGATTAAAGGGGCCATATAAGATCTGAATAAAGAAAACCTTAAAATGCTTCTCAGGAACACAAAGACTAAAATAGAAAGGCTTACAAAAGGTTCTTGATTAAGAAAGACTCAAAAATCACATAGATGTCAGTTTCCTTATGTTAATCCATTGAGTTAATAAGATCTCAACTTCAAAACAAACAAACAAACAAAAAAACTAACATTTATTGAATACTTATTGTATGCCAGGCACTGTTCTAAGTGCTTTATGTGTATTCATCATTTAGTCCTCACAGCAACTTTATGTGGTAGGTGCTAGTATTACGTTTTGTCCATTTTTCAGTGAAGAAACTTGAGGCACAAAGAGGCTAATGAACTTGCAAAGATTGCAGTTAGAGTAAGTTACAGAATCAGAATCTGAACTCAGGAGTGATTATAGATTCTATGCTCTTAATCACAGTGCTGTGTTATTTTTGAAGCTGATTGTGTGTGTGTGTGTGTGTATCTCTGTGTAACTGGAAATACTGACTCTGAAGTTCATATGGAGATACAAATAAGCAAAAATAGCCAGGAAAATTCTTAAAGGAAAGTAATAAGGGAAACTATCCCACCCTGCCAGATGTAAAAATATAAAGCTAGGATATTTAAAACAGTGTGGCTACTACGACATGAGCATACAGATCATTGGACAGAAAAAGATCCAAATTCATATAGGTATTTGGAAAATTATCAAGGTAGCATTTCAAATAAGAGGGAAAAATGAATTATTAAGTATAACGGTTAGCTGTGTTATCATTAGAGGTTAGTTGGATTGCTGCTTCTTAACTGACTAAAATTAATTCCTAATAAATCAAAGATTTAAACTTGAAAAATCAAACTAGAAGCCATGGAAGAATTTTATAGTATTCTCGAAGTAGGGAAAGCTGCTGATATATGACACAGGACCGTTAAACCACACAGAAAAGATTGAAAAGTTTGACTCTTAAAACATGAAAATTGTGTGCATACAAAAACACCATTAACAAAGTAAAAATAAAAACAGGGAAATTTTTATGACATATTTCATTGACCAAGGGATAATTTTCTTAATATTTAAAGAACTTCTACAAAATAATATTCAAAGACCAAGATCCAAATTTTAAAAATGGCAAAAGATGTAAATACTCAGTGCATAGAAAAGCAAATACAAGTAACTCAGATTAAAACATGTATAGATTATCACTCTTAGTACAAAAAATGCAAATTACAATTATGGTGAAATACTGGTTTATCTTGAAATAAACCAAAATGTTCATCACTATCATCTTAGGATGATAGGAGTTTGAGAGACTTTTCTTTTATCTGTATTTTTAAATTTTTCTACAAAGAATACATACTATTTAAATAATTAAAAAGCTATTATTTATTATATACATACACATGTGCATATAACATTTGTTGTTGTGTACTGACAATGCATGTGTCTTTACGTATTTTCTAGGTGCACCAGAGGCTCTCTTCTTGGCCTAGCGGAGTTGTTTATTGCAGTACTGTTGTGCCCTCTGATGGTGAGTTTTGGCAAATCCATTTTTATGTCCAATGCTTTTTTTTCTTTAACTGTTTCCCATTCTCAAACTGACATATAGATTTATAAACCATACTCTTTCACTTGAGATGGGCTTGGAGTCAGAGGGAGAAGGTGTTGGGGGGGACTAAAGAAGAGAAATAAAATTTGAATGAGGATATAGTAAATTTAGAAGAGAAATCAGGAAGAAAAATTAATAGACTTAAGTTTTCATAGATCATGGAATAATACTGTCTACTCTTTCCATTTATGTTTTAAAACTGGGAACATAGTTAATGTGAAGATCGCAGAAGGACCACCTTTGGAATTTCCTAACCATTGAGTCTTCATACTATGGATAATGATCAAACACTCCAGCTCCTTCAGGGTATCAGAGCCTAGACAGAAGCAATTCAAAGTCTGAAACCTCCTGTCCTTTCTTGTCTTTTTCTTCCCTTACGCTCAGGGCTGTAATACTCTTCTCTGTTGTGAGAAAAAATTGAAAAAAGATGCTTGGGGACCACAGTCCTTTGGAAAAGTCCATGATGATGCAAATTGGCAAGAGGATCTAAGCTTTGATTTTATTTACAGTAGTGGAGGAGATAAGTTTACAACTCTTCTTGTCATTTCTTTTACCTAGCATTACACATTTACAGTTTAGACTGTTTGCTTAGGGTTGACTGTTAAATATGTTTTCTCTTTGTAAAGTTTAGTGTGATAGAACTCTAACTTCAACCTTATAAACATTAATTCATAGGCATAGCAACCATTGAAGGAGCATCCTGCAAATTTACAAGGACACCTGAAGTTGAAGAAACCTCAGATGAACCATTTGAAACTCCTAGAATCCCCTGTATTTAATCAGTGTAGCTATTTGCAGTGTTATCAGAACCTGTCCCAAAGCTGTTTAGTTATTGGAATACGCAGACAGTGTGCTCATATTCCCTGAACTTGGAAGAAGTATCCATTTTTGATTACTCATTTGTAGTATGGAAAGGTTAAAAGGAAAAATAGGCCAGAATCAAAACAATGAAAAATGGTAGCTGGCTTTCTTTTTCCTATCTCTTAGAGACATAGAGAGTTGATAAAGTGATATTAGTATATAAATTAAAAAGCAGTAGGTGGGTATCACTCTTGCCCTTAGAACTGTCTTGGCCCATTAAACAGCCAAATGGGGGCTGTCCACATCTATACCAGCACCACTTCAAGGTCTTATTACTGTCCTCCATTACCACTGCAGGATTACATCATTGGATAGTTTCAATAAAGAGAGAATTTCTCCAGTATAAAAATATTGTTCATAGTGCTAAATCCTCTCAGCTTTTGCTGAACTAGCAGCAATTCATTTAAAAATTTCTTATTTTTATAATGTTGTCAAAAACTGTTAAATATTCAGTGTCAGTATTTATATATATTCATTAAGTTATATATATTCAGTGGCAACTAAGTCACACTACAACAGGACACTTGTGCCAGTAGTTGTTATTACATTCAGTGGCAAATAATTTGAACTAATGAATTCATACTGAAATTTTTATTATGAATTTTACCATGTAATACAGTTACTATTATCCTAATAACAATCTGTATAGAAGCCTTTCAGTAATGTAACAATGTACAGTTGTACTGGGGTATCTGGCTGAATGTTATCCCAGGACAAAAATGCTAGTATGTTGCCTCTATGTTGTGTGAGGGGTTGAAGACAATATTTTTACAGAGGTAAAAGGATACATACTTAAAAAAGAAAAAAAAGAAAGAGATGCTCCCAAAATTCCTACCAATACTATTGCCCTTCTTAAGAAAATCAACTCGTGTTCATTATCAAGAAACAGAAGCAGAAAATGATTTGATTTAATGCAACTCAGTGTCCTTACTACTCCCAAATTATATACCTTTCTTATGTTGTACTTCTAAATTAATCTTACCTTAGGCTGGTATAGCATATATGAAAACTCTGCTTAATACACAGCTACTTCAACAGAATTTAGCCACCAGTAGTAAACATCTCTACCATCATTCATTGCTTCTTGTTATGACTACTGGGTCATATTCTATAGCAAGTGAGAGCTTGACCCTTTTTTTTTTTAAATACAAAATCTAAAATACCACATTATATAATTGTGATATTTACATACCTAGTATATAATATATATACCTAATATATACTGCCTCTCAATACTTGCTTGTTAGTTTTGTTGTTTGACAAAATCTTCTAGAGGGCTTCCCTGGTGGCGCAGTGGTTGAGAGTCCGCCTGCCGATGCAGGGGACATGGGTTCATGCCCCGGTCCGGGAGGATCCCACATGCCGCGGAGCGGCTGGGCCCGTGAGCCATGGCCGCTGAGCCTGCGCGTCCGGAGCCTGTGCTCCGCAACGGGAGAGGCCACAACGGTGAGAGGCCCGCGTACCGCAAAAAAAAAAAAAAAAATCTTCTAGATATGACTGATATCCGATATGTAAAATATATAGGTTATCTTAAAAGTTTAACCTCCCTACCAAAGCAATCTAAAAGGTTCTTAATTTTTCTTGTGTCATAAATATTTTTGAGGATCTGGTGAAAGCTCTAGATTCTCTCTCGAAATAAAATATTTTTATATACACATAGGAAATGCTATATATAATTTCTTAACGATACAGGCTCTCAAACCAGCTCATGGAATCCCTAGTCTCATGAACCTCAACTCAAGAACTGCTTTGGCTACACTGCACACAGGTGCACATGCACATCCCTGTACCCAAGCCCGTGTTCCCTTTCATGAGAGGCATTAGGCTTAGAGGTTAAGTGTCAAGCTTTGGAATCAAGGTTTGCATCCCAATTCCACAACTTAACCACCTTTTAACCTTAGGCAAAGTAATGAACTTCTTAAAACCTCCTTCCTCATGTGTGAAACGGAGATAGTAATAATTACCACCTCCAAGAGAAAAAATTACTTTGCCTACAGAAATAGTACTTACCCATCAGAAGCTCTTATTCTTTTCTTTTTTTATATATATATATATTTATTTATTTATTTAATTTATTTATTTGGTTGCACCGGGTCTTAGTTGCAGTAGGCGGGCTTCTTAGTTGCAGCTTGCTGGCTCCTTTAGTTGCAGCACATGTGCTTCTTAGTTGCAGCACGTGGGCTCCTTAGTTGAGGCCGGTGGGCTCCTTAGTTGCAGCTCACCGGCTCTTTTAGTTGTGGCATGTGTGCTCCTTAGTTGCGGCTCGTGGGCTCCTTAGTTGTGGCATGCAAACTCTTAGTTGCAATATGCATGTGGGATCTAGTTCCCTGACCAGGGATCAAACCCAGGCCCCCTGCATTGGGAGCTCGGAGTCTTAACCACAGCTCTACCAGGGAAGTTCCCAGAAACTCTTATTCTATAAAAAGTGCTGTGGTAGTGTTAAAGACCCCTAATCAAAAAAATGTGGTTTGGGGCTTCTTGTTTTAATTTTTCTGTGCCCCATATCCTCAATTGTAAAATGACTAACTGAAATTTTTATGATTGTATGGCTTGTAGCTTATTTAAGGTCTTTCAAATCTTTCAGGAGTTCCCCTTCATGGTAATGAAAATTAAGGATTAATGATGAAAGTAATTCTGTTATAGACAGGTTGACTGTATTATTTCTCACTCGACCCAGGACACTTTTGAGAGTAAAAAGAGGACACCCAGAGTTGTCCTGACAATTTTAAATATGGTAAACCAGGACACGTCTTCACTGTAGGTAAGCTAGAGTAAGAGCAAGAAAAATAGTCTCTCTGGTTGCCTTCATTTCTCTATCCAGAAATGTAATGTTACTCAATTAGCCTTGTATTGGGAATTGCGGTAGAAAGCTGTGTCTTTTGTGTAGTTAATAAAAAATGTAAGATTTCCTTACAAAAATTGTTTGAGGACAAATAATTTTAGCATTGAACAGTTATTGAAATTCCTGTTTAATAATAAACAATCATCTGTTTAACTAACTCAAATATAGATAATATATATAAATTCTTAACCTAAGTAAAGTCTGTGGATGGTTTGGGGAACTGGATATATGCCCCAGTTTTTCCTTTGGTTTTTGTCCCATTCCTTTTTTAAAAAACTTTATTGATGTATATTTTATATATCATAAAATTCACCTATCATCATGTAAGCATAATAACAATCCAACTTTAGACTATTTCCTTCACCCCTAAAAGTTCTCTTGTTCCTGTTTTGCAGCCAATCCCTGCTCCTACCCTAAACCTGAGGCAAACACTAGTCTGCTTTTTCTCTCTGTAGTTAAACCTTTTCTAAAAATGTCATATAAATGACTCATTCAATATGTAGTCTTTTGCATCTAGCTTCTTTTACATATCCTGTATGGATATATGTTTTCATATCTCTTGGGTAGATGCTTAGGAGTAGAATGACTGAGTCATACGGTAAGTATGTGCGTAATATTTTTTAACTGAAGTACAGTTGATTTATAATATTTCAGGTGTACAACAAAGTGATTCAGTTTACACACATATATATATTCTTTTTCAGATTTTTTTCCCATTATATATTATTACAAGATATTTAATATAGTTCCCTGTGCTATACAGTAGGTCCTTGTTTTTTAACTATTTTATATACAATAGTGTGTATCTCTTAATACCAAATTCCCAATTTATCCTTACCCCCCTTTTCCTTTGGGTAACCATAAGTTTGTTCTCTATGTCTGTGAGTCTATTTCTGTTTTGTAAATAAGTTCATTTGTATTTTTTTTTAGATTGCACATATGAATGATATCATATAATATTTGTCTCTCTGTCTGACTTACTTCACTTAGTATGATAATCTCTAGGTCCATCCATATTGCTGCAAATGGCATTATTTCCATTGTATATATATACCACTTCTTTATCCATTCATCTGTCGATGAACATTTAGATTGGTTCCATGTCTTGGCTATTGTAAATAGTGCTGCTGTGAACATTGGGATGCATGTATCTTTTCAAATTAGAGTTTTTGTCTTTTCCATATATATGCCCAGGAGTGGGATTGCTGGATCATATGGTAACTCTATCTTTAGTTTTTTAAGGAACCTGCATACTTTTCTCGTAGTGACTACATCAATTTACATTTCCACCAACAGTGTAGGAGGGTTCCCTTTTCTCCACACCCTTTCCAGCATTTATTATTTGTAGACTTTTTGTTGATGGCCATTCTGACTGGTGTTAGGTGGTACCTCATTGTAGTTTTGATTTGCATTTCTCTAATAATTAGTGATGTTGAACATCTTTCCATGTGCCTCTTGGCCATCTGTATGTCTCCTTTGGAGAAATGTCTATTTAGGTCTTCTGCCCATTTTTTTTATTGGGTTGGGTTTTTTTTAGTATTGAGCTGTACAAACTGTATATTTTGGAAAGTAAGCCCTTGTCAGTCAATTCATTTGCAAATATTTTCTCCCATTCTGTATGTTATCTTTTCATTTTGTTTATGGTTTCCTTTGCTGTGCAAAACCTTTTAAGTTTAATTAGGTCCCATTTGTTTATTTTTGCTTTTGTTTCTATTACTCTAGGAGACAGAGCCAAAAATTATTGCTGTGATTTATGTCAAAGAGTGTTCTGCTTATGTTTACCTCTAGGAGTTTTATAGTATCCAGTCTCCCATTTAGGTTTTTAATCCATTTTTAGTTTATTTTTGTATATGGTGTTGGAGAATCTTCTGATTTCATTCTTTTACATGTAGCTGCCCAGTTTTCCCAGCATCACTTATTGAAGAGACTTTCTTTTCTCCATTGTATTCTTGCCTCCTTTTTTTTTTTTTTTTTTTTTTTTTTTGCGGTACATGGGCCTCTCACTGTTGTGGCCTCTCCCATTGTGGAGCACAGGCTCCGGACGCACAGGCTCAGCGGCCATGGCTCATGGGCCCAGCCACTCCACGGCATGTGGGATCTTCCTGGACTGGGGCACGAACCCGTGTCCCCTGCATCGGCAGGCAGACTCTCAACCACTGCGCCACCAGAGAAGCCCTTGCCTCCTTTGTCATAGATTATATTGACCGTAAGTGCGTGGGTTTATTTCTGGGCCTTCTGTCCTGTTCCATTGATCTATGTGTCTGTTTTTGTGCCAGTACCATACTGTTTTGATGACTGTAGCTTCGTAGTATGGTCTGAAGTCAGGGAGCATGACTCCTCCAGCTCCGTTCTTCTTTCTCAAGATTGTTTTGGCTATTCAGGGTCTTTTGTGTTTCCATACAAACTTAAAAAAATTTTTGTTCCAGTTCTGTGAAAAATGCCATTGGTAATTTGACAGGGATTGCATTAAATCTGTACACAGCCTTGAGTAGTGTGGTCATTTTAACAATATTGATTCTTCCAATCCAAGAACACAGTATATCTTTCCAACTGTTTGTGTGGTCTTCAGTTTCTTTCATGATGTGCTTAACTTTTTAAGAAACTGCAGAATTGTTTTCCAAAGTGGCTGTCCCACTTTGCATTCCTACCAGCAGTGTTTAAGTGTTCCAGTTTCCCCGTATCCTCCCCAACACTTGGTATGGTCAGTCTTCTTGATTATAGACATGGTAGTGGATTTGTAGTATTATTTCATTGTGGTTTTAATTTGCATTTCACTGATGACCAAGATGTTGGGCATCTGTTAATGTACTCATTAACCATTCAAATATTTTCTTTGATGAAGTGCCCAAACTTTTTGCCCATTTAAAAAAATGAACTGTCTTTTTAGTATTGATTTGTAAGGGTTCTTTTTATTCTAGAATTTTTCCTGTTACTTTTAAAATAATTTTGTGGGAAAGGGTGGACTTTTTAAATCATGTTTTATTATTAATGGCTGCTCATATACAGTTGGAGATTCTATATTTATTGTCATCACTATATTGAGGACATAAACATACCCCACCACTGTCTTTCATTCCAACTTTTAAAAACTTGACAACAAAAAAGAAATGAAAGTAATGAAATCATGAAAAATATAGAAGAGAAAGCCACAGTGTTTTAATGTGGGCAGAGTTCTCATCAACCCAAATGTGAAGTTGGGAAAGCTGAAACACCATTTTATTTTTCCATTTTAAAAATATATCCTACAGTTTGAATTTTTTTTTGTAAGTAGAAGTTTCATATTTTGAAAATACCAAAATATGGTTGAACATGTTCCATCACAAAAGTCTTTTTTTGAAGGCTTGTATAAAATTGGCTTTCACATTGCTAAGAAAAACAGCCACATGAACATGGAAAGACGTTTAAGCTTTATGTGCTGACAGTATTTAAACTGGCTTAGTGTGGAGCAGAAGTAAATTTATGTCAAATTTCAGATGATATTATCCATTCTAGGATTGCTGTCATTTGTTTCAATATTTTGAAGTAAGTTTTGAGGGAATTTGGAAACTATCCAGTTTTGTCCAGAGTGCATGTGACTTCATGAAACTACTGATATTGCTCTAAGGAGTTAGTTTCTAGTTTTTGTCTGTTAATACGCATGTTGATACAAAGAAAAATCCCAAATATGTGATTTCTGGTGGAAATTAGAAAAGCTGTTAACATTAATGGCTATTACCATCTTTGAAATAGTGTTAAATTTCTTTTCCAAAATAACTACCAGGAAAAAATTTTTTTTTTTACTCTAAGGAAGATCTTGGTACTCTACGAACAGATGGCACATCTTCCAAACTTAGAGCCATGCATACTTATATGGCCTCAGAGAAGAAAGGAGCTCTACCCAGTGCAATAATACATTGGTTTTTTTCGTTGGCACATACTGGCAGTGAAGACTTCGAACAGCCCTAAAAGAAGGCCTGCCTGCTACCACAGAAGTAATCACTGTTATGAGAACAAGATTTTATGAGAAAAAGAATCAAAATAGAAATTTTTCCTTTGCTAGATTAAACTTTGGACAGGAGTTTGCTTTTTAAGAGAAGAGAAAATTTATCACAAGGAAGTGTTTAGTTATGGCTTGATTTACTTGGGGATATTTGGGCCTTTATGAATGAGCATAATCTTCCAATTCAAGACCTTACAGTCATTATTATGGATTTGGTAGAAAAATCATGAACCCTTTCAACCAAGCTGTAGCTCTGAAGTAGGTAGAAATAGACAACCTTGTGAATTTTCCAGCTGCTGGATGAAGTTTCTCTAGGCTAGTCACGAATGGAGAGGTTTGTCAGTTTCTCTACAAGAATTAGAAAAACCTTAGAGCTCTAAGATTACCTCCACTCAGAAACCTTAAAACTGGAACTCGTATTTCCAATCGTTTCACTATTGATATTGCATAAAAACAGTGAGTGATATGAATTCAATTCTAAGTCTTAGAAAAATCTTTGGTTCCTTGCATATGCCTAGCCAAGCATCATCTGGTGAAGTGAACTATGAGAGCTGTGATTATGTTTGTTACCACATACCTTTCCCAGAGTCTCAGAGTTTTTACAACTTCTTTTCATCAAAACAGAAAGGTACAACCTTTTTAGATATCAAAGATAATGTCCAAGTTATCATGTTCCAAAACCAGGCCATTATGTGACTTCTTTATTCAAGCCAAACAATAGCAGCCTTGTAATTGAAATGTTCTTTTATATAGAATTAAAGTTTATTTTCTGTTTTAATTTGTAAATTTTTGTTTTATTTCTTAAAAAAAAAAGAAACAACAGAAAATGGCTGTTAATTTTGATTTAAAATGAGGTAAAATGCTTCAGTTTTTGTAAACATTTATTTTTAAAATACTTCAATGCAGTAGTCTGCTCATAACAAAATACTGTAGACTGGGTGGCTTAAACAACAAAATTTTATTTTCTCACAGTTTTCGAGACTAGAAGTCCAAGATCAGGGTGCCAGCATGGTTAGGCTCTGGTAAGAACTATTCCTAGCTTGCAGATGACCACCTTCTCACTGTGTCCCCACATGGTGGGGGCTGGGGAAAGCTCTTACTCCTCCTGTAAAGCCATTGTCCTATCAGATTAGAGCCCCACCCTTATCTTCTCCTTTAACCTTAATTACCTCTTAAAGACACTATCTCCAGATAGTCACATGGGGGAATTCGAGCTTCAAAATACAAATTTTGGGAGATCAAAATTCAGTCCATAGCAGGTAATATGAAGGAAATCATTTTCCAATGCAACAAAATGATTGTATCTAAAATTTTTATGTATAAATCGTTTTGAATTTTTTCAGGAAGTAGGTCTAAGAAGGGAATCCATACCTTCTTCAGGTTCTCAAGGAGGTCTATTATCCAAAAATACCTAGGCACATGGAATTTGTTTGTATAACTTAAGCTTTTCTTCCCCTTGTTGCCCTCAGTGAAACAAGTCATTTTTGTTCTCTTGGGGTTTAAAGGCATGATTGGAAATTTTCTCACGGAAACTTATATGATTTTAGGCTTTGGGTTTTAAGACTGTAGATTTTAGAAAAAGCAAGAAAAACTATTAAGGCAAGCGTTTTTCCATTTTCTCATTGAATCTCCTAAGCAGCCTTCTGAGGTATTAGACTCTCTGCATTATAGGTAAGGAAACGGAGGTAAAGTTATATTCAGTAATGGGCTCATGTATTCAAGGTGTCTCCTGTGGTAGAACTTCAGTACTACTAAATCTGAGATTCCAAAATCCATCATTCTTCTACTGTACTTCACTCTCTGTACTTTAGGATTATATTCAACTTTTTACCACCCAGAAATTAAAGTGGACCAAGGGTCAAGGTTTAATGAAGTTACTTTCAAAGCAGCACCATAAAAAGCATTATTCTTTTTTGTTTGTTTAAATATTATTTATTTTGGCTGCATTGCGTCTTCATTGCCAAGTGCAGATTTTCTTTAGTTGTAGTGAGTGGGGGGCTATTCTTCATTGCGGTGCATGGGCTTCTCATTGTGGTGGCTTCTCTTGCTGCGGAGCACGGGTTCTAGCCATGCGAGCTTCAGTAGTTGTGGCACTCAGGCTCAGTAGTTGTGGCTCGTGGGCTCTAGAGTGCAGTCTCAGTAGTTGTGACACATGGGCTTAGTTGCTCTGCAGCATGTGGGATCTTCCCAGACCAAGGCTCGAACCCATGTCCCCTGTATTGGCAGGCGGATTCTTACCCACTGCACCACCAGGGAAGTCCCAAAAGCATTATTCGTAGAAAGAAAAATATGTTAGAGCACTATATTAGGACAGGATTTTATTTTTACAAAAGCAAAATAAAATAGTTAATTCTCAGTAGAATGAGTAGATGAACGGAAGGAAGGAAGAGGATGACCTTTTACTTAGCACAAATGCTTTTGACATTTATGAGAGATTAATTATCTTCATAAACAGATTTTAAAAGAACCAGATTTAATGAAAGGTACATAGGTTGTACTACTATTTAACATAAAACCAATAACACCATGCATTTTAAAAAGATTTATAACTTTAAGTCTTTTCACAACTTTTATCATTTAAGCCTCGTAATAACTTCACACAAATGTTTTTACATAGTTCTACAGAGAGAGGTTCAGTTGTACAAATACTAATTCACCTTAGGTTCACAATGAAATATATAGCTGATTTCACTAAGTTCATTTATACTACCAGTTGGAAGGACCCAAATGGCTGGATTTATCAAACTACTAAAGTTATGATTCTATAATTGGGCTTTCTTATACTGATGTAAAAAGATATTTTTTACATAAATATTTACCTGCTTTTCAAAATGAGTGTTCTTCAAATGATAGTATGTGACAGATTTAGCATTTTTAATATACTATGAATAATTTAAAGAAATTTTAAATCATCTATTTTACATATCTAAGTAAATTTGAGGATGTTTTTGCCTTAATGTATAAGGAAGGGCCTTACTATCACCTAAATAATATTTAATTTATTCTATTAAAATGATAATCTTATGTTTTGTCTAATATATCATAATTTAATGAAAAAGGATATGGACTTTTGGAATTATATTTATGAACAGAGAAGTGAATATTAAAAATAAATTATTTAAAAGTATCTATGAGTGAAAACTAATTAAAAAATCTGTAAAGCATTTATTGAGAAGAATAAACTTTATTGAAGGACCTAAAAAAAGATAGAAATAAATGCAGAGTTATAATATGTTAATGAATATGAGGACAACATTGTAACAATTGTCAGTTTCCCTCACATAAATTTATAAACTCACTACAGTGCTAATATGAACCTCAATAGGAGCTGATGAACTTATTCAAAAATTCATATGAAAGACTAAAACTATACAAATACTTAACATAAATTTGGAGTAGAAAGGGGGGGAAAGATTTACCTAAACCACATATTAAGATGTACTTTTAAAACCATAATAATCAAAACAGTGGAGTATCGGTACAGGAAAGATTGTAGGATCAGATTAGAGAAACCTTGCATATATGGAAATGTGACATGTGATAGAATTAGCTTTGAAAATCAGGAGAAGGGGCAGAGTCAATGGTGGTGTTACAATTGATTTGTTATTTCACAAAAGTATATTTCAGATGGCATAAGGAGTAAAATGTGAAACAGGTCTAAAAGAAAAAAAAGTTAGCCTAATTTATATCAGAAACTAAAACATGCCTCCAAAAAGCTATTAGAACTAATAAATGAATTCAGTTAAATTTCAGGGTACAAAATTAATATATAGAAATCTCTTGCAGGAATTCTCTGGTGGTCCAGTGGTTAGGACTCTGCACTTCCACTGCGGGGGCACGGGTTTGATCCCTGGTTGGGGAACTAAGATCCTGGAAGGCGCATGGTGCGGCCAAAAAAAAAAAAAAAAACTTATGTTTCGATAAACTAACAATGAACTATCAGGAAGAGAAATTAAGAAAACAATCTCATTTACAATTGTATCAAAAACAATAAAATACCTAGGAATAAATCTAACCAAGGAGGTAAATACTTGTACTTAGACAACTGTAAGACATTGATGAAAGAAATCCAAGATGACACGAACAAATGGAAAGATATACCATGCTCATGTATTGGAAGAATTAATCTTGTTAAAATGATCATACTCCCCAAGGCAATCTATAAATTCACAATCCCTATCAAAATACCAACGGCATTTTTCACAGAACTGGAACAAATAACCCCAAACTTTGTATGGAAACACAAAAGACCCCGAATAGCCAAAAGAATCTTGAGAAAGAAGAACAAAGCTGGAGGTATTGTATTCCCTGGTTTCAGACTATACTACAAAGCTACCATATCAAAATAGTGTGGTACTGGCACAAAAACAGACACATTGATCAATGGACCAGAATAGAGATTGCAGAAATAAACCCACACTTACATGGTCAATTAATCTAAAACAAAGGAGGCAAGAATATACAATGGGGAAAAGACAGCCTCTTCAATAAATGATGTTGGAAAAACTGGACAGCCAAATGCCAGAGAATCAAAATGGACTACTTTCTCACACCATATACAAAAATAAACTCAAAATGGGTTAAAGACTTAAATATAAGACCTGAAACCATAAAACTCCTAGGAGAAAACATAGGCAGTACACTCTTTGACATAGGTCTTAGCAATATTTTTTGGATACATCTCAGGGAAGGTAAACAAAAGCAAAAATAAACAGATGGGGCCACATCAAACTAAAAAGCTTTTGCACAGCAAAGGAAACTATCAACAAAATGAAAAGGCACCCTATTGAATAGGAGAAGATATTTGCAAATGATATATCTGATAAGAGGTTAACGTCCAAATTATATAAAGAACTCATACAACTCAACATCAAAGAAACAAACAACCTGATTGAAAAATGGGCAAAGGACCTGAAGAGACATTTTTCCAAAGAAGACAAACAGATGGCCAACAGACACATGAAAATGTGCTCAATATCACTAATCATCAGGAAAATTTAAATCAAAACTACAATGAGATATCATTCACACCTGTCAGAATGGCTATTATCAAAAAGACTAGAAATAACAAGTTTTGGGGAGGATGTGAAGAAAAGGGAAACCTCATGCACTGTTGGTGGGAATGTATTGATAAACTGGTGTAGCCACTATGGAAAACAGTATGGAGGTTCCTCAAAAAATTAAAAATAGAACTACTATATGATTAAGCAATTCTACTTCCAGGTATTTTTCCCTGTGTTCATTGTAGCATTATTTACAATATCCAAGATATTGACACAACCTATGTGTCCATAGGTAGATGAATGGATAAACAAGAGGTGGTATATATGTACAAGAGCATATTACTCAGCTGTATAAAAGGAGGACGTCTTGCCATGTGGGACAACATGGGTGGATCTTAGGAACTTCATCTAACCTTGCTGGACTTTATTGTTCTTAGCTGTAGAAGAAGGGCTTAGTCTGTATGATTTCTCTGACCCTTCCAACACTAAAATTCTATTATTGTATTTCACATTCTTGATGCAGAATAGAACAGAAAAGGGAAAGAAAAGAAACAGATGATGGCAAGATCATAAACCACTGGAATCATCCATCATATAATATAAAGTTCAGTTCAAAGTATCTCTGCAGAAAACACCCTAAATGTGCTTCCTTATTGTACCAGTTCCCGTTCATAATAAGTCCTTAAGAGATATACAGTCATGTTGAAACCAAGCAGGACCCTGTGGGGCTCCTGGGTACAAGTCCTTTCTGTGTCCCTGTTTCTTGTTTGTAGAAAATGGGCTTCATTCAGCCTCAGCCTTCCCTGAGTTCCAAAGGGCTGATTCAAACAGTTGCTAATCAGGGAGGGGAGGGAATGCAGAAACAAGGGAGGAACAGTTAAGAAGCAATAGTGCAGCCTTGGGGCAGGGTCCTGGTTCCTCCTCAAGGAATATATATGATAGTATCTTTGAGTTCTTCTGCAGGAACTAAGGCCCCGACCCAGGTGGAAGATGGTAACTTCAGGCTGGGCACATGATTCCTGGGGCACTGCCCTGTTACCTCAACACCAACCAATCAGAAGAAAGTCACAAACCCTGCAGCCCTCACACCAAACTTTGCCTATAAAAACTTCTCCCCCAAAATCATTGGGGAGTTTGGGATTTTTGAGCACAAGCCACCCATTCTCCTTGACTGGCCCTGCAATAAACCTTTCTCTGCTTCATACTCTGACGTTTTGGTTTGTTTGGCCTCACTGTGCATCAGGCACATGAATTTGTGTTCAGTAACAGTGTTCATAAAATGATATATTTTAGAGGAGATTTTACTAATTATTTTGAGCACCAACTAATTTTCCTACTCTGAGTTTTTAACAGTTGGCTAAATAACAAGCATTTGTATTATATGACTTTTTCTACACCTAATGCTCCAAAGCTTTTTTTTTTTTTTTTTAAATATATTACTTCTTCAACCCCATGTGTCTGTTGTCCTTGCACTTCTCTTCTTACTCAGGAAAATTCCTTGTCTTTACTTTTTATTCCTAAATCAGTTGTCATATTCTGTCTCTCAGTATTTGTATGGGATGCCCCATAATTTCTAGGTTTCTTTGAACCACACTGCTATAGAACATACTTAGATTATTTCTTACTTATTGAAATGGAAATCAAAGCAAAAGATTTTTTTTAACCAACCAAAAAGTTACTTGATGCAATTTACACTTAAAAAGAGTATTTATCTCTAGAGAATAGTAGCTGACAGCTGTCATTAGCTTGTAAATTCCCATTGTGACTTCACTACAACCAACAGCAATTTTTTATATTGTTAAACTTGAGGAACTATGGTAATTGTTATTCTTTGGTTGCAAAACAAGAAATCTAACATTTGCATTACAATCTAGTGTGTGGGAAAGAAGGAGACCTGGGGATTTATTTCAAAAGCAGTATTGTAATAAAGGTTTGTCAGTTCTGAAATGTGCTATCCATGCAGAGTTTCTCAAAGCTTTCATATTTAATTCCTTTTAAAGGCTTCATAATCTTTAAAGGAAAAAGTTAAACTGAGTGATAAAGACCTTAATTTTATCTGTTGACTTTGTCTCAGTTATTTAAAAACAGTAACCCCTAAGCACTTTCCTGTGAAATTGATGTATTAGTGAAATCTTCCATACTTTATGTGTTTAAGATTCACAGATTCCTATCTTTTATTTAAATCCAACTCTGTCTACTTCTTGAAATCTGTGTGTGAATATTTTTGCATATATCAATAGAAAGAAGACTGGATTGGAGGGAAGAAAGCACCAGGTAGACAAGTTAATCACCTAATTTTATGACCCCATCATCATTACTGCTTATAGAACTAATAGGGATATTTATGTTGCTGGCTCTGACCTTACGGAAACAATGGATTGCTAAGGATTCTTTTAAAAATGAGAAAGAAAATGAAAAAAATTTCAAGTTACTTTAGATATTGAAAACTTTAGGTGGTACATGCTATGTATTAAGTTTATATTACTATTTTTGGCCTCTTTTTCCTTAGGAAACTCAGACTCTCCTTTTGGAAGGAATAAACAGAGATTTCTGACTTTGCTTCTTTTTAGTTTTTATGTAAAAATTCAAATCATGTATCCACAAAGGATTAACTGCTGTGGGAATTGCTGTCCTGCTGTCAACAGCTAGAACACCAGACAGAATACATGAAAATACTGTTTCTAAACATTGGACAGTAGGCAAGACAGGACTTTGATGTCTGAGAAAAGAGAAACAAATGAAATTAACCTTACATTGCTTCAGCTTGTAGCGTGAGGGTTTGGTTAAATTCTAAACCACAAGGCCAGGCTATAACAACTTCCAAGGAAATAGCAACTACCAGAAGCTGTAAAATGAATAACTCTTAGTGCTCACTCAGGGCCAGAAATCATTTGACTTCCCAGCAGCTAGAGAGGAGAGACATCACTGAATACATGAACATTCAGCAGAGACTCCCAGAAGAACCATAACTTGGAAGTGGGGCCAAATTGGCCCTAGAATAAAGGATTCTCTAGATCTGTCTTAAAAGACCTGAGAGGATCAAGCTAATATGCAAGCAACTTAACTATACAACAAGATCCGGTATTCAGCAATGTAAAAGTCACAATGTCTAATCTCCCATCAAAAATTACTAGGCATGTGAAGAAGCTGCAGGGTGGGGGGTGGGGGTGCCAGAATCAGTCAATAGAACCAGATCTACAAATGACAGAAATGATGGAATTAACAGAGGATTTTAAAATAGTTATAAATGTGACCCTTATATTCAGAGAGAGAGAAGAAAACATAAGCATAATATGAAGAAAAATAGAAAATAGAACAATAAACAAAGGGAACTTCTAGAGGTGAAAAATATATCTGAAATGAAAACCAATATAAATGGAATTAATAGCAGATTAAACACTACAGAGGAAAAGATCAGTGACATTGACATACATAGCAATTAAAACTATCCAAAATGAATCTGAGAGGGAAAAACTAAAATAATATGAACAGAGTTTTAGTGCCCTGTGTGACAGTACCACATGGTCTAATATAAGTGTAATTGGAATTCCATAAGGAGAGGGGTGGGAGACATAAAAACTATTTGAATAATGGCCAAAATTTTTCCAAATTTGATGAGAACGATGAGCCCCCAGAGCTGAGAAATTTAACAATTCCCAAACAGAATAATCATAAAGAAAACCATAGAAAGGAACATTATAATCAGATTGCTGAAAACCAATGATAAAGAGAAAATATTAAAAGCAGTGAGAGGGAAAAAGACATATCACATACAAAGGAACAAAGATAAGAATGTACATAAATTTATCATATACTGTGCAAACCAGAAGGGAATTTCTTTAGAGCACTAAAAGGAAAAAAAAAAGCCAACCTAGAATATTTTACATAGCAAAAATGTCTTTCAAAATTGAAGATGAAATAAAGACTTTTTCTCACTTTACCAAAACTGAGAGAACTTATTGTCAACATATCTGCACAACAAGAAATGTTTAAGGAAGCTCTTGAGACAAAAGGAAGATGATACCAAATGGAAATGTGGATCTATACCAGAAACAATGAGGAACACCAGAGGGTAAATATGTGTATAAATATAAAAGACATTTTTCTCATTTTAAAATTTCTTTAAAGTATAATCAGTTATCAAAGTAAAAATAATGTGTGGTTTATAACATGTAGAAATAAAATATAGAACAATACAGGGGGAATAGAAGTATATTGTTGTAAGGGTCTCTACACTATACCTAAAGTGGTATGCTATTACTTGAAGGTTAACTGTGATAAGTTAAAGATGTATATTGTAAACCCTTGAGTAGGGTTCAGCAAACCCAGTAGGCCAAGTCCAGTGCACTCCTTATTTTTGTAAATAAAGTTTGTTGAAACAGCCATGCATATTCGTTTACATACTGCCTAGGGCTGCTTTTGCACCACAGTGCAGAGTCTAAAGTTGCAGCAGAGATCTTATGGCCTACAAAGCCTAAAGTATTTAATGTCTGTCTAACCCTGAACAGAAAAAATTTGGCAATACCTGCTATAGAGTAACCCCAAAACATGAAAAGGTACAGTTAATAAGCCAACAGTAGAGATTAAATGTAGTAAAAAAAATACTCAGTTAATCTAAAAGAGGGCATGAATCGAAGAAAAGTGGAAGAAAGAAGAGTTGAGTCAAGAAAAGTAGCAAGGTGGCAGACATACACAACAATATTTATAATTTATTAAATGCTAATGATATACACACTTTAATTAAAAGACAGATTGGATAAAATAGGAAGACTCAACCATATGCTGCCTGCAGGAAACCCACTTGAAATATAAAGACGTGGGTAGGTTAAACGTAAAAGGATGAGAAAAGGTATACCATATGTCCACACAAAGACTTGTGAGTAAATAATCATAAAAGGTTTATTCATAGTAGTCCAAAACTGGAAACAATCCACATGTCAATCAACAGGTGAATGGTTGAACAAATTGTGGTGTATCCACAATTTTAAATGCTACTCAGCAATAAAAACAAATTAACTACTAATGCATGCAGCAACACTGGTGAATCTCAGAATCATTATGCTGAAAGAAAGAAGCCAGATACAAAAGAGTACATGCTGTATGATTCCAGTAGTGTAAAACTCTAGAAAAACTAAATATAATCTGTGGTGAAAAAATCCAATCAATAGTTGCCCAGGGGTTAACTTGAATCGGATCAAGAGAATTTGGGGGGGCTAATGGAAATGTTCTTTATCTTGATTATTATGTCAAAATTCGTCAAATGTTCATTTAAAATAAGAGTGTACATTGTTATTTATAAACTATGCTTCAATAAGGGTTACTTTTAAAATTTAAGTCACGGAACAATGTAGTGTGAGGCTTTTGTATTCATTGTAGGCATTATAATTTACTAGACCAGGCGAGGAAATAAGATGTAAATGACTACAACTATGAAAAGTTTGATGCATTTAGAATCTCCAGAACATTATTATTCTATGTATGTTTCCTCTCGGCTCTTCAATTTTGAGGGATACGAATCCTTAAAAACTTTATAGAGTGTATCTTTTGAGTCTTAAAAAAAGCTAATAAAGAAACATTATTAGGGACTTCCCTGGTGGTGCAGTGGTTAAGAATCCGCCTGCCAACACAGGGGACAAGGGTTTGAGCCCTGGTCTGGGAAGATCCCACATGCCGCAGAGCAACCAAGCCCGTGTGCCACAACTACTGAGCCTGTGCTCTAGAGCCCATGAGCCACAACTACTGAAGCCCGGGCGCCTAGAGCCTGTGCTCCGCAATAAGAGAAACCACCGCAATGAGCAGGCTGCACACCGCAACGAAGAGTAGCCCCTGCTCGCTGCAACTAGAGAAAGCCCGCATGCTGCAAAGAAGACCCAACACAGCCAAAAATTAATTAATTAATTAAATTTAAAAACATTTTTTAAAAAGAAACATCACTCATCTTAAAGCAGTATGCTAAGTGGGTTTTTTTAATTTATTTATTTATTATTTTTGGCTGGATTCCATACCAGATTTGATTCTAAACCCTGTTTTCCTTTCACAGACTAGTGATAAATTATCATCTTTATTTATTTTTTTTAATATTTATTTATTTATTTGGTTGCACCAGGTCTTAGTTGTGGCAGGTGGGCTCCTTAATTGCAGAACATGGGCTCCTTAGTGTGGCATGTGAACTTTTAGTTGCAGCATGCATGTGGGATCTAGCTCCCTGACCAGGGATTGAACCCAGGCCCCCTGCATTGAGAGCACGAAGTCTTATCCACTGTGCCATCAGGGAAATCCCTAAATTATCATCTTTAAATGCTTGGTTGCTTGTGTAAAAAATTCTGGTTCAAAATTTATTTATTAAAAGATTCATTTGAAAATTTTTTTGAAAGAGTTATTCTGGCATTTGTTTTAGGGACTAAGGTTCTATAAATCAAGACAGTTAAGGAACAAGATAAGGAAATAAGGAATTCTGTGCCGTTCTGTTGTAGAAAATCCTTTCAGTTGTGTAGCTTATTATAATGGTTCCCTTAATAACGTTTTGTTAGTAAATCCCAAAAGTTGAGCTTTGGCCTCTTGCTAACCTCAGGAAAATGTTCAAGAGAACTTAAAAGGAATTGTTTTTTATTATATCATAATATGTCCAAGTTGTATAAGAGAATGCTTACTTATCAAGCACCTTGGTTATAATATTATATGTACTACAGAAATATGAGTTGATTATCCTTGAGTAAGTCTCACTTATTAGTGTACTTTCACATGTCATTCCCCACAGATTCTTAAAAAAGCTCTGGCTCCCGAGAGCCACCTCCTACAGGGTATAGAATTTGGCCCAGCAATCTCTGGCTACTTAATAAAAATTTACTAAATGGATTCAGGGTTTGTATTCACCAATACCAAGAACTTTACCTTAAATTCCTGGGAAAGCGTCTCCTTGACCCACTTAAAAGATAATCCTTTGCATATTTTCTTTTTTCTGCGAAGTGTTGTGTGATAGATATGATCTTCCATAAGCCATTTCCTGGAATAACCTTCAACTAAAGCTAAAGGGCATATTCTTGAACCTTAGAAAACATTTTAAGCCACACTAATAATAAAAAACCCCCATTTAAGAAGATTAATAATGTCACTTTAACTTATAATGAAATCTAATTATCATATGGTTATGGGTCTTTTTCATTCAGATGTGACAGTGGTGTATCAAAATGGGTTACCTGTGATATCTGTGAGGCTACCATCCCGGCGTGAACGCTGCCAGTTCACACTCAAACCTATCTCAGACTCTGTTGGTGTGTTTTTACGACAACTACAAGAAGAGGATCGGGGAATTGACAGAGTTGCAATCTATTCACCAGGTATAGTCACCTTCATTATTTTTTTTTTTTAATTTTTATTGGAGCCTAGTTGCTTTACAATGTTGTGTTAGTTTCTGCTGTACGGCAAAGTGAATCAGTTATACATTTACATATATCCACTCTTTTTTAGGTTCTTTTCCCACATAGGCCATTAAATAGACATTTCACCAAGGAAGACATACAGATGGCCAAGAGGCACATGAAAATATGCTCGACATCACTAATCATTAGAGAAATGCAAGTCAAAACTACAATGAGGCATCACCTCACGCCAGTCAGAATGGCCATTATAAAAAAATCAAGAAACAATAAATGCTGGAGAGGGTGTGGAGAAAAGGGAACCCTCCCATGCTGTTGGTGGGAATATAAATTGATACAGCCACTATGGAGAACAGTATGGAGGTTCCTTAAAAAACTAAAAATAGAACTGCCATACCACCCAGCAATCCTACTACTGGGCATACACCTTCATTATTAATTCCCACCCACCCATCATTTCACTCCAAATTGTTTTTACACACACACACACACACATACACCACTGCAAAAGAATCCCATGCTCTTAACTTTAGGACACAATCTTTTGCTTAGCAAATGTCAAGAGAGACAGTGATTTTTCTCCCAATTTTCAGAATATGATTGCTCAGTTTTAGCAAGGGTATATACACAGGGATCTCATTCAAAAGCACCTCACATATAATGCCATGGGCAAAGATGAACCATCAATCACATTTATACTTTTGAGACCTTTTGTCATTACCTTAGGTGTAGAATAAACTTTTCTAGTAGTTGAGCCATCATCTCTGAAGATATGAAATATTACGCCTTCTTTTTAAATCTTCTTAGGTCTTTCACATAAATGTTTACAAAATGAAGACATATGGTTTGAAAACAATATAAAATAAGGCACTAAAAATTCCCATTTGACATGATATCCATTTCATTTATTTACTTTTTAAGCGCCTTACATTTTTCCCACTTTCACTTTGAAAAATTTTAAACCTACAGAAAAACGTAAAAGCCTAGTACAGTAAGTACCTATTTACCCTTGGATTTACTCAGTTGTTGCTAATTTGCCACATTTCTGTAGTTTAAATATTTTAAATATTCTTAATTCTCAACTCATCTTGTAATGTAATTAATAGATCAGCTTGGTGTACTTTGCTAAACCTAGCATCTGCCCCTACTGGATTATTGGCAACTAATCAGTAGCTATACTGCAAAGTACCATATATTAGAAAACATTGGGTGTTTTACTCAACCAACTTCCATCATAGACATCCATGCACCTCTCCCAGTGACCCTAGATTTCCAGCTGACGGCTATACATCTATGAAATTATTTCACTTGTTCATAAAGTTCTTCCAGAAAAACACGTTGTTAAATCTTCACCAAAAAGATTGCCATGAAAACAAAAAGCCTCAGATAGTATAAGCTTTGTTTAGCATAGAATTTAGGGATAAGGCAAAAAGTTAACTGAAATTTAAAAGAGAAGACATAATTTTAAAATCTATTTTGAGGATTGCTTTTTTCCTGACCATTCTTGAATAATTATGGACATATGACCTTAAAATTTTCACATTTAAATTTTCACAGATGGCGTTCGAGTTGCTGCCTCAACAGGAATAGACCTCCTCCTCCTTGACGACTTTAAACTGGTCATTAATGACTTAACGTATCATGTACGACCACCAAAGAGAGGTAACAAGTAACCTTGATAAGGTCAGAGAAATGTGAGGACGGCTTTTGGAAGGAACTTTTTTTCCCCTGGGTAAAGTTGAGAAACAGTATTCAAAGAGCAGTCAAAGTTTTACATATAGGTAGCACTTCGCTAGTACACTGACTAAAACATAGACACCAGAATGCTTTATTATCGGCTCTTGTCACTGTTTCGCATAAATGAGTGTTCTACATAACTTAAACTCCTTCCTTCCATACAAGCTAAAAGTCATATTATTTTAATAACGTTACTGGGGGAATCTTTTTTTTTTTTTTGTGGTACGCGGGCCTCTCACTGTTGTGGCCTCTGCCGTTGCGGAGGACAGGCTCCGGACACGCAGGCTCAGCGGCCATGGCTCACGGGACCAACTGCTCCGCGGCATGCGGGATCCTCCCGGACCGGGGCACGAACCCGCATCCGCTGCATCGGCAGGCGGACTCTCAACCACTGTGCCACCAGGGAAGCCCACTGGGGGAATCTTTTTTAAAAATTATGGAATTCCCTGTCCTCTTAAACATTTGTAACAGGAATTAACCCCCTTTTTTGATGGCTCAAGGTTAGCAGTTTGAAAGTCAACTATTGTACAATAATAGTCCTTGGGAACTTCGGACGAGAATATGCTTTTATGCGGAAAAATGGGATATTTGCCTCCAGTGCCAGAAAACTCAGTAATCAAATATTTTCATGAACTACTTTTAAAAACCAAAGTTAATGCAAAAAATCTATGATAAACAAAATATCAAAAATTTAAATAAAGACAAAGTTAGTTTTACTGATTTTTCTTTTCACCCCACACTCCAATATGGCTTTGCACAGTACTGATGCTATTAAATAGCCCTCTAAAATAACATTTTGAAGTGTGTCTCTTTTGGTCATCTTTCTCTCTTTGCCCTTGATGTTCATTGTCACTCACTGCTGTCGTTAATTCCCCTTCCACCACCACCACCCCCTCCATCAGCTTCCTAGGACATTTGTTATTTTCCATTCTGCTTTTGAGAATTGTGTCTAATGTAGAAAAAGTTCTAAGTAAAAGCCTAAGTATTGAATGCCTCCAAAATCTGGTCCACATCTACCTTTAAAGTTTTTCTCTTTTCCTCTTAAAAGATTCCTACTTTTCCTCCACCCTCTAGTTCCTTTGCTCTTTCCTTTACCATCTCAGTGTTTTCTCACCTTTCCTCTAAGATGCCTTTTTCTTTTATTCCTAACCTCCTATTTCCTCAGGTCAAAATCATCAATGTCGGCTCTTCCATGATCCCATTCTTTCTTTTTCTTACTCCCAGCCAACCAGAAGTGATTATTCTCTTCTCTGAATTCTTCATTCCTTTTCTTTTCAAATGATCAGAGGGAAGGCACTGTGATTTTTGTATACCCCATTGACTTAGGTAGTCATCCTATATTGAGCGAGTTAAATGAGTTAAAGAATCCTTTAAATAGTAAGACATTACTGAATCAGATTTTATTAAGTTGGAATAATTGAACATGTAGACCAAGGATTGTTAGCTATATATTAACTATACTAATATGTTTTTCTTCTTTATTCCCTGATTCTTGGACTAGATGTTCTCTTTAAAATAACAGAAGTACAGGCCTTATTTTACTCAGTTTTTTTTTTGTTCTTTAAATTTATTTTTTTCTGGCTTTATTGACATATAATTGACATATAACACTGTGTAGTTTAAAGTATACAGTGTGATGATTTGATACACTTATATGTTGAGAAATGATTACCACAACAGGATTAGTTAATACCTCCATCATCTCACATAATTACCATTTCTTTTTGATGAGAACACTTGAGATCTACATTCTTACCCACTTTCAAGTATACATTACAGTTTTGTTAACTATAGTCACCATGCTGTACATTAGATTCCCAGAACTTATTCATCTTATAATTGGAAAATTGGTACCCTTTGACCAACATAGAACTACTGTATGATCCAGCAATTCCACTTTGGTGTATATATCCAAAGGAAATGAAATCAGAATCTCAAAGAGATATCTATACTCCCATGTTCATTGCAGCATTATTCACAATAGCCAAGCTATGGAAACAACCTAAGTGTCCATCTACAGATGAATGGATAAAGAAGATGTAGTGTGTGTGTGTGTGTGTGTGTGTGTGTGTGTGTGTGTGTGTATGTGTATCTAAAATATTATTCAGCCATGAGAGAGAAGGAAACCCTGCCATTTGCAACAACATGGATAGACCTTATGTGTGTATGTGAATTTCCTAGGGAGTTCATTCTATTTTGATTTTCTACTGCATTAGTAAAATATTAAAAGTTGACTAATATATTCTTATATAAAGTATAACAGTCAGGAAAGTAAAGATTTATGTTGTCAAAAACTAGAGGTATTTTAATCAATGAATAATTCTAACCATCTTGTCTAATGCTGTGTTTTTAAAAGAGAAATGAAAGTTTTAATTTTTTAAATAAGGCTATTCTCAAGTTGAATAGGGAAAGTAAAGGTAGAAACTGAAAAGGGGAGAAATTATATTTGATTCTCTGGTAATCAGTTTGGCAGCCTTACAACTCTTTGTTTTATCTGTATCTCAGAACTGTGGGATATCTGTCCACCTTCCCTAGAAGTCAATTAGAATGTGAAGTTTGCAAGCGTCAGAAGTCTATAATTCATGGGATAATTGTAATTTGAAGTATGAAATTTGGTAAGCTCAATAGTAGCATTAGTATAACACTTTAAAAGACCATTTTAATATTTAAATTTAGACATCAAATCTCTCAGCTCTGTTATTATTAGTCAATGAGCAATTATGTCATTATATACTTTTTTCACAGAAGCTTAAATAATACTGTTTTAAGTTCATAAACACTTTTCCCTCCATTTTTAAAACATAGTAAAAAAAATCTTTTTTTCTTTTGAAATAAACGTAAGATAGTTTTTCATTTTGTTTCCATCATATTATCTTCCTCCAAGTCACCACTGTTTGTCAGCTGTGGTGAGTAAGAGGACAGTTGAATTTCTGTATTTGAGAGGGATGCCGATCATACAGATGAGTAAACTCTTCCCCACATTGTAACTGTTTTTAGTGAAAAAGCTGAATGGAGAAAAGAAGTTGAAGGCACTAGGTTTTGGGTATTAGATAATGAGAAGAACACTAGGATTTTATATATACATGAAGCAGATGGAACAAATATACTTTATCTAATAAAAGTTAAAATAGTTAATGAAGGAAAACTTTTCCAGAATAGTTTTAAGTTTTGACACAGTTTTTTTCTACTCATTCCTTACGCCCCTTTAATTTTCTCTTTTCTCTCCTATTTTTCTTTTCCTTGTGCATGGATAGCACTTTAGAACTAAAAATGCTCTATGAATGTTGTGCACCAGTAAACCTTAACTTCACATACTTCACCAGGCACTGAGGATAGAGGGCTTATTCATATAGGATCTAATATAGCCATGTTTGATGTTTATGTGGGATTGGCAGTCATAGGTATTACGAATACCTAAGTACTGACAACCCTTGTACCTAATGCCAAAATTGGAGGGAAGAGGCAGGAAAAAACTGAAATGGAACAAGGGGGCAGGTCATAGCAGCAAGGCTAGTTGCAAGTTCCATTGCATTCTTTTGGTTACCAAAGCTGTATATGGCTGGGTTCCCCTGTGACCACTGGTCGTTGAAAGTTTTTGTGCTAAGGAAACTCATCTTGATTGGCAACACTAAGCCCTTTCCCCCATTTATCCATCCAGAGGATATTGGAGACCTTGCTTCTCTCCTAATAATGTAAGTAATTGAGAGAAAATGTTGAACAGGCAAACCAAATACCAACTATAATGAATACCTTATCAGAGACTCAGATAGCCAGAATCCTTCCCAAACCATTATAGTAGCTGAAAAGACTTTTTAATCCCCATTATTTGTGCACATCTTCCTGTCTTTGTGTACCTTAATTATCCTGGCACTGATGGCATGTGAAGAAACGTTAATAAACATCTTAATTGCATTTTTAGGGAAGCATACACGGATCATCCAGAAGTGTTTTTGTTAAGCCATTAGCAGATTTACCTTCTCTCTTCCTATAATTTCATCTCCAAATAGGTGGGCAGATTTTTAAGGGTCAAGGGTTTGAGGTTGTTGTTTTCCTCTACCATGACAATACCTTGGAAGCATATTCTTCCTGTCAAGAAAATCTAACAAAATAAAGCTAAGTCTCTTGAGTTTACCAGGGCTTTACTGATCAGAAAGATAACAACTCTCTGTTCAGCCAGGTCTAGAAGTGGACATCTGTGAGATTGATCTCCTATGAATTATCATTTTATAGTCTTTTCATTGCTGTTTGAATGTATGTTGTAGCACATTAAATTTTATTTGTTTTGAATGATAATGCATTCACAATGTTCAACTTCCAAAGTCAAAGAACATATGGGAAAAGATTTTCTCATCCCTGTTTCACAGCCACCCTTTTCTCCTCTTACCAGCAAGCATTGTTCTTAGTTTCTTGTTTCCTATCAGAGAGTCAGTGCATTCATAAGCAAATGTGAATGCATAATCTTTTTTCCCTTTTTATGCAAATAATAGCATATCATACATATACTGTTCATGTCGGTCAGGGTTCAGTTGGGGAAGCAGAAGCATGTGAATAAAGTGGAATAAAAGATTATAGGAATGAGACTTTGTACAGTTGTAGATGAAGGTAAAGAAGTAAGAGTCTGTAAAGGGGAGCCTGGAAGATCAGAGAAAAGTTACTAAGTTTGAAGTGATGGCACATGTGGACAAATCAGAGCTTGCCAGGGAACCTGGAAATTCAAGTGCGTCCAACTACTAGGATAAGAAAAATTAACAAAGGAGGGCTGGTAGAGAGATCCCTAGGACAGTGTTATCAAATAGAACTTTCTGTGACAATGAAAATGTTCCATTTCTGCACTGTCCAATATGGTAGCCATCAGTCACATGTGCCTATTGAGCACTTGAAATGTGGCTAGTATGGCTGAGAAACTGAATTTTAAATTCTATTTCATTTTAATTAATTTAAATAGCCACACACAGCAAACAGTTCCTGTTTTGGACAGCACAGCTTTAGAAAGCTGCATCTGGCTGTGGGTGTGGATTTGCTGTTAATCATCAGAGGTGGCAGTTGAGAAAAAAGAGCTGGATGCAGAGCCAGGGAGAGCAGGCACACACTGGCATCTCCAGGCACCTCTGCATCTGTCTCTCACTACTAACGACAACCTTCAGAGCATGATGGCTTCTGCTTCACTTCTGCCTTCTAAAACCTCACTTGAATCTCTGTTTTGGCTAACTCTAATTCAGAACCATACAGGGAATTTGGGATATATGGGGAAACATAATTCCAGTTTAACTAGATGTCAAGGTATAAAACCACCAAACTGCTTTTCTTACCTAACAGTGTATTCTGAAGATCTTAAAATACCAGAACATAAAGAATTCCTTATTCTTTTTCACAGCTGCTATGTGTTACATTGTATGAATGTATATTATCATTCACTTAGCTGCTTATTTTATAATTTATCATAGTGAAAAAAATCAAAAGAGAAATAGTTTTACAAACTTGGAGTGAGAAATATGTTTCTACCTATAACATAAAACACAGAAGAAGCCATGAGAGAAGAGACTGATATAAAAAATAAATTTTCTACACAGGAGAACCTGTAATATGAATATTAATTTTAAAAGAATAAGTCTTCGATGAATGACATTCTAATAGAAGCTCTTTTATAAAACAAATACCAAGCCTGAGTTCAGATTTTATAGATTTTCAGGTTATGATTGTCTATACATATTTGATCATTAACGTGTATGTGCTTCATTAGGAAAAGGAAGAGGAGAGGGTCTGTTTAGTTTGTTTGCTTGCTTCCTTCTTTCCTCCCTTCCCCCCTCCTTTTCTCCCTCCTTGGATTTCTAAGCAAATACAGTGTAATTATGGTATTGAAAGTGGAAATGGAAAAAGAAAGGACATGGAATAGAAAAGTCATTGGACTACCAGTCAGAAGATCTTTTCCCACTCCCTGCTAGCCATGCAGCTTTGTGAATATCATTATTAGACCTCATTAAGGAGAGAAACCACCTCATATTTGATTTTTTCCCCTCTCTAGTGAATAGATCAGTACCTAATACAAAAATGTTTGTTCATCTTATCTCTCTAGGACTCAAAATTCCTCATTTATAAATTGTGGATTATATGCTGCCATGAGGATAAATATGGGATAATATATGCGAGAGAATTTTGTTTACCATAGATAATTTATACCTACCTAAAAAATTATCTTTTTGAAAGAGGATTGAGGACTTCCCTGGTGGCGCAGTGGTCAAGAATCTGCCTGCCAATGCAGGGGACACGGGTTTGAGCCCTGGTCCGGGAAGATCCCACATGCTGCAGAGCAACTAAGCCTGTGCACCACAACTACTGAGCCTGCGCTCTAGAGCCCGTGAGCCACAACTACTGAAGCCTGCGCGCCTAGAGCCTGTGCTCCACAACAAGAGAAGCCACTGCAGTGAGAAGCCCATGCACCACAACAAAGAGTAGCTCCCGCTCACTGCAACCAGAGAAAGCCCACGTGCAGCAACAAAGACCCAACGCAGCAAAAAATAAAATAAATAATAAAAAAAGAAAGAAAGAGGACTGAGCTTGCAGGAGAAATATTAATATTGATAAAGTAAAAGCCTCATAACTCAGTTCCAGGCCTGGGGGGTCAGGAGGCATGGACTCTACCACTTCACTATGACATTCTAGAGTGCAGTTTTCTCTTTTTGTAACTTTGGAAAGTGTAGAACCGTATGTGAATGTGAGCTGCAACTTTAGTGCAAAGCAGACTCTGTTGACATAGACGACTTCTAGAACTCAAAGTGTTCTTGCTTTTATCTGTTCCCATTAATGCAGCACACATTTATTGAAGCATGCAAGATACAATGCTAGGTGGTATATCCCATTTTACTATATCAGCTCTTCTCTAATCCAATTTGCTACCCTTATTTGGATTTTTTTATTGATTGAATTTCTGTGATAACTGTACTAAAGGACATCCTTGAAGAATATTTGAAATACACACATGACTAATTCTGACTGTGGCTTATTTTGACTTAGAAAAAGGCTGACCTTCTGCTGTAGCTAACAAAATGTCACATTTAAGGCTAATAAGATTCTAAAACAAAAGCTTTACTTCTGTTGCTTTTTAAAAAGTTATTTGACAGCTGAGATCAGCTGACTTTTTATTAAATTTTCAAAACATAATTTTTAGATTTCTAGAAGCACATGCTACTCACAGAAGAGGATATTGAATCAAAGAATTATTTAATCTTTTACCTTTTTAGTTATTCTCATAACTTCATGCCGTTTCAAGCTTGATATTGAGACCCATACAGCTATTCTATGTCTTTGCCCAACGGGAATAAATAAAAATTGATATGCTAGGGGGAAGGTATATAGGGGCTAAGATTATTAGGATAATGGTATTTTTATTTATACCCTTGTATTTGCAAATTTGAAATACTGTATATTTTTTCCTTAAGTGTTAGTTACTAAAGGGAAAAAATGACCACTTAAAATGGCAAGACCACAGATAAATTTTAGATCTGAATTTTAATAAGCATGATAATCAGATTAATTCTAAGCCTCTCTACTAGTTTTTGACATATTACTTTAAATTTTTTGTCTTTATCTAATGAAGATTATTATTACTCGTAGCCTCATTTGTAGCACTTATACTTCCAAGAATATAATGGTGGATGTTGGCTTCAAAATTTTCAAGTTGCCCAAATATGAACTTACTTTGTAGGATTTATAGACTCTTCCTTTTTAAAAAGGAACTATCCCTTTCCTTCAGTGAAGGTGGGACCCCTATAGTGGATGAATCTGCCTTGTTCTTATCACTAATAGCCCTAAGAATAGCAACTCTTCATTTAAGGCATATTTTTTTTTTAAATGTAATGTTTTTCTTTCAGACCTCTTAAGCTATGAAAACGCAGCAACACTGAACGATGTAAAGACACTGGTCCAGCAGTTATACACTACTTTGTGCATCGAGCAGCACCAGTTAAACAAGGAAAGGGAGCTTATCGAAAGATTAGAAGATCTCAAAGAACAACTGGCGCCCCTGGAAAAGGTGCAGATTCAAATTTCACACTTTTCTCTTCACCAGTATTTTTTCCAGAGCATATATGTTTGCTTTTTTCCCCTCCGAGTTTTGTGTGATTGCATTGTGTCAATCAAACTAGTCCACTAGTTTTGGGAACTGAATCATAAAAAGCTTCTGATTAAAGCTAAGAAAGGACTTAAAAAGGAATAGTTTGGAGCCTTGATAATGGACATAGAGCTTTGAGATCTAAATATACTGCCCTTAACCAGACTTACTACTTTTACAACAAAGATTGGAATAATTGCTGATCAAGAAGGGTTCTAAGTGAGGTGGATAATCATTTTAGCCAACTTAAGAATTAATATTATATGGAATATTATGCAACTGTTAAAAACAATCATGTAGATCTAATATTCTATAGAAAACACTTCATGATATTTTATGAAAAGTAAATTACAAAATGTGTATATTAGTGCATACTATGATCCAGTTTTTAAGTGTATTATGCATATAGCCATACACACAACACACACACACACACACACACACACATACACATATATACAAAGAAAAAAATCGGAACATATTCCCAAATGCTAATAGAATAGTAGGATTATGAATGATTTTTCTTCTTTATACTTTCCTAGTAAGTGTTTTACAATGAACGTGTGTCATCCTTTTTTTTTTTTAATAAAAATACAAGTATTTCCATTTTAAGAAACCAGACTATATTAGAGATTAAGGAAGGGAACAAATACTCTTAATACTGTGCTTTTTCTGATTTCTTTAAAAGTAAGGAACACGTATCTCAAGGTTGTTTTCATTAAATTTAAGACCATTAGAAATGTTGGCTAAATTAAATTTGAGGAAATGTTGTGAAGGGGGATGAAATTTAAATCTGGTATTTTCAAAATGTAAAGCATTTTTTAATGTAACAATTATAGCAAAATAATTATCATCCCTTATTGAATATTTACTATGTGCTAGGAATTATCCTAAGTATTTTACTTGTATTCTCTTATTTAATCCTCAGAACAACTCATTAATGAAGTTATGGTAATGTGCAGATCAGGGCCTAAACTCAGCCATTCTGAATCCAGAGTCCATGCTCTGACCCACTGTGCTGTTTTGCCCCTAGTAGACCTTTTGAGTAAAAAACTAATGATAGATTAAATCTTGTACGCTACAGTGAGAGAACATTGGCATGTTTTTATTTCTCTCTTTCAAAGAAAGCAATCTTGTGGTTGGATAAAGACCCGCTGAAACTAACTTATTCACTCCCATAATTTCACCATATTTTCAGCTACTTCTAGGATGAAACATAAAATACAAGTGTATCAAAAATGTTATGCCTATAAAATAGTACTCAGTAAAAACTACAGATATTATTTAGGAAGACAAACTATATTTCCTAGAATTGAGACTAACTTATATCTTGATTACAAGCCCTGTTTCTTTAGTGAACATTGAACAGTTTAAATAAGAGTTTAAAATTGGTTCTATGTCAAAATGCTTTACAGTTGACCAGTCACGTGTGCCCTGTAGGTACGAATTGAGATTAGCAGAAAAGCTGAGAAGAGGACCACTTTGGTGCTATGGGGTGGACTTGCCTACATGGCCACGCAGTTTGGCATTTTGGCCCGGCTTACCTGGTGGGAATATTCCTGGGACATCATGGAGCCAGTTACCTACTTCATCACTTATGGAAGTGCCATGGCAATGTATGCATATTTTGTAATGACACGCCAGGTAAGAATTCCTCTTCAAGTAACTTTCCATGAGATAGTACAATGTTGGTTGTCAAAGTAGTTCTCTTTTCTCTCATCTTCTTTCTAAGGCCAGTTCCCTTGAAGTAATCATTTATCCTTTATACACACTCACTCATACAAACACACATATGTGCACATGCATGTGCATGCCAGTTATGTATCAGGCACTGGTCTGGGTGCTAGAGATAGATAGATATGACATGGCTTTGGCCCCCATGGAGCAAACAGACTATTAAGAGAGCCATATAAGCCATTAAATTCATAAAACTATTATAGTAAGATATAGAATAAGAAGGCAAAGGAGAAGAGTGGTCAGCTGTAGGATAACTTGCTCAGTTGGCTTGTCTTTTTATGTACTGTGTAATTAATTTAGCAGTCAGATGGTGTAGTCCCAAGCTTTTGGTTTTTTTTATTGTTGTTGTTTTATTTTTTAATTTTATTTATTTATTTATCTGTTTGTGCCCAGTCTTAGTTGCGGAATGCATGTGGGATCTAGTTCCCTGACCAGGGATCGAACCCGGACCCCCTGCATTGGGAACGCGTAGCCTTATCCACTGCACCACCAGGGAAGTCCCAAGCTTTTGGGTTTTATTGAATGTTTGGAATGGAGAATTGGTGATAACTAATCAAATAGTTAAACTAAACTCTGGGCTACTTCTAAATATATTAGGAGTATAGGTGTGTGTTGTTGTTTTTACTTCGTGGAAGAGAGGTGAAAATTAGATATCTAATCACTATTCTATTCTTTATCATCCAAGGCTCATATTTTAAATATCAGTGTCTAGAACTAATTTTTATTGTTAGTGCTGTATTTTTAGTAGCTTGGAAATCCATAATGGTCACTTTAGGAAGTATGAAGGATTTATTATCACTTATTTATTACTGCCATGTGTGATACAACCACAGATCCAGGCTCCCTTGAATAAAAAGTATTTGAGGGCTTCCCTGGTGGCACAGTGGTTGAGAGTCCGCCTGCCGATGCAGGGGACACAGGTTCGTGCCCTGGTCCGGGAAGATCCCACATGCTGCGGAGCGGCTGGGCCTGTGAGCCATGGCCGCTGACCCTGCGCGTCCGGAGCCTGTGCTCCACAACGGGAGAGGCCACAACAGTAAGAGGATCGCGTACCGCAAAAAAAAAAAAAAAAAAGTATCTGAAATAGCTGAGAGATATGAGAAACCTTTTCTATTTTCTTAGGTATCAGAAGAAAGCTGAGAGTTGCTTCTCTTATATTTTTATATGGCCGCTATTGAACATAGGCATTTTGTTTCTGTTGTCATTAGACCAATGGTCATAGGCCTATTTTTGTGCAGGAAAATGAAAGCCCAAGGGTGTTATTTAACCTTTCCGGGCCTCCCAAATATGTCTAGTGGAGAAGAGACAGTAAACTGTTCGTGTCCTGCTATTGTTTGCCCAGTGTCTCTAGCACCTAATCCCTTGTCTGGCTCATGTTCGTCACTCTACCTGAACAGAGCTGACAGCCAAATCAATCTTACCTAACCACACCTCTGGACATGGCTTGCATATGTGTATATGTCTGTCTGTGTTTCTTTCCCTCTTCCTCTGCCCTGTCACTGTCCCTCATGTACCCCTTTAATGGATTCTTTTATAGACTGAAATCCAGACTCCTTAGCCCAATATTCATAACTGGTTGCTGTCCTTTCCAAATGTCTCTCAGCTCCTCTGTGTATTTACTAGGTATTTTAAACACATCAAATTACAGTTGACCCTTGAACAATGGGGGTTAGGGGCGTCAACCCTCTGTGAAGTAAAAAAATCCATGAATAACTTAAAGTCAGCCCTCCATATCATGGTTCCTCTGTATCCATAGTTTTTCCAAATCCATGATTGCACATCTGGGGATTCACCCAACTGCAGATCGTGTAGTGCTGTAGTATTTACTATGGAAAAAAATCCGCATATAAGTGGACCTCTGCAGTTCAAACCCATGTTGTTCAAGGGGCAACTGTGTAGTCTGTATTTCCCCCAAAATGCCCTGAGTTTTTCACCACTTCCTTCCTTACTTCATATCATTCTATTAACTGGGAAGGTTTTCCCTGTAGATCGCTACCTGTCATATTTCAAGGTTTACTTAAATGCTTATTTTTCATGAACCTTTGACTACTTCCCTGCAGCCAACTTTGATCTATCCCTCTTCTGAATACCTATAGCACATTGTGCCTCTCATTTCACTTATCCTATGCCATCTTGTATTACAATTATTCATGTTCAATGTCTTTTCCCCTCTACTAGACTATGATATCTTTTGAGGCAAGGCGTTCGGGTGATTTTTTCAATTTTTATTTCCTTACCATGCCTAATACAGTGCCTATCTGTCCTACTGTTTAAATGCTGTCCTACTTCTGTGATTCCTCAACGTTTTTGCTGCCCCCAAGTGACAAGTTGTAAAATAGCAGTAGTAAACAATTTAGTCTTTTGTGAATAGGAAAACACTGACCAAATAAAATGTAAATAGTTTCTCATGTTAAATATTCTTCCCCATATCAGTATCCATAATTAACACCCATGAAACAAAATGCCTGTTCAACAGCATTTAAACTGTTCAATGAGCATTTATTAGCAACCTAAATATATTCCAAAAGTATATTAAGTTCCAAAGAATTTTCAAAAGATAAGTTCCTTGACATCATAAAATCAAGTGAAATATTGAATTTTACTGACTAATATTTCAGTGAGACCTGAGTACCATTTTCTATCATGTGAAAAAGGAGCCTGACAATAAGAATTGCCATTCAGCAAAGTTACTTCAGCAGGCATGTGAACCACCATTCAGCCCCCTAGCCCAGGAGTTTTCTACAAAGGGGAGGTCACCCTCAAGGGTGTGATTGGTTCTGGGGGAGTAAAACATCTTAGATATTACAACAGATAAACAGATACACAGTATATTTGTGGTGTTGAAACTTCTTTGAGGGACTTCCCTGGTGGTCCAGTGGGTAAGACTACACGCTCCCAATGCAGGGGGCCCGTGTTCGATCCCTGGTGGGGGAACTAGATCCTACATGCATGCTGCAATTAAAAAGCCCGCATGCCACAACAAAGATCCCACGTGCTGCAGCTAAGACCTGGCACAACCTAAATAAATAAATAAATATTTAAATATTGTTTTAAAAAATTTCTTTGGGGAGGAGGGGCAATTAAGGAAAATATATCTAAAAAGGCAACTTAAGGGAACAATGATGAATAAAGGTTAAGAAACACTGACCTAGCCTTTAATACCCTTTGTCATCTCAATTCCAACATCCAGCATTTATATTCTACTCCAGCAAACTACTTCAGTGGCCATTCAGGACCTACTTAGAATAAAAATTAGCATGCCTAATAATTTAGTATGCCTAAACCTTTAGGCTCCTGACGTCTCTCAACTTTTTTCCTTCCTTCCTCGTGTGTTGCTTCCTTTTCTGTCGAAATTAGACCATATTGTCATTCTGTTCAATCTCTGCTCCATTGTCTTTCCACCATATATACTCTATAAACTCCTAATCTTGGATAAATTTAGCCATTTATCCTATATCCAGGCTACTGAACATTGCTAGAGAAAAATCATGTAATAGTGTGGATTGGACCACTGCTTGTGTTTCTAATTAGATTTTCTTCCCCCATAACCCTCTCATTAGTTATTCTAAGACTTCACATCAGGCTCCTCATCCCACATTTAACTTTGCCTCCTACCTCTCCTGGAAAATTGAGCTTAACAGATACAAGCTTGCAAATTCCTAAACCCTGTGAGTTTAATAGTATCCATACCTACTTTCACACTATTTCCTTAAATTCAAGTAAGAGGTGGCATTTTCCTGCTCAGGGCTAGCTCTTCCACCTGTTCTTAATCCCATTACCCCCTTCCAGAATCTTATGCCAGTATATTTTTTGTGTTCCCTATGTTATCAAACTCTCCCTCTCTGACTCTCTTTCCTTCATAACCAAGCTCTATGTGTATCTCTTCTCACTTATTATCAAATTACCAAATTTCTAGAAGAGAGTCTAGCATGTAGTCGCTTAGTAAATGCTTGTTGCCCAAAAGAGGAAGCATAGAATATATCTGAATAAATTGAATTAGTGTGTACATTTACATCCTCAGCAAAGATAGGTAAGTGGCCTAGTAATAGCAACTTAGATGAAACCTAGAGGGCTTTCCCTCAAGTTTTTAATCCAACAGTTATCCCTTAGGTCAGTATTACTTGATTCAGACCACGATTCTATCCATTTTTAAAAAGCTTCCACAGTCCCTTCAACCACTATTTGTTCATTATCTGTCATCATCAATAATTAAATATTTACTTCTGTTTCTAGTTATGGCATCCTAGGTAATCAGAACAATGCTCCCACTAGGAAATGTTAAAATAGTTAGACAAAACATAAAATACATCTGCCTGTAGACTCTAGAGAGCTAACAAGATAGCAAAAATTACCAGGCAAGAACCAGAAGAAGAGAAGTCCCAGGAAGGTGAAGCTGGTGTTTAGATGTGCTTTTTCCTCTGGGGATTTGTATTGATTAAAGAGGGTAAGGCTGAGAGGCCAAGAAGCTGAGCTATACTTGATAACCTAGAAAGACCAAAGCCATAGAGATTCGTGTCCAGGGATTGCTAAAGTAGGTTGAAACATTTTTGCTTTGGTTTGGAATTTTAAAGGCCACTACTGTAGAACAGAAGAACCTGTTGTAGCCTCTCTCAGAGACTGTAGCTCATCTTTCGATCATCCCAATCTTGTAAATTGGATTGAGGTAGTCCTAGAATGCTGGTGATCCCAGAGTGCTGATATCGCTGGTTCCAGGCCAAAGAAAACATTAATCATCCCTGGGAGGAGATAACATTATCCTAAACCTTACATTATTTCTACAAATAATTTTGCAAATACAAAGTTAGTCATACAATAAAAAATAAGCAGATACACAGGAAAACACCTACAGAAACAGTAGACATTTGAAACAGACACAGATAGGAGATCTAGTTACTGGATTTATCAGACATAGCCTTTAAAATAATTATACTTGCTAGATTCACGGAGATAAAAGGTAAGGTTGAGAGTATTGGCAGATAACTTGATTTTTTAAAAAACAAATGAAAATTTTAGAAATAAAATTTAATAGATGGATTTAACTGCAGATTAGACAGAAGAGAGATAGAGTGACCTGGAAATAAATCAGAAGAAACCATTCAAAATAAAGTATGGAAAGACAAAAAGAAGTAAAATATAGGAGAGGGTGAGAGATACAGAGGATAGAGTGAAAAGGCCTAATATATTTTTAATTTTATTAGCATCTCAGAAGGAGAGGAGGGAGAGAATGGGAAGAAACAATATTTGCAGAGATGGTGGCTGAGAATTTTCCAAAATGATGAAAGACATTAATTTATAGATTTAAGAATTCCATCAAATACAACCAATATAAAGGAAAAGAAATCCACATCTAGACACATCAATAGTAAAACTGCAAAAGACAAAGACAAAGAAGAAATCTTAAAAGTAGCCAAAGAAGAACAAGAAAGGCTTGCCTTCAAAGGAGTCACTGTTAGATAGCTGACTTCTCAACAGCAGAAATGAAAGCCAGAAGGTAATGGAATGGTACCTTCGATGTGTTGAAAGAAAATAACTGTCAACTTAGAACTCTATACTCAGCAAAAATATCCTTCCAAAATAAAGGTGAAATAAAGATGCTTCCAGACAAACGAATAGAGAACTTGTCACCAGTAGATCTGTACAAAAGGAAATACTAGAGAGTGTTCTTTGTGCAGAAAGAAGATTATCACAAGTGGAAAGTAAAAAAAAAGCAGGAAGGAATGAAGAGCAATGAAAATGGTAAATCTGTGAGTGAATCTAAATGAATATTAAATGTATAAAATAATTATAATAAACTCTTACGGAATTTAAAATACAGAAAAAACTAAAACATATGACAATAGCATATACGTCTGGAGCAGGTAAGTGAACTTGAAATGTTCTAATGTTCCTTCATTGTCTGGGAGGAGGGTAAAAGTACCACTTCCATTCAACTTTGAATGAGAAGTCCTAGCCAGTACAGAAGGCAAGAAAAAGATACAGAGGATGAAAATATTGGAAAGAAAAACAACTGGCATGATTCATAGATTTTGTACATAGAAAAATTTTAAAAGCGTATATAGATAATTAGTTAGAATTCATAAGTGAGTTTTATAAGTTTACTAGATACAAGGTCAATATATATAAATGAATTGCATATCTATATGCCAGCCAAAAATAGTTAGAAAATGAAACTTTTTAAGAGATGCAACTCAAAATGACTTTTAAAAATAAATCATGCAAGAGATAGCTTCAAGAAGGCAGAGGAGTAAGTCATAGAGATCACCTTCTCAGATGATGATACAAACAGCTGGAGAGATATACAATGTTCTTGGATTAGAAGAATCAACATTGTGAAAATGACTGTACCACCCAAAGCAATCTACGGATTCAGTGCAATCCCTATCCAACTACCAATGGCATTTTTCACAGAACTAGAACAAAATTTGTATGGAAACACAAAAGACCCCGAATAGCCAAAGCAATCTTGAGAAAGAAAAACAGAGCTGGAGGAATCAGGCTCCCTGACTTCAGACTACACAAAGCTACAGTAATCAAGACAGTATGGTACTGGCACAAAAACAGAAATATAGATCAGTGGAACAGGATAGAGAGCCCAGAGATAAACCCACACACATATGGTCACCTTATATTTGATAAAGGAGGGGAAAATATACAATGGAGAGAAGATTGCCTCTTCAATAAGTGGTGCTGGGAAAACTGGACAGCTACATGTAAAAGAATGAAATTAGAACACTTCTTAACACCATACACAAAAATAAACTCAAAATGGATTAAAGACCTAAATGTAAGGCCAGACACTATAAAACTCTTAGAGGAAAACATAGGCACAACACTCTATGACATACATCACAGCAAGATCCTTTTTGACCCACCTCCTAGAGAAATGGAAATAAAAACAAAAATAAACAAATGGAACCTAATGAAACTTAAAGGCTTTTGCACAGCAAAGGAAACCATAAACAAGCCCAAAAGACAACCCTCAGAATGGGAGAAAATATTTGCAAACGCAGCAACTGACAAAGGATTAATCTCCAAAATTTACAAGCAGCTCATGCAGCTCAATATCAAAAAAACAAACAACTCAATCCAAAAATGGGCAGTTGACCTAAATAGACATTTCTGCAAAGAAGATATACAGATTGCCAACAAACACATGGATGGATGCTCAACATTGCTAATCCTTAGAGAAATGCAAACCAAAACTACAATGAGGTATCACCTCACACCAGTCAGAATGGCCATCATCAAAAAATCTACAAACAATAAATGCTGGTGGGAATGTAAATTGATACAGCCACTATGGAGAACAGTATGGAGGTTCCTTAAAGAACTAAAAATAGAACTACCATATGACCCAGCAATCCCACTACTGGGCATATACCCTGAGAAAACCACAATTCAAAAAGAGTCATGTACCACAATGTTCATTGCAGCTCTAATTACAATATCCAGGACATGGAAGCACCCTAACTGTCCATCAACAGATGAATGGATAAAGAAGATGTGGCCCATATATACAATGGAATATTAGTCAGCCATAAAAAGAAACGAAATTGAGTTATTTGTAATGAGGTGGATGGACCTAGAGACTGTCGTACAGAGTGAAGTAAGTCAGAAAGAGAAAAATGCCATATGATAACACATATGTATTGAATCTAAAAAAAAATGGTTCTGAAGAACTTAGTGGCAGGACAGGAATAAAGACGCTGACCTAGAGAATGGACTTTAGGACATGGGGAAGGGGAAGCTGGGATGAAGTGAGAGAGTGGCATGGACATATGTACACTACCAAATGTAAAATAGCTAGTGGGAAGCAGCCACATAGCACAGGGAGATCAGCTCAGTGCTTTGTGTCCACCGAGAGGGGAGGAATAGGGAGGGTGGGAAGGAGACGTAAGAGGGAAGACATATGGGGATATATGTTTATGTATAGCTGATTCACTTTGTTATAAAGCAGAAACTAACACACCATTGTAAAGCAATTATACTCCAATAAAGATGTTAAAAAATAAATAAGTAACCAAATAAATCATGCAAAATATGTACAAGACCTCTATGTAGAGAAACATAAAATTATAGGAGAGTTAATAAATATAATGATAGAGCATGTTCATGGACTAGAAAAGTAAATAGTGCAAAAATGTTGGTTTTATCCACATTGATCTATTAGAGTCAGTGCAGTCCCAGTCAGAATCCCAACAGATTTGGAGTTGGGGGAAGATATTTTAATAAACTGATTCTAAAATGTATATTGAAATACAGAGGACTAAGAAAAGTAATAAACACTTGAAGAAAAACTAGGTAAGAGGATTTACTCTCAGATATGAAGACTGCAGCTTTAGTTACAATACTGCAGTGATTAAGACAGTGACACAGGGATGGACAAATAGTCCAGTGGAATAGAAGAGAGAAGTAGAAATAGACCTAGTATAAATGAACTTTTGATTTTAGAAAAATGGCACTGCAGGGAAAGAGTTTTTTGATAAATGGTGCTAGGACAATTGAATATCCATATAGAAAAAAGAAATGACCCCATCCTTACACTATAAACAAAAATTAATTCCAGACAGATTGTTGATCTAAATATAAAAGGTAACACGATGAAGCTCCTGGAAGATAATATAGAATATCTTAATTACTGTGGAATAGGGAATGATTTTTTACACAGAATGAAAAATGCTAACCATAAAGAATAGGAATGATAAATTAGGCTATATTAACATTAAGGACATCTATTTATTAAAGAGCACCATGAAGAGGGAGAGTGGGCTGGGAGGAGATGTTTCCAGTATGTATATCCAACAAAGGATCCATATCCATAATATAGTAACAAATCCTACAAATCAGTAAGAAAAAGACACACAATCCAGTAGGAAAAAAATGGCAAGAGGTTTGTACAGGCACTTCTAAACGAGGATATGCAAATGGCCAATAATATAAAAGAGGATATGAAAAGGCCTCAGCCTCATGAGTGATCAGGAAAATGCTATATCTCTTCAAGAGAAATAAAAACGTGTCCACACAAAAATTTGTACACAAATGTTCACAGCAAGATTATTCATAATAGCCAGAAAGTGGAAAAAACCCAAATGTCTATCACTTGACAAATAGATAAATAAAATGTAGCACAGTGGTCCCCAACCTTTTTGGCACCAGGGACCGGTTTTGTGGAAGATGATTTTTCCCTGGGGGAGGGGATGGCAGGGGATGGTTCAGGCGGTAATGCGAGGGATGGGGAGCGGCAGATGAAGCTTCGCTGGCTCGCCCACTGCTCACCTCCTGCTGTGCGGCCCAGTTCCTAACAGGCCGCGGACCGCTACCGGTCTGCAGCCGGGAGGTTGGGGACCCCTGATGTAGCATATTCCATTTAATGGAATATTATTTGTCAATAAAAAGAAATAATGCACTGATACATGCTACAAATAGATGAGCCTTGAAAGAAGCCAGACACAAAAGGCTTTTTTATGATTCCACTTGTGAAATATCCAGAAAAGGCAAATCTATAGAGACAGAAAGGCTACTAGTTAACTTAGAACTGGAAGTATGGAGGGAAATAGGAAGTGATGTTAAAGGGTATGGGGTTTCTTTGGGGGATGATGAAAATATTCTAAAAATTATTGTAGTAATGGTTGTACAATTCTGACTATGCTAAAAAGCATTGACTATTATACTTTAAATGGGTAAATTGTATGGTATCTCAAGTAAAGTTGTTTTTAAAATGTAGTAATATAAATTAGGAGTTTGGGATTAACATATACAAACTATATAAAATAGATAACCAACAAGGACCTATAGTATAGCACAGGGAACTATACTCAATATTTTGTAATAACCTGTAAGGGAACAGAACCTGAGGTAGTATTTCTGCCTAACTCGTTTTTTAACTGACAATACCAGGTATTGGCAAGTAGGTGAAGTGATGGCAACTCATGTCCTGCTTATGGTAGTATAACTGGTACAACCATTTTGATATCACTCCTTAAATTTAAACACAAGCATACGCTATGGTCCAGAATTTCCATTCATAGGTTTATACCGAACAGAAGATAAGTCCAGAGATGATCTTGACAGCATTATTTATAACAGCTAAAACCTAGAAACAACCCAAAAATCTATCAGTAGTACAACAGATAAATAAATTGTGATGTAGCCACACAATAGAATATAACATATCAATGGAAATGAACAGACTACAGCTACACGAAAAAGATGAATATCACAAACATGATATTGAGTGAAAGTAGCCATACACAGTGCATACTATCTGACTCCATTTTTATAAATTTCAAAAAACAGGTGAAACTCAGCTGTAGAGCTCAGGGGAGTGTATGCTTAAGTAAGAAAGCTGTAAAGAGAGCAGGAAAACAGTTACCATAAAAGTCAAGATAGTGATTACTTTGGTGGGGAAGGAGGGGTTAGTAATTGGAAAGGGGCAGGAAGGGGGCTTGTGAGTTACTGGTGGTATTCTATTTTCTCTGTCTGGTGATGATTAACATTTATTACGTGATGATGATTCTTTATGATGTACATTTTGTGTGTGTGTACTCTTCTGTGTGTGTTGTGCAATAAAAAATGTTTAAGAGGGCTTCCCTGGTGGCGCAGTGGTTGAGAGTCCGCCTGCCGATGCAGGGGACACGGGTTCGTGCCCCGGTCCAGGAAAATCCCACATGCCGCGGAGTGGCTGGGCCCGTGAGCCATGGCCGCTGAGCTTGCGCATCTGGAGCCTGTGCTCCGCAACGGGAGAGGCCACAACAGTGAGAGGCCTGCGTACCGCAAAAACAAAAACAAAAAACAAAACAAAACAAAAAAATGTTTAAGAAATAAATATTTAATACAGCACATGTCAGTAGTATATCTTTATATATGCTCATGTATATTGAATCTAATCAACAGTAAATGCTTATTTTGTGAAGATAGTGTGCTAAGGAGTATAATTTAATTTCTTCTTTATTTTTGTAGGAATATGTTTATCCAGAAGCCAGAGACAGACAATACTTATTATTTTTCCATAAAGGAGCCAAAAAGTCACGTTTTGACCTAGAGAAATACAATCAACTCAAAGATGCAATCGCTCAGGTAAGTTTTACAAAAATTAAAGTAAATCCCAGCCTCATCTTGTATGGCATTATCGTCATCATCATCATCTACAGTCAAATACTTAGATGGGTAAACTCTGAAAGAATGATCCAATCCTCTTCTTCCTATGTAAATTATTCCTCAGTTGATAAAAATGACTATTTTAGCATGGTCAATGCTCCAGAAAGTTTTATAACCCAAGCAGATGAAAAGATAATGAGTCCTATCTATCCTTTTATCACTAGCATATTGAAATTTTTAAACCTATTTTTATATTTTTCATTTTGTTTCTTTAGAGAGGTCTGTTTTTACTTTTCTCTCTTTTTTTATTCTTTCTGCAATTGACCCGAAGATCTCTCACCTGAGATGTGTGGTAGCAATGGAGCCAAAATAAAATCCAGGTCAGAGAGAGACTACTAGAAATGTTTGCTAGGTGCAGGTGAGAGATTACTGAGCTAGAAATGTTTTTTTTAAAGACTGATATCTTATTTTTCATAACAGCTACCTCTTTCACATTTCTGATTGTGCCTCCCCCTCACTCTGATATCTTTGATTTTGGTGAAGAAATCCTCATTTCTTTTCTCTGCAGTCTTTCATGACTTTAGAGATTTTTTTTTAAAACCTCTGGAAGCCCTTCCATTCTCTTTAATGTTTAATTACTCTTCTCTGGACCTTCTCCTCCTTCTCTGTCCCTTTTTGGTGACGGAGTTGTGCTTTGAATAGGCTTAATTCATCTCCCTGCCTTGGCCTAAGTGAATTCTTACCTTCTGTTGCTCTGTGTGGTGGTTCTCAACTGGAGGGAATGCGTCAGAATCATCTCTGGAGCTATTAAAAATACAGGTGCTTCAGCTCCCCCCAAACCTATTAATCCAACTCCTCAGGGGTGAGGCCCAAGCACGTGTGAGTTTTGAAAGTGCTGCAGTTGACTGCACATCCCTGTTTTAAAAGTTCCTGATAAGTGAAAAACTTAAACAACCACTAGACAAATAACTAAAGCCTTGAGGAGCATAAATTTGAATTCTGGCTCCAGGCAAAAAGTTTGTAAAAGGGCTTCTCTCTGGAGAAATGCCATCAAGGTGCATCAGTTGCTCCCACATTCTTGAGCCCCTGATCCTGCCCTGTTGATTGCACAGTCTTTTCTGGAGGCTCTGTTGATAGCTGAAACTGCCAGGACAGACTTCTGTTTCTGTCCTGCTTTGTTGTCCTGTGCCTTTAACATTCTTTGCCTCTGAGGCACTCTTACTTTGAGAGTGATTGAGATGATTTCTCTGACTCATAGTGATGGAGGACAGACAGTTTCCTCTTCTCAGGAGACAGTAATATCATTGAAAGCTTGGCTAGCCAGTTTTCTCACCTTTTGTTTCTATTTTAGGCAGAAATGGATCTTAAGAGACTGAGAGACCCATTACAAGTGCATCTGCCCCTCCGACAGATTGGTGAGGAAGATTGATCTGCAGAGAGCCTCTGAATCCCAGCAGAAAGAACATCTGTTTATAACTATGGCCTTTTTAATTAAAGCATTGCAGGTGGAAGCTGGGAGCCATGTCTGGGTAGAGGGTTTTTAACTTTAATTAAAAAACAAAAACAAAAAGATCTTAGGGAAGAAAGGAATGTTAAAATCTGACCATCAGGCTTTGTGGAATATAAGCTCAAAGGGCTTAGTGAATATTGTCTTAATCAAGAATCTCAGTTTCTGGATGAAAATCATGTATTATTATTATAGTTGAGAGAAAGTGATGCTAGGGGGTGTTGTTTCTTGCATCTTCTTTTCAGGGTCAGCAAAATAGTAACACACCAGCACCCCACTCAGCTCTAAATTTTTTTTTAATTTAACTTTTCTTATTTTTGACATAGCAGTAAATAAATATACCAGAAAAGCAAACCCTCGAGATATGTGGGTGGCAAACAGAGTCTGAGTCCATGTCATTAGCATTTATTTTAGATTGGACCCAGTCTCTGCAAAGTTACCAGGAATCTCTCCCGTTTGTGCCCCATTTCTGACCACCCACACCTGTTGGTACACTAATTTTATCCATATGATAATTGGAACCAACTTATGACTGTTTGACAATTGACACTTTGGATTATCCCTTAATACCTTCTTAAATGTCTCAATATTCCAGTTCTCTGGATCACTGTCTAGAAATAATTGGCAACAATGCATGAGGTTTTTTTGTTTTGTTTTTTACTAATTAATCTTTTTAAGAGGAGGACAGATTTCCCTCCTTTATTTAACTATCCCATTGATACTCCCCTCTCCCTCCACAGCTAAAGCCAGAGGCGGAGTGTTCAGCTGTATTACCAAATCAGGAAGATGTAAGGTTTACAAAATGGCTAAAAACCATGGCTCTGTAGCCATTTCAGAACCAGAATAGTTTCACTGCTGTTAATCTGTTTGTGTGACAGCATTCCAGGCCACCCAGATGGCACTACCTTGTCTGGAGACCTTGTTAATCTCGAAGGACACACACTCCCACACTGTTTGTGAGCCCTCCCACCTCCACCACTTCAGTAGTTGTAAATCAAGTGTGTGGATCTCAAAGGGTACAATTTATCTTTGTACAGGAATACATTTCTATGGCTTCTTTCAGCCTACCCTCTTCACCCTATTTTTTCTTAAATTGAAAGAAAAAGGAGTTAATCTTATACTCTATCAAAATATTTTCTACCATATTTCCAGATGACATCACACTTGAAGAGTCAAAGGAATCTGTGTCTACTATCCTGCTTTTAACTACTGCGGGGGCAGGATGGAAAGGATGTTGGGGCTTGCCGCACAGCTGATTGATTGGCTTTTTTCTTTCACATGATTGATCCCTCTTCATTGTGGCAAGGGGTTTCTTTCTCTTTTTCTTCCTCCTTTGGGATCATTGTGTATGAAGAGAAACACTTTAAACGACAAACCCAGACTGCAGGTGCCTTGCAGAGGTTGAAGGCCAGCCAGGATTGCTGCTGCTGCTCCAGCCACCACCCCTTCCACTGGCATGACGGAATGAAAGGATGCATGTCTCCACTTCTCATCCCTCCTCCCACTTCCTTCCCCACCCGCCCCCCGAATCGTTCAACCCCCTTCCCTCATTTATTTCTGTTAAGTTGTGTGAATTATTTTTAAACCATTTATCCTGTTTGTACGCAGGGTTTTTAAGAAGAAACAGCACAGTGCAATGAGCAAATCCTTTCAGGGTGTGTGGGAGGCAAGGGGAGGGAGAACGTGGAGAAAAGTCCTTTAAACAAATAGCAAAATATTGAACATGTGTAAAATCCTGTATCATTTATGAAATATGTATAAAAAGCAATGTACCTTCTGGAACAATAAATACTTATTCAATTTTTGAACTATAGCATCTCATTCTTTAAAGCAAAACAACCAAGATCAGAAACAAAAACAAGCTTATTCTGATTCAAAGTGGAAAAGTTTTTACCTCTAAAATTAATTTTTATAAAAATACCATTTTGAAATTAAGTTTTGTTCCTGGAGCCTATATTTTTACAAGGCATTTCATGAATTATTCCTGAACTTAAGATGGTCAATATTTTCCTAGTTTTCCAGAGCCACTAGAGGTTCGGTGACCTCTGCAATTGTGATAGAGCCAAGGACAGCACTGACACTAATATCCTTATCTCCTGATTAACAGGAAATATCTCCATTATATCAGATCATCAGATTGCCCAGTGTGGTCTCCTGGACTCCAGAAACTTGTTCAAGGATGAACTAAGATCAAATACTCATTATTTTAAGAGTTTGTATCAAATTTATAATGATCACCAAATGGGAAAATATCACATGCCACCTAGTCCATCGAAGGCATATCAAAAAGCATGTATTAAATGTCTGCATTAAGTGCAGTGTGAGATGTACTAAGAACCTCCACAGCTACGGTGCTGCCTCTCCTGGCAGCTCACAGCAACCGAACACAAACATCCCTAAGATATGTAAGGTTTAAGAAGATAAGATTGAAAATATTAAGCCATTGTTTGCATTCAACAAATAATAACTACACCCATGCACCTATGGTCAACTACGACAAAGGAGGCAAGAATATACAATGGAGAAAAAGAGTCTCTTCAATAAGTGGTGCTGGGAAGACTGGACAGCTACGTGTAAAAGAATGAAACTAGAACGCTTCTTAACACCATACACACAAATAAACTCAAAATGGATGAAAGACCTAAATGTAAGGCCGGATACTATAAAACTCTTAAAGGAAAACATAAGCAGAACACTCTTTGACATAAATCACAGCAATATCTTTTTTGATCCACCTCCTAGAGTAACAAAAATAAATGAGACCTAATTAAGCTTGAAAGCTTTTGCACAACAAAGGAAACTATAAACAAAATGAAAAGACAACCCACAGAGTGGGAGAAAATATTTGCAAAGCAACCAACAAGGGATTAATCTCCAAAATATACAAACAGCTCATGCAGCTCAATGTCAAAAAAACAATCCTATCAAAAAATGGGCAGATTTAAATAGACATTTCTCCAAAGAAGACATACAGAAGGCCAAAAAGCACGTGAAAAGATGCTCAACATCACTAATTATCAGAGAAATGCAAATCAGAATGACAATGAGGTATCACCTCACACCAGTCAGAATGGCCATCATCAAAAAACCTACAAACAATAAATGCTGGAGAAGGTGTGGAGAAAAGGGAACCCTCCTACACTGTTGGTGGGAATGTAAATTGTTACAACCATTATGGAGAACAAAACAGTATGGAGGTTCCTTAAAAACTAAATATAGAACTATCATATGATCCAGCAATCCTACTCCTAGGCATATATCTGGAGAAAACCATAATTTAAAAAGATACATGCACCCCAATGTTCATTGCAGCACTATTTACAATAGCCAAGACGTGGAAGCAACCTAAATGTCCATCAACAGAGGAATGGGTAAAGAAGATGTGGTACATATATACAGTGGAATATTACTCAGCCATAAAAAAGAATGAAGTAGCACCATTTGCAGCAACATGGATGGACCTAGAGATTATCATACTAAGTGAAGTAAGTCAGACAGAGAAAGACAAATATCATATGATATCACTTATATGTGGAATCTAATAAAAAAGTGATACAAATGAACTTATTTACAAAACAGAAACAGACTCACAGATCTCAAAATCAAACTTATGGTTGCCAGAGGGGAAACATGGGGAGAAGTGATAAATTAGGAGTTTGGGATTAACATATGCACACTACTATATATATAATAGATAACTGATAAAGACCTACTGTATAGCACAGGAAACTCTACTAAATATTCTGTAATAACATATGGGAAAAGAATCTGAAAAAGAATGGATCTATGTATATATATAACTATTCACTTTGCTGTACAGCTGAAACTAACACAACATTCTAAGTCAACTATATTCCAGTAAAAAAAAAAATTTTTTTAAGGCAAATAATAACTACATATTCCACAACATCCTCTTAGGCTCTGGTGAATAATGGAGAGTGTTAAATCCATTAGTGAGCATAGGTAATGCAGTTTCGCTAAGGGATCATAGACTTGTAGAGCTGGAGAAAGTAAAAGTGTTCTCAGAGTATGGTTCCTGGAACAGCAACCTACCTCTCCAGAAATGCAAGTTCTCCACTCCCTACTGAATCAAACTAGGAGTGGAACCAGCAATCTGTGTTCAGCAAGCACTCCTGGTGATTCTGATGCAAACCATTGACCTCATCAAACCGTGGCTTTAAAGAGAAGGAAACTGAGGCATAGAGAGGGCATCTGTGTCATAACTCATCAGTGAATTCTATGATCAAACAACCAGACTGAGTGAGGATTGGTGAGTATGGTGACTATGGTAAATGGAAAGGATAGAGATCATGTCACACGTACGTACTATTGTATCTTGCCTGTGAGGGTGTAGTGGTAAGCACACAGTAGATGCTTACAAAAACAAATACAAATAGGTTGAATTTTTAAAATCTGTCTGGAAAGAGTTCACAGAAATGTGGAACTTCTTAGATTTCGGAATTCAGTTTCACCAAAACTGTTAAGGGTTGTCATTCTTTTTTTTTTTTAATTTATTTTATTTATTTATTTTTGGCTGCATTAGGTCTTCGTTGCTCTGCGCGGACTTTCTCTAGCTGTGGTGTGTGGAGGCTACTCTTCGTTGTGGTGCACAGGCTTCTCATTGCGGTGGCTTCTCTTGTTGTGGAGAACGGGCTCTAGGCTCGTGGGCTGAGTAGTTGTGGCTCGTGGGTTCTAGAGCGCAGGCTCAGTAGTTGTGGCACACGAGCTTAGTTGCTCCGCGGCATGTGGGATCTTCCCGGACCAGGGCTCGAACCCGTACCCCCTGCATTGGCAGGCGGATTCTTAACAACTGAGCCGCCAGGGAAACCCGGGTTGTCATTCATTTTTATCACTACCAACAACCTTTAGTTCGTTGCTCCCCAAATAAGTCCAAACTCCTTGTCTTCCAAAATGGACTATGTGGTTATTTCCTTAGGATAAATGTATAGGTTAATTTTAACAAGACCTACTGAATATAAAATGACCCACTTTATAAATATTCATTTATGTATGTTTTATAAATGCATCATCCACCGAGCAATCCTTCCACCTTGAAACTGCCCTCAGCTCTTGTGACGACTACTTCTCTGTAAATCTCTGACTACTTCTCAGCCTATTTTGCAGCATCCTCTTCCTCTGCCCACATCTTTATATTAGGCTTCTCCAAGGTCCCATCTTGGACCCCATTTTCCATGAATGATCTCATCCATTCTCCTCCCCCAATTTCAGTTACCATTTATAGGCTGGTAGCTCTCTCAAATTGTTATCCTAGCTCAGATTTCTCCTGAAGAGTACATTGGTTAATCTATCTCCTAACTGATCTATTTCCACCATTCCTGCCTGTGCATTAAATTTGTTCACTGTCACCGGAGTATTTTTGTTTTAATTTCTAATAGCACATACTTTAGAAAAATAGATGCTTACATCTCCCTGCGCACCTCCCTGCACAGAGGAGCCCCAGGCGGGCAGGGAGGCTCCGAGTAAGCATCGGTTGGTGGACGTGGTTCCTGCGCGTCGGGCCTGAGAAGCTCTGGGCGAGAGCGCAGAGTCGGCTCCTGGGGCGGTGCGGGGCGCATCTCAGGTCTCACACTTGTAAGTTTCGGCAAAGAATGCTGTGCTTCTTTAGGCACGCTGAGCCATGCCGTACAAAGCTTCAAATCTTGGCGCAAAATCCAGAGACCTTGCCAGAGCAAACAAGAAGTACAAATGGATGACTGGTCAAAAGGGCCTAGATAAGTGGTGGTTGTTATTGTTCTTCCAACCAGCTATGAAAGAAACCTTCATTGCCTGTATTTTATAACCAACCAGTGTATTTTAACACCAGGACAGTGCTGCATTAGTCCAGACATAACCCATAGTTATCTTGAACAAGAGACCACTGGGAGAAATAAAAGTACACAGCCAGATGAGCAACTGCCTGTGAATTCTAAGGGAAGCATGCAACAGAAATCCAATGAATTAGTTAATGAAGCTACATATGAGGGCATAGAACTGCCAGAGCAGAGATCAAGGAATTTTCAAGTCATCAGTCCTCATCTAGGTGATGAGAAAGCTCACTGTACCAGAGAAAAAGCCAACATTATGGAACATAGAAATAATGATTTGCATTACAAATGTATGATTCCTTGTCAAGTTACTTCAGACTTAAAGAGGAGACAATAGCGTTGCTTCGAAAAGAATTGGACATTCTCAAAGCAAGCAATAAAAAGCTTCAAGAAGGGCTTCCCTGGTGGCTTAGTGGTTGAGAGCCCACCTGCCAATGCAGGGGACACAGGTTCGTGCCCCGGTCTGGGAAGATCCCACATGCCGCAGAGCGGCTAGGCCCGTGAGCCATGGCCGCTGAGCCTGCGTGTCCAGAGCCTGTGCTCCACAACGGGAGAGACCACAACAGTGAGAGGCCCACATACCACAAAAAAAAAAAAAAAGCTTCAAGAAAAACTGACTAAAGAAGATAAAGAACAGAGAAAACTAAAGCTTAAACTGGAACTCCAAGAAAAAGCAACAGAAGCTCAAATTGCTGAAAAAACAGCAGCTCTGGTTGAAGAGGTGTATTTCGCAGAGGGAACGTGATGAAGCTATTATGTCTCGACTGCAGTTAGCCAATGAGGAGAGAGATGAAGCAATTGCACGAGCCAAGCATATGGAAATGTCTCTAAAACTGCTAGAAAATATTAACCCTGAAGAAAATGACATGACATTACAGGAATTACTGAACAGAATAAACAGTGCAGACACAGGGATAGCTATTCAGAAGAATGGAGCTATAACTGTGGATAGAATCTACAATACCAAGGAATGTAAAAAGAGAATAACTGCAGAAGAAATGAATGCAGTGATTGAAGAACGGGATACTGCTTTGTCTCAGGTGGAAGTTTTTCTCCCTTTGGAAGTAATAAGACCTCTGGATTAGCAGAATCTCAGTTTGCAGAGATGGGAAGCAAAAATCTTGCTATTGGATCACTACGGGTAATAATGAATGAAGCCACTCCCATTTCAACCCCTTGATTCCTGGACCCGTGAATATTGGCTGTGGATGAAAAAGTACCATATGCTGGATTCTGGTTTAGAGCATATACACTGTCATGGAGAACCTTGTCCTAGCCCCACCAGGTATTGCCACATATCGGGCACTATAATCAAGTCTTCAAAAATCCATTCCACTGTTTTATCAAACTAGCTGTGTCAGGATGATGCAGAACTTGGTAAGATCAGTGTTCATGAGCATGAGCCCATTGCCACACTTCATGTGCTATGAAGTGAGTTCCTTGATCAAAACAATGCTGTGTGGAATCTCATGGTGATATGTAAGGCATTCTATAAGTCCATGGATGGCTGTTTTTGCATAAGCATTGCATTCAGGGAAGCAAGTCCATATCCAGACAAAGTGTTTATTCCAGTAGGAAGAGTAAAGAGCAGTTTTAGTAAGAAGGTAGGGAATGAAAGTTTGTGATCCAAGAGCAGAGTTTCAGAGTTAAGGATTAAAGAGGACTAAGGACAAGATATGGCCAAGGTTATTGTTTGAAGGTATATTTTATTGGAATAAATGAGTCAAGAAATTGTGAGGCTAGAGTGTTGTATGGGTGATTCTTGCTTTTATCTAGAATATTGGCAAGAAAAAAAATTTTTTAATGGGGGAAAGTAACCTTTGTTGTCAAATCACAGTGGTACAGATGAGAAGCAAGTCATCCAAATCAGTGCTTCTCAAACTGTCTGTGGTGAAAACCAGTTTAAAAAAACGTTGTTCCAATGTGTTATGGGCCACTACTTTTATAATGTATAATAAAAATGACTTATTAAAAAAACTAAAAAATAAATGTGAGAGAAAGGAAAAGACACCACACAAAGTGGTCAGTGAAACTCAGGATGTGAGACGTTCTATAGGACAAAAGACTGGGTTTCTTCAACAAGTAGCATGGGAGGTAGAGGGACTGTTATAGATTAAAAGAATTTAAGAGACCCAACCACAAGCAGTGTATAGCTCTTGTTTGTTTTGTTTTGTTATAAATTTATTTTATTTATTTATTTATTTTTGGCTGCGTTGGGTCTTCGTTGCTGCACGCAGGCTTTCTCTAGTTGCGGTGAGCAGGGGCTACTCCTCGTTGCAGTGCGCGGACTTCTCATTGCGGTGGCTTCTCATTGCGGTGGCTTCTCTTGGTGCGCAGGCTCTAGTAGTTGTGGCTCACGGGCTCTAGAGTGCAGTAGTTGTGGCGCATGGGCTTAGTTGCTCTGCGGCATGTGGGATCTTCCCAGACCAGGGATTGAACCCGTGTCCCCTGCATTGGCAGGTGGATTCCTAACCACTGTGCCACCAGGGAAGCCCCTATAGCTCTTGTTTGAATCCTGACTCAAGCTAGCAATACAAAGAAATTTTTGAAACAACTGGGGAAATGTAAATATGGAATGAGTATTAGATGATATTAAGGAATTACTGCTACTTTCCATAGTTGTAATAATGACAATACGATTATATAAAAAAGAAAGGCCATTTGTTAGAAATACATACTGCTGTATAAATGAAATAAGATTGACAAAATGTTAACTGTTATTGCAGCTGGGTACTCTTTATTGTTTTTTCTACTTTGTATATATTTGAAATTTTCATCATAAAAAATTAAAATGAAAAGGCCGGTCAACTAAAAAGGAAAAAATAGGAATAAGAAAAATATCCTACCATCCTGGGAAGACTTGTTTACAGAACCAAAGGACTATCTGGTAAAAGTCCTTGACTCTAGCAATCAATCCTGGCAGCAAATCTGGGTTTATCTCACGCACACGTCCTCCGTTTCTCTGCAACACATATGAAGCAGTCAGATGGCTTCTCAGGGACAGGAAATTGTACGGTTTTGTTATTTCTGTTAAGACCATTGCCACTTAGCAGCACTACCCTGTAATGAAACAGTTCCTCAGTTAAGACCATTGCCACGTAGCAGCACTACCCTGCCATGAAACAGTTCCTCAGTCCCAGAGTCATCCATTGCTGCCATCAGATTGCAACTTAATAAGCTAATAATGATCAAGTTTCCTGTGTCCCACTAGCATTAGTGATAAAGTAGCTGAGTACAAGTTAAATCAATGGAAACCCCTTGCTAGACTGTAAAGTCTGCTTGTGGGAACCTCTTTTACCTTAATCACTGTCAAATACCCGTGACCAGCAGGTTACCTGGCCCTTAGTAAGCATTACTGTTTAACTGAACCGAAACCCTAGAGGAAAGGGGCCACAGTAATTTGAATGCTACTTAGTGTAATAAGAAAATGTGCTAAAAGATTATGAAGACAAATTTAGGGACTACTTCCTAAATGACAATAATATTTCTTTCCCAGGCACTAGAAGTTCTGTTATTAGGAAAAGAAGCATAGATGAAGAAAGTTTAGAAATAATAGAAGCCCAAAGCATCATGTCAAGGTAAGATTAGGAGAGAAAAATTTTGGTTTCACATGGATCCTTGTTTAATATCATATTTAAAAACAACAAACAAAAACCTATTCTCTACCCTTCTTTTTATCCTTCCCCTTCACATTATCTTCAGTAATAGTGCTTGCCAATTCTCATTCTACGCACTGTAGGATGTCAGGAAGCTGGAAAACTCCAAACGTGTAACTACTAAGGTTATGTCTAGTGACATGTCATATACAGGACCCTACATTGTCCCTCTCTTGTCTAAAACTGAAACTCTAGTAAACTTTGTCACTTACTTTTCAGTGTCGTCAATTTAATGAATAGTTCCTAATCTGAAGCCCCTACCCCTATCTTACTGTGAGAATTAGTGAAATAAATAACACTAAACCATTTTAAATTTGGAGAAGACAGGCACTATGAAAACATGAGATACTGCTGCTCAAACACAACTTGAACCTTGTTTCTTTAGGAAGTTTTGATACCAAAAACCATAATGAAACAGATTTGGATGTTTGCTTCAAGAGAATATTGTCCTCATTCCACACCTGTCCATACTACTCTTTTGTGTGCTATTGTAAACTCCTTGACCACCTGACCAAGACATTTTCTAAAGATCATTTCCAAAAATTAGGCTTTATCCCATTCTCATGTAATCTGCAATGCTATGGCTGCAATATCATGAAATCAGTTCCTTGAAATCACAAAACAAGATTTTGACGTGAGGGGATGTCCCTCTTTTAGAGTTCCCTTCTGGATAAGATACTGGAGGCCTCATTGCAGGGAAGTCTTGAGAAAAAAACAATAGGAGGATGAGGGATTGTGAGGGTTTTTCTTTTTTTTCCCCTGAAGAAAAATATCAATAAACTAACTCTGTTGACAGTGTAAAGCAGTGCTTCTATCTGGGGTCAAGGCCAGAGCAATGGACACCTTATCCCACTCATCCTCTTCCTCTGATAAAGCCCCAGCCAGTACTGAAAAGTCTTCTTCACAAGAGCCTAGAGGCCTTTTTAAAAAGTGTTTGAAAAAGAAGCGGACAAAGGAAGACTGAAATTAAGAGAATTTTCCAGTCTGTCTCTGGTGGCTGGTCCAAAAGGATGCTTCAATTCCTGCTCTTCACCTGCGTTTTCACCACAGTAACACTGGGGTCACCAACGGGTAAGTCTTGTGTCAAGTACTTGACACGATGTACTTTTTGTTGGAGGAATTTGCTGTTATGTACAGGTAATTAAGAGCAAGATTCCAGTATCTTAAATACTGGTTCTAGAATAGGAGAAAAAAAGTCATTGAAAACCTGTGGAGATATATTTTCAGAGAATTTCATTTCATGTTCCGTTTAGCCTTTTGCCTGGGCATCCAAAATTTCCATGGATCTGCCAAATCCAAACAACTTTCCATGAGCTAAATATTTCTTGGAGTATCTGTAAAAGGAATCCTAACCTCTTTATATTCTAGGCACTTGTATAGTCCCAGCTTTAAGAGGGGAAAAAAAATTTTTTTTAGAGCAGAGGATAGAGTTTTTTCTTTCATTAATACAAGGGACTGAGTGTGCCCCTAAAGGCACAGATCTGGATAAATCAGACTTCTTAGTCTTGACATCTGAAAATACGACTTTTTGCAGAGATTGAGTGAATCTTAAACTGTCTCCCCCCTTGGTACCTCCAGACTTGATACAAAACTGGCCAACAAAGCAAAGTTTTAATTCCATTTAGTAACAAATGTCTCTCTCCTTTTCCCATTAGAATTTAAGTTTTAACTAGAAGAGAGAGTGAGATGGCAAGAACCATCCTTCTTGGCACCTCTGAGAATCTCAGTGTTTAATTGCCCCTATTTCTTCGGGTAACTAAGGCCTTGCTCTAGTACCTTTAAGAATAAACATTAAAAATAGGCTTGAGACCCTAAGGAGACATGTAAAACTAAATGTCATGTGGTATCCTGGATGGGATGCCAGAATAGACAAAAACAGGCAAAAACTAAAGAAATCTAAACTATGGACTTGAGTTAATAATAATGTATCAACACTGGTTCATTAATTGTGGCAAAGATACCACACTAGTGTACGATGGTTTCATAACAGGGGAAACTGGGTGCCAGAAAATGGGAACTTTTTGTACAATTTCCTCAATTATTCTCTAAATCTAAAACTGGTCTTAAAAAGTCTTAAAGATAGGTTTGAGCTAAGTTTAATCACCCTGTATCTGCTACCAGTAAGTAACCAAGAGTCGCTTGAGTCAAAGTGGTCCTGCCCTCAACTTCCTCCCCGCTTTCTCCCCACTCTCTTCCCCGGCTTACTCCTCCCTCTAGTACCTCCTGTACCCTCCCATCAGACACCTTCTCCTTTCCCAAATCTTTTTTATTTTATTATTTTTTTCCCAGCCCTTCTAGGACGTTTGACTCAATGCCATAAACAAGATAAAGGGAGAACTTTGGGGGCTAGGGATTGGGTGGGGGTGCAGTTGCCTGAGAGGAAAGGGTAAGTGAGAAAAAAGCAGAAGAGGGGAGGGCGGAAGGCGGGAAGCGAAGGGGGAGAGGGAAGGAAGGAGAGGAGGGGCTTCCGGCCCGAGTGCGCAGGGCCAGAATCTGGCGATCCGGACTATCCGAGGGGCGGTGCCCGGGGTTCGGACCTGGAGGGTCAGGGAGTCCCGGTACCCGGGACGAAAGGGCGGGGGTGCTGACGTTTGCTCTCTGCTTTCGGCCACGGCGAGGTGCCGGCCCTGGGGGCGCACGGACGTCCGGGCTGACGAGCGAACATCCTAGTAAATAAAGGCTGACCGGCTGTCTGCCAGCTGGGGCCCCCTGACTCGAACTTTGCCCACCGGGCTGTTCTCTGAAGCTCTCTCATTTGAGGGATGTATTATGTGTGCATGTGTATATATACGTCAGTAATTCAGGACGCAACATGCATAATACCGAATTCGGGCTCCACATTGAGAGACTGAAAAAAGGAATTAACGCCAGCGGCCAGATTATTAAAGGATTAAATTACTCCCTTTAAAGGGGATGAGTGGAATGGGTTTATTTAATGTTAGGAAATATTGTATGGGTAACTTTTAAAATATGTATTTAGTTTACAGAAGATAGTAAATTTCTCCTATTTGTGGCATGTATCACCTACAACAAGAGAGGAAGTAAACGTTCAACAAATAGCACAAGAAATGATAGTTAAATTTAAGGAAAAACTTTATAAATCATGAAATAGTTATTGAGGGAGGTTTAGGAATTTCTGTAAAAGCTATTAAAAGTTGAGTACTTAACCATTTCTTATAAAATTAGAGCCAAGGAGATGAACCAAATATTTCTATGAATTTATAATCACCTGTGAAATTGCCCTGGAAATCTGTCTTCATAAGAGAACCACAGCTGGGAGAGCAGATAAGGGAATTTTTCCCTTTTCAGAGGGTAGAGAGTCTGTATGAGGACATTTCTTCCTCTCAAGGGACGTCAAACCATGGTCTAGGGCACAGTCAGGAAACCGCAGGGACATTGTAAGGAGAGGGTTGCTCCTGGCACGTGTAACTCTGCAGAAGTCTTACTTCCAGAATATGCAATATCCTACTTATTTCTTGTCCCAAACGGTTATTATACTCTAAATGGGGACCTTAGCACTAGGCTACACCATCCTCTACATGTGACTGAAGTTTTGAGATTAAACTTGAAATTGAAATGGAGACTGGGAAAACCCAAAATATTTTCTAGACAACTTACATTTTTTGATCATGGCCTATCCACACTTAATTATTGTGCAGTATTTGCTGAAGCTGAATTTCCTGCCCACAAAGTATTTCAGCCTTAATATGAATTCCCTGCCTACAATGTCTATTAAGTCAGCCTCACATGCATTAAGAAGGATAGTACTCTGGCTAGGACTCCTTTCTAGAATTTCTTGATTTTATAGATTCTTTGTAAGAACAATTTGCCTGTGTTAATTCAATGTTCTCCTGAAATTGAAAGAAGCAGTGAACTGGGGATATTGGTGTATTCAGTCATTAAAATGTTTTTGATGAGGTATTTGTCCATGTTATTTATGCACTAAAAATGCATGCTTGAAATGTTGCTATATTCTAGACAGTGATGCCCTGGCTAATTGTGAAGACACAAAGTTCATGGTGTTTTCAATAGGTGATGGAACATGTACCAACATTCACATGGAGAATATCTTTGATAATTACTTGACACTATACTGTGTTTTTCAAAGCAGCTGACATATGCCAGAGGCCTATTCCTTCTAAGGTGGAATGAGCTTTACACATTCATTATCAAGCCAAACTGCCTGCTAATGCAAAATTCCATCCAAAATCTTGCTTACAAATGACCATCCAGCTACTTTTTGAAAATTTCCAAAGATGAAGAGCTTACCACTCTATGATATAGCCTCTCCATTACTAGATAGCTGAACTGAAATGCACTTCCCCGTAACAATTTGTTCCTGTCATTGTAACAGAAAGCTAATTCCTCTTTCACAAGCCATTCCAGATTTTTGAAGACTGATGCATATTCTTCAGGGTTTGTTTTTTTTTCCTCCAAACAGTAGTTCTCAGCTTCTTCCCCAGTAAATAATTGTTAGGCTCCCTTCTAAATCTGATCACCTTCCTCTGGACATCAAGTTTGTCCATTACTTTCATAAAATATAGCCTCCAGGTGTGAACACAGTACTCAAAATATAGTCTGACCAGTGCAGATTTCAGTGAGACTATAACCTCCCTTGGTCTGAACAACTATCCTATCAGATGATTACTCTGGATGAAAGGTTTAGTTCAATGCAAACACAAAACCTTAAATAGATTTGAAATAATTTTTCAAATGTAAAAGGCATTTATGAAATATGTTTACGTCAACTTGAGGAATCTTAAACAGCTACTTTTGGGGACTTTAGATTATTTCTTTCTTGAACTAAAAAGCCAGAATGTAAGACCAAGAAGGTGGACTCAGGCTATTGCCACTGTGATCTGAAACATCACAAGGTGCCTCTGAGGTGTCCTTTTCATTCCCAGCCCTAGATCCTTGTTCTGCTTACATCAGTCTGAATGAGCCATGGAGGAACACTGACCACCAATTTGATGAGTCTCAAGGTTCCCCTCTGTGTGACAACAATGTGGATGGGGAGTGGTACCGCTTCACAGGCATGGCAGGGGATGCCATGCCCACCTTCTGCATACCAGAAAACCACTGCGGAACCCATGCACCTGTCTGGCTCAATGGCAGCCACCCTCTGGAAGGCGATGGCATTGTGCAACGCCAGGCCTGTGCGAGCTTCAGTGGGAACTGCTGCCTCTGGAACACCACGGTGGAGGTCAAGGCTTGCCCTGGAGGCTACTATGTGTATCGTCTGGCCAAGCCCAGCGTCTGCTTTCACGTCTACTGTGGTCGTGAGTACCTTCCCTGGGCTCTTTTCCCTCCCCCCACAAGGCCACATATGGCATCGAAGAGAAAAACACCATAGGAAATTTGGTTATGGTAGTATCTCAGAGCCTGAAGAACGTTGATTTAGGGCCACGGATACCTCCAGATCATGGTTTCTGAGGTCTGTTCTCAGATTTCTGAAAAATTCCTGAAGAATAGAAAGGGAAAGGAGCTATGACTTTGATCAGTTTTACTTTGTCTTCCACTCCATTCAAACAGAGCAGTAGAAAGTGAAATGTTGACTTAGATTATTTAGTGTGGATTTCCAGCCTTTTTGAGCATGGAGGACCCCTTCTCAATATATATTTCAGACATCCATACGGTAGCATTGTGCTTAGTGCCCACTGATTTTTTAAATGATGTATAATGGGAAGAAGCCACTTGAGATCAGTAATACTTTTAAGTGAATTTTCATGTTATTAATCCCATAAAAATCTGTATACATTTAAAAAATAGACTGCATAGAAGAGTAGGACATAATGCTTACTTAATCTACAGCTCATGTTTGGTGAGGTTTTAGATTTGCAGAAACTCCATGGTCACCCAAGGATCTGAAGTTGGGACTCATTGAACTCAATGACAGAACATGTCCCTAGGCAGCACCTCTTGCCATTGGGCTATATAAATGCTGATCAATGAGAATTCTCTTGATGTTGGCTAGGAATTCATACCCCATGATTGAACTCATGAGGCTTTCTCATGGATGAGAGTGTCCTCTGGTCCTCGCCCTTCCTGAAAGGTCCTCTTTATCCTCCATAGATTTTTATGACATCTGTGATGAGGACTGCCACGGCAGCTGCCTGGATACCAGTGGGTGCACGTGCTCTCCAGGAACCGTGCTAGGCCCCGACAGACAGACATGCTTTGGTAAGAAACCCATCTTGCAGTAGAAACAGGCTATTAGGAGTAAAGGACAAATCAAAAACTCTTCCTGACTCAGAGCACCATCATTTTTCCAGTTTGTGTCTCTGAAAACTCAGAATGGGGTTTGTCTTTTTAGTTCATAACTAAAGCCTCAAGCCAAATTTTTATCATGTGTCGGGACAGTCTGGGATTGCGTTGTCCAATACGCTAGCCACTAGCCATGTGTGGCTTTGTGGCTTGTGTGACTGAAAAACTGAATTGTAATTTTACTTAATTTTAATTTAAAAGCTAGTATTTGATTCAGTCATTGGAAAACTAAAAATGTGTGGGGCAACTTGAGTGAACTGTAAATTTTATGACTCTAAAATACAGCTCAAGTATTTCTGATGAAAATTTATCATCCAAATTGAGACATGCTATAAGTATAAAATACACACCAGATTTTGAAGATTAGTTCAGAAAAAGATATCAATAATTTTAATATTGATTATATATTGAAATGAAATGTTTTAGACATACTGGATAAAATGAAATCTATTTTTTAATTTATTTTATTTATTTATGTATTATCTTTTGGCTGCACTGGGTCTTAGTTGCGGCATGTGGGATCTTCGTTGAGGCACATGGGATCTTCAGTTGTGGCATGCAGGATCTTTCATTGAGGCGCACGGGCTTCTCTCTGGTTGTGGTGTGCAGGTTTTTCTCTCTCTAGTTGTGGCGCACAGGCTCCAGAGTGTGTGGGCTCTGTAGTTTGTGGCACAAGGACTCTCTTGTTGAGGGACGCGGGCTCAGTAGTTGTGGCACGCTGGTTTAGTTGCCCCACAGTGTGTGGGATCTTAGTTCCCCAACCAGGGATTGAACCTGCATCCCCTGCATTGGAAGGCAGATTCTTTACCACTGGACAACAGGGAAGTCCCTAAAATATATTATTAAGATTAATTTTACCAATGTCTTTTAACAAATTTTTTAATGTGACTACTAGGCAATTTTACATTACATGTGTGTCTTGCTTTGTATTTCTGTTGGGTAGCTTTGGTCTAGAATTATCTAAGGACATACTCCTATAGCTTCACTAATATAATTTTGGTTTGTCTGAGTAGCAAGAAAGGGGAGTCAGATTATTTGTAGGAAATCCAGAGCTGTCCAATTGTATACATGTTCTGTTGTCTACAGCAGGGAGAAAATAGAGTTGAAAAACCCAGGACTGAAGATCATCTATTTTCTGTTTAGTGTTATGAAGCTTTTTGTATTCAGACTCAAATAGAGTTAAAACAAGTCTAGAGAGAAAGGGGAGGACTACCCCACAGCTGCCTCCTCCAGAAGAAGAGTAACAAGATCAGGATGGGTTAGGGCATCAGGATGAAAGGGATATCAAAGGGTTCTTATTTTAGAAAAGCTTTTGTTCCTCAGTCTCTTTAATGAACCCCACTAGCCATCCCATGGAGCATGGTTAGGCGCTCCCATAACAGTTGTTAGGGCTCTTGCCTGGTTGATTTTGACTATGTGATTTAATGTAAACAGGTTCAGGGTGTGGGGGACGATGGTTCCTACAATTCCCCCCAACCCCTCACACTGCACACACACACACACACACACACACACACACACACGTGTCTGTTGGAAAATATTTGGCTTCCTCTTAAGGCAGGAGTTGTTCATTCATCTCTTCTTTTGTTTTAATATAACTTTTGAATAGGTAATGTATTTAAATGACTCCCAAGTTAAACAGCATGAAGGTATACAGTGAAATATCTAGCTCTCTGTCCCCCATTTGCTCCACTTCCCTCTCCTCCAACTCCATCCCAAGTAAACTCTTTTTTTTTAAAATATTTATTTTATTTCTTTATTTTTCTTTATTTTTTTGGCTGTGTCGGGTCTTAGCTGCAGCACGCGGGATCTTTCGTTGTGGAACACGGGCTTCTCTCTAGTTGTGGCACATGCGCTCCTGGGTGCGTGGGCTCTGTAGTTGTGGTGGCCCGTGGGCTCTCTCGTTGAGGCGCATGAGCTCAGTAGTTCTGGCGCGCAGGCTTAGTTGCCCCACAGCATGTGGGATCTCAGTTCCCTAACCAGGGATCGAACCCACGTCCCCTGCATTGGAAGGTAGATTCTTTACCACTGGACCACCAGGGAAGTCCCCCAAGTAAACTCTTACATTATTTACTTACGTATGCTTCCAGGGTTTCTTCAGGCAGATATAAAAATAAAAATATACATATTTATTTATTTGTTGCCGTTTTTTAAACCAAAGCTTGCATATTATACACACCATACACATCTCTTGCTTAACAATTTATCTTGGACATCTCTGCCTATCGGGACATAGGGAAAAGCCCCCAGTTCCTGCCTGGAGTCTGTCTGTTGGTTTCAGGGACATCATGAACTCCCTGAAATTAGAGGCAAAGTTTTGTGTTTATGTGCATGTGTCAATGTTACTTTAGTTTTTTAAAAAATATATAACAATTTTAATTATTTATTATAAATTATTTTTTTCAGGCAGAGAGAAGAGTATAGGAAAATAATATAACAGACACTCATGTACCCAGATTTATAGCTAAATTTTTCTTCCTTTTTGAATTAAAAAAAATTTTTTTAATTAATTTATTTATTTTTGGCTGCATTGGGTCTTCATTGCTGCATGTGGGCTTTCTCTAGTTGTGGCGAGCGGGGGCTACTCTTCGCTGCGGTGCATGGGCTTCTCATTGCGGTGGCTTCTCTTGTTGTGAAGCGTGGGCTCTAGGCACGCGGGCTTCAGTAGCTGTGCCTCGCAGGCTCAGTAGTTATGGCGCACGACTTAGTTGCTCCATGGCATGTGGGGCCTTCCCGGACCAGGGCTCGAACCCGTGTCCCCTGCATTGGCAGGTGGATTCTTAACCACTGCGCCACCAGGGAAGTCCCTCTTCCTTTTTTTAAAATAAAATTTTACAGATACAAATAAAGCCATCTCACTCCATCTCTTTTACCTCTCTCACCCTTCAGGGGTAAAAATCACAGTTTTGAAGTTAGTGTGTGTCCTTCTGGTCCCTGTTTTTATGCTTTTATTATCTATGTAATAAATAACAATAATAATATAACATAACAATAGCAATATATAGCATTGTTTTGTGTGTTCTTAAAATTAACATAAAAATGATACCTTACCTCACGTGTGAGATTTTCTCTAGAGTATACCCATAAAAGTGGAATTGCTGGGGCATAGAGTTTCTAAGGCTGTAAGTGACAATAAACTCCCAGATAACAATGGCTTCAGTAAGTAGAAGCGTATTTCTCTCTCAGGTAAAATAATCAGTCTCCAGGTAAACAATCCAGACTTTCGACAGAGGGTGAACCCAAGCACCAGTGTGGCCACTCCCAGGAGGGCTGCTAGCACCTCTAGCCATCCACTGTCCAGGCAGCAGGGGCCCTGATGAAGGATCTAATCTTAGCAACTATATTTTTCATTTCTACGAGTTCTGTATGTTTGTTTTGTTTCAATTCTGCCTTGTCTTCCTACACAATTTTATTTTGGTTACTGGCCTTACTTTTATCTGTTTAGTAATCTTTTAAATCCTTGTATTATGGATTTTTCTGGATTATTCTGTTCTCTCCAGTTCAGAGCCTCCCATTGGTTATCTTGTCAGCTTTCTCATAGTGGATCATCTCCTCCTGCATATGTTTTATGATACACCACCTTCTGTTGTTATTGTTTTTCTGTGGTCCTCCACTCTTATTATCTGGTTTGAGGAGTTCTTTTTTACTACAGAGAGTTTTTTGATTGCTTGTGTCACAGAAGCTTCACCAGTCCAGGCCAAACTTTACATCAGTTTCTCAGTTTCAAGATCCCCACGCCATGTGGGAATTATGAGTTCATACTTCAACCGTGGCAGGGCCCTACTTGGGGTTTATGAAGGCTTTTCTCTTTCCTAGAGCCTCAGGCAGAGAGCTCCTTATTTCTTTCCTGGGCTTCGGAACAGAGTCCTTCTCCTCCCCCTTTCATTGTGGAGATCCGTTTTCCAGGGTCCTAGACTTGAGCAGGGTTTCAGTTCTAGCTCATCTCCTCTCGTGGGCCCAAGGCCATGCCTCCTGTCACCTTGTGGGTGTTTAAACCCCAGTCCCTGGTTTATATCCTGTATCCAAGCCATGGCAAATTTAACTCCTCAAGCTCCCCTGTTTTTGTTTGTAGAAGGAAGGGGATCGACATTTGTTGCCAACTGTGCTTATTCTTTTTATAGCAAGACTCCATGTCCTTCATCAGATTCTTAAAAATGTTAGCAATCATTGCTTAAGTACAATGGGGGAATATTCCAATATTTAAAATAGATTTGAGGGCAGTTCTTCATGTTTTAAAGAAGACTGCTTCGCAAAAAATTTTATCCAACGTATCCTCTGCAATGCAAATTCCTTTAATGCATTTAAAACACAGTTTGATTTATGTTTTATTTATTTAGCAAATCTTCAGGAATTGCAGAAAGTGAGACTCTCCAATACAAAAAGCAGGTGAACCCAAATACCAAAGGGGACTTCATTTCCCCAACAGTTTTGCCCTGAGGAGGGAACTGGCAAGCAATCAACTAACTGCCTTCCGCTCCAGCAGAGGGCAGAGGGACAAATAACTTGGTGGGGAGACCAGGTTAATAAAACTGATTATATTGGAGTTGGTTTGTGGAAAGTCTATGGACAGGATCTGAAAAGATATGGAGTTTCTGCTAAGGGGCTTGGGAAAAGGTTGCATGGCTCAGCAGTATCTAAATGGTGTGGTCTCTCTTCTACAGATGAAAATGAATGTGAACAAAACAATGGTGGCTGCAGTGAGATCTGTGTAAACCTCAAAAATTCATATCGCTGTGAGTGTGGGGTTGGCCGTGTGCTAAGAAGTGATGGCAAGACATGTGAAGGTGAGATGGGCAAGAAGGGATTCACATCAAGAGCCCCCAGTAAGCCATTGGCTTATTCTTTGATGTTCATAAAACTGGCCAACGTCAGAAGAGAGTAACAATCTGGCTGTGTAAAGAAACCACAAATCATCATCACTGAGAATCATTGCAGGATGCTCGCGTTGCAGACAGAATGCAGTGTTGATTTTGTCTCCAAGCTTTAGCAGAAGGGAGCTGTTGCATTTTGCAAGAGGCAGAGAGCTGCATTTTAATTGGTGGTATAAAAATAGGGTATTCCGTGTTTCTCAAACTTTAATGTGCCCACGAATCACCTGGGATCTTGTTAAAATACAGGTTCTGATTCAGTAGGTCTGGGGTCAGGTGAAAGTATTGCATTTCTAAATAACTTCTAGGTGACACCTGTGCTGCATATCCAGGGAGCACATCTGGAGTAGCAAGATAATGGAGGTAGGTAGCATAACAAATGGTTTACAGCAGTGTTTCTCAAACTTCCCTGCTGAGAATCACCTGGGTGCCTTTAAAGCTGGCCTTTCCCAGGCCTCTCTCCTGGAAACTCTGGTTCAGTGGGGTGGGAGGGGCCTTACAGTTTGTGTTTTTACCAAGTTTCTAGGTGAGTCTTACCATCTTGGAAGTTTGGGAAACTGGCTTACATGAAGCCATTTTTTTTTTACTCATATGCTTTGAATTTATTAGAGATTAATACATTTTTAGAGATAAGTAAACTTATCTTTTTTTTTTTTTTTTTTGCGGTACACAGGCCTCTCACTGTTGTGGCCTCTCCCGTTGCGGAGCACAGGCTCTGGACGTGCAGGCTCAGCCGCCATGGCTCACGGGCCCAGCCGCTCCGTGGCATGTGGGATCTTCCCGGACCGGGGCACGAACCTGTGTCCCCTGCATCGGCAGGCAGACTCTCAACCACTATGCCACCAGGGAAGCCCTAAACTTATCTATTTTTGATAGTAGAAATGCTGTATACATTTCATATAATCAAGTACTAAAAAGAATTTGTAATGTACGTCAAATAATTGAAATGGAAATTGTCTACTATTACGACATGAAACTTAGATAATGTCCCTTCTCTAAGGCCCTTGCAAATTATCCCAAATAAAATTTCATCACTTCCACTTTAATAAGTCTGAATCTCATGATATTGGGAGTTGAGAGACCAAAAAAGGAAAAAATTCTGCAGATTATATGAAGAGATAAATGGCTTAATTATCATTATTTACAGAGGACATATGATTTGTCCCAGAGGGTAATTGAATTTGTGGCATAACAGATTATAATACTGCTTACGATTTCACTTTATTCTAGTTATATTCAAAATAATAAAATACTACCCCAAAAGGAAAAATTATGGCTAGTGCTCATAATTCATTTCATGCAACAAAATTTGCATTATTAACTCAGGGACCATTAACCAGGATATCAAATTACTGTCCCTTGTAAAAAGACTAAATGTACTTTAAATTTTATTGAGTAAGAGTGATGTCCTGAATCCTCCTTAAATCTTATTTTATGCAATAATCTTTACATATTTAAATATTAATGAAATGTTCCATGAGGAACATTTATAATTACTCATGAGTATTTCATTGGAAATATTAAGTTAATCCTCATATAATTTTAAAACCTAATAATCATAACTGAAAAGTATTTTAGCAGAAGATAAAATTTGAATATGAATTACACTTTAGGATTAAGATTCATATTTGAAATCCTGCTTTTTTTTTTTGGTTTTTTTTTTTTTGTTTATTTGCTTTTATGGAAACACTTACATTTTATTGATAGTCCAAACATATTTGTTTCTTTAGCTAGTCTGTTAGATTAGCATATCTTCTTTTTTAAAATAAAAAGCTCTTTTTAATTTTTAAGTAACTTTTATTGTTTTGTTTTATTATGAAAGAGTTATGTTCATAGAAGAAAATACAAAGGAGTAAAAGAACGATAACCAAAATGACCACAATCCCACTTGCAGTTATAGCCATTCTAAACATTTTGGTATGTCCTTGGAAGAGACTTAAAATCCTTTAAACCAAATAAGAATTTCAGTTTATTTTGTGCTTTGCAGTTTTAGACCTGGAAATATCCTGAGTGAACATTTAATCCAACCCTTTCATTTGACATCATCTCAAGTTAATTTACTAAGGACTAATATTTTTATTATTAATGAACTGAGACTAATAGCTATAACTGGAAATTGGCTCATATCTTTCCTTGAACATCTTAAATGATTTGAAAGCATTCCCTTTTTTTTTTTTTGGCCATGCCATGAGGCACGTAGGATCTTATTTCCCCAACTAGGGATCGAACCCAGGCCCTTGACAGTGAGAGTGTGGAGTCCTAACAACTGGACCACCAGGGGATTCCTGAACTCATTCCCTTTTATTATCTTACCCCTAAAACAGGGACCAGCAAACTTTTTCTGCATAAACACAATAGTAGATATTTAAGGCTTCGCGGACCATATGGAATCTGTTGAAACTACTCAACTCTGCCCTTGTAATGAGAAAGCACCCATAGACAATAGGGAAATAAATGGGTATGACTGTGTGCCGATAAAACTTTATTTACAACAACATGTAGCAGGCCAGAGTTTGATGACCCATGATCTAGAAGATCATATCCAGAGCCCACAAAGGTCATTATGTTTCCTCACTATGACATTATGTGGTAGTTTCTTCATTTTTCAACTGAATATTTTTCCTTTTTGCACATTTGATTGAGTATGCTTTTTGAAAATGTGAAACTTTTAAAAAGAAAACTTTAAAAAAACTATGTCATAAGAGGAATGTCACAAAGAGCTCAGCTGAGTGGAATCTTTCAGTGTGTTGTCCAGGTTTCATTTTTATAATGTGCTGTCAGCCCAAGAAACATATCTCCAGTGCTATTATTCCTAGAGATTTGAGGAGAGGGGCTGGTGATCCAACCACTGGTAATAGCTCTGACTAACTCTGATCCATTTAGCTGCTCTAGGTGAATTTATATTCTGTCAGTCCCTTTTACATCAATAATACTCTATAAAATTTCAAACTGGATGGACTAAATGTTACAGAAATTAAGAAATGACTTTTGGGTCTTCCTCCCCAAAATTGTAGTCTAACCATGAGAAAAACAGACAAAACTGGATTGAAGGGCATTCTACAAAATGACCAGCTTAAATGGTTAGAGCTATGTGTGTTGTAAGATTGCTCTTTGTAGCTTTAACATTTAATAAACTTCTTTGTGGACATCATGTCTCAGTGACTGAGTTGGGCCCCAATGATACTGTGGTAAGTCAAGTACAATGCCTGATGCAAAGTACCAGTCCAAGAACCAGAGTTCTTGGGGAAGAGGGCTACAATATCATTCCCTTTTCTTTTGGTTTTTATTGCAGACATTGAAGGATGCCACAATAACAATGGCGGCTGCAGCCATTCTTGCCTTATGTCTGAGAAGGGCTATCAGTGTGAATGTCCCCGGGGCTTGGTGCTGTCTGAGGATAACCACACTTGCCAAGGTAGTACATGCTCAACCTCTGCTCTTAATTCCTCCCTCTTAATCTCCCTGCCTTCCTCAACCGAGTGTGTCAAGATTCTCATCTTTTAGAACACCACCTCTTTTAGCAGCATGTGTACACTCTGGAATCATTTAAAAATTGTGGTAAAAAAATATAACATAAAATTTACCATCTAAACCAATTTTAAGTGTATAGTTCAGCAATGTTATATATATTCACAATTTTGTGCAACGAATCTTCAGAACTTTTTCATCTTGCGAAACTGAAACTCTATACCCATTAAAACAAGGACCCCTCATTCCTTCCTCCCTCCAGCCCCTGGCAACCACCATTCTACTTTCAGTTTCCATGAAGTCAACTACTTTAGGTACCTCATATAAGTGGACTCCTACGGTATTTGTCTTTTTGTGGTTGACTTAATTTCACCTAGCAAATTGTCTACAAGGTTCATCCATGTTGCAGCATATGACAGGATTCCTTCCCTTTATAAAGCTATTCCACTGCATGGGTATACCACATTTTGTTTATCCATTCATCCATTGATGGACATTTGGATTGCTTGTCAATAATGCTGCTATGAACACGGGTGTGCAAATATCTCTTTGAGGTCCTGCTTTCAACTCTTTTGGACCTATGCCCAAAAACAGGATTGCTAGATCATATAGTTTCCTTTGCTTTTTACTTTTGATTTTTTTCTCTAATTTCTATTATTAGTTGTATAACTAATACTTAATTTAGGTGGAATTCCTCTCTTTTCTAACAGATAATTGGCTTATGAAAAGTTGAAAGCCCTAGGGAACTGATTCTTCCCCCTACACGTACAATCTGATCATCAACAATCCTCTGAGAACTATTTTCTGGAAATCTAGTTATTTATGTCCAGAAAATTAATTCACTCATCCATCAAGTATTTAATGAGCACCTATATGTGACTTCTTTATACTAAGCCGTTGCTGTGATATGCCCTCACATACTGATATTGCCCTCACATATTGTCTGACAGTACCCTTTGTACTCATTTTAGAGTATTTGTACAGTCTAGAGGAGTGAATGCTAAGGAAGAGCAATCTTTTTATATTAAATTAAAGTGAATTTTATAGTTTATGGTTTATTGAGCAATGCAAGGACAATTTAGAACTCTTCCCCAAGTGCGCTAACGCTGTTTTTATTACCTCTGTTTTATGGGGCAGTAATTAATGGGAAAGTCAAAGTGGTAGCGTTATGTAATTTAAGCCTATATCAAAGCAGTGCTTTTTCTGTATTGCCAATAAATTGTGTTTGTGCTAAAAGTTCATCCTTTAGGTGTTTCAGCGCATGGAGTTATGCTAGACACACTTTGAAATAAATGTTTGTTGGATTGAAATTTTGATACAGTATTTTCTCATTTGGGAAACAATATAGTATTTGAGGAGCATTATTTGACCACAACCTTGGGAGTTAGGAGTCCAGGTTTTATTCACCAATTTGTTTTGAGCCTCAGAGGTTTCCTTGAGGATAGAACAAAAAGTTCAAGGTGTGGAAGGGAGAAGTTATTTCTCCTAGAATCCTCCTTCCCTTCTCCCAGTCCCACTTTTCCGGTTCTAACAGCAGTTCCTGTCCCCACAGTCCCCGTGTTCTGCAAATCGAACACCATTGAAGTGAGCATCCCCAGGGACCTGGTTGGCGGTCTGGAGCTCTTCCTAACCAACACCTCCTGCCGAGGCGTGTCCAATGGCACCCACGTCAACATCCTCTTCTCCCTCAAGACATGTGGCACAGTGGTCGATGTAGGTTCTTCCTGAAGGACCCTTGGGGAATGACCAAATCCAGTTATTTGGGAAGTTGTTGACAGAGGTGTGCAGTGTGGCTTGCGTCATAGATGAAATATTTCCACATAAAAGAATGGAGTTAAAAAAATCATATACCATTCATTTAACAAATGTGTTATTGAGCATCTGCTGTGCTGTGGTCCCGACACTGGGAGGACAGTGGCTTAAAAAGAATTCTGCTCTTTCTGTTCTCAAATGGTACCATCTCTCCAATATGTGCAGACATTTTTCTGAGTGCATCAGCACCAGTACCCGGAGGCTGGCTATGTCTCCTCTGACCAATTATTATACTTGAAGATAGTGACTGATATAGATGATGGTTCATTTATGAGGTAGTAAATGAGTTCAGGGATTGAACCAGTTAGAGGTAAAAGGTTTGTACTTTCCTGCAAGAATCTGTGCACAGCCCTGTGCTGGGAGCCTGAGGGATATGTGAAATAAGATTCCTGACTTTTAGGAATATCCACAGTAGTATTGAGATGAAAACACACACAAATTATAAATAAGAGACAGTGATACAGTTGACGGGTGGTATAGGAGTCCAGAAAGGGACAAACAATGGAACAGTCACGACAAGTGGGACTTGAATTGGGGTGGAAGCATGTGTGTGGTTTATACAGGCGGAGACGAAAGGAAAGGGCATTTCAGATGGGAAACAAGTGAGCCAGTCTCAGACATGGGAATTCTTGAGGCTTAAGCTGAGTGAATGGGCAACACAGCCTGACTGGAAAAGGAGACTGGAAAAATAGATGGGGGGAGACTATGCTTCCAGACATCTGCTTTGTGTGCTGGGGTGAGACGTTTGGGCTTTTTCCCATAGGAATGGGATTAAGCAGGCACTGTCATAATGAAATCAGAAGTGGGCAAGATGGATAGAAAAAAGAGGACCTGGACCCAGGAGATAAGTGTAGAGGCCCTTGCAATGAAATAAATACTTACTTATTGAATCCAACTTAGAGAAAAGCAGAGAGCTAATGAGATTTGGGGTGAGACATGGGGGCGATATATGAGGAGAAGTTCCCGCTTTAGGCAAATTGTGTTTGTTGTATCTGTGGATAATCAAATGGAAATGCCCTACGATGAGCCAGGGGTTTCTGGCACACAGGAGAGCAGACAAGGCTGGAGATGAAGAACTGAAAAATCATCTGGGTAAACGCGACAGCTGAAGTCTGCGTGGGGTTGAGCTCAGCACAATGTCATGCTGCAGCCCCATCACCAGGTCTAGGATTCCAGAAAACGAATAATGTACAGAAGCTGTTCTTTTCTAAAATATCAGAGCTTTGAATTGGCTGATTCTGCATAGCTCAGGTTTTTATGACTAATACTCCAAAAGAATGTGTGGGTTGACTATGAAGTGGTATGTAAAACTCTTTAACAGTCAAAATATCTTGCTAAAAGGAGGAGAAGCAATTAAGAAAAAAGAAGCCTCAGGCTTCAGCAACGAAACCTCTCATGTGCTTTGATGTAAAAAGAAATTTGGAGAACGTTACGGTGGGCGTGGGGCGGGGGCTGAGGTGCTCTGTGGAAATAAACATAGACTCTCCTCTCCTGGCCCTGGCCTGGCTCAGGTGGTGAACGACAAAATCGTGGCTAGCAACCTTGTGACAGGTCTACCCAAGCAGACGCCAGGGAGCAGCGGGGACATCATCATCCGAACCAGCAAACTGCTGATCCCTGTGACATGTGAGTTCCCGCGCCTGTACACCATTTCCGAAGGCTACGTTCCCAACCTTCGCAACACCCCGCTGGAAATCATGAGCCGCAGTCACGGAATATTCCCTTTCACTCTGGAGATCTTCAAGGACCATGAGTTCGAAGAGCCCTACCGGGAAGCTCTGCCCACCCTCAAGCTGCGAGACTCCCTCTACTTTGGCATTGAGCCCCTGGTGCACGTGAATGGCTTAGAGAGCCTGGTAGAGAGCTGCTTTGCCACCCCTACGTCCAAGATCGACGAGATCCTGAAATACTACCTCATCCGGGATGGGTAAGTAGGCTGCTTGGACGATGGGTTAGCCCCAGTTTACATCCGACCTCTGGGCACGAGAGCAAACTCAGTCATTTCTTAAAACCACCGCAGCACTCTCACCAGCTCTTAATTAGTTCAGAAACCGTTTGTGCGCATTTTGGTGGTAAAAACTGGTGAAGGAGAGGGGAGTCCAAAATGACTCCAAGGGGTCTAGCTCGTGTGACTGACTGGATGCCCTTAACCAAGATAAAAGGACACAGGTGGAGAAGCAGATTTGCTGTGAAAATATTGAATATGATAATTCCAAGTAATAATATTGTATTGTAAATACCTGCAGGATACTAAGGCAGAGAAGTTCAGTGGGCAGTTGGAAATGCGTGTCAGACCCAGGAACAAGGTCAAGACTAGAGACAAAGGACAGAGAATCTCCCCTGTTTATAGTCAAAACTATAGGATTAACCTGTCCAGAGAGATTGTAGAGCATGGGTGGCAAGTGGGGGCTGAGAAATGCAAGAGGGTTAGGAAGTGGGAGCAGCAAATGCAGGCCCCTCTTTTTTTTTTTTTTTTTTTGCGATACGCGGGCCTCTCACTGTTGTGGCCTCTCCCGTTGCGGAGCACAGGCTCCGGATGCGCAGGCTCAGCGGCCATGGCTCACGGGCCCAGTCGCTCCGCGGCATGTGGGATCTTCCCGGACCGGGTCACGAACCCGTGTCCCCTGCATCGGCAGGCGGACCCTCAACCACTGCGCCACCAGGGAAGCCCCAGGCCCCTCTTTTAAGAAGTTTGGTAGTGAAGGAGAGAGAAGAAACACTTGGTCAGTTTTAGGAGAAGAAAGATCAGGTGAAGTTCGTTTCTGTTTGCTTGTTTTATACAAAGGAGATTTCCGTATTCCCTGAGGATGCTTGGATTGAGAACTTTGCTTGTCTCCGTGTATCATTGGAAGGCTGCAGTTACCACACCCACTCCTTACATTCCCAGGAAAATTACACTCACATCCCAAACTCATAGTAGTATCTCATCAGTTTCTTCCTCATCCTCAATGTCAGATGGGACACATCTCAGGCAGATCAGGACCTGCAGCTTAAGAAAAGGCAAATAGTCTAGTCAGAGCACCATAGGTGTGCCCCGGTTCATGCCCTTTGCTAATTGGCCTGGTAGACTCTGAAATTTCTCCCTTGCTTTTAGCTCCTCAGATCTCTCACCACAGGCAAGCTTCACCTGCTGCTATCGATCTCCTGCACAATGATTTTCAACCCTTGATGCACATTAGGATCAACTGAGAAGCCTTTCTAAAAGTAGCAATACTCCAACCTGGTTCTCCACTCTTATTGCCCTAATTCCAGCTCTCATTATCTGTCACCCGGACAGATAAAACGCTTTCTAACAGCCTCCTAAATCCCAGCTCTCAAGTCTCAGCTCCACAGAGCCCTGGGTATCCAGCCAAAAGAAAAAATATTATATGTATAGTCAGATCCCTGCTGAAAACATTTTGATGCCTCTTGATTTCCTTTGGTTGGTAAATTTAACTGTTTATCAGCAGGAGTACTTCTAGTTTCAGATTCCTGTAGCCTCCTTAGCTTGTTTTCAGAATCTGGAAAATACATCGCTCTGAGCTGCTTTGGATGGCTAAGAGTAGGTCTCATAGAGGGCTGAAGCCCTTTAGATTTCTTGCCATCTTAAAGGGTTCTCCACAAAGTTTTAAAATGAAACGTAGAAGCATCAATTTTTATGTCTTTTTTTAAGTCACATAATTAGTGCTAAGTAGATTAGGAAATGGATTTACTTTTGGGGGAGAATGGATTTGGGTTCCTTTCAAATTTTTTTACAGCTTTATTGCAGTGCTATTTGCATACAGTAGGTGTACATATTTAAAGTGTACAGTTTGATAAGTTCTGAGGTATACACCCTGGTGAAGCTATCACTACAATCAAGACAGTGAATATTTCTCTTACCCCAAGTTTTCTCCTGCCCCTCGTATTTACTTTTTGCAAACATAAACGTATAGTCTTAACTCATTTACTGGGAAAACATGTAACCTGCAATCTCAATAAAGCTTGTTATTCAGACCCTCAGTTAGGACTGACTATATATTTTTATTTTAGACAGTTCTAAGAAGAAGCTGTGCTATTTAATTTTCCAGCCGTTAGCACACACAAAACAACAACAAAATGCTATGGAAGATGTTAAAATTGTTAAAAAGCATAGACAGAACTCAAAAACACTGCTGTGTGGGCCTGTTTCCACTATTCACAGGAAAACAGTCCCATTTCCGGTGCAATATTGTATAATACAATATTGGCTAGGACAATAATGGTGCATTTGAGATAATCCTTCAAGATAAAATCCAACTCTCAGCTTGGCTTGCTCTTCCTCGCCCTCTGACCTCTACCTTCTCCAGTTTCTGCTCCTGCCAAAGGGAACCATGGGCAATTCCCAAATTCTGTTGTTCCTTACACCCGCCTGACTCTGCACCTGCTGTTTCCACTGCCTGAAATCTTCTTCCCTTTTTCTTCCTGTCTGATTCTTACTGGTCCTTTGAGACACATTGGGATTTCTTTCCTCCATGAAGCCTTCCCTGATTCCTTCTGACCTGAACTAGATATCTTCCTTCCTTCTTCCTCCTCAATGCCTTGCCTACAGTAAAAGTCATTAAATATTTGTCTAATGAACTATTGAATGAGTATTTATCATAATACTAATCTGGGGCTAGTTCAGAGCCCTAAAATAAACATAGTGCAGTTTACTTATATTTGTAAACTATTTGATTATTCACTGTCCTCAGCTTAAATTTAATTCAGGCTGATATTTAACACATCTGATTCACTTCCCTCTAGTTTGGTTGGCATATGCTCTGAGAATGCAAAATAATTTAATGCAAACCTAAGCAAAGTAGAATTAGAAAGTTTATCTCCAAAAAAAGAAACATTGAATTCCAAAGTCAAATATTGGACAACTTTTGGGTAATCAGTTATTTTGGATTTTCCTATACCATTGTTACTTTCTTTTAGCACATGAACTTGGAGTTGATGAACTAGCATTGTCTAATCACAGCAAACACCAAATCAAGAGCCAGAATTTGTCTTGGGTTCTATTCCGTAATGTGTTGCCCTGTAACTCTTTCTGCCACATCTTCTCTTTAAAAAAAAATCGTATTTTTACTACTTAGCTATAGTAAAGAATGAAATAATGCCATTTGCAGCAACATGGATGGACCTAGAGATTATCATACTAGGTGAAATAAGTCAGACAGAGAAAGACACATCTCATATGATATCACTTATATGTGGAATCTGAAATAGGATAGAAATGAACTTATTTACAAAACAAAAACAGACTCACAGACAGAGAAAACAAACTTATGGTTACCGAAGGGGAAATGGAGGGAAAAGTTAGGAGTTTGGGATTAACAGATACAAACTACTATATATAAAATATATATATAGTACTATATATATAATATATATATAGTACAAACTACTATATATAAAACTTCAAGGTCCTACTGTATAGCACAGGGAACTATATTCACTGTCTTGTAATAACCTATAATGGAAAAGAATACGAAAAAGAATATATATGTATAACCAGAAACTAACACAACACTGTAAATCAACTATACTTCAATTTTTTAAAAGTAGTATTTTTAGGTAAAGATAAATTGAAAATGCTGAGGCATTCACATGAAAAGTGCCATTTTAATATCACGTTACTATTGTTATCATAGGTACTGGGCTTTAAGCTCCCTGACGTCACAGACCATATTGTTCATCTCTATCTCCTGTGCAGCCCCCAGCAGAGTGTGTCACACAGATTAGGTATGCATTAGCTATTTATTAGAGAACATAATCAGAAGATGGTATAAATTCATTTAACCTCAGGAAAATGAAAATCCGTACATAAATACAGGAAATAACAGAAACCACATTATATGTTTAGATCCTCTTCAGTTTAGGGGAATAAGGTAGTAGTGGTAATACAAGTCAAGATGTCTTATTTTTAAATAATTTTATTGGATTTTTCAACTGCCCTGAAACAGCAATTACCAATGAACTAGAAAGCGGTCTGTAAGCATGTGGAGCAGGTATCAACTTTTATAGGCTTTTATATCTGATCCCACCTTTTTACTGGCCTGGTAGATGGGAACTATTAAGTATCCATAAAAGGAAAACAGTCAGGAAAAAAGTTCCTTTTGAATTCAGAATGGAAAACATAATACATGTGTGAGCCCTGGCCTTTAGGAGAAATGGTTCATCAATACTAAACCGTCGCCTCAAAGTGGAGCGTCACTAACCCCTCTTTACCCTCAACTAATCCTGAGGCGAGCCTAGGAGTTTCACTTTAAGTGGTAGACCTGAGATTAAAACCCCAAAGCCCTATCAAACTAAAATTTAGCATTAAATCTGGGAAAAGAGGAATTAAAACATTTTGGAGGTGAATGATTTTTCCCAATAGATCCAGTTATTCTCTAAGAAACTGACATCTTTCTTCAGCTCTTTGTTGTACAAATTGGGGTTTGCTCACCTTTGGATCCCCTTCAGGGGCGAGTGTCCATAAATACAGTGAAATCTAGTTAAAGAAAAGCCTTCTCAAATCAATAATAAAGTACGTAAATGCAGAATTCCTGCAATATATTACAAATTAAAATACAGCCTTAAAAAGATACCTTGATTTCAAAAGATATCTCTGAAACAAATATTGCTGCTGTTGCTAATACTTCAATACAATGACTTAACAGGAGGTCCTTGTGCCCAGTTTGTGGGTACAGAGAATGAGAGACGGGACCAACAGCGTTAATGAGCAGGCCTGTGTCTGAAGATGCCTTCACAGGGAAGGGATTTCATTTTTCTTTCATTCTCAAAAATCTTGAGTGCAGCCCAGCCTCCTCCACCCAGTTTGCCTCTCCTTGGACCAAACACGTTGGACTGGATTGTTTTTCCACCTCTGTTTAAACAATCAAGTCTTACGTGCTATTCTGCCCTACTTCCAGCTGTGTTTCAGATGACTCAGTAAAGCAGTACACATCACGGGATCACCTCGCAAAGCACTTCCAGGTCCCTGTCTTCAAGTTTGTGGGCAAAGACCACAAGGTGAGCTGAACATCTTTACCTTGTAAAGGTACCTCTCCTCCCCAGCCTTCCTTCATGGTGTCCCAGTTTGTTCACATTCTACAAGCCCACAGTTAGGATCTGCATCACCTCTATGAAAAATACTATAAAACTGGCATCTAGAAGGTTAACGCCTCCATGAATGTCACAATTATCTGCCCCCCACCCAGTAAAATAACTGGGCTTGTTCAAAGAAAGTACTATGTGATTATAATATAAAATCCTCGTGAGCAGATGTGGTTGAAAAAGCCTGTGTAGTGGTCACGTGGCAAAGTATATGGACAGAATATTTGCAGAAAAGACAAATAGTGAAATGTTCAGTGAAAATAGTACTTACGTGCCAATTAAAATAATTATTATAAGACTATTTTATACATATTAAATTTATAAAAATTATAAATCCCAACTTGCAAGGCTATAGGGAGATGTATACAGTGGCAGTATAAATTGGTATACTTTCTGGAAAGTGGTCTGACAATGTGTAATAACCATAAAATTATGATCATCTAAAAATTTCAATTCTGACAGCTTCTCAAAAACAAAAAGTAAAACATGACTTGTTGAATGTGTTTATAGAGCACTGTTATGAGAGAGGTGTTGCTTAAACCAAACAGTGTATCAATTAATGCAATATTAAGCAGTTAATGCAGAATGAAATATAGAAAAAGGAGATATGAAAAAACTATTGTCATAAAAATTTACATGCAAATTGAATGTGATACAGTTTTTTTTTAATGTATATACATGAATAGAGGTTGTAAGAGGCTTTGTATACTCTGTAAGGTAGAAGGTTTTTGATTTTTGTTTTAGTAGAGTTGTTGAAACACATAAACAAAAGGAAGTTTAAGAGACCAACAGTCTTTTCCATACTGCATTTAAGTGGATTTATGTCCTGTCCAGCTACATCACTGTTCTAGAACAATTGTTAACCATGATGACTAACCCTGATCTTCCTCCTCAGCTAGGCAGCATGCATGGGGAAGTTACTTATAGGAAGAAGCTTGGAGAAAGAACTTGTTATTTTACACAGAAATGCATGGGAGCCCATGTTATGCCCAGACCTTGATGTGAAGAACCAAGATGTTAACGTTATTAGATGTCTTCACAGAGGTCTCTTGTGTCCCTGCACAAAGGCAGAAGTTATGGATGTAGGGTTTTAAATCACCCACAGGACTCAGTGTGTTTGCCACGTTACTAAATGTGTGAATATGGGCAAGTTCGTTAACCTCCTAAGTCTCAGTTTCCTCATCTGTAAAATGGGGATGACGATATCTACCTCAAAGGGTGGTTGTTTAGATGAAATGAGATAATACCTATGTAACGTCTGGTATTGTGTCTGGCTCCTAGTAAGCAGCTCCCAAGTGGCAGCTTTTCTCACTCTTTTTGTTCATTATCATTATGATCTTTCTAGGAAGTGTTCCTGCACTGCCGGGTCCTTGTCTGCGGGATGCTGGATGAGCGTTCCCGCTGTGCCCAGGGCTGCCACCGGCGAATGCGTCGTCAGGCAGTAGGAGGAGAGAATGACAGTGGTCCAGAGAGCCAGATGTTGACAGGCGGCCCCATCAGCATCGACTGGGAGGACTAGGACAACCCACCACCCGAGTCCTACTTCTGGCTGCCTATCTCCTTGGAATTCTCCCCTCGCCCTCTGAGAACATCAGCCGACACCCTAGAACACAGCGCTGCTTTAAACCTTATACTGTGGGTTTAGACAAACTCCCAGAACTGACTCACTCTGACTCTAGCCCACTGTGTCGGGAAAGATCACCTCACTGCTGACCAACCTGTCCCAGGTGGGGCTTCATCTTCCTAATGTGGAAAGCTGCGCTGTGCACCAAGAAAGCAGCTGACCCCATGCCCCCCATTTCTTTCCTGCAATAAAACACCTAGTGTTGGATGCAGTAGCCTGACTAAAATCAGAAGTTGGGTATAGTATTTCAAATTAGGAACTTAAAAAAATTAAATAGTTGCTTGAAATTATGACTTAAATACCCACTGACTCCTTAAATATGTAAAAAATAATTATACCCTGAAATTTCCATTCAAAGACAGAGTAGTTATAGGGGATTTGGAAGTTTATCACTGTAAGTGTGTACTAAAAAAATACTATTTGGATTTTCTCCTGAACAATATTTTCCTCTGAGGTTTTTATGCTGTCCTAAATAAACTATTTTCAATTAATAAATGTTAATAAATTCACTAATTTGCATTTAAGTGGTTCAATGACTGAACTGTAGACAGAATTAAAATGTGGTACCATATGCCCTGTTATTTGGCATTCTATGCCCTCAGATTGATAAGACAATAGAAAAGGGTATAAAACTATACCGTACTCTATTTTGTAGGTGCTTAATAAATTTTATTGAGATAAATATCCTAAACCACAAAGATTAATGTTATCTGCAGTTAAATCTGCTTTCTTAATATGCCAATTCATTTTATGGCTTTACGTGAGATCAGAAAACAGTTTTTCTTCTTCTTTTTTTTTTTAGAAACAACTGCAATGAACACTTCGTATTGGAACCAGTGAAATAATTAACAAAAGGAAGGGAAAGGAGAAAATGATGTAGATCGAAGATTGGCAAACTTTTTCTGTAAAGGGCCAAAGGGTAACTAGTTTAGGCTTCCTGGGCCATACAGGCCCTGTCACAACTACTCTGTTGTCCTAGCACAGGAACAGCCGTAAACAAATGTGAGCCTGGCTGCGTTCCAGTAAAACTTTACCAAAACAGGGGTTGGGCCTGATCTGGCCCATGGGCCTTCATTTGTCAGTCCCTGACTTTAGTGGCCCTCAGGCCTCACAGTGCATCAGGATCACTGGGGGTGTTTTTAAAATACCAATACATAGGTACCACCCCCCACCCCCCTCCCAGAGATTCTTTGTTTTTTTTAATGCTCCTCAGGTGACTCTAATCTGCAATCAGGGCTGAGAACCATAGTTTCGGGAATGGCCCTCAGTCTCTCACTCCCCTCAGTTTTCAGGGATTTTCCTAGCTGTCTTCAGTGGCAGTTTTTACCAAGTGCTTCTCATCTTAACAGGACACTAATACTGCTTAGTAATTGGGAATTTCAACAGGAATAGTTCAATGAAGGAAAAAAATGGAACCTTAGAGGCCTAATGCCATCTGACCTCTACCTCCATTGGCTTCAATCAGGTAAGCCTCTGACCTTGCCTTGTTCTTATCTCTTCAGCACCAGTGGGAATAACTGTTATCATTGATGGAATTTACCAGGTTGGGTTCTGTTCTCTTCTAAGTGAAATGGAAGCATATTGGTGATAATGGAATTCATTCATCTCTTTTCAAATTTTCTAAAAAGTACACTTTATTAAATGTGAGATGCTTACTGGCAACTGAAACATGGACCAGAGGAAAGTCATTGCCTCCCAAATGGTTGGACTCTCCAAAATTTCACTTATGAATATAATTATTAATTCCAGAAATTCTGGTATTTTAGTCTTTAAGAACTGAATTTCCAGGCAAATATGTCTTGGCTGGGGAGACCAGTGTTAAAGTGAAGCATAGTCTTCAAATCACTCCATGTCTTTTTTCCAGTTCTCCTCAAACGATGACTCACTTTTCAGCTGTAGAATAGTGTTTCCTTTCTCCTGCTTTGCGGTATCCAAACTTTTGGAGAAAAGAATGAGACGCATCTGCCGTACTACCATCTCCCAGACAGACGGCTGTGGTGTCACTCAAAATGGGAAAGAAATCACCTCTTCCTCATAAGTCTTCTTTCTCCTCTTCTGCACAGATGCAGGCTGCCCGCTGACTGTTCATAAAGGGCCGGCAGCCCAAGGTCCATACAGTGTTGAACACAGTATCAGCCAGAGAATCACAGCCTACTTGAAAAAGATTAAGAGAAATATAAAGGTTAAGTCTAAGTAATTTTGAAGAGGCAGCGTATTTCCAAGGATAACATGATACCCAGAGGAGAGTAGAGGCAGTGATCCAAATACAGAATTAAAATGAAAAAATAGATTTAAGAGAAGCTTTTTCAGAGGAGCTTCTATCCAATCTAGTAAAGCAGAACACACTTTGGGATGCCCTCCTTTTATGGGCCTCCAGGTAGAAAGCATGATTAGCAATCAGAATGCCCCACATCACTGTGCTCACTCCATGGAAAATTTACCTTTTTTTTTTTCAGAATACTCCCTCAAATAACACTACTATGTTTCCTATAGCTTTCCCTATTCAAGTGTGGGGTGAATAACCAGGTTGCTAATATTTCGTGGAGGATTTTTGCATCTGTATTCATCAGGGATATGGGCCTGTAATTTTATTTTCTTGTAATATCTTTATCTGGTTTTGGAATAGGGTAGTGCTGGCCTCTTAAAATGCCTTTGGAAGTGTTCCCTCCTCGTCTGCTTTTTGAAAGAAGGATTGGTATTAATTCTTCTTTAACTGTTGAAGCCATTTAAATGGCTGACTAATTCTTTGAATGTTGAAGCCACTTTAAAAGAGAAGCCAAAAAAAAAGTGAAGCCACCTGGTCCTAAATTTTTGTTTGTTGGGAGATTTTTGATTACTGATTCAATCTCCTTACTAGTAACAGTTCTGATCAGATTTTCTATTTCCTCATGATTCATTCTTGGTAGGTTGTATGTTTCTAGGAATTTATCTATTTCTTCTAGGCTGTCTAACTTGGTGTATAATTTTTCATGGTAGTCTTCTATGGTTCTTTGTATTTCTGTGATATTAGTTTTAGTGTTTCCTCTTTCACCTCTGATTTTATTTATTTGCATCCTCTTTTTTTTTTCTTGGCCAACCTAGCTAAAGTTTTGTCTATGTTATCTATTTCATAAAACAGCTCTCAGTTTAACTGATCTTTTCTATTGTCCTTTTAGTCTCTATTTCATTTATTTCCACTCTGATCTTTCTTATTTCCTTCCTTCTACAAACTTTAGGCTTCATTTGCTTTTCTTTTTCTAGTTCTTTGAGGTTTAAAGTTAGGTTGTTGATGTGAGATCCTTCTTTTTTTTGATGTTGACATTTATTGCTATAAACTTCCCTCTTAGGACTGCTTTTACTGCTTCTCATAAGTCTTGGTGTGTTATATTCTCTTCTGATTTCTTCTTTGGCATATTGGTTGTTCAGTAGCATGTTGTTTAATCTCCACATTGTTCTCACCACTTCTATTCAATACTCTACTAGAAGTTCTAGCCAGGGCAATTGGCAAGAGAAAGAAAAGGCATCTAAATTGAAAAGGAAGACAATATGCAGATGACATTATCTTGTGTACAGAAAAGCCTAAGGAATCTACTAAAAATTTCTTGGAGGTAATAAATGAGTTCAGTAAGGTTGCAAGATAAAAGATCAGTATACAAAAATCAATTGTAGTTGTATACATTATCAGCAAATAATCTGAAAGTACAATTAAGAAAACAATTCCCTTTATAATAGCATCAAGGGATTCCCCTGGTGGCACAGTGGTTAAGAATCCGCCTGCCAGGGCTTCCCTGGTGGTGCAGTGGTTGAGAGTCTGCCTGCCGATGCAGGGGACATGGGTTCGTGTCCCGGTCTGGGAAGATCCCACATGCCGCGGAGCGGCTAGGCCCGTGAGCCATGGCCGCTGAGCCTGCACGTCCGGAGCCTGTGCTCCGCAACGGGAGAGGCCACAACAGTGAGAGGCCCCTGTACCACCAAAAAAAAAAAAAAAAAAAAGAATCTGCCTGCCAGTGCAGGGGACACAGGTTCGATCCCTCGTCCAGGAAGATCCCACATGCTGTGGAGCAACTAAGCCCTTGTGCCACAATTACTGAGGCTGCATGCTGCAACTATTGGAGCTCACATGCCTAGAGCCCATGCTCTGCAACAAGAGAAGCCACTGTAATGAGAAGCATGCACACCGCAATGAAGAGTAGCCCCCACTTGATGCAACTAGAGAAAGCCTGCATGCAGCAACAAAGACACAACACAGCCAAAAAAAAAAAAGCATCAAAAAGGAAAAAATACTTAGGAACAAATTAAACAAAGGAGTATAAGACCTGTGCTGTGAAAACTATAAAACATTGTTGAAAGAAATTAAAGAAGACCCAAATAAGTGGAAAGACATTCATGTTCATCGATCAGAAAACATAATTTTGTTAAGATGGCAATACTCCTCAGGACTTTCCTGGTGGTCCAGTGCAAAAGAATCATCCACCTTACAATGCAGGGGACGCGGGTTCGATCCCTGGTCAGGGAACTAAGATCCCACATTGCTGCAAGGCACCTAAGCCCACACACCACAACTACTGAGCTCGCACACCTCAACTAGAGAGCCTGCATGCTGCAAACTACAGAGCCCACGTGCTCTGGAACCCGTGCTCCACAACTACAGAGTCCATGCGCCCTGGAGCCTGCGCGCCGCAACTAGAGATGAGAAAACCCACACGCCACAACTAGAGAGAAGCCTGTGCACCAGAACAAAGAGCCCACGTGCCACAATGAAAGATCCCGCATGCCTCAGCAAAGATCCCCTGCAACTAAGACCCAAAGCAGCCAAAAATAAATAAAATGAATAATAAATAAATCTTTTAAAAAAAGATGGCAATACTCCTCAAATGGATTTACAGAGTCAACAAGAGTCCTATCAAAATTCCACCTGCCATTTCTTGAAGAAATTGACAAGCTGAACCTAAAATTCATATGGAAATGCAAAAGATCCAGAATATCTGAAGAAATCTTGAAAAAGAGCAAAGTTGGAGGACACTTCCTGATTTCAAACTTTACTACAAAATTACAATAATAGGAACAGTGTGGTACTGGCATAGATCAATGGAATAGAATTGAAAGTCTAGAAATAAACACTGCAATTATGGCAAATTGATTTTTGGCAAGAGTGCAAAGATAATTTATTGTGGAAAAAATAGTCTCTTTCAACAAATGGTGCAGGACAAATGGTAGGAAAGAATAGTCTTTTTCAACAAATGGTGTATGTCCACATGCAAAAGAATGAAGTTGGACCCCTTTCTTACACAAAAATTAACTAAAATGTATCATAGGTCTAAATATATGAGCTACAACAAAACTCTTAGAAGAAAACTTAGGAGTAAATCTTTGTGACCTTGAGTTAGGCTAAGCCTTTTTACATATGACACCAAAAGTACAAGAAAAATTTTTTAAAAGGATAAAATGGACTTAATCAAAATGTAAAACTTTTGGGCTGCAAATTATATCATCAAGAAAGTGAAAAATCAACTCATAAGATGAGAGAAAACATTTGCAAGTCATATATCTGATAAAAGATTTGCATCCAGAATATATACAAGAAGTCTTATGACTCAATAATAGAAAGACAAATAACCCAATTTAAAAGGGGGCAAATGAATAGACATCTCTCCAAAGCAGTTATTTAATGGCCAATAAGCACATAAAAAGATGCTCAACATCATTAGCCATCAGGGAAATGCAAATCAAAACCACAATGAGATATAACTTCACACCTACTAGGGTCTGTAATAAGATAGATAATAACAAGTGTTGGCAAGGATGTGGAGAAATTGGAACCATAATACATTGCTGGTGGGAATGTGAAATGGTATAGCTGTTTTGGAAATCAGTTTGTTATAAAATTACCATATAACCCAGAAATTCCCCTCCTAGATATATATCCAAGAGAAATGAAAACATGTCACCACAAAAACTTGTACATAAATGTTCATACCAGAATTATTCATAATAGCCCAAAAGTGGAAACAACCCAAATGTCCATCAATTGATGAATGGATAGAGAAAACATATTATATCCATACAATGGAATGCTATTCAGCAATAAAAAGGAATGAAATACTGATACATGCTACAATATGGATAAACCTTGCCAAGTGAAAGAATCCAGTCACAGAAGACCACATATTTTATGATACCATTTATATGAATTGTCCAGAATAGGCAAATTTATAGAGGTAGAAAACAGACTAATGGTTGCCTAGAGCTAGCCAGGGGAACGATGTAGTTGGACTGCTAATGGCTCTAGAGTTTCTTTTTGAAGTGATGAAAATGTTCTAAAATTAATTGTGGGGCTGATTACATAACTCTGTGAACATATTTTAAAAAGCCTTTAAATGGTTGAATTTTATAGTATGTGAGTTATATCTCAATAAAACTGAACAACAACAACAAAATGAATGATCAGAGTATTTCAAGCAGAGGGAACTGAAGAGGCAGAAAGATTTGTGCCATCAACCCACATAGTTTGGAATAGCAGAAGTCAGGAAAGAAATCAGAAATAAGCAAGATGATGCTGGAGAGGTAGGCTAGGACTGAATCAGAAAGGGCTATGAATGTCATGCTAAGGACTTGGATTTAATCCTAAGGAAGAGGAACCTATTGAAGGACTTACATGGAGGGTGGAGATGATCAGATTTGTCTGGTATGAAAATATACCTGGTCTCTATGGGGTCAATAGATTGGATGGGACCCAGAGATTGGGTTAATCTGTAGTAACCAGGCAAGTGATCTATCAAAGAGATATTTAGGAGAAAGAATCAATAGGATGTTGCTTGGAGGGAGTAACTTGACCTGACCCTAGATTAGCAGCAGGCACTTTTCCACCTTTTGTAGGTACAGATAGAATGATACTCCCTTTTACAGCGCCTAATTAATTATTCATATTTTCAAGCCCTCACACATTCACTTCAGGACGGCACTCTAGACATTGATCTATAACAAGATCCGAGATTCTTCCTGCAGCTGACTTTCTCGATGGCATGGGGCCAGCTCTTCATAAGCCTGTATTTCAAACTTCACCATCTAAAAATATACAATGCTAATACCTGGATGTAATGTTCGGGCTTCAGAAACTGAAGGATTACAACTTTTCCTAAGGTAAATTAGGAAAAAGAAATTACAGAATCAGTGCTAGAAATTAGGTAGGTAAGCAGTTGTTTGAAAATAATTATCCTCAAAGATATAGAGACCTTTACACAAAAAAGATAGATTTTTAAATTAAAATTCTTTCCCTGACGAGAACAAAATAAGAAAAAAAAAAAAAGGCTTAAACCCAAGCATGTAGTCCTATACGGAATAATTCCTGATATGGAAAATTATTTAACACTGGAATGGATCACGAAAACCAGTTGGGCAACTCTTGCTCTGTCCTTAGAGGATAGATTTTATTTCTCTGGGAAGGCTTTGGTATGGCCCTGTCCATCAGGAGTGGTGCCAGCAGCTCCTGGGCAGGACAGCAAGAACTTTAGTGAAGGATTGCCCAGAATCTTCCTTCCCCCTTGCTTGCATTGGTCACAGGATAAAGAAAGATCAGTGAGCTCTGATGGTCTCTTTGAGTAAAAGGGTTCTGACTACATTTCTGTGTGAAAACAGGAACAAAACTCCCTGCTCACGGGTAGATGCACTTAAGATTCCTACCTTCTATGTTGGAGACAAAGCCCAGACTCCGCTTAAGGTCAGAGCAGATAGAGTGGAGACACCATCGGAATTTTGCATCACAGCGATACTTGTTGGCACCGCAAGTGTCATAACAGACGTCCAGCTGGTTGCAGCACTTGGTCATTGCTGGAATGCCCAAGTCCATCTGAGGAAAAGTGAGGGAAGAAAATGCCACGTTTAGACCAAGGACCTTAGGCAACCTTGCCTACCTTGTTCTCAAATTCCTGTTACAGATTCAGATCTATTCAGAAGCACCAATGACTGGAAAGAATACATCAGGTTGACAGTCACAGGATGCTAAGTTTTGATCATGATCTAGTTATTAGTTTAATAACTTTGAATGGCCCACTTTTCTTCTTTTTCTTTTGGGGTTTAGTAATTTTCAAATTCACAGGCCACTATAGTGCTAAAAATAGAAATCAGAAAGTTAGGCAAGAGAGCATAGCTTCAAGACTGGCAAATTCAACTAAAACCTATGCTATATGAGATTTTGTTTAAACAAAAGATTCCAAGTCTCAGAAGTATGAAAAATTAAGCCTCAGTTCATAAAGAGGTCACCAGCATTTATCAGGGATCCATCCCATGCAGCACTGTTTTAAGTATGTGTATATGTGTTTGTATGTGTCGAGGAGCAGACTGGGGATAGAACATAGTTCCTGACCACAAGGGGACTATGATCAAACAACAAAGTAACACACACACACACACACACACACACACACACACATTTATAAAGCATCCTAAACAATTACAAATGTGTCATAAACTAAGTTCATAGACTGCCACATGTAGAGTTACCAAACAGGAATTTTTTTGAAAGGATTATTAGAGATGATGGTAGACTTAAGATACAGCAGGTAAAGAAAGGAAATAATGAGCATATCATATATGAGCAAGTCAATTAGTTTGTTTGGTCTTTCAAGGGTCTTAGCAGGGTGATGTATTATATATTTTTATTATATATATATATATATTTATTTATATATTTTTTTATTTTTTTAATTAAGGAGAAAGGCAAGTTGACAGATGGCCTTGACATCCAAAATAGCAAGTTAGATTTGATAAAGACTCTTGAGGAAGGAAGGGACATGATGCAATAAGTGATTAAAGAGGAGTAATCATTCTGTGGTTTATAAAACAGATGAGAACAGGGTGAGTTTAGACATGGATTTTTTTTTTTTAAACATCTTTATTGAAGCATAATTGCTTTACAATGGTGTGTTAGTTTCTGCTTTATAACAAAGTGAATCAGCTATACATATACATATATCCCCGTATCTCTTCCCTCTTGTGTCTCCCTCCCTCCCTCCCCATCCCACCCCTCTAGGTGGTCACAAAGCACAGAGCTGATCTCCCTGTGCTATGCGGCTGCTTCCCACTAGCTATCGGTTTTACATTTGGTAGTGTATATATGTCCATGCCACTCTCCCACTTTGTCCCAGCTTACCCTTCCCTCTCCCCGTGTCCTCAAGTCCATTCTCTAGTAGGTCTGCATCTTTACTCCCATCCTGCCCCTAGGTTCTTTTTTTTTTTTTAGATTCCTTATATATGTGTTAGCATACAGTATTGTTTTTCTCTTTCTAACTTACTTCACTCTGTATGACAGACTCTAGGTCCATCCACCTCACTACAGATAACTCAGTTTCATTTCTTTTTATGGCTGAGTAATATTCTATTGTATATATGTGCCACATCTTTATCCAGTCATCTGTCGATGGACAGTTAGGTTGCTTCCATTGACATGGATCTTTTGCAGTTCTTCTCATAATATAGACTTGGACTTGGATGGAAGCTGTGAAAATCTGGTTTCGAGGTATGGGTGGGGATTGATTAACCAGCTATCATAGATCCTTTCCTCTTGGGTCTCCTTAAGTGTTCTCTTGTTTGAACTTTTACTACAAGACCACCTAGAGCAGAATATGGACTTTGGTAGTTTAAAAGGCCCTTTTAAGCAAAAACCAAAACAAAGCATTATTACATTAAGAGATAATCTAACTCATTAGACTAGGCAAAGGCCTGGACTCAGCAATTTTGGGTAAATTCCCATCATCTGACACCTGAAGCAAGCTACTTTTCTTGCACCTCACCCCTAAACCTAAGAATACATCACAACAGAGGTAACAGAATTAGATGAGTATAGTGGCTATCATTCAATTCAACTCAATTGGAAATTCTTGAACTAGTTCTAAATAATATTTGTACCAGTAAACAAAATGACATTACTCCCAAAATAGAGTGCATACCACCTTCTTAGCTACTAAATTGATATCAAGTAAAAGATATTAGCCAAAAATACATTGTTTCTCTAATGTATATTTGGAAGGATTATCTTCTGTGTCCATTCACGTATTGATGATTGTGGACCAGGTTAGGCGTACAGCTGTGAAGGTTGTGCAGTGAACAAGAGTGTCGTATCTAAGGGGGCACCTTCCCACAAGACATCATAGATTTATATATTTATTAAGAAAAATATCCAGCCAGTGGCAGGCATTTCCTTTTCTTACAAAATCAGTATATTAAGCTTAGTTGGTTTTTTTTGGTTTTGGGGTTTTTTTTGCGGTACGCGGGCCTCTCACTGTTGTGGCCTCTCCCGTTGCGGAGCACAGGCTCCGGACGCGCAGGCTCAGCGGCCATGGCTCACGGGCCCAGCCGCTCCGCGGCATGTGGGATCTTCCCAGACCGGGCCACGAACCTGTGCCCCCTGCATCGGCAGGCGGACTCTCAACCACTGCGCCACCAGGGAAGCCCTAAGCTTAGTTTCTGACAAATGGAAGAAAACCATCTTGAGGAAAGGGAACTTTTTTTCAATTTGCACAAAAATGCCACATGGGTGAGCAGCATTTTAGTTAGAAGAATAAACATTATGCTGCTTAGAAAATTACTACAAAAATCTTTTGAACCAGCAGAAAAGTGAAGTTTAGCCTGATTAAGACACCAACTAAAGGCATAGCTGATTTTAGATATGAAATCCTTCTACCTACATTTTACATGAAACCTCTTTTCTAAAGTGAAAAAGGTAAAAGGGCTTCCAAGGGGTCTTAAAAGAAATTAATTATTCCTTGTTTTTAGAGGAAGTCGACAGTTTGAGAAACAGTCAGAGGCAAAATGATAAATGTTTAGCCAGTGGCTGGTTGTGTGTATGGGCATGTGGGTGGATGGAGGTGTGTTTGCAGGTTCCCATAATGTTAATACTCCAAACATAGTTGATTTGATGGTACCGTCACCAAGTTAGCCGCTTGCAAAAGTGCTGAGGATACAGCAATCAGCCCTCACTGGTACTGGTCAGTACCAGTTTGCTCCAGTACATCACTGGAAAGTCTCACCAATTTAAATAAGTCAAACTTGTCAGATGTATTTCAAATTAAGTTATGTTTGGTTCACTAAGGCTCAGCTGATATTTGCATTGGTGCTTTCAGAGTTCACTACACAACGGCTTTTCTGGGGGATAGCTGCCTCTAAGAAAAGGAAATCAGAAACTTTCTTTGAAAATGATCTCCCTTTCTCTGTATCCAATTTAAAATACTAATCATATTTCTCAATCATATTCCTTAAGTGTTGAGTTCCATCAGTGGTAACTCTTGGATTGGTTTTAGTTAAAACCAATCAACTAAGAAAACAATGGTGGTGTACATACACTTTCTGGTACCTTGAGACCCAGGAAATAGGAACTGCATCCGTTGGGCTCCTGAGCCTTGTATCCAGGTCTGGGCATTGGTGCCTTTCCTAGCAGGGGAAAGAGAGGAAAGAAGCGGGAAGAACTGTTTAGAAATTAAGCATTTGGGAACATTCATCAAATAAAAATGATCTAAAAAGCATGTTCAGTTTTTCCTTTAAAAGTCACTGCTATATTCTTCAACTACAACAAAGTTAAATTGTTAAAGCAATAATAGAAATATTAAAAAGTACCAAATATTTGGAAATTAAAAGCCACCCTTCTAATAATAACATAGGTCAAAAAGAAATTTTAAGGGAATTAGGAAATAAACTGAATGAAAAGAAATACAAAGTATCAAAAATTATGTAATGCAGTTAAAGTAGTGATTAAAAGGAATTTTATAGCTTTAATCATCTATAGAAGGGGAATGATTGTAAATGGGGAGAAGGATTTTGGTTTTTGGCCCTGATGGAAATGTTTTAAAATTGGGTTGTGATGATATTGAGCAATTGTATTAATGTACTAAAATTTTTGAATTTTACCATAAAACAGATACATTTTATGATATGTAAATAAAACTAATAAATATTTGTTGACTACTAAAAAAAAAAAAAGTCACTGCTCCTGGGACTTCCCTGGTGGCACAGTGAAGAATCCGCCAGCCAATGCAGGGGACACAGGTTCAATCTCTGGTCCGGGAAGATCCCACGTGCTGCAGAGCAGCTAAGCCCGTGTGCCACAACTACTGAGCCTGGGCTCTAGAACCCGCAAATCACAACTACTGAGCCTGCGTGCCACAGCTACTGAAGCCCACACGCCTAGAGCCTGTGCTCCGCAAGAAGAGAAGCCACCGCAGTGAGAAGCACGCGCACCGCAACGAAGAGTAGCCCCCGCTCGCCGCAACTAGAGAAAGCCCGCGGGCAGCAGCAAAGACCCAATGCAGCAGAAAATAAAATAAAGAAAATTTTTTTAAAAATTAAAAGAAAAAGTCACTGCTCCTCACCAGACTTAAATTAGGTGGTGATGATGATTATGATGATATCATAAAAGAGTAATAACCTTCAAACCAGGTTAGCGTTTTTCTCCGAATATTGAAGAATTTTATGAGCACTTATTTACTAACAATTCTAATATTTCTTACATGCACAACCTTGAAGATAAGGTCTGTGGCAAAACCAAACTAAAACTCAAGGTTTCTCCTTCTTCTATCCACTGTAAGACCACATACTATGCACAAAGACCTGATCATACACGTAAGGGATCAGAATTAAAACAGTACCACAAACTTTTTTAGAATAACGTGAAGGAAATTTTGCAAGATTCCATAAATGCAAGCAAAGCATTGTTGACCAAAGGGCAAAGAAAACACCCCACTGAAACATTTTAGGCATTTGTGTCACAGAACTAAGGCGAAACTATCCGAAAAGCTTTGGATTTCTTAGTTTCTCCTACTTGGCTTTTGGGTAATTTTATAATCTTGCAAATGCATACAGAGAAGCTTTGTCAGTGTGTCAAGCGTAGTCATTATAGATAAAGATAACTTTGACCTGAGATGACCTCAGGACAGTCATCTGCAGTTAGTATTTTTATCCCATTATCCAGATAAGGAATATGGGGCTAAGAGGTTTAGTGACTTGCCTGAGTCATATAGAAAGTGGGGGGAATTGGGATATAAATCCAGATATATCCTGTTTGTCTCCAAAGCCCATGTTCTTTCCCCAGTTCCTTTGCCTCGTGTAGGATATGCAAGACATAACAGAAGACGGAGGAAATAAGCTAAGAATTAATCCTCCAAGTGAGACACATAGCATTTTCTCTTTCTTTTCTTTAATCTTCTCCTGCCAGGTATTTTATTTTCAATTATTTTGTATTATGAAATATTTCAAAACTGAAGTCAGAGAAACAAATACCCATGTACCCACTACACAAACACAATGAATGTTAACTTGCCAAACAGGCTGTATTTCTTCTGTTTAATTAAATGGTGTAAGTACAGTCGAAGCCCCTTTGCACCCCATCTTTCTGTTTTAATTTTTCGGTAGGAAGTCTATGCTTTAGAGCCCTCCCTCCTTATTATTCTTAAAAACTGCCTTCATTACTCTTGGACATTTACTCTTGCATATGAATTTGAGAGTCAAATTAGTCTACATGAGACATGTAGATTATGTCTACAAGAGATGAAATGAGGATTTGTATTTAAAATACATTGAATTTATAGATTAATTTGGAGACAACTGACTTTCTTATAATATTCTGGATTCCCAAACATGGGCCTAATATAGCTTTCCATTTACTTAGGTCTTCCTTTATGTCTTTCAACAGAGTGTTATAATTTTCTCCATATATTTATTATACCTCCTACATACTGTATTATTCAGATGCTTAAACAAGATAGGATATCTCATCAAGATCCAGAATTAAGGCTCAGAAGGCTGGAATGATAAATCTGACCTTTTCTGGAACCCAGGCTGCTTCTAGCCTTCAGCTCTACCAGCCCTGGAATTTAGCCCTGACTCTCATGGTCCAAGATGGAGCTTCAGCCAACACACCCATATTACAAGCAGCAGGATGGAAGAAGGAGGTGGAAAGGTCAGAGCTCCTCTCTTTAATAAACACACTCCAGAATGTTACAGACATCACTTCATCTTACTTCCCTTTGGCCAGACCTTAATCAAATGGCAACACCTGGTTGCAAAGGTGGGCTAGGAAATGAAGTTTTTCTTCAATGGAGGCAGCCATGAGCCCTGCTGGAAGTTGGGAGGAGGGCTTATGAATGTAGAAAAGGGGGACAATAAGCAGTCTCTGCCATGGTCTGTTTGGGTATTTGTTGCTGTGGTACAACATGTGTATATGATGGTGTTTCAAGGTGGCCCTCAGTGATCCCCATTTCCTGGTATTCATAACCTTGTGTATTGTCCTAGGGTTGGTCTGTGTGATCAACAGAATATGGCAGAAGTGGAGCCATGTTGCTTCCAAGATTACATTATAAAAGACTACAACTTCTAGGAAGGGTAAGCTGGGACGAAGCGAGAGCAGCATTGACATATATACACTACCAAATGTAAAATAGGTAGCTAGTGGGAAGCAGCTGCATAGCACAGGGAGATCAGCTAGGTGCTTTGTGACCACCTAGAGGGGTGGGATAGGGAGGGTGGGAGGGAGACGCAAGAGGGAGGGGATATGGGGATATATGTATACATATGGCTGATTCACTTTGTTATACAGCAGAAACTAACACAACATTGTAACACAATTATACTCCAATAAAGATGTCAAAAAAAAAAAGGCTACAACTTCTGTCATGGAAAGGTCCATTGGTAAAAAACTAAAGCTTCCTGCTAACAGCCACATGAGTTTGGAAGGAGATCTCCAGCTTCAGTCATATCTTCAGAGACTAATATCAACAGGCAGTGTGACTACAACTTTATGAGAAACTCAGAGCCAGAAACACCCAGCAGAGCCCCTAGATTCCTGACCCTCAGAAACTGTGTGATACAATAAATGTTTGTTATTTTCTGCGGCTAAGTTTGGGGGTCACCTGCTACTCAACAATACTTAACTATTGCAGTTGCCATTATGATTTGCATCTCTTTTTCATTACATTTTTTTCTACGACAGCTCTATTGAGATGTAATTAATATATTATACGTTCACCCGTTTAATGTGTGTAATTCAATGGGTTTTAGCTTTTCACAGAGTTGTGAGACCATCACCACAATCTAATTTTAGAACATTTTTATCATCCCCATACCCATCTTTAGCAGTCACGCTCCATCTTTCACAGTTCATCCATATTATTTTTATGGCTGAATAATATTCCATTCTCTGGATGTACCACAGTTTGTTTATTCATCCACCATCGATGGACGTGGTGGTCATTTCCATCTTTCGGCTATTGTGAAGAGTGCTGCTATGAATAATTGTGTACAAGTATTTGTTTGAATATCTGTTTTCAGTTCTTTTGGGTGTACATACCCGAGGAGTGGAATTGCTGGGTCACATAGTAATTCTGTTTAACTTTTTGAGGAACTATCAGCAGGCTTTCTTCAGCAGCTGTACCATTTTGCATTCCCACCAGAAATGCACAAAAATTCCAGTTTCCTCAATCCCCACAGTTTCACTACAATGTATCTATAGGTGGACTGTGTATCCTTACCCCACTTGGAATAATCTGAAGACTCGGGTGTCTTTCACCTCTGGAGAATTCACAGCCCTTGTCTGAATTTTTTATTTTCTTCATTATAGTTTCTCCTTCTGGGCCTCTTATACTGAGTGGTGATTCTTTTTAATCCTGTCCTTCATATATCTTAATCTCTCTTTCATATTTTCTATCTTTTTCTTTCTGTACTGAATTTTTACTAGCTTCATCAAATTTATTTTCCATTTTACTAATTATCTCTAGGTTGACTAACTGCTAGGTTATCTGCTATGTAACCCATCCACTGAGTTTTTTTCTTCTGATGACTATAATTTTCATTTCTTGGAGTTCTATGTAAATGTTCTTTAAATCTGTGTATTCATTTTCATTGAGTTCTGTTTTTTAATTGTGTTTTCTATTGTTTCTTTTATTTCTTTAATAATTTCAAATGTTGTTTTTTTTTATTATCTCCCTTCCTTGGGATGCCGTTTCATTTTTTGACGTCTACTGACTCTCCCGCATGGTGGATTATCTTTTCGAATGGTATGTAACTGTTTTCGGGAGGGCTTGTTTTTCTAAATGAATTCCTGTGCCCTGTGTCACATACTACAGAGTAGTCCCTAACTGCTTTTGCTGTGGCTCTAGGAGTCCCAAGATAAGTGAGACACATGTCTTTATGTTAATTTCTCAGCTTGGGATACTCACACCAGGCCAGCTGTATAGATTCAGATTCCTCACCTATGCATACTGTATGCTTCAAGTAGTGATTTTTTTTGTTTTGGCTGCATTGAGTCTTCATTGCTGTGTGTAGGCCTTTTCTAGTTGCAGCAAGCAGGGGCTACTCTTCCTTGCAGTACGCAGGCTTCTCATTGCGGTGGCTTCTCTGGTTGCGGACCACAAGCTCTAGGTGCGTGGGCTTCAGTAGTTGTGGCTCACGGGCTCTAGAGCGCAGGCTCAGTAGTCGTGGTGCACAGGCTTAGTTGCTCCACAGCATGTGGGATCTTCGTGGACCAGGGCTCGAACCCATGTCCCCTGCATTGGCAGGTGGATTCTTAACCACTGAGCCACTAGGGAAGCCCAGGTAGTGATTTTTCTTAGTGGATGTTCTTTATTCCTCCTCCAAGCTCCAGCCCCAGGTGGACAGAAAGCATTCTTGCTACTTCTTGGTATGTTGGATAATCCAGTAATCTAATCCCTTTTAAACAGACTAGACAGTTTCTCAGGCTCTAAGCTTTATGCAGACTGTTCAGTTCCAACTTCCCAATTCTTAGAGGTGAAATTTACTTTTCCTCTCTCTGTATGAGCAATAAAGCCCATTCCTCAGCCCCTGGAGTCTATATATGTGCCAGACTGACACCCCCAAGGGCCATGGCAGCATCAGCTCCTGCTACCACTTTGGCTTTTTGTTTCCCCTTCATTTCTAGAACTTGAAGTTTTCCCTTTATTTCATTCTAGGTTGAGTGTGTGTTTTTTGTTTTAATATTTTATTTCCACCCTGTCTTTCTTGTTATTTGTAATGGAGAGGTCCTGTACTTGTTGACACAGAGTCCACCAACCTACCAGTAATCCCTGCATTACTTTTCAAAGGTCTTGAGAAATATAACTTAGCATTGATACTCTACTAACCTGCCGTGTGTGTGTGTGTGTGTGTGTGTAGCACTGGGAATAGGGGAATGGGTAAAGTGTATTAAATAATATTAGTAATCAAATTACACATATGAAAATAATCACACTATGTCATACAATTAAAGCGTATTGTCTCTTGGAGGTGAGACTATGGTGATTTTATTTTTTCTTCAGATTGTTCTTTTACAAATGTTCTACCTATACTAGCTTTATAGAAATCAGGGAAAAAATTTCAATGAAGAAACAAATGTCTAAATTTGATGGTGAAATTTAGCTCTTTAATAATTTCGCTGATAAAGGGCTTTTGCAGCAGACTCAGTCCAGTTTCCTGAGTTACCCTCTGCCATTTTTGCAGTAGGTAACTCACAGAAGATAAAACTCTGATATTCCAGTTTGAAAGTTAATGGGACACCAACTATAGATACGTCCCACCTGGCCTGATATTGTGGGACACCAACTATAGATACGTCCCACCTGGCCTGATATTGATGACAGGTTTTTTTTTTTAATATTTTACGAAAGCTGTAGAAATTCTGTTTGAAGCTTGAATTAAAAGTTCTAAGAAAAAAAGTGATGGTTTGAGTCCAGACAGAAATAAGGTACTATATCCTCATATTACAGTCGGAGCAGATTTGAGTTGTGTTGAGTCTTTTCAGTTTGATGTTTTGAGTCTAAGCATCAATAATGTACAATGTCCACAAACTAATTTTATTTTTTGGTTTTGGCTATTTATAGGAGTGGGAGGCTGACCATCTGATCTTCTGGATGAGGGCTTGGCAAACACTGGCCCAAGTCCAGCCCATTGCCTGTTCTTGTATAACCTGCCAGATAAAAATGATTTTTATATTTTTAAATGATTGGGGGAAAAGTCAAAACAAGATAATATTGTGTGACATATGAAAATTATTTGAAATTAAAACTTTAATGCTCACCAGAAAGTTCTTTTTCAGAACACAGCAACACTCATTCCTTACGTATTAGCTACAGCTGCTTTCACGGAAAAAAAGAGCCGAATGTTGTTAATAACCTTCATGTGAGGATGGTCTTTTAAGCAAGACAAAAAATGCAGAAGCTATAAAGAAAAGGACTGATAGACTGGTTCTTAGGAAAATTTAAAACTTCTGCATAAAGTGAAATGCCACAAAACACTTAAAAGACAAATGAGGGAGTTAGGCATGAAACCCGAAAGTTCTACCCGCAGGAAGGTCCGCTACCTCCTGGGCCCCACCGTTTTTCTCTGTTTTGTCACTGAAAACAACAGTAAAACTGTCTGGCAGTTTTATCACCCAGGCCAAGGGTTAAACCTCTTAGGAGGGTGTGGCCCTTCTCCCCACCCAGCTGGTTCCCGCAGAAGTGGCTCTGTGTGCTCCACTAGAGGTCTGCCTAGGAGTCCAAGGGCCATATTTGAAGGGCACATCCTGCTTCCTGCCAGAAATCCTCAAATACAGCATGAGGAACACAACAAGGGAACAAAACAGAACTGTGACAATTTAACTGAAGCAATAAACTCTATTTCAGTCACTAAAACAGATTAAGTTACTGCATGAGGTAAGGCGAGCGACTTGTCCTGGTTTGCCTGGGACCATCCTTGTTTTAGTACTTAAAGTCCCACGTTCCAGGAATGCGCACCCCTTCCCTCCATCACCGGCAAACCTGGACATTTCCTCACCCTTCTCGAGAACAACCATTGCCCTCTAAGTCAGTAGCTGTTTTCTTTTTTTGGGCCCCAGGTCCTCTAAGAATCTGATGAAGGCTGTGAATTGTTTGTCTAGAAAAATGTATAAATTCACAGGTTCATAAAATTTTGCTCTAAGATTTCAAACAGATAAAAATTCTCCTGAAAATAAGAATGCTGATATTTAAGGATACCTTTCTTCCTAGAACTAAACCCAAGAAGAAAATCATCATGAGGTCCTTTTATCAAAGTGTGACGGTGTGGTTGATAGCTTAAATCATGATTTACAAGACACAGAAACTCTGCGTCACAGACCTTCATAAAGGCACAGAACACCTAAATCATCATTTGATGATTTCTTCCAGAAGCTGAGAGGATGTTGTCCAGCCACTGGGATTTCATGTTTTTTAATTTTATTTTGAAAGGGAATCTGAAGAATCCGAATGCATAGTTAACCTGTTCACCAGATTTTCTCATAACATTTATAAAATTTGTTTGGTATCTGCCATGTTCCATACGGCACTAATTCTTTATATATATTATCTTTAATTCTTACAACAATCTTGTAAGGTAGGTATTATTAACATTAGTTATAAACATGAGGAAACAAAGGTTGAGAGACATAACTTGCCCAAGGTCATCAGCAATGAGATTCCCCAACCCCCACCCCCACCCCCAGTACAAACCCCTGATTTTTCCATTACTAGTATTTCTCAAAGTCTGGTTCGAGGACCACGTGTGCAGTTCCTAGCACAGGCCTACTGAATCAGAATCCCTGAGGTGGGAGAGGGAATCGTGTTCACATCAGTGCAGACCCCTTAAACCAGTTGTACCATGTATGCTATTGATCCATGTGAATCTCATTATATTTACAGCCCGATCATTTGGCAAGTTCAGATGTTGTGTGTTGACCTGAAAACGAATTGTAGATACAAGAAGTGTGGGAAGCAATATTGATATGCTAGCGTAGGCTAGCAGGATACAAATATACCTTTGTCTGTCTGAACAATCTGTGGGCTGAATGACCCCTTAAATAGTGCTCTCTACCTTGGTCACACTTTGCAATCACCTGGGAAACGTTAAAAAGAACGATGTCTAGGTCCAACCCATGGGGATTCCCATTTAATTGATTTGGGCAGCAGGCATTTTTTAAAGCCTCCCCCAGGTGATTCTAAGTGCAGAGCAAGGTAGGAACCACTGTTTTAAGCAGTGGTAAGTACCTACCAAATGGCAATTTTTTTTTCTTGTAGACTAACTGTTGCTAAATTGTTCCTTCTGACAAAAAAAAAAAAAATTGCAGTTTTTAAAGCAGTTTTTTCCTCAAAGCGTGGTCCCAGGACCACCAGCAGCAGGATCACCTGTGAACGCTTAAGAATGCAAATTTTCTGGTCCCACCCCAAACCTACCCAATCAGTATAAGAGGGGTGAGGGCCAGCAGTCTGTTTAAACAAGCCCTTCAGGGGATTTGCAGCACAGCAAGTTTCTTTTAAAGAAAGAGAAGCCTTATGCACAAGAAGTGTATCACAAAGCAAACAGAGACTCAGTTAGTTATTAGACGTTATCTGTTCAAAAGCCTGCTTGATCCACAATCAACTTGAGAAGAAGTTCTGTACTGCTTGGGCACAGCCTCCAGGTTCTTGGCTCTGCTGCGTTCCAGAGGTAACAAGGCTTAACCCCCTATTTCCTACGTGTTTTTCAGACCCCTGGTCGGACAGGTCCTGTTTTGTAGAGTGAGTGGAGTTATTTGTGTTCCTGCAATCTCTCTGTCGACTATTCTCATCCCCCACCCGTGGCTGCTGCATCGACTGACCCAGGTGCAGGCTTGCAACCAAAATTTGCTAAAATCTTTTAATGCTGTTTTGCTAGAGAAAAAGAGGGTTTGGTTCTCGTTTCCCTTAAAAAAAAAAAAAAAAATCCTGCTGTTATCTATTTGCTAAGCCACAGACCTAAGTCTTGTGTTGCCTCCAGGAAGGAAAATAGCACCAGTGTTGATCAAATATCTGAAGTGAGTTAACCCTTTCCTGCCCCATCCATGCAAACTAGGTGAGAACAGTCCCTGTGACAAGGCATCTCTGCATTAGTCTAACACACCTTAGACAAAGACATTGCTAGCGGTACAGGTGGGTCCTAGCACAGATTTACCCTATGGAATCTTCACAGAGACGCTGTAGCTTCCTTTTTTCAACATTCCCCTCTGAGATGAAAGCTCCTGTGCTGTAAAACTTGGTTCTGGAGGATTAACCATGGTCTCTTAGTCACTCCCCGTTTATAAGGAAGGGATTTCCCCCGCTCAAAGGTTAAAAAAGGGACTGTGAGACTGATTGGGTGAGTCCAGCAAGTGTGTACCTCTTCTGAGTCTCTCTCCAAGCTGAGTTTTATCTGTTGAGTGTCTGGAGAAAATATTTCTCAAGTGTTTTCCTGCTAGGCTCAACTCACCATTTTCATCTCTTAATCCCACGATGAAACATCTGATAACCTAAACAGTGACACAAATGCTGTATGAGGTTGTGTATGCTTTCAGAAATACCTTCGTTTGTGTTTGAAGTTACCCTTTGCCTCCCAGCTGCAAGGTCCAGGGCTCCACGTTCTGCTCCCGTTACACTGAATTCCAGTGCAAGGTGAAGGAAGAACGGGCCACAGGGTCTGCTCTTTTGCAGCCAGACCTGCACGCAGGCTCCCATGTACCCTCTTTACAACTCAGGTGAGGTAGTGCTCCTACCCATTCAGTTCCACATCCCCAGGCCTGCTTGGGGCCGGCTCCCTGGTGGACAGAGGCAGCTGGCAGACACCCATCCTACCCACCAAAGGACTGTCACTGCTGACTGAGGCAGGGACAGCTCTCTTGGGGGTGGGGGTGGTTAGGCAAATTGATCAGAGATTTGACAGATCTGGAAGGAAGGTGTGAACTGCATTCAGGGGGAGAGGCGAATCCATTTCCAAGCTAGGAGCAGAGTAACTGAGGAAACGCAGAGTTTTCTGGCAGAATTTTCCCTGAATGTTCAGCTGAGTTTCCATCCCTAGGAACACCTCCCAAAGACATCTCTTATTCTTTCTGCCCACCCTTGCCACCTTTTCCTAAGTACCTACCTGCCTCACAATAAACCCATTAAATTGTCCCCAGGGAAACAATTCTCGCAAAACTCCTTGGAATAGGTTTGCCAGATAAAACACAGGAAGCTCAGTGAAATTTGTATTTCAGATAAACAACCAGTAATTTGTCACTATAATTGTGTCCCAAATATCTCACATATTTTAACAAAGTCTTGGTTGTTTATTTGAAATTCAAATTTCATTGGGTGTCCTATATTTTTAGTTGCCGAATCTGGCACCCCTCTAAGAGGTGGATCACAGGAAAAAGTGCATGACAGATTGTGGCCCTGCTCAAGCTCTTCACAGGTCCACCAGTGACAGTCTCACCGGAAGAGAGACCGTGCACTCACCATATCGGCATCTGTACTGACAGACTCCATTTTTCCCTCCCAGCAGTTCCAGAAAGGAATCGAAGTAGCTGTTGACAGATTCAAAGCTGCCCCGGATGTGCCGAAGGCCCCAGTCTGAATAGGACTCCTCTGCGTCAGGGCTGGTGTCACTCTGAGCCAGGCCACCCCCCAGGCTGAGCCACAAAATCAAGAAGCTAGTGGCCAGCGTCATCCTGTAGCCAGGTAGGTACTGAGGTCCGTCCTCAAACCCCAGCCAGTGTCCCAGGAAGTCTGGGTACACGGCCCACCGGCCAGATGCCAAGCAAGACTGGGAAAGGAATTATCTGGAGCACTCAATCTGTGTGTTCCCCAGAGGTGGACTTTAAACACAGCTACGGAGGTTGGGATGAGATCAGGGCAATTAGAAAGGGCAAAGGTTAGGCAGTAGGAGGGCCTATCTGAGGGATGGCCAGCGAGGGAGAGAACACTTCAGAGCGGATTCCCCAGCCCTGGAGCAGGGGGATGTTAGCCAACTTTTCAGAGGCATGAGTTGTGGAGCAATTGGAATTCTACCCCCAACCTGCTGGTTAACCTATGGATTAGTTACAAGTTTGGTCCCCTAGGACAGGCCTCTTGACACAAAGGACGTAGCCGCACCCCTAAGCCAGTCACTTACGTATGGTAACTAGGGAGATGCAGGAAGATGTGTAAAGGACTCAGGAAGCCCCCCGTGATGGCGGGTCAACAGTGTCACCTGTACCAATGGTCCGGGTATTGTCAGAGTTTGCTCTAAGTGTGCGTGATGGGAGGGTTCAGATTTAGGACCCCAGCTTCTGCGTCGGTCAATGCTTGGCTCTCAGACTCAGTCCTCTAATCTGGCAGAGCTCCTCATCAAAGCCATCCTAGTGCTGGGGCATTTTTGCCTCTGTATTTACAGCAGTATTTTTATTTACACTCAGCAGCGTCTGGTATCTACAGATTGCCCTGAGATAGAGCTGGGGGAACTCAGCGCTCTTAGTATTGTTCTTCCATTGAGTTGTTTAAAAGTCAGAGAGTTTATCAGAAACACTATTTGAAATTTTAGACTTTAAAAGTGTTGACCGGGGGCTTCCCTGGTGGCGCAGTGGTTGGGGGTCCGCCTGCCGGTGCGGGGGACGTGGGTTCGTGCCCCAGTCCGGGAAGATCCCTAAAAAAAAAAAAAGTGTTGACCGAAGTCTAGTGTTTTGGCATCATCTTCAGTTTATACTTTGCTTTTTTAGTCATGTGAAGAAATAAATTCCATCCATGAAATCACTAAGCTAAAAAACGATGGCTTTATGGACCAAATGAGTTACTTAGCTTCTCTCTCAAAAGTCTGGAAAGCCCCAGAGAAAATAATGAATTAAATTTCTTCCTTTTAGATAAGAAATATATTTGTCTAAAGACTCAGACTCCAGGAAGGGTAGTAGTTATAAAATATATCATATGAACAGCAACAATGCCACCAATATTTTAAAGTACCTACAATTTTTAAAACCACTGTGTGTGTGTATATATATATTTTTAAATTTCACATCAATTCTACAAAGGAGGGTAAATACCATTCCCATTTGAGAGGTGAGAAAACTGAGATACAAAGGTTAAATGACTCAGTCAAAGATAAACAGGCTGTAAGGATAAGAGCTGAGGGTCAGAACCAGCTACTACATAATCTCGGGCACCCAGTCAAAATGAAAATGCAGAGCTCCTTTTCAAAAAGCAGGGGAAAAGTGCCATTAAGGGACCTAAAATACAAAGTTTTCCTTTAAAAATGTTTTATTGTGTTATCACTGTTGTAAAATATAATTGGGTAATAGTGATAACTGAGTAACAATTTTTAGTGTCATAATTTTATATAATACGATGTGTAATACTTTATTAATATATGATGTGATTGATCATTTTTCTGACTTGCTTTTCTGTAAATTCATCTATTAGGTCATCAAAATTTATACTTTTAATAACTTCATTTTCAATTCATACAATTGAAAGCAATGTCAATTGCTCTTGGCAAATGCAAGGTCACAAATAATATTTGATAATCTTTAATTTTGAGAAGGCTCTGCTGATCCAGCTCTTACTGGAGCTAGTAATAGTATTTTTCCCCCATTTCTTGATACCTTAAAATTTTTTGTAATTGCAGTAAACTATTCATACTTACCATTTTAACTATTTGTAAATGGACAGTGCAGTGTCTTTAAGTACATTAGGTACATTCACAATGTTGTTCAGCTGTCGTCACTTCACATCTCCAGAAATTTTTTATCATCCCAGATTGAAACTCTATGCGTATAAAACAATAATTCCCCATTCTCCTTTTCCTTCAGCCTCTGGCAACCACTATTCTCCTTTCTGTCCATATGAATTTGTCTATACAAGGTACCTCATAGAAATGGCTCATACAATATTTGTCCTTTTGTGTCTGGCTTGTTTCACTGAGCATAACGTTGTCAGGTTTCATCCATGCTGAAGTATGTGTCAGTACTCATTATTGTGAATAATGCTGCTGTGAAATTAGTATACAAATACCTGTTTGAGTCCCTCCTTTCAATTCTTTTGGGTACATACCTAGAATTGGATTTGCTAGATCATATGGTAATTCTACATTTAACTTTTTGAGGAATCATCATATTGTTTTCCACTGTGGCTGCACCAGTTACATTGCCCCCAGCAATGCACAGGGTTCCAATTTCTCCACATCCTTACCAATGCTTGTTATTTTCCTTTTTTTTTTGACAACAGCCATCCTAATGGGTATGAGGTAGTATCTCATTGCCGTTTTGATTTGCATTCTCTAATGATTAGTGATATTGAGCACCTTTTCAGGAGCTTTTTGGTCATTTGTATGTCATCGTTGGAGAAGTGTCTATTCAAATCCCTCTTTGCCTAGTTTTTTTCCTCAGTGTTATTGAGATATAACTGGAATATAACATTATGTAAATTTAAGGTGTACATCATGATGATTTGATACTTATATATATTGTGCAAGGATTACCACAGTAGGGTTAATTAACACCTCCATCACTTCACATAATTATCATTCCTTTTTGTGGTGGGAACATTTAAGATCAATTTTCTTAGCAGCTTTCAAATATATATAGTAAAATGTTGTGAACTGTAGTCAATGTGCTATAGAGTACATCCTCAGAACTTTAAAAAAATTTTTTTTTGGAGTCTAGTTGATTTACAGTGTGTTAGTTTCAGGTGTACAGCAAAGTGAATGAGACATATATATACATATATATATATATATATATACACACATACTTTTTCAGATTTAAAAAAATTTATTGGAGTATAGTTGATTTACAATGTTGTGTTAGTTCAGCTGTACAGCAAAGTGATTCAGTTATACAGATACATATATTCATTCTTTTTCAGATTCGGTTCCCATATAGGTTATTACAGAATATTGAGTAGAGTTCCTTGTGCTATACAGTAGGACCTTGTTGGTTATCTATTTTATATATAGTAGTGTATGTATGTTAATCACAAGCTCCTAATTTATCCCTCCCCCTCCAGGTTTCCTCTTTGGTAACCATAAGTTTGTTTTCAAAATGTGTGAATCTGTTTCTGTTTTGTAAATAAGTTCATTTATATCATTTTTTAAAATTAGATTCCACATATGAATGAAATCACATGGTATTTGTCTTTCTGTGTCTGACTTACTTTACTCAGTATGACAATCTGTAGGTCCATCCCTGTTGCTGCAAATGGCATTATTTTGTTCTATTTTGTTTTTTGACAGTCGTAGTCTAACCAAGTTTATTTTTTTATTTTTATTTTTTTAACATCTTTATTGGAGTATAATTGCTTTACAATGGTGTGTTAGTTTCTGCTTTATAACAAAGTGAATCAGTTATACATATACATATGTTCCCATATCTCTTCCCTCTTGCGTCTCCCTCCCTCCCTCCCTCCCACCCTCCCTATCCCACCCCTCTAGGTGGTCACAAAGCACTGAGCTGATCTCCCTGTGCTATGCAGCTGCTTCCCACTAGCTATCTATTTTACATTTGGTAGTGTATATATGTCCATGCCACTCTCTCACTTTGTCACAGCTTACCCTTCCCCCTCCCCATATCCTCAAGTCCATTCTCCAGTAGGTCTGTGTCTTTATTCCCGTCTTACCCCTAGGTTTTTCATGACCTTTTTTTTTTCTTAGATTCCATATATATGTGTTAGCATATGATATTTGTTTTTCTCTTTCTGACTTACTTCACTCTGTATGACAGACTCTAGGTCTACCCACCTCACTACAAATAACTCAATTTCTTTTCTTTTCATGGCTGAGTAATATTCCATTGTACAGATGTACATCTTCTTTATCCATTCCTCTGTTGATGAATATTTAGGTTGCTTCCATGTCTCGGCTACTGTTCGCCATAGTGGCTCCACCAATTTATATTCCCACCAACAGTGTAGGAGGGTTCCCTTTTCTCCACACCATCTCCAGCATTTACTGTTTGTAGATTTTTTGATGATGGCCATTCTGACCAGTGTGAGGTGAAACCTCATTGTAGTTTTGATTTGCATTTCTCTAATAATTAGTGATGTTGAGCATATTTTCATGTGCTTTTTGGCCATCTGTATGTCTTCTTTGGAGACATGTCTATTTAGATCTTCCCATTTTTTGATAGGGTTGTTTGTTTTTTTGATATTGAGCTGCATGAGCTGTTTGTATATTTTGGAGATTAATCCCATGTCACTTGCATCGTTTGCAAATATTTTCTCCCATTCTGTGGGCTGTCTTTTCGTTTTGTTTATGGTTTCCTTTTCTGTGCAAAAGCTTTTACATTTAATTAGGTCCCATTTGGTTTTTTTTCTGTTTGTTTTTATTTTCATTATAATCTAGAAGGTGGATCAAAAAAGATATTGCTGTGACTTATGTCAGAGAGTGTTCTGCCTATGTTTTCCTCTAAGAGTTTTATAGTGTCCATCCTTACTTTTAGTTCTTTAATCTATTTTGAATTTATTTTTGTGTGTAGTGTTAGGGAGTGTTCTAATTTCATTCTTTTACATGTAGCTGTCAGTTTTCCCAGCACCACTTATTGAAGAGATTGTCTTTTCTCCATTGTATTAGGTTGGCCTAGAAGTTCCTTTGGTTTTTAAGTTAAAATAAAAGACCCTTTTTTCATTTTAACCAAGAACTTTATTGAACAATGTATTCACCGTTTTTTCCCACTACCTTCTGCCATTTTTCAGGCAACGTCATAATTCCATCTTCCCAAAACTTTTTATCTTTTTGAGCAAAGAACCATTCCAGATGCCTTTAGAGTCTTCCAGGGAATTGAATTTTTTCCATTAAGAGAATTTTGTAAAGACCAAAATAAATGGAAATCCGAAGGTGCAATGTCTGGTGAATATGGCAGATGAACCAGAATTTCCCAGCCAAGCTGTGACAGTCTTTGCCTGGTCATCAAAGAAACATGCGGTCTTTCGTCATCCTGATGGAAGATTATGCGTTTTCTGTTGGCTAATTTCGGATGCTTTCATGAGTGCTGCTTTCAGTTGGTCTAATTGGGAGCAGTGCTTGTTGGAATTAATCATTTCGTTTTCCAGAAGGAACTTATAATAGAGGACTCCTTTCCAATCCCACCATGTACACAACATCACCTTCTTTGGATGAAGACTGGCTTTTGGTGTGGTTGCTGGTGGTTCATTTTGCTTGCCCCACGATCTCTTCTGTTCCACATTATTGAACAGTATCCACTTTTCATCACCCATCACAATTTGCTTTAAAAACGGAAGATTTTGTTACATTTAAGTAGAGAATCGCATGCAGAAATATGGGCAAGAGGTTTTTTTCGCTTAACTTATGTGAACCCAAACATCAAAGCCATTAACATAACGAAGCTTGTGCAAATGATTTGGATATTTTGAGTATGTCGGCTATCTCCTGCATGGTATAACATTGATTGTTCTCAATTAATGTCTTGGTTTGATCACTATCAACTTCAACTTGTCTACCTGACCGTGGAGCATCGTCCAGCCAGAAATCTCCAACGCAAAACTTCACAAACCACTTTTGACACGTTCGATCCATCCCAGCGCCTTCTCTATACACTGCACAAATCTTTTCTTGCATTTTAGTTGCATTTTTACCTTCCTTGAAATAGTAAAAGCATAATATGTGGAAAATGTTGTGTTTTTTCTTCCATCTTCAATATTAAAATTCACCAACTTTAAGGTTTTTTTTTAAATGCATGTTGATATGATACCTGTCACAATACAGTCTAACAAAATTGTTTCAAATGAAGTTAAAGACAACTAAGCACTACTAGAGTAATCATATGGAAAAAACCTGAATGAACTTTTTGGCCAATCTAGTATATTCTTGCCTCCTTTGTCATAGATTAGGTAATCATAGGTGCATGGGTTTATCTCTGGACTTTCTATCCTGTTCCATTGACCCATATTTCTGTTTTTGTTCCAGTACCATACTGTTTTGATTACTATATCTTTGTAGTATAGTCTGAAGTCAGGGAGCCTGATTCCTCCAGCTCTGTTTTTCTCTCTCAAAATTTCTTTTGCTATTCAGGATCTTTTGTGTTCCCATACAAATTGTAAAAATTTTTGTTCTAATTCTGTTAAAAATGCCATTGGTAATTCACTAGGGATTGCATTGAATCTGTAGAATGCTTTGGGTCATTTTCACAGTATTGATTCTTCCAATCTAAGAACACGGTATATCTCTCCATCTGTTTGTGTCATCTTTTATTTCTTTCGTCAGTATCTTATAGTTTTCTGAGTCCAGATTTTTTGCCTCCTTAAGTAGGTTTATTCCTAGGTATTTTATTCTTTTTGATGCAATGGTAAATGGGATTGTTTCCTTAATTTCTTTTTCTGACCTTTTGTTGTTAGTGTAGAGGAATGCAAGAGATTTCTGTGTATTAATTTTGTATCCTGCAACTTTACCAAATTCACTGATGATCTGTAGTAGTTTTCTGGTACCATCTTTAGGATTTTCTATGTATAGCATCATGTCATCTGCAAACAGTGGCCATTTTACTTCTTCTTTTCCAATTTGGATTCCTTTTATTTCTTTTTCTTCTGTGATTGCCGTGGCTAAGACTTCAAAAACTATGTTGAATAATAGTGGCAAGAGTAGACGGCCTCATCTCTTTCCTGTTCTTAGAGGAAATGCTTTCAGTTTTTCACCATTGAGAATGATGTTTGCTGTGGGTTCATCATATATGACCTTTATTATGTTGAGGTAGGTTCTCTCTGTGCCCACTTACTGGAGAGTTTTTATCAGAAATGGGTGTTGAATTTTGTCAAAGGCCTTTTCTGCATCTATTGGGATGATCATATGGTTTTTATTCTTCAATTTGTTAGTATGGTGTATCACATTGATTGATTTGCATATATTGAAGAATCCTTGCATCCCTGGGATAAATCCCACTGAAATCATGGTGTATGATCCTTTTAATGTGTTGTTGGATTCTGTTTGCTAGTATTTTGTTGAGGATTTTTTGCGTCTGTGTTCATTAGTGATATTGGCCTATAATTTTCTTTTTTTCTTTTTTTTTTTTTTTTTGTGGTACATGGGCCTCTCACTGTTGTGGCCTCTCCCATTGCGTAGCACAGGCTCCGGACGCACAGGCTCAACGGCCATGGCTCATGGGGCCAGCCACTCCGCATCATGTGGGATCTTCCCGGACCGGGGCACGAACCCGTGTCCCCTGCTTCAGCAGGAGGACTCTCAACCACTGTGCCACCAGGGAAGCCCAATTTTCTTTTTTTGTGATATCTTTGTCTGGTTCTTGTATCAGGATTTTGGTGGCCTCATAGAATGAGCTTGGGAGTGTTCCTTCCTCTGCAATATTTTGCAATAGTTTCAGAAGTGTAGGTGTTAACTCTTCTCTAAATGTATAGTAGAATTCACCTGTGAAGCATCTGGTCCTGGACTTCTGTTTGTTGGAAGATTTTAAATCACAGTTTCGATTTTGGTGCTTGTGATTGGTCTGTTCATATTTTCTATTTCTTCCCAGTTCAGTCTTGGAAGGTTGCAGCTGTCTAAGAATTTGTCCACTTCTTCTAGGTTGTCCATTTTATTGGCATATAGTTGCTTGTAGTAGTCTCTTATGATCCTTTGTATTTCTGTGGTGTCCGTTATAACTTCGTTTTCGTTTCTAATTCTGTTGATTTGCGCTGTCTCCTTTTTTCTTGATAAGTCTGGCTAAAGGTTTATCAATTTTGTTTATCTTTTCATAGAACCAGCTTTTAGTTTCACTGATCTATTGTTTTCTTCATCTCTATGTCATTTATTTCTGCTCTGATCTTTATGATTTCTTTCCTTCTAACTTTGGGTTTTGTTTGTTCTTCTTTCTCTGTTTGCTTTTGGTGTAAGGTTAGGTTGTTTATTTGAGATTTTTCTTATTTCCTGAGGTAAGATTGTTTTGCTATAAACTTCCCTCTTTGCTGCATCCCATAGGTTTGGATCATTGTATTTTTGTTGTCATTAGTCTCTAGGTATTTTTTGATGTCCTCTTTGATTTCTTCAGTGACCCATTGGTTGTTTAGTCTCCACGTGTTTGTGTTTTCTACAGTTTTTTTCCTGTAATTTATTTCTTACCTCATAGTGTTTTGGTTGGAAAAGATGCTTGATAGTGATTTCAGTTTTCTTAAATTTATTGAGGCTGCTTTATGGTCCAGCATGTGATCTATGAGGAGAATGTTGTGTGTGCACTTGAAAAGAATGTGTATTCTGCTGCTTTCAGATGGAATGCTCTGTAAGTATCAATTAAGTCCATCTGGTTTAATGTGTCATTTAAGTCCTCTGTTTCCTTATGGATCTTCTATCTGGATGATGTGTCCATTGGTGTAAGTGGGGTGTTAGGGTCCTCCACTATTACTGTGTTACTGTCATTTTCCCCTTTTATGGCTGTTAACATTTGCCTTATATATTGAGGTGCTCCTATGTAGGGTGCATATATATTTACAATTGTTATATCTTCTTTTTGGATTGATCCCTTGATCATTATGTAGTGTCCTTCTTTGTCTCTTGTAAGAGTCTATTTTAAAGTCTATTTTGTCTGATATGAGAATTGCTACTCCAGCTTTCTTTTGATTTCCATTTGCATGGACTATCTTTTTCCATCCCCTCGCTTCCAGTCTGTGTGTGTCCCTAGGTCTGAAGTGGGTCTCTTGCAGACAGCATATATATGGATCTTGTTTTTGTATCCATTCAGCCAGTCTATGTCTTTTGGTTGGAGCATTTAATCCACTTACATTTAAGGTAATTATCAATATGTATGTTCCTATTACCATTTTCTTAATTGTTTTGGATTTGTTTTTGTAGGTTTTTTTTCTTCCCTTCCTCTTTTGTTATTTTTGGTTTGCAGCTCCCATGAGGTTTTATATATATATATATATATATATATATATATATATATATATATATAGTTGTTTTAAGTTGCTGGTCTCTGTCCCTTCTAGAGAAGTTCCTTTAGCATGTGTTGTAAAGCTGGTTTGGTGGTGCTGAATTCTCTTAGCTTTTGCTTGTCTGTAAAGTTTTTGATATTTCTGTCGAATCTGAATGAGAGCCTTGCTGGGATAGAGTATTCTTGGTTGTAGTCTTTCCCCTTTCATCACTGTAAATATATCACGCTGCTCCCTTCCGCCCTGTAGAGTTTCTGCTGAAAAATCAGCTGATAACTTTATGGGGATTCCCTTGTATCTTGTTTGTTGCTTTTCCCTTGTTGCTTTTAATATTTTTTCTTTGTATTTAATTTTTGTCAGTTTGATTATATGTTTCTCAGCATGTTCCTCCTTGGGTTTATTCTGTATGGGAATCTCTGCACTTCCTTGACTTGAGAGAATGTGTCCTTCCTCATGTTAGGGAAGTTTTTGGCTATAATCTCTGCAAATATTTTCTCAGGCCCTTTCTCTTTCTCTTCTCTTTCTGGGATCCCTATAATGCAAATGTTGGTGCATTGAATATTGTCACAGAGGTCTCTGAGACTGTCCTCATTTCCTTTCATTCTTTTTTCTTTATCCTGTTCTGTGACAGTGATTTCCACCACTATGTCTTCCAGCTCACTTATTCGTTCTTCTTCCTCAGTTATTCTGCTATTGATTCCTTCTAGTGTATTTTTCATTTCAGTTATTGTATTGTTCATCTGTTTATTTGTTCTTTAAATCTTCAAGCTCCTTATTAAACATTTCTTGTACTTTCTCAGTCTACACCTCCATTCTTTTCCGAGATTTGGGATCATCTTTACTATCATTACTCTGAATTCTTTTTCAGATAGATTGTCTATCTCCTTTTCATTTAGTTGTTCTCAGGGGTTTTTTCTTGTTCCTTCATCTACAACATATTTCTCTAACTTTCTGTGTTTGTGGTCTCCTTTCTGCAGGCTGCAGAGTCGTAGTTCCTCTTACTTCTGGTGTCTGCCCCCTGGTGGGTGGAGCTGGGTTTTGTCCCTCTGGTGGTCAAGGCTGTGTTAAGGGGTGTGTTTTGAGGTGGCTGTGAGCTCAGTATGACTTTAGGCAGCCTGTCTGCTGATGGGTGGGGCTGTGTTCCTATCTTGCTGGTTGTTTGGCCTGAGGAGTTCCAGTGCTGGAGCCTGCAGGTTGTTGGGTGGGGCCCAGTCACTATATTGTTTCTCTTTCTTTTATCTCTTATCTCTCTGAGACACAGTAGTGCATGGAATCCAGAATTATATTATCACAACCCAACTTCCTTTCGTTCAGGTGGAACACATTGCAGTTCTTTTTCTTTTCCTTTGTGCTCAGTGTAGTTTCACTTGTTTAAGGGTACTACATTCAGAGGTCTGTCACCTGGCCCTTCAGAACAGAGTTCCTGGTGTGAAATGGCTCTGTCAACACCTCAGTTCAAGAACTTACTCACTTAGTAACTGAAAGTTTGTATTCTTTGACTGACATCTCCCCAATTTTCCCAGCCCTCAACCCCTGGCAACCACTGTTCTATTCTCCGTTTCTGAGTTTTGCATTTTTAGATTCCACATACAAGTGATATCATAAAGTGTATGTCTTTCTCTTTTTGACTTATTTCACTTAACATAATGCCCTCAGGATCTATCCATGTTGTGGCAAATGACAGGATTTCTTTCTTTCTCATGGCTGCGTATATATAATTTTTTATTAGGATGTTTCCATATACTGGCTATTGTGAATAATGCTATAGTGAACATGGGGATGCAGATATCTCTTTGATCATGATTATATTTCCTTGGATATATGCCCAGAAGTGGGATTGCTAATCATATGGTAGTTCTACTTTTAACTTTTTGTGGAACCTCTATACTGTTCTCCATAGTGGCTGAACCAATTTATTTACCCACCAACAGTGCATAAGGGTCTCCCTTTCTCTATATCCTTGCCCACACTTAACTCTTGTCTTTTTTTTCCTTTTTTTTCTTTTTTTTTTTTTGCGGTACGTGGGCCTCTCACTGTTGTGGCCTCTCCTGTTGCAGAGCACAGGCTCTGAGGCCATGGCTCACGGGCCCAGCCGCTCCGCAGCACCTGGGATCTTCCTGGACCGGGGCAAGAACCCGTGTCCCCTGCATCAGCAGGTGGACTCTCAACCACTGCGCCACCAGGGAAGCCCTAACTCTTGTCTTTTTGATGATAGCCATTCTGACAGGTGTGAGTTTATCTCATAGTAATTTTGATTTGCATTTCCCTGATGATTAGTTATGTTGAAAATCTTTTCATATGCCTGTCGGCCATCTGTATATTGTTTTTGGAAAAATGTCTATTCAAGTTGTCTATCCATTCTTTAATCTGTTTAGGTGTTCTTGTTACTGAGTTATATGAGTTCCTTGTATATTTTGGATAGTAAACCCTTATCAGATACATGATTTGTAAATATTTTCTCCCATTCTGTAGGTTGCCTTTTTATTGTGTTGGTCATTTTCTTTGCTGTTCAGAGCTTTTTAGTTTGATGTAGTCCCACTTGTTTATTTTTGCATTTGTTTCCTTTGCTTTTGGTGTCAAATCCAAAAATATCATCACCAAGACCAGTTTCAAGGAGCTTACTACCTGTATTTTCTTCTAGGATGTTTATGCTTTCAGGTTTTAGGCTCAAGGCTTTAATCCATTTTGAGTTGATTTTTGTGTATGGTGTAAGATAGTGGTTCAGTTTCATTATTTCGAATGTGGCTATACAGTTTTCCTAGCACCATTTACTGAAAAGACTGCCCTTTCCCCATTGTATATTCTTGACTCCTTTGTTGCAAATTAATTGATCATATATATGGGGGTTCACGTCTAGGCTCTCTATTCTGTTCCATTGATCTATGTGTCTGTTTTTATGCCAATCCTATACTGTTCTGGTAACTGTAGCTTTGTAATATAGCTTGGAATCAGAAAGTGTGATGCCTCCAGCATTGGTCTTCTGTCTCAAGATTGCTTTGGCTTTTCACGTCTGTTTTGGTTCTATACAAAATTTAGGATTGTTTGTACTCTTTCTGTGTAAAATGCCATTGGAATTTTAATAGAGACTGTGTTGAATCTAGAGGTCTCTTTGCATAGTATGGACATTTTAACAACATTTATCCTTCCCATTCATGACCATGGAATATCTTTCCATTTATTTATGTCATCTTCAATTTCTTTCATCAGTGTCTTTCAGGTTTCAGTGTATAGATCTTTCACTGCCTTGGTTAAATTTATTCCTAGGTATTTTATTCTTTTTGATGCAATTGTAAATGAGTTTGTTTTCTTAATTACTCTGATAGTTTGTTATTAGCACATAAAAAGGCAACATTTTTGTACATTGATTTTTGTATCCTATAAATTTACTGGATTTGTCTTTAGTTTTCATAGTTTTTTTGTGGAGTCTGTAGGAGTTTCTACATATAGTATCACATCATCTGCAAACAGTGACAGTTTTACTTCCTCCTTTCCAATTTGGATGCCATTATTTCATTTTCTTGCCTCATTGCTCTGGCTAGGACTTCCAATGCTATGTTAATAAAAGTGGTAATAGTCAGAATCCTTGTCTTACTCTTAATCTTAGAGGAAAGCTTTCAGATTTTCTCCATTGAGTATGATGTTAGCTATGGGTTTGTTGTATGTGGCCTTTATTATGTTGAGGTACATTCCCTCTGTACCCATTTTGTTGAGAGTTTTTAATTATAAATGGTTGTTGGGTTTTGTCAACTGTTTTTCTATATTTATTGAGATAGTTATATGATATTCATCCTTCATTCTGTCAATATGCTGTATCACATTGCTTGATTTGCAGATATTTAACCATCCTTTCATCTCTGGAGTAAATCCCACTTGATCATGGTGTATGATCCTTTTGTTTTGTTTTGAGGTTTAAAAGGACGCTAGATTTCACATTTATTTCTGCTGAAATGAAGAAATAATGAAGGCAACTCCTTCTAGGTTAATGCAAGAGACAGCATTACAAATCAATATATGTCACCAACAGATAAAAGACACATGTCTCTGGTTAATCAAAATTCAATTTTTGTAAGCAAAAAACCCCCAGCAAATTCAAAGCAAACTTTTTTTCTACAATTTTTCATTTACACCTGATTAGCCACCTATTTTTTCTTACATATGAAAGTTTTAAAATGGCATGACTGATATTGTCATTAAGTGGTATCAGAGAATCAGTTTTTGTCAACAGATTAAACATTTGATTCCAGCTTCTGAGTAATTATATATTTCTTCTTTTTCTTTTTTTATTGAAGTATAATTGACTTAAAATATTATGTTAGTCTCACATGTACAACATAGTGATTTGATATTTTTATACATTACAAAATGATCACTATGATAAGTCTGGTTACCATACAAAGTTATTACAATATTATTGACTTTATTCCCCATGTTGTACATTTCATCTCCGTGACTCATTTATTTTTGTAACTGGATGCTTCTGTCTCTTAATCTCCCTTACCTTTTTCACTCATAGCCATACCCCCTCCCCTCTGGCAACCACCTGTTTGTTCTCTGTATCCATGACTCTGTTTCCATTTTGTTAATGTCTGTTCATTTGTTTTGTTTTTTAGATTCTACATATAAGTGAAAGCATATGATATTTGTCTTTTTCTGTCTGATTTAAATTTTACTTAGTATAAATACCCTCTAGGTCCATCTTTCTTGTCTCAAATGGCAAGATTTCATTCTTTTTTTGTGACTGACTAATAGTCCATTGTGTGTGTGTATATATACACACACATACTACCTCTTCTTTATCCATTCATCTATACATTGACACTTAGGTTGCTTCCACATCTTAGCTATTGTAAATAATGTTCACACAGTGAACATAGGGGTGCATATATTTTCAAATTAGTGATTTTGTTTTCTTTAGAAAAAATCCCAGAAGTAGAATTGGTGGATTGTATGGTAGTTTTATTTTTAATTTTTTTAGGAACTGTTGTACTCTTTTTCATAGTGGCTGTACCAATTTACATTCCCAACAACAGTGCACAAGAGTTCCCTTTTCTCCACATCCTTGCCAACACTTGTTATTTGTTGTCTTTTTGATAATAGCCATTCTGATAGGTGTGAGATGATATCTCATTATGGTTTTGATTTACATTTCCCTGATGAGTGATGTTGAACATCTTTTCATGTGTCTGTTGACCATCTGTATGTCTTCTTTGGAAAAGTGTCTATTCAGGTTCTCTGCTCATTTTTGTTTGTTTGTTTTTCTCTACCCATTTTTAAATCACGTTGTCTGGGTTTTTTTGTTTGTTTTTTATTTTGATGTTGAGTTGTATGACTTCTTTGTATATTTTGGATATTAACCCTTATAAGATAAATCATTTGCAAATATCTTCTCCCATTTAGTAGGGTGCCTTTTTGTTTTGTTGATAGTTCCCTTTGCTGTGCAAAAGATTTTTAGTTTAATATAGTCCCATTTGTTTATTTTGCTTTTGTTTCCTTTGTCTGAGGAGACATATCCAAAAAAATGTTGCTAAGACTGATGTCAGAGAGCATACTGCCTATATTTTCCTTTAAGCATTTTATGTTTTCAGGTCTTACCTTTGAATCTAGTTCATTCTGAGTTTATTTTTGTATGATATAGTGTAAGAAAGTAGTTCAGTTTGATTCTTTGCACGTAGCTGTCCAGTTTTCCCAGCAACATTTATTAAAGAAGCTGTCTTTTCCCAGCTTCCTTTGTTGTAGATTAATTGACCATATAATGTGGATTTATTTCTAGGCTCTCTATTTTGTTCCACTGATCTGTGTCTGTTTTTGTGCCAGTACCACACTGTTTTGTTTACTGTAGCTATGTAGCATTGTTTGAAATCAGGGACAGTGATGTCTCCACCTCTGTTCTTTCTCAAAATTATTTTGCCTATTTGAGATCTTTTCTGTTTTCATACAAATTTCAGAATTACTTGCTCTAGTTCCATGAAAAATGCCATTTGTATTTTGATAGGAATTGCACTGAATCTGTAGATTGCCTTGGGTAGTATGGTCATTTTAACAATATTAATTCTTCCAATCCATGTGCATTTGCTTGTGTCATTTTCAATTTCTTTCATCATTGTACGATCATTTTCTGAATACAAGCCTTATACCTTATTGGTTAGATTTATTCCTAGGTATTTTATTCTTTTTTGCACAATTGTAAATGGAATTGTTTTCTTAACTCCTCTGATAGTTGTTGTTAGGGTATAGAAATGCAACAGATTTCTGTATTTTAATTTAATATCCTGCAACATTACTGAATTCATTTATTCTATTTTTTTTTGGTGGTGTCTTTAAGATTTTTATATATATATAGTATCATGTCATCTGCAAACAATGACAGTTTTACATCTTTCTTTCCAATTTGGATTCCTTTTGTTTCTTTTTCTTTTCTGATTGCTATGACTAGAATTTCCAATACTATGTTGAATAAAGTGGTCAGAGTGGGCATCCTTGTCTTGTTCCTAATCCTAAAGGAAATGCTTTCAGCTTTTCACCCTTGAGTATGACGTTGGCTGTATACTTGTCACACGTAGACTTTATTATGTTGAGGTATGTTCCCTCTATACTCACTTTGTTAAGAGGTTTTTTTTTTAATGATAAATGGGTGTTCAATTTTGTCAGAAGCTTTTTTTTGCATCTATTGAGATGATCATGTGATTTCTATTCTTCGATTTGTTGATGTGATGTATCACATTGATTTTTGTGTGTGTGTATATGGGGCCATCCTTGCATTTCTGGAATAAATGCTACCTGATCATGGTGTATGATCCTTTTAGTGTATTGTTGAATTTGGTTTGCTAATATTTTGTTGAGGATTTTTGTGTCTATGTTCGTCAGTGTTACTGGACTGTAGTTTTCTTTTTTGGGGGTGTCTTTGTCTGGTTTTGGTATCAGGATGATGCTGGCCTCATAGAATGAGTTTGGAAGTATTCCTTCTTCTTCAGTTTTTTGGGAATAGTTTAAGAAGGATATGTGTGAACTTTTCTTTAAATATTTGACAGAATTTACCTGTGAATCTGTCTGGTTCAGGACTTTTGTTAGGAGTTTTGTGTTTTGTTTTTGATTTTTTATTACTGGTTTATTTTCATTATTGGTAATCAGTCTCTTCATATTTTGTTTCATCCTGATTCAGTCTTGGGAGATTGTGTGTTTCTAGGAGTTGATCTGTTTCTTCTAGATTGTCCATTTTATTGATATATAATTGTTTGTGGTAGTCTTTTATGATCATCTGTATTTCTATGGTTTGGTTATAACTTCTTCTCTTCCATTTCTGATTTTATTTATTTGGGACCTCTCTTTTTCTTCATGAGTTTGGCTAAAGGTTTATCAGTTTTGCTTATATTTTCAAATAGCTAGTTCTTAGTTTCATTAATCATTATTATTATTTTTAGATTCAGATTCATTTATTTCTGCTCTGATATTTATTATTTTTTTCCTTCTACTAACTTTGAGTTTTGTTTTTTCTTCTTTTTCTAGTTCATTTAGGTGTAAAGTTAGATTGTTAATTGGAGATTTTTCTTGTTTCCTGAGGTAGGCTAATACTGCTATAAACTGCCCTTTTAGAATTGCTTTTGCTGCATCCTATAGATTTTTGGATCATTGTTTCTACTTTCATTTGTTTCTGAGTATTTTTTTAATTTCCTCTTTGATTTCTTCAATGACACATTGGTTGTTTAGTAGCATATATTTTAGCCTCCACATGCTTGTTTTTTGCAAATTTTTTCTTGTAGTTTATTTCCAGTCTCATAGTGTCATGGCCAGAAAAGATGCTTGATATGATTTCAATTTTCTTAAATTTACCGTGACTTTTATTGTGGCTGAGTATGTGATCTATTGTGGAGAATGTTCCATGCCCATTTGAAAAGAATGTGTTTTCTGCTGCTTTTTGAAGGAATGTTCTGTATATATATATATATATATATTGAGTTCATCTGATCTAAGCTGTTGTTTAAGGCCTGTGTTTCCTTATTGATTTTTCTATCCAGATGATCTGTCCATTCATGTAAGTGGGGTGTTAAAGTCCACTATTATTATTGTGTTACTATCAATTTCTCCCTTTTGGTTTGTTAATATTTGCTTTATGTATGTAGGTGCTCCTATATTGAGTGCATATAAATTTACAATTGTTATATCTTCTTGTAGGATTTATTCCTTTATCATTATGTAATATCCTTTGTCTCCTGTTACATTCTTTGTTTTAACGTTTATTTTGTCTCATTGATACCCCAGATTTCTTTTCATTTCCATTTATGCCAAAGGATGGAATACCTTTTTCCATCCCCCTCACTTTCTGTGTGTGTCTTCAGATCTGAAGTGAGTCTCTAGGCAGCATATATATGGGTCTTGTTTTTGTATCCATTCGGCCACTCTATGTTTTTGATTGGAGCATTTAGTTCATTTACCTTTAAAACAATTATTGCTAGGTATATACTTATTGCCAATTCTTTTCTGGTTGTTTTTGTATTTTTCTTTTGTTTCTTCATCTGTTGCTCTCTGTGAGTTGACTATCTTTAGTGTTATGTTTGGATTCCTTTGTCTTTTGTGTGTATGTATCTATTATATATTTTTGGTTTGTGGTTACCATGAGCTTCAAATATAAAAGTATAACTATATATAAAAATATGTATGGTTATCTTAAGTTCAAACACATTCTAACAACACTGCAATTTTACTCCTTCCTCCCAACACACACACATTTGGCATAATTTTTTTTCTTTTTTTTTGTGGTATGAGGGCCTCTCACTGTTGTGGCCTCTCCCGTTGCGGAGCACAGGCTCCGGATGCACAGGCCCAGCGGCCATGGCTCACGGGCCCAACTGCTCCACGGCATGTGGGATCCTCCTGGACTGGGGCACGAACCCGTGTCCCCTGCATTGGCAGGTGGATTCTTAACCACTGCACCACCAGGGAAGTCCTACCTTGAACTCTTTATTGGATAGATTCCTTATTTCCACTTAGTTCTTCTTCTGGGGTTTTGTCTTGTTCCTTCATGTGGAAAATATTCTTCTGTCTATTCATTTTGCCTAGTTATCTGTATATTTCTATATATTATGTACGTCAGTTACTTTTCCTGATCTTAGAAAAGTAGCCTTATGTAGATGTCCTATGGGGCCCAGCAGCACACTCGCCTCTTGTTTCCAGGGCTGTACACTCTAGGGTGCCCCCTATATGGGCTGCATGGGCCCTTCTGTTGTGGTGAGGCCAACTAATGTGGGAGTCCTGGTAGGCATGGCTGACCCCAGGTCTGGTTGGCTGCCAGGCCCTGACTCATGCAGTGGCTGCCAGATCACTGGTGGGTGGGGTCAAGTTCATAGGCATAGTTCAGGTGCCTATGTGGCCTGGAGGGCCCTGGGGTTGGTGATGGCCTGCTGGTGGGCAGGTGCCACCACAGCTGGCTTCCCAGTATGTGTAGTCATAGGGCTGGTTTCAGCCTGCTGGTGGGTGGGGCCATGTCCCAGCATGGCTGGCTGTGTAGTCAAGGGAATCACAGGGCTGGTGCCAGCCTGTTGGTGGATGTGTAAGCCCCTGGCACTAATAGGCTACAGAGAGGACTCCAAAATGGAGCTTACCAGCACAAGCATCCTTGTAGTAGAATAAGCTCCCCCCAAAATGGTGCTATCAGCATCTATGTCCCCAGAGGGAACTCCAGTTGGCTCCTGAATCTCAAGGATGCTCTCCAAGATCAGTAAGTGGGTCTGACCCAGGCTCCTTTCAAATTACTGCCTCTGCACTGGAACTCAGAGTGTGTGTGATTATATGCATGCCCTTTAAGAGCAGAGTCTCTGCTTTGTACAGCCCTCTGGCTTTCCTATACACAAGCTCCACTGGCCTTCAAAGCAGGACATTCTTGGGGCTTGTTTTCTTGGTGAAGGACCCCCAGGCTACAGAGCAGAGCATGGGGCTCAGTCTCCCCACTCATCAAGGAGAACTTCTGCAGTTGTGATTATCCTCTCATTTGTGGTCACCTGCCCTGGGGATGTGGTGATTATCCTCCCATTTGTGGTCACCTACTCGGGGGATGTTGGTCTTGACTATACTAAATCATCTTGTAGTGCCTTATTTATATATTTAGTTGTGGAAAATCTTTTCTGCTAGGCCTCAGGTCATTCTTATAGATAGTTGCTCTGTAGATAGTTGTAATTTTCCTGTGCCTGTGGGAGTAAGTGTGCTCAGGGTCTTCCTACTCTGCCATCTTGGCCACACCTCCCTGGTGTGTGATCCTTTTAATGTATTGTTGAATTCTGTCTGCTGATACTTTGTTGAGGATTTTTGCATCTATATTCATCAGGGATATTGGCCAGTACTGTTATTTTCTTGCAGTGTTCTTGTCTGTTTTTGGTATCACGGTAATGCTGGCCTTGTAAAATGAGTTTGGAAGTGTTTCCTCCTCTTTGATTTTTTGGAAGAGTTTGAGAAGGATTGACATTAATTCTTCATTAAATGTTTGGTAGAATTCACCAATGAAGCTATCTGGTCCTGGATTTTTGTTGGGGGGTTTTCGACTAATTATTCAATCTCCAACTAGTAACTGTTTGGGTTTTTTTTTTTTTTTTCATATTCTCTATTTCTTCCTGATTCAGTTTTGGTAGATTGTATGTTTTAAGAATTTATCAATTTCTTCTAGGTTGTCCAATTTGTTGGTGAATAATTGTTGATAGTAGTCTCTTATGATCCTTTGTATTTCTATGGTATCAGTTGTAACATCTCTTTCCTCTCTAATTTTATTTGAGTCCTCTCTTCTTTTCTAGGTGAATCCAGCTAAAGATTTGCCAATTTTGTTATCTTTAAAAAAAAAATAGCCCTTAATTTTAGTGATCTTTTCTGTAGTCTTTCTAGTCTGTATTTCATTCATTTTCATTTTGATCTTTGTTTCCTTCCTTCTACTAATTTTGGACTTTCTTTGTTCTTTTTCTAGTTCCTTGAAGTATAAAGTTAGTTTGTTTATTTGCAATCTATCTTATTTCTTAGTGTAGGCATTTATCACTATGAACTTCCCTCATAGAACTTCTTTTGCTTCATTACATAATTTTGGTATGTTGTATTGCCATTTTAGTTTTTCTCAAGGTATTTTTAAAATTTCACTTTTGACTTATTCCTTGACCCATTGGTTCTTCAGTAGCATGTTTAATCCCCACATATTTATGAATTTTTCAGTTTTGTTCTTGTAATTGATTTCCAGTTATACCATTCATGTCAGAAAAAATGCTTGATCTGATTTCAATATTCTTAAAATTATTAAGATGTATTTTTTTGCCTAATATATGTTATATCCTAGATATGTGCACTTTGAGGAAAATATGCATTGTTACTTTGGGGTGGAATGTTCTGTATATATCTATTAAGTTCCTTTAATTTAATGTATCATTTCAGGGTGATCTGTTCACATTGAAAGAGTTTGGTGACCTATGAGCTTCATGAACTTGGATATCCAAATCTCTCTTCAGATTTGGGAAGTTCTCAGCCATTATTTCAGGGTTTTTAATTAATTAATTAATTATTTTGGCTGCGTTGGATCTTCGTTGCTGTGCACAGGCTTTCTCTAGTTGTGGCGAGCGGGGGTTACTCTTCGTTGCGATTGCAGTGGCTTCTCTTGATGCAGAGCATGGGCTTCTAGCTGCGTGGGCTTCAGTAGTTGCAGCACGCAGGCTCAGTAGTTGCGACATGTATGCCCTAGAGTGTGCAGGTTTCAGTAGTTGCAGCACATGGGTTCCAGGGTGCACGGGCTTGAGTAGTTGTGCCACATGGGCTCAGTAGCTGTGGCTCGGGGGCTCTACAGTGTGGGCTCAGTAGTTGTGGCACACAGGCTTAGTTGCTCTGCGGCATGTGGGAACATCCTGGACCAGGGATTAAGCCCATGTCCCCTGCATTGGCAGACAGATTTTTAACCACTGTGCCACCAGGGAAGTCCATCGGCCATTATTTCTTTAAATAAGCTTTCTTTCTCCTTCTCTTGTCTTTTCTGGGACTCCAATAATTCACAGACTTTCTTTTGATGTTGTCCCATAGATTAAGTTAGCTTTTTCTATACTTTTTCATTCTTTTTTCTCCTCTTACTGGATAATTTCAAAGGTCCTATCTTCTAATTTATATCTATTTTTCTTCTGCTTGATCCATCCTGCTGTTGGTGCTCTCTACTGCATTTTTCTTTTACTTACTGTATTCTTCAGATTTTCTGTTTGGTACTTTTTTATGATTTCTACCTCTTCATTAAGCTTCTCATTTTGTTCATGTATTGTTTCCTGATTTCATTGAATTGTTTTTCTGTGTTTTCTTATGGGTCATTGGGGTTCCTTAAAACAATTCTTTTGAATTCTTTATTTGGTAAATTGCTGATCTCCACGTCTTTGGGTTCAGTTACTAAAAAATTATTGTGATCCTTTAGTGTTGTCATGTTTCCTTGATTTTTTTATGTTCCTTAAATCTTGCATTGTTCTCTTTACATTTAAAGCAGGAGTTACCTCCTCTTGTCTTCAATAACTGGCTTCAGGAGAGAAATACCTTCCATCAGCTCTGCTAGAAATTCTCAACATTTATCAGATTATTTGAATGCATCTGCTCCATGCTACCTGCTCCCTCTTTTGGCTGAATTCTTAAACTCATATGCCTTCTCTCAATCCTGCAATACACTAGGCCTGGTGCTGACAGCCTCCCTTTTGCTTAACCAAGGGCAGACTTAAAACTTAAGTTTCTGGTCTCTCCCTGGCCTGCAGAGTCAGGCTGGCTTTCTGCGAGTCCCCACTAGCCATCTGCCAAAGCTCATTCCAGGTACCATCAGGAACATGCACCAAGAGGCAGCCACAAGTTGTGGGGATATAATGGGTGAGGCATGCAGAGTGCTGGAGTTGGGGGGATCAGTGGGTGAGGAGGCATCCGCAGTGACTCGTGGGTAGGCTTCTTGATGCAGTCCCTGATGTGGCTAGGATCTGCATCCCTTTTATGCTATCCAAGAGTCCTATTTGCCACTCTCCTGGCCTCTTCCTGTCCCCCAGTGATGCAGCTGATAACTCAGTACTCTGGATGAAGTAAGAGATAAATGAGCCTCATTGGCTGTATCCTGTACAGCTGGGAAAGCTACTTTGCCCAGTTTTTAATTGCAGTGGTGGTGGTTGTTGAGTTTTAGGGGTTTTTGTGTACTCTGGATATTAGTCTCTTATAGGATTTGCAAATACTTCATCCCATTCTATGGATTGCCTTTTCACTCTCTTGATAGTTTTAAATTTTGCAGAAAAGTTTAGATTTTGGTAATGCCCAATTGATCTGTGTTTTTCTTTTGTTGCCTGTGCTTTTTGTGTCATATCCAAGAAAGCATTGCCATATCTAATGTCATGAAGATATTCCTCTATGTTTTTGTCAATAGTTTTATAGTTTTAGCGTTACGTTCAGGTGTTTGATCATTTCTGCATTAATTTCTTTTAAATTTATTTCTTTTATTTATTTATTTTTGGCTGCGTTTGGTCTTCATTGCTGCACATAGGCTTTCTCTAGTTGTGGTGAGCGGGGGCTACTCTTCATTACGGTGCATGGGCTTCTTGTTGCAGTGGCTTCCCAGAGCATGGGCTCTGGGCGCATGGGCTTAAGTAGTTGCAGCACATGGGCTCAGTAGTTGTGGCTTGTGGGCTCAGTAGTTGTGGCTCACGGGCTCAGTAGTTGTGGCTCACGGGCTCTAGAGCACAGGCTTAGTAATTGTGGCACACAGGCTTAGTTGCTCTGCAGCATGTGGGATCTTTGTTTTTAAAGGCCAGATTTTTAGAAATTAATTAATTAATTAATTTTATTTTTGGCTGCATTGGGTCTTCGTTGCTGCACACAGGCTTTTCTCTAGTTGCAGCGAGTGGGGGCTACTCTCCGTTGTGGTGCATGGGCTTCCCATGCGGTGTCTTCTCTTGTGGAGCATGGGCTCTAGGCACATGGGGTTCAGAAGTTGTGGCAAGCGGGATCAGTAGTTGTGGCTTGTGGGCTCTAGAGCACAGGCTCATTAGTTGTGGCACACAGGCTTAGTTGCTCTGTGGCATGTAGGATCTTCCCAGACCATGGCTCGAACCCATGTCCCCTGCATTGGCAGGCGGATTCTTAACCCCTGCACCACCAGGGAAATCCCATTCTGCATTAATTTTTACATGTGGTATAAGATAAAGGACCAATTTCATTCTTTTGCATGTAGATAGCCAGTTTTTCCAGGATTATTTTTTGAAAGGAGAGTCCTTTCTACCGCTCAATGGCTTTAGCACCTTTGTCAAAATCATTTGACTATGTAAGAGGGGGTTTATTGTGGGCTCTTTATTCTAGTCTCTTTATTCTGGTCTATATTTCTTTCCTTAAGCCAATATCACAATATTTTGATTACTTCAGCTTTGTAGTAAACTTTGAAATCAGGAAGTATGAATCCTCTAGCTTTGCTCTTTTTAAAAATTATTTTGGCTATTTGGGACCCCTTAAAATTCCACATGAATTTTTGAATGGGTTTTTTATTTCTGCAAAAAAATGTTTTTGGGTTTTTAGTAGAAATTGCATGGAATATATATATCCCTTTATGTAATATTACCATCTCAATAATATTGTCTTCTAGGCCATGATTAAAGGATGTTTTCCATTTATTTATATCTTTAATTTCTTTTAGCAGTGTTTCATAATTTTCAGTTGAAAGTCTTTTACCTCCTTGGGTAAATTTATTCCTAAGTATTTTATTCTCTTTGATGATTTTGGAAATGGATTTTTTCTTATTTTCCTCTCTCAATTGTCAATTATTATTGTATATAATTGCAACTATTTTTTAAAATTGATTTCATACCCTGCAACTTTGCTTAATCCATTTATTGGATCTAGTGGGGTTTTTTGTGTGATAGTTAGGATTTTCTATATATAAGGTCATGTCACATGTGAATAGAGATAATTTAACTTCTTCTCTTCCAATGTGAATGCCTTTTGTTGCTTGTCCTTGCTGAATTGCTCAGGCCAGGACTTCCATGGACTTCCATGGACTTCCATGTCTTGGCTATTGTAAATAGTGATGCAATGAACATTGGGGTGCATGTATGTTTTCAAATTATGCTTTTCTCCAGATATATGCCCAGTAGTGGGACTGCTGGATCATATGGTATTTCTACTTTTAGGGTTGTTTTTCAAGTCTCTTTTTAAAAAAATTATTTATTTTATTTTTGGCTGTGTTGGGTCTTCATTGCTGCACACAGGCTTTCTCTAGTTGCGGTGAGCAGGGGCTACTCTTCGTTGCAGTGTGTGGGCTCCTCATTGTGGTGGCTTCTCTCGTTGCAGAGCACAGGCTCTAGGCACGCAGGCTCAGTAGTTGTGGCACACGGGCTTCAGTAGTTGTGGCTCACAGGCTCTAGAGTGCAGGCTTGGTAGTTGTGCCTCACGGGCTTAGTTGCTCTATGGCATGTGGGATCTTCCCGGACCAGGGCTCGAACCCGTGTCCCCTGCATTGGCAGGCAGATTCTTATCCACTGTGCCACCAGGGAAGCCCTATTTTTAGTTTTTTAAGGAAGCTCCATACGGTTCTCCATAGTGGCTGTACCAATTTACATCCCACCAACAGTTGTAGGAGGGTTCCCTTTTCTCCACACCCTCTCCAGCATTTATTGTTTGTAGACTTTTTGATGATGACCATTCTGTCTGGTGTGAGGTGATACCTCATTGTCATTCTGATTTGCATTTCTCTGATAACTAGTGATGTTGAACATCTTTTCATGTGCTTTTTGGCCATCAGATTTTAAAAATATTGAACCATCTTTACATTCTTGGGATAATGTGGTAATCTTTTTAATTATTAATTCAATTTCTTGACTTGAAATGGGGCTATCCAGACTGTTTCTTCTTGGGTAAATTTTGGTAATTTTTCTCTTTCAAGAACTTTGTCAATTTCAATAAATAAAATCAATTTGTCAATTTGTCAATAAGTTGTCTAATTTTTGATATAAAGATGTTCATAATATTCCATTATCATTTTTTTGATGGGATCATTTTAAAGTCTTTATTGAATTTGTTACAATATTGCTTCTGCTTTATGTTTTGTTTTATTGGCCCCGAGGCATGTGGGATCTTAGCTCCCTGACCAGGGATTGAACACTCACCCCCTGCATTGGAAGGTGAAGTCTTAGCAACTGGACTGCCAGGGAAGTCCCTCCATTATCCTTTTAATGCTTGTAAGAGCTGTAGTAATGTCCCTTTTTTGATGCCTGATATTGGTAATTTGTTTCTTTTCTCTTGGCTCTTTATCAGTCTAAAGATTTATCAATTTTTATTGATGGATTTAAGAAAATAGCTTTTGGTTTCACTGAATTTCTCTATGGTTTGTATATTTTCCTTTCATTTATTTGTGCTTTTAGTTTTCTTCTGCTTACTTTTGGTTTAATTTGTTCTTCCTTTCTAGTCTTTAAAAAACAAAACACTTTTATTGAAACAGAATTCACATACCATACAAGTGAACAACTTAAAATGTACTATTTAATGACTTCAGGTATATTCAAAGAATTGTGTTTTCATCATCACAATCAACTTGAGAACACTTTCATTAACCCAAAAAGAAACCTAATGCCATCACTCCTAATTTCCCCACCCCAGGCAACCACTAATCTGCTTTCTTTTTTAGATTTGTCTATTCTGGACATTCATATATATGGAATCATACAATATACAGTCCTTGGTGATCAATTTCTTTCGCTTAGTGTATTTTTAGGGTTCATCCATCTTGTAGCATGTATCACTACTTCACTTCTTTTTTTAAAAAAACCTATTTCCTATTTATTTGTTTATTTATTTATTTTTGGTTGCGTTGGGTCTTTGCTGCTGTGCGTGGGCTTGCTCTAGTTGCATTGAGCAGGGGCTACTCTTCATTGTGGTGCGTGGGCTTCTCACAGCAGTGACTTCTCTTGTTGCAGAGCACAGGCTCTAGGCACGCGGGCTTCCGTAGTTGCAGCACCCGAGCTCAGTAGTTGTGGCTCGCAGGCTCAAAAGCGCAGGCGCACGGGCTTAGTTGCTCCGTGGCATGTGGGATCTTCCTGGACCAGGGATCAAACTTGTGTCCCCTGCATTGGCAGGCATATTCTTAACCACTGAGCCACCAGAGAAACTACTTCATTTCTTTTTATTGCTGAGTAATATTCCCCATTGTATAGCTTTTCCAGCTTCTTAAAGTGGAAACCAGGTTACTAATTTTTGGACCTTTCTTGTTTCTAATGTAGACATTTGGTGCTGTAAACTTGCATCTAAGCACGAATTATTTCCATCATACTTACTAAATGTTTTCTCTATTTTTCTAATTGAATACATTTATTTTATTATTACATTTTTTTGGTTTTTATAATGCCTTTAATGTTCCAAGAAAAAAAGGAATAGGATGAAGAACATGATATCTGATGAATACATCTAGCAGGCTCAACTGTTATACAACCTGAAGATTTTAAAGACAAGTTCTTCAAACCAGCACTTCATCAAAATGAGTACATTTCTTTCAGCTGTTCTTGATCAAGTGACTTAGTCACTTGATCAAGAACAGCTGAAAGAAATGTACTCATTTTGATGCGATCAGGGTTTCTCAACCTTGGCACTACTGACACTTGGGACTAATAATTTTTTTTTGAGATGTAACTCACATAACATTATATTAGTTTCAGGTGTACAATGTAATCATTCAATACTTATATATATTGCAAGATGATTACCACAGTAAATCATTAACATCCATCACCACCCAGAGTTACACTTTTTCCATGTGACTTCTTTGTCTTACAACTGGAAGTTTGTACTTCCTGACCTCCTTCACCTATTTTGACCCCACCCCCATCCCTCACCTTTGGAAACCACTAACTCTGTCCTCTGTATCTATGAGTTTAGGTATTTTGTTGTTGTGTTATCTTTCTAGATTCCACATGTAAGTAAGTAAGATCATATAGTAGTTATCTTTCTCTCACTTATTTCACTTGACATAACATCCTGAAATCCATCTCTGGTGTCACAAATGGCAAAATTTACTTTTTTATGGATGATTAATATTCTATTGTGTGTATATATATCACATTTTCTTTGTCCATTCATCCACTGATGGACACTTAGGTTGCTTTCATGTTCAATGCTGCAAAGAACATGAGGGTGCCTATATCTTTTCAAGTTAGTGCTTTCATTTCCTGCAGATAAACAGCCAGAAGTGGAATTGCTGGATCATATGGTAGTTCTATTTTTAATATTTTGAAGAAACTCCATACTGTTTTCCATAGTAGCTGCACCATAAATACACTAATTAAAATTTTTTTTTGGTTTTATACTGTAAATGTTAAAAGTTAAATATTATTCTGTAGTTACTGCTATATCCTATGGGTTTGATTATTAGTATTTTCATCATCTTTCATATCTAACTAATTTCCATTCTGGTGTCAGATGTTCATTCTCTAGATTTCTTGGGAAAGTGTCACAGGAACAATATTTTCTGAGTTCTTGCATATTGATAGATTTGTCTGTGCCCTTTATACTTAAAGGGTAGTTATGCTGGATATAAAACCTTTCATTCACATTTTCTTTCCTTGACTACCTTAAATATATTTTATATCCATTTTCTTCTGTGATAAAGTGTTGCTGTTGACATCTACTAATGATCTAATTCTCTCTCCCTTATAAGTAATGTGGTCTTTTTGCCAAAATGCTCAAAGGAAATTTTTTTGCTCTTTAAAATCTGGTCCTTTTATGAGTATGTATTGATGTTGGTCATTCTGAGTTGTTATTCTCTGGTACACAATGTGCTCTTTCAATATATAGTTTTAAACGTTTTTATTTTAAGAAAGTATTGTGTCCGTCCCAGCCTACTGATAGTGATGCTATTGCGTAGGAATGCCTGAGACACTTGCCTGGGTCCCTATTACTTGTGGGAGTCCCTGCAGACGTTTTCTGGACTGGAGCCAATGTTGTGGCTGGACCAGCCCTTGTGGTTCTTACTATGATTGCAAGGAGCACCTCAGCAAAAACCATCAGGGAACTTTGAAGAACAAGATTACTCAAATATCCTAGAGGGTACACAGCACCTACCAAGGGCCACACAGTAGGTCACGGGTAGAGTAGGAGGGAGGGACCACAAACCTGGTGGTCTATCTTTATTAAGTTCCGAGGGTGGTGTGCCTGAGATTTTGTGGGTTCACTCTTTATTGGCAAGCTTCAAGTATAAGAGTGGGAATAGGGCATGGGAAGTGAAAAGCAGGTATGCTCAGGTGGTTATTTATCTAGGACACAGGCTTTCTGAAAGCGAAACTTCATGTGTGGGGCAGCCTGATTCCTTATCTAGTTGTTTTGCTTGTAGCTGTGTCATAGAGCTGGCAATATGGTTATTCAAGATGGATGCCTTTGAAATGGATGTCTCAGCACTCAAAAGCTTAATGTCAGGCATACTACAGACAGTTTTCTTGAAATATAACTTTTAAGCATGATTCTCTTTACTTGGTTTTGTTGTTTATTTAGGGATTCCCATTATCTCTGTTAGATCTTCTTTGCTTATTTTCAGTTTCATTTTCTTTTGGATTGTTTTATTAATTTCTTTTTTATTTTAAAAACTGTCCTCCTTTTTATGTTTTATTTATCCATTTATCTGTTGATGGACACTTGGGCTGCTTCCACCTTTTGGCTCTCGTAAATACTGCTGCTATTAAAGTGAGTGTACAAATAAATATCTCTCTGAGTCTCTGCTTTCATTACTTTAGGATATATACCCATAAGAGGAATATATAGTGGCTAAACTATTTTACATTCCTACCAACGATGTGTGAAGATTCCAATTTCTCCACAGCCTCACCAACACTTGTTATTTTTTATTTTTTTATGTTATTTTTTATTTTTTTGTTTTTATTTTTTTGTGTTATTACTTTTTGTGGTTTTGAGTTGCATTTCCCTAGTCATTAGTGATGTTGAGCATCTTTTCATGTGTTGATTAGACATTTGTATTTCTTCTTTGGAGAAATGTCTATTCAAGTCCTTGATCTTTTTTTAAAATTTGGGTTATATTTTGTTGAGTTATGCGGATTTATTTCTAGGCTCTTTATTCTATACTAATTGTCTATGTCTTTATGCCAGCATCACACTATTTTGATTACTGTAGCTTTATAATAAGTTTTGAAATCAGGAAGTGTGAGACTTCTGTTGTTACTCTTTTTCAAGATTATTTTGGCTATTTAGGGTCCCTTTTGATTCCATATTAATTTTATTTATTTATTTGAAGTATAGTTGATTTACAATGTTGTGTTAATTACTGCTGTACAGCAAAGTGAATCAGTTATACAATATATACATTCTTTTTTTATATTGTTTTCTATTATGGTTTATCATAGGATTTTGTACATAGTTCTCTGTGCCATACAGTAGTAGGACCTTGCTGCTTATCTCTTCCATATATAAAAGCCTACATGTGCTAACCCCAATGTTCCAATCCATCCCTCCCACAACCCTCTCCCCCTTGACAACCATCAGTCTGTTCTCAATGTCCATGATTCTGTTTCATACATAGGTTCATTTGTGCTGTATTTTAGATTCCACATATAAGTGATATCATATGGTATTTGTCTTTCTCTGTCTGACTTACTTCACTTAGTGTGATAATCTCTAGTTGTATCCATGTTGCTGCAAGTGGTATTACTTTGTTCTTTTTTATGGCTGAGTAGTATTCCACTGTATATATGTACCACATCTTCGTGATCCATTCATCTGTTGGTGGACATTTGGCTTGTTTCCATGTCTTGGCTATTGTGAATAGTGCTGCTATGAACATAGGGGTGCATGTATCTTTTTAAATTATACTTTTGTCCAGATATATGCCCAGGAGTGGGATTGCTGGATATATGGTAATTCTATTTTTAGTTTTCTGAGGAACCTCCATACTGTTTTCCACAGTGGCTGCACCAACTTACATTCCCACCAACAGTGTAGGAGGGTTCCTTTTTTTCCTCATCCTCTTCAGCATTTGTTATTTGTAGACTCTTTAATGATGGACATTCTGACTGGTGTGAGGTGGTACCTCATTGTAGTTTTTTTTTTTTTGGAACTCCAAATTAATTTAAATTCTAAATTTCCCCCCCTTTCTGAGCTTGGGCCTACTTCAGGCTGGAAAACTAGCAGCAGTTTCTGACCCCTCTGGGTTGGGTCGAGGAGAGGTAAAATGGGGTAGAGAGCAGTGGCCGGTGCTGCTGTAATTGGGCCACCATGTGGCGACAGTTGTCTGTGGAGGTGGTGTGCACAAGGGGGGCCCTTCTTCTCATTGTAGTTTTGACTTGCATTTGTCTAATAATTAGCAATGTTGAGCATCTTTTCATGTGCCTATTGGCATCTTTATGTTTTCTTTAGAGAAATGTCTATTTAAATCTGCCCATTTTTGGATAGGGTTGTTTTTTTTTTGTTATTGAGTTGTATGAGCTGTTTGTGTATTTTGGAAATTAAGCCCTTGTCGATTGCATCATCTGCGAATTATTTTCTCCCATTCTGTGAGTTGTCTTTTCATTTTCCTTATGGTTTCCTTTGCTGTGCAAAAGCTTTTAAGTCCCATTTGTTTATTTTCATTTTTATTTCTAGTGCCTTGGGAGACTGACCTAAGAAAACATTGGTATGATTTACGTCAGAATGTTTTGCCTGTGTTCTCTTCTAGGAGTTTTATGGTGTTGTGCCTTGTGTTTAAGTTTTTAAGCCATTTTGAGTTTATTTTTGTGCATGGTGAAAGGGTGTATTCTAACTTCATTGATTTACATGTGGCTGTCCAACTTTCCCAGCACCACTTGCTGAAAAGACTTTTTCCCATTGTATATTCTTGCCTCCTTTGTCAAAGATTAATTGACTGTAGGTGTGTGGGTTTATTTCAGGCCTCTCTCTCTATTCTGTTCCATTGATCTGTATGTCTGTTTTTGTGCCAGTATCATGCTGTTTGGATTACTGTAGATTTGTAGTATCTTCTGAAGTCTGGGAGGGTTATGCCTCTGGCTTTGTTCTTTTTCTTCAGGATTGCTTTGGCGATCCTGTGTCTTTTTGGTTTATATGAATTTTAGGATTATTTTTTCTAGTTGCATGAAAAAGGTCATGCGTAATTTGATAGGGATTGCATTAAATCTGTAGGCTGCTTTGGGTAGTGTGGCCATTTTAACAATATTCTTCCAATTCAAAAGCATGAGATATCTTTCCATTTCCTTGAATCATCTTCAAATTCTTCTATTAATGTTTTATAATTCTCAGCATATAAGTCTTTCACCTCCTTGGTCAGCTTTATTCCTAAGTATTTTATTTTTGGGGGTGTGATTTTAAAAGATATTGTTTTTTCACATTCCCTTTCTGATATTTCATTGTTGGCATAAAGAAATGCAGCCAATTTCTGTATGTTAATCTTGTATCCTGCTACCTTGCTGAATTCGTTTATCAGTTCTAGTAATTTTTGTGTGGAGTCTTTAGGGTTTTCTACATATAATATCATACCAGCTGCATATAATGATAATTTTACCTCTTCCCTTCCAATTTGGATATCTTTTATTTCTTTTTCTTGTCTGACTGCTGTGGCTAGGACTTCCAATACTATGTTGAATAGAAGAGGTGAGAGTGGGGATCCTTGTCTTGTTCCAGGTTTTATCAGGAAGGATTTCAGCTTTTCACCAGTGAGTATTATATTGGATGTGGATTTGTCATAAATAGCTTTTATTGTCTTGAAATCTGTTCCCTCTATACCCACATATTAATTTTATGATGGGTAAAAAAAATCATTGGGATTTTGATAGGGAATATATTTTCCTATCCTTTTGCTTCCAACTTATGCATGTCTTTAGATAAAGTGAGTCTCTTTAAGACAGCGTATACTTGGGTCATGTTTTTTATCCATTATGTCAATTTACGTCTTTTGACTGGGGAGTTTAATCCATTTACATTTAAAGTAATTACTGCTAGGGATGGCAAAATTACTTTTGCCATTTTTTTAATATCTTACAGCTTTTTTTTTTGTCCCTCATTTCCTCTATTACTGCCTTCTTTTCTGTTTACTTTCTTTGTAATGACACGTTTTGATTATTTTTCATTTCCTTTTGTGCATATTCTATAGATACTTTCTTTGTGGTTAGCACGTGGACTACACATAACATCCTAAAGTTATAACAATCTAATCTGAATTAATACCAGTTTCTGCAACCCCATGCAAAAACTCTACCCCTTTACAGATCCACTCCCCTTTATGTTAATGAAGTCACAAATTCAGCTTTATATATTGTACTCATTAACATATTTATAATTTTTTATGCATTTGTCTTCTAAATCGTCTAGGAAAAAAGAGTGGAGTTGTAACCCAAAATCACAATGTTGATTTTTCTGTTGTTCCATATATTTACCTTTATTATATTTATATATTCATATGATTTCCATTCAATGTCCAGAGTCCTTTTAACTTGAAGCATTTCTTGCAGGGCAGGTCAAGTGGTAATGAACTCCCTCAGCTTTTATTTATCTGGAAATGTCTTAATTTCTCCCTCATTTTTGTAGAATAGATTTACTCTGTACTATGATTATAGTATGTCTCAGTGTTTTCTCTGAGTTTATCCTACCTGGAATTCTTTAAGCTTCTGGAATTTGTCAATCCATGATTACAAATTTGGGAAATAACTGACCATTATTTTTTCAAATGATCTCTCAGAAATTTTCTTTCTTCTTCAGGGATTCACATAATGTATATACTGGGCTGTTTGATGGTGTCATGTAAGTCCCTTTGGCTCTGTTCACTTTTCTTCATTCTTTCTGCTCCTTGGACTTGACTTGATAATTTCAAATGACCTGTCCCCAAGTTTGCTGATTTATTCCTTTGCCTATTTGAACCTGCTGTTGAACCCCTCTAGTGAATTTTTCGATTCACTTATTTTTCAGCTCTAGAATTATTGTTGGTTCTTTTAAACTAATTTCTTATTTTTTATCCTTTTGTTGATATTCTTATTTTGTTCATATATCATTTTCTGGCTTCTTTTAGCTCTTTGTCTATGTTCTCTTTCAGCTCTTTGAGCATATTTAAAACAGGTGTTTTAAACTCTTAGTTTAGTACATCCAGTGTCTGTGTTTCTTCAGGGATGGTTTCTTCCAATTAATTTTCTCCTTCTGAATGGGAGAAATGAGAAATGTTTTCCTGTTTCTATGTATGCTTTGTGATTTGTGTGTGTGTGGCGGGGTGCTGAAAATTAGGTACTTTAAAGAGTAGCCTCTCCCAGTCTTTGCAAAAGAGCATATTTTAATCCTTGGGATCAGCATGGGGCTCAAGGTCTTTCTTTGGCACGCATCTTGCCTGGACCCTTGTTGATGCTTTTCTCCATCTCCCCATATACATTCCTGCTTTTTAAAGTCTTGTTTTCCCTAGAAGTCTCATCTCAGCCACTTTTCAGGGCCTTCTATTGTATTCCACTACCTGTAATCTCTTGCATCCGGCTACTCCAGGTCTGTAGTTCCTCTGCAGCTTTAACAAGCAGTGTCTGATGCTTCCCAGGGCTTTCCCCAGCTATACCCTTTTCCTTCTGAGCTCTGAATTAAGTGAAAAAGACCAGTCCTTCACACAGCTTCCAAACAGATTAAAAGGTTACAAACAAGATCTGCTCTGCTCCTTCTGGTTAAAGATAAGAACTGGGAATGGGGCAGCTACTTCCTCCCACCTGTGCTGTACCAGGTTTGGGGTGAGGCAAGGTTAAGTAAAAACACTGTGAAATTTCCTACCACTTTGAACATGGTTTTTTCTTAACTTGGCTTTCACTTGGTTAATTTAAACCTTTGGCTGTTTTCCAGACCTCTATAAAGTTATTTCATCCAGGCTCTAGTTGCTGGTTTCATGTTTCCATGGGGGAACAAAGGTCTGGAGCTTCCTAGTCCACTAGCTTCCTCTAGAACCAATGTTCTTAAATATGTCTTATACCAACAAGAATAAGTCACATTAAGTTTAAGTGGTCTTAGAAATAGAGGAAATGTTGATCCAAATCTATCACCTTAAGGATAGTATGTTGATTCCTTGATACATTATACGCTAAGCTAATTAATTATTCTGAATTGTTTTTCCCATTATGCCATGACATAAAAAGTCTGCTCCCACTACCCCACCAAGATCCAAACCACAGATATGAAACTCTTTAGTGCTGTTAAAAATGTAGAATCAAACAAAATTTGTACTGTTCTAGAGCAATGCTATTTAAAGCTGGTTCTCACTGAGATACAAGGAGCTTGTACCACAATGTAAATAACACATTGCTTTCTTCATCTTGAAAATCTTGCTATGAAAAAAGTCAACTGAACAAAACCATGTAGTTATTGATGTACTGTATTTACATTTTGATGTAATCTCCTTATCTCATTGTGGAACAGTAACAAACCCCATGGCAACTCATTTGCAAGCCACACTCTAAGTAGGACTGTTTCAGAGCACTTTTAATTATTGCCTTACTTCAACTTTTCCATAGACTATTTTCCTATAGTTGCAGAAGTAAAATAGATAAAAATCTGAAAGGTGTTTCATGTTACAGAGCCTTAACTTTTGTGCCTTTTAAATGTAAAGTAAAAACAGAACATAACTTACTTTATAGGTGAATTTAATTATTTCATCTTCTAAGAGTTAACAACTGTAAGGTTATTTACATAATATGATTTAACCCATGATATTTCCAAACCCATGTAAAACCTACATTGCAATGGAGCTTAATTACATTTATGACTTTAAGGTAGATATTAAAATAATAATTTTTGCTCTTCGTAGACTTAAATAAGTGAATGCCTTTTCTAGAAGAAATTGACTAAAGCTAAAATTCATCTCCCTAAAAAGCCATGAAACGTCAAAGTGTACATCACTCTACATATTCTCTTTAAAATGTTCTATTCTGAATCTTTTAAAGTGTTTAGCCTAAAACAGATTTGTATTATAAACCAGGCTGTTAGGAATTGGAACAACCAAATGACAAAATTTAAGGATTTTCTTTTTTCAGATTTTAGAGCTCATTTTATCTGTGATTATCTTGTTTTGTACAACTGACTTCAATATAACAGTGCTGCAATGGGAATTCAACAAGGCCTCAAAAAGCAGAATATAGAGACTAGCACTCCTTTTCAGTGGTTCCTTTTATTTAAACTTTTACGTTTGATAAGACTGCCTATTAATTTTTTTTTACAAATTAGTCTTCCTGCATCAAAACGTATATTTAATTGAAGGCTACATTCACACAGAAAGTAAACTGCAAAGTCCTCAAATAAGTCAATAAAGCAGGCAGCCAAGAAATTTACTGTTCTACTACAGTTACTTTTGCAAAACTCATTAGTGTGGTAGAATAATATCCAAGGACATTAGGAAATTGGAATATGAAATCTATTTCATTCTGATAAATCTGATAATTTAATAAACAGTAGTACTCTCTAGTGCTGACAGTTCATTCTTATTTCTCTAAGTTACCCAATACTGCTCCTGCTAAATAACAAACTTTTACCCCAGTGAAGTAAGCGCTGCCAAGAGAAGGGATTGGTTCTTGTGCTGCTGGGCATCCAGACTAAGATGTTATTTTTCTTTCTTTCTGCTTTCTCCTAGCAATCTCCATTTCATAATTCTGTTTATTCCTTCTCAAGTGATTTAGTTATTTAACCATGATTGGGTATTTGTTGTTGTTATTTTGGTATTACACTGTAAGTTTCTTAATGGCAGCCATCTAGTCATTCAATTGTTTAGCTCATTAGGCCCTACACATGGGTTGTTCATTTTCAGCTAAATGGACTTAAGTGGAAACCTGGCATGGAATTTACATATAACCAGCAACACATGAGTCTGTAAGGATATTTAGATTCTTCTCAGCAGCAATAATATATATCTTATATACACATACATATAAGGTATTATATTTTTATATCACACATATATAAGGTATTATATGTGTGTGTGTTTACTGCTTACAACAACTCTTCTCAATCCTTTTATATTGTAGTAACCATTTTATTATAAATTCACCAAAGTTCATGGTTGGTTGTGTCTTTCATTACTGCATTTACCATCTAGCTTTCTGAAGAATCTTAAAGTCACTTCATTATTTTTTTAAATAATCCTACTAGGTTATTACATAGTTATGACATTTACTTACCCTGCTGATTGAGTGTTCTGGTGGATACTTCAGTTAACTTGGTGATATTGGTGATAACACATGGTTAAAGTTAATCAATGATGAAACTTCCAACCTTAAAGGATGGACACTTAGGGTTGGTGAGGAAACCACAGTTTCCACATTTTCCATGATAGCTCTAGCCCTCATTTATTTTAAAGTTCAGCATAAAAAAAAAGGATTGCAAAGTTTTATACTGGAATTTTTTTTCTCCTTTTCATTTGGAAAGAAAAATAGTTGGTAATTATGAAACTTGGGAGGGTTCTGTAAGACCTAACACTAACAAGAGTTTACCAATCCCTGTGTGGGGTTTGGGGTTGAATATAATGAAATTTGTAAGATTATGGAATATGTTGTTTCCTTGTGAAATAGATATTTTTTATTCTACTTTCTAAAACACGTGGCAATTAAGGATTAGTATCCTTTCTTTGAACACCCATTTTATTTCTTCAATTTTGAATTTACATTGCTTCCATCTAAAAAAGATTTTTAAAAAATCTGTGGTCACAAAATCTGATTAGATTAATGAATTTAATTCTCAATATTTCTTACTAAAATACTTGTGGTGGAACAAAGGATAGTTCAGAGAAATAAAGTTCACAGTTCACTTTTTTTAAAAAATGGTAAAGTAATACCCTCTTTCCCAGAGAATTAACCAAATTCTTCCTTATTTAAATACTGCATAAAGGATAAAGAGCCCTTATGTGAACTATGATTCACCATAAGAAATATAAAGGTTAAAGGGTCAATTAACATACTTCATTAGGTTCAGAGCTTTCTACTACCATACCATGTATTTGAACAACAGAAAATCTTAAGTAGCATTACTGTAAAAACTCCATAACCATAGTAATAAAGTTGTAGAGCTCCCTTTGAAGGTAACATATTTTGATTGATTAAATATCTGAAAGTTCAAAGAGCCTTAATTGTCTACCATAACAATGTGACTTTAGAGTGAATGAAAATCAGGAGGATAAACCTAAGTCCTAATTCTAAAGAAATAACCTGTTATTGCTATAGCACACATTCACATTTAAATACGAAAAATACCACACAGAAAACGGAAACATTTAAAAAAGATTTAAGATCATAAATAGGTCACTGTTGTCACAACACATTTCAGAATTGAAAAAACAAACATTTTGGCTTTTTAGGAAAAACTCCTTTTATATTAATTCCCTCATCATTGAAAGGACTTGTACATTTTTAAATTTCCAGTCTCCTAAGGCACAATATTTTTTTAATCCGAATGCCAACATCATCATCCCCTGCTGTAGGTAGCTGAAATAAGAGGCAAGGAATTAGCACTAAGAAAAACAGCAAAATTTTTTGGACAAAATCATCAGTCATTTAAGAAAAACAAGAAACAGACTAAGTCATGATCATTTTAGTTAAGAAGGCCCAAGCTTTTAATGTAGGACCTTCTGTTAAACATTTTTTTTTTAATCAAGGTATTGTAACTCAGATTTAATTCACCACAGAGGAGCTATGAAAGAAGGGGTTTGGTAAAATAAAGCATACTTTAAAAATGACTTGGGAGAAAGAAAATCAAATTAGAATAGCATATGGAGGGGCAAACATTGTATGGAACCCACTTTACAGGGCTAATTTATTCCTAGTCTTCAGGCAGATCCAGAAGGGAGTTGTTGAGACTAGGTAAACATAATACCTAGGTCCATACTATACGGCATCTGTTCCTTAATCACACGGACCATTCTAGCCTACCACCCACCAACTGAGATGTACTGAAATACTATAATCAGATGCCTAAATTGTATTTTTTATCCAACCAAAAAAAGTTCTTTAAAATATACCATAAATATAAAAATTCCTCATTTTTTACCCTGCCTTGCTTTGTCCTCTGTGATACCAACTGAACTTTAAGGTTTCATATGTAAAATGTGGTGTTTTAAGTGTTACTTTTAAAAGAAAAAAAAAACCCCCACAAAGTTAGCGATTGTCCACAGATGAAACATAGGATGAGGTTCATGACTGAATCAATCATGGAGTGTTAGTCAACTGTAAACTCTTCAAAGTTAAGACTGGGAAATGTGTGTATCAGACACATCAGAGTACAACAGGAGAGAAAGGGAAGTCTGTCATTCCAATTCCGACAAGGTGCATGGTCTTCGAAATTCCTGTCCACGTTCATGGAGCCATTTATTGGATACTGTGAAAGAAAATAATATATTAATGTCCCCCACTATCTAACTAGTATTTTTTTTAACATCTTTATTGGGGTATAATTGCTTTACAGTGGTGTGTTAGTTTCTGCTTTATAACAAAGTGAATCGGTTATACATATACATATGTTCCCATATCTCTTCCCTCTCTCTAACTAGTATTTAATTAACTCCTAGGAGCTAGGACTATAATGAAGTTTCTACATGGGCTAAAATAGTTCAAGACCAAAACCAGACAAAGACAGATGCTACTTAGGCTGTCTTTTTAAGAACTTCACTAAATGCTGGAAATAAAAAAGATTTTATATATATGTATGTACATTTGAGAATCTGTGCATGTGTATTTCCTAAAGTTTCTAATGTTCAATGTAAGACTTGAGATGTAGGTATAGACAGAACAAAACACTGTTTTACCTGTTTGCAAAATACCACTTCTAATACAAAGACATTTTAAAAATGAACACAACTCTATGATTAATCTCTCGTATTATGTGCTCATCAAGTTTCCTTTGTTCCAAGATACTGTTTTTTAATATACCCCCAAAGGAATTAATTTCTTTCTCCTCCTCGTATATCATAGAACCCAATCAATGGCATCAACATGTATAAGATATTTAAACTAGCACTCATTAATTCTTAACTACTTTGTTTCCTTTCTCAACCTGTGTATCCAATCTTTTATTCATCAAACCCTGTTGATTTTACTTCTATGATCTCTTCAATCTATTCTTTGCTCTCCAAACCTTTTGCTGCTGCCTTAGTCCAGGCTTTTATCATCACCCATTTAGACAACAGAAAACAGCCTTCTAAACTCATCTCTCCTCCACTAGCCTCTCTTCATTCTAGTCCAGTGGTTCTCAAACATTAGTTATCATCAGGGGAGTTCTTTTAAATCCTGATGATCAGGTATCACTCCTTAATCTTGCTATGTCCAATACGGTAGCCTCTAGACACATGTAGCTACTAAGCACTTCAAGTGTGGAATGTGGCCAAGTGACACATACGGAAATAGATACATGGGGTTAAATAAATCTATATAAAAATAAGTTCACCCATTTCTATTTCTTTTTCTTTTTTTTTTTTTTAATGTCGCCAGTCCTATACTTGCATGAACCTGAGAGTACCTCTCTAGCTTCATATGATTCCTGGCCCTGGTCCGTAACATGCCTGGAAAACTACTGCTCTATCTTCAAGACTAAATATAAAAATTAATTAAACTTCGAAGAAGCCTCCCTAAATGTAAGTAGTTACTGTCTTCTGTTTATATCTTTGTATTAGTATCTACTACAAGAGACAACTGTGAACCCCATGAGAGGAAGATTCAACTTTGAGTCAATTAACGTTTCTTAAATAATGAGTGGAAATAGTGTTAAAAATGTCATAAAAAATCTGATCTGTTGAAAGCAAATTTATATTAAGATAAGAAACTTGCTTGGTTGAATCTCTTTCAGTGTTAAAGTCATATTAGGCAAATCTGTCAGGAGTTTTTTTTCACTTTCTTTTAAGATGTAAATTATAATAATTTTTAAATAAGAGACAAAAATCACAAATTCTATTCAGAGAATATAGGAACTATTTACCCCATTTGTTTCCAACCAGCACTGGACAGGCTGCATGCCGTGTACTATAATCTCCTTCTCCACTGGCAAACAGATTATACCAGAAAACTGCAGTTCCCTGTGGAAAACAATACAAAATTATCCCCAAATAAAGTATCAGGTTATTGCTTTTTATAGTAACTAAATTTTCCTCTGTTCTATGGAAATAATTCTCTATGGCAGCACTATATCTTCCTCTAATATAGTTCTGAAAGTATCATATAATGTACAAAATTTTGGTGATCACATGAAAGCATTAACAGCATTACTTAACAAAAAAGTGTATTTGCCAAAGCTAACACATCTTACAATAGCAAGTATCATACGGAACCCATTTTAGAAATGAAAACTTCTAAATACTAATCCCTGGTTGTTCATACCTCTAGGTACTCACGGTAAATTGTACAATATCTAAAATCTTCCCTAGACATAATGTAGTCCTTAAGTATACTACCTTTAAAAATGTTATTTACTACTTAGACTATGAAATATAGGTGTATATATTCCTCAGGGAAAAAAATACAGAGGACCCCCCCCCCCCCCGCTCCCAAATTAAAATAACAAGCTAAGCTTACCTTTTTGGGCCAAACACTAGCTCCTACTTCAGGAAAAACAGTGGCTCCTCCTGCTGACACATCACTCATCTAATAAGAGATGAGAGTATTATCGAAAGTGCTGGTAGAATAAAGTTAAACATGCCACTGTGAGGTAGATTTGATACTAAATACTAGAATGAGAATATCTGGACTTCTACTTACATAAATGGGTTTGTGCATGCTAGTCAGTTTTTAAAAAACAAGATGCTATTTAGGTTTACATAGATATATAAAAGCAGAGGAAAGATGGAAGTCAGCAAGGGAGACTGGGATATACTTTGGGATAGCTATTTCTTTTATAGCCAGAGGTAAAAAGAGATGATTTAAAACTGACAAATCAAGTAACATGGGGTATAAATATGTATTCTACAGCACTAGAATATCATCTCCATGGGGGCAGGAATTTTCATCTGTTTTGTTTATTGCTGAGAATAGCCTCAAAACAGTAGGTATTCAATAAATATTTAAATAAGTGAATTCAAACAAAATAGAACTAAACACCAAGAGAAAAGTAATAAACTAAAACCAGTTTTGTCATTTCTCATGGTAGGGTATCAACACATATTAACTAAAAATTAGAAGATGAAAAGATTTATAAAGTTATATTCTTAATGGTGAATCAGAATAAAAACACAAACCTTCGAAATAAACTGAAGAAGCACATGCATAAAATGAGGCAAAGGAAACACAGATCATATAGTGAAGATTTTTTTCAAAAACAACATAAGTAGAATGTAGAGTCAGACTAATGTATCACAAAGCAAAATCCAACTATATGCTATGTTCAAAAGTCACATCTAAAACAAGTGACTTATAGGCAAATGCTGTACCAAAGAAGAGTTTGATCTTAGTATCAAGCACAGTTTAACGCTAAAGGCATTCAGTGATATAAAGAAGTGTATTTTACCATGATAAATATATAATCGATATCAAAGAGCTAACAGCTCTTAAGCAATGAAAAAATTAACTTCAGAGGAATTTAAAAGTTGTGCTATGTGGCCCATCTGAGAAAAGCATTCAAATAATGAAAAAAATGAATACTAATCTAATAAAAATGCTATATATAACTAAAAGGGGATATAATTATCTAATATATAGTCTGATAGTCACAAATAATCTAACATTTATGGATATTGGACCAAATAATATAGCATCAATTTTCTTGTATTTCTTTGCTTTTTTTTTGAAAAATTTATTTATTTTATGTATTTATTTTTGGCTGCAATGGGTCTTTGTTGCTGCGTGTGGGCCTTCCCTAGTTGCAGCGACGTGTGCGCCACAACTACTGAGCCTGTGCTCTAGAGCCACAAGCCACAACTACTGAAGCCTGTGCACCTAGAGCCTGTGCTCCGCAACAAGAAGCCACCGCAATGAGAAGCCTGCGCACTGCAATGAAGAATAGCTCCCACTCGCCGCAACCAGAGAAAGCCCGCGTGCAGCAACGAAGACCCAACGCAGCCAAAAGGAAAAAAAAGTTATGCACTGCCTTTTGGGGGATACTTGCTCTTAGAATTCAGCCTCATGCTATGAGGAAGCCCAGTCCACATGCTGGTATTCTGGCCAACAACCAGCCTCAACCTCAGCCTTTAAGGTGACTCCAGTGCCAGCCATCATCTGATTGCAAATGCATGAGAGATCCAGAGCAAGAACCATAAATGAAGCCCAATCAACCTCACAACCATGAAAGGTAAGAATCAAACTGTTACTTTAAACCATTCAGTTTTGGGGTGATTTGTTATGCAGCAATAGATAACTGGGGCAAATGATCAAAGCTTTATATATGAATATATAAACAAAACAATTTAAAAAAATGAAGATCATACTGTTTTGAAACTAATGAACAATGGGAGAATGGTTACCCTTGAGGAAAGGGCTTCTAGCGTGCTCTAATGTACTATTTCTTGATCTGGGTGCTGATTATGCTAGTGTTCACTTTGTGAAAATTTATCAAGTTATATACTTATGATTTGTACACTTTTCTGATATATTTATCAATAAATTCAAAAGTTTATTAAGATAATGTGTATATATACACATAAATTCCTACAAATACATAGAGTTGCTTATATACACATTATAGATGACTATAGATGACAGTCCATACTCCAAAATATCACATTGCCTCCAAATACTGGAACTAGGTGTAATTTTAACTTTCTTCTTCAGGTTGTAATAAGTACAATCTGAAAAAGTTATAAATGCAAAGAAAAAATTCTTTACTCAGTTGTAAAAAAACGTTAAACTAGGATGTTAAGAGCTAAACAGAACAAACATGTGAACACATCAAAATAAATGAGTCATGTGATCAAATCCCAACTTAAAAATTTTAGCTATAACTTACATAAAACAGCCATGTAGCAATTCTATTTCCTGTCCCCAGCTCTTTGAAAGCATCTGGCTCATCTTTCTGTGAATAAAACACAACTCAGTGGTATAAAATTCAGTAATGCAAATTCTCCAATGGCAACTAACATCATTAATATGCTGAATAGTATGCTAAAAACAGCCCCTAAAGGTTCCTTTATAATGTCCAGTGCACTATATATACAACCGGCATTCAGATATTTGTTGGTTGTTGATTCAACCAGTACACTGAATACTTTTGATAAGACCATTCGGGGGGAAAAAACAGATTTGTTAGCCTATATAATGAGAACCAATATCTACTATCCACAGATTATTTTAAAAATTGACACCTATAGTTTTAGCTTCCAAAAAAGCAAGACATGAGAGTCTCTCAGCTACATTCATTAAGTCAATTCTCTGTGGGTAAAAAAAAATTTACCTTGAGATTTACTTTGAACTCATGATCCATTCAAATGTCACTGCTACTATTCTTGGCTGTCTTTTGGGCTGTCAGCACTTTAATCTGGCTGGAGAATTCACGTCTGGCTATTTAAAGCTAAATTAAAATACAGTATAGTCTCTTGGCATTTTCCCAGAAAAATGAAAATCATGTATTTTTCACACAGAAATTTATACACATCAATCTGTCATATCCTCAAATTGTCCGTTAATGTCCTTCAAAGGATGAATGACTAAAACTGTCGTATACCTATACCACAGGATACTATGCAGCAAAAAAAAGGAACACCCTGTTGATATGTTCTGCAAAAACATGGATGAACCTCAAGGGAATTATGCTGAGTGAAAAGAGACAATCTTAAAAGGATACATGCCGTATGTAATATTTACATAACATTTGCAAAATAATTTTAGTGAAGAACAGATTAGTGGTTACCAGCAGTTATGGATGGGAGGCAGAAGGGTATATGTAGCTACAGAGCAGTACCACAAGGGAGTCTTACAGTGATGGTGAGGTTATGTATCTTTATTGTGGTGGTAGTTACATAAAGCTACACATGTAATAAAACTGTATAGACAGACAGACATGAGTGCGAGCATAACTGGTGAAATATGAATAAGCTCTGTTGCTTGTGCCAACACCAATTTCCTGGTTTTGATAGTGTACTACAGTTATGCAAGACATTAACACTGAAGGCGGTTGAGTGAAGGGTGCATGGGATCTCCCTGTATATTTGGGGGGAAACTTCCTAGGAATCTATAATTATTTCAAAATAAAAAGCTATGAAAAAAAATTTAGTTACATTAATGTGAGGACTTAAACTGTAGTCTTTCACATCATCCAAGATCCTCAGACATTTTTCAGTAATTGAAAACAGATGGAAAAGAGACTAAAAATATATTCTTTGCTAGCCTGCCCAGAGAAAGAGTCTAGGATTCTGGGATTAAACCAGTCAAGGAATGTAATACAATACAGACTGTTTTCTTTCCAAAGAATACACTCTTATTAAAAAATGGTAATAGATCAAGAATTTTATTAGAATACTTGGCACATTCCTTAGAATTCATGTAATTATGATAAATCTTAAATTAAGATTTGGTAATGACAATTTATAGCTTGATATGTTAAAATTACTTAACTTTTTAATTTAAAAGGTTAAATATTTATTGATCTTAAGCAAGAGTACTTGGGCAAGAACAACTTTTTAACAAACTGCTTTAATATTATTTATTCTCCAGCCTCTGCATCTATTTTATGGTTTTTATCTTCCTGTCTTTCAAAATGTATTCCTGTAATTTCTTCAGATTTATTGCCCAATTCACTGCAGCTGTCTCTAATCTGTTTAACTTATACACTAAATTTTAAATTTCAACAATTTTTTGACCTAAAGCTTCTGTTTATTTTTCAAATATGTTAAATCATTTCGAGAATTCAGTAATTTTTATCCTCTTTTATTTTTAAAGTATTAGTTATTTTTTTCTATTACTCTTAAATATTATTAATGCCTTCAGTTTGTGCATCATTTAAAACAAGGTATGTGCTTTAAAAAGAATTCTTATACATAAATAGATCAAGAGATGGTTAAGTAATTTATCCCTAAAACATGCACATCATTTTTATTCACGTGTGTGTAAGAAAGGGAAATAAGCTTTAAGTCTTGGGATTAAAGACATTTGGAAATTATTATTAAGGAATGCCAAATGTTTTCATGGAACAAATGTGTTTTCCAACAGGAAATGCTGATGTAATTAAAAGGCATTAGTGTTGATAAAAAGGACTGAAAAAACATTTGCACTATACATGATCACCAGGAAAAGAGTTCCAGGGGGTTGAAAATATATGTCAAATAAATGAACCAGCATGAATTGAATGGTACAGATGGAAGAACAGGTTGCAGGTGCCAGATTATGTGACACATATAAATATTCAAGGCACATGACTAGGCTAAACAGGTGACTAGGTTTTACAGACCAATTTGTTCTTTCATTGGGAAAATAGTCAAATGTAATATAATGTCCATTTACTGGCATTTATTGATAAGTAAGTGCAATTAGATCTAGGGCAGCAAATATTGTCCTTTCAGATACACACTAAAAGTACACACTAGCTAACAGATGCCAGAGTAGCCAAAGCAGTATAATTACACTCCAGTTTTTTCACGCTGCAGTTACATGGATGTTAGCTAAAATGTCTTGCATTCTTTCATGTATCATACTGTCTACTCTCAAGTTTCACAAAAGAATTCTTCAAAACTAGGCAGATTAAAGAACTTACTAAACCGCAAAGGATGCTCAAATTATTATTCAACACCAGTCAAACCCAAATCCTGGAGTTGATTGCTGACTATATTCAGTTTGGGCTTTTCCACTGTGGTTCTCTTCTTTTTCTTTGGTGAGCCAGAGGAATGTGCCTCCCCATTCCGTCCACTACCCATTCTATTATCTATACAATTGCCCTAAATATCCACCAAAGAAAAAGGAATATGTAAAAAACCACAACCTTCGACAATATTTAAACCACTGTCTTCTTAAATCAACTGCAATGGGGAAACAGAGGATATCAAGCTCTGCGAGGTTTGTGAATGAAAACTTTCTTCCTAAAAGTTAATAATAGGCAGACAAGGATAATTCTGTTTGCTTCTAAGAGGCTAGCAAAACGTTCCCCATCTCACTGAGATAAAATGTTTAATACTTTACCTGCTTGGGCTCCTAGAAACACCAACAATTAATTACAATTCCCAAAATAACAACAATTCTCCATGTATATTGTTTCCAAGCACTTAAAACCCTTCAAAATCAAAGGACATTAAGATGAGATGTTAGCAATACTATCTGTCTCCTGAACTTTTGTGTGCACAAAGGTCATCCATAATTTCAGTAGACAGCTCATAAGACAGGTGGTTTCTAGCTGTGATAGCTTTGTGCAATTATAAACAAAAATGTATCTATAAGTAGATGACACTAGTTAACAAACCAAAGAAACAAAATGCCTTTTTAAGGCTACTGCTGCAATAAATGGTTCGGTCTGAAGTGCACTGGAATAAACTGGTTGATAGGACAAAGATAAATCTGGAGGCATAGAGCAATATTAAAACAAAAGAGAGAAAGAAGAGGGTTGAGAAGACTGGCAGACACCATCTGTCAGTATTAAAAGGCCTGAATCAAACGGATTGCTTTTAACTCCCTGTTCTCTCGTATCCTTGGTTAATGATAAATTTATTTCTTCACACAGCTTGGCCATGTAAATCCACCACAGAGAGGTGACACAATAATATAGATGAATACGACTGATAAGATGATGATGATGATGGTGAGCTTGAGATTATTCACACACATGGCTCGGGCAAGATTTCTGTTGGTTGTTTCGAAGGTGACAGACGAATCCACGAGATTTTCTGTTTTATCTATCAATAATTCCAATCTTTTGCCTTGCTGAGCCACCAGATCTATGTTTCTGACCATGACTCCTTTAAGTTCATCCACTTGGGCTTGAGTCTCCATCACTTTATCTAGGCCCTTATTCTCGGAGTGATGCTTCGGCTGTGCAGCCAAGACACTTGAGAACTCACTATTCACGGCATACGGAAGCACTGTTTGTGCTCTTGAACCGTTTGTGGTCTGGAACCTCTTTTTTATCTCATTTAGAAAATTAAAGGCTCGGGAACGCTCAAAATCATCATCAGTGATACAAAGATATACAATCCTGTCTTGGCAGATGTAATGAAACAAATAATTGCCATGTAAGTACGTTAGCTTGTTATTTTCAGAAGGTATCTTAGCCAGAATCTGCTCTGTCACCTCCAGGAAGTTGCCTCCACACCAAGCTTGTCTGGCAAGGATAGTGGTTCCCCTGGCAACAGCGAAAAGAATGGCCATGGCTTCGATCTGATCTGTCTGGGCACCGTGTGAGAACTCGGGGATCAGGACAGAGTTGCGCAGGTTAGCGTGGGCTCGCCAACTGCCCGCTCCCAGAGGAGGCTAGACTGGACCTATATAGTTTTTTTATATTCTGTATCTGATAACTGAAGTATCTAACATCCTGGGGGCATCTGTATCTGTTGGCAGGCCTCTGCTTTCAAACTGCCAGAAAAAGCTCCCCATAACACATCATACTCCAGCTAGGATGCGAGAGGAAACTCTTTTGAAGGGTCTTGACTCAAAGCAGATGATTTTCTAGGCCATTCTTTCTTTCTCTGAAGGTGTAATCCTTTTGGAGATTTAGGTTTTATGCAGGTATCTCAGTTCAGTAGCCTACACTATAGCAGGTCCTCTCACAGAGCTATTAATCCCCAAAGCTCTAGATTCCTGGAGGTACATGCCTCCAGCCTCAGCTTTTTTGCTCCCTTTAAACACTGTAATTTTAGTCTCTAGGTTTTCTCTGTTCAGTTTGCCTTTGAGAATTTCCTTTACTTTCTTCAAAGCTCAGCAATGCATTTAAAAGTATGCTAAGTTCTTTTACCCTGTCTCTAGGTATTTTTTACTGCTTTAAAAGGCTTTACAGAATATCTATTCCACCATGCTTCCACAAATTCCAAATAAGCTATGAATTTTTTTTTTAAAGAAGATGTTGGGGGTAGGAGTTTATTAATTAATTTATTTATTTTTGCTGTGTTGGGTCTTCGTTTCTGTGCGAGGGCTTCCTCTAGTTGTGGCAAGCGGGGGCCACTCTTCATCGCGGTGCGCGGGCCTCTCACTATCGCAGCCTCTCTTGTTGCGGAGCACAAGCTCCAGAGGCGCAGGCTCAGTAGTTGTGGCTCACGGGCCTAGTTGCTCCGCGGCATGTGGGATCCTCCCAGACCAGGGCTCAAACCCGTGTCCCCTGCATTAGCAGGCAGATTCTCAACCACTGTGCCACCAGGGAAGCCCAGCTATGAATTTTTAGTACTAAAAGAACAGAATTAACATGTCATGCCTAAGCTTCAGTGGAACTCCTTCATTCGCCTTTTTTTTTTTTTTTTTTTACTTACCCGTGCAAAATCAAAATGGGGTTCATACTGTCCTCCAACTCCATAATTAGCTACCTGAAGGAGAGAAACAAAACATGAATGAAAGAACTATCAAGATTACTATTCAAAAAAACCTACGAGTCCCATTTTGGCCTCTTATATATCACGGTTAGGTACTTTTAAATAAATGAGAAGCACAGCATTTTTTAAATCAATACAGAGTTCCTAAAAAACCAAGGATGAAAAACTAAGGACAGCTACTATACGCTATTTTAGAACCTTAGTTAATACGCTTTTCTTTAGCAAATGTTTCGGGGGACATGCTTTTCCTTAATATATAAGAAACTAAAATCTGAATTTGAATTTTAGAATTAAAAATTTCTAGAATTAGAATTTCAATATTTTTATTATTAATTCTTACTAAACACTTTCCTTGGGAATTTAAATCAAGACTCATGTTTTCCAAAGCCCAAAATGCTGGCAAACTCCCAATCTACTTTAATGAAATCCAGTTTTCCTACATATTTTTTTTTCTCTACTTAGGTAAAAAAGGGAAGAAGTTAACACCAATTTAATTATTCCTGTTGGAAGGCCATGACAACTTCATTTGGATGTGACAATGCCCCAGCATGAAGCAGCAAAAGAAAGTAAGAGAAATATTTGGTCTGAGCTCAAGTTCCAGATTTCTTAGTTACAATGCAGTATATGTAACTTTGGATACAACCTCAGTTTTCTTATTTGTAAAATAAGGATAATGATACCTTCCTTAACTCCCTCCCTTCCATCCCAATATGACAAAATGCTAAGAAAATGAAAGGAGAGTGTAATTTAAAGAGCATTATTGATTAAATGAAATGAGTGCATAATTAAAAGTGTTGCCCACAGCAAAGTCCAAGTCCTATGTAAATTGTTATTACTGTGGATATTTTACTTCCTATGTTGTAGATGCCTTCGTTGGGTTGGATCAGACTATTAAGTTAGAAATATATCAAGTAGCCTGAAAGAGCCTGTGAAGGTTAGGCAGGTGAGAATAAATACAAATTAGGAAAGAAAAAGACACATCATAGTTTTTTTAAATAACCAAACGAGTACCAAGGAAGTTGTAGATGACCATGGAGTAAATAACTTAATATAAGCAAATTTAAATTCGGGAAGTCCTGTTTTGCACAGTTTCAAAATGCACAAATCTCAGATACCATGGTTTAGCTAACCCTGGACACCAGACCCCCAACAACACAGTGGACATTTCAGTTACCATGTTACATCATTAACTGAGTAACTGCATAAAGTGCAAACATTGCTACTAGCTCTTCAGTTCACAAATTACTATACAAATAACAGCTACATATCATGATCAATGACCAGTCATGTCACTTCTTTCAAAGTTTATCAGTGATTGGTCACTGCATATCTGTTATTCAGTTCATGCACAGACAGCAAAGCATGTAGTTATGCTGCCTCCTTATTTCCCAGTAAAAACCTATGTGATATTTTACAAAAACAGACAATTAGAAGAAGAAATTGGCCACCAAAGATACAGTACAGCAGAGAAATGGAAAGCATAATGCTGTAAGTGAAATTCAAATCAAATTTAAATGGACTTGGTTCCAGGACAAGATCGGGGAGTAGAAGGACCTGAGCTCAGCTCACCTTTCCTCTCGTGAAAACACCAAAATCACAACTAATGGCTGAAAAACCATCAACAAAAAAGACTGGAACTTACCAAAAAAGATATGCTACTTCCAAAGAAGAAGTCACAACAAGACAGTAGGAGGGATGCATTTGTGATACAAACAAATCCCGTAAGTGTTGAGTGGGTGACCCACAAACTGGAAAATATTTATATCACAGAGGTTCTCCCACAGGAGTGAAAGTTCTGAGCCCCACGTCAGGCTCCCCAGTCTGGGGGTCTGGCATTGAGAGGAGGAGCCCCCAGAGCATTTGGCTTTTAAGGCCAGCAGGGCTTGATCACAGGAACTCCCCAGTACTGGGGGAAACAGAAACTCCACTCTTGGAGGGCACACACAAGATCTTGTGTGCATGGGAACCCAGGGGAAAAAGCAGTGACTTCATATGAGCCAGGGTCAGACCTACCTGCTGGACTTGGAGGATCTCCTTGGGAGGTGGGGGTGGCTGTGGCTCACTATGGGGACAAGGACACCGGTGGCAGAGACACTGGGAGTACTCACTGGGGTGAGCTGCCCTAAAGGCTGCCACTTTGATGCCAAGACCTGGCCCCACCCAACAGCCCTTAGGCTCCAGTGCTGGGATACCCCAGGCCAAAAAACCAACAGGACAGAAACACAGGCAGACAGGCTGCTTAAGCCTTCCTGAGCCCACAGCCGCCTCTAAACACATCCCTTGACACGGTCCTGCCCACCAGAGGGACAAGACCCAGCTCTACCCACCAGTGGGCAGGCACCAGTCCTTCTCACTAAGAAGCCTGCACAAGCCTCTTAGACCAGTCTCATCCACTAGGGGGCAGACACCAGAAGCAAGAGGAACTACAATCCTGCAGCCTGTGGGACCTCAAACACAGAAAGTTAGACAAAATGAGACGGCAGAGGACAATGTTCCAGATGAAGGAACAAGATAAAACCCCAGAAGAACTAAGTGAAGTGGAGACAGGCAATCTACCTGAAAAAGAATTCAGAGTAATAGTAAAGATGATCCGAGATCTCAGAAAAAGAATGGAGGCACAGACCGAGAAGATACAAGAGCTAGAAGATGTAAAGAACAAACAAACAGAGATGAACAATACAATAACTGAAATGAAAACTACGCCAGAAGGAATCAATAGCCAAATAAATGAGGCAGAAGAATGGATAAGTGAGCTGGAAGACAGAATGGTGGAAATCACTGCTGTGGAAAGGAATAAAGAATGAAAAGAAATGAAGACAGTATAAAAGACCTCTGGGACAACATTAAATGCACCAACGTTCACATTATAGGGGGTCCCAGAAGGAGAAGAGAGAGAGAAAGGACCTTAGGAAATATTTGAGGAGATAGTAGGGGAAGACATCCCTAATATGGGAAAGGAAACAGTCACCCAAGTCCAGGAAGCAGAGGGTCCCATACAGGATAAACCCAAGGAGGGGCATGCTGAGACACATATTAATCATACCAACAAATATTAAAAAGAAAATATTAAAAGCAACAAGGGGAAAGCAACAAGTAACATACAAAGGAATCCCCATAAGGTTATCAGCTGATTTTTCAGCAGACACTCTTCAGGCCAGAAGGGAGTGGCACAATATATCTAAAGTGATGAAAAGGAAAGAACTACAGTCAAAAACACTCTACCCAGCAAGGCTCTTGTTCAGATTCAATGGAGAAATCTCAAGATTTACAGATAAGCAAAAGCTAAAAAGAACTCAGCACCACCAGAACAGCTTTACAACAAATGCTAAAGGAACTTCTCTAGGAAGAAAACAAAGGGCCACAACTAGAAACAAGAAAATTACGAAGGTATCACCTCACACTGGTCAGAATGGCCATCATCAAAAAGTCTACAAAGAATAAATGCTAAAGAGGGTGTGCAGAAAAGGGAACCCTCTTATGCTGTTGGTGGGAATGTAAATTGGTGGTGCCACTATGGAGAACAGTATGGAGGTTCCTTAAAAAAACTAAAAATAGAGCTACTGTATGATCCAGCAATCCCACTCCTGGGCACTTAGGAAGCAACCTAAATGTCCATCAACAGAGGAATAGATAAAGAAGATGTGGTACATGTATCAGTGGAATTTTACTCAGCCATAAAAAAAAGGTATGAAATAATGCCACTTGCAGCAACATGGATGGACCTAGAGACTGTCATACTAAATGAAGTCAGAGAAAGACAAACAGCATATGATCACTGTACATGGAATCTAAAAATGATACAAATGAACTTATTTACAAAACAGAAACAGACTGGCAGACTTCAGAAACAGACTTATGGTTACCAAGGGGAAAGGTCGGGGGGAGGATAAATTAGGAACTTGGGATTAACATATACACACTACTATATATAAAATAGATAACTAATAAGGACATACTGTATAGCACAGGGAAATCTACTTGGTACTCTGTGATAACCTATATGGGGAAAGAATCTGAAAAAGAATAGATATACATATATGTATAACTAAATCACTTTGCTGTACACCTGAAACTAACACAACATTGTAAATCAACTATACTCCAATACTAAAAAAACCCCTCATGCTGAGCCCCCCTCCTCCACCCCCCACCCCCCCCACCCCCGCCAAAAAAGAAATCAGACTTAAATGCAGACACAGAAGAAAAGGCTGACAAGGAAAATGCTTCTAACTTTTGCTGTTTGAGAAACTCTAGATATGCAGTCAGAGGAATGTGGTGAAGGTAAACTTACTAACATAAGGAAAGTGATCATGATGAAAAGGATGAAGAAGATGTCTTAGAGGAAGTGACTGGAAAAAAATCGACAATAAAAGATCCCTCAGAGATATTTAACAACATTGCAAGCACAAAGGATAAAATGTTGAAAGCCGATCCAAACTTAGAAGTATGACAATTTGCGAAGGAAGAGAAAAGATGCTCACTCTGTATCATAAGTTTCACAAATGAGATGAAGGAACATAAACTATTCTTGGTAAGTGTTTACAAAGAAAACACTGTAATCCTCAATATTTCTAATATTTTATAATACTGAGACAATTCAATAGAGAAGACTAGTTTTCAACAAATGATGCTGGGACGATTGGCTAACCACATGAAAAGAATGAAGTTGGACCTCTATCTTACACCATATATAAAAATTGACTCAAAATGGATCAAAGACCTGAATGTAAGAAAGAAAACCATAAAAATTGTAGGAAAAACCACAGGTGTAAATCTTTATGTCCTTGGATTAGGCAATGGTTTCTTAAACACCTTAAGCCAAAGCAACCAAAAAAAAGACCTATCAGACTTCATAGAAATTAAAAATATTTTGCCAAAGGACACCATCAAGAAAGTGAAAGACACACCACAGAACGGGAGAAAATATTTGCAACCCATACACCTAATATGGGTCAAGTATTCAGAACACATAAATCACACAACTCAACAATAAAAACAACCCAATAAAAAATAGGCAAAGGATTTGAATAAAAATTTTTTCAAAGATATAAAAATGGCTGGGGCTTCCATGGTGGCACTGTGGTTGAGAGTCTGCCTGCCAGTGCAGAGGACATGGGTTCAATCCCTGGTCCAGGAGGATCCCACATGCCATGTAGCAACTAAGCCCGTGCGCCACAACTACTAAGCCTGGCTCTAGAGCCCGTGAGCCACAACTGCTGAGCCCACGCACTAGAGCCCACGAGCCACAACTACTGAGCTTGCGTGCTGCAACTACTGAAGCCCACGCGCCTAGAGCCCATGCTCCTCAACAAAAGAAGCCACCGCAACGAGAAGCCCATGCACCACAATGAAGAGTAGCCCCTGCTCTCTGCAACTAGAGAAAGCCTACATGTAGCAACGAAGACTGAACAGAACCAAAAATAAATAAAATAAATAAAATTTTTAAAAAATGGCCAATAACTCATGAAAAGATACTCCACATCATTAGCCATCAGGGAAATGCAAATAAGAACCATGATGAGATAGCACTTCAAACATACCAGAATGACCTTAATAAAAAAACTGGACAAGAACAAATGTTGGCAAGGATGTGAAGAAAATGGAACCCTCATACATTGCCAATGGGATTGTAAAACAGTGCAGCCATTCTGGAAAAGTTTGGCAGTTCCTCAAATATTAAAGTTACCACATGACCCAGCAATTACATATGTAGGTTTATACCCAAGAGAAATTTAAATGACATTTGTACGAAAATTTGTAGACAAATAGCATTAGTCATAATAGCCAAGGAGTGGAAACAATCCAAAAGCCCTCCAACTGATAAATAAATAAAACGTGGTATATCCAAACAAGAGAATGTTAATATTATTCAGCCATGAAAAAGAATAAAGTGCTGATACATTCTACAACATGGATATACCTTAAAAACATTGTCAAATGAAATAAGCCAGATACACTAGGCCACATATTGTATTACTCCATTTATATGAAATATTTAGAATAGGCAAACTTACATAGAGAAGGTAGAGAAGTAGTTGCCAGGGGCACTAGGGAGGGGGAATGGAGAGTGACTACTTAACTGAGGTTTCTTTGGAGGTGATGAAAATAGTGTTGATGATTGTACAATCATGTGAATATTAAAATCAGGGTAAATTTTATGGTATGTGAATTATTTCTTACTAGAAAACAGAAAAAAATAATTTATTAAAAAAAAAAACTGCCATGGCCACCTGACAGGCCTAGGAATGAAAAAAAAAATCACAGTGTACTTAATAAATACTAGTGTTACATATTTTTCATTTCCCTATACATTTATACTCAACAGTAAGAGTTTTTAATGTCTTGACAAAAAATTTTAAAGGTCACAGAACAATTTTTCCTACTGATTATTAAGATCACTGTACATGGTTTCAGCTTATATATTCACTTTTACAGTCTCAAAGTATCATGCAAATTGAGTACTGCCTGTACAGTGACAGAAAAAATCTCATCTGAAGCATCTTTTGAAGAAGTGTAGGATGTGATTACCTACCTGTAATTCCTCTGCTGTGGAGACATCTAGTCCTGTGAGATCTTGTATTCTCATATTAATTCGAGACACCACAGGGTTTTCATAGCCAGAGAGCCAGGCACTAAAAACAAGAAAAAAATTATTAGTTTTACTGATAAAGTTTCAATACATGAAGACCAATAGCTGTCATTTAAAAAGCCCTAATATACAGGCCATTAAGGCTTTATCTATAGGCATTTACTTCATTTGCTTCTTTGATATGATTTTTTTTTTTTTTTTTTTTTTGCAGTACGCGGGCCTCTCACCATTGTGGCCTCTCCCGTTGCGGAGCACAGGCTCCGGACTCGCAGGCTCAGTGGCCGTGGCTCATGGGCCCAGCCGCTCCGTGGCATGTGGGATCTTCCCGGACCGGGACACGAACCCACGTCCCCTGCATCAGCAGGTGGACTCTCAACCACTGCCCCACCAGGGAAGCCCTTTGATACGATTTTTACTAATGATGTTGTAATTTTTAAAAGATGTTACATTCTACAGTTAGAGGTTGGAAAGGGAAAAAAACTAATATCATTTATTACTGAGTTTTTATGAAAACAGATGGATTAATGTAAGAAGACTATATAGGACTATCTACACTGAGAATTTTTTTAATTCTCGAAAAATACATACATCAAAATGAAAACAACTGTTCCTTCTAGATAAGGTATAGGAACTGGCCAAGGTGAAGGTCAGGGGTTTTAGCCTGATTTATATAATGCTAATGTTTTATAAGAAAAATTCATGTATTACTTGCCTAAATAAAAAAAGTTTTAAAAGGTACCCAACACACCCAGTAGGATAGCTATAACCAAAAAGGTGTTGGTGATGATGTGAAGAAATTAGAACCCTCATATATTGCCGGTAGGAATGTAAAATGGTGCAGCCACTTTGGAAAACACTTTGGCAGTTCCTCAAATTGCTAAACACAGAGTTACCATATGACCTAGCAATTCCACTCCTAGGTATATACCGAAGAGAAATTAAAATGTGTGGTCATACCAAAACTTGTACATAAGTATTCATAGTAGCATTATTAATAATGGCCAAAAAGTGGAAATAATACAAATGTCCATCAACTGACAGATACAAAAAATGTGATATATCCATAAGACAGATTATTGTGTCATGAAAAGGAAGTAATGATACATGCCACCACACGGATGAACCTTGAAACCATTATGTTAAGAAAGATAAGTCAGATACAAAAGGTCACACATTATGATTCCATTAATATGAAATGTCCAGAACAGGCAAATCAATACAGAAAGTAGATTAGTGGTTGCCACGAGAAGGCACTATTAAGGAATGACTCTTAATGGGTACAGGATTTTCTTTTGGGGTGGTGAAAATGTTCTGGAATTAGATAATGGTGATGACTGCAAAGCTAAAAAAGACTAAAAACCACTGAACTGTATACTTTAAAGGGTAATTTTATGGTATGGGAACTATAGCTCAATAACATGGCACAGCAAAATTCAGCTCTCTCCTTTACATATGCTTTTTCCCAGTCTATTAGACTTTTTCTTTCTTCACTTCTCTCATCAAGCTTTGGTCCATCATTTCAACAGTATTCTTTTTTTGCGGGGGGGGGGGGAGCCACGTCATGCAGCTTGCAGGATCTTCGTTCCCCAACCAGGGATCGAACCCGTGCCCCCTGCAGTGGAAGCGTGGAGTCCTAACCACTGGACCGCCAGAGAATTCCCTCAACAGCATCCTTGACTAAAAGCCTAAACTCACCTGTCTGGCAAAAAAACACAAGCCTGATGAATTTCTTTTCTCCAAGCTTATACCTATAACACCAAATCGTATTGGAAAAAGTCATGAGATAGGGCAGATATGTTCCACTAAAAATTCATGAACACTGGGACCTCCTTGGTGGCACAGTGGTTAAGAATCCGCCTGCCGGGCTTCCCTGGTGGCGCAGTGGTTAGGAATCTGCCTGCCAATGCAGGGGTCATGGGTTCAAGCCCTGGTCCGGGAAGATCCCACATGCTGTGGAACAACTAAGCCCATGCGCCGCAGCTACTGAGCCTGTGCTCTACAGCCTGTGAGCCACAACTACTGAGCCAGTGTGCCACAACTACTGAAGCCCGCGCGCCTAGAGCCTGAGCTCCGCAACAAGAGAAGCCACCACAATGAGAAGCCAAAGCACCACAATGAAGAGTAGCCCCTGCTCGCTGAAACTAAAGAAAGCCCACACACAGCAAAAAAGACCCAATGCAGCCAAAAGTAAATAAATAAAATAAAATTAAAAAAAAAAATAAAAAAGAATCCGCCTGCCAATGCAGGGGACACGGGTTCAAGCCCTGGTCCAGGAAGATCCCACATGCCGTGGAGCAACTAAGCCCTGTGCACCACAGCTACTGAGCCTGCGCTCTATAGCCCGCGAACCACAACTACTGAACCTGCGGGCTCCAATTACTGAAGCCCGTGCTCCACACCAAGAGAAGCCACTGCAATGAGAAGCCCGCACACCACAATGAAGAGCAGCCCCGGCTCAAAGCAACTAGAGAAAGCCCACGAGCGGCAACGAGACCCAAGACAGCCAAAAACAACAAAACAAAACAATCATGAACACTAACTCCAAATGGGCCTTACTCTCGCCTCTATTCTGAACCCCAACCCACCTCAGACTCCTTCACTCAGTGGATTACATATCTCCTATGTCACAGATAAAATAGAAACCATACAATCTTTTCCTTATACATAGTTCATTCTAGTTCATTCCAGTTCCAAGAGGAAATTTCTCTCCATTATCTAAGGCCAATCCTCTGCCTTAGATTCTATTATCTCCTGCCATTTTAGGAACCATAAATCATTGATGAGCCCTTCTCTCTCTCATATAATCAACATCTCTTCTCAATAATTCCTCCCACAGCTTTTAACAGGGCTTAAGACTTTCCCATTAAATAAATAAGCAAAAATTTTAAATTCTTTCCCTCAATTCTTTCTCTCTCCAGCCACCAATTTCTTTCTCCTCCATCTTCAAGTCAACCTTTTCACTGACTCCTCACTTCTCAATCCATTCCAATTTAGCTTTAGTCCCCATCACTCCATCAAAACTGCTCTTGCTAATATCTCACCCATAACCCTACTATGCTCCTAAATCTAACAAGATTTTCCCATTCTCATAGTATTTGCTCTTTTAGTAACATTTCAGAATGTTCATCCTTCTTGAAACTCTCCTCCTGACTCATTCATTCTCCAGGTATTCCTTTAGTCTCTCTGGATGTTCCATCCTGGTCTCCCTGACAGCCTCTCACACTGTATTTTGTCTTTCTCCCAGTGCCCCAGCAGCACTTATTCAACAATGTTTCTTCTTGTCCTAAGGCTAGTGCACATGCTCATCTCTACCCAGAGTATTCTTCTGCTTAACTTTGCAAATTTAAGGCTTTGGATTATCATTTTAGTTGTCTCTTCTTCAGAGAAGCCTTCCTTGACTCCTCCCTGTGCCAGACCAGGTTTTTGTTTTGTTTTGTTTTTGGAACAGTAAGAGGGAAAAGTTTTTAACTAATCACATGAAATTGACATGACATGCTATTATAAGTAAAGGAAGATAAATAATACTGTTACAAAATTTACATTTCTCACATCCCTTTCAGAGGAAAATGCATTAGGATTCCTCTTGATCTGATGGACTGATTTCCGTAAAATTGTTTTTTTTTTGATAGTAAATAACAGTATATTTTCTCAGACTGCTAAGAAGTGGTCAGAAAGGCAACTATAAAATCTATAATGAAAACAACTGACAGGATTAGGGCTGTTTCATGAAATACTAAGAACTATATCTCTTTTTTGGCTGTTAAATCAATGCACCTTTTCACTGGTAAAGCAATTGTTTGCTGTACCACAGAAAAGGTGCACTGATTTAAAGATCTTCTTCTTAAGTAATATACATTCAATTGTTCAAAACTGAAGTGAGTTTTCTTTCTAATGTTGCCCTCTTTTGGAGAACAAGCAAATATCTTTGTCTTTTGTATATAGTTAGGCAAATATTGTGAAATGCAACTCTTGTGATCTAAATTTTATTCCCTCACAATTAAACGGGGGCAATTAATTATTATTAGGAATAAGCCTTTGAAACACTTCCAGCTTTTAAAACAGCAAGGCTTCTGAATAACTTCTCAAAACTAGCTTTCCATTTTGGTGCATGACCTGATACCTGACACATTTGATCTGTATTTTAGTCATTTCTTCTAATATCTACACTTTGCCTTCAATAAGGGTTAGTGTTGTGGTTTCAAACAATTTTTACATATAATAGAGTAAGTTTTCATTTCACCGAACTGAGTTTTTCCACTCATGTACCTGTGAAAGGTAATTTGAGCACACACATATTTGCATACATATTTGTGTGTATACATATACATGTTTTAAAGTAAGTCACTTTTACCATTAAAATAAAGCTAGACAACAGGGAAACTACGAGGAACAGTTTGTCTTCCTTAGAAATCCTTTTCTAGGCTGAGAAGGGCAAGTACAATTTGCTGAAGGATTTGATGAAGCTCTAGTCTTTTCATCATGTGTTAATCCCACACTGTCATGTCTTATCACCACAGCTACATACATATCCACTTCCTCAGTAGCACTAGCCTCGAGGTGTAATCTTATCATAAACAGGACATTGCTGACCAAGCACTCAATACTGTTTGTAATCATTCAGCAACTCATTCTCCACTTTGCCCAATATTGGTATCAAAGTAACACTGACAACTCACCAATATCTTCCTCTGTACACTGCCCAAAATAGATATACACGTTCATTCAAGCTTCTCCATTTCCTAACTGCTGGAGCTACATCTTCAAAGAATGCTACTTTCATGCACCCAGCTGTGAATGCTGCCCGCCACGCCACGTAGCCCTGAAGTTATTTCAGTACCAAGGTCTTTTGGTCCAGAGACATTTGCCAGCACACATTATCTACCACAGCACGGACCATCTATTTTGCGTCATCCACTCCATTTCCCAGATGCTGTAGGGATCAGAATACCCCAACCCCATGGGAATCCTCTTCAGCCTGTTTCCCCAAAAGACTGAGGTCCTGGGACTTCCCTGATGGTCCAGTGGGTAAGACTCCACACTCCCAATGCCGGGGGCCCAGGTTCGATCCCTGGTTGGGGAACTAGATCCCGCATGCATGCTGCAACTAAGAGTTTGCATGCCACAACTAAGAAGTCCACATGAAGCAACTAAGAGTCTGCATACTGCAACTAAGAAGCGCGCATGCCGCAACTAAAGATCCCACATGCTGCAAACTAAAGATCCCACATGCTGCAACTAAGACCCAGCACAGCCAAAATAAATAAATAAATATTAAAAATTTTGAGGTCCTGCTGGCACTCCTCTTCTTTCCAAGAGGAAAGAAGTATCTTTGTCTCTTTGTTAAGATACTCAATGTTTTCTTTGATGTAAAGAAATTGTTCTTCACAAAACTAATCAAGTGGTACCTTTAATATCTAATGGATCACGGTGACTTTGGTGGGCAGCTACTGGATGCTACTATGAGAATCACCCTATATTGGGAGGTGGGAGAGTAGTGGCACCTGTGCCTGCAGAACGATCGTGGGCGTCTCACAGCCCTCCGTTAATCTCAGGGTTGGCAACTACCTGCAACCTGAAGCACATCAGGGAGACGCTACCTCCATGCACCTGGAAGTGGAGAAGGCAGCCACTCCAATATGTTTTTATAGTACTACATATCCTTCCTTTGTGGCATTTATAACAATTGTACATTAATTTGTTATTTGATTAAGGTAAGACATCTTCATTCAACTACTAGTTCCAAATACATATAAATTCTGCCTGGTTTTGCTCACCACTATATCCATAGTGCCTGGCACACAGTAGATGCTCAATAAATATTTGCTGAATGAATGAATCCTGAAGATGTCTTAGAACTAATCCAAGATTTATTTTACTTTACCATAAGTATCTGTCTGATGATCTCATGCAAATTTATAGGGATTGGCCAAGTAGAATTCCTCTATGTCACAGAAATAGGAAGGATCCAAGAATTTTATTGTTATAAAGGATGTAGCTGATAAACACACTAAGAACTTATTTCTTCCAATTCTGACCAAGTTCCTGGTAGAACTAATCTCGTATGTCAATGTACCTTTTTTGCCTGGCAACAATTTCATAGATTTTTGAATTTTATAAGCAACCAACTACTGACTTGATTTTTATAGATAACTGCAACACAAGATTGGCAAGTGTTCTAATAAAGTTTCAAACTAAATACATCTTGATAAAATAACTGTTCCTATTTCATCCTGGAACCTATCACCCAAGAGAACCTGGTCTTCTGACATCTTCAACTTTCTTCTCTGCTACCACCAATACTTAAGCATCTATTCTTACATTTTTCTCTTGTACTTTGGTAGAAGCATTGTCCTTCAGCCTTTCAGAGGCTAGAGCATCTATCTATGCTTTTGAATCTACCTTTTCCATAGGCCTTACTCCAGCAGTTATTGCCTCCCTTTCTATCTTTAATCTTTTCCTTGCTTACTAACTCTTCAGACTGAAGTCTCCTGTTATCAAGAACACATTTACTTTTGCCATTTTAGCAAATTATCATTCCAATCTTTTACTTTTATAGTTTTAAAATTATGGAAGCAAGAAATGCTTGTTATATTCAACAAATGGTTCAGGGACACTGGATAACCATATGCAAAACAAAGAAGATGGACCCCTACCTCACACCATAATAAAAAAATTAACTCAGAAGGGATTAAAGACCTAAATATATAAGCTAACATTACAAAACTTTTAGAAAAAAAATTGGCATACGGTTTAGCTATGACCTCAAAAGTACAAGCAGCAACAACAAAAATAAACAGGACATCATCAAAATAAAACGTTTGTGCCTCAAAAGACATGAATTTCAGAACAGCATTATTCATAATAGCCAAAAAAGTAGAAATAACCCAAATATCTATCAACAGATAAGATAGATACAAGGTGGCATATCCATACAAAAGAATGTTGTTCAGCCATACCTTGAAAACATGCCAAGTGAGAAGCCAGACACTAAAAGTCCGTGTAGTATATAAAAAATATCCAGAAGAGGCAAATCCATAATGACAGAAAGCAGCTTAGTGGTTGCCCAGGGCTGGGGCAGGGAGAGGATTATGGATTAAGTGGTTATGGCTAAGGAGTATAATGAAAATGTTCTAAAATTAATTGTGGTGATGGATGCACAAGTCTCTGCATATACTAAAAATGACTGACTTGTACACTTCAAATGGGTGAATCAATAAAGCTATTTTTTAAAGAAATACTTATTATAAAAATTTCAAACAGGGTGCCACAGTGGTTAAGAATCCACCTTCCAATGCTGGGGACACAGGTTCAACCCCTGGTCGGAAAACTAAGATCCCACATGCCGTGGGGCAACTAAGCCAGCACACTCCAACTACTGAGCCTGCGCACCACAACTACAGAGAAGCCCGCGTGCCTCAAATACAGAACCCACGCTCTCTGGAGCCCACACACCACAACTAGAAAGCCCGTGCGCAACAACTATTGAGCCTGCATGCTCTGGTGCCCATGCACCACAACTAGAGAGAAACCCACACGACACAACGAAGAGGCCCCGCGCTGCAACGAGAGACTCCACGTGCCGCAACTAAGACCCAACGCAGCCAAAAATAAAATTAAACAAAATTTTAAAATTTTCGAACAGTATAAAAGTGTATGAAGTTCCTTTCCTAGTCCCACTCCTCACAGGTAAACAGTATTAACAAATAGATATGTATCCTCTCAACAGTTTCCCCCGTGTATAAACAAACATACAGAGAGAATTAAAAAAAAAAAGAATCCACCCTTCAATCTTTCACCATAATATACACATACACTTTCTCCCCCTGAAAATACTTCTGACATCTTTCCTAGTCAATACACATAGCACTGCCTCATTTTTAAAAAATTACTGTGGTTAAACAATACACAACATAAAATTAACTACTTTAACCATTTTTTAAAATATGGTAAAATACACATAAAATTAACCACTTTAACCATTTTTAAGTGTACAATTCAGTGGTGTTAAGTACACTCACAAGGTCACACAACCATCACCACTATCTATTTCCAAAACTTTTTCTTCATCCCAAACTGAAACTCTGTACCCATTAAATAATAATGTGCCATTTCCCTCTCCTCCCAGCCCCTGGTAACCTCTAATACACTTTTTGTCTGTATGAATTTGCCTATTCTAGGTACCCCCGTAAGTAGAATCATACCATATTTGTCCTTTTGTACCTGGCTTATTTCACTTAGTATAATGTCCTCAAAGTTCATCCATGTCATATAGCATGTATCAGAATTTCATTCCTTTTTAAGGCTGAATATAGTCCATAATTTGTTTATACCACATTTTGTTTAACCATTCATCTATTAATGGATACGTGGGTTGCCTCCACCTGTTGACTACTGTGAATAATGCTGTTATGAACATGGGTGTACAAGTAATCTGTTTGAGTCCCTTCTTTCAATTTTTGGGGGTATATACCTAGAAGTGGAATTTCTGCATCATATCATAATACTATGTTTGACTTTGTGAGGAACTGCCAGCCTGTTTTCCAAAGCAACTGTAACACTTTACATTTCCATTCCTCATTGTTTTTTAAACTACTGCTTTTCTTTTTAAAATAAAATACCTTTAATTTCAAAATGACCACGAAGGTCAGTCAATAAAGCACTGGTTAAATAAGGTTGTTTCTAATTTTTCTCTAGTACAAACAATATTGTAACAGAAATTTCTGTATATCTTTGCATACTTATGGGAATATCTCTGTAGGACAAATTCCTAGATGTGGAACTGCTAGATGACTTTTACATTTTTTTTTTTTTTCCGGTATGCGGGCCTCTCACTGCTGTGGCCTCTCCCGCTGCGGAGCACAGGCTCCGGACGCGCAGGCCCAGCGGCCACGGCTCACAGGCCCCCAGCCGCTCCGCGGCATGTGGGATCCTCCCGGACCGGGGCACGAACCCGCATTCCCCGCATCGGCAGGCGGACTCTCAACCACTGCGCCACCAGGGAAGCCCCGACTTTTACATTTTGATAAATGTCAAATTGCCCTCCAAAAAAGTTTCAGTGATTTATGCTTCTATCAACTGTTTATGAGAGTGCCCATTTCATAAAATCCTTGCCAGTATCAATCTTTTCAATCTTTGCCAATCTTAGAGGCAAAAATATTTTAATTTTTTAACTTTTTAAAAAAAGTTTTGATCTGCACTTCTTGTTATATCACAAATGATCTCAATAGAAGGTTTGAGGCTTAGCAGTTAAGCCTCAGATGAGAGAAAGTCATTGATAACTGCAGCTTAAATATAAACTTATCTTAACTGTGGTTCTGCCATAGTCATTAGAGAGGAAAATGAGTTCTACATAGGAAGTTATTTCACTTAATTTGACTTTTACATGAAAACCTCTCCAAAATATACTAAGATTTTCCTAAGCTGGGGAACTCCATATGTTTAAAACATTTTATTCATCTAGATCCCACCCTTAAAGCATTACTGCTAATCTGTCTTCAACAACATTATTGTAGACCTACCGGGTAGTTGAAGAAATTAGCTCTGAGTTGTTTTAACACTGCTAAAAATTCAGTGGAGACAATGATACTGTAATATGTTAACTGTCTATTCTTTAGGATCTGGAAGTCTTACTCCTACATTAAATTAAGTAATCGGAAATCAACATTCTTTCTTCTAGTACTCAGTGCTTTAACTGAGTTAGAATGTAAAGTTATAATATTTACTATAACAGGAAAAAAAATCATTTGAACAACATTCTTTATCTTTTGTAAAATTATAATTGCAAATGTCAACTAAGTTTTACAGTGTTTTTTCCACAAAACATAATTTAGTGCCAGGAAAAAAACAGAATTCTTTCTCCAGATAATTTTATATATGTGTCCTTTTTTTCCATTAATAACTAGATAACCCAAAATATATTTCTTTTGTTCTTAATGACAGGAACCTGAGAGCTACGTTGTACATGCAGAGTAACACTGCAATATGTTTTTTTCATTTCTAATGAATTTCTACTGTTAAAAAATCTTTATTATTCTTTTAATATATGCTTTTAAAAATATCACTGGAATGCTTTATTTAAATAAGGAGAAACATTCTCACACTGCATGACTATATTTCTAATACTAAGGAAGGCATGCTCAAGCAAACAGACACCATTTTGGAGGTTTTGAAGATTGTTATAAAACCTCCAAAGGAAATATGATTAATATAATTTGAATGCCACTATGTGATTTTTTGCAAAGGCAAAAGATAATTCAGGGCCCAAAGTGCCAATTACAGAGGGCAAAACTTTCAATAATTCTCCTCTAAGTGCTTAATAGTTAACAAAGAAAGGTTAATCATCCACACTGGGAATTTATCCAGTCCCTTTGGTTCTTAGTGGGACAATTATACAACACTATAGATCTATCCATTTCAGTTATCTCAATCTGAGAACCACTGTTCTACCCAACAGAAGGCAATGCTGTTGTTAAAAGTTATGCCAATTTGGACTTCCCTGGTGGCACAGTGGTTAAGAATCCACCTGCCAGGCTTCCCTGGTGGCGCAGTGGTTGAGTGTCCACCTGCCAATGCAGGGGACACGGGTTCGTGCCCCGGTCCGGGAAGATCCCACATGCCGCAGAGCAGCTGGGCCCCGTGAGCCATGGCCACCTGGCCTGCGTGTCCAGAGCCTGTGCTCCGCAACGGGAGAGGCCACAACAGTGAGAGGCCCGCGTACCACAAAAAAAAAAAAAAAAAAAAAAGAATCCACCTGCCAATGCAGGGGACGCGGGTTCCAGCCCTGGTCTGGGAAGATCCCACATGCCACTGAGCAACTAAGCCTGTGCACCACAACTAGTGAGCCTGCGCTCCAGAGCCTACAAGCCACAACTACTGAGCTCGCGTGTCACAATTACTGAAGCCCGCGCGCTTAGAGCCCATGCTCCACAAGAGAAGCCACCGCAATGAGAAGCCCGCGCACCGCAACAAAAAGTAGACCCTGTTCACCACAACTAGAGAAAAGCCTGTGTGCAGCAACAAAGACCCTACACAGCCAAAAATAAATTATTTTAAAATTATTCATTAAAAAAAATTATTACACTTAAAAAAAATCTGATTATCATTCAAAGCTATTTGCGTGGGGGTGGGATGGCAGTGGGATGAATTGGGAGATTGGGATTGACATCTATACACTAATATGTATAAAATAGATAACTAATAAGAACCTGCTGTATAAAAAATAGAATTAAATTAAAAAAAACAAAGCTATTTGCATTGATCTCTATATTGTAAAAATATTAATATATGTTTACACTGTATTTGCTCCTTAACATGGGGTAAATTAAATCTTAAGCATAATAAAATATCATACTGTAGGAAATATGTACTTGAAAGTAAAAAAAATGAAATCACTTCCAAGAAGTGATTCTGATTCCACCAGAATCAAAGAAGCTTTTTCTATCACACTAAGTAGACTGTTTATTTGCATATCTCATTATTTATGTTGCTTTAATTGGACTTATAAGCTCAAATAACTAAACTGTCTTCTCAGAGCATATAACTGAATGTTTACCTCTCAAAAACTAAAATTCCATTTCTTTGATTTAGTCAAAATTATTAGCTTCTCCATTAACAAGTCGTAGTAAATTTTTTTTTTAAATATTGGAAAAGACAAAAAATGATTTGCCAGAAGTTCACAGACAGTCAATAAAGTAAATAAAAACTTTATGTTTTTAAACAGTAATGAATTTCCACACATACTTTGCCCAAGGAAAATTCTATTTGCTAGAACACTGGAACATATTTTTACTTCCACAGATGATGATGCAATCACTTAAGAAATTTCTCAAAATACAGATATTTGAAATTCCCTTCTGACCCTTTCAAAATACAGATGTTCCCAGAGTAAAAGGGATCACATTAACTGACATCAGTACACATAAACTCTTTCTGCTATTTTGCGTTTGAGATGCCTTCTTCAGAGGCATAAAATATGAAGGAAACAGAAAACACTCATTTATTACACTTGTAAAATCTTCAAAATTCAGATTTACAGTGATGGGTAGAAAATGTCTTGACATAGCTATTAAATTTCCAAAACAGTAGAAACTTTTAATTTGTTAAAATATGAAATGTATTAGATATTTTATGGAGCAAATTCCTTCTTTAACAGTTAAGAGCTCTCTCTCAAAATATATATTTTATTTTTAAAAGGGCTGATGAACAATTTTCCTTAAGAGCAAAGATGAAAATCACTGTGCTGTGGAACTCTTCTTTTTACTATGTTGTTTTGAACACAAACACACACCCACACTGCATACTTTGCCAAGCCTGGGTGAATTTATTGTAGTGTTACTCAGTCTTCTAATGCTTCTAATGCTACTGGCTAAATATCTTCTGCTATTATAAATAATATGAAGCATGGTTGGGCCTTTCTCAAAAATCCAATAAAATTGCTTCTCAGAGCTATAAAATTATAATATTTAAAAAATAAGTTCAAAATATTTAGAGGTATTTAGTTCCTAAGAGAGAAAAAATGTTTGTAGACCACCTTTCTGAGAGTAATTTATTTTGACTTGTTGGTAAAAGCCCAATGACTCTGTCAGCTGAATATTTTGTCAAAAGGTCTATTGTTTATATAGAAAATTTCCAAAAATGATTTCTAGAACATTAAGTTCATAAAATTTTGTTTTAAATGATTCCTAAAAACAGCAAAATCTGGAAAATTTAGATACTTACTAGGTTTATGACAGTAAAAATGCCTAGCATCATGTAATCTCTGATAAAATATACAATGGATTTAGTTATTTTATTAAAAATAGATAACGGCTTCATTTTTTTAGACATGAATAAGGTTCTGTAAAATGGAAAATTAGCTTATTCAAAACGAGGGTTAATTACTATGCACAGGAGCATTATAAACCATGGCTCAACATGTCTATCCAAATTAGTTACTGCAAATCCTTACCTTGTATTAGTGTTACTAAAATCAAAATCACATTATAGGAATGTGATTAGGGGCAAGGGGACAGGTAGTGGTATAGGGCAAACAGTTAGGAGACCAGAATATGTGTGTGGGGATGCTGGAGGTTAATATGTGAAGGACATAAAGCTTTGCCTAAAAACAGTAATTAAGAAAATGAAATCAATGCATTCTGTCTAGCCTTTATAGTACTTTTGCTATGACTCATAGCAACAATGTTAACTTTTTTTGTTTGAGTGCCTAAGACAGTTGTTAAAATCTATGTACTCCTTTGCACAATTTTTAGTTGACAAATGAAATTTTTCATCGTAAGAGTTTCAAAGGATTTAATTCTGTCATACTGAAAACAGTGGTAATTTCTGAAAAATGATTACTTGTTTTATGTATCCAGTGGACTCTAAATACCATAATGATTTTATGCCCACCATCATCCACTTTAAAAAATATACATTAATGAAGCATTTTTTAAAAACTTGGAAATTTTACATTATTCTATTCTTTTTTTCCTTGAACTTGCATTTTCATTCCATTTTTATATTAAAACAGTGATTCTCAACAGGGGTAGAGAGGTGGAGTTCCCAGGCATGGTGGTGGGAATTTTGCCTGCCAGGGTACATTTGGCAATGTCTGAAGACATTTTTGATTGTCACAACTGGGATGATGGGTGCTTCTGGCATCCAGTGGGCACTAGAGATGCTGCTAAACATCCTATGAGGCTCAGGTCAGTCAACAAACAACAATCATCTGATACAAAATGTCAATAGTGTTGAGGTTGAGAAGCCCTGCCCTAGAGTGATATATTTCTATGACCAAAAGTCTTTTATTCATCACATTATACTTCTCTACAAGAAAAATATTTATGTAAACTGATAAAAATATAAATTTCCTATAACATAAAGCCCTAAGTGTTAAAAAAAAAAAAGTCTCCTAGAATGGGTTATTACAATTATAATTAGTATACATTAAAGAACATGATTAAACAATCATCATCAAATATAAAAAGTGAAAATATATTAAAAGATTCCTAATTAATGGATAAAAGCTTATTCTGTTATTTTCAATTAGGTATTGTATCTGTGAATAAATATTGCTACAATGAGACGGAATTCAGCTCAATGATACTTCTATTTTCATTTTTATGAGAGCTGAGAAAACTTTATGTAAATAAGTAGATGGAAAAGGAGTTCTGTTGAAATAATGTCACTTATTTTGTAAGCTCCTATATGTTATATACACTAATAAGTTACATAGTGACCTTTTATTAAAAATTATTTCAGTGATCTATCAGCCAATAACTTAAGGAGATTCTCTTAAATATTGTTAAAAGCAAAGAATTTGAAACCAACTGACTTGCAGAGGATTTGTTAGGTAATCCTTCAAGGCATTCATTTTCTCACTACCTACTGAGTAACCCAGAGATTTTTCAACCCCTGCTTTACTACAGAGACCAAATTAGGCCTTGTTCAATGAAGACTCTTTGGGAACTTCCCTTACTTTAATATGAGAACACAGCTTCACTTATCAGGTAGGGTTTGGGATATCTCAGCAGGCATTTTAAAATCTAGTAATTTCTATTAACTGCCCCATAACCACGTCCATCATGAAAAGTCAGGCACGGGTGTCATCAAATACCTATGCCTAATACCCTAGTTCTTAGAAATCATATGATGGGTTTTATGAAAATTAGATTCTCAAGAAAGAAAATAGTCCAAATATGACTAAAATTCTTCCCATTACTCCCTTACCTCTTAGATACTCTGTACTGTGCTGTGGTCAATTTTCCAGTCTCAGGGTCATGTACTGTAGCTCGGCTCAGCTACAAAAAAAGAGAAAGGACAAGGACTTACTCACGTAGCAGGCAATTTGGGGCTTTTGTTTTATTTTGTTTTGCCAAGCCACAGGTGATTGGAAGGGTTCAGATTGGTATGGATGGTAGGTAATGGTTTCGAATCAGCAAAAACATTTAGAAACGTGGCAATAAGAAAAGCCACTTGCAAATCAAGAGAAAATGGGTTGACAGATTTTTGTTGTAGATTGTCCTTTCACTTTTTTTTTTAAAAATCATTTGAAGCTCTATGTAAATTTTTTATAGCACTGGGTTTCACAGGTGCTTTCTCAGATCTAGAAGTTTAATGTTCTTTAAATTATTTGACAAAAGAATAATTAGTGGTCTCTTTAAATTCATTTTTTAAAACTCTCACCAAGCTATAACTGTTGTTAAATCTCTCTGGTGAAGTAAAAGGCAACTAAACTCAGAAGTAATAGCATTTGAAAGACTGAGATCTGAAGCATAACTCTGTTCTTTCCATTGCCAGCTTTTAAGTCAGCAAGTTTTTTAAAATAAAAACTCCAACAGGAGAAATAGATTACTCCAAAATGACAATGTTATTTTATAAGATGCATGAACAAATGCCAATACAATCATCATGAAGAATGATGTGAATTCACCACAGCATTTATGAATATGAGAGAACTACATAAACAAAGACTACTCCCAGATTAATCCAGGCTGCTGCTTTCTTTCCCCCCCTCTTTGGCAAGAAAAAGGAAAAAGAAAACAAGTATAAAAGCCATTTCCTGGATATCTGATTCCTAACCTGAAGAGCGATGCAAAGCATATTAATTCCCTAAAAATAACAGACCAATTAAATATTAAAAACAGAACTTCTAGTTAAAGGGAAAGACCTGTGAAACACAAAGCAGTTTATCCATGCGTAAAAATAGGTGGTGACTTGACTGGAGACTGAAAATGACCTACTTCCCTTAAATGAATAATTCCTGTAGGATGTACAAAACACTCATTAGAGGGCAAAATATGCAGCATACACATCTCTTACCTTTTGCTAATTCTGTAATGTACCGTCTCCAAGTCTCCTGTTATTGGGTTTGAAATGGTGGCTCGCCTCAGCTGTGAAGCCAACCATCAAAATAGTTGCATTATAAAAAAAAAAAAAAAAAAAGAATCACATTTATCCAATCAGTCAGAATTCTGGGATTTTTTTTTTACAAAGGAGGCTAAAAAGAGAAAATAATTCCATAGACTTCCAGTCACCTGTGTTTAGCCTTGAAAGCCTGTTGATTTTTAAATATTTTACATTTTTAAAAGTTCTTTAAAATTTTTTGTTTTTGTTTTGTGTGAATGGAGGGTACACAAACAAAAGAGACTGGAAATTAAATTTCTTTCAATGGTCAGAGGACGTGAAGTGAGGAAAAGAAATTTCTAAAATTTGAAGTCTCATTTATAGTTATAAGAATGGCTATTTGCAGTTAATAATCCATTCCAAACTTTTTAATTTTTTCGGTGATGGAAATGTTTGCAAAGATAATGTTCAAAATTTGTTTCAAGGTCATCTTTTCTTCCTGCAAGATATTTACTCATATATTTCACATAAACAGTGAAATAATCTTGGATGAGCACAAAGACAGATGAAAAGAACTCATAAATGTTAAGAAACAGAAAGAGATGACAGCCAAGATAATGATTTTAAACTTTTTTCTAAAAATGAAGGATGATTCAGATGTTAACAAAAGAGTATAAAATTTTTATTGCCATTGAATTACTTGATCAAATAATCCAACTGAGGCATCCACTTTGAAGATTGAGGCCTCCAAACCCAGAAATATAAGACTTGATCTCCAAGCTGAAATGAACTCCTAATAAATATTCTACCAAGGTAATTTTGGTTTACTGACCACAAACAGTGAACTAAAATCCAAAAGAGAATGACAGAATATGATGTGATTATAAGTGGCATTCTGCTTAAGAGATTTATAAGAACTCCCTTGGACAACATCCATACATATTAGACTCGTCCTTTCCATTTAAAATGTAATCTTTAGTAAAAAACAAAAAGTACCCATTTGGAAAAGTAGTAAAACTTAACAACAACAACAACAACAATTCTGACTTCAAGTTTATTCTACAGTACAGATATCCAGACAACTCAACTTTTATGATATAACATGGAACAGCAAACTGTGGTCCATGAGCCAAATTCATCCAGCCACCTGCTTTTAGAAATAAACTTTCATTGGAATATAGCCACGTTCATTTATGTATTTTCTATGGCTGCTTTTGCACTGCAACAGCAGGGGTGAGTAGTTATATAACAGGCTATACAGCCTGCAAAACATAAAAAATATTCACTATCTGGACCTTTACAGAAAAATTTGCCAACTCCTGTGTAATAATTGAGCAAAAATATTCCTAGTGTTTATTTAACAATCCCTTTATGAAAATGATGGCGGTTTGTATTTTACTATCAATAAGACCAAACAGATCTTAAGAACAAGCTGATGGAAGGCAAGAGCATAAAGGGCAGTCTTTCTCACACCCCCACAAAAGAAGAATTTCTATGCTAAACACTAAGTTTATAGGATTGTGTTTACAATAAATTGTTTTTCTTATTAAGATAAATGACGTGGGTTGAAGTCAGAAAACTATGATGTCCTTATTTCAGATTAGCAAGATGTTTGTACCCAGCTATATCCTTCTAGTAATAATGTACCTAAACAGGAATAAAAGTACTTCAAGTATTATTTCAGATAAAACTATAGAAGATATAAAAAGTTGGTCTTTGATTAGTCTCTGAGATTAAAGGGCTCCAAAGTACATAGAAAACTTTTTCAGGAAGGTACTGAAACACAAATTTTTCAAGTGTGAATAAAAATCTCATCTATGATTTTCATAAATAAGTGCTTAAAACCCAGTTGCAAGGTATGTTATTTGTGTTGATAACAGAGAACAACTGGTACAGAGCTTAGTTAATGCCATTAGTTTGCAACAACAATATCTAAAACTATCTATGGGCTTATTGCCATGTCAATTATATTTTTATAATCTTGCAAAGGAAAAAACTGAAACGCCAGTAGAGTAAATTGAGGAGAGAAAAAAAGAAAAAAATTATTTACCCTTGGTTTTGCTAGATCTTTAACAATTTCAATTTCTGCATCAGAAATAATATCATGGAAGCGAATAATACGAGGCTTGTCCCACTCATCCTCCTGTTTGGCTGGAGCCAGAATAAATTTAGGATTCCGGTTTCCATCATGGTAGCGGCAAAAGAGTTTTTTCTGTCTCCGAGGAGTCTAAACATAAAGTTAAAAATATTATAAATATATTAGAGTAATAATATTTTTGATGCTTGTTCCTATGAAGATAAGAAACAATAATCATGCTAGTGTATACACAGAGTATCTGAGGAAGAACACACAAAAGAAACAGTACCCTGCAAATATTCTGCATCAAATGGGACCTTCAGGATTTTAAAAGTTTTATTAATGATTATTTTCTGGAAGAGATGGTAGGCCTTAAATTTTTAAAAGGTGAGGTTTCTCTTTAACTCCTCTCATCAAAATAAAGTTCAGGCATTGTAAATATGAAAGAAATAATAAAATATTTATAGAAATATGAAATGAATGGCCAGCACTGCTCCAAACTTCACAAGGTAACCGGGAAGCACTCAGAAAGTGTCTAAAAGAAAAAAAAAAAAGAAAACAAAACAAAACCTAACCAGGTTTTCCTAAATACCTCCCAATTTTAAAAAAATTTAAGGGATTTTTTTTTTTAAAGTAAAGAAGAAAATGGGTAGCTCTGAAAAAGAGAAAATAAGTTATTAAACAAAGAAGCCAGGTGCTTTTACTAGCAGGTATTAAAGACAGAGTGGTCAACAAAACAAATAAAGGTTCCTTTCAATCATCTATGTATTATATTAACTAAATAAGTTATTCCATTGCTGATTCTTCTCTTGATTAAACAAGTATTTCATATTATGAGGTAGGAATAATATTAGTTTTGGTTTTAATTATTAACTACACAAAAACAAATAATGATTCATGTTTATTCTTGTACTTTATTTACCTAGAATCAAATCCAAGGTTTTATATCAAATAAGCTTTTTATATGATGATGAGATGAATTTAACTATTCTGAGAAAAAGGATGCTCCTTTGACCTGGGGCAGAGTTGACGTGTGTGTGTTACATCAACAAACTGGCAAATTAACAGACTTCTGTTTTTATATCTGTAGTTCTATTTTGCTCTCTTCTTTAAGAGATTCTAAGGGCAATAAAAAATATCTGCTTACTATTGGAAATCTGAACACTGACTAGATATTTGATGATATTATGGAACTACTATGAATACTGTGATACTGGAAATACCATGATAATGGTATTGTGGTTATTTTTTAAGAGTCCTTATCTTTAAAAGACACACTAAAATATTTAGATGTGAAATTTTAAAAAAATGTTTCATGAGTCTAATTTGTATTTACTTATTAGCTCCCAAAGCGAAAGTAAACATGTTCTTCTGGGAATCCACAAACTTATCAAAAATGTCAACATAAATATGATCTACTTATTTGCTGTTACAGGTTAGGCTGTCAACAGTGAGTCATCAAATACCAGGAAGTCATCAACATAAAAACGTAAAACCCAGCTTCAGTTTATCAGTAGTAGAGAAAAAGGTAAACACTATTCAAATGTTTTCACTTAAAAGTACTCACTTCAAAAATTCACTAACTCCTTCTACGTATGCCCGCATTCAGCTGAACACTAGTACCACATGATATTCCTTAAATAAGGATTCCATGATCAATTAATGTTGAGAAACAAAGTATATCCTATCCATAATGCATATTATCATAAAAAGGATCTGAAAAGTCCTAAAGCTGAACAAAAACTATGTTCCCCACGCTTGAACTTTATTATTTTTGGCCTATTACCTATTAAGTATCCTGAAGCACTGGTAATCTGAGTACGAATACATAAATATAGATATACAATAAACAAAGAGATATTTATAGACATGTTTTAGTATTTTAAAGAATAACTGTTAAAGCCAAAATCTGTTTAAAGTCTTTGTGCATTTTTTTTTTTTTTGTGGTATGCGGGCCTCTCACCGTTGTGGCCTCTCCCGTCGCGGAGCAAAGGCTCCGGACGCGCAGGCTCAGCGGCCATGGCTCACAGGCCTAGCCGCGCCGCGGGATGTGGGATCTTCCCGGACCGAGGCACGAACCCGTGTCCCCTGCTTCGGCAGGCGGACTCTCAACCACTGCGCCACCAGGGAAGCCCAAGAATTAGATAATTTAAGGGAAGTGATAAAGTTTTTTCTTATATCTTAATGCAAAAGAGATTTCAGCAATCTTAAATAGAAATAATATACCATTCTAAACCACCCTATGAAACAGTGGATTTATCTATACAGTGATCTCTTTTGGTTCTGCTCCTAGTCAACCTTGACAGGATTGCCTAGTGAAATGTTTTTGTCTATTTAAGAAATATTAAAAATGCACAAAGGGCTTCCCTGGTGGCGCAGTGGTTGAGAGTCCGCCTGCCGATGCAGGGGACACGGGTTCGTGTCCCGGTCCGGGAAGATCCCATGTCCCGCGGAGCGGCTGGGCCCGTGAGCCATGGCCGCTGAGCCTGCGTGTCCGGAGCCTGTGCTCTGCAACGGGAGAGGCCACAACGGTGAGAGGCCAGTGGACCGCAAAAAAAAAAAAAAAAAAAAAAAAAAAAATTATCTGATTCTTCACCTTAAAAAGCCTGTTTTAATCTATGAAAAGGGTAATAATTACCAAAAACGCACTGTAATGGTATATGATTCACAAGTTTTGTTTTAAAGCTATTTTACTAAGGGTTGGAGCATACCAAGTGTGACACCTATAATAAAGTGATGTGGCATACTGTAATACTTTATCAATAATTCTGATTTTTATCACAAATTTTAAAAATAAAAGAATTCTGAATCTCTCTAGAACTATGTACAAACACGCACACACATCCACTTCCACACACACACAATTGGCTTTTCCACTTTACCATTTTGATACCCTCCCCACGGCACAGCATTTCGTACTTCTGTCTCTCTGGCAGGTAATCCGCAGCAACCCCTTTTTTCTTCGGTGTGGTTTTCTGATCAGATTGGTCATCTGAAGCAGACTTATTGGCATCTTTTTCTTTAGCCATTATATACTCAAAATATTTTAAGTTACCATTAGCTCTCTGATGTTCAGGATCTATTAGAAAAGAAAGAAAGCATGTCTATGAGTAAGCTTACAGTTGTTCAAGCATCAGAATACAACAATATACAAATTGAGGAATATATAAATTTACCTTCCAAACCAGGATGCTTTTGAGAGTGAAAGGAGGCACTAATGAAAATTATTATACCAAAACAATAGGTATAAACCTGTACTGCCCAAAGCACATCAAGACATATATTCACCCTCTACAAAAAGAGTTCTGGAGATGGAATCAGCCATTTATTTCAAAGTAGCAATTACCGCTTCTACTTTGAGAATGTTCCATGTGAGAAGTTACTAATCAGCTTTGATGTCAAATGAATTTTAAAGTATTACTTATTACACTTATTTGAAGCAATGGAAAAGATTTTTCTGAGATTGAAATGTAATGACCATGAGGAAGACAAGGTATACAGTTCAAAAGCAACCTTTACCGCAGACACATTATAAACGCAGAACACAGTCTACTTCTGAGGGCTGAGTGGACTTCCGTCCCAAAATTCTAAGTGAGATGGAAAAGAGAAACTAAAAATATAATTTTCAAATAAACCAGAATCCACTAACTGCCTTGGAATTGCTAGTCATAATTGTTAGCTATCTTTTAGTAGGGGAAAGGAGGACTACTCCACCCATCCAGGAGAAAAAAAATCCAAACCACCAGACACACACAAATGAAAAAGACAGAACAGAACACAGAAATTTCACTTGTGACATTAATTGAAGTGTTTAAAAAATCTAGCCTTAGATTTGTAAAATACTTCCTCTTTGAGAAACTGCTCATAATATATGTTGTGATACACACAATATGAGTCTACTTTTGTAAAAGAAAGGGAAAAGGGGGGAGGGGGTATACTACGAGGAAACAAAAAAAATTGGTGGGTATCTCTGAGTGATTGGCTCTGAGCGATGACTATTCTGTATTTTTTTCTACAATGAATGAAGTATTTTTTAAGTCAGGAGGAAAAATATCACTAAAAAATACTGGGGAAAAAAGGGTAATTGGATTAATATCTCAATTTATTAATTCACTCAACTAAGAAATAACCTAATTATCAAAAGCTTATTTTCAGGGCTTCCCTGGGCGCAGTGGTTTAGAGTCCGCCTGCCGATGCAGGGGACACGGGTTCGTGCCTCGGTCTGGGAAGATCCCACATGCCGCGGAGCAGCTAGGCCCGTGAGCCGTGGCCGCTAAGCATGCGCTTCCAGAGCCTGTGCTCCACAACGGGAGAGGCCACAGCAGTGAGAGGCCCGCATACCGCAAAAAAAAAAAAAAAAAAAAAGCTTATTTTCAGATGACCAATGTTTTTGAACTGTTCAACTCTCCTAATATACACATATTTACCTATTCATAAAAAGAATTTTTTTTAAGTTTTAAAGCTTCATTATATACCAAAGACCACATGAATTTTTTTAGCATACAACTCCACCACAGATTCTGAGTTAGTAGGTCTGGTATGGAGATCAAGGAATTTTCATTTCTAACAAGTATCCAAGTTAATTCTGATGCATGTGGCCCCTGGCTCATACTTACAGAAATACTATATCTCTGTTCAAAACACTAGTGGTAAAATCTTCATACGATATCATATTTTCCTAACATTTGAATATGACAATCAAATATATTTCCAGTCTATTTATTTCTATGAAAGAATTTCAACCAGAGGATATAAAATGGAAAATCTCATGCATGTGCCCTCAGGACCACAAAACTTAAGGACTGAGAGACTGATTTCCCATAAATGCCTGATTTTCAGAAAACTGATAATATTGGAATTTTCTTAAATTACAGGGAATTGGTCAAGGGTTGCCTCATATCAATCTTAGGAAATGTTGCTTATGGTTTCCAGGGGCATGAACAAGAAATCACCGAAGTTGAGCTGGTGTTAAAAGTAAGCTGAGGGCTTCCCTGGTGGCGCAGTGGTTGAGAGTCCGCCTGCCAATGCAGGGGACACGGGTTCGTGCCCCGGTCCGGGAAGATCCCATATGCTGCGGAGCGGCTGGGCCCGTGAGCCATGGCCGCTGAGCCTGCGCGTCCGGAGCCTGTGCTCCGCAACGGGAGAGGCCACAGCAGTGAGAGGCCCGCGTACCATCAAAAAAAAAAAAAAAAAAAAAAAAAGTAAGCTGAATTGAGCTTTGTTTGTATGACTGGACTGGTTTTATCTGCTTAGGGAATGTTCAACGCTAGTCCCCATTTGTTTTTGATTTGAACAGACTCTAACTGAACTTTCCCCTGTTTACATTCCCTGCCCATAAACACAGCCTACCCCAATCCCTCAACGGACTCACCTGTAGCTTCCTACATTTTGCAGGTCCTGAATGCAATTCCTCTGCTATTACTAAACTCATGTTTTTGACAATTTTGAGTTTGCCTCATTTTACCTTTTTATTTAGGTTGACATTTCAAATCACTATTTCTGAATATGAAATGCAATAAACCAAAAACTTCCTTCAAAGAACACCAGTCAATATTTAATATGGCAACAGGGTAAACAAATATTTTTGACTGAGTTAGCTAGGTTAGGTCCAATTTTGAAATTCCTGAAGAGTACAGAGCAGAGAAACACAGCTACTGTTGTAGTACTATTAGGTGAGAAAGACCAGTTGCCATTTATTTAGAGGATAAACAGAAAGATAAAGTATGTCTGACAGATGAGCTCCTGACTCGCGACAAATAAAAAGTACCAAAGCTATATGACAAATATATACAGTCACACATAATTATAATTAGTATATCTATATATCGACCAATACATCTTTAACCTTGAATTAGGCCAAATTAACATACCTAGTTCAAGAAGCTTCTTTGTGAGCAAAAGTGCTTTATCCAGGTCTCCCTGCTGGTACACTGCATAGCTCAAATAATCTAGAACAGAGACTTTATCAATTGTAGAAACCTCGCCTTCATCCAGTTGCCTTAGTGCTTGTTCCATCCACAGTTCTGTATGGTAATAATCTGCTTCTGTGTAGGCCACTTTGCCCAACTCAAAACAGTCCTCAACTGTTAGAAATGATTTGTGTTTTACTCCTATGGAAACAAAATACAGAGAACTTTAGGAATCTTAATACTATTATATACTTATTTAGGACTACACAGCTTTCAAAGTACTATCTCCCTCTCATTTGAACCTCACAACAACCTTCTGAGGTAGAAAAAGCAGGAATTATCCTAAGTTTATAAACAAAGGAACAACCTACAAGGTAGTGAAACATGGCAAGGATCACACAGCTGATAGGTAACGTAGGACCTATAGAACCCGAGACTTCAATTATCAGCCATCATACCAAAATGAAGCATCAATTAAGTTGAAGCACGCAATTTTCCAACACAGCGGGAATCACCATATGAGATATATCTAACTCTTAACCAACAATCTGGGCAAGGGATAAACGGACAGGAAGAGAGACAAACCTGTCAATTGATTCTTTCCCCTCTTCCCTTCCCCTACAGTAACCCTTTTCAAAAGCACTAATGGTATGTAATTTACATACCATAAAGTTCACCCAGTTAAAGAATCCAATAGTTTTTAGTATATTCACAGAGTTGTACAACCATCACCATAATCTAATTTTAGATCATTTTCATCACCCCAAAAAGAAACTCTGTAACCTTAAGCAGTCACTACCCATCATCTCCCCTTTCCTGCCCTATCCCTACACACCACTAATCTACTTTCTGTATCTGTAGGTTTGCCTATTCTGGCTATCTCACATAAATGGAACCACACAACATATGGTCTTCTGTGACTGGACTCCTTCACTCAGCATAATGTTTTCAAGGTTCTTTTTATTGCCAAATACTAGTCCATTGGGATAGACTACATTTTGCTTATCAGTTGATGGACATTTGAGTTGTTTCCACTTTTTTGGCTTTTATTAATAATGCTACTGTGAACATTCATGTACAAGTTTTTCTGTGGACACATTTTTTCATTACTCTTGAGTATATGTAGCAGTGGAATTGCTGGGTCTTATGTCAACTCTATGCTTAACATTTTCAGAAACTGCCAAACTGTTTTCTAAAGTGGCTGCACCTTTTTACAATCCTACCAGCAATGTATGAGGGTTCTGATTTCTCTACATCCTCACCAGTACTTGTTATTGTCCACCTTTATTATAGCCATTGTGGGTATGATGTAGTATTTCATCGTGGTTTTTAAATTTTATTTCCCTAAATGATGTTGAGCATCTTTTCACATGTTTATTGGCCATCTGTATATCATCTTTGGAAAAATGTCTATTCAAATCCTTTTGCCCATTTAAAAATTTGGTTACTTGTCTTTTTATTATTGACTATTTGTTTCAAATATTGTACAATTACCATTACTTTCATAAGAATAAGGAAAAATAGAGAAAGAACTATAGAAAGAAATAAATGTAAAAAATATACTCTGAATGATAGCAACCATATAACACTGCATTTTTATAAACAGTAAATCAGGTGAGTTAAGTGGAGACTTTAAGAGCCTGAGTATTTTATGTTTTTTGTGTATACCATGTTAAGTAAGCAACAGAGAGAAAATTACATCTGGACCACATATTCTGGGGTGGTGGGGAGGGAATTGCTTCTGATATAAAACACAGTTGACCCCTGAACAACAAGGGTTTGAACTGCATGAGTCCACTTATACGTGGATTTTTTTCAATAAATACATGTATGTACTGTAAATGTATTTTTTCTTCCTTACGATTTTATTAATAACATTTTCTTTTCTCTAGCTTACTTTATTGTAAAAAATACAGTATATAATACATGTAACATACAAAATATGTGTTAATCAACTGTTTAAATTATCAGTAAGCCTTCCAGTCAGCAGTAGTCTATTGGTAGTTAAGTTTTGGGAGAGTCAAAATAGACACGCAGATTTTCAACTGCTCAGGGGGGTCAGCACCCCTAACCCCAGCATTGTTCAAGGGTCGACCCTACCTAGAAATGCTGAATTAAATGTAACAATTATCCATTTGTACTATGGCCAAGTTCACAGGAATTAAGCAAATTTCTTAGGGCCAAAACCAAAAAGGAACTTGAAACCTGTAGAGGTAAGCAGAGGATGAAGCTGCATCTCCTCTGGAGGCAGTCACTAGATCAGAATACTAGAAGCTTGATTTTTAACCACCAAGAAAGGGACAAGAGATAAAGCCTCAGGCCCATGCAAAGTGACAAAGCAGACCCTTGAAGAACTACATCTTGAATGGGAGAATGAACTAGAAAAAAAACTCTGTCAGCTGGCAAAGAGAAACAACAAAAGAACTTGTTTTTCTCAGTCTTCACTGCAGGTAGGTGAAAAACAATCCCTTAGAACTCCACAGGCACGCTTTCAGGGAGGTTTTCATTTCAAACATATGCTATCTCCATGGTCTGGAAAACTAAAGCCAAGAATTTAACTTAAAGTAGTCGTAGGTTGGTAATGCAATAGGACAACTGGCAGAAGCAACATTTATACTCTGCAAAATGCACCCTCACCTCAGGTTTTGCAATATTCCAACACACAATCTGAAGAAATGCATACAATCCAAAATCACAAAGCACGTGATCAAACAAGCCACTATGAGCAAAATTAGCAAAAACTATTAAAAACCAGTATTAGACAGTCTTCAGATGTTGGTGTTATCAGATTAAGAATACAAAACAACTATGATTAAAATGTTTAAAGAATTTTTTAAAAAACAGAAAATATGAACATGTAAGATACCCTAAAAAGACCAGGCAGATTTGAGTGGGGGGAAGAAATAGAACTTCCAGAAATTAAAAATATTATCAATGAAATAAAGACATATTGGTCAGGTTAAACAGCAAGTTAGACACACAAAAAAAAAGAGAATAATAAACGAAGAAGTGAGAACTGAATAAATTACCATGGGATAAACTACCCAGGATGCAGCAGAGAGGAGGAATACATATGAAGTTCTAGTTAAAAGACAAGGAAGAAAAAATAAGAAGACAGAAGACAACAGCATGTGTCAGAAGAAGACAAGAGAATGTGGAAAAGGCACTATTTAAAGAAATATTGGTGGACAATATTCTAGCATTAGAATACATGAAACTTCAGATTCAGGAAGCATAGAGAATAATAAGCCAAACAAAGTACATGCAAGGGCTTCTTAAGGATTTGTTTCAAGGAGGAAGAAAACAATTCCAAAAGAGAAGTCTGAGGTACCCAAAAAAAAAAAAAAAAAAAGATAACCAAAGAAATTGGTATACATTTAAAGAAAAGTGAGCCATCAGATTGGCAAAAATCTCAAAGTTTGAAATTTTTTGTGATGCTGTGGGGAAATAGGCACTCTCATATATTGCTGCTAGAAATACAAAATGACAGAACCATTATGAGGGGAAACTGGGACAATGTTAGCAAAATTTCCTATGTATTTCCTCTTTGATTCAATGGCATCACTTCTAGAAAAAATATCCCAAAGATCACTTAGCAAAAAAACAAAATAATATATGCACAAGGTTAATGCAAGTATTATTTTTATAAAAGCAAAAGACTGCAAACAAACCAGATGTCCATCAAGAGGCGCCCAGTTAAATAAACTATGGTAACTCCACAAAACAGAGTAACATGCAGCTGTAAAAAGAAATGAGGAGGATTTCTATATAGGATATGAAGTACTATCTAGAACATATCAATAAATTAAAATGCCAAAGTACAGGAAGTATTTATACCATGCTGCCTTCTGTGCTGACGTTGAAAGGAATATATACACATTTGCTTATATTTTCAAAAAGAAACAGTGGAAATGAAAAAGCTAATAAAGTGGTAGTTACATATAGGAAGAAGAAAGGAACAGGTTGAGGAGTACAGAAATGAAAGTGAGACTTCTGTCAGTGGACCTTATTAGTATAGTTTGGACTTTGAAAGAAGATAAAAAGTTCTGCATGACTAAAACTAATATGAGAGAAATGGTGAAGGTGGTCAAAAGGTACAAACTCCCAGTATATGATAAATAAGTCCTGGGGATGTAATGTATAGCATAGTGACTATGGTTAATAATACTGTATTCTATATTTAAAAGTTGCTGGAAGAGTAGATCTTAAAGGTCCTCATCATAAGAAAAAATTTTTTTGTAACTATGTGTGATGGTGGATGTTAACTAAACATCTTGTGGTGATCATCTCACAATACGTACATATCCACGTCATGTTGTACACCCAAAACTAATACAATGTTATATGTCAATTATGTCTCAATTTTTAAAAAGTTTATTTGGGCACCTCTTAAATAAAACATTAATAACAGCATTTTGCAGTTTTAGTTCTCACAGGCTTTTAGCTCATTTGATTCTCATGGCAATCCAATGAAAAAGGTATTATGTCAGACCTCAAAATGGATACTGCCCACTATGCTAGTTACAGTTTCATGTTCCTCTATTGGACAATGTGTCATCATGTTTCATTTGTCAACACATTTCTAAATATAACAGAAACCAAAACAATATAAAGTTTTTGAACAACAGAAGAGGACAAAGATACGATATGAATTAAAAACTGAGCCTGTGATAAATTTGCTTTCAGTGAGAAAGATGTAGAAGAAGCAGGAGGAGGAAAAGGAGGAGGGGAGAAAGAAAAAGAAAATTTTTTCCAACTTTTGATACCAACGTTCAAACAATAAATGTGAGACTCACAGTGGTTTAATGTTAATGTCAAAATATCTTATCTCCTATACCAAGTTTTCTGACCTAAATAAACAAAGAGATAGCATGTTCATGGATTAGAAAATTATCTTTTTAAAATGACAGTGCTGCCCAAATTCTCCCCAAGATTCAAAACAACCCTAATAAAATTTCCTACAGGCATTTTTGTAGAAACTGACAAGCTGATCCTAAGATTTATATGGAAATCCAAAGAATTTAGAATAGCCAAAGCAATTTTAACGAAGAACATAGTTGGAGGACTTAGTCACAAGTGTTCGCAAGTATGTGAAGGAACTGAAACTCTCATACACTGATGACCAGAGTATAAAATGGTACAACAATTTGGTGGTTTCTTCAAAATTAAATATATACCTACCATGCAACCCAGAGAATTCACTTCTAGGTATTTAACCAAAAGAAACGTATGTCTGATATGTCTGATAACATCACAAAGGAAACTGGTAGAAAAAGGAATACAATGGTGTTTTCCTTAATAACTTCTGATTGACTATACTTCAACAAGGCAGTAAATTGGCTAAAACCAGACTTAGCTATAACCTATCCAATGGTGTCAACATTTTTTTTTTTTAAGTGCTAGCAGAAAAGGAGTTCATGAGAAATAAATTAAGAGGAAATAAAGGGCTTCCCTGGTGGCGCAGTGGTTGAGAGTCCGCCTGCCAATGCAGGGGACACAGGTTTGTGCCCTGGTCCGGGAAGATCCCACATGCCGCGGAGCGGCTGGGCCCGTGAGCCATGGCCGCTGAGCCTGCGCATCTGGAGCCTCTGCTCCACAACGGGAGAGGCCACAACAGTGAGAGGCCCGCATACCGCAAAAAAAAAAAAAAAAAAAAAAAAAGAGGAAATAAAATCATGGGCACATTTTGCTAGTGATCAGACATTCACTGTCTAGGGCATAGCATGCCCTGGTCTGAGGATATGACCTGTTACATTCTAGTACCAAGCACAGTCCTAGCATGGAGATGTATGCACTGGAGGATCACATGGACCAATACAATTAAATATTCAAATCATACAACTACCTCCATTCACTATTTTTTTTTTTTTTGCCTCCTGTTAGTCACTTATGGATAGTAACTGATTATCAGTGTACTACTAAAATGAAGATGAAGATCCATACTTTGACAGTTACTAACTCTCTACTCCACACTCTAATCTAGAAAAGGATACCAAGAAACTAACTTATTAATAGTTTAACATGACACAATTTCAGAAACAAAAGAAACATACTGAATTTTGACTCTCCTATTATTTTTCAGTTATGAGAACTGGAATACAGTTCTAAGATGAGCTTACAAAGCAGTAATTAAGAATGTTTTTTCTCAGGGACATACAAAAGGCACAAGAGGAGAGTATGCCATTAATACCCGTAGAGAGCACCAGAAATATTTTTTACATGACCTGATATCCTGGCAACATTATCTGAAAGCACAATGGGGATAGTAGAGTATCTTTAGCTATTCTGCCTTGGTAGTTAAAGTATCTCTGGTTATCTTACCTATTGATCTATTCACAATTATCAAAGGCAAAATGCCTAGGAATTGTATTAAAGAAGGAAATGAAAATGAAAATGAAGTGATGTAGCATTTGAAAGGGAAGGCTGCTTCCAAAATAGAGAACATGAAAAGAAAAAGTAAATGGACAAGAAGACAAAGAAAATGAGATAAGGAAAGTGATGTTGGCAGAAAAAGACTATAAAAAACTTTCATGCAAAGCACAAATAGAATTTGATGAGAAAAAAGAATAAGCTGCAAATTCCTTTGGTTCAAAGGAAGTGGCACGGATGACTGATGTTAGCCCGTCAAACCGAATGTAGTAACCCAAATTTACAGTTAAAACTAACACCAAAAAGAGTCCTTTTAATTTATTATCACAATATAAACTATAATATAGGAAAATAGGAATAGGAAATAAAATAGTATAGGAAAATTTACTTAGAAATACGTTTTTTTGTGGCTCATCCATAAACTGGGAGATTTAATTTAAAAATTCTTACACTATTATTTATAGGAACATTTAGTGGACAAAACCTTGATTTGTAAGGGACAAATATGTTTAAAATGCATACACTTGGGAAGTTGACGTCTTGCATCAGAGGCACTATGGTACACTCATAGCTGAGTGCACTCCAGAGATGTGCAGAGAATCTACTGCTTGGTGTAGTTAACCTTATCAGCTAACCAAGACAGTGATGCAAATGACCAAGAAGAACCTTCAACTTCCACCTGAAGTAAATCAAATTTTATATATAAGACATTTTCTATCCAAAAAGAAAAGTGTAGGGGACACACAGTTTTGAGGGCATTAGCCCGCTGTGGTACCCCCCTTTGCCTGGCAAAGCAATAAAGCTATTCTTTTCTACTTCACCGCCCCCCCACCAAAAGTGTAATATCTCCGGAAGCTAAAAATCTACTCAACAAATCAGGGTTAGGAACAACCTGAAACTAAAGGAACAGTGTATATGAACTGTAAAGGCATCATTAATGCTAAAATCCATTTAACTTATCAGATTTTATATTAAAATATCAAGAAAGCATTTCAAAAGGTAGGCCCAAAAAGGAGAAAGAAACAGACAAAATTAATCAAGGAGTTACATGGCATCAATATAAATCCACTGAAATAAGCATTTCTCTGATTTTGGGGGGAGGGCAATTAAAAAAAACAAATCATCCTTCCCCCTACCCTCATCCCTATCGCTTCACACCTCAACTGCTATAATTTTAAATCTGACAAAGCCAAGTGTTGGCAAGGGTATGAAGAAATGGGAACTCCCATACATTGTGGGTGAGAGTATTAATTGGTACATCTGCTCTGGAGAACAATCTGGCCACATCTAGTAAAGTTTGAGAAGCTTATATCCAAGAGAAACTCTTTTATGTGTGTAATAGACACAAGAAGACATAAAGATGTCTGTTGAACCTTGGTCCTGCAAAAAACTGGAAATAACCTAAGCTACCACTATCACCTCTTACTTAATTTTTACAACAGCCTCCTCCCTGATTTCTTTGTCCCTACCCCCAGATCTGAATCCATTCTGCAGCCAGAATGATATTTCTAAAATGAAAATCATATAACTTCCCTGTTTAAAACTTTTCAATAGCTTCTCATTGCACTCAGAACACTTCAAACTCCTCCACATGACTTACAAAGTTCATCAGGAGATGGCTTCTGCTTACCTATCTAGCCTCATCTCTCACTACTCTCACAAAACCAACTCCCTCCCACTGTTCATGCACTCACCCCTTGAACAAACTACTTGTTAGATATCTGATATAAAATGCTCTCTCCTCTCTGGCCTATATATATGTTCTGTTTGGAATATTTTTCTCATGCCCACTATTTCCCCCCTCCCCCAATTTCCTAGCTAATTCCTTGTCCATTACATCTCAATTTTAAAAAATATCCTGTATTCCAGGAAGTCTTACTTTATGCCTCTCTCTTCTCAAGTCCAAAATTAAGTTTTCTCCTATGTGCTCCCACAGTATCCTAAGTTATCTGCATCTAGGCATTCATCATACCATATCATAAGATAAGTATCCTAAGGGCAAAAGCACTGTTACTCATTATCACATCCCTAGTACTTAACATAATGATTATTATGTTAAGTAGATATTAAATAAACATTAAATAGTTAATATCTATTAAACAAATTGATGTTTTAAACCAGAGGTGAACTAAAAAACATAAGGCAGGACTTCCCTCGTGGCGCAGTGGATAAGACTCCATACTCCCAATGCCAGGAGCCCAGGTTCAATCCCTGGTCAGGGAACTAGATCCCACATGCATGCTTCAACTAAGAGTTTGCATGCCACAACTAAGGAGCTGACGAGCCACAACTAAGGAGCCTGCAAGCCACAACTAAGGAGCCTGTGAGCTGCAACTAAGGAGCCAACACACCACAACTAAGGAGCTGCTTACCGGAACTAAGACCTGGTGCAACCAAATTAATTAATTAATTAATTTAAAAAACCAAACAAAACAAAGTTGTGATCTTCAGAAGTGTTATAATGTACCATATTAGTAGAAACAGAAAATAAAATTTGCAAATTTGTACTTTTTTGGAAGTCCAACTTGATGAAATTACATTGCAGCTTAAAGGAAATTTTATTTAATATTATACCATGGTTAGTTTTTCCACTTGATACTTCACTGCAAATTTAGGAAAATGAGCAAGAAAAACACCTTAACAAGTAACTCATCCCACTATATTTTCTTAAGGAGAAAATCAATTTCAGTATGATGACAGAGGTAATATATTTTATTTCTCTAGTTGATAATGACAAGAAGGTAGTAATGGGGTAAGCCACACACTCACAGAAAAAGTGAGAGATGGCAAAAGTAAATTATCGTGTGAAGTTAGATATTAGTAACACAAGTAAAACTGGAAAACTTCAAATTTTGCAGAAATTAAACAACACACTCTTTAACAACTAATGGATCAAAGAAGAAATCACAGGGAAAATTCGAAAATACTTAAAGACAAATGAAAATGAAAACACAAAATACCAAAACTTATGGGACACAATGAAAGCAGAGCTAAGGGAGAAATTTATAGTTATAACGCTTATATTAAAAAACAAGAAAGATCTCAAATCAACAACCTAAAAGCTAGAAAAACAAGGACAAACTTAACCCAAAGCTAGCAGAAGAAAGGAAATATTAAAGGAGAAGTAAAAGAAAAACAATAGAGAAAATTAATGAAAACAAAAGATGGTTCTTTGAAAAGAATTTTGTCAACAAAATTGACAATCCTTTAGCTACATGGACTAAGAAAAAAAGATTCAAATTACTAAAATCAGAAATAAAAGTGGGGATACTACTATTGATTCTACAGAAATACAAAAGATTATAAGAGAGTTCTATGAAAAACTGTACACCAACAAATTGAATAACCTAGATGAAATGGACAGATTCCTAAAAACACAAAACCTACCAAGACTTAGAAAAAAATAGAAAATCTGAATAGACCTATAGCTCGTAAGGAGACAATCAGTAATTGAAAGTCTCCTGACAAAAGAAAAGCCCTGGACCTAATGGCTTCACCAGAGAATTCTACCAAACATTTAAAGAAGAACTAATACCAATCCTTCTCAAACTTTTCAAAAGGAGAGGAAAGAATACTTCCTATCTCATTCTATGAGGCCAGCATTATCCTTTATACCAAAGCCAGAAAAAGACACTACAAGAAAACTACAGACCAATATCACTTATGAACACTGATGTAAAAATCCTCAACAAAATACTAGCAAACAGAATTCAGCAGCATAAAATATTAAAATGATTATACACCATGACCAAGTAGAACTTATTCCTGGAATGCAAGGATGTTTCAACATATGAATATCGATCAATGTAATGCACCACATTAACGGAATAAAGGAAAAAAATACGATCATCTCAATTCATGCAGAAAAAACAATTGACAAAATTCAGTATTCTTTCATGATAAAAGACACTCAACAAACTAGGAATAGAAGGAAACTACCTTAATATAATAAAAGATATATTTGAAAAACCCACTCAATGGTCAAAGACTGAAAGCTTTTCCCTTGAGATCAAGAACAAGAACAAGGATGCCCACTTTCGCCACTTCTATTCAACTTAGTACTTGGAAGTTCTAGCCAGGGCAACTAGGCAAGAACAAGCTCAAAGGTGCCCAAACTGGAAAGGAAGAAGTAAAATGATCTCTGTTCACAGATAACATTATCTTTTTTCTGCCACACTGCACTGCTTGTGGGATCTGAGTTCCCCAACCAGGGATTGAACCTGCACCCTCGGCAGTGAAAGCATGGAGTCCTAAGCACTGGACCACCAGGGAATACCCAGCAGATAAAATTATCTTAGGTTAGAAAATCCTAAGGATTCCACAAAAAACTTGTTAGAACTAATAAATGAATTCAGCCAAGTAGCAGGATGCAAAGACAACACAGAAAAATCAGTTGCATTTCTATGTACCAATAATGAACAATCTAAAAGAAAATTACTAAAAGAAGTCTAAGCATAACATACTTAGGAATTAACTTAACCAAGGAGATGAAAGACATACAGTGAAAAACTACAAAAAAACTGCTGAAAGACAACATAAATAAATGGAAAACACATCCCATGTTCATGGATTGGAAGACCATGATTCATGGATTGTTAAAATGTTAATACTACCCAAAGCAATCTACAGATTCAACACAATCTCTATCAAAATACTAAAAACAGAAACAGAAAAACCCATCCTAAAATTCATACGGAATCTCAAGGGACCCAGAATAACCAAAACAATCTTAAAAAAGAAGAACAAAACCAGAAGACTCACACCTCCTAATTTCAAAACTTACTACAAAGCTACAATAATCAAATAGTGTGTTATCAGCATAAAGACAGACTTACAGACTAATGGAATACAGAGGCAGAAGTAAACCTTTGTATATATGGTCAAATGATTTTTGACAAGCATGGCAAGACCATTCAATGGGGAAAGGATGGTCTTTTCAACAAATGGTGCTGGGAGAACCGAATATCCACATGCAAAAGAATGAAGTTGAACCCTTACCTAATACCACATGTAAAAATTAACTCAAAATAAATCAAGGACCTAAATATAACACCTAAAACAATAAAACTCTTAGAAGAAAACATAGGACAAAAGCTTTATAACATTGGATTGGGCAATGATTTCTTGTATATGACCCTAAAGGCACAGGCAAAAAAAGAAAAATTAAACAAATTGGACTTCGTAAAAATTTAAAAATTTGGATACAAAGCACAATATCAATGGAGTAAAAAGGCAACCCACAGAATAGGAGAAAATATTTGCAAATCATACATCTCATAAGGAATTAATATCCAGAATATATAGAGAACCTCTAAAACTCAACAATAAAGAATGAATAACCCAATTAAAAAATAGACAGGGCTTCCCTGGTGGCGCAGTGGTTGGGAGTCCACCTGCCAATGCAGGGGACACGGGTTCGTGCCCCAGTCCGGGAAGATCCCACATGCTGCAGAGCGGCTGGGCCCGTAAGCCATGTCCACTGAGCCTGCGCATCCGGAGCCTGTGCTCTGCAACGGGAGAGGCCACAGCAGTGAGAGGCCCGCGTACCGCAAAAAAAAAAAAAAAAAAAACAGACAAAGGACTCGAATAGATATTTCTTCAAAGAAGATGTACAGGCGGCTGCTAATAAGTACATGAAAAGATGCTCAACATCACTGATAATTGGGGAAATGCAAAACTGCAATGAGATACCACCCACTAGAGTGGCTACTATCAGAAAAAAAAAAAAGAAAATAACAAGTGTTGGCAAGGATGTGGAGAAACTGGAACCCTTATGCACTGTTGGTGGGAATGTAAAATGGTATATCTACTATGGAAAAGAGTATGGTGGCTCCTCAAAAATTAAAAACAGAATTATCATATGACACAGCAATTCCACTTCTGGGTATATACTCAAAGAATAAAAGACATTGTCTTGAAGAGCTATTTGCACACCCATGTTCACAGCAGCATTATTCACAATAGCTGATGTGTGGAAGGAACCCAAGTGTCCATCAACAGATGAATGGATAAGTAAAATATGGTATATACACAATGGATTATTATTCAGCCTTAAAACTGAAGGAAGTTCCGACGTATACTACAGCCCTTGAGGACATTATACTAAGTGAAATAAGCCATCACAAAAACACAAACGCTGTATGATTCTACTTATATGAGGTACTTAAGTCAAAGTCATAGAGACAGAAAGTAGAATGATGGTTGCCAGGGGCTGAGTAAGTGGGAACTGGGGAGTTATTGTTTAACAAGTATAGCGCTTCAGTTTCACAAGATGAAAAGAGCTATGCAGATGGATGGTAATGATGGTTGCATAATAATGCAAATGTACTTAATACCATAAACTGCACATTTAAAATTGGTTAAGATGGTAAATTTTGTTTTATGTTTTTTTCACAATAAATTTAAGCAAATTATCATGAAATCAGCTGTAACTTAAAAAAAGAGGGTTTTGCCGAAAATAGGTCAGAAAGCAGGATGCTTCACACTGTAGAACACTAAAAATCAGTACATACTCAACATGTCTTGGTTTTAAATTATTGAATATATAAACTTTGATTATCAATTTCCTTATAACTTAACGCACAAATACTGGGTATTCTAAAGACAGACATTTGGAAAACTGGTTGTTTCTTTTTCTTACATGCTAAAATTGCCTACTTAAGTTAGTCTCTATAATTATAAGCTTTCACAGTAACAAGCTAGCAGCTTATCCACAACTATTCAGTCCTAGACAAAGGGTTGTTTTGTCCTCAAAGGCTGTGAAACAAAGTGAAGTTAAAAATCTTAAAATACGGAAGTCTTTTTATATTAACATTGCCCTAATGGACTGAATGGAGAAGCCAAGGGATAGGATTTTTATAGACTACAGTAATTCTTACCTGGAAGATCACCCTTTGAGATGGTATCTGTATCCAAATTGTAGGTATCCTGGAGACGCAACAGAGCTTTGGCTGCCCCAACCTGATCTTCATCATTAGGGAAGTACTGTCTCTGAATGGTTAGGTTAGAGATAAAACCTTAAAATAGGGGGGAAAAAAAAAGAGTCTAGACACGGGTATGAAATGTACAGTGTGGGAAATATAGTCGATAACTATGTAATATCTTTGTATGGTGATGACATATCAGAACTAGACTTATCACGGTGATCATTTTGAAATATATAGAAATACAGGATCAATATTTTGTATAACAGGAACATAGTGTTGCAGGTCAATTATATTTCAAAAACAAACTCATACAAAAAGATATCAGATATATGGTTATCAGAGGCAGGAGGTGGGTGTGCAGGGTAACTGGAGGAAGGCTGTCAAAAGGTATAAAGTTCCAGTTATAAGTAAGTACTAGGGATGTAATGTACAACACAATAAAAATAATTAACACTGCTGTATGTTACATATGAAAGTTGTTAAGAGAGTACATCTTAAGAGTTCTCATCACAAGGAAAAGCATTTTTTTCTATTTTTTAAATTTTGTATCTATATGAGGTGATGGATGATCACTAAATTTACTGTGATAATCATTCCATGATGTGTGTAAGTGAAATCATTGTGCTGTACACTTTATACGGTACCGTATATCAATTATATCTCAATAAAATTGGAAGAAAAAAGACTTTAGAACCTCACAGACTTCCACTTTCCAATATAGTCTTAAAAGGATTTTTCAAAATCTATTTTATTATAATTTTCCACCATACCATGTGTAACAAGAAAAAATTAAATATACTGAACGAGACTTGACATACCTCTAAGTTGTTCATCTTCCCAAACCATTTTTAATGTTGCTTAAGTAATCTGAGGTCATTGCATAAATTATATTTGTATTAATAGGTAAAGATCAACTAACATAATAGAGTTTTTAATTATACAACACAGCCTCCACTAAGCTTGAAAAGTGAACATTTAAAGATTTGAAAACGATGTTCACTGGCAACCAATTATACTTTCAGATAACAGTAAGTAAAATGTACACTCTTAAAGTTATGTTTTCTTCTTCCATGTGCCACATATCACATAAATGTGTAAATATATAAAGTTTGGTGGAATTCTTTAAGGAGAAGGAAGAGACATTTATTATATATGTAAGAGTATCAGGTAAGCTAGTTTATTAAAATATATTTAGATCTGTTTAATTATTAAATATAGTGTTCATCATCATGGTTTGCACTCTATAAATCCTAATATTAATTTTAAAAGGTTTTACATAAAATACAGCAAAAATAAAACTAAGAAACTAATCACTGGTAACTATATAACTCCTAAGGAGAAGAGATGCTAAATACTCCTTAAGAAATCAATACAACAAAAAGTGATTTAAAATTTTAATAACATGTGTCATCATTTGCAAATCAAAATTAGGTACGAGACTTCCCTCCATTCTCCTTTACTTACAATCAACTATGCATACTTTGATCATCAAAAGGCCAGGCATTTTTATGTTAATTGAAATGTACAGATGAACAACTAGATGGAAGAGGCCTAAGTCCATATTAAAGCATTAGTTTTAAGACCAATTCCTAGTCACAATATCCACATGCAATTTTACAAGCAAGTTTTACAGAAGACTGGAACGATTTTATGCCCCAAACCAAAATCTATGAAGTAACTTAAATCCTCTCTAATAAAAAGAAAAAACGTATATCTACTATAGCATTATGGGATGACTGCCACAGATTAAAACGCCTAAGTCTTAAGGTTTACTTTATAAAAAAACTTAGTTCATACTTGAGATTTTTTTTTTTAGATTTCTTTAAAAAAATAATAAACAAATGTGTGTGCATATGTATATATGTATACAAATGCATACATATATGATCTTAAAAATGTTCTCATGGGGCTTCCCTGGTGGCGCAGTGGTTGAGAGTCCGCCTGCTGATGCAGGGGACACGAGTTTGTGCCCCATTCCGGGAAGATCCCACATGCCGCAGAGCGGCTGGGCCCGTAAGCCATGGCCGCTGGGCCTGCGCGTCCGGAGCTTGTGCTCCGCAACGGGAGAGGCCACAGCGGTGAGAGGCCCGCGTACCGCAAAAAAAAAAAAAAAAAAAAATGTTCTCATGGTGTTATATGACAACAAATAATCACAGGTACTATTTCCTTCTCATCTCAAAGAAGTATTCACAAGTGCTTGCCTTAATTTTTCTTTTCAAGGTTTCCTGTCCTATGCGTAATAGTTTAGTTTACTGCTCACAAATATTTGAAAGCACCCTTGGAGTGCTTTACTACACAGTTGGCTCAGTTCTCTGTCTCTCTTTTTTTTGCCACCTTCAATCATTCAACAAATAAACACTATGTACTAAAGCATAATACCTCTACTTCATTAAACTCCAGCCTTAGTTTTCTGTGTCTGTTACTAAAATATCTAAAAGATCTCAATACTTCAACTACAATTTTATTGTTTCAATTAGAAAGACATTCATTATTACTGTTTGCAGCCTCAATTTTTAAATTTATTGTCTATGTTAAACAAAACAATCCTAAGCTTCAAAGTACTATGTAAAACACAGCTAACATTTTTCCTTATTAGTATCACTCCCAGTACATTAAAAATTGATTAGAAGATAAAGACTTACCCATAAAATTTTTTAAATCTGAAGGTAATCCTAAAATGAAAACAATTACCCTCAGAAATGAAGCTGTATGCCAAATCATTGATTCACTTTTTTAGATTTCAAAGCAAAAAGGACCATGTTAAATGAAGAGCAGAAATTACATTTTAACAATAAAGTTCTATCTTTCTTTATTTCCAGTTTTTATTCATCTTTTTTTTAAATCAAGAATTCAGGATGTAGACTAAATTAACTCTAGTCAAATCAAATACATCTCAGCAATAATTCAGTTACAAGGCTGAACACCTGATGTTCTGGGAACTGAATTTATCACTTCTTCTGGCATGTCTACAGGTGGTAGCAAAAAAGCCTTACTTTTTTTTTTGGCTCATTAGTCTTACCATCTGACTTACCATCCGACATATCCTTAAGGACGAGATTCTCCAACTCACTCCACTCAGTGTTCAGACGTTTCATTAACTTAAATGCATTTACAGGGTGTCCAACAAATCCTTCTGGATCTTTTGTTGCTGTGCTGGTTAGCTGATCTAACTTCTCTGCCCATCTAAAAATGTAAGACATAAGTGGAATCTACATAAAGTATATACACACTCAATGAGGAAGAAGACTAGTAAAGCACTCAAAAAAGATTAGAGGGTTTTGAGTTAAAACTATACTTAAAATCCTTTTAAAAGTAAAATTACAAAGGATTTTTAAAAAGCAAGATTCTCTTACAGATAAAATCTAACTTGGCAAAATCAAAATATAACTACAAGACTTTTTGTTTTAGTTTTGTTTCTCCCAAATGGTTACAGTAAACGTAACCTATCTTAGTAAAAGTTGTGATTGGATCCCTCTAGTAAGAATCTAAAAATTTATTTCCCTACAGGTCCTTAAAGCCAAATAATTGATTATTACAAAGTAATCAGCCCAATCCAATTTCAGTTACATGTTCATTTAAATCAAACTTACAGCAAAATTTTATATTCAGTATCTAGAAACTGTATTTTAAAACAAAAATACTGAATACTTAGCTACTCCTTAAACAAAGGCTAGGAACTCTCAGGTCAGAATTAAATATGAACCTGAGTCAATTAAAAATAAATTAGGGGACTTCCCTGGTGGCGCAGTGGTTAAGAATCCGCCTGTCAATGCAGGGTACATGGGTTCCAGCCCTGGTCTGGGAAGATTTCCACATGCCGCGGAGCAACTAAGCCCATGCACCAAAACTACTGAGCCTGCACTCTAGAGCCCGCAAGCCACAACTACTGAGCCCACGTGCCACAGCTACTGAAGCCCGCACGCCTAGAGCCTGTGCTCTGCAACAAGAGAAGCCACTGCAATGAAAAGCCCACGCACGCAACAAACAGTAGTTCCCACTCGCCACAACAAGAGAAAGCCCGCACACAGCAACAAAGATCCAACGCAGCCATAAATAAATAAATAAATTTAAATAAATAAATTAGCATTTAAGGAAAAACTATATCAATTAAATAATACTATACTTATCACTGTAATCTCTAGAATGGAACCATAGGACTGAAGGATAAATAGCAGTGGAAAATTGCTCCAGAAGGTGGCTTGATTAGGGAGGTTAGAAGAGGATAGAAGATATTAGCAACCATTGAAAAAAATTGTCAGTCAATGACCCATACCCATTTATATTCTTATCTCAATCCATATTCTTCAACTGAAGTCTTAGCCTGGGCCTAACTTCTGTTTTCTGTGCTCCTACTTTAGCCATTTCAACTGGCCTTTTAAGACTGACAGAGGGCTTTCACTTTCACTCAAAGAATGTTTTAGCTCTACCAAGAAAACATGAAGGTGGAATCAGAGTCATAATAAGTAAAACACTTTGCTTACTTTTTTATTTGTTCTAATTTGTCCTCTTCTGCCTTAATATAGTCTTTCAGGGAAGCCACCAGATCTTTTTCAGTACGGATCAAATCAGTCATCTGACCTAGAAGGAGAAAAAGGGAAGAAAGTAATCAAATACCCATACTGGTCAAAACAAGTATTTTTGAATAATTTAAGAATGATTGAGAATGCTTCATTCTGAGAGGACTTACCTGGCATGAATCAGATATGTTGGAGAGAGCATCATTTTTTTTTTCTTTTTTTCCTTTTTTAAAAACCAGATAAATAAAAATAAAGCCGGAAACTCTTCTAATCATGTGTTCCAATTCAAATTTTCAAGCTACTTAATTCTGCAAGCTTGGACCATATCAACAAATTGTCTGTCATCTAAAAATTTATTTTTTAATTTCAAAACCTTACTTTCCAAGGATCAATGTTTCTTCTTCCCTACCTCCCCTCTCACCTTTTTGTGGTTTTGAAACTACTTAGAACTAAATTTTTATTCAATAAACAAAGACCACACTAACAAAAAGTATACTTCTCAACTGCAATTCAAATATCCATATTTAGTTATTCATAAGGGGAAAACAGAACTCATCATTTTACATCCCAAAATGAGGTTTCATAACTATAGTACTTGTTTGTGTTTTATTTAGCTCCACAATCATGTGAGGGTAGAACTGGTCAACAAGATGACAGAAAACTTCTCTTTTAAGACATATGAAGTATATGTATAGGAAAACATAAAAGACTAAGTATATACATTAAATGATTTGCTGGGTGGACTCATTACCAGAGAATTTTCTTTGGTATGCTTTTCTAAATTTTCATAAATTTCTAATCTGAAAATGTATTCCTTTTGTAATCAGAGAAAATAATTTAAAGAAAACAATTGAATTTAAAAATGAGAGAGACTTTTAGAGGGGCAGGGACTGAAGTAATGTTTCAGTCTCTGGGAACACAAATGTATTGGTTTTTACTGATCTAAAAAACACTAAAAAATGTAAATTTTTAAATGCAAAAACAACAAAAAATAATTAAGACTTACCAATTGAAGTAAAAAAGCCTGGATCAGCCAAAGACTGGGGAAGTAGAAACCCTACAACTAAAATACACCAGATCATCTTCAGAGGCTTACTTTTACAGGATCGCACACCTGTAAGAGAAATATGGCCATTATTTTTAAAAAGGAGGACTTCCCTGGTGGTGCAGTGGTTAAGAATCCGCCTGCCAATGCAGGGGACATGGGTTTGAGCCCTGGTCCGGGAAGATCCCGCATGCCGCAGAGCAACTAAGCCCGTGCACCACAACTACTGACCCTGTGCTCTAGAGCCCACGAGCCACAGCTACTGAAGCTCACATGCCTAGAGCCCGTGCTCCGCAACAAGAGAAGCCACCGCAGTGAGAAGCCCACGCACTGCAATGAAGAGTAGCCCGCGCTCACCACAACTAGAGAAAGGCTGCGTGCAGCAACGAAGACCCGACTCAGCCAGAAATAAATTTAAAACAAAATAAAATAAAATGTTAGAATATGCTTAAAGGGAAAAAAGGTTTCAGAGCTTTCTGATTAATCCTCTAAATTGCTAACTTGTTCCATCTTTTCCCTGCAATGGCCTTAAATTTTAAAATAAGTTCAATTAAAAGTTGCAGATATTGGGGTGATGAAAACGTTCTAAAATATACAGTGGTGATCAACTGTTGAAGAACACTGTGAAAGTACTAAAAAGTACGCAAGCGTGAACATGGGTAATAGTGTGGTATATGAATTATATCTCAATAAAGCTGTTTTATTTTTTTAAAGTTGTACAGAATTAAAAAAAAAATACCAACCAACCCTGTCGATTTAAGCTAGCAATTTCTCTCAAAGGGCCCAATGCTGAGCTTTTTCCCTTATCTACTGTGTTCTATGTAAAAAATCCTTAGCCCAGTACAAAGTTGTGGCATTTTTTCCTAAAACCTGGCAGCAAAGCCCTTCTGTCTTTTTTGCTTTGTCCCCCGTAGGGCTGTCTTTTCTGGAATGGATTCTTCATGGCAGATGCAGATTATCAGCTAACCAGTAGAAAGTTTTTTACCCTGCTTTCCCAAAGGCCCTGTTAGCACTCTTCTCTTGCTCCTTCTCCACAACATACATGGACTTTAAGTCCTTCTCCTTTATTACCTTACAGGAAAATAAATTACAACTGCAGTACCATTCGCCCCAATAACAGACACCCACTGGTTATTCTGACTTGTCACCCTATTCCTCTTTGGTACAGGCACCTCTGACTCTTCCCAAGTGACTTCTCCTAAAGCAACAGGTTCAAGTCCACATTGGAAAACTCCCTATTACACACATACACACACAAAACACTTTTCCTTAACTTGAATCACTAAAAATAGGTCACCACAGAAACTGACACTGACCTCCTGGAAGTACTCCTAAGTCTCCTCCCTCAAGTCTGCAAACTTCCAGTTACTTCCAGAACCACACAGTAGTGAAATACACTGTTCTCTTGGCTGCTTTACAGTAACTCTTTGGGAAGGCTTCTAGCATGCAGCAGATGCAGACACATCCTCTCCTGGGTTCCTGCCAAAGCACAAGACTTTTTCAAAATCCTGGGCTGTCTGAACAGTCTAGAATTTTCTCACTGTTTAAACAGATTTCTGCCATAATTTCTTCATAAATAAATGTTATTTCCAGCAAATACAAATGCTTTTGCTGTACTAACAGAAGGCTAATCAGAAATGTTGTCTAAACGTTTAACTCTGATGAGAAAGTTTACATTTGTCAGATAAGAGCTTATCATTTTTTTCACTGCTAAAATATATTTTGTCCCTAAAGTTTCTGTCAACTTTTATCATCCTTAAACCTCACAATGAATCAAGAACCATTAGCCTACAGAAATTACAAAAAAGAAGCTTGAAAACTGCTTTATTCTAGATGGAATAAAGAGTTATAATCAACAACAAAAACAACAACAAAAGGAAAAGTTATTGGATCTCTGAAAGGAGAGAAGAATTTTTAAACTTAAAAATGATAAGACAACCTATCAAAAGCCAGATGGAATTATATACACAAAATAATTTAGGTTTATGTATGTTTTTTAAAAATTAACTACAAACTAGGAAACTAAAGAAAACAGAGCTCATTTAAGGAACTCCTACAAATCAGTAAGAAAACTACTAAGATGTTAGTAGATAAGTGGAGTAATAAACCAGAAAGCCACAAAAGAGGAACTATAGTTAACTAAACCCCAAAAAAACAAAAACAAAAACTCACTCATTGGTATTCAAGGACACAAAAAATTGAAATAAGATAGCCAGTTTTTGCCTATCAAATGAACAATTAAACAAATTTAACAACTTAATTTAAAATATCTAATGATAGTGTTATATGTCAAGAAACTTAAAGTGAACATATTCCTTACTTGTAAATTTAAATGAAAAACAAGGAGACGAAGGGAAGATGGCGGAAGAGTAAGACGCGGAGATCACCTTCCTCCCCACAGATACACCAGAAATACATCTACACGTGGAACAACTCCTACAGAGCACCTACTGAACGCTGGCAGAAGACCTCAGACCTCCCAAAAGGCAAGAAACTCCCCACGTACCTGGGTACGGCAAAAGAAAAAAGAATAAACAGAGACAAAAGGATAGGGACGGGACTTGCACCAGTGGGAGGGAGCTGTAAAGGAGGAAAGGTTTCCACACACTAGGAAGCCCCTTCGCGGGCGGAGACTGCGGGTAGCGGAGGGGAAAAGCATCGGGGCCGCGGAGGAGAGCACAGCAACAGGGGTGCGGAGGGGAAAGCGGAGAGATTCCCGCACGGAGGATCAGTGCCGACCGGCACTCACCAGCCCGAGAGGCTTGTCTGCTAACCCGCCGGGGCGGCGGGGCTGGGAGCTGAGGCTCGGGCTTCGGTCGCAGCGCAGGGAGAGGACTGGGGTTGGCAGTGTGAACACAGCCTGCAGGGGGTTAGTGCACCACGGCTAGCCGGCAGGGAGTCCAGGAAAAAGTCTGGACCTGCCTGCTTAAAGGAGCTCCAGAGAAGGGCGCGAGCCGCGGCTAAAAGCGCGGACCCCAGAGACGGGCATGAGACGCTAAGGCTGCTGCTGCCGCCACCAACAAGCCTGTATGCGAGCACAGGTCACTGTCCACACCCCCTTCCAGGGAGCCTGTGCAGCTTGCCACTGCCAGGGTCCCGGGATCCAGGGACAACTTCCCCGGGAGAACGCACGGCGCGCCTCAGGCTGGTGTAACGTCACGCTGGCCTCTGCCGCCGCAGGCTCGCCCCGCACTCCGTGCCCCTCCCTCCCCGCCCCCCACCCCCCGGCCTGAGTGAGCCAGAGTCCCCGAAGCAGCTGCTCCTTTAACCCCGTCCTGTCTGAGTGAAGAACAGACGCCCTCCGGCGACCTACACGCAGAGGCGGGGCCAAATCCAAAGCTGAGCCCCTGGGAGCTGTGAGAACAGAGATGAGAAAGGGAAATAAATCTCTCCCAGCAGCCTCAGAAGCAGCGGATTAAAGCTCCACAATCAACTTGATGAACCCTGTATCTGTGGAATACATGAATAGACAACGAATCATCCCAAATTGAGGAGGTGGGCTTTGAGAGCAAGATTTATGATTTTTTCCCCTTTTCCTTTTTTGTGAGTGTGTATGTGTATGCTTCTGTGTGAGATTTTGTCTGTATAGTTTTGCTTCCACCATTTGTCCTAGGGTTCTATCTGTCCGTTTAAAATTTTTCTTAATAATTATTTTTATTTTAATAACTTTATTATATTTTATCTTATTTTATTTTACTTTATCTTCTTTCTTTTTTTCCTTCCTCCCTCCTTCCCTCCCTCCCTCCCTCCTTCCTTTCTTTCTTTCTCTTTCTACTTCTACTAATTCTTTCTTTCTACTTTTTCTCCCTTTTATTCTGAGCCATGTGGATGAAAGGCTCTTGGTGCTGCAGCCAGGAGTAAGTGCTGTGCCTCTGAGGTGGGAGAGCCAACTTCAGGACACTGGTCCACAAGAGACCTCCCAGCTCCACATAATATCAAATGGCGAAAATCTCCCAGAGATCTCCATCTCAATACCAGCACCCAGCTTCACTCAACGACCAGCAAGCTACAGTGCTGGACACCCTATGCCAAACAACTAGCAAGACAGGAACACAAACCCACCCATTAGCAGAGAGGCTGCCTAAAATCATAATAAGTCCACAGACACCCCAAAACACACCACCAGACGTGGACCTGCCCACCAGAAAGACAAGGTCCAGCCTCATCCACCAGAACACAGGCACTAGTCCCCTCCACCAGGAAGCCTACACAACCCACTGAACCAACCTTAGCCACTGGGGACAGACACCAAAAACAACGGGAACTACGAACCTGCAGCCTGCAAAAAGGAGACTCAAATACAGTAAGATAAGCAAAATGAGAAGACAGAAAAACACAAGCAGATGAAGGAGAAAGATTAAAACCCACTAGACCTAACAAATGAAGAGGAAACAGGCAGTCTACCTGAAAAAGAATTCAGAATAATGATAGTAAAGATGATCCAAAATTGTGGAAATAGAATAGACAAAATGCAAGAAACATTTAACAAGGACCTAGAAGAACTAAAGATGAAACAAACAACTATGAACAACACAATAAATGAGATTAAAAATACTCTAGAAGGGATCAATAGCAGAATAACTGAGGCAGAAGAACGGATAAGTGACCTGGAAGATAAAATAGTGAAAATAACTACTGCAGAGCAGAAGAAAGAAAAAAGAATGAAAAGAACTGAGGACAGTCTCAGAGACCTCTGGGACAACATTAAACGCACCAACATTCGAATTATAGGGGTTCCAGAAGAAGAAGAGAAAAAGAAAGGGACTGAGAAAATATTTGAAGAGATTATAGTTGAAAACTTCGCTAATATGGGAAAGGAAATAATCAAGTCCAGGAAGCACAGAGAGTCCCACACAGGATAAATCCAAGGACAAATATGCCAAGACACATATTAATCAAACTGTCAAAAATTAAATACAAAGAAAACATATTAAAAGCAGCAAGGGATAAACAACAAATAACACACAAGGGAATCCCCAGCAGAAACTCTACAAGCCAGAAGGGACTGGCAGGACATATTTAAAGTAATGAAGGAGATAAACCGGCAACCAAGATTACTCCACCCAGCAAGGAACTCATTCAGATTTGATGGAGAAATTAAAACCTTTACAGACAAGCAAAAGCTGAGAGAGTTCAGCACCACCAAACCAGCTTTACAACAAATGCTAAAGGAACTTCTCTAGGCAAGAAACACAAGAGAAGGAAAAGTCCTACGATAACGAACCCAAAACAATTAAGAAAATGGGAATAGGAACATACATATCGATAATTACCTTAAATGTAAATGGACTAAATGCTCCCACCAAAAGACACAGATTGGCTGAATGGATACAAAAACGAGACCCATATATATGCTGTCTACAAGAGACCCACTTCAGACCTAGAGACACATACAGATTGTAAGTAAGGGGATGGAAAAAGATATTCCATGCAAATGGAAACCAAAAGAAAGCTAGAGTAGCAATTCTCATATCAGACAAAATAGACTTTAAAATAGACTCTTACAAGAGACAAAGAAGGACACTACATAATGATCAAGGGATCGATCCAAGAAGAAGATATAACAATTGTAAATATTTATGCACCCAACATAGGAGCACCTCAATACATAAGGCAAATACTAACAGCCATAAAAGGGGAAATCGACAGTAACACATTCAGAGTAGGGGACTTTAACACCCCACTTTCACCAATGGACAGATCATCCAAAATGAAAATAAGTAAGGAAACACAAGCTTTAAATGATACATTACACAAGATGGACTTAATTGATATTTATAGGACATTCCATCCAAAAACAACAGAATACACATTTTTCTCAACTGCTCATGGAACGTTCTCCAGGATAGATCATATCTTGGGTCACAAATCAAGCCTTGGTAAATTTAAGAAAATCGAAATTGTATCAAGTATCTTTTCTGACCACAATGCTATGAGACTAGATATCAATTACGGGAAAAGATCTGTAAAAAATGCAAACACATGGAGGCTAAACAATATACTACTTAATAACGAAGTGATCACTGAAGAAATCAAAGAGGAAATCAAAAAATACCTAGAAACAAATGACAATGCAGACACGATGACCCAAAACCTATGGGATGCAGCAAAAGCAGTTCTAAGAGGGAATTTTATAGCAATACAATCCTACCTTAAGAAACAGGAAACATCTAGAATAAACAACCTAAACTTGTACCTAAAGAAATTAGAGAAAGAAGAACAAAAAAACCCCAAAGTTAGCAGAAGGAAAGAAATCATAAAAATCAGATCAGAAATAAATGAAAAAGAAATGAAGGAAATGAGAGCAAAGATCAATAAAAGTAAAAGCTCATTCTTTGAGAAGATAAACAAAATTGATAAACCATTAAGCCAGACTCATTAAGAAAAAAAGGGAGAAGACTCAAATCAATAGAATTAGAAATGAAAAAGGAGAAGTAACAACTACACTGCAGAAATACAAAAGATCATGAGAGATTACTACAAGCAACTCTATGCCAATAAAATGGACAACCTGGAAGAAATGGACAAATTCTTAGAAATGCACAACGTGCCAAGATTGAATCAGGAAGAAATAGAAAATATGAACAGACCAATCACAAGCAATGAAATTGAAACTGTGATTAAAAATCTTCTAACAAACAAAAGCCCAGGACCAGATGGCTTCACAGGCGAATGCTATCAAACATTTAGAGAAGAGCTAACACCTATCCTTCTCAAACTCTTCCAAAATATAGCAGAGGGAGGAACACTCCCAAACTCATTCTACGAGGCCACCATCACAGTGATACCAAAACCAGACAAGGATGTCACAAAGAAAGAAAACTACAGGCCAATATCACTGATGAACATAGATGCAAAAATCCTCAACAAAATACTAGCAAACAGAATCCAACAGCACATTAAAAGGATCATACACCATGATCAAGTGGGGTTTATTCCAGGAATGCTAAGATTCTTCAATATATGCAAATCAATCAATGTGATAAACCATATTAACAAATTGAAGGAGAAAAACCATATGATCATCTCAATAGATGCAGAGAATGCTTTCAACAAAATTAAACACCCATTTATAAAAACCCTGCACAAAGTAGGCACAAAGGGCACTTTCCTCAACATAATAAAGGCCATATATGACAAACCCACAGCCAACATCGTCCTCAATGGTGAAAAACTGAAACCATTCCCTCTAAGATCAGGAACAAGACAAGGTTGCCCACTCTCACCACTCTTATTCAACATAGTTTTGGAAGCTTTAGCCACAGCAATCAGAGAAGAAAAGGAAATAAAAGGAATCCAAATCGGAAAAGAAGAAGTAAAGCTGTCACTGCTTGCAGATGACATGATATTATACATAGAGAATCCTAAAGATGCTACCAGAAAACTACTAGAGCTAATCAATGAATTTGGTAAAGTAGCAGGATACAAAATTAATGCACAGAAATCTCTTGCATTCCTATACACTAATGACAAAAAGTCTGAAAGTGAAATCAAGAAAACACTCCATTTACCATTGCAAGAAAAAGAATAAAATATCTAGGAATAAACCTACCTAAGGAGACAAAAGACCTGCATGCAGAAAATTATAAGACACTGATGAAAGAAATTAAAGATGATACAAGTAGATGGAGAGATATACCATGTTCGTGGATTGGAAGAATCAACATTGTGAAAATGACTATACTACCCAAAGCAGTCCACAGATTCAATGCAATCCCTATCAAAATACCACTGGCATTTTTCACAGAACTAGAACAAAAAATTTCACAATTTGTATGGAAACACAAAAGACCCTGAATAGCGAAAGCAATCTTGAGAACGAAAAACGGAGCTGGAGGAATCAGGCTCCCTGACTTCAGACTATACTACAAAGCTACAGTAATCAAGACAGTATGGTACTGGCACAAAAAACAGAAATATAGATCAATGGAACAGGATAGAAAGCCCAGAGATAAACCCACGCACCTATGGTCAACTTATCTTTGATAAAGGAGGCAGGAATGTACAGTGTAGAAAGGACAGCCTCTTCAATAAGTGGTGCTGGGAAAACTGGAAAGGTACATGTAAAAGTATGAGATTAGATCACTCCCTAACACCATACACAAAAATAAGCTCAAAATGGATTAAAGACCTAAATGTAAGGCCAGAATATACCCTGAGAAAACCATAATTCAAAAAGAGTCATGTACCAAAATGTTCATTGCAGCTCTATTTACAATAGCCAGGAGATGGAAACAACCTAAGCATCCATCATCGGATGAATGGATAAAGAAGATGTGGCACATATATACAATGGAATATTACTCAGCCATAAAAAGAAACGAAATTGAGCTATTTGTAATGAGGTGGATAGACCTAGAGTCTGTCATACAGAGTGAAGTAAGTCAGAAAGAGAAAGACAAATACTGTATGCTAACACATATATACAGAATTTAAGAAAAAAAATTGTCATGAAGAACCTAGGGGTAAGACAGGAATAAAGACACAGACCTACTAGAGAATGGACTTGAGGATATGGGAAGGGTAAGCTGTGACAAAGCGAGAAAGAGGCATGGACATGTATACACTACCAAACGTAAGGTAGATAGCTAGTGGGAAGCAGCTGCATAGCACAGGGAGATCAGCTCGGTGCTTTGTGACCGCCTGGAGGGGTGGGATAGGGAGGGTGGGAGGGAGGGAGACGCAAGAGGGAAGAGATATGGGAACATATGTATATGTATAACTGATTCACTTTGTTATAAAGCAGAAACTAACACACCATTGTAAAGCAATTATACTCCAATAAAGATGTAAAAAAATAAATAAAAATAAATAAATGAAAAACAAGATTTAAAAATTAACATCAACTCTCAATCATTGCTGGTGGGATTGCAAAATGGTACAGCCACTTTGGAAGACAGTTTGGCAGTTTCTTAAAAAATTAAAAATACTCTTACAGTATGATCCAGCAATCATGCTCCTTAGTATTTACCCAATGGAGTTGAATATTTATGTCCCCACAAAAACCTGCACATGTATATTTATAGCAGCTTATTTTATAATAGCCAAAACTTGGAAGCAACCAAGATTTCCTTTAGTAGGTGAATGGATACACTGTGATACATCTAGACAACAGAAAATTCAATGCTAAAAAGAAATGAGCTATCAAGCTATTAGAAAAATAAACATGGAGGAAAGAAATGTGTATTACTAAGTGAAAGAAGTCAATCTGAAAAGGGTACTATATACTGCATGACTCCAACTATATAACACTCTGGAAGAAATAAAACTATGAAGAGAGTAAAAAGATCAGTGGTTAATGGAAGGAGGGCGGATGAACAGATGAAGCATAGAGGAATTTTAGGGCAGTGAAAATATTCTACAATATCATAACGATGAATATGTGTCATTATACATTAGTTCAAATTCATAGAACTTACAACACCAAGAGTAAAGGGGTAATGTTAAACTATGGACTTTGGGCAATTACAATGTGTCAATGTAGATTCATCAATTTTAACAAATATGCCATTCTGGTGAGGGACTATGCATGTATGGGGGCAGGGAGTACATGGGACATCTCTGTACCATCCTCACAATTTTGCTGTAAAAAAAAAAAAAAGAACTCCTGAAAAAAAATAAACATCATACAACCCTGCTGGAATCTGTATTGAATGAGATTGTTTCTACTACACTCTGACAGAAAGTTATAAATAAATACTAATCAAAACAAAGAGGAGGGCTTCCTTGGTGGCGCAGTGGTTGAGAGTCTGCCTGCCGATGCAGGGGACACCGGTTTGTGCACCAGTCCAGGAAGATCCCACGTACTGCAGAACAGCTAGGCCCGTGAGCCATGGCCGCTGAGCCTGCGCGTCCGGGCCTGTGCTCCGCAGCGAGAGAGGCCACAACAGTGACAGGCCCGCGTACCGCAAAAAAAAAACAAAAACAAAGAGGGACTTCCCTGGTGATTCACTGGTTGAGAATCCACCTGCCAATACAGGGGACATGGGGTTCAATCTCTGGGCTGGGAATATCCCACATGCCGCAGAACAACTAAGCCCATGCGCCACAACTACTGAGCCTGCGCTCTAGAACCTGCAAGCCACAACTACTGAAGCCCGCACACTCTAGGGCCCACTTGTTGCAACTACTGAAGCCCGCGCCCAGAGTCCATGCTCAGCAACAAGAGAAGCCACCGCAATGAGAAGCTCACACACCACAACGAAGAGCAGGCCCCACTTGCCACAACTAGAGAAAGCCCGCACACAGCAATGAAGACCCAACGCAGCCAAAAAAAAAAAAAGGAAGAAAAAGAAAAAGAAAAAAATTAACATTAGAGGGCAGACAGCAGAAGCAAGAAGAACTACAATCCTGCAGCCTGTGGAACAAAAACCACATTCACAGAAAGATAGACAAGATGAAAAGGCAGAGGGCTATGTACCAGATGAAGAAACAAGATAACACTCCAGAAAAACAACTAAATGAAGTGGAGATAGGCAACCTTCCAGAAAAAGAATAATCATAGTGAAGATGATCCAGGACCTCGGAAAAAGAATGGAGGCAAAGATTGAGAAGATGCAAGAAATGTTTAACAAAGACCTAGAAGAATTAAAGAACAAACAGAAATGAACAATACAATAACTGAAATGAAAAATACACTAGAAGGAATCAATAGCAGAATAACTGAGGCAGAAGAACGGATAAGTGACCTGGAAGACAGCATGGTGGAATTCACTGCCATGGAACAGAATAAAGAAAAAAGAATGAAAAGAAATGAAGACAGCCTAAGAGACCTCTGGGACAACATTAAATGCAACAACATTCGCATTACAGGCGTCCCAGAAGGAGGAGAGAGAGAAAGGACCCGAGAAAATATTTGAAGAGATTAGAGTCAAAAACTTCCCTAACATGGGAAAGGATGTAGCCAACCAAGTCCAGGAAGTACAGAGAGTCCCATATAGGATAAACCCAAGAAGAAACACGCCGAGACACACAGTAATCAAACTGGCAAAAATTAAAGACGAAGAAATATTACTAAAAGCAGCAAGGGAAAAATGACAAATAACACACAAGGGAACTCCCATAAGGTTAACAGCTGATTTCTCAGCAGAAACTCTACAAGCCATAAGGGAGTGGCATGATATACTTAAAGTGCTGAAAGGGAAGAACCTACAACCAAGATTACTCTACACGGCAAGGATCTCATTCAGATTCGATGGAGAAATCAAAAGCTTTACAGACAGGCAAAGCTAAGAAAATTCAGCACCATCAAAGCAGCTCTACAACAAACGCTAAAGGAACTTCTCTAAATGGGAATCACAAGAGAAGAAAAGGACCTACAAAAATAAACCCAAAGCAATTAGGAAAATGGTAATAGGAACATACATATCGATAATTATCTTAAACATGAATGGATTAAATGCTCCAACCAAAAGACACAGGCTTGCTGAATAGATACAAAAACAAGACCCATATATCTGCAGTCTACACGAGACCCACTTCAGACCTAGGGACACATTCAGCCTGAAACTGAGGGGATGGAAAAAGATATTCCATGCAAATGGAAATCAAAAGAAAGTTGGAGTAGCAATACTCATATCAGATAAAATTGACCTTAAAATAAAGAATGTTACAAGAGACAAAGAAGGACACTACATAATGATCAAGGGATCAATCCAAGAAGAAGATATAACAATTATAAATATATATGCACCCAACATAGGAGCACCTCAATACATAAGGCAACTGCTAACAGCTATAAAAGAGGATATCGACAGTAACGCAATAACAGTGGGGGACTTTAACACGTCACTTACACCAATGGACAGATCATCCAAGCAGAAAGTAAATAAGGAAACAGAAGTTTTAAACGACACAACAGACCAGATAGATTTAACTGATATTTATAGGACATTCCATACAAAAACAGCAGATTACACTTTCTTCTCAAGTGTGCACGGAACATTCTCCAGAATAGATCACATCTTGAGTCACAAATCAAGCCTCAGTAAATTTAAGAAAACTGAAATCATATCAAGCATCTTTTCTGACCACAACACTATGAGATTAGAAATCAATTACAGGGAAAAAAACGTAAAAAACACTAACACATGGAGGCTAAACAATACATTACTAAATAACCAAGAGATCACTGAAGAAATCAAAGAGGAAATCAAAAAATACCCAGAGACAAATGATAATGAAAACATGACGATCCAAAACCTATGGGATGCAGCAAAAGCAGTTCTAAGAGGGTAGTTTATAGCTATACAAGCCTACCTCAAGAAACAAGAAAATAATCTCATATAAACAATCTAATCGTCCACCTAAAGAAACTAGAGAAAGAAGAACATACAAAACCCAAACTTAGCAGAAGGAAAGAAATCATAAAGATCAGAGCAGAAATAAACGAAATAGAAACAAAGAAAACAATAGCACAGATCAATAAAACTAAAAGCTGGTTCTTTGAGAAGATAAACAAAACTGATAAACCATTAGCCACACTCATCAAGAAAAAGAGGGAGAGGACTCAAATCAATAAAATTAGAAATGAAAAAGAAGTTACAATGGACACCGCACAAATACAAAGCATCCTAAGAGACTACTACAAGCAACTCTATGACAATAATATGGACAACCTGGAAGAAATGGACAAATTCTTAGAAAGGTATAACCTTCCAAGACTGAACCAGGAAGAAATAGAAAATATGAACAGACCAATCACAAGTAATGAAATTGAAACTGTGATTAAAAATCTTCCAACAAACTAAAGTCCAGGAACAGATGGCTTCACAGGTGAATGCTATCACACATTTAGAGAAGAGCTAACACCCATCTTTCTTAAACTCTTCCAAGAAATTGCAGAGGGAGGAACACTCCCAAACTCATTCTATGAGGCCACCATCACCCTGACACCAAAACCAGACAAAGATACTAAAAAAAAAAAGAAAATTATAGACCAATATCACTGATGAATATAGATACAAAAATCCTCAACAAAATACTAGCAAACGGAATCCAACAACACATTAAAAGGATCCTACACCATGATCAAGTGGGATTTATCCCAGTGATGCAAGGATTCTTCAATATACACAAATCAATCAATGCAATACACCATATTAAATTGAAGAAGAAAAACCGTATGATCATCTCAATAGATGCAGAAAAAGCTTTTGACAAAATTCAACAATATATGATAGGAACTCTCCAGAAAGTGGGCTTAGAGGGAACCTACCTCAACATAATAATGGCCATATACGACAAACCCACAGCAAACATCATTCTCAATGGTGAAAAACTGAAAGCATTTCCTCTAAGATCAGGAACAAGACAGGGATGTCCACTCTTGCCACTATTATTCAACATAGTTTTGGAAGTCCTAGCCACAACAATCAGAGAAGAAAAAGAAATAAAAGGAATACAAATTGGAAAAGAAGAAGTAAAACTGTCACTGTTTGCAGATGACATGATACTATACATAGAGAACCCTAAAGGTGCCTCCAGAAAACTAGAGCTAATCAATGAATTTGGTAAAGTTACAGGATACAAAATTAATGCATAGAAATCTCTTGCATTACTATACACAAATGATGAAAAATCTGAAAGAGAAATTAAGGAAACACTCCCATTTACCACTGCAACAAAAAGAATAAAATACCTAGGAATAAACCTACCTCGGGAGACAAAAGACCTGTATGCAGAAAACTATAAGACACTGATGAAAGAAATTAAAGATTATACCAACATATGGAGAGACATACCATGTTCTTGGATTGGAAGAATCAATATTGTGAAAATAACTATACTACCCAAAACAATCTACAGATTCAATGCAATCCCTATCAAATTACCAATGGCATTTTTTTACAGAACTAGAACAAAAAAATCCTAAAATTTGTATGGAGACACAAAAGACCCTGAATAGCCAAAGCAGTCTTGAGGGAAAAAAACAGAGCTGGAGGAATCAGACTCCCTGACTTTAAACTATACTACAAAGCTACAGTAATCAAGACAATATAGTACTGGCACAAAAACAGAAACATAGATCAATGGAACAGGATAGAAAGCCCAGAGATAAACCCATGCACCTATGGTCAACTAATCTATGACAAAGGAGGCAAGGATATACAATGGAGAAAAGACAGTCTCTTCAATAAGTGGTGCTGGGAAAACTGGACAGCTACATGTAAAAGAATGAAATTAGAACACTCCCGAACACCATACACAATAATAAACTCAAAATGGATTAGATACCTAAATGTAAGACTGGACACCATAAAACTCTTAGAGGAAAACGTAGGAAGAACACTCTTTGACATAAACGACAGCAAGATCTTTTCTGATCCACCTCCTAGAGTAATGGAAATAAAAACAAAAATAAACAAATGGGACCTAATAAAACTTAAAAGCCTTTGCAAAGCAAAGGAAACTGCAAACAAGACGAAAAGATGACCCTCAGAATGGGAAAAAATATTTGCAAACGAATCAACGGACAAAGGATTAATCTCCAAAATATATAAATAGCTCATGCAGCTCAATATTAAAAAAACAAACAACCCAATCAAAAAATGGGCAGAAGACCTAAATAGACATTTCTCCGAAGAGGACATACAGATGGCCGAGAAGCACGTGAAAAGCTGCTCAACATCACTAATTATTAGAGAAATGCAAATCAAAACTACAATGAGGTATCACCTCACACCAGTTAGAATGGGCATCATCAGAAAATCTACAAACAACAAATGCTGGAGAGGGTGTGGAGAAAAGGGAACCCTCTTGCACTGTTGGTGGGAATATAAATTGATACAGCCACTATGGAGAACAGTATGGAGGTTCTTAAAAAACTAAAAATAGAATTACCATATGACCCAGCAATCCCACTACTGGGCATATACCCAGAGAAAACCATAATTCAAAAAGACACATGCACCTCAATGTTCACTGTAGCACTATTTACAATAGCCAGGTCATGGACGCAACCTAAATGCCCACAGACAGACGAACTGATAAAGAAGATGTGGTACATACATACAATGGAATATTACTCAGCCATAAAAAGGAACGAAATTGGGTCATTTGTAGAGACGTGGATGCATCTAGAGACTGTCATACAGAGTGAAGTGAGTCAGACAGAGAAAAACAAATATCGCATATTAACACATATATGTGGAACCTAGAAAAATGGTACAGATGAACCGGTTTGCAGGGCAGAAACTGAGACACAGATGTAGAGAACAAACGTATGGACACCAAGGGGGGAAAGTGGTAGGGGTGGTGGTGGTGGTGTGATAAATTGGGAGACTGGGATTGACATGTATATACTGATGTGTATAAAATGGATGACTAATAAGAACCTGATGTATAAAAAAATAAATAAAATTCAAAAAAAATTAACATTATAATGCGATCATAACTATGCAAGAAAACATGCAGAGGAAATTCACCAAAATGTAGTTGTCTCTGGAGAGCAGAAAATTAGGTGATTTTTTCCTATTTCTCTGCATTTTCCAGATGTCATAGGGTATATTTACTTTAATACTCAATGTTTTTTTTTCTCATCATGTAATAGGTTATTTTTTTTTATTGAAATATAGTTGATTTACAATGTTGTGCCAGTCCCTTCTGTACAGCAAAGTGACTCACTTGTATGTAGACTCTCTTTTTTTAATATTCTTTTCCATTATGGTATATTACAGAATATTGAATATAGTTCCCTATGCTATACAGTAGGACTTTGTTGTTTATCCATCCTATATATAATAGTTTACATCTGCTAATCCCAAACTCCCAGTCCTTCCCTCCCCCAGCCCCCTACCCCTTGGCAACCACAAGTCTGCTCTCTATGTCTGTGTTCTGTTTTGTAGATAGGCTCATTTGTGTCATATTATAGATTCCACATATGAGTGACATCATATGGTATTTGTCTTTCTCTTTTTGACTTCACTTCACTTAGTATGATAATCCCTAGTTGCATCCATGTTGCTGCAATGGCATTATTTCGTTGTTGTTTTTTTTTTCTTTAAGCAGAAATTCCTTCCTTCCTCCCTCCCTTCCTTTCTTTTTGGCTGCACTGGGTCTTTGTTGCTGTGTGCGGGCTTTCTCTAGTTGCGGCGAGTGGGGGCTATTCTTTGTCACAGTGCATGGGCTTCTCATTGCGGTGGCTTCTCTTGTTGCAGAGCATGGGCTCTAGGCATGTGGGCTCAGTAGTTGTGGCTCATGGGCTCTAAAGCACAGGCTCAGTAGTTGTGGCGCACGGGCTTAGTTGCTCCACGGCATGTGGGATCTTCCCGGACCAGGGCTCTAACCCACGTCCCCTGAATTGGCAGGCAGATTCTTAACCACTGAGCCACCAGGGAAATCCTATTTCTTTCTTTTTTATGGCTGAGTAGTATTCCATTGTATATATGTACCAATCTTCTTTATCCATTCATCTGTTAATGGACATTTAGGTTGTTTCCATGTCTTAGCTATTGTGAACAGTGCTGCTATGAACACAGGGGTGCATGTATCTTTTTTAATTATAGTTTTGTCCAGGTATATGCCCAGGAGTGGGACTGCTGGATCATATGGTAATTCTACAATATTTTTAGTTTTCCGAGGAACCTCCACACTGTTCTCCATAGTGGCTGCACCAACTTACATTCCTACCAACAGTGTAGGAGGGTTCCCTTTTCTCCACACCCTCTCCAGCATCTGTTATTTGTAGACCTTTTTTAAAAAAAACGTATTTGTTTTTTATTTATTTTTCGCTGCGTTGGGTCTTTGTTGCTGCATGCAGGCTTTTTCTAGTTGTGGCAAGTGGGGGCTACTCTTTGTTGCGGTGCACAGGCTTCTCAACGCGGTGGCTTCTCTTGTTGCAGAGCACAGGCTCTAGGTACGTGGGCTTCACTAGTTGTGGCACGTGGGCTCAGTAGTTGTGGCTCACAGGCTTTAGAGCGCAGGCTCAGTAGTTGTGGCGCATGGGCTTAGTTGCTCTGCAACATGTGGGATCTTCCCAGATCAGGGCTCGAACCCATGTCCACTGCATTAGCAGGCGGATTCTTAACCACTGCACCACCAGGGAAGCCCTGTAGACATTTTAATGATGGCCATTCTGACCGGTGTGAGGTGTACCACTGTACCTCACTGTAGTTTGGATTTGCATTTCTCTAATTATATTTACTTTTATAATGACAAAAATTAACTCTATACAAAATAATAAACCTAAAACATCAACTTCCATATTATGGCACTATAAGCCTTTAATGAAGTGCTTAACTACACTCTAACACAATAAAGTGGCTAACACGTTTGAGCATGTCCCATTTTCTAACTCTATAAACCTCTAGATTTCTCTGCTTCAAAGATTGTTAAGCTTATTTGAAAGCAACCCAGATATCAAGTAGTGAGCTACTGTACATTGTCAGAGTAGCATACTTTTCTATTCTCCTTCCTCCCAGAAATAGACATATGACCCAGGCTAAGGCAGTCATTGACTCTCATTCCCACCAACATAACAGTTGAGGAGTGGGCTTGTGAAATGGTAAAAAGCAGCTCTTTCTGAATTGCTAAGTTCAGAGGATGTGAATCTGGAGCTGCCTGTGACCATCTTTCCCACTTGACAAGGATAGATAGTAACCTAATCTATAAACAGGACAAAGTTATACAGAGACAAACAGCTTTACAAGCTCCACAGTCCTGATTCTTACAATTACTGCTTTGAATCTGTGAGCTATCCCAATAATCTTCCAACTCAGCTAACGGAGCCTGTAAATTCCCTTTTTCTGAAACTAGTTCATGTTGGATTTCTGTCACTTACAATAGAAAGTTCAGACCCTCATAGCATTACTCCAAATTACCATGGCAACGTAAGCTGGTTAATAAAAATGAAGGTAGCCTACATAGCAGTGGTTCTAAACTTTAGCTGTATCAGATCACCTAAAGGTTGAGGTACCTAGATCATTTATGCAAGTTCTCAGGTGACGCTGCTGCTGCTACTGCTCTGGGAACCACACTTTGAGAACCACAGGATACAACCATCCCTTGAAACCACACAAAAGGCGCTCTCTGCCTTTAAAATATATTTTACTTCAAATTATTTTTTGGAACATGTCATTGAGTTTCTAATTAATCCAGGGAAAGCTTCCTCTAATCTGCTTTTTTTTTTGCAGTACGCGGGCCTCTCACTGTTGTGGCCTCTCCCGTTGCGGAGCACAGGCTCTGGACGCACAGGCCCAGTGGCCATGGCTCACGGGCGCAGCCGCTTCGCGGCATGTGGGATCTTCCCGGACCAGGGCACGAACCCATGTCCCCTGCATCGGCAGCCGGACTCTCAACCACTGCGCCACCAGGGAAGCCCTGATCTGTTTTAATACTATGTCTAATCCACAGTCTTTCAGAAACCTTAAGTGACATGTTAATAGGCAAGCATATCTTTATCAATCACAGGTTTTTAAAACATAATGGTTTCTCTACTTATGATGTCTCACTTCCATTTATTACCACCTTCATTCAGTTACCAGCTTGCAAAGCAAATCATTATATGCAACTAAGAGTAAAGCATCCCAAAAGACATTAGGGTTTTATTAAAAATAGTGAGATATACTGTGCAGTAGAAGCTAACACAACACTGTAAAGCAACTATATTCCAATAAAAATTAATTTAAAAAAAAAGTAAGACACTTTCTTTCTAAACCCTCAAACAAGCTTGAAATAGAATTTAAATGGGTTAAAGAGGATGCAATCTCCTTTAAAAGAAAGGTAAATCTCAGATCCCTGAGAGGACCTGATGAAAGGAAGGGAGGGAGGGGAGGAAAGGGGAAAGAAAACAAAGCCAAAGAAGAGTCAAAGATACAAAGACAAATTTATACTGATAAAAAATTTAGTGCTAAAACAGTATGGATAAATTACTGATAATATTTTGGTTCTTGGTTAGATGGTAGGTTCATGAGTGTTTTTTATCTAATTTTTATAACACATGTATATTACATGTAATGTTTGATATACATGAATGTAATATTTTTAAAACTGTAAGGAAACAACAACAACAACCTGGGAAACATATTCTCAGGTAGACCTGGACAAAAATAAATTGCAAAGTGTACTATTTATCTAAAACTTTCCTACAGTCCTTCTCTTCCAGGAAAGTCCAGTCCCACATACTCACAGATCAATCAAACCTGGGAACAGATTTTAAAACAGTTCTGTTACATTCTAAATGTTTACGACTTTGAGTTATCAGGATTCACTGAATTGTATGTTCAAGTTATTCAGTGGATTACTAGAACAGGGCATCTGGCAAATAATTCTATTAGCCAAATTTTGGTCTAATATTTTCCTTCCAAGAAAAAAGTTGCAACATTTAAAAGTTTGTCTTGGGCTTCCCTGGTGGCGCAGTAGTTGAGAGTCCACCTGCCAATGCAGGGGACACGGGTTCATGCCCCAGTCCGGGAAGACCCCACATGCCGCAGAGCAGCTAGGCCCGTGAGCCATGGCCAGTGAGCCTGCGCGTCCAGAGCCTGTGCTCCGCAACAGGAGAGGCCACAACAGTGAGAGGCCCGCATATCGCAAAAAAAAAAAGTTTGTCTTTCCCAGACAAATCACTCAAAAATTAATAAGGTGGACTAAAAAATGCTTGTTATTCTAATCTAAACTTTCTCTGACACAAAAAATTTTCCACAGGGCTCCTTCTAACAGTCAGTCTCTCCACACCTTCCACAACTGTTCCAAACTTTCTTTTAGAGGGCTCCAACTTTAAGTTTATTTTTCCTCATACAAATTCCATATTCAACTGTTGGTTTTCCTGACGTCTGTGTTAGACTTTAATCTTTCTGACAGTTTTTGGTCAACACAAAAGACCAACACACATTCAGGCTTCTAATTCAGGCCACTGAAATGTAGTATACACATTAAGACAGCATGTCTCTACCATATAAGCAGGATGGATTTTCCAAGACAACTAAGAGTGATTACTAATAGAACTAGTTATGTTTCTGTTCTTCCCTATTATCCCTCTGTAAATTGCCATTTGTTTTAACTCTATGAATTCTAGTCATACTTCTGCTCCCAAAGAGAGTGAGATGCATCTCTAGTACACACTTAAAATACGATGGACGAGTGCTTTAATGGTATGAGCAACCTTTTGATCAAAAACTCAGAAATCAGGACTTCCCTGGTGGCGCAGTGGTTGGGAATCTGCCTGCCAATGCAGGGGACACGGGTTCGATCCCTGGTCCAGGAAGATCCTACATGTCACGGAGCAACTAAGCCCGTGCACCACAACTACTGACCCTGTGCTCTAGAGCCCGCGAGCCACAACTACTGAGCCTGTGTGCTGCAACTACTGAAGCCCGTGTGCCTAGAGCCCATGCTCCACAAAAAGAGAAGCCACGACAGTAAGAAGCTGTGCATTGCAATGAAGAGTAGCCCCCGCTCGCCGCAACTAGAGAAAGCCAGTGTGCAGCAATGAAGACCCAACACAGCCAAAAATAAATAAATTTTAAAAAAAAGAGTTGTTATTAAAAACAACAACAACAACAAAAAATACCTCAGAAATCATACTAGCCTCTTTGCCACAACTTTCTGTAACTGAGCAGTGAACCCAGTCTTTGGCATCATTCCAATGGAAAAACAGTTCAGGATTTAGTTGAAAAGAACCTCTAAATCAAGATATTGCCCTTAACAGAAAGTGCTACACAGGTTTTCTTTTGGAGATTCTTCCAAAGTTCGAAGTCTTCCCTGTCAGAAGTAATCTGAAGATAAGATGTATTCAAAAACACATACCCGTTTTTCCCTATATGGCACCTCAACCACCCCTACTCTTTCTTCTGGAAACTGCCCCCTTCTACCTTTTTTTACTCCCCCAGTCTATCTTTAATTCATCCCCATAGTTTTACCAGTCATGTTATATAGCATGATACTTCTCCCTGACTGAGTAGCCATTCAAAGTTCTTTGCTGGAAAATTTAAAAATGAAACTGAGAAAGAGTGGCAGGCACTCTTTGAATGCCTCAACTATTTTATAAATAAAGCTCAGGAGAAGTTAGGGACCAATGAATGAAGCTTATCTGGAAAGGTTTTAAAAGGAAGCAAATAACGCAGAGAAGACAGACAAGAGACAGAAAAAAACATTCTCCAGTTATTCTTGAAGTTTAATCACACTCCTGACCTCGGTTGTTAAGACAACTCCCTATCCCCACAATACTTAAATATATTCCATTATGGGCTAATATGAGTTGGATTTCTGTTTAAGCCAGAGTCCTAATTAATATAGTTTCTCTCATAAACCCTGTTGTTAATATTTTTAGAGGCAAACTAAATAACAAGGTAAATAATTCTCATATATTTACCCCTCTCTATTCCCTAGCACCAGAAAGTGATATTTTTCAATTATCTTTTAAATGTTTTTCTTAACTTTGGAGGTCCAATACATGCTACTTCTATATCTGAGATACAAAGTTTAAGAATAAATATGATTTTAATCAATTTTTAAAAAAAGATTTAAGTTGGATTCACAATTGAAGTTAAACTCAATGTTTAAAGTTTCTGTTTCAACTAGGAAAGTCAAGTTTCCCTAAACGAGAAACATTTTAAAAATAAATGTAGGCTGAGGGGAAGATTTGAGAAAGAAATGAATCTTATTTATAATTAAAATGGTGCCCTTCTTCACTGACTTTTAAACTGTGTATTTTAAACTGTATCGTATACCTCTCAACTATTTCAAACACTTTAGTTAGTAATGCATACATTTCCAAATACAGGATAAAAGTTCAGGATTCTTGTTCCCAGGGTAGAAAAAAAATTTACCATAAGTGATACTAAGAGTCCCGCAATTTAGTAAAATTCATCAATAATGTCCACTTTTATTTGGTGGCCCCTTTAACTGGAAGCAGAATAAACAAAAAGGTAAGGTATCAAATATGAGGCCAAACTTGACCACCAGCCAGTAATACAAAATCAGCAGGGACTTCCTGGTGATCCAGTGGTTAAGACTCTGTGCTTCCACTGCAGGGGGCACAGGTTTGATCCCTGGTCAGGGAACTAAGATCCCACATGCTGCGCAGCGCGGCCAAAAAAAAAAAAAAAAAGCAGTACTTCAGATGAAAGTAACTTGGATGATGCCTGACACATTGAAGACACTTAAGACATGTTACTTTTGAATGTGGGGCAAGAGCTCAAGAATAGCTGGATATGTTGCCAAGGGTGTCTCAAGGGACGTGGAAAAAGAAAAGACTTGGAGAGTTGTGGGAAGCCCAGGCAACCTCAACCCTGGGCTAAGGCAGTGAGAAGGACCAAGCAGCCCAATCTACTAGCAAACAAATGGACAGTCTTTATAATTTAGGAATTTGAGTGGGAGAAGAAAGTGGACAGAGGCAGTGGAAGGGAAGAAGGAAAAGAAGTAAACATTAAATTATCCATGTTTTCCTTGTTGCTTATAAATGCTGGTATTTCCAAATATTAACATAGTCTATACATTTCTCATTTGAATAATCTACAGTATTTTCTCTTGGTTGTATAAACTGGTTATATTAATGAAACTATGTATTTCATAACATGAATATCAATAAATATTGGTTAGAATATTAAAAAACAGCAGTAATATAAAAAGTAGCTATTCTTTAGAGACTTAAACTGTTTTTTTTTTTTTCAATGTATTTATTATTTTTGGCTGCACTGGGTCTTCGTCGCTGCGCACGGGCTTTCTCTAGTCACCGCACATGGGGGCTACTCTTTGTTGCAGTGCGTGGGCTTCTCATTGCGGTGGCTTCTCTTGTTGCAGAGCACGTGCTCTAGGCACACGGGCTTCTGTAGTTGTGGCACGCGGGCTCAGTAGTTGTGGCTTGCAGGCTCTAGAGTGCAGGCTCAGTAGTTATGGCACATGGGCTTACTTGCTCCACAGCATGTGGGATCTTCCCAGACCAGGGCTCGAACCTGTGTCCCCTACATTGGCAGGCGGATTCTTAACCACTGTGCCACCACGGATAGAGACTTAAACTCTTAAAACTAGGTTTGTTTTCTAATTTGGAGAGTGCTAAACATAAATATGGGAAAGTTTAAAGCCTAATTTCTAAGTTTAAAGAATATACTTGGATATATATGTAAAAAGTTTAAAACTTTATATAGCAATTAAAAGAACTCAAAAAATGTTAACAACTATCTGAGAGTTGGGATCACAGTCAATTCTCTTCGCTCAACTTCTGCATTTTAATAAACATTTTTAATAGAAAATTTGTATTTCTACAAATAAATAAGTGAGCTAAAAAAACGAAGTCAAAGTAGCAGTGAAGAGACAAATTCAAATCATAGACAGAGATAGCAAAATCCAAACTATCAACCACACCTCTACTAGTTGGCATAATACCACCATCAATCCCTTTTGCTCCAAAACAAATTGCATCTATTTTTGATTTTCAGAGGAAGTCCTGAAAAGGCAACTGTAGTGTTTTCACCACCCTTAGGATACAAGTGGAAAATAAAATCTTGTACAATATACATTTTAGATTTTTTAAGCTTAAGTAAGGAATATGTGGTGAAGCAAACTATTCCAAAAGCATAGCTTTCAATGAAACTTCATTAAAGACTGAATTTTTAAAGCAAGCTATACTACTTGAAAAATTATCATTTAGAAAGAAAGAGCATTCCCTTTAGAAAAGGACCTGCTCATACAAACAAGAACCAATCACAGGAAGCAACAGAAAAATTATCTCATTTGCAACAGCAACAAATATGTTAATTACCTGGGAATAAACTTAAGAAAACTTTAAATTGACCCTAAAATTAACTCAAAATATAGCAAAGATTATTTTGAAATTTAAAACTATAAACCTCTTAGAAAAAAAGAGGTGTAAATCTTCATAACCCTGATTAGGCAATTAGACATAACACCTAGACAACAATTTCTTAGATATAACACCTAAAGCACAAGAAGCCAAGGAAAAAATTAAATTGGACTTCATCAAAATTTAAAACTTTTGTTCTTCAGGAAAGTGAAAATACAAGCCACAGAATGGGAAAAAAATTATAAATCATATCTCTAACAAAAGTTTAATACCCAGAATATATACAGAACTCTTAGAACCCAACAGTAAAAATAATTTAAAATACTCCATTTTTTAAATGGGAAAAGGATTTGAAGAGACATTTCTCCAAAGAAGATACAAATGGCCAATAAGTACATGAAAAAACACTCAACATCATTAGTCATTATGGAAATGCAAATTAAATACCACAATGAGATATCACTTCACAGCCCCTAGTATAGGTATAGTAAAAAAGAAAATAAGTGTTGACAAGGATGTGAAGAAACTGACACACTCATACACTGCTGATGGGAATGTAAAATGGTGTAGCTACTTCGGAAAACAGTTTTTCAGTTCCTGAAAACATAGAGTTACCATATGACCCAACAATTCCACTCCTAAGTCTATACCCAAAACAAATGAAAGCACATATCCACAGAAATATTTGTATATGAATGTTCATAGCAGCATTATTAATAATAGCCAAAAAGGTGGAAGCAACCCAAATGTGCATCAAATGATGCATAAATAAAATATGATATATTCATACAATGGAATGTTATTTGGTCATAAAAAGAAATGAAGTACTGATACATGCTATAATGCAAATGAACCTCGAAAACATTACGTTAAGTGAAAAAATCTACAGACATAAAAAGTACATTAGTGGTTGCCTAGGGCTGGGGGAGGGAGAGGAGAGTGATTGCTAATGGTTCTGACGTTTCTTTTTGGAGTGATAAAAAAAAGTACTAAAATTGATTGTTATGATGTTTATACCAACTCTGTGCATGTATTAAAAGCACTTTAAGAGGTAAATTGTATGGTATGTGAATTGTACCTCAATAAAGCTGTTTTAAAAAAAGAAATCAACAAATTCTCATTTCACTAGGTAAATCCAGGAGTAGGGATGCTGGGTTGTATGGTAAGCATATGTTTACCTTTATAAAGAACTGCCAAATGTTAAAGTCACTATACCATTTGCACTACCATCAGCAATGGATGAAAGCTCCAACTGCTCCACATTCTTATCAGCATTTGGTATTGTTGTTATTTTTCCTTTTTTCCTTCATTCTTCTTAATGTCTTAATTAATTTTCTCACTTAAGTGTATACTGGTATCTCAGTGTGGTTTTAATTTGCAATTCTGCAATTACTAATGATGTTTAATATCTTTTGGTATATTTATTTGCTGTCCATAGGTCTTTTTGGTAAAGTTTCTACTTAAATCTTCTGTCAAATTTTTATTAGGTTGTTCACTTAATACTGAATTTTGTGAGTTCTTTATATATTCTGGATACAAGTCTTTTGTCAGATATGTGATAGGGGAATATTAACTCCCAGTCTGTGACTTGTCTTTTTACTCTCATAACACGGTTTCAAACAGCAGGAGTTCTTAATTTTGATGAAGTCGAATTTATCAATTTATTCATTTATGGATCATACTTTTGGTATCTAATTTTTTGGTGATTAAAAAAAAAATCTTTGCCTGATCCAAGGTCAAAAAGATTTTGTCTTATATTTTCTTCAAGTTATTTTCTAGCTTTAGGTCATATCTCGAGGTCTACGAACGACTTTGAACTAGTTTTTGCACAGATGGTGAGGAATTTTTGCACTGAGGCTATAATAAAGAAAAATATTCTATTTTGACATTTGAGTGCTCATTGCCTTAAAGCCCCACACTTCCCTCTCCCTTTTGCCCAACATCTGAATAAGTCAGTAAGAAAGCCCAGCCATTGCCTCCTTGGGCGTCAGTGGGAAGCTAAAACCATGTAAATCCCACACATGGGAACTATCACACTCCTTCTGGCCACAATAAAAATTAAACCCAACCGCCCTTCTTCACTTTTGCTTCATTCTGGACTAAACCTAAGACCTCTCCGTGAGGAATCCTTTTTCAGTTGACTGTGTGAGTAAACTTTATTTCATATTTCATATCCACTGGTGCCTTTGTGTCATCTGTCCCAAGATTTATATAAATTTCTGGGCAAGACAGTTTTTGCATATGAACGTCTAACTATTCCAGATTATCCTTTCTCTATTGAATTGCTTTAATACCCTTGTCAAAAACGAACTGACCATTTTGTGGGTCTGAATTCTCTGTTTTGTTCCATTGATCTATCTTTTCTCTATCTTTACCCTTGAGTACTGCAGTAATTAAGTTGAAATCAGGAGTTTCCCAACTTTTTTGTTCTTTTTCAACATTATTTTACCTTTTTCTAGTTCCTCTGTTTTTCCATATCAATTTTAGAATCAGCTTGTTACTTTCTGTAATAAACCCTGCTGGGATTTGGACTGGAATTGCATTGAATCTATAGATCAGCTTGGACGAATGGTTGTCTTAACAATATTGTCTTCCAATCCATGAATATGGAATCTCTCTCCATTTATTTAGGTCTTCTTTGGTTTCTTCCACCAGTGTCTTATAATTTTCATTATACAAATCTTGCACATGTCTTGTAAAGTTAATACTAAATATTTCATAGGTTTTGGTGCTATTGAGATAGTACTTTTAAATTTTAATTTCTAATTGTTCATTGTTACTATAGAGAAATACAACTGATTGTTATATATTGACCTTCTGTCCTTCAACCTTGCAGAATTCACTTATTAGGGCTGGAGCTTTCTGAACAATCTTTCCGATTTTCTGCATAGACATTCTGTCCATGATTAGAGACAGTTCCTGCTCTTTGAAACACACTGTTAAAACAATGAAGACGGGCTTCCCTGGTGGCGCAGTGGTTGAGGGTCCGCCTGCCGATGCAGGGGACACGGGTTCGTGCCCCGGTCCGGGAAGATCCCACATGCCGCAGAGGGGCTGGGCCCGTGAGCCATGGCCGCTGGGCCTGCGCGTCCGGAGCCTGTGCTCCGCAACGGGAGAGGCCACAACAGTGAGAGGCCCACGTACCGCAAAAAAAAAAAAAAAAAAAAAAAATGAAGACAAGCCACAATCTGGGAAGAAATATTTCCTTATAACATATGTTACTATTCCATTACTAGATATTTATGCAAGAGAAAAGAAAGTATATATTCCTCCGAAGACTTATATGTGAATTGTGAATGCTCATCACAACTTTGTTTATAATAATTAAAAGCTGGAAACAACCCCAATGTCCATCAATTAGTACATGGGAAAAAAAAAAGTTTTGTGGTATAGCCATACAATATACTACTACTCAACAATAAAAAGGAACAAACACATAACAACGTGGATGAATTCCAAAATAATTATGCTGAGTTTAAGAAGCCGGACACCCTCCTCCCCTCTGCAAAAAGTACATACTATTATGAGTCCATTTACAGAAAACTCTCAAAAATACAAATAAATCTTAAGTGTCATAAAAAGATCAATGGTTACCTGGGGATGAGGAAAGGGCAGGAAGGAGCAGGAGGGAGGGATTACAAAGAGTCATGAGGAAACTCTTGAAGGTGTTGAAAATGTTCCTTATCTTGACAGTGTTGACAATCTCATGGGTATATACTTTTGTCAAAACTTACCAAGTGCACACTGTAAATGTGTGCAGTTTACTGTATATCAATTATACCTCGATAAAGTTGTTACAGTATACCAATTACTTTATTAGTAATCACCCTTATTATGTCATATGTTAGTGTCTTTATTTACCTATAAAACATTATCACTTGGTAGCTATGATTACTGTTCACAAATACCATTATTTAAGATTTTTTTATTCAAACAGTAAATTGAGATCTATTCTCAAAATACCTTTGAGGTTTAAAGACTGGTAAATTTGAGAGTATGCAAATTTGAGAACGTCTTCAAGCAACTTTTGAATATGAATAAAATCTTGTCTGTGTTTAAAAAAGGGGGGGAGGTTGTTGGAACAAGAGGGCAAGAACAAAGGCCATATGTATACAGCAAGTAATGCTTTGAGGACCTAAATTCAACAACTAGGTTTAAGAAGCACTAAAATAATTATTTATTGATCATTGTTTGAAAGAATCAGACCTGAAAATCCAGTTAATATAAGATTAGAGTGTAAGAGAAGTCTTGAGCCTACTTAAAACTAGTTAATCAATATTTACTAAACACTCTCAAATAAAACAATTAAGCATATAAATCTATGTAGCTGTCCTCTATTCTGTACGTTAATTCAAACATGTTATCATGATTCTTCCAGCACAATGTTCAGAACATAGTAACAGATGCTAATACTTAATGATCACAATATTGAATCAAGGAAAACACCTCTTTCTCTCATTCTCTAAAACTAAACATACTTTGTACACAAATTTCCCTTTGTAACAGAAATTCTTAAAATTTTTCAGAAAACAGTTCATGGTTGAAAAGCTTGAGAAATTATAAGGGCAACAGTGCGAGGTACTGAGGTGAAAAACCTTAAAAAATATAGATTCAGAAAAACAGAAAATAGCTTAAAATAGACATCTGAAAATTAGTGATTAATACTTTACAAGTTTCCATTTCTATTACTTACTCCCCAGAAACTTTACAAAAGCATCTTCTCCCAAAATTTTTACAACACACTTAATAGAATCCATTTCTTCACTGCTATAGACATAACAGAAGATTCTTCCATTTGATGCTTCATCTCAATGTTCACTGTTGACTACTAATTTTGACTACTAATTCTTGGGCAAATTACTTGACTTGGAATCTCCGTTTCTTTATTTGTAAAATGGGGATGATATAAAACCACCTCACAGAATTATTTTAAAGATTAAATTATATAATATTATGAAACAACATTTTATAAATTGTAAAGTGCTTTAGTTGTTATCAGGTTGATTAAAAAACCTTCTCAGAGCCCAATCCCAAAGTTTACTGTAGCTAAACAGGTAGATAAAATAAAGCATTAAATTACAGCCTTTTCTTCACACTACTTATAATGAAGAAATAGCTCAAATGCCCAACAAGAAAGACTGAGTATATTACTTTGATATATTATAATATCACTATTTAAGTGAAAAATATGTAAACCAAAACATGGACATATTTATATAAAACACTAAGCAGGAAGCGGAAGAAGTCCAAGATAGTGCTCATTCACTGATGACAACTATGTAAGAAGCATGAATCTCTATACTGTATTTTTTGCCAATACACAACCAAATATACTAATAGTCATACTGATCATCCAAAGCAACATCAGGAAAAGGAATGTTTTTCATTATATCAAGTTCAAAACTGCTGGAGTAACCTTAATGAAGTCCTTTGAGCGTCATTAGTTTTTATTGAGGCACAATATTTGGCTAGAAGAAAATTAATGAGAGGATACCTTTATACAAATAAATTTCACTGAGTAGAAACACAAATGAAACTTTAACTAATGAAGCTTTCACAAATACACATACACACTTTATTTGGCTTGTCTCTTACACATTCATTTTACACACACACACACACACACACACACACACACACACCCATTATGTAATTATAAGATTCAAGATCTCACTGTCAGAAGAGCAATAAAGTGTAATGCCAAGGGCCTGTTCAATTTACTTTTTCTTTACCTTAAAGTATTTTCCACTTTCAGAGTACAGCCAAAGATATGTTACAACATGTAAGGGGTTGGGGTGAGGCCAGTATGATGTACCATTGCCTAGGCAATTTAGCAATTCAACAATTCTCCAACCAACTTACTTCTGTTAAAACCCTTTTAGCAAGTTTATTAAGGTCATCTATATAGTCAAGTCCAGTCAGACTTACAAGCCCAGCTCAATTTTCAAAAATATTCAAGAAACCCTGCCTCAAGATACCTAGATGTCCTTACTCCATACCTTTTACTTTTTGGTTCTTGTAGGGTTAGGGTTTTGCATTTTATAGATGCACTTGTGGAGGGAGAGAGTATCTGAAAAATGGTAATTAAAATTCCACACAGATGTGTATACTTGTATTTTCAGACCCAGGGTCCACACCTTCTATCAGATTCTCAATGGATTTCATGTCCTCAAAATAGGTTGAGAACTACTACTATGTATCTCATAGGGACACTTTTCAAATCTAAGAGATGTAATTACATCCCTCCCAGTTAATAACTGCTAAGTAAAATAAGGCATTCCTTCCACAAAAGTGAAGGCTCACAAGCTTCATGGTTGCATCCCTGGAATAAAAGCAGGAGCTTGAACATATTTGCCCTATGAAAGATACTGCTTGTCAGTATACAACCCACTCTGCACTATTAGAAAAGGTTAACATCTCCTTACCAAAAAGCCAAGATTCCCCTGCAACAACCTGGACTACCCTGGTAATACAAAGCTTTCTTTTTTCAATAGTCTTTTACACTGTCTAAATTTTTCTGCAATAAAAGTTGTACACATTTTTTTCATCTTTTTTTGTTACTACTTTAGTTACCAAAATACAAAATGGCCAATAAAATTATCCGTTTACCAAAATCCTTGATTTTCAGTACTTCAAAATAAAACTCATTTTAAGATATCAAAGCATTATTCACCTAAAGACACAGAGTAGTCCTTTTCCTAGTAACTTTTCCTAGTAACTATGTTAAATCTATAAGAATCATTTGTGGGCTTCCCTGGTGGCGCAGTGGTTAAGAATCTGCCTGCCACTGCAGGAGAAACGGGTTTGAGCCCTGGTCTGGGAAGATCCCACATGCCGCGGAGCAACAAAGCCCGTGAGCCACAACTAATGAAACCCGCGCGCCTAGAGCCCGTGCTCCACAGCAAGTGAATCCACCGCAATGAGAAGCCCACGCACCGCAACGAAGAGCAGCCCCCGCTCGCCGCAACTAGAGAAAAGCCCGCGCACAGCAACGAAGACCCAAGGCAGCCAAAAATAAATAAAATAAAATAGATTAAAAAATAAGAGTCATTTGCCATCGGCCATCTAAAATATTGGCAGGACTTAAAGCATAATGTACCAAAACCAAAACTGACATGACTTTCAAAGGTAAATGATGAAACCTATGCTTCCCACAGAAAGAAAAGGTAAAATTTGAAGTTCATCGTTAAGATTTAGAAATCATATTCACAGGCTAAAAGTCAAAGTTAAAGAAAAATTGCTGAATGTCTAAATTTTAAATCAAGGCAAAAAACCTTATTCACGGTTGTTCACTTTCAGCTTCTTAAATATTTCCTCCTTAACGTATCCATTTTTTCCATAGATACTTGATCAGAAAAATCCCTTCTAAATGTTTTATAAATTAAATTCCAGTGTTCCTGCTATGAGGACTGAATATTTCATCACATTAGGAAAAGACTAGCCTCATTCATAAGCTACATCTAAATCTAAAAAGGGAAATACGTTTCTTCCCCGAACCTATAAAAAAAAAAAAAAAGGCAAAAGTTGATGAAAGAACACTGCTGCCACGTCTTTTCCCTTCCCCCACTCAGTAGTGGCTATTTCATCCCTTCAGAGTGCATTCCAAGGGAAAGTCCATAGCTCTCAGAGAAACCAGAAACAGTTAAGTCGAAATTGGCAAGCCGCTTTGGCCTTTTCGATCAATTCCTAAAAGGAGATCTAGTTTCTTCTTCATCCCTTTCTTAAAGCAAACAGTGCAAAATTCCAAGTCTTCACCACTCTACCCAGAACGCCTAAATTGTTAGTGTCTAAAAACTGACTGTATTTAATACAATCGATTATTTAGGAGAAATGGTCCCATACTTATGGAACCATTCTTCCTCCCCCTTAAAACATACAGCTGGGGTCCATCCACGTAATTCAAAGTTCTCACACAGCCAAAGAATTCCATTTACTGATGTGGACTTTTAAAAGCAGCAAACTTGGCAGAGAGAAAGAGAGGGGGAGGGGAGAAGCTCATGTGCCTTTAAAAAATTTATGTGGCAGAAGAAGGAAGGAAGAAGACTAGCTTCCCAGTTGACTGGAGGATCTGACAGCCGACTTCCTCAACCCAGCCGCCCGAAACTCGCCGCCCGGGGCTACCTCCAGCTGCTCCGGCAGCACCGCTGCGCGCAACAGATGAGTAAAGCCTGAACTTCCGCGGGCAGGTCCTCTTCCCAGACCCCACGACTCTTCGGCAGGATAAAAATGCCCGAGCGCTTCCCCGTCAGCTATAAGCTTTAAAAACCGCTCTCCATTGCCGCACGCTAACCATCTGCTGCTGTGGAGGCCGAAAACCCTCGCGTACTCCTCAGCTTTTTAGGCAGGACCAGGTAGGAGAGGAGCTCGGAAAACTCAACAGGGTGATTCCTCCTCAGGAAGGAATATTCAAGAAAGTGCTGGTCCCCGGGGCGGAGACTGATGCTGCCGCAGCCCCAACAGTCGGGGGCGCCAACCTGGGAGGCGGTGGGAAGAGGAGCACGGAGGAGGGCAGAAGGGCCTCTGGGGCACCCAGGAGACGCGGGGCGCAGGGCGAGGGGCCGAGTCTCCAGGAGAGAAGGTACTGAGCCAGTAGTAGTAAACTGGGGGAGCCTCCCCCTGCCCCCGAGCCATACCACGAGAGGGGGCAGGGACCAGACCACCAGAGCCACCCGAGAAGGACCACGGCTGCCCAAGGATTTAAGCCTCAGTCCCCAAGGTCGGAGGAGCGTCTCACCTGGGAAGTGGCACGGGAGGGCTGCGCGTTCTTCAGTCCCCGGTCGCCTGCGCTCGGCCGGCCACCTAACCCTTTCCCTCAGCCCGCTGGCGGCGCGACTGGGCAGCAGAGGGAGCCAGTTAGCCCTTTTATAACCTCCAGGCTGCGACGGCTGCGCTGAGGAGGAGGGGTCTGCAACCCTCGCTACGTGAGCTCGATCACACCAGCGTCCCGGCGTCTGCGCAGGCGCCCAGCCCGGGCCCTCTCCGCCCCTACCCGCGGCCCACGCCCCACGCCCAGGACTCCCCACCAGCTGGTGGAGTCTGAGGCCCAGAGGAGGGGCCGGCGGTCGCGCCTGGGATGTAACGCGCCTGCGCGGGGTTCTCGCCAAGCCACCGTCACCGTGGTTACCTCGGATTTGCCCCGCTTCTTTCAACAGGTTGTTTAGCGCCTGAATTTCGGGATCAGCCCCAGTCAGGCCTGAACGACGAAACCACCAGCAAGGAAATAGCTTAAATTTGAGAAGAGGAACATGGAAGCGTAGGAAATAAAGCAGAAAAGAAGGATCGGGTGGAAAATAACACTACATCCTGTATTGATATCTCAGCTGTCTTGGCCCTGAGGCTTTTTGCTTTACTAACCTCCCTCTCTCACCTACACTCTTTTTATGTGAATCTTGCTCTATCGCCCATTTTTATATTTTAACAGTAGATAATAGACTAAGCACTCCAGAGATTTTCTGGGTTCAATTTACGGCTCAGTCCCGTAAAACTTTGGGCATTAACCTCTCCGTATGTCAGTTTCCTCATCTGCAAAATGAAAATGACGGTAGGTACCTCACAGTACCTACCTCATTGTTGTGAGAATTAAATGAGATAATGTATGTAAAGCGCTTAGCCCATGCCTAGCACACAGAAAGGGCTTGGTAAGCATTAGATGGTGTTGTAGCATATAAGGAACCCAGTGTTGTGTTTAGTCTAATATTTGCCTTAGTCATTATAATCCTGAAAGAAGAAAACCTTACTATCAGGGAGCAGACAATGTAGGAGATATTTTTTCCCTTGTCAGTGAAGGGGAAGAAAGACTTCTCTAAGACTTGTTAGTCATTAAAATGTTATAAGTCATAATTCTAGTTATTACTTTAAAATGTATATCTCAGAAGTAACTAAATTTCCTTGTCAATTGCATTATTATGAACTTTCATCAAATCTTTAACCGTGGTCATTTTTAAGTCTTTTGTCATTTACAGACAGTTCTGGGTGTACTCTGATGCTTTTGCAAAAATGTTCCTATAAAAGCGTTTCATCTTCAAGGAATTCATGGAAAAGACTCTGACAAGTACAGGTTTCTGGTAACTGACTATCCTGCTGAACTGAATGAATAAGCATTTTCAGAACTCTAATGGAAAACTGATGCATTCATAAAAGTGCTAACAAAAGATCAAGATAAAAAAATTAATTACATGGGACTGAGTGAACTGATGAGGATGATTATAATTTTTGTGACTTTCTGTTTGAATAATAAAAAAAAAATCCCACAAGGACTCAGAGGCAAAAAATATACAAATCAATTTTCACTGCAAAGTAAAGGAGCTGTTACAGTGGAGGATTACTGGACTGAATGTCAATATTATGACATAGTGTGAGTGTGTTTCGTGTTTGGTAATTGCAGTCATTGTTGCTTTTGTTGTTGTCATCCATTTACAATGCTTGGTGTCCGTTTATTTATCTCTTGTAAAAATAAAATACAGTGTGTGTGTGTGTGAAAAAAATTGTTTCTAAAGTTTTCCATGAATGCTAAAAAGCACAGCAATAATTAAAATTTAACTCTTATCTAGGAGGTGGAGTTGATTATACAGATACAGAAATAGTCATAGAGAGGGTACTTGTGGAAGAGTAGGCAACCAGAAATTAAATACAGTGATAAATATAGTGAACCGCTAATCAGCAGTTTTCATAGTGTGGTCAGGGGGTTCACAGGGCAAAATTATTTCATACTAAAAATTTATTTGCCTTTTTCACTCTAAAGATATTGCATGCATAAGAATGAGAATCTTCTATTAGGCCAGATATTAAAGAGATTTGCAGAAATGTAAAATAATGCCACTCTTCTCACTAAATTAATTTTGCTCTGGAAAATAGTTATTTTTCATTAAAAACTATGTTATTTAACATGTAACAGATTTATTATTGTTTCTAAATGAATAAATAAATATTTTACATGTTTGTTTTAACTCCTAATACAGTAAATTTTGATAGGTATTATCCACGTAAAAGCTTTTTGGAGTCCTCAATGCTTTTTAGGAGTGTGAAATGGTTATGAGACCAAAGGGTTTGAGAACCACTAGTCTAAACAAATAGCAGGGAGCCCTTGACACAAACGAGGCAAAGATCTCTTCTTTAAATCTTGGTCTCAAGTGGAGCTATAATCAACGTATCCATTGGCCCTATATAGAGCAGACTCTGAAAATTGCATTTTACCCTGTAAATAAAATGGCTCCAGACCTTGAGGCAGATTTACTGTGAAGCTAAGAAAGCTTCATTTTCAGGGGACTTCATTTGCACTAGCCCTTTCCAAGACCCTGGAAGGGGCCCTAGCAATATGCTCACACGTTCATATGCTTTTGTAAAATTTGTGAAAGTAAAAATTTTAATGGCAATCTTTAGACTTCTAATTCTTTCCTCACTGATTTTCCCTACATCACACTTCCCCTTGTCTAGTGGTGTTGGAGTGGCTAGACGGCATTTTTATAATTTAACTGTAGGGAACTTGAGTTAGAATACATTTGGCTTGAGTTTAGTGGGATATATTTTTGTAATTCACAGTCATTCCTAGGTATAGTTAAGATATTTTCAGCTGTCCCAGTGTAGGAGTGGCATCCAAGAATGTACTACCACCCATTGTACTGACCCACCCAGCACTGTAAAACAAAGGTACAGGGCCAGACACCATATAGCTATTTGAATGTGTCCTGTGTTCTAGCATCAAAAATATATGGAGAGGGCTTCCCTGGTGGCACAGTGGTTGAGAGTCCGCCTGCGGATGCAAGGGACACGGGTTCATGCCACGGTCCGGGAAGATCCCCCATGCCATGGAGCGGCTGGGCCTGTGAGCCATGACCAGTGAGCCTGTGCGTCCGGAGCCTGTGCTCCGCAACGGGAGAGGCCACAACAGTGAGAGGCCCACGTACCACAAAAGCAACAAAAAAAGTATGGATAGTGGTGGAGAACCTAAGTTGAAACTTTGGGAGCCTAAAGCTAATCTGTGAGAAATTCTTCCAAATTATTGGATGTATACATTTTAAAATTAAAGATTTAGTGCTTATCAATGCTTAGCCAATAAAAGTAAGTCCTTTTTTGTCAGAATTTAATGAGGCTATCCACAACAAGCTGGTTAGAATGTCATCAGTTTAAAGAAAACTGATGTGCCCTGAACTCTATTAAGTCATACAAATAAAATTATTTGAAATTTTCCGAAATGTGACAACAATCCTAAAACTTTACGTGACATTATCAGTCATGAGTTGTGAAGCTGAAAGAAACTTCTAACCTATCCCTATCAATATCATTTGGTTGCCCAAAAAGGACACTTCGTATCAAATCTACATATGACTACTCAACACAATCATCCCTGCTTAGTTAGAATGAAAACAGCAAATACCTTGGGGAGTAGAAAAAGAATGACATGACTCCCCTCTGAATGGTCAAACATTAGAGTGGAGGTAAACCACCATTCAATCTCTTCTTTTACATCTGAAAAATTAATCAATCAATAAATATTTCTTTAAGAAATATTGAAAGTCCTATATTCTTAGGAAAAGCCTATTATGTAGCTGCAGTAACAACTAATGAGCAGAAGTCATTCTAAAATCAATTAATAGATAAATGGCTGTTCAACCCTATGAACAATCTTCTGAAAAACCAGCCAGTCAGGGACAGCCTCCCACTTTTTAAAGTTAGCCAAAACAGCAACAGCTTTACTCTAGTGAGCACATCTCTGAAATTCAGCCAATTGTCAACAGTCTCTCCAGCAGAGTAATCATGCTTCCACAGCAGACGTCAACCCACTTTCACCTTTGAAAGTCAGCCAATCCCTGAACTGTGTCTTTCACAAAAACAAGATAAGATCAGCAGAGGGACAGTCAAACAAGCATAGTGCTTTTCTACACATAGAAAGTAATAAATCAACGTTTTATTTCACATTTTGAATGATGGTTTCTTCCCTTGACATTGAGCACTTTTGTTGTGTGCCCAACAAAAAAGGCAGCGAAAACAGAAGACATAGACCCTTTTATTGAAGGCACTCATACATATGAAACAATTAGAAATTATTGGAGAGAGTGAATAAGTGTTGAATGTGTTGTGAGGATTATAAAATACTACATACTTGGAGACACTGCTTTGGGAAAGCAAGTGTTCTCCTTACTTGCTGCAAGTAATATTAATAAATCCTTCCTTCTCTGGAAATTAGTTAATTAATTAAAATAAAATAAACTTGATAGTGAGGAGAGTGAATAAAGCTAAATTTGATGAAATAGGTAATGGTGGATAGGTTTTTTACCAGGGGATTAAGATGATGGAGGCAATATTTTAGAAATATTATGCTATGTGAATTAGAAGAAAGTGGCATCTAGATTAGTAGTTCACGATTCATTGAATAAATATTTATGGAAGGCTTACCACTGTGTCCAAGACACTGCCTACTGGGCTGTGGAAGGTCAAACTTTAATTAGACCTTCTCTGCTTTTAAAGCATTTATAAACTTATTGGATAGAGTTAAAACCTACACTTGTGGCAGTGGGAATTCATTCACCCAATAAATACTTTCCTATATGACCCAAATAATGCTAAATGCCGGGTATGTCTCCTGCTGTCACAGAACTTGGAGTCCTTTTGCGGAAACCGACAATACACTTAAATAAGTAAATAAACAAATGTGACAAAGGAAAATGACAAGATGTTATGAAAAAGCATAATAGGAAGGACATAATTTAGATTCATAACAGAGGGAAAGTGTCTCTGAAGAACTGACATAAACTGAGACCTGTGTTAGCCAGCCGAAGTGTGTGAATAAGAACAATCTAAAGAGAGAGAAGAGCATGTGTGAGAATCGTGTGACAGGAAAAGACTTGGTGCATTTGAGAAGCTAAAAGAAATTTAGTGTGATTGTAGTGCAATAAGCAAGGGAGAAACTGGTATGATCGGTATGTGAAGGCTCAATCAGCTGGGACTGCTTAGTACTGTAACAAGTACAATGGAAAGGCATTGAGGTATTTTAAACAGTGAAGTGAAATTACATTATTTATCGTTAACAAAGTAAAAACACAATGTAAAAAAGTATGAGTTTTCCATGTCACTTGACATAGGATGGGTCTTAGAACTAGGAGTGATAGGGACTTACTCTTGAATCATGAGTAAGGACATGAAAGTCAAGAGATGAGGTATTATAGAATGTAGCTGAGACTAGAAACCATTCCAGTCACTAATATCCTGTCACTGTGGCACTGAGGAAAGTGGCTGCAATGGCGTAGCCAGACCACCTCCATCATGTGGCCTCAATAGGGACACTCACTGTAGCAGGCAGAATAATGGCCCCTCAATGGCCACATCTGAATCCCTAGAACCTGTGAATATGTTACCTTACATGGCAAAAGAAATTTTCAGGTATAATTAAATTGAGGACCTTTATATGGGGAGATTAGCCTGGGTTATCCAGGTGGGCCCAATCTAATTAAATGGATTTTTTTAAAACTAAGAACTTTTCCTGGCTCTGATCAGAGAAAGATGTGAGGATGGAAGCAAAGTGAGATATTTGATATGTCGCTGATGTGAAGATGGAGAGAGGGGCTCCATAAGCCAAGGAACATGGGGAGCCTCTAGAAAGTAGAAAAGGCAAAGAACTGGATTCTCCTCTAGAGCCTCCAGAAAGGAATGCAGCCCTGACAATACTTTTGGTTTTAGCCCAATGAGACCACTGTCAGAGTTCTGACCTACAGAACTGTAAGATAATAAATTTGTATTGTTTAAGCCATCGGGTTTGTGGTAATTTGTGATAGCAGCAATAAGAAACTGATAAACTTATGTATATGATGACGACTGAAACAGTGGCTGAAGACTCTGACATTTCTCAAGGGTCTGAGTAAATTTCCCACTGTTCTCTCCTAGAGGTGAATGTAGTTATTAGGACAGACCCTTTACACCAGATAAGCATTCTTGAAATCATGGGAATTGTCTGAGGAAGAGGACTCCAGAGAGGAAGAAAGATCTTCTCTCAATAAGCACAATAGGAGCATTAAGACCTCTAATTTTAATATTAAAAGGCATGTGAACTCCTCATCTTGTACCCTCATAAGGCAGGACATATGAGTTACATAAAAATTGTGCCAGGGTCTTTAGTTTGGAAAACTGGACAAATAGTGGTAACAACAACCAAAATAAGGAAGTTGGGAAAGTGAGCTGAATTTGTAGAGAAACTAAAGAATTTGATTCTAAATCTTAATGGATTTGAAGTGGCAGAGACCATCATAGGCTACAGACTTACTCTGCCAATTACTAACCAGTTTGTCAATATTAAGCAGATTTCCACATCACTACAGGAACTGTTATAAGGGCTAAAATTCTGACTTTCTATCTACTTGCAGTTCTAATTTAAAATTAATCTGTGATTTCTTTACATTTAGTTCTGCTCACCTTGAGTCAACCATACATTAACTGCACGTATCTTTCTGCTATTAGTTGGGAAGGTAAAGTTACCTCCCCATGGCGTTCATTAGTGTTGTTCACCAAATAATTCTAGGGCTTTTCTCTTCTCAGACAGAAAGGTCTGCTCTTCACTGTCTTTGAAGTTAGTTGTGGCTAACTTGCTTTGGCCAATGAAAGCAACATGTTTGAAAGTCAGAATGTGTTTCACCATGTTCCCTTCCCACTGCTGCAGTTACCCTGGAAGCCTGTATCAAGATGAAATCTTCATCAGTCCAGGTCTCTGAGTTCCTACAATGAACAGAGCCCTAAACTCTCCACTGGTTTGACAGTCTCCACTGGATATGCAGCTTGAGTGAAAAATAAACTTCTATAATGTAAACTTACTAAAGGTTAGAGTTGTTTGTAACCGTAGCATTACCTAGCCTCTCTTAACCTATCAATACATACTGCTTAAACAAGCCAGCCAAACTTTTCCTTTACAAAACCTATTACTAGAATTGTATTTATTAATTATATTTTTACCTGGAATGGACACTGTGGGATGCCTACCTAGTATTCATTCCTCCCTTTACCAACCTTATTAAGACTTCCCAAATTGTCCAGCCTTTCAGTTTCAGTGTGACTTGTACTTCTGCTTAGGATGTAAAAAACTGAAAGGAATTTTGCTTCCACGTTTACAATGGGAAAAAAGGCAGATAATCTACAAAATCGTAAATGTTCTTGAGCATATCATACAGCTGAGGTTGCAAAGCAACCAAGTAATCTGAGTTCCAAGGAGAAATGGAACACAAAGTTTAGCCCTTTGCAGAGTAAGAAAAAACTCAGGAAAAATTTTAACAAACTGTTGAAATCCAAGTATTGTCAGTTGGGAGCCTCAGGCACAAGGGGAGATTGTACTCGCTAGTTCTTCCCACAAGCTTAGTGGTGCTCAGATGAAAGACTGGGCACAGGGCAGGAGATCATAGAGCTCCACTGGATGGTACAGGAGTAAAGGAGGAAATTGGCAGCAGCTAGGAATTGGACATAAAACTTCCCCCCAAACGTTTTTCCTCAGGCTCTTCTATCTTACAAAGCAAAAGGCTTAAGCCACTGCATAAGTGGCAGCAAACCCTTTGGCTCCCAGGGCACAGGTTGAAGATTCCTTGTGGGTGGAGAAACTATAAGACAACCCTCTATTCTTGGGGGAGAGGCAGGAAACCCTCTTGGACCCTGGGTCCGACACTGATAACAAGCTGAGTTCTACTACTGCTGAGGAAAAAGCAGGAAACTCTTGCCCAAGACCAACCATAGATGAAAGGCTGAGGTGGCTGCCTTTCAAGAGAGACTGAAAAAGTCCCACCTCCCAAGGCCCAGGCACACAGGGCCTGCCTAAGACTGAGACTGGACCAGGACAACAGAATCTCCACACACACACAGTCTAATGCTGAGAGTGGAGAGAAAGAGGGCTAAGGCATAAGAATGCAGGGACAATGGAAAGCAGGAACACAGAAAAACTCTCTGGCACATGAGCCCCACACTAAGTAAGCACAAGGGCACAGCACCTTCCTCCTAAAGGAATGTGAAATCTGTGCTGTAATGAAAATAACTATAGCAACAACAAAGCCTCAGCCCAGCTCAACTCCTAAATTAGATTGAGACGCCCCCCTCACCCCGCCACATTAAGAACCTGACAGAAGAGGTATGTTCATTGCAACGTGTGGGCACGACTTAACCGGAAAACAGTACTGCGCTACACACAATGTCCAGCATTCATTGGAAACCCATTAGACACAGGAAACAAAGAAACAAATTAAAAAACCCACTTTCAGGAGATAAAGCAGTCAACAGAAATGGACGTAGATATAAGCCAGATGTTGGAACTATCAGATAAGGACTTCAAACTAACTAGCAAAAAAAAAAAAAAGTGAACAGCATGCCTGAACAAATGGGAAATTTCAGTAGAGAGATGAAAACTACAACAAATAGTCCAATGAATTGAGGCCTAACTTGAATTTTGCTCACTCATTCATTTATTTCTTCAACAACTAGTATTATTTTAATCCTCCCCAAAATTTTAAATTAAAAAATAAAAAAAGAATTAATCAAATGCAATGCTAGGGGAAAAAAATCCCATGATATTCAGAGACGAATAATTCTTTTGATGAACTCATTGGTTACTTGACACAGCTGAGAAAAGAAGATCAAGTCATCCAAACCAACATGTCAACAGAAAAATAAAAGTGAAAAGCAAATAGAACAGAATATCCAAAAGCTGTGGAACAATATCAAACAATCCAACGTTTATGTAGCCAGAGTCCCAGAAGAAGAAAGACAAAATGGGGCTTTAGAAATGTTTGCAGAGATGATGGCAGAAAACATTCCAAAAATGATAAAATATATCAAACTGCAGATCCAAGAAACTTTTCTCCAAAATCCGGGGTGGCCCCACCCTGATAAATCTGATTCACATCAGTAATATGACAATCTGTCTTGCCACAGTGACTGGTTTAGGGATGGGCAATTAACCCAAGTCCCAATCAATTCAAGACATTCCTTTGACCTCAGGAATCGTTTGGTTAGGGGCTCAGACAGTGGGGATTATAACCTAAACTGACCCAAACAGAGTGAAGACCAATACTTTTGCTTCAAGGCTAAGGGTGGACATACTCTCTGGATAGGAACAAGAAAGTAAATTGCCCTAAGATCTGGCAGCCATTCTTCAACCATGATGGAAGCCAGCTTGAGGACAAAGACAGCACACGAAGTAGGTCAGAAGTGAGAGAAGCTGAGTAAAACTTTAATCGAGTGGTATCTGAGCCCTGAACTACAGTTGGGTGCTTTAGCTATGCAAGCTAATAAGTTTCCTTAGTGTTTAAGCAAATTAAATTTGTATTTTCTCAAATCTCAGTTGCATGTAACCAAACACATCTTAACTGATGTAGTACCCTACATGATTATGAGTCATTGCGGAGACGGCTCCAACTCAGCTGTTAACTGTTCTCTGGTTTTGAGCCAAATTTCTAATTCCCAAAGGAAATGTAGTTGTTTTCCAAGAGGAAAACAATGATGTCAGGAGAGTACTGCCTTCTACCAAGCAACAGCTGTAACTGGAGGCCTATTTTAATTACTTATTCATTCATTCAACAATTATTTACTGAGCACCTACAATAGGCCAGGCATTGTATCAGGTATTGGAAATATATTGGTGATTAAGGAAGAGTTATTTATTTTGTTTGTGAAACTTACGAATAGCATGAAAGCTGTATCAGACTCCATTTGCCCCTCTGTTTCCATTTCCTGGTATCTTTCCTTAGCGATGTATAACTCATTGAATATAAATAGCTTGAGTCCTAAATATTAAATATTTTCAAATGCTATAGTTTGCAGGGGAATATCCAACAGCTATTCTGTCAAGGATAGGAAATGGATACAAATTTTAAAAATATTTCACTGAAAAAAATAAGTTATATTTCAGAAGAATGCTTCCGTGTATAAACAAACAGCATCTGACTTGGCTGTCAGAAAGATTTGTAGGGCTTGGCCAGTCCATGCATTTCTTTGACCCAAAAAACTTGTCAAGAGCTCAAACAAACCAGACAAGAATGCCAGAAATCTTTACTTGGTGAAGCAAGACTCAAGAGTTTAGGACTCAGAATTCATTCAGTCACAGAATTATAGTATTTGTCAGAAGAAACACTTTTATTTTGGAAGGAACACTGGTAGAGTCAGTGAGCCCAGGTTCTTGTGCACCATTAACAGTTCAGCAAGATGTCCCTCAGTGAATCCCTTTAACTTTTATGCTGAAATTTCTTCATCCACCAAATGGCCATAATAAAATTTGCCTTATCAACCACACAAAGACATTATGAGAATCACTTGAGATAGCTGTTTTGAAAGTTTCTTGGGAAAGTATGAAGTACTGTATTAATATGAGTAACCATCATTGCATGCTGTATAGTATAAAATTTTGTGAGGTTTTGCTTTGTTATTGTTTTTTAATCATAGAACCAACTTGGTGTGTTTTATACCTGTTTCAATGACTTTAAAAAAATTATGAAATGGAACAATTAGTCCTAATCTTAGTAAGTATAAGGGGTAAAGACAAGGATGCTTACTTACAGCATCTATAAGCAGTCTATGGTTAATGTTAGTTCTTAAGCCAATCCTGAAGTTAAAGAACACTGCTTCCTATCCTATACCAATTTAAGGAATGCTTTTAATAGAGCTACTGTGGCAGACTGATTGCACTAATAGTCCCGATTCTTCCCTACTTCCTATATCCCAATTCTTCCCTACTTCCCTACTTCTTATATAGTAAAAAATTTTACCTCGCCCAAAGTGAGGTCTGGCTTTTGCCATTTTCTGGGAGGTAATCTCATGTCTGATAGGAGTGTCTGCTTCCCTGAGGGCCTTAGGTCACAGGGGATAGTCTAACAGTGTGATTTAGAGTAGGGGGTGGCCACACCACAAAGACCAACAATGTGATTTAGGGTGGGGGCCTTGGGTGACGGATCCCCAGTAAAACTCTGGACACCAACACTCGGGTGAGTCTCCCTGGTTAGCAACATCCTATATGTATTGTCACATACTGTTGCTGGAAAAATAATGCATCCTGAATCTATGAGGAGAGCACAATGGAAGCTCCACATTTAGTACTTCCCTAGACTTCACCTTATACGCTTCTCCCCTTGGCTGATTTTAGTCTGTATTCTTATCCTGTAATAAGCCATAACCACGAGTATAATGGCTTTCAGTGAGTTTTGTGAGTCCTTCTATCAAAATTGAGAATGGTTTTCGAAACCCCTTGAACTTGCAGTTGGTATTGGAAGTGAGAGTGATCTCTTGGAGACTGTTCCCTATAACTCTGTAGTTGACCTAAACCCCTAACAACAACTTTTGCCATGAAATCTTGTAATACCGTCCTATTGTAACTCTGGGCCTGACCATATAATATGCTTTGACTGTCATGCAGGCAGAGACTCGCATATTTCCACTTCTGCTTTTACCCTCTGCCATCACTCTCAAAAGAATATCCCCATGCTAGCTTGCTAGAAAATGAGAGACACATGGAGCACAGCCAACTCACCCCCAATGTCCCAGCCAAGAACATTCTAGATTATCCAACAGTGCACCACCCCTAGACACGTAAATGAGCCTGATCAGGGTCCGCAGAAGCACCTAGCCAATCACTCCAGGTATGTGAGTAATAAACCCTTGTTTTATGCCTCTATGATTTTGTGGTTGTTTGCTATGAAGCATTATTGTGACAATAGATAACTGCTAACAACTACCTCCTAAGCTTCCATTGTGAAACAGGAATACAGAACATATGGATACTGTCAATCAGGGGAAATCTCCAAATTCTTTTCATCCAACATTGAAAACTTAATGACCATCTATTTGGATAATCCTTACATTATAAAATATTAGAGCTTTAGGGATATCTCTAACTAAGGCCTATAAAGTGAAATAATCACTAGATTAGGTGACAGAAAAAATTACTTTGGGAATATAACCACACACAGTGTACACTTTGTCTTATACTTAGAACCCCTCTGGATATTGGGGTAAAGATGACACTATACAAGACACTAGAGAAATGAAAGTTAGCTATAGTTATAACCCACTATTGAAAGCCTTTTGCTGAACCTTTTAACTGATAATGAAAATGACAATTTTCTATCTTTTTCTTTTTTAACTTTGCCAACTTTCTGATAGAATTGCTAGTGACTCAGTAAAATGCCCCAGAAGTAGTTGTAAAAATTAAAAAAAATTTTTTTTTAAATGAAAGAATTAAAGCAAAGAGAGTAAGAGCTCAATTAACAGGAAATAGAAACACACAGTCTAGTGACTGCATTATACTAACAAAATCATGTATTCAAATTAATTTTTACCTTGGTATACCCTAATTGTCCTGTTTCATCTTGTCTTCCAGCTGAATATGGCCTTTAGTCTTGGTTCTATTCCCTGCTGTGTGCTAAACATTACTCCATATTTGGGGAGGTGGAAGAGAAGGAAACCTATTGTACTTTGCTCTTGAAGAGAAGCATAAGGACCTCCCAGTGTATATGACACCACTGGCTATGCAGACACACAGGGCTCTTTGCCAGTGGCTCATTTTATTTCAGGGGCCCTCATGAAACCATGAGGTTTCTAACAGGTTTCTAACCTGTTTGCTAAGATCTATTTCTTGTCTCACATGAAATGAGACAATATCCAGCTGTAAGCCTGCTTACAGAATGAACCTGCAATTTCTCTCCAAGTTTGCTCAGGTTCCCCTACATCCCAATATCCATTCCTATAACTGGTCAAACACTGAGTAAATGGGCTGTTGTCTCACATGCTTACACACACACACACACACACAGAGACACTCACACATACCCCATACACACATGTACAAGCATAATTAATTTTTTCGGACAGAGACAGCATGTTATTCACCATTGTGTCCCCAATTGTAGCATGATGCTTGCCACATGATAGCTTTTCAATAAGAATATGTTCAATGAATTAATAAATACATATCTCTAAAATACATTGTTACTACTGAGCTCATGTGCCTCAACGAGAGAGCTTGTGTGCCGCACACTACAGAGGCCATGCGCCCTCGAGCCCGCACACCACAACTAGAGAGAGAAAACCTACATGCCACAACTAGAGAGAGAAAACCCACATGCCACAACTAGAGAGAGAAAACCCGCATGCCACAACTAGAGAGAAGCCCACATGCCACAGCGAAGAGCCTGCATGCCACAACAAAAAATCCCGCATGCCTCAAGTAAGAACTGACGCGGCCAAAAAAGAAAAATGAAAGTAAATAAATAAAAATTAAAAATAAAGAGAATTTTCATAAAACAATAAATAAAATACATTGTTACTTTCACCACCAAAAACTAGACTGGGATTCAATGACTTGAGGCTCAATTTGTGCCCTTAAAAGAGTATATGGCGTATGCTAACACATATATACAGAATATAAAAAAAAATCGTTCTGATGAACATAGGGGCAGGACAGGAATAAAGACGCAGACATAGAGAATGGACTTGAGGACACGGGGAGGGGGAAGGGAAAACTGGGATGAAGTGAGAGAGTAGCATGGACATATATACACTACCAAATGTAAAATAGATAGCTAGTGGGAAGCAGCCGCATAGCACAGGGAGATCAGCTCGGTACTTTGTGACCACCTAGAGAGGTGGGATAGGGAGGGTGGGAGGGAGACGCAAGAGGGAGGAGATATGGGGATATATGTATACGTATAGCTGATTCACTTTGTTATACAGCAGAAAGTAACACAGCATTGTAAAGCAATTATACTACAATAAAGATGTTAAAAAAAAAAGAATATAAGGGGACTTCCCTGGTGGCCCAGTGGTTAAGACTCCATAGTCCCAATGCAGGGGGCCCAGGTTCCATCCCTGGTCAGGGAACTAGATCCCGCATGGTGCATGTGAGGGCCTGCATGCCGCAACTAAAGATCCCACATGCCACAACTAAGGTTCCCACTTGCCGTAACTAAGGATCCCGCATGCAGCAACAAGGATCCCGCATGCGGCAACAAGGATCCTGCATGCGGCAATGAAGATCCCGTGTGCCTCAACTAAGACCTGGTGCAGCCAAATAAATAAATAAGTAAATTTAAAAAGAGTATATGGTATTAAGTTATTATGTGAGTAAATAAAGCCATTGCTTTGAACTTAAGCATGCCCTAGGAAAGAAAATTTTTACCTTATGACCTAAAAAATCTATGAAGATTACAGCTACCTACACCATATTTGTTGTATTTACTAAACATGTACTATAATTGTTTAACATAATTAATGATTTGGTTGAATATTTTTAACAGTTTTATTGAGCTATAATTCAAATAACATAACTTACCATTTAAAGTGTGCAATTCAGTGATCTTTAGTGGGTTCACAGAATTGTGCAACCATCACCACAATCAAATTTACAACATTTTATCATTCCAAAACAACAACAACAACGACAAACCTCTGTTTCCACTAGCAGTCATTCCCCATTCTCCTCCAACATTTCCCCCATCCCCACCCCTAGGCAACCTCTAAGCTACTTTCTACCTCTATAGATTTGCCCATTCTAAACATTTTATATAAATGCAGTATGTGATCTTTTGTGAATGGATTCTTTCACTTAGCATAATGTTTCGTGCTTCATCCATGTTGTAGCATGTATCAGTACTTCATTCCTTTATATTGCCAAATAAAATACTGTTTATGGATATACTACATTTTGTTTATCCCTTCATCAGTTGATGGACATTTGGATTGTTTCTACTTTGGGGCTATTTTGAATGATACTGCTATAAGAATTCGTGTACAAGTTTTTGTGTGGACATATGTTTTCAGTTGTCTTGAATATATACCCAGGAGTGGAACTGGTGGGTCATTTGGTAACTCTATGTTTAACTGTTTGAGGAACAGCCAACCTGTTTACCAAAGCAGCTACACCACTTACAATCCTGTAAGCAGTATATGAGGATTTTCTCCATGTGGCCACTTCAGTGGGTATGAAGTGCTATCTCATTGTAATTTTGATTTGCATTTCCCTGATGGCTAATGATGTTGAGCATCTTTTCATGTACTTATTGGTCATTTTTGTATCTTCTTCGGAGAAATGTCTATTCATATCCTTTGCTCATTTTAAAATCCAGTTATTCATCTTTTTATTACTGAGTCATAAGTATTCTTTACAAATTCTGGTTACAAGTCCCTTATCAAATGTATGACTGGCAATACATTTTTTCCCTATTCTGTAGGTTGTCTTTTCAAGTTCTTGGTGGTACTGTTTGCAGCACAAAAGTTTTAAATTTTGGTGAAGTCCTATTCTCTCTTTTGTTGCTTGTGCAAACAAGCTACCTGTGATTTGACAGGGATGCATTGAATCTGTAGATCAATTAGGGGAATATTGTCATCTCCACAAAATTAAGTCTTCCAATTTATGAACATGAGATTATTTCCATCATTCCAATATTTTCCAATATTTTTATTGAGCTTCCCTGCCCCACACCCAGTCAGATATAACCCAAGCCTATAGTACATTACGGTAGTCAAAGACACAAGGTCTGTCTGGAGTCAGATAGGCTTGGGTTAAAATCCAGCTCTTCTACTTACTAGCTGTGTAAATATGGACAAGTTATGTAACTTTTCTAAGCCTCTGTTTTCTCATCTGTAAAGTGCAAATAATAATATGTATCTTTTAGGATGTGAGGATTAATGATAAATATGTGAAATACTTTGCCTAGTGCCTGAATACAGTAAATGCTTAATTAATCTTAGCTATTTGTCTCAGTCTGTTTGGGCTGCTATAACAGAATACCACAGACTAGGTGGCTTACAAAAAAAACAGAAACTTATTTCTCACAGTTCTGGAGCTGGAATTCCAAGATCAGGGTGCTAGCATGGTCAGGTCCTTGGAAGGCCGTCTTCCAAGTTGCAGATTACGCGCTGTGTCCTCATGTGGTAAAAGGGGCAAGGGAGCTCTCTCAGGCCTATTATGTGAGGACATTCATCTCATTCCTAATGGCTCCATCCACATGACATAATCACCTCCCAAAGTCCTCACTGCCTAATAGTATCACACTGGGCATTAGGGTTTTGACATATGAATTTGGGGGGGGGAATGGAAACATTCAGACCATAGCACTATTTTTTATTATTATAGCACTTAACACTTAATTGATCAAAAATACAGTTATTTTGATTTAAAAAAATTATTAGAGCCCTAACTTTCTCTAAGCATTCTTCCCCATTTGTTTGGAATTCTCTGACTTTATATCTTATTTCCCTCAAATTATCTGTGCCTTCCTTAAGGCTAATGAATCAATCTAATAAAAACCTTGGGTTCATGTGCTAATAGTAAGATCCAAAAGAAATAATTGGTCAACTACCCAGAACTACTACTCTTCCTTCCCACGTAACCTAGGTACATATTAACAATGACTTCAGGGTTTAATAATTCTTATCCCCTACAGTCTAATCACACACAGAGTGATTCTTTTAAAATGTAGGTCAAGGGACTTCCCTGGTGGCGCAGTAGTTAAGCATCCACCTGCCAATGAAGGGGACACGGGTTCAATCCCTGGTCTGGAAAGATCCCACATGCCGTGGAGCACCTAAGCCTGTGTGCCACAACTACTGAGCCTGTGCTCTAGAGCCCGCCAGCTACAACTACTGAGTCCATGCACTGCAACTACTGAAGCCCGCACGCCTAGAGCCCGTGCTCTGCAACGAGAAGCCACCGCAATGAGAAGCCCGCGAACTGCAACAAAGACCCAATTCAGCCAAAATAAATAAATAACTTTTTTAAAAAGCTAAAAAAAAAAATTTAAAAATAAAATGTAGGTCAAATCATCTCACTCTCCTGCTCAAACTGCTCTGTAACATCACATCTTCTCAGAGTAAAAGCCGAAAGCATTACAATGGCTCTATAAGAATTGTAAGACTTACAAGGCCCTACGTGATCTGGTGCTTGGCTACTCTTTAACCTCATCTCTGACCACCATGCTTTGTCCTAGCCTTTCCTCACACCTGCCAGGAACACTTCCACCCTAGGGCTTTGGCATCTGCTGATTTTTTTGTCTACAAATCTCTTCCCATAGATATCCACTTGGCCTCCTTCCTCACCTCCTTTAGGGTCTTTACTCAAATATCACCTTAACAATGAGGCTGACCACCCTATATAAAATAGCACCTATAACCACCTGACACATTGTATATTTACTTATTTGTTTCTTCCTCTAGAATGTAAGTTACATGGGGACAGAAATTTTCATGTGTTTTGTTCCCTGCTGTATCCTGTGCGCATAACAGTTCCAAGCACATACTGTACTTATTAAATATATACTGAAAGAATGGCCTTCAAAACTGTCTTCCATGTAAACAAATAACTTTAGTAGTAAGAAGAAAAAGGAACAGCACCAGAGTAGTTTTGTTGAGAGACTGCTTTCGGTCAGATGGAATCTTCTTGCCCTGGTTCATCAAGGGACACATTCTGCCAAAAGCTCAAACACATCTAGACACAGTCCTGTCCTTTCAAACTGGCAGAATTTCATGAAATCTTAGAGCTAGCTCTAAACTTAGCAGACATAGATAGAATTAGAGATCCAGAAAGGTTGAAAGGTATCTGAATTCCCATCCCAATACTCCTCTCTGCATGACCCACCCCAAATATGCCTTCGTGTAGGAGGATGGGTTTAAAGACTATTTTTTGTTATTGAAAAATGGATCTAATGCTAGAACTACCACAGTAATTCTCCTGGTTATGAATTTAGATCTTAGGAGATTGTGCTTTTGACAACCACGGTTAACTTTGCAGTTGGAGAGCATAGCAGCATGCCTGGGGGTTGAACTACATTTCCCAGAGTGCATCTCTAGGAGGATTCTGGGAAGTGCGGCAGAGGGAGCAATCATCCACTGAGGAAAGAGAGTCCAACATTTGGAGTTTGCTGGTTCTGCTGATTGTTGAGGCCTAGGCAGGCATCCCCAAGAGAATTCAGAGTAAGTACAGCGGAAGAGAAACCTATTCAGGTTCTAAGTGGACGAAGAATTTTATGGGGAGACATAATGAGAACTTGAAAAATGTTCTCTGTCAGACTCCCTTCCTTCTTGCAGAAACCCAGCAATGACCAGTTTTGTATCATAACTTGTGGAGCTATCAGATTAACTACAGCTAATAATTTTCTGACACTTTTTAGGAGAGTTGTTTAAAAATGGAATTTGTTAATTTCTCTGCATTGTGCCTGAATTATTTTGAATTAAGGGAGGAAAAATTATGTTTTAGAAAGCAAACTATAAAGCTGGTCAGTGAGACCTTGAAATCTGTTTCCCAGTAGCTCCTCAGTTTTGCATATTTCCCATCCCACTGAGGTCTACAATCATGAAAAATCAGACTCCCTGAAAAGAACTCTCTCAAACACTACTGAACCTGCCTCTTCGTAGAAGCAACCAGAGAGATTCGAGATGGGCTTTTTTGTCATGCTGTAGTGCTTTATAAATTAATCTTTCTTCTGTTAAGATGAACAGGATGCAAAGCATATGCGAATCATTTATTACAGGAGTTCGGAGAAATTCTTCCTCTTAAGGGCTTTTCCTCATCATTATTTAATAGTTTTTTGGTCAAAATAATATTACCTTTCATCTCTGTCAGTCTTGTTTATGTTTTGTTTTGTGTTTTTTTTTGGCCACGAGGCATGTGGAATCTTAGGTCCCCGACCGGGGATTGGACCTGCACCCCCTGCCTTGGAAGGCAAAGTCTTAACCACTGGACCATCAGGGAAGTCCCTGCCAGTCTTGTTTAAAAACTTACTTTTAAAAGTCCTTTTTAAAAATTGTACTTTCTAAAAACTTAAATAGTACATGAATGCTGGAAGGTGATTTCCCATGTATTTCTCATCAAAACATGAGCTTTGGAACCAGATAGCCCTGAGTTTCCATCTATTGCTCCCTAGATTGTCATCTCAGATGGTTAAACTCTCAAAGCTTTATCTTCCTCTCTTGTAAAATAAAATAAATTCATTCATTCATTCATTCATATATATTGTGTTTTATACTGTGATAGGGACTATGCAAGATGCTGTAGATAGGGAAGATGCAATCCCAACTCTTAAGGATTTTACAGTCTAACAGATCTGAGAATTAGGTATGTCAAAACCTGACATAGTTATAACACACTTTAGATCCCTTTTCTCTCCTTTCTTCCCCTGTGAGAAGTGAGACAGAAACCAAGCTCCCCAACAAGTTAGGTGACAGCCCCAGGTCACAAATTCAGTCAGTGGGAAAGCCAGGAACAAAAGTCTGAGTCTCTCCAGTGCTTACTTCCCTGTCCCTTTCTTGCTTTGGAGGAGACATGAATTTGCACTGAAAACAAAATAGAAGGCAGGCCTGAGCTTGTCATCTAAAGTAAAATAATGGTGCTAATATTTTCTTCCAAGAGTAATATTGTGAATAGTGCATTTTGATCCCCAGTGTGCCATCAGGTGTAAAGTACAATAATAGTTGACAATTCAAACAAAAACAACTATCCTGTTCCTAATGGGGAATTTGAACAGGTGGATGTGTGTTTCATATGTAGCATGTTTACCAGTTGTTGATCAGCATGTTTACCAAGTCTGAGCCCTTCGGTCAATACATTTTGAATAATATATCACACCGAAGACCCCTAAAGGTGAAAATCACAAACCATTTCAGAAAAGCAGTAGCAAATTTTTCCTGCATGAGGTTTCTAAATAATATATGGCCATAAGAAATTATATTTTTATCCTAAAAGTAATCTCACATAGCTTCTTGACTGTTTTAACAAGCCTCTTTTTTTGTGCTGAGGTTCAGTCTGAATGGCAGCTTCCCAGAGAAAAGCAATACATATAGCAGTGGTTCCTACAATGCATTTCAGTGATCATATTGTGGAAAATGCTGTAAATGTACTATGCTATTTTAAAAATTAGAATGGTCAAAAGTAGAGTAAAACCACAATAAATAAATGAGCACAGGACATCAAACAGACACTTTACAAAAGGGGCGCTAGAACTATTAAATCTGAAAACACTTTGAATCTCAATAGTGATCAAAGAAATATAAAAGTTCTTTTTTTTTTTTAACCAAATGCTATCAAACTTTGTTAAGTGTGGCAATGTGTAGAAAGAGCCATATAATTTTAAAACAAATTTTGTCCCGGTAGTTCTATGTAGGGGAACTTATCTTAAAGAGGTAACCTGAAAATATCAGCACAGAAGTATTTAGCAGTATTTTATTTCTGGTAATTTAAAATCAGAGCCACCTAAATGTCTAAAATTAGGGGAATATTTAGAAAAATAAGGATGGGAGTCTACTTGGTATAATATTATGCAGTCAAAAAAATCAATAAGTAAAGCTTATACAAAAATATGGAAAACTGCTTATGACATGTTTCATGAAAGCAACTTGAAAAAATGTTTACTGATTATAAATGTGTAAAGGTTGTATGTGCAAAAGACTAGTATATAAATTATAAGTTATATTAATGGGGTGATATTATGGGCACTCTTACAATTCTGTTTTCTAGATGTCCTATAATATAGTTATATTAACTTGATAATTTAAATGATCTATTTGGAAGAGAAAAATACGGTTAAAGCTGAATTTTAAGGAAATCATTTTCTCTTCTTTGACTTTTAAGTAGTCTACACTGCTTTTATATAAGATGTGTGTAAAAAATAAACAAGGGACCATTTAGAAAAGGTATTAGACTTAATCTTTACTGGGTTTATGACTGTACCAATGAAGGTACAATTCTCAGTTAAAATATATTTGGTTTTCCTCTTGATTATCCATTTTTTTTAAGCTACATTAGGAACTTTACTATGTCTTCTACAAGCTCGGTGACCACCAACATATGAGTCAGCAGGACATGATAACCCACAATTGGCTAAGGTCAGGCAGCAAAGCACAGTGGGCCACACAGATTAGTTGGTAGTCATAACTACAAACAACTCTTACAGTCTCACCAAAGGAATTCAAGGAACTCACCAAAGAAATTCCCTATGGTTTTCAGGGAATGAGATGAAGTGCTACTGTGAACAAGGGCCTGGAAAAAGCCTCACAGTGCAGTTAGTCCTGGGAACTACTGTTTTATTACATGCTATCTTATTGTACAAGAAATATGAACACATGGTTAAAAATTTTTTTTAAGTACAGAAATATAAAAATTACAAGTACCCTTTTCAATCCCTGTGTCCATCCCACTCTTTCAAATTAGTCACCGTTAACACTTTGGTATGTGGACTTCTAGTCATTTTAAAAATATAAATAAATACATATCCAATTAATTATATTGGTATGTATATATCCTTTTCTTTATAAATTAATTAGATCATGCTAAACTAACCAAATACTACTTGCTTTTCTTTCTTTTTTTTTTTTTGCGGTACGCGGGCCTCTCACTGTTGTGGCTTCTCCCGTTGTGGAGCACAGGCTCTGGACGCGCAGGCTCAGCGGCCATGGCTCATGGGCCCAGCCGCTCCGCGGCATGTGGGATCTTCCCAGACCGGGGCACAAACCCGTGTCCCCCACATCAGTAGGCGGACTCTCAACTACTGTGCCACCAGGGAAGCCCTTGCTTTTCTTATTTAATAATATATTCTGAATATCTTTCCCTGTTACTACATATATTTTTTCTACTGTTATCTGTTTATTTTTAATAGCTGTGTATTATTCCATTTTATCACAATTTTCAGTTAACATTCCTGTACATATCCTTTTCTTCCTAGGATAAATTCCTAGAAGTGGAATTGCTAGGGGAAAGGGATGCTTATTTTCACGTTTTGATAGATATTTCCAAATTGCCATCCAAAAATATCATATCAATTTACACTCTCAGAGTTGTATATGAGACAGAAACATTGACTTTAAATTCATTTCCTCCAGTATATCACAGAAGTCTTTGGGTTATTAAAATAAGGATTATACTTTTAATACTCTCCTAGAGTGCTTTATAACCCACATTTCACATACCGCCTTCTGTGAAAGCTATATATTTATTTTCTCTCTCCTGCTAGAGTCCCTTGAGGGATGTTTATCCTATACATTATTGTGTCCCTTAAGAGAGCCTGCATAAAGTCAGTACTCAATAAATATTTTGTTGAATGTCACTTACTAAATATATTTTACCCTTGGTTAGGACATAGATTATAGCCAAAACTGTCCAAGTATTAGTCATCAGCGATTCATAACTATGCAACCAAGAAGTAGGCCTAAACTTCAGACATTCCTTGGTGGTTTAGTGTTAAAGCTTGCTTCCCTTGGGCACAGTTAAAAGGGTAGTTGGTTATTTAACTGTACTGATTTTCTTGTTTCAGTGGAACTTCTTTGACTTTTTTATTGCTAGTGTGAACTGTACTTTTCAGGGAGAATAAAACACTTACTGTTATACAATTTAAAAGAAATCACCTTCTGCAGAATGGATTCTTAAGATATAGAATTATTTTTCCTCTCACAGTGAGATCTAAAAAGTATCTTAGATCCATGTGGGTTTGCATAGCTGCCTTTTGAAATGTTTTCCTAAATGCCTGTAATTTTATATTTTTCTTATCTACAGGATTCTTCTTACTTCATTTTCAAAAGGACTTTGCTTTTCATGTATTCTGAGAAACTTGACTCCATTACTCTGGAGACACTCCTAGGCTTACTTGGTCTATTAGGGTAATGCTAGCTGCTGTAAAAAAAACTTCAAAATTTCAGTGGCTTAATATGGTAGAAGCTTGGGCTTCCCTGGTGGCACAGTGGTTGAGAGTCCGCCTGCCGATGCAGGGGACACGGGTTTGTGCCCCGGTCCGGGAAGATCCCACGTGCTGCGGAGCAGCTGGGCCCGTGAGCCATGGCCACTGAGCCTGCACGTCCAGAGCCTGTGCTCCACAACAGGAGAGGCCACAACAGTGAGAGGCCCGTGTACCGCAAAAAAAAAAAAAAAAAAAAAAAAAAAATATATATATATATGGTAGAAGCTTATTTCTCTTTCATAAGTAGTCTAAAGTGGGGACTCTTTGGTTGGTGGGTGGCTTTTCTCCATGTAGTGATTCAGGGATCTAGGCTCTTCCATCTAATGGCTCTGCCATTCCAGAGTCTTCCAAGCAGACGGGGATAGAGGATGAAGAAGGCATACCACTACTTAAGTGTGTCAGCCTAGAAGAGATACACATCACTTCTAGTCACATTCCATTGTTAAGACCTAGTTTTGGTCCTACCAAAGGACCAAAGGAGGAGAGAAATGTAGGCCTTGGCTTGGCAACTACCACCCAGAAAGAATTCCATATGTGGAAGGAGGAGCACATATTTTTTCATGTATAGTTAGCTGATTCTCACAACAACCTATTAGGTAGGCAGAACAGGTTTCAATTTTGTAGATTAGGAAAGGTACTGAAAAGTTGAAATCCCAC